>NC_045730.1:2478344-3678344 GCF_009834535.1 Camelus ferus | reverse complement strand
CTTCCTGCAGACACAAAGGACATGAGTGAATTTGAGCCTGAAGGCTTCTTTGCTCTGCACCACCGCCGAGGAGCCATCAAACAGGCGAAAGTGCACCACGTCAAGTGCCATGAGTTCACTGCCACCTTCTTCCCACAGCCCACGTTTTGCTCTGTCTGCCACGAGTTTGTGTGGTACGGTAATGCCCTTTCACTCCAAGCTTCAGGTTATGCATCTTGTCACATCTCCTTAATCTGCCAGGCCCAGCGTGTTCCGTCCGCCTTGGCGGAGCGTGCCGGAACAGGTGGTACCTGAGAGTTCACCTGGACTGCGAAGGCTTATAGAGAAAATATAGAATATTTCCATAACGTGGCTTCTGTGGAGTGAGGCAGTCAGCTCCCTTAGGGAAAGGTTCCAAGGTCTTCCGTTTCTTATGGGGGTGAGTGGGAGGGACTGAAGAGCGAGATGCCGCTCTCTTAAGCACAGTTCTACAGTCGAAACGGCCACCACCCTGACAGCCCAGCTGCGCTGGGACTAATGTCTGCAAAAGGCAACACTTTCCCGTTGGAACTGATGGGTTTAGATGTTTACAAGGCTCTTGGGTGTCTTAACAGCCCTCAAACGGAGTCCAGCGTCAGTAACCACACAGCGAGGGCGATGGGAGAAAGGACCCTTGACACGACTCCTGTCTCTGGTCTCAGCCTCCCCGCCTCCTAGGGGGCGTTCCTCCCTTCGGGCTCATGCAGACTCCATTAATGCCCACCCCCAGCTCAGCCAGGGAAGCCAAAGGGCAGAGAGCCTTCTGGTGGCTTTCCAGCAACTGTCTTCACCCAGCGGCTTGAATCTCCTTCCTTCCTAATAGTGAGTGTTGCCCAGGACTCAGTCTTAAGCTTGAGAATTTATTAGTTGCAAATATTCTCAGATAGTCAGAAAGAGGAGACAACACATTACGCAGATATCTTTGCTAACCCATGCTGAGATTAGTGATACATTGAATTTTTAAGCACAGACGTGGAAATCTGCTACCAGGAGCCTGTGACCCATTTTTGGTTGGTTGTGTTCATCGCTACACATTTGTGTGGAGACTGTGCAAGTGACAAGGAAATCAGTAATTTCTCAATTACTTGTCAGACTTTTAACAAAGCATTTTAAAACAAAAAACATGTGGAGTGTGCGGTACAGCTCAAGGGTAGAGCGCATGTTTAGCACGCATGTGGTCCTGGGTTCAATGCCCAGTACCTCCATTAACCAATGAATGAATGAATAACAATATTAAAAGTTCTGGCAAATAGTAGGGCTGCTGATCAGAAAACGCTCTGTGCTAGTAGAAGCCATGAGATCTCGTTCATCTTTTAAATGTTTTGGGTACTGCTGTTGACTCAAACATCCACGTAAATATTCAAACATGTGCTTTATTGCAGGGGTCTGAACAAACAGGGCTACCAGTGTCGACGTAAGTGAGCAGTGCTGTCATATTATCATCATTCTTTTCGTTGGGTCGTTCCTTAACTTCTGAAAATCTCAAGCTGTCATCTTTTCTTTTCAGAATGCAACGCAGCCATTCACAAGAAGTGTATCGACAAAGTTATAGCGAAGTGCACAGGGTCAGCCGTCAACAGCCGGGAAACCATGGTACGGGGTCTAGATGCCTCTCTGTCTAAAACACGATGGTTTTATCCTGACGTTAAATTTTACAGCCCACTGATTCTTGTTAATAATGCCTGAATCTGAATCCTTAATTTTTTCAATGGACATCAGTCTCCTTAAAACCCTTTCCTCTTCAATGATAATCGTTTCTGAGATCCAGAACTAGAGGATGGATAAGAAAGGCAAAAGAAGAATTTTAATGACTCTCCCTTTTCCAGGAACACATAATAGAAAGTGGCCAGAAAGCATAGTTTTGATCAATTATATGAGGACAACTCCTGTGGCATCTGACAGTTAAAGAGTGGAGGCAAAGGGTTATAAAATAAGAGTGTTTACAAGGGATGGTAACAGAAGTATAATTCTTAGGTTGAGATGCAAGTATTTCTTGCAGAATGAACTCTGAGCTGTATCATCTGGGGACAAGCTAGACTTCACTCTGTGGGGGAGGCAGGCGGAGCTGGAAAGTCAGGCTGATTTCTTTCTCCCACCCTTTCCTTCTTGGTTCAGCAAACATCTGCTGTGTATCGAATACATGGATACGCTACTAGGTACAATGTATTGCAGAGCACAAAACAGACCTGGTCCTGCCTCCATGGACTTTACCATGAAGTTGGAGAAATGGATAATTAACCAATGGCTGCGTACAGTTTCCACTTACGTTGAGTGCTATGAAAATAGCCAACAGGGTGTGAGGATGGAAAATCACTGGGTGACCTCCTTGCACTGAAGGTCAGGGGATCTCCCAAGGGACGAGGCACATAGGCTGAGAGCTGGAAGTGACAGGAGCCCGCTCTGTGAACAGCAGGGGGAAGGAGCCCCCACACAGACAGGGCCCGAGGGGAGGAGCCCACCGTGTCCAGGAAATGAAATGAGTTGGCATGGCCGGAGCAGCCAGGACAAGAGAGAGAACGAAACACGAAGTTGGGGACGTGGCAGGACCTAGACCGGGCGGGGATCTTTTAGCCCCTGGTTGCATTTTATGTAACTGGTAGTGAGAAGTTGCTTTGTGACGGCTGTAGGGAAACGGCGGGTGGGGATGTGAAAGTGAAACTGGCGGGGACTGACGGAGTCCCACCAGGGTGGGAGGTTGGTGGCTCGTACCAAGGTGGTGATAGTGGAGATGGGGCCAAGTGAACAGAGCTCCAGGTGATCTGTGTTAGAAATGGCTGGCTGTGCTGATGGATTGGATGTGGAGTGATATGGATGATGGCCAGGTTTCTGTCTTGAGTGGTGGGGTAGAGAGCAGAGCCACGACAATGTGAATAAGACAGGAAGGAGAGAGCTGGAGGGAGGAATTCATATCTCAGTTTTGGACAAGGTCAGTCTGAGATGCCTATGGACATCCAGGCAGAGGTACCAACTGGACAATTTTATTTGCGCTTGGAATTTACATGAGCCAATGGACCAAATCTGTTCCTTTGGGAGTGACTATCATACAGGTGGAATTTAAAGCTGCCAGAGAGATTACCTAGTGAGGGGGAAGAGGGCTCAGAGCTGACCCCAGAGGAATCTAAAATTAGCCGTTAGGTATGAGAGAAGGAGCTTGGGGTAGAGTGAGAACAAGGGTTCAGAGAGTCCTCTTCACACACCAAGAGTGAGTGAAGTTACAGAAGCCAGAGAGAGAAGAGGTGTGTGTGTTCAGTGCAGCTGAGATGCAGAGAAAAGGGAAGGCCACGTGGACCTCTTTGGAGCCCTCCATCTGAGAAGCTTCAGAGGCTTGTAGAGGTGTTCAGCCCACTGGCCAGCACTAAGAGTTCCTGGAAGGTGATGACATGGAAGCAACCTATGTATTAATATTATCAAGAAGATCAGCCAGGAAGGAGATCCCTGGAGTCGAACAGTAGCTGGAAGGAGATAAAACACAAGGGACAGAAATTCTCCCATCGCTCGGGAGAGACGAGTGTTGGATGAAGCTAGAGAGAGAGGGGCCATCAAAGCAGTCAATCCTGGCAAGAGGGGAAGAGGTCCAAAGCCACGTGGAGGCGAGTCTCTGATGGGACAGGGAGGGGCTAGGACAACATGATCGCAGAAGAAGGTAGGTTTGTAGGTTTGGGGTGGACAGATGAAGGAGCTTCTCTTGGGTGGCTTGTGTCCTCCGTGAAGTCTGAGGACTGGGGGAAGAAAGAAGGCAACCAGTGGCTCTCAGGAGGAAGGAGGGTCTGTAAAATCATTATCTGAGAGATGGGAAAGCAAGGGACTGGAGAAAGGCGGTAGGGTTGCGGAGCCGTCGTAAGTCCATTCGAGTTTGAGGGCATCCACCTGCCCAGGAGTGTGATTTTCTCCAGCAGAGGGGCAAAGAGAAGCAAATTGGCTGAGTTTTTCCAGAGTAGAATTTCTTTTAAAACTGAGAGCCAGAAGGGGATAACCTCGTATTGCAAGTGACTGCTAAGGCTCAGAGAGGTGAATGTAGTTTGCCCAGGTCAGCCGCCTCCGAGTGGCAGAGCTGGGGCTGGAATTCAGATCTCAGTCTCACAGGCCGATGTTTCTGTTTGTTTACATCAAATTGCCACTTTCCAGCCCACCCTCCTGCTCCCCTTTCCTTGATGCCTTCAGCTTTCCTGGGAAAATCACAAATTGTAAGCGTGACTGTTAACTTCGATGGCTAATGTCCAGTAAAAGTAGAATGAGTCACAAGTGTTCTAAACTTTTAAGGAGCCACATTAAAAAAGCAGGAAGCAACAGGTGGAATTAATCTTAATGATATACTTTAACCCAGTCTGCCCAAATATTATCATTTCAGTATATGATCAATATAAAAATTGAGAGATTTTACATTATTTTTTATAGGACTTCTCCAAGTCCAGTGTGTATTTAGCATGCACAGCACACCTTTTCACAACTTGGTGACTGTCGTGTTAGAAAGTACAGATATCTCATCTTTCCCAGATGCACCTTGAACCATTTGGGCTAGGGTTCAAGCTTTGACATAGAAGTCATCCAGTCTGGACCTCGTCTATTTTTACATGAAAACGTTTACACAAAATAAGAATTCTGAAAGTTAGTTTTTGGTTGAGAATGTCTCGAGTAAGTGCTGGGCGACTTTCAAGCCATTTGAAACTCATTGTAAAGACCCAGTCTTGCCCGGTATCCACAGCGGGAACATGTGCCACTTCAGTGAATAAGGCGGCTTTACTACACATGTTCTCAAACAAATTGTTTAATTAGAAACTTCTATGGAGATGGTAAGTCTCAAGTAAGTACACTGTATTCTTGTATACTGCACGAGAATATTGGTATTCTGACCAGGAATCAAAGTGCCTGATTTTTCGTTGTTCACGTAATAAGTTTGATTAAAGGAGAGAATGTAGACTCTGGAACACTGTAAGTAAAAATCTGACTATATCTACTGCCAGCATCCCTTGGTCCTCTTCCCTCTCCCCACCCGCTAAATGACCACATTTATTTTGAGAGGGAAGAGGGGTGCTGTAAGAGGATGCGCTCAGAGTCTGACTGCCAGGCCCAGAGATATTCCAGCTCAGTCAATGGCTGTGTGTCCTAGAGAAGCGTCTTGCCCTCTCTGTGCTCAATCTCCTTATCTGTCAAATCAGGATACTAACAGAGGCTACTTCACATGAGGTGTTTTGAGGATTATATGCACTATCACACGCGTAAAAGGTAACACATGTGACATATTTGTCTGCAGCCCCTGGAGGAAGTGTTCACCCCTTGTCGCCCCAGTTCAGGTACAGTAGGTGTGAAAATGGTTTATTCTTTGGGCTCCCGCACTAGCAAACCCGAAGCGATGTTCCCTCTACAGGAGGCATCATGTTACATCTTCCAAAGGTTAAAGCTCGAGGTCAAAAGAGATAAGGATATATTACATTAAAATAGGAAAGGAAGTACGTTTACTTAGCGCCCATTTAAATAAATAACCCTGGCCTCCTCTTCCTGAAACATTAGCCTGTCTGTGCGAATGCCTCGGACTTCAGCCGTGTCCAGGTCACTCGACAGGTGCACATCACACCCTTGCCCTTGACCTAGAAGAGCTTATGGCTCCCTGCCTTCTTTGAACACGACTTGAAGGCTTGACAAGTAAAAATTAGGTTTACAACACACATCATTGCAATGTCTCTATTATTCTGTTAATTATGCTAAAATATCTGCTACAGCATGAAAAGTCGGGGACCCAGGGACGTGCCTGCGGTGACACACTCTCCTCCTCTTTCAGTTCCACAAGGAGAGGTTCAAAATCGACATGCCACATAGATTTAAGGTCTACAATTACAAGAGCCCAACCTTCTGCGAGCACTGTGGGACCCTGCTGTGGGGCCTGGCCAGGCAAGGACTCAAGTGTGACGGTGAGTCCCAGGGAAATGAGCTCGCCCCAACCCTGCGGAACCCCCCCACCGGTGGAGAGGACGAGGTTGGGAGGGAGGATGGGGACCAGATGACTGACTTCTCCAGCCAGCCCGGAAGAGCCCCGTGATCGTGCATGAGAACTTCCCAGACAATAATCCACTGTCATCTTTTCCTCCACTCTCACCTGCCCATTCCTGTATCCCAGATGAGTGCACAATCGATCAGGTCCAACGTCAAGGCTCCTGGCCCAATGCCCTCTCTTGTACCTGGTCCCTGCGAGAAAGAAGGCAGCATCTTCCCCTGACTGGTCCTGTTCACTGGACCTGCCCCTGTCCCTCTCCTTTGCACCAGCGAGTATGAGTCTGTCTGTGGCTCCATTAAGGAACAAGCCTCTATGTCTGCTTGGCTGGTGGGAAGTCCTGCACAGAACTCCACGACTCAGGCTGCAGAGCGTGTCCCCAGAGGGTGCTGTGAACTCCACTCAGTAAGAGGCTCTGACTCTCTGATCGTTCCCTCCAGGCAACCTGACAGCAGAGCCCACGCCTCCGCCCTTAACCCATTGAGTTATTCAACCCGACTCTGAGAAAAAGCAAAAAAGAGCTTGCTTGCTCTAAAAATCCAGGTTGCTAAGGCAATAACCTTTAGAAACTGAGCTGCTATTACACCAGGACTAGGGGGTCAGGACTGAAAACTCTAACCAGAACGGACAAAACACTTCTGCTTTTTTGAGTGAGGGTGAGCGGCCAGGTCACATATTCAAAACAGATGTGTCCTGCTCGGCAGGGACCTTTCTATTTAACATTGTTAAACATAGAAGGCACTTTATATTTTCGTGCCGGCCCCATTTTAATGTGTGCCCCCCAGCGGATGCATGTCTTATCTCCTAAGTGACGGCTGAAGGTGGAAGGCCACCTCTAGCAGTGCCTCGTCCCCACCCCAGCGGCAGCCACGTGTCTGGTGGAGCCTGGAGTGACATCTTGTTGGAGGCAGGTCGGGTTAGGTTTCACATCATTCCTGAAGGCAAACCCACATGTAGTCAAAGTTCACCTTAAGATCCCTCGGTAGCACCACGGCGCGCTCTCCTCTACACCTGTTCAAGAGGGCGTGGCGTTGTAGAGACTATATTAGCATTCCCAGGAGAGAGGGCATCTCAGAGGGTTCTGGTTGGACAGAGACAGGAGAGGAATAATCCAGTCCCCATCTGACAGCGCCTCTAATCCCACAATGGTCTCGATGGTCTCACGGTTGAGGTTTTCTTTCCCCGGAGCCTGGGCTCCCCACCTGCAGCGGCCAGGCTGGTCCCAACAGTGTGATTATGCCTCCGAGCTTAGAACTTCCACGAGCATTCCTTGGCATTGTTTCCCGGTCCCCACGCCCTGCTCTGTTCTGTCTTTTTCCAACATTCTTCTCCATTCCCTTCTCTTCCCTCAGTCCTCATCCTCCTACATCTCACATCTCCCCTCCCCCCTCCTCCCCTCCCTTTCCTTCCCTGAGCCACTCTGTTCCTCCTGTAAACCCCGCGGGGCGGGTCTCCTCACCCCCCACCCCCATGCCCTTGTCTGCCTCTCCGCCTCCCGCCCTCTCTTCTTCTTGCTCTCCTATAAGCCTCCTTTGTAACTAGGGCCCCTCCATCCTGACCCTGTCTCCTTTCTCTCTCCACTAAAATTCACATGAAATTAGTCATCAGAAGGGACTGTTTGCACTCACCGAGACTGAGTTATCACCTACTAGGTTAGTAAGAGACTCAGCGACGTTCTCCTAGTGGGCACGGGGCCTTCCTTCTCCAGGAGGAGCTTAGCTCTGCTACAGTTTTAAAGAGCAAGGTGCTAACCCCTCACTCTGACCCCACAGGTGATGCTAACCCCACGGGTCCAAGTATGAGTGGCGCAAACAGTGCAGAATTCAGCGGGGAGAAGTCACTATAAGCAGTTTCTTTATTACATTAAAATAGATTTCATTTCAGATGGATTTTTATGACTTTATGCACATATAATGGGACAAGTGACAGTTTATACTTATTTATGTAGAAAATGCTGTTTTCTTGTTTTATTATGAACCATTTATCTAGTTTAAAGGTGAAGACTGCTAAAATTTCACCTAAAATATTTCAATGAGATTTTTATCCCAACAAATTAATAGATGAAAGCAAGTTGTGTTTGGCGAGCACCTAGTTGAGAGTCGCCACTGTGCCAAGTTTTTTGCACACACATGGGCTGATAATACGGTAAGAAGATCAAAACAGCGTGATTTTATCGTTTCTCCTGCCTAATTCCGCTCTAACAGTCCCTGCTGATAGACCTTTATAGAAGCAAGTAGGACATGAGATCGGGGTTCTAACCGCCGGTGTTTAGACATCTTTGTTAGTTTTTTCTTTTGTCATAACGGTGATGTTTCATAAGCCAGAATTTGAATTTTCTAAGACTGACAACACAAAGCAAGAATTGTCTTTATGCAGACACACAGGTGCACACCCTCCCCATACAAGAGGGTTCCCACAGTCGGAGTAGGTGGAGCGTAGACCTTTGTCGTGCTGTTTTCAGGACTAAGGAGTCAGAACCCTCCTCCAGAATGGGGAGGGGGGTGTCTCAGAGTTAGAAGCCGCTATAGGTCATTTAGTCAAACAGCCCAGCTCCCCCGGGTGGTGAGAACGTGGTCTCCAGACCGCTCTCCCTCCGCCCACCCCGGCCCCCGCACGTATACGGGGACCACCCCGCTGCCTCTTTTCCAGTTCTCAGGCTGAGCTGCAGCCTGTGCTCAGTCTAGAGGGTAAAGGAGCCCCTGGCAGCCCACGTGGGACAGGGGATACCTGGGTTCCTGGCTAGCATGGGAGTAATGACCTTGCATCCCAGCATTTCACGTCACTACCAGCTAATATGGAATCAGCCCTGGAATGAGAGCCAAACTCATCTGTTTATTCTCAGCGATGGCACAGTCTAAATGCATTCCAGCAGCAACCTTCCTCCCCCGTCAGCGAGGCTCTGGTCCCGCCTGGGTGGGAGTCATTTCCAGCATCACACCAAGGAGCACCTGGGGGTGTGGGTGTGTGTGCGTGTGTGTGTGTTGGGGAAGGGAAGATGGACGCACAGGGACATCGTAGAAGCACTGCCCCCATTTATTCGTCTCCAGTGTCTCCCTCTGCTGAGAGGACGGTGCGGGGGCTGGCCGGTTATTCCTCTGACGTACATGCCCCTACGACAGACCACGTGCCAAGTCCACGGAAGTCGGTCCTGTCGCTCTTGCTCAAGGTGTTGTTTCCTTCCTTTCAGCATGTGGCATGAACGTACATCACAGGTGCCAGACAAAGGTGGCCAACCTTTGTGGCATAAACCAGAAGCTAATGGCTGAAGCGCTGGCAATGATCGAGAGCACTCAGCAGGTAGGAAAGGCTTTCTAGGTGACAAGTTCACGCAGTTTCAACTGAACAAGGACTGTCCCAGGCCCTCTGTTTTTTTTTTTTTTTTTGACTGTAGCAGCCCTACTGGACAACATGAGGTCTGTTTCTGAGCACTTGCCTTGACCCTGACTTCCATCCTGGTGCCCTAATCCCCACCCCCGTGATACTTAATTAATGCATTTGTATTGTGTGGATCTTTATAAGATCTTAACTCCTTCACAGACTGAGCAGGGGCAGAAACATACTGAGGATGTATTGCCAGCTTTCTACCTATATACGAGGGTTATCTAATAGCCGGGGGTGGCGGGGGAACATTTATTTGCTGGAATCATCCTGAGAATCATCCTCAGAACACTGAGTCCACGGCAGCTTTTGCCTTGCCGCTTAGCACCGTGCTGAAGCCTCACATCCGAGAACAAACCCTTTCTAAGACTAAGCATTGTCTGTGTAAGCTAGTTCCCCTCCCGTCGGTCTTCAAATGATGGCCAAATGATGTAGATGGCATGAAAGAAGTCAGGTAGCCCCCCGGCAAAGTATGAAGGAGCAAACACGTTCTGCTGGTGCATAAAATACGGCAGACATTCCTAGGATGTGGGGACCTGAGAGTTCCGAGGGACGGGAGAGCTGCGTTATCCTGTGCACTTAGGATCTTCAGCGGCTTCCTGCCCTCGGACGGCAGGCGGAGCTGTCCAGTCAGTGCCCGGTGGTCTCACTCTTTATTTGTAACCTAGGCTCGCTGCTTAAGAGATTCTGAACACATCTTCAGAGAAGGTCCCGTCGAAATTGGTCTCCCGTGCTCCATAAAAGACGAAGCGAGGCTGCCGTACGTTCCAGCTCCGGGGAAAAGAGGTACGCGCTTTCCTGCCCCGCGGCAGGGTCGTGGTCCGGAGCGAAGCCTGGTAGGCCTGAGTCCTCTGGGTTTAGATTCTCCATTTACCTGGCCCGGTAAATGATTCATTGCTATTTAGAGGTTACAGATCTAGCCCCAGCTTAAGAGGTTCCTACTTCTTAGGAGTGAAGCCTTTGCGGGGGGGGGGGGCGATGGAATGGCCTGGAGGAAACAACGGCAGACCTTTCCTTAGGGTTGCAGTGTCACTGCCTGCCACAGTTAAGCGGTTTTACAGGAACAAATCCACCATAAGAGTAGGAACACCCCAGCCCATCTGATTCCGCACCTTTGAGGCTTTTCTGGGACGTTTAAGATTAGGAGGAGGAAGAAAAGCCCGGCGTCCTTAACATTCATGATGCGATGGAAGTCCATCCAGGCTACTGTTCCAGAGTCCTTCATGGAAGACGTGCCCGTGTGGTTCTGGCACCTGGGTAGCTTCAGCATCATTATAAAGTACTTCTTTTCCTGGGACTTACGGAGAACGTGAAAGACAAACCAAGAGATTGGGAAATAGATGTCTTTATTCCAACCACAAAAGAGAAACGCTATGTGCTGTGACAGAGGTGCTAACTGTCCAGTGGCATCACGGTGTATAAATGTATCGCTCAGCGTGTTACGCGCCTTAAATTGGCACAACGTGGTATGTCAAATGTATTTCAATTTTTAAAAAAGAACCGTTATAAGGGGGTGGGAGGAAGGTTCCAAAAAAAGTTTTTCTGCACTTCCTCTGGCATGGGGTGAGGAATAAATTGACTGAAAAAATTTTTAAAGAAAGGTTTAGATTAGATTTGGAAAGCTGCTCCAGGCAGAGAAGTAGACTGTGTCTCAGGGATGATCAGAGTAGGCAGTGTCTTGACTTGAAGCCTGTGGTGAAGGATGCGACTTGGATCTTCAATGACCTGCTGTCTGTTACTTCTTCCCCCACGTGGTAAGTCACAGAACTTGACGCCACGGTGTCTGCGAGCCATGCAAGCAGGAAAGAATCATTTTCCCTCAAATTTGGTTAAAATTCCTCTTTGCCCATGATCTGACATTATTAAAAAGTGTCCATTCCTGTTGCATACATGGCTTTACGCTGACTGGAATGCTTCCTAACTTGAACATTTTCCGGGTCTATTGCAAAAAGGGACACGGTCCCCACACCACACGCCCCACGCCAGGCTCACAGGCAGGAGGTGATGCTTTTGCACCGCAGGAACCTTTCTTCACTTTTGTGAACAGAGCTTCAGAGTGGGACGTGGAAAGGAAAGCGTGTTCTCCAAGCAGCTAGAACGACCCTCCACGGTTCCTTCTTTCCTTTTAACCGTTGGCTTGCCATTTCCAGAGCCTCAGGGAATCTCCTGGGAGTCGCCCTTGGATGAGGTGGAGAAGGCGTGCCACCGTCCAGAACCTGGACTGAACAGAGAAAGACCATCTCTACATATGAAGTTAAAAATCGAGGACTTCATCTTGCACAAGATGCTGGGGAAAGGAAGTTTTGGCAAGGTAGGATCCGCGTGTAGGAGTCTGCGGACCAACTTCCAGAAATTGCAGAGCAAACTTTTGGCCAGTGGAACTAGGGGACCGGTGGGACCAAACCCACGTGTGCGTGTGCAGAGGGCATTCCTGGTCAGGAACTGTTAGATTAGATTAGATTAGATTAGATTAGATTAGATTAGATTGTATTATACTTACTATATTATATTATACTTACTTTATTATATTATACATGTTAGAAGACAGAGAAGTGTATGAATAGGGACCCGGAGGCCCTAGGAAGTCAGCCCCTGCTGCCGGGGAATCAGGGTTCTCAGGTCAGGTGTCCATCCCACGAGTTTACGAGTTTGCTATCTTTAGACACCAAAGAAGTGAGGTGCCTCAGCCAGTTCCTCTTTCACAGAGATATTTTTGTTTCATTGGTGTTTTTTGTTGTTGTTTTGCTCCCTTCTCAAAGCTGGGGTGTGGTTTTACTTTCTGTGTGATTTTTTTTTTCCCTCCCGAGTGTTCTCAGCCTCATAGTCGCTGGCTGGGACCACCGTGTCCCAGTACTGCAGACCGAGGGGCTTCCACGGTGGGAATGTGTTTCTCCCAGCTCTGGAGGCTGGAAGTCAGAGACCGAGATGTGGACAGGGCTGTTTCTGCCTAGGCCTCTCTCCTGGGCTTGTGAGCTCTGTCTTCTCCCTGTGTCCTCGCATGGTCGTCCCTCCACGTCTTTCGCAATCTCCCGTTCCTATAAGGACACCAGCCCTATTTTGGACTGGGACCCACACTGATGACCTCGTTTTAACGTAACTACCTTGTGAATAGACCCTGCCTCCAAATATGGTCACACGCTGAGGTGCTGGGGGGTTAGGATTTTAACATAGGATTTATTTGGAAAGGACGCAGTTCAGCCCATAATACGACTGTAGCTTGAGCCCTGGGAAAAGGTTCACGGAGCAGGTCCTTCCTCTCAATTATTCCTGCCACTCACTCAAGTCATGGCTGGCAGTCAGTCAACAGAGGGTGAGGAGAGGACAGGGAAGAAGAAGGCATAATCTGAGAAATAATAATCAGCTATTGGTGACCAGAGAATATTTTCAAGCCAGTGACGGTAAAGAGGGGTGTCATGGAATATAGACTTTAAGGTTGTTGGATAATAAGGCTCAGTATTCACGGGAACCTCTGTCGTCTTATATTCTTGGATGCCACTCTTAGGGGAATTTTAGATGGAAACTACTGGTCCATGAATTTGTTCAGTCAAGGCCAGTGTTACGCTCAGCACCTGCTCACCTTGGCTGCAAAACCTACCTGGTTTACTTAATAATAAACAAGCAAAAATGCAACCGGGCATTGCCATGGTTGAGTGACATTGTGCTGCAATTGGGGTTTGGATTTAAATACCAAGGCATCGCCTTGGGCAAAATCCACTCTGTCCTGCAGGCCGTAGCTGATATCTGTTAGCTCATTTAGTTCGTTTCCACAATGACGTGAACCACAGCAGGCGCATTTGGTGTTAATCTGAGTGTAATAGGCAATTTTACAGCCAGTCTTCATTAAAATTTAGCATCAATTAATGTGCAATTATAACCTGTTACCAAAAATTGAAAGCACATTACAGAGATGGAAATTGCCTTTTCAGCTTCTTAGTTTATGGCTGGTTTGGGGATGTTTTATTGAAAGAAGCAATTACCGAAAGAGGACTTCTAATTGTTAATGAAATGTTTGTCTTTGTTCCCGTGCGGATTTCTCCATTTCAGCAAGGTTAATAAGGCATTAAGTTAAACCTGTATGCCTTAGCAAATAACCCGAGGGACAGCTGAGAGCTCCACGTACCCTCTGCTCTATGTCCAAAGCAGTAAGCTCCTCACCATCAGAACCCCAGGTCCCTGTACTCCCAGGGGACTGCACGTGGGGCCCAAGGTGATGGGGGTGACACACTGAAGCAGAATAGGACAGCCATTATTTCCTTTTCTCACAACACTAAAAATACTCCAACACTTGTTTTTCTTCTTTCTTTTCACTCTACATGGAAAATATGGTTCCTCACCAATATGGCAGCCTCTGTGTTTTGGATCTGCGTTGACTTTGAGGCCCAGGAGAACAAACTACGTGTTTTTCTGGAGATACGCACATCACTTGTTTGCCTGAATTCTCATCTGGGCTTTATCCCCTCTATTGAGCCAACTACCCCAAAGCTATGTGTCCACACTATATTATTTTAAACATAGACATGTGCATTTTCACTACTGGTTTAGCGTCACTGACTTCAACGTTCCCTAGAAGTTACTAAAAGAAACACGTGACAAGGGTTTGTTGTTTTTTTTTAAGTAGAGTTGATTTATATTTAGTTTCAAATGTACAACATAGTGATTCAATAGTTTTATAGATTACACTCTATTAAAGGATATTACAAAATAGCTGTATTTCTCTGTGTTGTACAATAGAATCCTTTGCTTATGTATTTTATACATAATAATTTGTTCTTCTTAATCCCCTCCCCCATCTTGCCCCTCCCCGCTTCCCCTCTCCCCACTACTAACCGGCTGGTTTGTTCTCTATGAGTCTGTTTCTGTTTTGTTATATAAATTCGTTTCATTTCTTAGATTCCAACCACTGTCATTTAGAAAGCATTCTGTAGTTCACAAATCACTTCCCTTTTGATTTTCACAGCAGTCCTGTAAGTTAGCAATGCAGTGAGAGTTAACCCTTTTACACATTAGGAAACTGAAGCCCCAGGAAGGCTAGTTTGTTTGCCCACATTCCCACAGCTAGTAAAGCATCTGCAAAATGAGGCCTGAGCTGGAGCTTTCTGTCTCCAAATGCCACGTCTTCACTGCTGTCAATTGTCTGTTGCTGCATCATTTGCAAAAGTGAAAGCTGGAGAAACTCTCCATTATGTGCCATCTGGTGTTCTTGAAAGCAAGGGGCAAAAGTAAACTTCGGAGTCAGATTTTCCGCTGAGTAGCCCCATGAATTTGAAGAAGTTAAGTTATCCTTTGAGCCTAGTTTTTTTTTTTTTTTTTAATTACGATCTCTTGCAGAGTGTTCTGAGCTAAAAATTAAACAGACAATAAAATTTGCACACAGCAGAATGTCTGGCACATAGTAGGTCCTGAAGATGGTACTGGTGTCTGTACCATCAGAGGAAATGCGATGCATTCTTTAAGCACACCAGGACACCTCTGTTCCTCACACATTCTTTTTTGCCTTGAAAAAGTGGGTAAAACTTGGAGTAAGGTTGTACGCTCATTTTCAGTGATATTTCAAGAGCAGTCAAGTCCTCCTTTCCACTACTTGCTGCTGCTTCCTTCAGTGCACATTTGTCTCTGTGAATTTTTTAAATAAACGTACTCAGGTCCCTGGGCAGACAGGGCACACTTTTTTAGATAGAATTTTTCAGGGGCTGATAATAACCCATCCCATGTGCACAGTAGCTCTGTGAAACCCTTTGAAAGGTACAGAGAGGATGGAACTGTTTCATACCATCCCACGCCAGCAAGCTGTTTTGCCTCCATAAAAAGGGGATGGCGGAGGATCGGAGAAGGACTTTGTGGCTCTTCTTTAATGAGTGTGAATCCGAAGTCTAAAATAAAGTCACTTGTTCCCCTTCCTTCTAGGTCTTCCTGGCAGAGTTCAAGA
The DNA here is from genome assembly GCF_009834535.1 of Camelus ferus. NCBI lineage: Eukaryota > Metazoa > Chordata > Mammalia > Artiodactyla > Camelidae > Camelus > Camelus ferus. The sequence continues at coordinate 3,663,036 of NC_045730.1, read as the reverse complement.
AAACCAATCAGTTTTTTGCAATAAAAGCCTTAAAGAAAGATGTGGTTTTGATGGACGACGATGTGGAGTGTACAATGGTAGAGAAGCGAGTTCTCTCCTTGGCCTGGGAGCATCCGTTCTTAACGCACATGTTCTGCACGTTCCAGACCAAGGTAAGGCTTCCACCCCAACACCCCTTCATCCATATCTCACCCAGTAAAGCTGGGTGCCCCTGGCAGCCCTCATTTGGAGATGTGGGGTGCTGTCTCCATGTAGTTCTTCTCTATCTGAGTCCATCTTCCATCTATTTAAACAAGTTTCTTTTCCTCTAAACACCACTGACATGTTAATTTTTTTTTTTTAATGTCTTGGCTGGTAAAGGGCCTTCCTTTCCTTCTGAACTTGTCTATTCACCTGTTTTGCAGAGTTTGGTTTAACTTACATACAAGGGTTCTAAGCAGTGTGTGACTTATGTAACAGCAGTGCTTTGTAGGGGGGAGACAGGGTGTGGCACCTGTCTGTTCGTCTACCATACGTGTATTTGAAGAGACAAAAGTTGGAAAAAACAGATCAAGATGTGCATGCACTGTTATTGTCCTTTTTAAGGACAGTAGGAGGTCATCCTTCAGCATGGATCAGTGAGGTCCTGAGCAGTGAGGCAAAAGGGTGATTTTTGTCAGAAGTGTCTTTCCTGTTCTGGGAAGATTCTCCTCCTCAACTTTTTCCTTAAAAATTTTTTAAAAAAAAATTTCTGACTTAAAAGTTATTTGGGATCATTTTACAAAATTTGGAAGGTACTTACATGCTCAGAGAACAAAAGCATATATAATTCCGCCATTTGGATATAATCACTATTAATACTTTGAAGTTTAGCCTTCTAGATTTTTCAGCCACTAGATTTTAAAAAATAAAAATAGCGACCCACTATATGTACATATTGTTCCATAACTTGCATTTGTAACACTCTCTAGGTTTAAATATGTTAAGACAATGTGACTTATCTAATCAGAATGTTTCTAACTTTTTGTTCTGGTTTAAATAACACTGAAATGAACATCCTTGTAGATCAGCCCTCGTGGACGAGCTTTATGATTTTCTCTCTTTATTTCTCTGCTCTTCTTGATCCAATCCCCGCTGAGTGTAACTTAGAATAAGTAAGTGGACCCACGTGGGACCACGTGGTTAAGGGCGAAAGAGGGTGAAGATTTTTTTCTCTTGTTCTGTTTCAAGCCTTGATGATAATGACCTACCTTAGTATGTGTGTAAGTTACAGAGGACCTCTAAATGATCAATACACTAAACTAAAATAAAGAGAAACTGACTGTGAAAAAGCACTCAGTGATCATATGTGTATTCAAAGCACTGTGAAAGGTACAGGAGCATCTAATACAGTTCCTAACCTGGAGAATTTCATACTCTGATAAAAGAGGCAAGAATGATCCTTCTAAAGGTGGTGAGTAATGTTAAACTGAGGAATGTAGGCTCTAAGCACCAGAGCTGAGAAAAACTAGAAATTAGAATTTGAATAGGCAGAAAGGGTCTTGGGCAAGAGGGGTGGAGGGGCTGCAACCAGGAGGCATTAAGGAGTAGAAGGATTAGGAGAAGCTGTTTAAGAGAAAGTAGGCTTATGTTCTGCAGCAGGAAGGAGTTTGGAATTTCTGATAATGAGGGTTCGAGAAATTCCCTGCTAGAAATTTCCTCCTGGAGATTAAAAGTCTCTGTTGCTCTGGGATGGTGCAGGTACGTCACCAAACGGCAAAGTAAGGAACTCGGCCCCGCTCTCCTGCTCTGCGCTCTAGACCTGCTGTCCACTTTTCCTCTTGAAATATTGCGAGGCTTTTGTCAGAAGGCTAAATACACTTCAGACCAGGCTTCTAGGAGGCATTATATAATCCGGCTTCACTTGGCATCTTTCCCCACAGTTTTTGTATGTTTGTTTGTATGTTTGCATTTTACGGGGAAGGCTGTTCTGAATCCCGCTTTGCAGAAAACGGGGATATTTCCGCCTCTGCTTGTCAGTTACCATCTCAGGCAGTGTTTGCTTTGTTCCTGTTACAGGAAATGCTCTTAAGGTCCCAAGCCTTTGTAACGCTTTACCAAAACCAGAGAAGCAGATGAGTGAGAACACGTGGCAGAGAATCCACACATCAAATCTAAAATGACTGTCTCACTCCTTAGATTTCAAAGAATTGAGTCCTTTTAGAAATAAGAGATGGTGGGGAGGCAAAGCTTGCATTACACTTTCTGAAGGACGCTGAGTTGTTTTGAGATGCCCTGATTTCTCATTCAGACCTTGTATGTAAGCAAATACCACTGGTGAGTGTAAAAAGCAGCCACTGACATGAATGATGATTCACTCCGAGTAATTCTCTAACTTAGTCAGTTGGTAAAGGGCCCTATTTATGGACTCTTTTATCTGCTTGCTTACTTTTTGCAATTTGGTTTAATTTATATAACAACGAGGATTTAAGCAGTGTGGGACTTGCTTGACAGAACAAAGATTGCTTTGGCTATTCAGGGTCTTTTGTGGTTGCATGCAAACTTCAGGATAATTTGTTCTAGTTCTGTGAAAAATGGGTATTGTGATAGGGGTTGCATTAAATCTGTGGGCTATTTTCAGCAGTATGGACATTTTAACAATATTAATTCTTCAAATCCATGAACATGGGATATCTTTCCACTTCTTCGTGTCCTCTTTAATCTCCTGTGTCAGTGTCTTTTAGTTTTCAGAGTACAGGTCTTCCACCTCTTTGGTTAGATTTATTTCTGGGTATTTCATTTTCTGATGCAGTTGCAAATGGGATTGTTTTCATGGTTTCTCTTTCTGATAGTTCATTATTAGTGTATAGAAGTGGAACAGATTCCTGTATTTTCATGTCCTATCCTGAAACTTTATTGAATTTACTAGCTCTCATAGTTTTTTCGTGGTGTCTTTAAGGTTTTCTGTGGATCGTAGTATCATGTCATCTGCAAATAGTCACAGTTTCACTTCCTTTCCAATTTGGATACCTTTTATTTCCTTTTCTTGTCTGATTGCTATGGCTAGGACCTCCAATGCTATGTTGAGTAAAAGTGATGAGAGTGAGCGTCCTTGGCTTGTTCCTGATCTTAGAAGAAAAGGTCTTTCAGCTTTTCACCGTGGAATATGATGCCAGCTGTGGGTTTGTCACACATGGCTTTTATTATGTTCAGGTACATTCCCTCTGTGCCCACTTTGATGAGAGTTTTTATCATGAATGGATATTGAATTTTGTCAAATGCTTTGTATCATCTGTATCCTTCGTTTTGTTAACATGGTGTATTATACTGATTTATTTGCTGATATTGAACCATCTTTGCATCCCTGTGATAAATCCCACTTGATCGTGGTGTTTGAACAATATATTGAAAGAATTTGGTTTGCTTATATTTTGTTGAGGATTTTTACCTCTATATTCATCTGAGGTACTGGCCTGTAATTTTCTTTTTTTGTGTGGTGTCTTTGGTTTTGACATCATGGTAATGTTGGCCTTGTTGAATGAGTCTAGAAGCATTCCTTACTTTTCATTACTTTTTTTTTATATGTTAGGTAGAATTCCTTTGGGATGCAGTCTAGTTCTGGACTTTTGTTTATTGGAAGTTTTATTTTATTACTGATTCAGTTTCACTTCTGGTAATGGGTTTGTTCAGATTTTCTATTTCTTCCTGATTCAGTCTTGGAAGATTGAATATTACTAGGAATTTATCCATTTCTTTGAGGTTGTCTCATGATTCTTTGTATTCCTGTGGTGTCAGCTGTAACTTCCCTTTTATTTCTGATTGTATTTATCTGAGCCATCTATTTTCTTGATGAAAGTGGCTAAAAGCTTATCAGTTTTGTTTATCTCTTCAAAGAACCACCCCTTAAGTCTCAGTTATCTTTTCTACTGTTATTTTTGTCTCTAGTTTACTTATTTCCACCCTGATCTTAATTATTTCCTTCCTTCTACTAACTTGGGGCTTTGTTTCCTCTTTTTCTAGTTCCTTTAGGTATAAAATTTGGTTGAGATATTTCTTATTTCTTGAGGTAGGCATGAACTTTCCTATTAGTACTGCATCCTATAGATTTTGGAAAGTTTCATACCATTGTGGTCAGAGAAGATGCTTGATATGATTTCAGTCTAAATTTTCTGGTGCCCTAACATGATTTACCTGGAAAATGTACAAAAAGAATCTGTATTCCATTTTTGAATGGAATGTTCTGTATATCTTTATGGTTTAATGTGTCATTTAAGGCCAGCTTTTCCTTGTTGATTTTTCTGTTTGGCTAATCTATGCATTGCTGACAGTGGGAAGTTAAAGTCCCCTACTGTTACTGCATTACTCTCAGTTTCTCCCTTTGTGCCTGGTAATGCTTGCTTTACATATGTTTGGGCTTCTATGTTGAGTGCATAGATATTTATGGATATTAAATCCTTTTCTTGGATTGAGCCCTTTATTATTATGTAATACCCTTCTTTGTCACTTGTTACAGTATTAAAGTCTATTTTGTTGGAAATGAATATTGCTTCCCCAGCTTTTCATTTCCATTTACATGGAATATCCTTTTCTGTCCCTTCACTTTCAGTCTGTCTTTAGATCTAAAGTGAGCCTCTTGGAGGCAGCATGTAGAGGGGTCTTTTTTTTTTTTATCCATCCAGCCACCCTGTGTCTCTTGATTGGAGCATTGATTTAAAGTGATTATTGCTAGGTATGTACTTACGGCCATTTTAACTGCTTTCTGGCTCTTTTTGTGGGTCCTCTAGTTCCTTTGTCTCTTCCCATGTGGTTTTGATCAGTGACTCTAATGTTACACTTGTGTTCCTTTCTCTTCATTTTTTGTGCATCATAGGTTTTTGGTTACCCATGAGCTCCATGTGTCTCAACAACATATATTTATATGTCAGTTTATTTTAAGTTCAAAGTCACTTAAGCTTGAATGCTCAAAAGCATTCTCAAAGCTACATTTGTACTCCCCTCCCCAGTGTGTTTTGACATTATATTTTACATCTTTTTATTTTGTAGTTATAGTTCATTTTACTTTTTTTCTTTTAACCTTCATACTAGCTTTTTAAGTGGCTGTCCTATGCCTTTACTATATATTTGCCTTTGCCAGTGAGATTTTTTTTTTTCATATTTCTAGGTATGGCCTTTTCTTTTCACTTAAAGAAGACCCTTTAACGTTTCTTGTAAGGCCAGTTTAGCTGTGATGAACTCCTTTAGTTTTTGTTGTTTGGGAAATTCTTGATCTCTCCTTCAACTCTGAAGAATAACCTTACCAGGTAGAGTATTCTTGGTGTACGTTTTCTCCTTTCAGCACTTTAAATATATCATGCCACTGCCTTCTGGCAAAAGTTTCTGATGAAGTTTCTTTATTTGTGACTATTTGCTTTTTCCCTTTGCTGTTTTTAATATTCTTACCTTTAATTTTTGCCATTTTAATTATAGTGTGTCCTGATGCAGATCTCTTTGGGTTCATCTTGTTTGGGACTCTCTGTGCTTCCTGGACCTGGATATCTGTTTCCATCCCCAAGTCAGGGAAGGTTTTAGCCCCTTTCTCTCTCCTCCTCCTGGGACCCCTAAAATGTGAATGTCAGTAGGCTTGATGTTGTCCCCCAGAGGTAACTTAAGCTAGCCTCTATTTATTTTTTCTTTTTGCTATTCTGGTTGGGTGATTCCCACTATTCTGTCTTCCAGATTGCTGACCCATTCTTCTGTATCGTTTAATTTGCTTTTAATTCCCTGTAGTGTATTTTTCATTTGTTATCATATCACTCAGTTTTGATTTGCTCTAACTCTTTGTTGAAGTTTTCCCTGTGTTCATTCTTCTCCTGAGTTCAGTGAGCATCTTTATGACCGTTACTTTGAACTCTTAAATTAGGTAACTAACTTTTCTCTATTTCATTAGGAGTTTTTCTGGGGTTTTTGGCAGACTGGCTGGCTGTGGGGGTCTGGAGCATGCTGGGGCTGCCTTCACAGAAAGGCTGGAGCTAGGGTGTCCCGTGGCCATGCTGGTTGGACGTGGGGCATGCTGTGGCAGCCTTGGCAGGCTGGCTGGCTATAGAGTGTCTGGACTTTGTTCTTAGCCATCTATTAAGGTGGAGGGGATACAAAAAATTACAGTCCTCAAAAACTCCAACCCTGGCGTGAGTCCCAGCAGTTCCCCATGTGTTTGGCAGATGCTCTAGGGGTTAGTAAGTGGATTCCTTCACACGTAGTCTAAGTGCCCTTTAAATCACTGTGTCACGGGTAGTTCCTGTTGATGCAGGGTCTCCATACCTCTTATTCAGCTCTACATGGTCTGTCATTTCTCGTGCAGAAGCTGTTCCATCAGCTTTTCAGGAGAAATTGTTTCATGTGTAGATCGGTGGGTCCTTGGGTGGAATCTTTTAACTTTGCTAACAAGTAAATTAAAATCTTTTAAATATAAATTAATCATAAAACCTTGAAAGCACATTTCACAAACTACTTTCTTTAGAAGGTTGCTATTAAATTAATTCAACAAACGTCTCTTGGGGACCTACTGTTCATAAGACTCTAAAACTGGTGATTAAATTAGAATTAGGTAGGAAAAGGAAAGCGTTCTCTAAGTAGTAAATAGGAAAAAAGAAGTCCTAACTTGGAAGAATAATCTGTTTCCTTTAAGACACCATTAATAATTAGATGCCTTATTTTCTTGATAGACAAAATTATTTTAAAACTATATACTAGAAGCCATCTCCCAATTTCAGAATTGAATAAATGTGAAATAATGTGTATGTTGATTAGAAATTGCATTGGCTGCTAGTAACAGGACACAAAATAATAATGACTTAAATGTGATGGAAGTGTTTCTCTCTTCATATAAACGGAGTAACACATATATGGTTCAAAGCAAGTATGATAGTTCTATGATGTCAGAGATCCAGGAACCATCTGCCCTGTTCCATCATCTACTGCACTAGGTTTCCATCTTCAGAGGTACTCCACAGGCCAGCATGGCTGCTGGAGTCCAGCCCTCATAGCCACAATCTATTCAGGAAGCAGGAGGAAGAGAGAGTAACTCTTCTTCATTAAACCACTTCTCCATAACGCCCACAAAAAACTTTGGCTTACATCTGTCTGACTCTTCTATAGCTGTAAGGAAAGCTAGAACATTGAATCTTTCAGATGGGCACATTGTCATCCAGAATAAATTTTTTTTTACTAAGAAAGAAAGATAGGCAACCAGCCATCTCTGCTCCAACATACTTTAAAGAAAAATATAATTAAAACTACCTTTTTGGGGAGCCTATCTTGTGCCAGATAGTTTCCTAGGAACTTTAAGTATATCTAATTTTGTTAATCCCAGTGAAGTAGCTATTTTTGTTCAATTTTACCTATGGGAAAATGGAAGCTAAGAAAGGTGAACCTTCCCAGCTGGAAACGGGGAAGAGCATTCAGCCTTACCCTACTTCTTTGTCCAGATAGTGCTTCCTACGCACCCATACCACGGAAGTGTCTTAGTGACATGTCATCTCGTGGGTAACTAAATGTTCACCTACAGGAAGGAAAAAACACAGAAAAATAGCTTTCCTCTCCTTTTAATTATGCTAGAGTAAAATATTAATAATTCAAGTACCCAAAGTTTCTCTGATCTGTGACACCACCAGGGGAAAACCAGAGGGTCTGGAAAGTGTTAAAACAGAAAATCCGACTGAGTAAATTTAGAGACCCAGTTATCTGTTTTCAACACTTAATGACTCGAGCAGCATCTCATCTCTCACACAGAAAGGCGCTCTGAGGAGCTGTGTGAAATGGAGCCTTTTCTAGGCAGGAAGCAGGGAGCGACAAGGGAAGCTTCCTCTCGAGGATGAAAGGGTCTGCCAGATGGACCCTCACTAGTGCTGATCAGGGGGTTCCAGGCTGACCGGTTAAGGTTACGTTCCTGGGGAAGGCTGGAACTGCAGTTAGGTTAGGCATGAAGTCCCGGTTTGGAGATGTTGGTTTAGCATAAATGATTCCATTGTGGGACTATTATCTCTTTTTTTTTTTTTTTTAAACAATCACCCACCCCCATCTTTTGATCAGACCCTCAGCTTAACTGAGGGATGTGATCAAAATTTAAGGCATTAGTACCACTCCCAACTGCAGTTCCAAAGCTCTGTTTCCTATGATCCTTTGTGTGGCATTCACAGGCCACAGAGTTCGGGGTGACCGTTTTTAAGCTGGCCATTCTCTTCATCCCTTTCTGAAGTTCTCCTCTTAGGGAGGTCATTTACTCGGTGGGCAGTAGCTGGGGACAATGTCTGGAGTGCTCTTCAGCCGCAGGACCCAAGCCAATCAAAATGGAAAGAAACACCCCACTGAAGGAGTCACCTCTTTAAGCCGAATGGCTTGTTCAGTGTTTTTATGTAACTGAGCTTCCACTTCCTCAAAAGTGTTCATCCAGGTGCGACAGGTCACCGCGGCTCACGAACAGGGCCCTGGCATAGGAAGTGTTCGGTCACCTGCACTGTGTCCCTTTCTTTGTACAGAGCTTGAATGCAAAGTTCCCCAAGTTGGGGGTTGTTAACCAGAGAAAGGGACACAGACCAGGGGCTCCCTCCTATCATGGAGAGATCAGAGTTTTTCTGATGAGAAATCCAGCAATCTAAAAGGTACCACCCCACCCCACCCCCGCACTTAGCAATGGCCTGGGAGATAGGGGTGTTGGGGGCATCGTCCCAGGCCAATGCCAGACCAAAGAAACTGAAGAGAGGGTTTCATACTTAAAGTGAGATGGCAGGCTGCTGCTTTTCTCGGTCAGTTTGCTCTCGAGGCCCTCGGCGGTGTCCACAGACCAGAGGTCAGGGGGGGATGCCTTCAGCTGTGAGCTGTACACCCAGGACCCCAGTCCCTGTGGCTTGGCTGCCATCTGGTTAGGGAGGAAAATCTGGCTTAGTCCCTTCCAGAGAGACCCAAGGGCAGTCTTTGTTCTTAGTGGTTCCAAATCAGAAGGGTGGGAGGAAACTGGAAATGTCGGTTTGCAGAGTCATTGCTAGTTAACTGAGCAAACCAGAAGCAGTCAAGATCCAGTCCAGTTTACAGCTATGTAACAAAACCTCAAAAACGATTAACGGGATTCGAATCTAGTATCTACAGAGGTGCAGGCATCATTTTTTTTTTCTCTACAATCACTTGCATTTATTTTATCAAAGATAATCTCAGTAAAACGAATTTGCATTAAACTGGGCCTGGTTAATTACATAAGTGCAGAAAGAATAGTGAGTGACCATGTAAGCACATTTAAAGACTGCTCGCTGTAAAGAATGTCATGTTGAACTCTAAAGTCTGAGGACAGGAAGCCAAGCCAAACCCTTGGAATCAGATTTTCCCTTCAATACTGTACGTTTGGATGAATTCCTCTCTTGAGGTCCAAAACGCGTCCTGAGGTTCCCGGGCCTGCCAGGAAGTCACCTTTCACACTCACCTGGTAAGGCCCTGGGAGCCTTGGTACCAGAGTGAGAGTTCAGTTTTTCCAAGGGACTTGATTGGCTCCGTAAAGTCAGTCTTAGTTCTTTAAAGCTTAGTCTGGTCACATCTGAGTCTACGCCCACGTCTCTCACACGTGAAATTCCAGTCAAAGCCTTGGTAATATGGCGAATACAGGCAACTGAGTTCTGTTCCCAGGAGAGCAGATGCTCACTGACCTTATGTAAATAACTGTTTTGCCATAAAGGGAGTACTCAAGAGTCTCTGGAGAAATCAGATAAAGAAAAAAAGTAAACGTTTACCCTTGTTTACAGAGGTAGACTTTACCAAATTGTTGCCAATCATGACAGCTCAAGAGAAATCTCAAATCTGGAAAGGGAAACACACTGAAGTGCCAGCAATGTTTCAAACAGAAGATCGTAAAAATTGTAATCATCGTCCTCATCAGTTCATTCCTGTGTTACTAATGCTTATTCTGCTTAAATCCAGTTTTTTTCCATTAGATCTGGAAATTTTTACCCAGGTCAGTTTTACGAGTTTAAAGTTAACATAAACCTGTGTTTGCCAAAGCCCCTTCCATGAATCTCCTCAGAGATGAAGCCCTTTTGAAGAAACACTTTTGCAAAAGCCTCTAAGCAAGACAGTAACTCTTGGTAAATGACAAAGACTTAAGATGCCCGTGGCTGAAGACCTGATGAGAGTTCATTTGATAAGGAACTGTAGTTATTGCTCTGATGTACATTTTAAGGTAACAGCCGGATTCTGACTGATTACATGATACCAGGACACATCAATGTTGAGAACACGATTTTCTGTACAAATACAACATAAAAGAGGCTTGGTGTTGACAGTGCTTTCCATGACATTTACACGTCAAGTAACCCAAATTAGCTTAACATCTTTCATTTTATAAGGAGAGAAAACAAATCTTTTGAAATGTTCCAGGGACCCTCTGGAAAATCTTAAAGTTTGTTCACAGTCAAAAAGGCTTCATTTAGAATTTGATTTGGGCTAGGTTTATTAAAAACATAAAAAGGTTATCAACTGTTATTCAATTAAAAAATCAAAAGGTTTAAAAACACTTGATCAAATAGGAACATTAGGTCACTGTGAAGTAGTAGTTATCCAGTTAACCAAGGTGATCGATTGAAGACTTCACAGGTAAATACAGAAAGTTAAATAATTGTTCAAAAGAACTCTCTTAATAGAGAAGGCTCAGTTTAATCAAAGATCCGATAAAGATAATCCAAATCATAGGAGGTTATTTTGGAAAAACCTTTCATAATCTCTTATCAGAAGTAGACCAAAAATCAAAAAAAAAAAACTTTTAACATAGAGAAAACCAATTCTAATTTTGAGTAAAATTTTTTTTTCACTTAAATTCATTCCAATCTTAGCCAGCTTGCCCGGGCATAAAATTCAGTTCCCAAGATTCTTTTCCCCACAAACTTTCCTCGATTTTGTCCTGTGTTTTCCCTTTTTACCGTTCTGAAATAACCAGTCTCACTTAAAGACGAAATTCCTTTCTTTTTTCTCGATAAAAATGCATCTCCATTCCTCATAACTTCTTTTGCCAAAACCACACCCCCTACTTTCCCTGCGTGCAGAGATGTTGTCCTTATCATTTCTAATAGCTTTAATTATATATATAAGCATGTTTAATTAACCCTTTTTTAAAAAACCCTTAATTTTAGTGAAAATGAACAATTGTAAACTGTCTTTTTATATTAGCATCCTATGGCTTGATGCATTTTATACTTTTAAAAATTTCTTGAACATATGCTTTCTCATAGTAAGAGTTTCAGTACGTCACAAAAAAATATTTTCTAATAGACCCAAATATACTTGGTTCCTCTGTAAAAGGAAGCCAAAAGTAGATGGAGCTCTGTTCAGTAACTAGGTTTTCAGTACTTTATCTTATTTGGAAATGATCTAGACATTCAATGACTAGCCATCCTTTAACTTAGCAAAACTAAGATTTCAGGACACCAAAAAGTTCAGAGGAAACAATTTTAAAAATATTTTCTAATAGACCCAGATATATTTAGTTCCTCTTTAGAAGTTTATCTAAAACCTTTTGTTCCCATTTACATCAGTTTAAATCATTTGTCCTCAATAATCATGTTTTAGACACCCGCAAAAATGTCATGAGACATTGGACGAGGCCAGACACCATCCCGGGCTATTTTTCTTGCTGAAAACCTTTGTAACGGAGCTAACATGGATTTACTTGACCAATAAACCAAGCAGAATGAAGTTGTACATCCGCAGTATTTTTAATACTGATCATTCTGAAGACATACTTGCAACAAACATCAATTAGCTGTTACTTACCAAAGGTTATCTCAGATCTTCTGAACTTCAGAAGCGTTTGGCTTCGTTTCTGTTGCAGGCCGACCTCATTTTATTGTGCTTCGCGAGATACTGCATTTTTCTTTTTTTAAACAAATTAAAGGTTTGTGGCCACCCTGCACTGAGCAAATCTCTTGGTGCCATTTTTCCAGCGGCATTTTCTCACTCCGTGTCTCTCACATTTTGTTAATTCTCGCCATATTTCAAACCTTTTCATTATTATATTTGTTATGGTGATCTGTGATAACTGATGTTACTATTGTAATTGTTTTGGGGCACCATGAACCACGCCCATATAAGACGACAAACTTAATTGACAAACGCGTGTATTCTGACTGTCCATTCCCCCGTCTCTCTCCTCGGGCCTCCTTATCCCCTGAGACATGACAATATTGAAAGTAGGCTAATTGATGACCCTACAACAGCCTCTAAGTGTTCCGTGAAAGGAAGAGCCCCCACATCTCTGACTTGAAGTCAAAAGCGAGGCCTCTCGCACCAACCATTAGCCAAGGTGTGAGCGCTAAGGAGAAGTTCTCGGAGGAAATTAAAGGTGCTGCTACCATGAACAGATGAATAGTGAGAAAGCAAAAGAGCCTTATTGCTGATAATGGAGACCACAGCATCCCCAGGGCCTCATCCAGAGCAAGGCCTTACCTCTCCTTAACCCTAAGGAGGCTGAGAGAGTTGAGGAAGCGGAAGAGAAGTATGAAGCTAGCGGAGGTTGGTTCATGAGGTTTAAGGAAAGACACCATCTCCATAATATCCAAGTGCAAGGTGAAGCAGCAACTTATCTTAGCAAGATCTGGCTAAGATAACCAATGAAGACGGCCACATCAACGACAGATTTTCAGTGTGGATTATAGAGCCTTATATTGGAAGAAGATGCCATGTAGGACCTTCATAGCTAGAGAGGAGAAGTCAGCGCCTGGCTTCAAAGGACTGGCCTCTTGATAGGGGCTAATGCAGCTGGTGACTTTAAACTGAAGCCAGTGCTCATTTACCATTTTGAAAATCCCAGGGCCCTTAAGAATTGTGCTGGATCTACTCGGCCTGTGCTCTATGAATTGAACAGCAAAGCCTGGGTGACAGCACATCTGTTTACAACATGCTTTACAGAGTATTTTAAACCCAATTGTGAGCCTACTGCTCAGAAAAAATACTGATCATTGACAACGCACCTGGTCCCCCAAGAGCTCTGTTGGAGATGTGCAATGAGATTGTTGTTGTGTTCATGTTAACACAACATCCACCCTGCAGCCCATGGATCAAGGAGTCATTTCAACTTGCAGGCTTTATTATTTAAGAAATGCGTTTTGTGCGGCTCAGGCTGCCCTAGACAGTGATTCCTCTGATGAATCGGGGCCAACTAAATTGCAAACCTTCTGGAAAGGACTCACCATTCTAGATGCCATGCAGAACATTTGTGATTCATGGGAAGAGGTCAGAGTATCAGCATCCACAGGAGTTTGGAAGAAGTTGATTCCAACCCTCATGGATGACTTAGACATTCAGGACTTCAGTGGAGGAAGTCACTGCAGATGTGGTGGAAACAGCAAGAGACCTAGAACTGCAAGTGGAGCCTGAAGATGTGACTGAATCGCTGCAAACTCATCATAGAACATGAACGGATGAGGAGCTGCTTCTATGGATGAGCAAGGAAAGGGGTTTCTTGATTCAGAATCTACTTCTTGTGAGGATGCTGTGAAGACTTGTCGAAATGACAACAGAAGACTTAGTACCTAAACTTAGTCGACAAAGCAGTGGCAGGGTTTGAGAAGACTGGCTTCAGTTCTGAAAGAAGTTCTACTGTGGGTAAAATGCCATCAAACAGCCTTGCACGCTCCAGAGAAATTGTTTGTGAAAGGAAGTTAGTCAAAGGAGCAAACCTCACTGTTGTCTTATTTTTATAAATTACCATAGCCACACCCACGTTCAGCAGCCACCACCCTGATCAGTCAGCAGCCACCAACATCCTGGCAAGACCTTCCACCAGCAAAAAGATTGTGCAACTTGCTGAAGGTTTACATGATGGTTAGCATTTTTTAGCAATCAAGTATTTTAAATTAAGATACATAGGTTTTTTTTTTTTTTAGACAAAAGGCTATTGCACACTTCATAGACCACATCATAATGCAAGCGTAACCTTTGCATGCACTGGGAAACCACATCATAATGTAAACATAACCTTTGCATGCACTAGAAAACCAGTGTGATGCACCTTATTGTGACATTAGCTTTACTGCAGCGGTCTGAAACTGAACCCACGGTATCACCGAGGTACGCCCGTGTATTTCTGAGGGTTTTAGGAATCCTTAATTCATATTAATGCTTAATTCTCCTCAACCCAATTAAATCGAGCTCTTTTACAAATTAATTGTAATACCATCTAGAGATGGAAAACACCATGCATAGAATAACGCATATACAGCAACACACACAAAAATATAGATGCAAACACAGACCTTATAACTTTCAGTTTAAAATCGCTCCCACGGACCTTCAGAATACACACTTGCCTTTTGAGATAAACAGGGGAGGTTGCGGGGTTGGTAAAAGGAACAGTTGGATTTTGAACTGCCCCTCGAGCTGCATTTCTAGTTTTGCAAAGATTTGTAAGATAATGACAGTGGCTCTCAAGTCCCCAGAGAACTGGGTTCCAACGTCTAAATGACATCATAGGTTAGCCCATCCCATTCAACGCGATTGTCCGTAATTTGCTTTTTTTCTTTTATATCAGGAAGATTTCTAGCTAAGACAGAAATGAAAAGATTTCTATGTTCTGGATTTAGAGCTGTTTGCCTTTGGACTGTTTTAGTCAATCCTCTCACAAGGGCTTTAGAAGCTTTTTTCTTTCTCTCCGGGGTGCGCACAGTTTTATTTTGGCTTAGGGGGAGAGGCCTGAAAAAATTCCTGTGAGGCTCTGAGTAGCAGCCTCTTATTTCTGACCAACTTTTAAACACTGAGCTACTTTAAAAACAAAAAATCCTTGTAAACATTTTGCCAGGCCTCCGCTGGGACAGACAGCAAATGCTCCATGCAGCAGTGAACCACCTCTTGGACTTGAGAGGCATCCCCAGGGAGGGAGCGAAAGTCGTGTTTTCCTGCCGTGTCAGGAAGCTGGCTCCGGTGAGGATCCTCGCCCTGGCCGACCTCTGCCAGCTTCCCCGGGCCCCGTCCGCAGGCTCCGAGCGGGGGTTAAAGCAGAGCGTGCAGCTCGAGCGTCTGTAAGAATTTGGCAACTGTTTTCCGTTAGTTTTCAGTTTGGTCTGCCTTAGCTGCTTAAGAGAATAGCGTGGCGGTTCACCAGAAAGTCCCTCAGAACCTCGGCAATCCTGGAAGGCGTCCTCACGGTGGTCCCCCTCTGCGGGTCTGCGTGGGGCTGTGCGTAAGGCCACTGACTTGGTGGACTTTCATTTACAGTCTTGTAGTCTCTTTAGAAAGGCCGTGTCGACAGGGTCACTGGAACGAGTACTCAACTAAAGGGCGGCAGGAGGGAGCAGTAGGACTCGTGTGAAGCCCGTCTTACCGTCTTTGTTTCAGGTCCCTCTTAGGCCTTTAGTGTTGCACTAGCCTTTTGCAACTAGTTTTTTAATGAAGTTATCTTGGCATCTTGAAGCCTTCTGAAGCCTGCTGCATGCCAGTTAAAGTAGGTGTCCCCAGTCTGGTTGACTTGGGAGCCCTTACTTTCAAGTGCGCTTCTTAAGTGATCTCAACTCGTTGGAACTGTCCCCACGATGACGCCGTACCCTCCCTGAGCGCTGCCGGCGTTTGGAAAGCCCTGAGCCACAGAGGTGGTTCAGCCACATTTCTGTCCAGCCACGTTGTGGGGCCCCAACCTGACGGCTGCCAAGCTAGGTTCTTCAGACCCAAAACAACAACCCTAAGTTATTTGCAGTAAGATTTTTGCCATTTTTGTAGATACAAAATCTAAATCTTCGATAGACAATAAGCAGGTGTGCGGAAGGTGGCAGACCTAACTCCAGAGTCTAAAGGTCTCGCTTTCCCGGCGAAGGCTTTCGGGGTCTCTCAGAGCCAGACGAATACTTAAGAGGGCTGTGCCTCAGGGTTGGGGACTGTGTGGTGTTGCACAGTGTCCCCGCTGTGTGGAAATTTTTAGGTTGGCAGGCAACCTGGGGCCACTCTGACCTAGTCTGTGACCAGCTTCTCCTAACACAGGAGTCCCTGGGTTAGGTGGTCAGTGCTCTCAACGGCTTTGAAATGCTCGATCCACGCGCACCAATTTTTTGGCTTTTTTTGCCTCTGAAATTCCCCTTGGCAGCAGCCTTTATCCACGCGACACAAGACAAACAAACGTGCGCCTTAACACACCAGCAGTAGCCAAACGGTGTCACCGCAGCCTGGCCAAGACAAAGGCCTCGCGCGGCACCACCGATTCCCCACGTGGACCCGGAGACTGGGGAAGGGGCCGAACCAGCACACCCCTCAGAACGGCGCTGCGGCCTGGTACCAGACAAACGGGGGGCCGCGGCGGCCACCAGCAGCTCCCAACACGGAATCTGGGGAAGGATCCCAAACAGATGGGGGACTGCAGACTAAGCAGTTCCCAGTGTGGAACCAGGGGTTCCAATCAAGAGGGAGGCTGGAAAGCCAGTTCAGTTAGATCCATACTCAGGGCCAAGACCGGCGCCCAGAACCGAGGGGGACTTACCCACAGCCCTCGGCAAGGCCGGGAAGGATGCAGTCCAAGAGCTCTCACCTGTGTCTCCTGTGGTCCGCAGAGCTGCCAGAAGTTTCCTTCAGATCCGGTCGCCATCACCAAGTCTGTTAAAACACAAAGTTCAGCTGTGTAAATGAAAGCTCTAGCTGGCTTTATTCAGTGATTCATGGACTGGGCGTCACGCCGTCTGTTTAGAAAGGAGCCAGGGGCTGTGTGGGACGGAAGACCCTGACAGGGACAAGCGGGGAGGGAGAAGGAAAGAGCAGCTGGTTTCAGGCAAGGTCCCCTTCCTCTAGGGGAGCGAGGGGTCCATCTGGCGGGTTACCTCACTAGCGCTAACCCGGAAGTTGCAGACTGACCGGGTAAGCTTACATCCCGGGGGCGGAGCTTGGAACTGCAAACAGGTTACGTTTTAAGTCTCAGTGTGGGGAGATGGGCTTAGCACCAGTAACTTCATTTTGAGGCTATTGTCTCCTTTTTTAAAAAAAAAATAGAAAAGCTGCATCTAACACAGTGAGAACACTTTTTTGTTTTGTTTTGAGTAATATTTTAATTTTACTGTTATTATAGCTGTATGCATTCTTTGCAGTTAACTTCTGATTTATTATCTGGGCAGCAGAGTAAGACATTTAAGTAATGGTTTTGTCCCTTCTATGCCTTACACGTCATACACACAATTTCTGGCTGTGAAACCTGGAGGTGCATCCATTCTCTTATGTTCTGGAGCTATAGCTTTATTACCTTCAGGCTTTAAAAAAAATTTTTTTGAAGTATAGTTGGCGTACAATGTGTTCGTTTCAGGTGTGCAGCATAGTGATTCAGTTATACGTGTATATATTCTTTCAGATTCTTTTTCATTATAGGTTGTTACAAGCTGTTGAATATAGTTCTCTGTGCTACACAGTAGGACCCTGTGGTTTATCTGTTCTGTACACAGTAGTTTGTATTTTAGGAGTAGCTAATCCCCAACTCCTAATTTATTCCCCCAACCCTTCCCCTTCGGTAACCACAAATTTGTTTTCTATGCCTGTGTTTTGTTTTTTTTTAAGGGAATACTTTTTCTTTAGAAATGAAAAGTAAACTAAAGTCTGCCTTCATCTGTGTCTTTGAATCCTGAAAGGCCCATCTTGTATTCATTTAAGAAGCGTTACAGTTTCACACCGCCATGACATTCTAGATCGTAGGAGCACGTCTGCAGGCCCCTGCCCCCTGCGTGTGGGAGAAGCCCCCCCCCGCCCAGACTCCCCCCGCCCCGCCGCACAGACCACCCCCCCCCAGGTGTTAGGGCGCGGGTGCTGCTTCATGTATTCACCGCACTGCCCTGACTCCCGCACACCGGTCGGAACCAGGCGACCCTTTGTCAGTATGACTTCGAAATTTCTCTTTCATGACAAAGAAGGCTGAGTTTCACTTTCCGTTTCTAGAACACGCGAAGCTTAACTTCCTGGCCAGCCTCCCCATGGTCCCAGCTATGATTTCAGAGCGCGAGTTGATGCCTGACGCTTCGTGTAACTTTCAGCAAGCCACCTCACATTCCTTTGTAACCTAGGGTGACCCTTTTTTGCCTAAAAAACGGTAACATTTATTAAAAAAAAAAAGCATTTGCCGACAAGTCTAAATCCTTTGTGGAGAATGCGCCAGGTGAACTGCAAGTTATCATTTGAAATAGAAGAAAAACTCCTTTGGCGCGGCAGGTTTTCGAAAAGTATGTCATTCTGATATTCCCACTACCCATTTGAGGGTGAAACCCACCCCAGATCGCCGGAAGGTTATAATGCCCAGTGTTTTATTCAGAAACCGCCTCGACTGAAGCTCTCAAAAGCACTTTAATCCAGCCACCCTCCAGCGGAGTTAGGACTGCTAACGGTCATCGCAGCCTCAGCAGGGAAAAAAAGAACCACATAAACCACATCCTCAAAAACACGTATCCATGATCTCAGACGAGAATTAACTTTTTGTGTCGTCCCTGTTTGTAAGTAACTGATAAGTCTGTTTACTTAAGTACTTTAGCAGTTTTCTTTTTTTCTGTTTTATCAAAGTATAGTTGATCTCCAATGTTGTGTTAGTTACTGGTGTAGTTTTACATACATACATAAATCTTCCTTTTCAGATACTTTTCCATGATAGGTTATTACAATCTATTGAATATAGTTCCCTGTGCTGTACAGTAGGACCATGTTGTTTATCTGTTTTATGTGTAGCAGTGTGTATCTGCTAATCACAAACTCTTAATTTGTCTCCCCCCACACCCCACCCCCAGCCTTTCCCCTTTGGTAACCGTAGTTTTGTTTTCTGTGTCTGTTTCTGTTTTGTAAATAAGTTCATTTGTATAATTTTTTAGATTCCACATATGAGTGATACCATATGATAGTTGTCTTTCTCTGTCGGGCTGACTCAGTGTGACAGTCTCCAGGTCCATCCACGTAGGAGGTCACCTATTGACTGTGTCATTTAGTAGGAATAGAAGCATCCTACAGGGAGGCTGAGGGCGTACGTCAGGTTACAGGGTCTCAAGGAGCGGGTGGCAGGTGGGCAGATCCAGTGGTGACACAGTCTTTCAGAAAGTGTGTTTCCGAAGATGGAAGCTTGTTTTGATTACAGGGTTCAGGGGTTACAGGTACTGGAGAATGCCAGAGACCAAAGGGAAGAATTTGTGGAGAAGATTCTGGAAGAGCATGGGGTTAGGATGAAGGGTACAGAAGACCCTCACAAGGAGACGGGTCACTTCTGAGAGAGGACGTGTGAGGAGGAGGCAGGAGAGAGACTTAAGTCAGCAGAGGAGGGAATCTGAGAGGGCTCACCACGACTGTCGTCACCACAGTGCAGCAGGAAGCCGCCCCAGCTGCAAGGCAGCGGGATGGGAGCGGGACGGAGAACCTGGAGACAGAAGAAGGGGCCGATATGTCAGCAGCGGGGGCTCAGCAAAGATGGAGTGAGACACAGAAGCACAGATGGGGAGGGACAATCCAAGGGCCATCCATTGGGGGTAGGGGGGCTGTTTGGGTGGGGCTGTGTGTGTGTGTGTCTGTGTGTGTCTCTGTGATGGAAATTCCCCAGGGATGGACACTGGCAAGGTGAGAAAGGTCTTCAAGACAAGTAAGTTGAAATAAGACTTACTCCGTAGTGGGGAGGGTACAGCTCAAGAGATAGAGTGCATGCTAAGCATGCACAAGGTCCTGGGGACTGAACCCAGGACCTACCCCCAAAATAAATAAGTGAACCTAATTACCTCCAAAAATAAAATAAATTTAAAAAATAAAGGTTCAGGAAAAAAAAATCAAGATTGAGAGACGTGTGCAGAGCATGTAAAAAGAATGGAAATTTTTCTTAATAAAATTTTTAAAAAACAATAAAAGCTTTAAAAAAAAATAAAACTTACGTAACTTCCACCCTCATCTTGTAATGATTTGCATTTACCCAGAATTTGAATGAGCTCTTAAATCCTAGTTCTTTAATACGTTATATAAACAGTAATTCTCCAAGGAACTCGATTTAAAAAAAAAAGAAAACTATTTCTAGAAAAGTAGTTACAAATGTTTTGACTAAATGGATGCTAGCAACCAAAACAAAGATGTGCTTTTAGAAGTCATGCCTTCCAGGTTTTAAGTAGGAGGCGCAATGCCGCCTCCTTCGCGTGAATCCACCTTCACAGGGAGAAAAAACGTTACAAGAATTTGGTAGAACTGGGTAGTCTCCATCCTCTTTAGTCATTATTTTATTAATATTTTTAAGAATTCCATATGAATAGAAATCTGAAGGATGTTTTCTTCTAATCTACACATTCGCGTTGTTTTTAATGCATTGGCTCCTCTGTAGCTACTAGTTTTTAAATTAATTGACTTTTCTAGAGCAGATTTAGGGATACAGAAAAACTGGGTGGGAAGTGTGAGACTTCCCCTAGTTCCCCTTCGGGGCGCCACCCCTCACAGCCCCCCGATTTTTAGCGTCTTCCTTTAGTGCAGTCTGCCTGCTGCCACCGAGGCATTACATTTATACACTGTTATTACCTACAGTCCATAGTTTATATTAGGGTTTCTATGGAACATTCTAAGGGTTTTGACAAATGGATGACTCACATCCACCATTATGGTGTCATAACAAAATAGTTTCACTGTCCTGAAAATCCTGTGTGTGCCACCTCTTCTTCTCACCCCCACCCCCAGCCCCTGGCAATCACGGATCTCTTTTCTGTCTCCAGTTTTGGCTTTTCCATGCCAGATAGAAATCATACAGAGAATAGCCTTTCTGTTGGCTTCTTTGACCAGGCAACATGCGTTTAGGATTCCTCCATGTCTTTCCATGGCTTCGTACCTCATCTCTTTTTATTACCAAATAATATTCCATTGTCTGGATGGACCAGTTTACTTAGCCCTCACCTGTTGAGGGGCCTCTTGGTTGCCTATTTGATTGGTTACTAGTTTGATTTGTCATACTCATTTTTTCCTCTTGTCATGACAGACTATCTGAAACTCTTAAGAGTAGGAATGGGTTGGAGAGATATTATCAGGTCAGATCCTCTCATTTTGCAGCTAAGGTGACTGAGATCCAACAACAGTCAGCCCCTCTGATCACGCTCTAGTCTTTCTTCTAGATCACACTGTCAGTCCAGAACTGCTAGCAGGGTTGAGATTTCAAGGTACCTAAGCACCAAATCCAGCTCAGCTCAACTGGAGAATTACCCATTGCATGTCCTGAACCTTAGAACCAGGCAAGCCACCCTTGGGCCTTCCTCTAACCACACATCTCCCCATGGAGCAAGGGACCAGGCTCCACTCAACCCCACTCCTAATCCGTGCTCGAAGCATGTGTGTATCTCCCTAGGGTCTGTTGTGGGAAACTGGAGGCTAGGGGCTAGAGGGGGGCGGGTGCAGGGTGCTTTCCCCACGTAGCCACTTAACTGGTGCGAGATTTGGAAGAATTCTAAATTCATCATTGACCTTCCTGGTCATTATGAAGGTGTTTTGCAGAAGATTTTATATACATATGTATATGTATGTATGTGTGTATATGTGTGCGTGTATATGTATAATTTTCATATATAGATAGAGAACATATAGGAATATAGAACACATTTTGTTGTAACAAAATAATACCAATACACATAATAAAGGTGAATATGTCAAGAGTTCTTACTCTGTGTCAGGCACTGGACTAAATACTTGATGTGGATTATTTCACTTAATTTTAGATATGGACCAGCTCCCCTGAATTCTGCAGGGCACACTTTCCAGCACTTTCCACTGGCTACAACAGGACAGATCCCACAGTTGGCTTGAAGTCTGCGCTCCAGTTTCCATACTGTTACACTGTGATCTTCGGTGTCACAGTGTTTATTATGTATGCTTAGCACGTGATGCTCTGAAAAGGCTGCTGGTATACTTGGTCATTTTGCAATAAATAGTTTTATTCTGATTGTATTTCTTCAGATACGCAAGTCTTCTCTTGTATAAAATTTATTACATTACTTTACTAGTCTTTGGAGGAAAAAGACCTAGAAAAATGACTGTAATTATTCTTTTTTCCATGTTCTTTATTTTCATTCTCTTATTAAAAGCAAATGTCATCATTCTAAGGAGAAAGCAGGGCAGAAGCTAGATCATATTAAAATGACTGAGTTCTCTTTACATTTCCCTTTAATAATTCTAGATTATTCACAAAATGTCCCCTTAAAGAATGATCTTATGTTTTAAATATTGATATATTTTGACAGCCCTGAGGCTTTTAGTTTCTCTGAAGAACATTTGTGTATGCAAACAGTCCTCTGAGAATTACACTACTGATTTTGCTAAATCTATCACCTTAGTCTTATATTTAATCATTTTTCTTTCATATTGTAAATACAAAATTTTACTGACACTTCCCTTTTTCGATCTTTTTCTTATATTCTTTTTTGAAGGAATGACTCCATTTGTATTACTTTGATTAAAAGTGATTTTAAAGTATTTTTATTTTTGACTCTACTCCCCTGAGCCTGGTCATGCTTTCATCATAACGCTTCAGCCTGCCAGCTTCAACTTAGGTGAGCTAAAAAAAAAAAAAAAAAAAAAAAATAGAGCATCTTACTTTACATCAAACACTGCATCTAGATTTCCATGCCAGGCTGCAGACCCCCATGGCAAATGCTGAGAATCTGTACCACATAAATGTCAGGTGACAGAAAACTCCTCACAATTCTTAAGGAAAATTCATTAATATTCTGCCTAATTATAAAATTATACCAAAACGTACTTCAAAAGTTGGAAAATACGCTAAAAGCATTATAAAAAGGAGAGAGTTGTTCCTGGTTCAGTCATTCAAAGGCACCCAGAGGTAGGATTTTTTTAGTATTTCCCTTCATCTTGTTTTTTGCATCTCTTTTCTCTTTGTAGCAGTGATAATTTAGTAACTTTAAAATTTTCAGCAGAGTAGGTCATTTTCACATCAAAACCACATTCCTTAAAACTTGCCTTTTATGTTATAACTCAGTCTGTTCTAGAGACCCTTCTGTTCTTATGCACATAAATTTCTCTACACACATGTGCATATGTATCGTCTGTAATAACACAAGCATCGTAACAGCCGGCACTTATAAGCATTTACCACGTGTTAGTCCACATTCTAGGCTCGTTACCTATTTCAGCTTATCTGACCCTCACAGCAACTTTCTGAAGTAGACAGTATAATTGTTCCCATTTTACAGACAAGGAAACTGAGGTGGCCCCTACAGAGGTCAAAGGCACCAAAAGTCAAACAACTGTTGAGCAGGGCAGCCAGGATTCACGCTCCAGTTTGGTGGCCAAGTCCACCGGCCTGACAGCTCTGTTGCCTCTCAGTAGAGACCCAGGTACATCAGGGAAAACAATTTTTAAATTCATGACGTGGATCCCTGTTTGTACTTCTGTGATGAAAGAAAATAATTTGTTAGTTAATGCCGGGCGACCCTGTGGGACAATAAAGCCAGAAAATACCAACGGAGCCCACGTTCCTGGTCCGGGTACAAACCTCTAGAAACTCACGTTACTTCTGACACATACGAATAAATGTATTGAAAGCAGGGAGTGTCACTAACGGAAGTTACAGGAGAAATATAAGCAGACCCTAGTGAATGCGTTTGCTGGTCTGCAGAGAGCCATTCCCCCCTACCCCCCACCACACATACACACTCTAGGTATAGAAAGTACATATATGATTATCTGTTAGGTTTGCTTTTTGAGGGCTTTTTTTGTTATGAAAAGGGAAATAAACCTATTTTCTAGGATGTTTTAACTTAGAGCTCAGTAAGGAATAAAGTGCTCCAGATTCAGGGTGGCCCCAGCCTTCTAAATTACAAGCTTACCTAAGAAATTGAGCATCACGTGGTGTGTGCATGTAAAAGCAGGTTTGTGGCCAGGAGCGTATAGCTCAGTAGTAGAGCCCATGCTTAGCATGCACAGGGTCCTGGGTTCAATCCCTAGTACCTCCATTTAGAAAACATTGTTTTAAATAAATAGATAAACCTAACTACCTACCATCCTCCAAAAAAAAAAAGCAGGAAGTTTGGGTGAGCCCGACCTCCAGGTGCCCGGCAGGTGTGCCGCCCGGATGCAAGCTCCACCCCACCTGGGGGCTCGCTGGCTCTGTCAGCTCCTGGCTTGGGCAGTCCTGACCCCAGCGCTGTGTGCTTCCTCGACACAGGTGCCCCTCCACCACCTCCCCACCACAGAGCTGTCAAGAAAGCAGCTCTCACAGTTGGTAATTCCAAATGAAAACCGTGCTTTTGGGGGGGCAGTAAATCGAAGCGAAGGTGTGCACCCCCGCGGGGGTGGTCCACACTCGGAAGGGGACTCACCTCCACCCCGACACGAGCTCAGACTCAGGGCATCAGTATAGTGTGAAGCACCTACAAAGGTCGAGATTCAAACGCAGTGTCTTTGTTAAATTTAGACCAGAATGATTGAAAGGATTCGGCCTTGACCACTGAGATTAGTACATTACATCTATTGTCTGAAAAAATGACTTTTCCAGTTCTTAGATTCGCAATCTAAATCTTTTTATTCCTGTATACTGCTTGTACCCCACCTTCCTCCTTTTTACCAGTATAAATCACCTTTACAGCCACATTTTACAGAGATATTTCACAAAGGAAATAAATACGAAGGAATTTAGATGTTAGAGGTCCCCTAAAGTGATCTCTCGTAGTTTTCAAGTATATAAAAGGAGAAAATACACAGCCCATAGCGCAAGTGGTGAAAAGATATTTGTAGCTCTGGGAAATACAGTGCTTTGTTCACATGCACACACAGAATCC
The DNA here is from genome assembly GCF_009834535.1 of Camelus ferus. NCBI lineage: Eukaryota > Metazoa > Chordata > Mammalia > Artiodactyla > Camelidae > Camelus > Camelus ferus. The sequence continues at coordinate 3,638,332 of NC_045730.1, read as the reverse complement.
TTTGCTACTTTGAATTTTTCAAAGTACTCAATACATATATTTAAATGATTTTGCAAGAGTAAAAACCTTTTTAAAGAAAAAAGAGCCACAGAGCTTTGACTCCCCGTCTGTCTATAGAATATCGGCATTGATTATTGTCTTCAGTTGTCAGAAAATCCCAGCAAAGCAATACTTAACTGACTCTTGTTTTCACGGGCCTCACGTGCAGAACAGCGCATGCTGTGAGTGTATCTGCAAACTGGAGAGCTGAGAGGGAAATGCTATTGAGAGGTGCTATCAATTGCTTTGTTAGTGAGAGGGTCTCCCCGTGGTTCAGAGAATCACTTCTTCCAGTGGCCCTGACCATTGTACTACCCAACCGCAGCTAAAACTGATCTCACTGACAGGATGGAAATAGGCCCAGTGTTTTGCTGTCTCGTTATTAAGAACCTTAGCCATTTCCCTGCAGGACGAAACACCCTAAGGCAGGCCACCTTCCTATTATACATTCACTTTTCCATGGAGCGACTGGTCAAAATGCTATGGTTTTGCCGCCTAAGTAGGCAAAGCAAAAATCTTACTCGCCAAATCCTTAGACTAGGGGACATATCCTAGAGGTTACTGAGTTCTGATCCTTTGTTTGGACTCTTTTCTGAAATCAGAAATAATTCATACTCTTCTTCTGAGTATGCCTGCTTGAGTTCTAAAAGAGCGGAGCACACGACTGATTCAGAAACAGATCACAAAGCCCAGTGGGAAAGTCGCGCCCCCGCCACGCCCGCCCCCTCAGCGCGGTGCGAAGCCACCTTCTGTCCTAGCCCACTCTGCTCGTCAGCCCTTGTCCGTGGTGGGGTTTAGACACTAAAGCAGTTAGGTACCCCAGAAATCGACACAACATTGTAAACTGACTGTACTTTAATAAAAAATATATATATAAAGAAAAAAAAAAATAAATAATAAAGCAGTTAGGTACCTCGAGACACAGAGCCCGATTAGAATAACCAGCTTAAGCAGGACGGAGCCCCCGACCTCTGCTTTGTGACCTTCTTCGGGGGGTCACAGTTGGGCCCGCATGAACCCAGCCGTAACGCGCACCTCCTTGGAGGAACTTTCAAAGGGAAGGCTCGTCTGTGTTCCTTTCGTTTTACTTCAAATATGCATCATTTCTGGACAAAGATTTCTCTTAAGAATCTTGTACGCTACAGCGTCCTCTTACAGATATGAATTTTATCATCTGGGAAGCGCCACGTGGGTCTTGTAATGCACTCCATGACCATAGTGTGTTCGTTTCCTACCTTCCCCCAAGAAAAAGGAAAAGAAATGAAACGTATGGTGACAAAAATCAGGGCGTCTTTAGGCTAGGAAAGGGGAATTTCGTCCAGGGCCTCACCACCCATCCTTCTCGTTTGTCGGAGGCTGAGGCCCAGGGAGGGTGGGATTCACCTGGTCACATAGCTACTCAGCAGCACATGGAAATGAGAACATGGACAAAGTCTACAAAGTCCAGGGAGCACCCCCATCCCCCAGCAGCATTACAGCTTCCACGCTTACTCCCGTGGAAGAGTCATTTGCATCAGTTAATGTGTCACCAGCATAAAGAGAGGTCTGCATCCTGGTGACGTGGCTCACAAGCCACACTCCCCTCGCTCGCCTGTTTGCCTTTCTCTCAGCTCTGATTGGAACAGAGTGACGACACAGTTGTTTATCTACTTTATATACAGTTGTCAGCATTTGCAAATCTCCAACTCCCAATGTATCCCTTCCCACCCCTTCCCCCGCTGGGACCCTAAGTTTGTTTTCTATGGCTGTGAGTCTACAAGTTTCTACTGTAGAGCGCAGGGAACTATATTCAACATCTTGTAGTAACTTATGATTAAAAAGAATATGAAAATGAATATATGTCTGTTCCTTTATGGCCGAAGCACTGTGCTGTACACCAGAAATTGACACAACACTGTAAACTGACTCGACTTCAATAAAAGATAAATATATAAAACAAAAAAGGACACTAGAGGAGAGTAACTCGTTGGAGATCTGACTCTCCGCGTTCCGCGTTGTCTGAGAGCCACAGGACAGTGCCGTTCTTTTCTCTGAGAAGTACCTGCCGGGCAGGGAGCAGGCGGGGGAGGGTTGTTTGTTTTTCTGACATTATGCAAATGAAAATTTTAAAATGTGGAAATGCTGTAAAACACAGGGTGTCCAGCACCATTTCTTAAACAGGCTTTGTAGTGCGTTTGCTCCTTTGGCGAAGCTCAGGTGATGATATTTACACGGGTCTGATTCTGGGCTTTTCTGTTCCATTGGTCTCGCGGTCTTCTCTTCGACCGGTGCCACTAGTGTCTTGACTGCTGTAGATTTATAGTTAGTCTTGAAATTTGACAGTGTCAGTCCTTCAGCTTTGTTCTTCAAAATTTTGCGACCTACCCTGAATCTTTTGCCTCTGCGCCGGGTAAACTTCAGAATCAGTTCGCAGATCCCCACCAAGTAACTCACTGGGGTTTGGGTTGGCATGTGCTGAATCTGTAGGTCAAGCTTGGCAGAACTGACATCTTGGCAATATAATACTGTCTTCCTGTTTATGAACCTGGAGTCTCTCTCCATGTGTTTCATTCTGTTGGGATCTGTTTCTTTCTGACTGGCTTTTCCATTGTCTCCTATCATGACAACCGTGACCGGTCATGCAGTGTGTGCTGAGGGCCAGCCCTAAGCACGCCTTCTGCATACATCACCCCACTGAATGCTCGTGACAAACCTATGAAGCAGGACTGTTACTCCTACGATTTTACAAGTGGAGGATTCAACTGCACAGAGGAACCCGGAACTCGGGTCTGCGTAAGGGCAAAGCCTGTGGTCCTAACGGTTGCCTTGAGTCTCACCCTTCTGGGTGTGGTTCTTCCAGACCCGATCCAGAGGGTCTTTCTTTCTGACGCCCTTGGTCGTCCCTGCAGGGTTCCTTCGCCTTTTTTTTCCCCCATCCATGTAGGAAAGTTTGAGTCTATTATAGGTTTACTTTTTAAGACTGGGGTTTGGGATTCAACTTGTAAAAGGTTTATCCATCCTTCAAAATGTGATCCTCAAAACCCAGATCCCAGGGCTGCCCGGTTTATGTGTGCAGACGTTTATGCTGATTTCATCACAGAGCCATCTCACTGGGCCCAGAGTGGACCCAGCCGTTCCCTGGAGGAATGGAGTCTCAAGACTTCCAAACAGCTATTGGAACCCCCTCAAAGTGGGCAGGGATCCTCAGAACAACACCCACTCACCACAGGGATAGTGGGTTCCCCATCCTGCCTGCCCAAGCGGGACCTCCAGGCGTGGACTGCCCTCCTCCCCCTTAAGAAGCCCACATTTTCACTGGTATTCACCCAAACCAAAGGCTTACACTGAAGCAGAATTCCACCGTAAATAACCAAAGACAATCAAACAGCTTTTTTCAGTGCCCCTGGATTAATACAAACATGAGAACTGGAACAGACTTTTGAAAGATTGTGGAGCCATAACATCTTGTAGTAGAATTAAGCGTGGCATCCATCTGCATTTCCTCTTTTGGAAAAATGTCCACTTCTTCTGCCCATATTTTAAACGGGTTGTCCGTTTGCTTTTTAACTGAAGTGCAGTTGATTGTACATGTTTATTAGTTTCTGGTGCACAGCAAGGATGGCCTTGGATGGCATCATGCTGAGTGAAAGAAGTCAGAGAGAGACAAATGCTGTAATTTATCACTTACGTGTGCTGTCAGACTAGTGAATGTAACAGAAAAGAAACAGACTCAGATGTAGAGAAGGAACTAGTGACCACTGGGGCAGGGGGAGGGGCAAGACGGAGGTGGAGGAGGAAGAGGTACCAAGTGTCAGGTACAAAATAAGCTACAAGGATGTGCTGTGCAACACGGGGACTAGAGCCAATATTTTACAATAACTATAAATGGAAAAAATTTTTTAGTTTTAAAATTGTGGGTCACTATATTATATACCTGTAACATATAATGTTGTACACCAACTATACTTCAATTTTAAAAATATTGTAAAATAAATACATAAATAAAGGAAAACAAAGAAAAAAATCAACTCAGACACCATCGCCACCATCGACTCAGTCACTCCCCACCCTACTCTCCCCACAGAAAACAAGTGGCCTTCAGGGACCAAACAGATCATAAAAACTAGTGAAAGGGGCTAGACCAAGATGCCGGGACAGCTCGGGCTTCTGAAGGGGCAGCCATCACGCCCTCCAGCCGTTTGTTGCCATCAGAGAATATTTGAGTTGCAAAGGCTTCCGATGTTTCAAGAGAAGGCCAAAATCCAGATGTTTATGTTTGGATTTCTAAATATTTTGTTTCTAAATAAATGTTTTGTTTCTAAATAAAAAAAAGAAGAAATAAGTGTGGCACCTAACACGCTGTACATCCCACTGCTGTGTAATCTCCAGTCCCGCGGCAGCGCGGTCCTTTGGGGATGCCCATGGTAGCAAGCATTGGCCCCACCCTGTGCTTTCTTATGTTCTCATCCACTGCACAGTCCAGCCCCACTAGGTGCAGAGTCTGATTTAGACACGGGAACTGACGGGACCACTGCAGAGGTTAGGGTTACCCTTCTCCCTGGAGTCACCTTCCCTGACTTTCTCCAAGTCCAAACTGAGCATCTGCAAGTTCCGAAATGTCAGCCCTTATAGGAGTTAGTAAGCATCCTCACGCTTAAAAGGACCCTCCCCTCTGAGAGCTGTGATAAACCGTCTTACTTGACACTTTCTCACCTTTCATTCTCCTGAGCACTCAGGAGATGCCACGGCTGTGAGGACAGGCCGTCACAGTTTGGGGTAAAACGGCGAAGGTGAGAAGCTGTTCCTACTGAATCATGAGAACAAGAGCTCGTGAGGTGTGTTAACGAGGAAGCAGCGTGTGCCCACGGGGCAAGGGGCTGACCTCAAATTACACCAGAAATATCCATGTTAAGTTGGGGTTTATGCCAGCGGAGAGTTTTGGCCTTTCCACCAGAGGAAGGGTGGGCTCCAGTGACTTAGATCCAAGATCCACTTTGGGGAAAGCAGGACATTTACCTTCACCAGTTGAGAGACTTGCCCCAGTACTTGGTTTCCCAGTTCTGGGGAGACCCGGCCTCAGTGCCAAGGGCGGGCAGTGTGTGTCACTGTCGGGCCAGAAGACAGTTCCCACCATCACCTCGTATGCCCCAGGGCCTCTCGGTTAGCCTCACATCAAAACTTAAAGGTTAATTCTGTTAAAAAGTCACCCAGGTGAGGTTTTCAGGTGCAAATTCATGCACAGACACGCCAACCTTCTCCACACTGAACAGATGACTCATTCTGTGGTTCCTGAGGACTCTCGAAATCGGGGTGCTCACAGCTCCTAGGTGTCCTCACTGAGGACACATGGTCCCACCTAGTGGAGGAGCTCGGGCTCCCAGGAAGTCACCACCTCTGAGACGCTGACCACAACCTGAAGGCCACTCAGCCTTGCTTCCGACGGCTGCCATCCAGGGGCCCTGGCTCCAGTAACACGCATGGTGTCCTGCCTGGAGAGACATGCTGGCTCTAAGCTGTGGCTGGCAACAGGTGACATCGGGGCTGGCGAGAAGGCAGACTAGACCTGACTGTGGGCTTCCTGAAGGCAGGGCTGCGTCTCATCTTTGGTGGGTGGGGCAGGCACGGGCGCCCCACCCGCACTCTGGTAGAGTGTGTTCCCGACTGCTGCCAAGGGCCGCAGGGCTCAGTGCCTTCAAGGTCCCTGGAGTCAGAGCCCCCGACATGTGCTCTGCGCACTGTCCTCTGCACTGTCAATGTCGTACGTATACAGTTAACACCCAGCAGGTGCCCGACACCCTTGCACTGTCTGGTGGGCGAGTCCAGTTGGTCCCTTCCACGTGCTCTGCCCCAGCTGCCGAATCATAGCATCCTAGCAAGCGTGTCACACACCGCTCCCAGGCTCCCCGGGCTCCTTGGCGTTCAGAATGCTACAGATCAGCTAAGTTCTCTTGCCAGTCTGTTTTTTTATTGACGTCTAGTTGGTGTGCAATGTTGTCTTTGTTTCTGGTGTACAGCAGTCATTCAGTTATGTACATATTCCTTTTCATATTCTTTTCCATTACGGTTTATTATAGGATATTGAGTCTAGTTCCCTGTGCGACACAGTAGGGCCTTGTTGTTTATCTATTTTATATACAGTAGTGTGTGTCTGCTAATCCCAAACTCCTAATTTATCCCTCCCCCACCCCCTTTCCCCTTTGGTGACCGTAAGTTTGTTTTCTATGTCTGTGAGTCTGTTTCTGTTTTATAATTAAGTTTATTTGTATCATTTGTTTAGATGCCACAAAAAAAAATCATATGATATTTGTCTTTCTCTGACTTACTTCACTTAGTATGATCATCTCTAGGTCCACCCAGGTTGCTGCAGATGGCATGCTTTCATTCTCTTTTATGGCTGAGTAATACCCCATTGTGTACGTGTGTGTGTGTGTGTGTGTGTGTGTGTGTGTGTGTGTGTGTGTGTATGTATATGTGTGTGTGTGTATATATATATATATGCCACATCTTCTTTATCCAGTCATCTGTGGATGGACATTTAGGTTGTTTCCATGTCTTGCCTGTTGTAAACAGTGCTGCTGTGAATGCTGGGGTGAATGTGTCTTTTCAAATTTGAGTTTTCTCCAGATAGATGCCCAGGAGTGGGATTGCTGAATCATATGGTAAATCTGTTTTCGTTTGTTAAGGAACTTCTGTACTGTTGGCAGCCTTTTTGTAAGGGATTTCAAATCAGAATTGGATCCTCTGAAATAACGAATCTATTGAAAAAGTAATCCTTGCTTTCTTTTTCTTTTTTTAAAGAAGCTAAAAGTTGGGGTTGCTGTGTTTTTCCCCAGGAGAACCTCTTCTTCGTGATGGAGTACCTCAACGGGGGAGACCTGATGTACCACATCCAGAGCTGCCACAAGTTCGATCTCTGCAGAGCAACGTAAGAGCCCACGCAGGGCTGGGTCCCCCGTCCCCGTCGGGCACTGAGGACCCACAGTTTTCCTGGGGTCCTGTTTTCCTGGCCGTTTTCCTGTTTCCTCGCTCAGTGAGCCTAAACCCCGGGGGCCCAGGTGACCCTGGGACACATCAAATGAGGCAACTGTCTTCCCAGCCTGAGAAGCTTAAACTCAAGCCGGTTTTGCTTCATTTGTCTGTTTTCAAATCAACTACTTAGTTTCTTAAGGAACCACCCCAATTCATCTGGCTTCTAAAGAATCTGAACCCAGGAGCAGTATTTCCCCTTTGAATTGAAGTCAGAGGGAACACACGTGGCGAAGGGGGTCACGGGCTGGAGACCCGTAATGGGAGGCTCTGTGTGAAGGCGGAAAGCATTTGGCCTTGGGGGCTGGAGAATTAGGAGACAGGAAGAGGCACATCCTCTCTCTCAAGACTAAATCTTTACCTTCTTTGGCATCAAGCTAGACGCAGGCGAAAGCGAGCAGGCGGAGCTTACGAGGTGGGACAGCAGCTGGGTCCTACAGAACCCCCACGGCCCGGTCCCCCGTGGGCCCTCTTTCCTGAGTAATCAAACCGCTGGTGACATTCAAAAGCCAGAAAACCCTGCCTCCAGGCACACTTACAAGTGCAGTGCACACTGGCCCCTTGGCTGTGTGCTCAGCAGTCTTTCACTCCCCCCGAGGGACCTCGGCCGGGGGTGGGGGGCGCTCGGCTGTTCCACCAGCTCTTGCGGAAACCTGGGCTGAAACGGCTATTTTGTGGAGCCCAGGGGACAGCATGCCACTGATCCCGTTGGCTCCAGGAGCCATCAGCCAAGTGCCCAGAGGCAGTTTTATGGGATTTCTGCAGCAAGACAAATCATGGGCACCTTCCTGCTAGAAAGGACTGTCTGCATCTGCCATCCCCTCCCGCTCTGTGAGGAGTGAAGGCCATCACAGACACATCTGTGTATCTGTCCTCACTGCCTCCCAGGAGGGGTCTTTGCATTCTTCTGAGACCCGGCAGACCTCACCTGCGGGAAGTTCTCCCTTCGGTCTGACTTTAATCCCAGTTGTGATGATGGGAGCTCAGCTGCTTTGAGTCTGTCACCACTGAAGGTGGAGAAGCCAGGTTTCACCTCCCGGCTGCTGATGCAGGCATACCTCGCTTTATTGCACGGCACCTTCTTGCGCTTGAGAAATACTTAAGGGTTTTTTATTTGTTTTTTTACAAGTTGACGGTTTGTGGCAACCCTGTGTTGTCAGATGGTGGTTAGCAATAAAGCATTTTTTAAATTAAGGTATGTACTATTTTTTTTTAGACATTTAGACAATTGCATACTTCATAGATTGCAGTGTAGTGTTGACATAACTTTTATCTGCACTGGGAAACCAAAAAACATCCGTGACTCACTTTATTGCGGTGGTCTGCGCCCGGACACGCGGCATCGCCGAGGTCCGCCTGTGTTTTCTCCTCCCCCTCAGGCTGCATTTCCTACCCTTGAACAAGTCAGGTCTGTGTGGAATGGCCCTGCACACGGGTCTAAGGGCTCCAAGTAGACTTTAAGATAAAAGGGAAAATTATTTCCCTATTGTATTGTTACATTTAGTGTTTATGTTTTATTAGCCAAAAAAAATGACAGCTTGAGCATACTTTAAAATATAAGGGTCCGCAGTGGATGCAGGGAGGACCAAAGACGCCAGCTGTGTCATCCTCCCAGGGCTGAAGCTGGACGTGTACAACGGATGACGGATAACGTCTTCCTTTTAATTCAGCAAAGCTGCACGTGTGCAAAACTGCCTGCGTACGTGTGTGTAGCTGAGTGGTGCCCAGCCAGAGTGCTCGCTTGCACAAAAATGGGGGGGGGGTCTGGTTTTCTGCTAAACATTCATGTTGAAACCTTGGTTTTTCCTTCCCGCAGGTTTTATGCTGCTGAAATCATTCTCGGTCTGCAGTTCCTTCATTCGAAGGGAATCGTCTACAGGTAAATCTTACTCCTCAGAGACAGGTGCTGGGACGCCCGGATTTCCCGGTCCAGGTGATTTAACCGTTGTGCTTGAGTGACGCGAGGTGGTCAGTGTGCCTTTGTGGCAGGAAGTTCCACACCCAGGCGTCCTGCCCACGGTGACAGCATGGATGGTGACTACTGTCAACCAAGGGAGAAATTCCAGTCTCAGGCGGAGTGGAGCTCTGACCTTGTTTTGTTCTTTATTCCGACCCTCTTACCCTCACCCTCGCCTCTGCGTCATTTCCTTCCATTACTCTTTCCCTTTGCCGTCTCTCCGCTGCTCCCTCTCTTCTGTCTCCTTTGTAGCTCTTGTTCTTGCCCGGATTTGCTTTCTGAATGTCCTCCTTTTGGGCGGGGGGAGCAGGGGAGTCCCTCCTTGAACACTCAGACACACCTGCGGAGAGCCACGTGCCCACACCGTGTCGAAGTGCACAGGACGCCACGCACACCCTCTTCCACGAGCAGATGTCTGTCCGGAACCCGTTGTCCACCATCATCTCACACCCTTAGAGGAAAGCTACTGTACTGCGGCCGCCTTAATTGCTCAAAGCACAGCTGACCTCTGCCGAGCGTCCACATCTTCAAAAGCTTAGCTGTCTGGTTCCCGGCTCATTGCAGATCAAGGGGAGAGTTACATGTAACAGAGACAGGGTGCTGGCTGGGTGGCTGCAGGCCCGTGTGGTAACCACGGTGAGGAGGGACAGCTGAGAACCTGACGTGAAGGGAAGAGGCAGGATGACCTGAAGGCACTGTGCCCACTTCACAGATAAGTCACCAGAGGCCCAGAGAGGGGCTGATCGGCTCGGCTGAGCTGAGCGGTAAGACTTGCATTTGGAAGTGGGATCTTCTGGCTCCCCCTCTGCCTCCTCCAAACGGAAAAGCTTTGCTTATGTTGACCGCACAACGGAAAGAAAGGCTTCCACTGAATCCTCCTCGCACCTGATGCCTGATGCGCTGCCCCGGGGGAGGCAGGTGCTTCCCAGAGCCACGCCAGGTGACCTGGGCCCTGAAGTTCCTTGCTGGCATCCTGTGAGCTGTGTGAGGCGCAGCGAACACTCCGGCCTTTGGGTCCTGTGTCTCTTCTAGTTCGAATTCCTCTGCCCTCAGCCCTTTCTTCCCCTTGTGGGGCCGGCTCTGCAGGGCAGGCCTGTGGACCTTCCCTGTTCTGACTTAGATCTCTCAACACTTCAGTGACCTTGTCTCCAGCTCACCTGGCCCACTTCAGAGGGTGGGCTGAGAGCTGGACAGGCAGCTTGTTAGCCTGAAGCCTAGAGAACACGTATTTTTAGAATTGGCTACAATGTACCCTTGGCAGTCACAGCGGACTCTGGATATCATAGCAGGGCTGGTTCACTGCGAAAGACTGGGTGAGCTTGGTTTAAGGGATTGTAAAAGAGGGTAAAGCTTTAATTTGCATCATAGCCCACTGACTGACCATGTGAGCTGGGACAGACTGCATAAGCTTTAAGAGGCTTTATTTTCCATGTAATAAATATGAAAAACAAGAGTATTTCCAGATCAAAGAGCTGTTGTGAGAATCAAATGATAAAATGCATGTGAGATAAATTCTAATATTAGATGTTACGTTCATTATTCTGGATATCTGGCTCCCTAAGGATGACCTCAAAACCAAACTTCAGCCAAATTCCTAGGAACATATGTATGTGGCTATAAATGAGGCAAGTAAGTTTGATGTAGCAGAAACTCAATGCTACCAACGTTGCGCTGAATGTGGATTAGGAAGTGGACCTGGGTAGGGGCCACAGTGTTGGAGAGGCTGAAAACCATGCCAATGAGGAATAAAGTTCCTCCACTTGGTCAGGAAAAGACAAGCAAAACCTTGGTGTCATTTTTCAAATACTCAGAAGATCACGCGTGGGAAAGCAAGCATCCCTGCTCTGCCATTCCTATGAGAGATACTGACCGAGCTCTGGGGACGGGCCACGTGCCACACTGGGCATGGAAGACACAGAGCTCTGTCAGAGCCAGGCCCAGAGACAGCGGACCTGGGCCAAGAAAGACTGTGGGTCCAGAGCAGAGATGCTGATCGAGGAGAAAAAGACGGAGGAGAAGCAGTTGAGCCTACGAGCCGAGTTGTAGATGGAAGGACAGGGTTGAGAGGAGGGAGGAAGACCAGCAAAGCACCCCCTCGAGACCCTTCAGGCCACGATGGGACACGCACCACCCCTCACGTGGCAGTTCCATTTTAACAAAACTATTTGTTCAAGTGAGATTTTGCTTTGTTTTCCAGAGACCTGAAACTGGACAATATCCTGTTAGACAAAGACGGACACATCAAAATAGCAGACTTCGGGATGTGCAAGGAGAACATGGTAGGAGATGCCAGGACCAACACTTTCTGCGGGACCCCCGACTACATCGCCCCGGAGGTAGGCCGTGCTGCTCCGGCCCATACCCCTCGGCACGCCCCCAGCCGGCACCGCTGCCTCTTGCTCCCCTGAAAACCAGGAGACTTTGGAGCATTATGTTCCAGGATGTGTATTTGTTTTGCCTTTTATCTGACACATGCGGCTGCACGGAGGTGTTTTATGGGAGGGGGTGGGGGGGTACCCTGCTAATGTCATCACGTGTCCAGGGCTCGGGCGACTCGGCGTGTCCTGTCCATCACGCCGCCCCCACCCCCCAGCCTTAAAATATATTCACTGTGCCCAGACCAGGCAGAGGAGGCAAGAACCAGGCGGACACGGGGCGGGCTCGCAGGCATCCACCCGAGTCAGCCCAGGGCTCTCACTGGGGACCAGTGAAACCGAGACTGTGGTTTGCACGCTGCCACTGGGGAGGCTGCTGGGGTCTCGTGGACCCACACGCCCTCTTCTGTACAAGGGGAAGACTTCTCTCCTGTGTTGCTTGGTCACATGGGAGAGCCTGTGAAAGTTAACACAAAACCCCAAGCCATCGCGCTCGCGCTGGGAGCCCCTGGCAGAACAGCGCATGCTCGGAAGGCGCCCCGCCGCCCCCGCCCCACCCCCTTCCCCGCCCCGCCCCCTTCCCCGCCGGGGAGACCAGCCCCCTCCCCGCTTGGTCCTCCCCAGGCACCAGCTTACCGCCGTTGGCTTTTTATCTTTGACTCTCTCTCCTCTATGCGACGATCGCTCTAACGTCAGGAGCTGTTTCTTATTCACGTTTTTAAAACTTTGTATTTTGGAATAATTGCGGATCCACCGCACGTTGCCCAAGGTAGTGCCCCGCACCCGCCGTCCGCGGTTTGCCCCGCGGGCCCCCTTCCAGGCTGGGGGCCAGACGTGAAGCCAGGGCGCTGCCGCCGGCGCGGGGCGCGCAGCTCTGGCGCAGCCTCCCCGTGCGTAGGGCCGCGTGCCCTGACACCCACTTTTATATCCAAGGACCAGTACAAGGCTCAGCGCATTACGGTGCTGACAGACACCTTTTCAAAGAACGAGCGAACAACCAGACGTGAGAATGGGAGCGGTGATGGAACTCTGATTTCCTGGGCAGAATAAGTTTAGCAGCAAAGCCCTGTCATTGTCCAAGCAGCTGTGGCACCCTCGGCCTGAGAGGCAGGAGGCTCAGACCTCTGCATAAGCACTGAATTTTGACTTCACCGTGGTTAAATGCAAGATCGGGCTCTGGTCAGCAAGAAGCTAGGGCCTTTAGCTATCCTGCTTACAGAAGCCTTACACTATACCCTGTCCCTGGCAGCCCTTCCTTCCTGATCTGTTTCCTTCTGCATCTCCCAGAAGTTAGCTTCACAGACCCACTTCTCTCTGCATCTTCAAGCCTGCGCGCCTTCACGCAGCCCCATCCTTGGTCCTCCTCTCCTCCTCCTGGACCCTCTCCATGAACAGCCGTCTCTGTGGCTAGGATCTCAACTGCAGAATCAGTACAGCCATCCCAGACTGCTTGCTCCAGACCTGCATGTCCATGTTCCTGCCTGAGATCGCCCACTCACCGTCACAGGCCATTCAAGCCCAGCAGGTCCCACCCAAGGCCGATTTCTGTGTTGAAATTGCTCCCCCCACCACCCCGCCCACGTACACATCAGTCCATCCCTTCACCTCGCCAGAAAACTAGTTCTCCCAAATCCAAACACCAGAACCTTCTACACTGAGACCTCAGAACTCTTCACGTCTGTTCGACACCCCCAGTCTAGTGACAAAGACCCTCCGCTGATTCTTTCTTGAGCCTCACATTGAATCCCTTGGAGATTAATTCAGTGCCCCTCCAGCCACCCCCCCCCCCACACACACACTTGCCATTGCTGCCCTAACTCCAGGCCCCCAGCATCTCTGGTCTGGAGCCCAGTGGTACCTTCTCCCCAGTTTCCTCTCCATCACCGCCCAACCGCCATGCATCCTCTTTACTTATTTTCAACCTTTCTGATCACATTCCCTCATCAGTTAAAAAAGCATCCTGAACATACGTATATTAATTAAATTTTATCACCAACCAATCTAGTCTGTGTTAGAAAGCATGTGGAAAACAGAACAGGCCCAACTTAAGATGAAATGAATCGTCTTAAATAACTAAGTTTCATTCTATTAATGGTTCATTTTATGCCTATTTAAAATAACAAGGCTCAGTCATTTTTTAAAACCTTAATTGAACCCTATGCTTCTGGCACTCAAAGATCAGATTCGTTGCCTTCAATTCCTGGTTTTATGGGAGCATAGCTGGAAAAGACGGCTCAGAAAAGGCGCACTGTAAGATAGGCACTACCATGTGTACCTAGGCAGGGTTCACGGTTGACAGTAGTGGATGTAAGGCCAGAATTCGCAACGGTGTTTTTGATACACTTGATTCACTGAGATCAGCGTTGTTTCCAGCCTCTCTGGGATGTGACGAAGACTGTTCCCCAGAGTGAGAGGCCTCACACGGCCGTTTTCTCATGCTCCTTACATGTTTGCGTTACTGAGCGTGGTCTCCAGTCCAAGCCTCTTTGCAGATAACTTGCTAAGGACTTGCCATTTTGCAAAAATGAGTTTCGTTAAAACAGAACCCACGGACCCCCTTAACCGGGCACGCAACACAAAAGACCAACAAGTAATCATAGCAGGAGTGACGCACCTTACGAGCTGCTGAAAACGAACGCCCCAGCACCCCCCAACCCCTCCCTCGGGAAACCCAGTCGCTGTTCAGATCTCTAAACGAGGGCCCCAGTGTCACTCAGATTTTTTTTTAACTCGTGTAAATACAGGTTCTAATTTTTTCTTCCCATGTCTCGTCACACCGTCTGGTGGGCCCTGGGGGTGCCTGCCCTGTTCTGAAGGCCACCACCTCACCAGATTTACCCGTCTAATAGGAAGACCTGTTACAGCTTTGAAATCTTCAGGTGGTCCCTGTGATCAGCTGTGTACAAGCCAAAATCCTGAGCCAAGATCTTAGTAATACATCGCGAGACGTCCATCCTGCCTGCATCTCTCATGCTCCTTCACCATCCACTCTGCGGTTTTCCCCACTTCTAAACCAGCTTGTCCCTAAAGACGCTTCTGGCTTCTTGGAATAATCAGCTGTTCCCGCTTCTGCGCACTGTGTCTGTGCTGTGTCTCCTCTACACCGCGCACGTGTTACCCAGTTCCCCCATGAGCTGAATTTCGCACAGTTAGCGACTATAAGTTATCTATCTTAACATCTTGTCTCCTCCCGACAGCTCAGAGCAGCCACCACCTGTTCCCTGAAAAAAGCCCACCCCATGTACCCACCTCTGAACGTGTGCTGCGTTTCCCCACTGCTGAGCCTTTTTATACGATAAACCTCTCTAGCCTCTCCCTCCTCTGCCCACCAAAATCCTACGCACTTTCAAAGCTCCAGTCACATACCATCTCCTTTGTGAATTCTTCCTTTTTCTCATTCACTGTCCCATTGCCCTCTCCCTGGGGACCTCAAAGACGTGGGCAGAGAACCCAAAACACAAAAGTAAATGCCTTTCAGAGCAGCATCAGGAAGGCTGCACAAAAAGCAGACTGTGCTCCCCAAAACTGGGGAGTAGTGTCCCCAGTCCATGGTCCTGACAGCTTCCCGGAAGCCCTGTGCCTCCCTGTGCCCTATGATTGCAGGACCAAGGGTCCAGCATATAGCTGGACGGAGGCTGATGCTCATTTTGACAAAGAATAAGGAAATAGATAGGGAGATACCCTACCTTTTTAGGGGGCAGTTCTCAGGGGTTAATTAGGGTTTATTTATTTTTTAATGGAGGCACTGGGGATTGAACCCAGGACCTCCTGCTTGCTAGGTACACGCTCTACCACTGAGCTACAACACCCGCCCCCTGAGACACCCTCCTTTTAGTCACACCAGCCTTTTAGTAAACTACATGGGATTTCAATACACAGAAGCAGCTCCCTGGCCTGAGCAGGAGTCACTCGGAAACCAGTGAGGCCGTGGCGGTCCCCTGGTTTTCTAGCGACTCTGACCCCGCTGTGCACGTAACGCGGTGAGCCCCGTGCAGACTTCAGCCCCCTCACTCCGAGAGGCAGACGGAATTGCAGGTTTCTCACTGTAAGAACGGGGGACTCTGATATGAAGCGGTAACATCATTACTATCCGAGTGATGAGAGTAAAGATGGGGCGGGAACAGGACCAAAGGTGACACGGCCATCAGAAGGCACCAGGGGCTGAGACAAAAAGGGCCACTCCAGCCAGAGTTTCTCCCCATTTCTTTAGAAATACAGACTAGGGTGAGCAGGACCAGGTTGGACCGGGATGACACATACCCTCCCTGGGTCCAGCCACCACCCTTTGCTAAACAGGGATGGCAGGACCTGCTTCTGGGGTCCTTATGAATAACCCACGTGAAGTGCGGGCAGCACCAGGACACTCGGCAGACATCTGCAGGCATTCCGTTCGTACAGTGTGTGACTGACTGTGAATCTGCATTTGCTGCTTCCTCCTAACTGCAGGCTGAAATTATTCATTCACATCACCTAGCCTTGGAAGACTTAATTTCCACCACAGCTGTCTCCTGTCCCCCAAATTTCCTTCCGTTTGTCCAGCCAAATGAACTTGTTTACCACTAGGCGATGCTCAGAGCAGTTTCTGGTCGCCGTGGGCTCCCCCTTGTGGCACGTCCTGGGCATTGCATGGGAGCTGGGCCCCACTTAAGGAGACTTTACCAGCACTAAGATTGTGCCGTGTGTGGACCTTTATTTTCTCTGGCATTCCCCCCAGGTCTACGCTTAGACTATTTCTTGAGGCTCAGTTTATTTTTCCCTAAACTTGAATATTAACTTTCGTATTCAAATATTGAGCAAAGGCCAGCTGATAGCGCTTTTATGCTGGAAGCCATCGGCAGATTGTGAAATCCTGTCTGCAACTTGATCTTTATTTTCACAAGCATCTCTCTGGATGAACTGGCACCCATTTTTACAGAACAGAGTCACTTCCAGAAGATGAAGCACCTTGTCTTTCCTGCTTTTCACTGGAAAGTCACAACTGCCTAGTCATAAGCAGGCCACATAGCATCACCCTTTCCACAGATGAGGCAGGAGGGGTTAGGAGTCTGCCCAAGACCACACGGCAGGGTGGAAGCCATCTGTAGGACTGCAACATTCTGTGGGTCATCACAACGTGGTGGTGGTGGTGTCTCTCACTCCAAGGACAGGCCTGGGGTGGGGAAGGGGCCAGAGATGGTCACTGCATCCAGAAGTCCACCAGCATCAGGACAGGCAGTCCTCTCCCAGTCTTGGGCTGGCTAGAACTGTTGTGTCATTTTCCTTTCCTAAGGCCATCAGTGCTGCAAGTCTGCCATTCATCCCAAAGGCCCATTTAAGAGGTTTGCAAATGTTAGCCACTACCTATAAAAATAGATTTTTTTTAAGTTTCTTTTGTATAGCACAGGGAACTATGTTCCATATCTTGTAATAACCTTCAATAGAAAGAAGTATGAAAATGAATATATATGTGTATATATATGCATGACTGGGACACTGGGCTGTACACCAGAAATGGACACACTGTAATTGACTACTTCAATTTAAAAAAAAAAAAGGAAGGGGAGAAATCCCATTCTGAATAAGGAATGCTAATAGTAAGATGACCTATGTGTGTGTGTGTGTGTGCATGTGTGTGTGAAGCATACACATGTGCTCACACAGGTGCACTGAGCTAAGCCTTAAATTGCAAGATGGAAAGGATGTCCATCCTGAAAGGGTCCCAGTCTTGCTTTTCAGATTTGGTCCTTCAATCCTATTATCCCTTCCCTGTTTTGTTTTGGATAATAAAGAAGTTTTGCCCGTTTTACCTGGGAGCAAGAATCATGAAAAACGAGGATTTTTCCCCTCTTCTCCATTTGACAAATTGCTATTATGCTCCTACGAAGTACTGGGATTTGGGGGGGGTTTGGTTTTTGAGGGGGCTCTTGGGGGACATAATTAGGTTTATTTTATTTTTTATTTCATTTACTTATTTATTTAATGGAGGTGCCAGGGATTGAACCCAGGACCTCACACGTGCTAGGGGTGCACTCTACCAGTGAGCTATACCCTCCCCCCCCCCAGTACTGGTTTTAATTGTAAAATATACCATCTTAACCACTTTTAAGAGTACAACTCAGTGGCGTTAAATAGGTCCACATAGTTGTGTGGCCAGCCTCCAGAACTGTTCATCCTGTGCAGCTGGAACTCTGTGCAAATAGCTGCTCATTTCCCCCAAACCCTGGCAACCATCATCCACTCTGTCTGTGAACCTGACTCTCTAGATGCCTCACACAAGTGGAATCATACAGTATTCGTCTTTCTGTGTCTGGCTTATTTCACTTTGCACAATGTCCTCAGGGTTTATCCATGTTGTAGCCTGTGTCAGAATTTCCTTCCTTGTTAAGGCTGAATAATTTTCAGCTATGTGGAAGGACCCCGTTTAGTTTATTCATCCACTCACTCATCCATCAAAGGGCCCTGTGTACCGTTTTGGAGAAGGTCACAGCCTGGTTTGCTGAGATGACAAGCATTGAACAGAGCGACATGTAGACTATCTTCCAACGATAAACAAGGAAGTTGCTGAAAGGCCAGAATTCAAAGCCGTTTCTGCCAGAAAAGTGGACAGAAATCTCTGTAAATGTTAGGTGGGGGCAGGGAGGGAAAAGCTCGGTGGTAGAGTGCATGCTTAGCATGCGCGAGGTCCTGGGTTCAGTCCCCAGTGCCTCCATTAAAATAAGTACATGATGAGCGTTTTTTCATGTGCCTATTGGCCGTTTGTGTGTCTTTATTGGAGAATTGCTTGGTTAGGTCTTCTGCCCATTTGGGGGTTGGGTTGTTTGTTTTTTTTAATTATTAAGTTGTATGAGCTGTTTATATATTCTGAAAATTAAGCCCTTGTCAGTCTCATCACCTCATACCAGTCAGAATGGCCATCATTCAAAAGTCCACAAACGATAAATGCTGGAGAGGCTGTGGAGAAAAGGGAACCCTCCTACACTGCTGGTGGGAATATTTGGTGCAATCACTGTGGAGAACAGTATGGAGATTCCTCAAAAGACTAAAAATAGAGTTACTGTATGATCCAGCAATCCCACTCCTGAGCATATATCCCAAGGGAACTCTAATTCAAAAAGATACGTGCACCCCAATGTTCATAGCAGCACTATTTACAATAGCCAAGACATGGAAACAGCCTAAATGTTCATCTATAGATGACCATTAAAGAAACTGTGGTATGTTTATACAATGGAATATTACTCGGCCATAAAAAATAAAATAATGCCATTTGCAGCAACATGGATGGACCTGGAGATTGTCATTCTAAGTGAAGTAAGCCAGAAAGAAAAATACCATATGATATCACTTATACATGGAATCTTAAAAAAAAAAAAAGACTAATGAACTTATTTACAAAAAAGAAACAGATTCACAGACATAGGAAACAAACTTATGGTTACCAGGGGAGGAGGAGGGAGGAAGGGATAAATTGGGAATTCAAGATCTGCAGAGACTAACTACTATATGTAAAATAAACAACGAGTTCTACCATAGAGCACAGGGAACTATAGTCAGTATCTTGTAGTGACCTCTGATGAAAACGAATACATGTATGTATGTGTATGACTGAACGATTATGCTGCACACCAGAAATGGACACAACAGTGTAAACTGACTATACTTCAATAAAACAATAAATATAACTGCATAAATACATAAAAACCTAATTACCTCCCCCCAAAAAAACAACAACAAAAATGAGTTAGGTGGGATTCCAGACCTTAGATGCACTTCCCTGAAGGACAGACCAGACTCCCTCTACTCAGAGCACTGCTCTCAAGCTGTGCATCGCCCTTGGAGATCTGATTTCTGGATTGGAACAGCTCATCATCCTAGTCTCTCTCGGCATAGTCAGAAAATTTGACTCTTTGTAACCATGACCAGTTAGGTTTAGGGGGTAGACTTGGCCAGGTGACCTCTTTGGATGTTTGATTCACGGCAGAAACCTTCTGCAAAGACTCAGAACCATAGTCCGTAAAACACGTGGGTTCAGTTTAGCCGTTCACCTCAGAGGCACTGACGGGCTCAAATACCAGCTGTCTTAGGTCTGAGTCCACCTCCCACCACAGACGGGAAAACGGGGGCTGACGGCACAGTTCCGCTGGTTTGCTGACGGCCAGAGGAAAAGCAGAGATTGACACTCAAAAGTTTGCTGTTTCGTCACTGCCCACTCATTTCTATCCAATCGTTAGCTTAGTTTTCAGTGTAATCATTGTTATTTTGTAATAACCTTTAATGAAAAAAGAATATGAAAATGAATATATGTCTACATATGCATGACTGGGACGTGGTGCTGTGCACCAGAAACTGACACATTGTAACTGACTGTACCTCAACTGAGAAAAAAACAAAACAAAGTTGATGGGGCCTGCCATGGCCCTCAGTTACTTCCTGGGTGGTCTGAAGAAGTCCACGCAGGGTTTTCAGGTCAACCTTGCTTTTACTCATTACGTCTCTTGCCTTTGGTCCCGCAGATCCTGCTGGGCCAGAAATACAACCATTCCGTGGACTGGTGGTCCTTTGGAGTCCTCCTGTATGAGATGCTCATCGGCCAGTCGCCTTTCCACGGGCAGGATGAGGAGGAGCTCTTCCACTCCATCCGCATGGACAGCCCCTTCTACCCGCGATGGCTCGAGAAGGAAGCCAAGGACCTTCTGGTGAAGGTAAGATGGGAGGTCAAGGATGCTTCCGTGAGGTTAGGATTAGGTTTTCTGACCAGCGCTCGCATTCAGTTGTTAGATTCTGACTCACACGCAAGAGAGTCAACATAATTATATTGAACCGGATTTAAAGGGGATGCTCGCTGTCTTTTTTAACTGAGGCACCAACAGGATGAATTTCAAAATGAGTGTAAGACAAACCCTCACGTGCATCATGTACAAAAGAGACGCCCGGGAATCAGTTCCGTGACTCCTGAATTGCCTCACTTGGAGATGTAATTGGTCTGTTGAACGAACGCCAATTTTTGGCTGAAAACTCAGCTTGTTTCCCATAGTCCCTGTTCCATCTATCTCAGTCCACCTGAAACCATAAAGTTCCCAGAAGAAAAGAGAGGCCACAGCCTCACTGACATCAGTCTTAAGCGATGTTTTACGGGATCTGACTCCAAAAGGAAAGAAAAGCAAAAAACAAACAAATGGGGCTCTGACCGTGAAAAGGCTTCCACACAGCAAATAAAATGATCAAAGTGAGATCTACCGAGCGGGGGAAGATGTTTGCAGATCGTGTACCTGATAAGGGGATAATACCCAACATGTATAAGTAACTCCTACAAATCAACAGCAAAAACCTCATTTTAAAATGGACAAGAAGATCGCAGTAGATATTTTTCTCAAAGTAATAGACATCTTTCTCAAAGGCGCACAGGTGGCCAGCCAACAGGCACGTGAAAAGGTGAAACATCGCTAATTTTCAGGGACATGCAAGTCAAAGCCACAGTGAGACAAACCACCTCACACCTGCCAGGATGGCTGTTACTGAAAAGACCAGGAATAACAAATGTTGGCGAGGATGTGGAGCAACGGGAGCCCCCGTGCACTTTGGGGGGAGTGTAAACTGGTGAAGCCACCGTGGGAAACAGCATGGAGGTTCCTTCCTGCCCCATTCCCTCCCTGTGCTCACGGGAATGACTGATGTATTTTTCACCCTGAAACCTTGAGAATGCAGGCTCTTGGCAGCAATCTCCAGAGTTTACCATCAAAGCAGGAGTCGGAACCCTGCCCATGACAGCCCAGGATCAATTAAGAATCAGCGTCCAGGGCTACAAATGTAAACCAGCTTTGGAGACTCACTGGCCGGGAGCCGGGAGCCCGCGGGCGGACCCACGCAGAGGAACAAGGAGCACCTGGGAGCCATCATGAACAATTTAGACTTAAAGCAAGGTCCCAATTTACCTTTTTCGCGGATGCAAAACACCATCTACAGGGTGAGTGTAACAAGTCGTGAAAAATGAACGTCTTGCCAATACAACACGCTAATTACACATTGTAACAAGCGGCTACGTTTCCTGAGCCATCCCAGCAACCGTGTGGACAAGAGAGACCTGCGGGAGTGACCAAGAGGCCAAATCTAAAGCGCACGGGGAATGCAGGTGTTTTAAACAAACAGGGTTTGGATTTCCGGCAACTCATCTCAGCTGGGTTAAAGAAGAATCATTTACAAAAACAGTCTGTAACCTTGCTTTTATCACGGAAAGGGGCCTGGGGTAAGATCTTTCAACATTAGACACTATCGGTAGATTTGAAATACAAACTTCAGGTTACCCGGCCCATCTTTTTTCACTAATCTGCTTTTTTTCTCATGAAGAACTACTCGGAATTGAATGTAAAGGGCAAAATACACGTCCATCTCTCTCATACAGCTGTCGGCAACGCTGAGGCCACTGTGGGGTCCTCCCCGAGGCATCAGTATCTCGAGTCTGAGGTGCTGACAAAGCGCATGGGAGACCAGCACAAGGTTTATTGTATTTAAAAGTCCGCGTCCATTCCCCTCAGCTGAGGGACCCAGACAAGCCATGAGCTTGGAAGACTCCCCAAACGGCCAATTAAATTCACTTTTAATGACTGAACAAAACACGCACAGAACGAAAGTTAATTTCAAAATTAACCAATTGTAAAAAAGAAAAAAGAAAGATAACAGTAGAAATAACTTAGCAGGACTGGAATGCGAGCATGTTGTTTCCGTAAAGGCAGCGTTCGGCGCCGGGACGCTGGCCGCCGTTCCGCGCTTGGCTCTCGGAAGGCCCTGGCTGCAGGGCGTCAGCCGGCACCGGCTGCCATAACGGAACACCACGAGGGGGAGACTTAAACAGGAGTGTGTTTACTCACCGTCGTGGGGGCCGGCAGTCCAACTCAGGGTGCAGGGCGGCTTCCTGCAGGGAGCCCTCCTGGCTTGCAGGCGACTGCTTGCCGGCCGCCAGCGCGCGGCGTGCGCGCTCGGAGGACGGAGCCTCCCCCCGTGGCCCGGTGTAACCTCACGCACCCTCCCCCTGGGGGTAAGGGGTTCGGTACTGGGGCTTCAGGAGACACAGTTGCATCCATAGCCCGAGGGCTGCCCCGAGAAGGCCTGGACCACCCAAATCTACCAGGAAAAGGAAATGAGGGCAGAGCCTGTGGGGCCGGGAGGCCCCGGAGCGCGGCTGCCTCCGCCCGCACTTAGAGCTGAACAGCCGGGCCTCGCACACTGAGTCCGCCTACGCGGCCGGGTTGCTCCCAGCAGGCACCGGCTGAGGGTGGGGTGGGGGCCAGCTGGAGGGCATTGAAGCAAGTCTGCGGAAGGACGCCGGAGCGGTGGTTTCCAAGGAGAGAGAGGCCGCCCCGGGGAAAGGGCTCCCCCTAGCTACAGGAGGACCGGTGCCAAGTCCAGTGTGTGGAATATTACTCAGCAATAAAAAGGCCTGAACTGTGGCTTCACAGAACAGCATGGATGGACCACAAGGGCATTAAGCAGAGTGAGGGGGAAAAAAGCCAGTCTCTAAAGGTCACTTCCTGCTGAGTCTAATTATGTAACAGTCTTCAAAGGACAACACTGGGGAGAGGGAAGGCAGATCCGTGGTTGCCAGGGGTTAGGAATCGTGGGGATGGGGGAGTGAGTACGAGGTGGGGGGGGCCCAAGGGAGGTCTTTGCTGTGGTAGGGCGGTTCTGTTTCCTGCTTGTCCTGGTGGTAGCCAGACCCACACAGGGGACAAGACGCCGTAGAGCAAGACAAACGCACACTGTCAATGCCAGTCTCCTGGTCCTGACGCCACAGGATCATCACAGATGGCGTGAGCGTCAGGGAAGCCGGGTGAAAGGCACACAGAACATGTCTCTACTGTCTCTTCATCCTCCTGTAACTCTCTGTGTATGGTCTGATTATCTGCGTTCCCTCCCAGCGCCCCCCCCCCCGAAAATCTTACGTCGAAATCTAACCTCCAACATGATGGTTATAGGAGATGAGGCCTTTGGGAGGTAATTAGGTTTAGGTGAGATCTTGAAGGCAGGGCCCTCGAGATGGGTTAATGCCCTTATGAAAAAAGGGGAAAGAGGGAGCTCTCCTTCCAAACACATGCTCCAAGGAAAGGCCGTCGACAAGCCAGGAAGAGACGTCTCCCTAGGAGCTGACCACGTCAGCACCTTGATCTTGGACTTCAGAACTATGAGAAATAAATATCTGCCATTTAAGCCTCCTGGTCTGTGGCATTTTGTAATAGCTGTCCAAGCAGACTAAGGCAGTATAATTGTTTCAAAATGAAAAGCTTAAAAGCAAAACTAAACCTAAGGCTAAATACTGGAAAATAAAAAAAAAAGAATGTCGCCTGCAGAGTTTCAGAGGCAGGAAGAAAGATTTACTGTGAGAGCAGAAAGTGAGTTTAGTGAGTAGAGCAGAAATCAAGACAACTGAGGATGAAGACGGGGAGGAAAAAGGACTAGTTGGTGAAAGAGGTTTTAAATCCATGTGGAAAATTCTGGACTTACTCCTTCCCATGTGAGTTAATAAAAATTCTCTGTTCTTGTCCATGAAGAAGAAAGTTCTCCCATGTTTTAGGAGCTGGGCTGATAAAAATCCGTTTCCATCATGCAATTTTCTTTTTTTTTTTAATGTTGTTTTACCGGGTGGATGATTAGGTGTATTTATTTATTTTTTAATGGCAGGACTGGGGATTGAACCCAGGACCTCGTGCCTGCTAGGTGTGTGCTCTGCCACTGAGCTGTCCCCTCCCTCCTCCATCATGCAGTTTTCTGACTGTGAGACTGGCTTCTAGTGTCATCTCTGCACCTCTTTTGCTCTGTAATTTTGATCCAACAGCCCCCATATCATTGAGCTCCCTTTTCTGAAAAAAAATCAAAAGTAGTACCATTTCTGGGAAGCTTCCTCAAGGGAATTATACATAATGTGAAACCCAGAAGCAATGGGTCCTTTGGAAAAGCTAAACAACACAGCATGTAGTGACATCTGTAAGTGTAGTGGTGTCGATACCAGACTCCATCCTCTGTCGCCCTCAGAGGACCTGGATTCATGTAGTGCACTGAGCAAATGCACATCAGGAATTACAGCTGGAAAGGAAACCACACACAAAACGAAGACGACCTACTGAAAGGGAGAGAATATTTGCAAATGATATGACCGGTAGGGAGCTAATATCCAACATATACAAACAGCTCATACAACTCAACACCAAAGAAAGAACAACCCAGTTTAAAAAATGGGCAGAAGAACTGAATAGACATTTTTCCAAAGAGGAAATGAAGAGGTCAACAGACACATGAAAAGATGCTGGACATCACTAATCAGGGAAGTGCCAGTCAAAACCACAGCGTCACCTCCCACCTGTCACAATGGCCACATCAAAAAGAACACAAACAGCAAATGTTGGAGAAGACATGGAGAACAGGGAACCCTTGCACACTGTTGGTAGGAATGTAAATTGGTGCAGCCAAGGTGGAAAACAGTATGTAAAACCAGGCTTACCCAATGACCCAGGAATCCCACTCCTGGGCATGTATCCAGAAAAGACAAAAGCTCTAATTCAAAATATATGAGCACCTCCTAAGTGTTCTTAGAAACAATGAACAGTACATGTTTGTAAATTTTTTAAAGTGCAATATATTGTATGTATGTATTTATATGCAGTATATTGTATATATGTATTTATATGCAATATACTTATTGTATATGTGCAAATTGTAACAATTCTACCTAATAAAACTGAAAAATGAAAAAATAGTATAATCCCCCCAAAATATGTGAGCACCCCAGTGTTCATAGCAGCACTATTTATAGTAGCCAAGACATGAAAGCAACATAAATGTCCACCAACAGATGAATAAAGAAAATGTGAGATAGATAGATGGATAATGGAATACTACTCAGCCATATAAAAGAATGAAATTTTGCCATTTGCAGCAGCATGGATGGACTCAGAGGGCATTACACTAAATGAAATAAGTAAGAGAAAGACAAATATTACATGACACCACTTATATGTGGAATATAAAAAAAAATAACAAACCAGGGAATATAACAAAAAAAAGCAGCACACTCACAAATACAGAGAACAAACTAGTGGCTAACAGTGGGGAGGAGGGGGCAAACCACCGGGTGTCAGACAGGCTCAAGGATGGATGAACAACACGGGGAATGCAGCCAATATTTTGTAATAACTGTAAATGGAAAGCAAGCTTTTAAAAATGTATAAAAATTTAAAGAAATTAAGAGTTACAGCTGGGACGCTGCTGACCAGTTGACAGTTGCCAAAGACATGCCCCTTTCTTCCTAATTTATTCACCCAGGATGTCCTGTCCCTTTGGAAAATGATGGAAAACTAATGATCTCAAACAGAAATAGCCCCTCCCTTTTGTAGAAAGATACATCTGAGGAGGGACTAAAGAGGGAGGAAAGATTCCAGTGGCGGGTGGGCGGACGGAGGCCATCCACAGCCACCAAGCACTGCTCTCTGGCCCAGACAGTCAAATAAATTTAAACAAACTCCAGCTGCGTCCTGGCCATTGATGTAAGAGTTGTGCTTTTTCCTCTAAATGTAAACCACACCTCAGACGGCTTTTATGGACAAAGTCAAGTCTTTCTTCACGAACATTGATTCCTTTGGTGCGGCCTCTCAGCGGCAGAGCCAACGACCTCCTGTAAGGTCACCAAGCATCGCCAGGACTGGGGGGGGGGGGTGACCTGCTACAAGGCAGAAAAGATGATACTTTTCTGTGCAAAACTAGAAAGAATTTTGAGTCTCGAAGCTGGAGATCATATTACCTTCTCATTATACATTTTATCTTTAAAAGAATTATTTTTTAATTTCAGAAGCATACATACCAGGCTCAGAAGGTGCTTTGTCATGGTCCTCTTGGAACAAATGGCTTATGTTCCTGAGAAAAATTAATGGAAAACCGAGCATGTGTGCCCTTGGCCTGAGGCAGTTACTTCTAACCATTCCCTGCAGCATTTCACTCTAGCCACGTGAGGCTGGGTTTGGGCGTATTCTTGAAGCTCTCACCCCTTCTCTCTAATCTTGTTTCATCCAAACGTCCTTCAGAAGTGAAGTCAGTCATTTACCAGGATCGTTTCAAGGGAAGGGAGACGGGGCAAGTCACTTACTCCTTCTGCTTCTAAAAAAAAAAAAAGCCAATCTGCTTTTCTATCTGTTGACTCTTGCTGGTGTCTTGAGTCTACAGAAAAATGTGTGTTACTGCGAACTTTTCTATATGCTGAAAACCAGAGCTAACAGAAGATGGAGAGTGAAGACACGTAATCTGGAAAAACTAAAGGGGGAAGACGGCTTACTCACACGGTCCACAGAATGTACTGAGGGTTATGTTTATGCATGGCTCAGGGCTGGATTCTGCAAGAAACAGAAACAGAAGTGGTGCCTGCCTTAAACTCTAGCGGGGAAGGCAGTCTTTGAGCATAAATGCATATACAGTGTGCTCATTCCTCTCCTGGAGGGGAGACGGTCTGTGGAGCACAGGGGAGAGACCGTCCAACTGCAGAGGCAGGAAGGGGCTGCTGGTCATTCAGGCGCTCCTGCTGGCTGGACCTGGGGTCTTCAGCTGCTTTCTTAGCTACTGAGCCTTGGTTTCCTCAGCTGACAGTTGGGATCAAATACCTGCTTTTGTTTTTAATTCTTATTTTTAATTGAAGTATAGTTGACTTATAAGGTTAGTTTCAGGTGTACAGCAAAACGAGTTTGGGACTAAGAGACACACGTTACTGTATATAAAATAAACAAGGACCTACTGCATAGCACAGGGAACTGTATTCCGTTTCTTGTCATGAGCCATAACGGAAAAGAAACTAAAAATATACATGTATGTATGTATGTATGTGTATGACTGAATCGCTTTGCTGTACACCTGAAACTAACATTGTAAATCAACTGCACTTCAACAGTACCCGCTTTTATAATCAGTCTTTAAAATCAGGATGGTCTAGCAGAAGACCTGACTCTCAAGGGAAGCTGGGTGGGGGGGTTGTGGAGCAGAAAGAAGCAGGCGTGGATTAAGGCAAGTCCTTGCAAGATGGAAGTGTCCTTGGAGAAGTGAAGAGATAGGAAAGGCAGGTGGCGTATTCAGTGAGTGGACATGTCTGGACAGAAGAGAGGGTCACACTGGAATCAAAGGATGACCGTCAGCATTACAGAGAGCCTGGAAGGCCAGCCTCGGGGCTCAGGGGGGTGTCAGGACAGGGGCATAAAGATCACCTTGTCTGACCCTTCATTTTTCAGGTGAGAAAATTGAGACTCAGAAAACTGGCCCCACGCCACTGGGTCATAAGCCTCTCAGATGACATTCTCGTGTTACTTCCACTGTGCAGTGGTTTTTCTATGGGGGTTCTTCGGAACCCCAAGTTTCCATACAGGGGCCTCAGCGACCGCCGTATAGTGGAGGGAAGAGGGCCAGGCCAGCAGTTTACCACCTGGCTGTGTTAGGTGGCTGCATGTGTGTGTCACACGGGCTTTTAAGAAGAGGCTCTTAAAACGAATATACGTATGTATACGCGTGACTGGGACACTGCGCTGTACGCCAGACATTGACACGTTGTAACTGATGATCCCTCAATAAAAGTTCTGTTAATTTAAAAATTTAAAAAAGAAGAAGCTCTTAATTAAATAAAGGAAAAAAATCTACACTTTGCTGCAGCACGTTAGTTAGTTAGTTAGTTGGTTGGTTAGTTAGTTAGTGATTGCAGAGCAGAGGGAGCTTTTGAAGATTTTCAGATAAGGAAAGCCGTGTTTTAAGACCAGTAGGCTGGCTGCACGTAGCCTCTTCTCATTAGCGGTATAAAGCCAAGAGGTCCGTGGGTGCAAATGGAGGCCAAGTTCTGCCAGAACTTTATGGAAAAATCACTGCAGGTGACCTGGCTTCTGTTTTCAAGACCCATAGCCTCCTTATGACACCCTGTAAGTACGAGTTATTTCATAAGTAAACATCTAGCTAATTAAAGAAAAGGGTGACTCCTCCAGACCCCCAGGAGACCCAAGACTTTTCTAGCTCACATGTCTGGACTCTCCTCACTCCTTAAAGCCCTTGACATGTTTTGTTTAAGTTTGAAGAGTTTCAGGTTTCTTTCCTGTCCTGGCCAGTGTCCGTTTCGACCTCCTGGAGGAAAGCGGCAAGAGAGGGGACAGTGCGAAGAAGGAAATACATATGCACACGAGTCAGAGGTGATTAAAGAGGATCTGAATTAAGTGTTAGCGTCCAGCAGGTTTGCAGGAGTGGGGAGTGATTCTGGATCCTCAGATGCCTTACAACATCCGAAGCTGATGGTCAGGACTAGTTCATGGTGCATGTGAAGTGAGCTTTTCCTGAGAGCAAGACTGTGACCCTAAGCAGGCAGCTTTGGAAGAAACCAAACTCCATCGCTGGGCAGCCAGCCAGACCACCACTGCTTTGGTTCCTTACGCTCTGCCGTGGTGTTTCATAGACCAGGAATTCGTGCACACCTGTGCGTGTGTGTGTGTTGTGTGTGTGTGTGTTGTGGTTAGTCCTTACAGATGAGGAAACTGACCCAGAGCATTCTGGAACTTGCCAGAGGCCCTGCGAATAACCCAGGGCAAAGCTGATTTCAATCCGGGTCTGTATTACTTAAAAGATAACATTTCTAGGGCGAAGCCCAGACTCTGGAATAGTCAGCAGGCTCATTCGAGGGAGACCGTTACCCCCGTTTGATGTGATCGTTTATAATGGTAAATGGAAAACAAGGTTCGGAAGGCAGGGGCCACGACCAGGTCCTTTCCCTTGGTGGAGTCAAGCGTGCGTGGTCCTGGCTCCCACGCCAAGAAGTGCGCCTGCATCCAGGGGGGCAGGTTCATCCCCTGGAGAACTAACTCTTCCCCTTCTGTCCCCTTTCAGCTCTTCGTACGGGAACCTGAAAACCGCCTGGGAGTGAGGGGAGACATTCGCCAGCACCCCTTGTTCCGGGAGATCAACTGGGAGGAGCTGGAAAGAAAGGAGATTGACCCGCCGTTCAGGCCTAAAGTGGTGAGAGCGCCGGGGGCCGTGTGGTGGGGGGACCAACGGCCGTAAAGGATGTTGGTCAAAGAACAGGAATATATAATCTGCAAAACGCCTTCCCTCCTCTGGTCCCTTTGCTCCCACCCTCCACCCCCTCCCACCTCCCACTGTCCCCTGCAGACGAACAGGACAGTGGTCAGATTGGGGCTTTCCACTTTTTCAAAGGTTGCCAGCCTGCTTCATACGTAAGCTATTAACTAGAAACATTAGACCTTATTTGAACGTACGCATGATGGAATTCCTTTATATGAATTTAATTATACCATTGATAAACTGATGACTCAGGATCTTAGAGGTGTTGAATAAAAGCCCCACGTGACCATCTGTAAGTATTACTTTAGTGCAGATGCCCGCGTTTTCACACACAGGTACTAGCCTGGGCAGCGGAAGTGAGGATGATGACTTCAGTGGTTGATTTTCTCCCCTTTTCCTCCCCTCCTCCACCTTCAACTCTGATCCAGAAATCACCGCATGACTGCAGCAACTTCGACAAGGAATTCTTGAATGAGAAGCCCCGGCTGTCGTGCGCAGACAGAGCTCTGATCAACAGCATGGACCAGAACATGTTCAGAAACTTTTCCTTCATGAACCCCAGGATGGAGAGGCTGATATCCTGAATCCCACCTCCCCGGGTCCACGAAGGGATCTGCCGCCTCTCCTCTGTGAACTGGCCCAAGTGACAATTCTTGGGTTCCTTTTCGTCTTGGAAAAGAAAAGAAACACTCAACCACAAAGGCTGAGCCCACCAACGCCCCTCGCTGGCTGCGCAGCAGAAACCAGCTCTGTGTCACTAACGAGGCCCCTGGGTCTTCCTTCACAGCCACGCTTGACGTCAGGTCATTACTAACCCCAGCTATCTACTTGATGAAAGATGGTTCTCCGAGCTGTGAAAGATTTGAAAACTTAACACCGCTCTAAATCGCGGCCCCTCCCTTGGGCACGAACTGCCGATCAGTGAAATCCTTGCTCACTGAAGGCACAGCGTGAGCACGAACTCCTGAAAGGCTGAGCCAGCACGTGGCCTGGCGTGGCTGTGGCTTCCACTCTGCCACAGACAAGAAACCACTAAGCCGTTTTACTCTGTTCACATCCCTGGAAGGTGTAAATAAGGAGTGGGGGAAGCCCTGCGCAGGTTCTTATGGGAATTCTTCATAATAAACGTAGCTTGTAACTTGAGATTTACAAATCCATTCATTCTGACTAGCTGTGAAATTCGTGGGAAAGAGAGAAGGTGGGGAGAGTTCGTGTCATTGATGTGGAAGGTTTAATACAGCCCTATTCTGGTTATCTTATCGTAGTAATCAAATTTCGAGTCCAACCAAGATAGAGACATTCTACTGCAAATAAAACCTTTTCGTCCATCCACTCTCAGCTGATCTCAGCATCGGTGGCAGCCTCTCATCACCATCCTCACATTAGAACAAGAAAAAAAAAAATGACGTGCGTAATTCTACTAGAGAAGAGAAAAGCAATCTTTTTATTACACCATTACGGGTGATTTGATGACTCGTAAGTCTCTTGAGACGTCGTTCAAGATAAGGACCCATGCATGCTGTTTGCAGCGATCTTATTTAATTAGAATTCTAGCTATACGTGTTTAAAGTACCTGTGCTGTTTGTATATTTTGGTAAAATGTTGTGACTTAATGATGAAGAGGTGGATATGTAAAAATGGAATAAAAGAAAGAAGGATGCCTCTGAATAGTTGAATTCCCTTCTTGTCCCCACCGCCCCCAAGAACCTGGTTCTGTTTTGGTTATTATCAAGATGTAGCTAGCACTGAGGTGATGTTTTAAATTTTGAGAATCATTAAACATCCCCAAATGGGCGAGAAAGTCGGTAAACCTTGAGTCATTGGTCTCACGTTCCTCTTTCCCTGCCCCACGAGACTTCTTGACCTCCTGGTCTACGTGTGTTGCCTCTACGTCTCCAACCCCCAAATTCAGCTCTGCCCTCCAGTCTCTCTCCTGACACTGCCTCCTCCAGGGACGGCCCTCTGGCCTGGTCTTGTGGAATGTTCTGTTCCCCTTCTACGTCTCTGCAGCTTCGGATACAAGGAAAGACCTGTTCTGTGACCTCAGCCCCTGAGATGCTCTCACACAGCCCTTTCCTCTTTCATCCCGTCCACCTGTCGTCACCCGCCTCCCACCCCCCGTCTGGCCCCTTTTCCTCTTCCTTCCCCAAATGCCTCCAACGCCCTTCTCTCCTCCTCGCCTTCACTTCCCGTTGGTTTTCTCCTTCCACCCCATGCCTTCAAGGATCACTCAGTGCAGAGCACCTCAATCCTCACCTCCAGTTCTGACCTCTCTGCCAGGCTTCACACAGGTTCTGTGAACTCATCCTGTTTTCTTATGATCTTTCTCTCGTATTTCCCGACTCTGCTAAAGCCACCATCACAGGCCCGGTCGTCCAGGCTCAGAACCACGGAGTCACTGTTGACCAGCCCCCCTCCCTCTCTAACCCACCCCACCGCACGCTTTCTCTTTCTTAGCCGAATCCTTATGAGCCTGCCTCTGCAGTCTCTCCAGAATACGTACTTAGCTCTCTTTTCCCTCCTACTCGTCATGCCTGGTTTATTTAATAGCCTGTGAACCAGTCTTCCCATCTTAAGACTCCTCTCTCTCCATTTTAATTCTCATTTACAACATATATTATAAACTGTAAGGCGGGTTACAACCCCAACACTCCAGGGACAGAACGGATCAATAACACCGTTAAAACGTCCTTTGAAAGCTAGCTTTGTGGAGGGAGGGGAGAGCTCGGTGGCAGAGTGTGCACGTAGCAGGCCCGGGGTCCTGGGCTCAGTCCCCAGTACCGCCATTAAAATAAATAAATAAATACTGTGTGTGTGTGTGTGTGTGTGTGTGTGTGTGTGTGTGTGTGTGTGTAAACCTAATTACCTCCCTCCCCCCCAAAAAATTTAAATAAATAAAAGGAAAGAAAAAAAATTTTTAAGCCAATCCCAGTGCCTCCATTAAAAATAAATAAATAAACCTGATTACCTCCCTACTAAAAAAATAAAAAATAAAATAAAACACAGCCAGTTCTGCCGTTGCTCGCTTTTACCCGACTGCACGCGCACAGAGGGCGCTGGGCGGCCTCTGAGCCTAGAGAGCCAGTCCCCCTTTTCGAGTGTCCTCCGGG
The DNA here is from genome assembly GCF_009834535.1 of Camelus ferus. NCBI lineage: Eukaryota > Metazoa > Chordata > Mammalia > Artiodactyla > Camelidae > Camelus > Camelus ferus. The sequence goes on along the minus strand of NC_045730.1, from coordinate 3,605,792 downwards.
TGTTCTGCAGCCAGGCTCAGCGTGACAGAGAGGAGCACGTGGCCCCGCGTGGGGCTGACCTTCGGCTGGTAAGCACCCATCAGTCTGTGTGGGCTCTGACTGGTCGCCACCCATGCTGTGTGGATATCTCGAACCTCAGTCCTGATGGTGCGTAAACGGGATGGAGAAATGATACCTACTCGGCCACAAAGGCCTGTGTGTTTCGTCGCTCCTACCACTAAAATTCAGAATCTAACAAACCGTGTAAAGGTAGATTCCATAGCTGTTTTCAGAAGTAAGCGTAGAACCAGCAGCCCTGTAATTCCTAATCTGTTTTGAATCTGCTCTCCCATTCTCCTCCAAGACCGCTGTGCTGTGCCAGTCGGAGGGCCCCCCACCGCCTGCCAGACACAGCCTGGGCCAGAATGGCCGCGCCCTGAGCCAGGAGCCCTCTGGCGTATTTAACAGTCATTATCTTGGCGGCTAGAAAAATATTTCGTATTATTCCATCCCATGTCTCTTTGTATAAATTTTTAGAGCACAACAATAAAAGTCTATGCCACCAAATGATCCATTAAAAGCGTAGGATGGGGGGGTGTGTGCCTTGCTTTCACTCTTAGATTTTTCCTACCAGCAGTTCACCCCCCTATTTCTGCAGGTCTTATTATACTATAATTTTTCCAATCAAATCTCTTGTTTCCTGTCAACGATGATGCTTTAGAATGTGAAGGATGCCTGTGACACGTGGCAGAATTTCCTGGTACAAGATGTGTTCCCCATGATTCTTAGTGGCCACCCTAACTCATCATGCAACTGGCAATTCTTCTGACACTCTATTCAAAGCAAGCCCCGGCGTCTTATGCTTCTAAATCAGACCAGTCTTGAGCACGATGAAACAAAGAGGAAAATAAACTTAATTAAAGGTGAAATAACTTGCCAAGACAAAGCAGCAGACCATCAAACTGGAGGAAACGAGGACGTCTGTACGGGAGCAGGTTATTTGCTTAGGGGTTCATTTCGGACCAGTAAAGAGGGTATTGAAAGACTTGTTTGCCCCTGACTTGGTTACTCCTGCCGCCGCCTCATCCAGGAAGGCGGAGGGAGGTGGGAACCTGCGGGAAACCCGTCTGAGCTTGGGCTGAGAAGAGGGTAAGCAGGGAGAGCCATGGTAATGCTGCGATGGGGTCATAACCTTTACAATAAAGTGATTAGAATGGGAAAGCAGTCAGGCAAAGTTAGCATCGCCGGCCTCAAATTAACCTATGGTGAAGACGCTCTGGGTCCTTTGCTCTGAGCATAGCAGTGAGACCTCAGGTCTCTAGGTGTGTGGACAGGCAGTCCTGCTCCGCACAAAACGCTCACGGATGTTTGCCCAGCACTTCCACTTGGAGGAGGAAGAGGACAGAGGGTCTGAGGGAAGCGGCTCAGGGCAGGGAAGGGATGCAGGCCCAGGGTCAGAGATGCCCGAGTCATTTGTTCTGACGTGGCTCTGCTTCCGGTCCACTGCGGAACCGTGAACAAGTCATCTAGTCTTGGAGGCTCAGCGAAGATGGTATCTAAGCTGTCTTTCAGCTCGAACATTTCTGGTTCTAATCTGAATCAAAATCCTGGGCAGCTGCAAAGGTCAGTGAGCAATACTTTCCAGACACACAGACACTCACTGATTCCACGCTTCGCAGACCCGAGAGCACCTGCGGGCCCCCTTCTTCCTCTCTCTGCGCTCCTCTCCCTCATTCCGGGCCCCCTACACCCCCTGCCCAGACACCCAGTGCTCTCAAGCTGCCCAGAGACCCCCACCAGGACAGGACCCCTAGCAGGAGGCACTGCTGAGAGCGGGGTCTTAGAAGTAATCACATCCACGTCTGGAATCCCCTCCACAACACCCAGAATAATGTTTCACTGCTAATAAATGGTGCCTAGGTGAATTTGCCGGACGACTAACGATATTAATATTTACTTATTTTAAAGTACCTATACGCCTCATTCTGTTCTTACAGGAGCCCTCTGAAATCTGATTATTAATGTATCTATTCAGTAGGTGAGGAAGGTGAAACTCAGGGACATAGAAAGTCACCAAGTGGAGGCCTGAAGCCCGACCTCTCAGCAGATCCTGCTTTGTCCAGGCTACAGCTGCGTTTCCCCATCAGCGCCACATCCCTGCGACTTAGTAGGAAGACTTTGTCTTCATGGACTCCCCGGCTCGAGTGCACACCTGGCCTTCCTTCCCCGTTCCATTTCCAGGGGAATCAGCACAGGGAGACAGTCATGGAAGTCTGGCCCTCTCACCAGCACCCCCAATTCTCTCTCGTGCTACACTTCTTTGTTGTTGTCATTATTATTATTATTATTATTGAAGTGTAGTTGATTTACAGCGTTGGTCTGAGCATCGTGTGCTTCTGCCTAGACTCAGGCTTGCCTAGAGAAATGAGAACTTTTCCTTGGGCCGCAGTCAAAGGCGTTGAGGAAAGGGAGGCCAGGGTTTCTTGTAGGAAGACTGGGACTCAGAGGTTGGCTGCTCTAATGGACCCCTCACTGCTCCTGCAGACAAACAGGGCAGAGGTACTTCCCACGTACAAGATGTGGGCCAATATGTTTCTTCTTAATGTGTGGAAGATTTTATTAACATTCGGTTTAAAAAGATTTATACCTGTGGTACACCAAGAGAAAGGGTTCTTTCTTTAAATGTTTCTTCTTTTTTTTTTTCTTTTTGGTTTCTTTGGGGGGGGGCGTGGTAAATAGGCTTTACTTATTTATTTAAATATTTATATTTATGGAGGTGCTGGGGATTGAACCCAGGACCTTGTGCATGCTAAGCACGTGCTCTGCCGCTAAGCCACACCCTCCCCCCAAGAAAGGATTCTTAAAGAAGTTGCACTTTAGGGTTTAGTCCTTGGTTTGGAAGTTGTGGCACTTTGGTATTTTTTTGTTAAGTGCTTTAAGAATTCACAATCTTGTAAATGCTGGAGAGGGTGTGGAGAAAGGGGAACCCTCCTACACTGCTGGTGGGAATGTAATTTGGTGCAGCCACTGTGGAAAACAGTATGGAGATTTCCTAAAGAACTAAAAATCGAGCTGCCTTATGACCCAGCAATCCTACTCCTGGGCAAATATCCAGGGAAAACTTCAATTTGAAAAGATATATGCACCCTAATGTCCACTGCAGCACCATTTACAAGAGGCAAGACATGGAAGCAACCTAAATGTCCCCCCACAGAGGACTGGATAAAGAAGCTGTGGTGTGTACTCAATGGAATACTATTCAGCAATAAAAAAGGAATGAGGTAGCAGCAACATGGATGGATCTAGACCTGCATCAAAGCAGAATCCATCTGACACAACACTGTAAAATGACTATAACTCAATAAAAAATGTTTAAAAAAAAAAAAAAAACAGAACCCAAGGCAGTGAAAGGGACAAACAGCAGAAGCCAGGAGGGAGAGACCAAGCAAAGAGGCAGTGATGGGGAGCATGGTCTGTCACCCTAATAGGGAACCGCAATCATAGTGACCAAAGGTGAACCGATTCTGGGGGCACCTGGAGTGGCTCTAACATCCTGGGTTACTGAGCAGTCCATGGCTGCTGGGAGTTTTGTGCACAATCCTGGGGCCACCCCTGTGTCGGTCCTCTAACTCATCAAATTCACTCTTAATTCTCTCAGGGAGCATCCTGGCAGAGGTGGGAGCCCCCAGTCACAAGGCGGGCAGGCGGGGGGGACCTTAAGTCCCTGGATAAAGCCATTCTCTCAATGACACCATCCAGTCTCCATGAAGGTTGGCAATGAGACAGAGCCCTGGCTGCCTTGTTTCTCCTTGTATCCCCCAAAATCTTGAGCCCAAAGAGTCCTGAGTGTGTCTCTAGGGTTTGTGCGTGTGTGAGAGAGAGAGAAAAAGAGATAGAGAGAGATTAACTAGATCTTGCAAAACACACCACACAGCCATTAGCATCAGACTGGTTGACTCATTGCCCCTACACACCTGGTGTGTATTCCTGTCCCAGAGCTTTGACTCATTTTCTCCTGCAGGCCTGAAAGGCCCTCCCACATCTTGCAAACAGCCCCCAAACCAACCTACCCTAAGGCCCAGGTCAAGATCCAGCCTCCCGCATGGGCCTCTGCTGGCCGGGTCAGGAGGCACTGCTCGGAGGTGCTTCCCTCCGCAGCCTGCCTTTCACGGTGGCCGTGGTTAAAGGCGGGCCGCCACCGCCAGAGCCCAGGGAGACCAGCGTCTCCCAGGGTGGTTTCTACATGGCCCTGAGCTCACCGATGGGGAAGCGCCCTGCAGGGGCGGGGGGCTGGGAGTAACTCCCGCCCAGGGGCCGTCTGGAGAAGGAGTGACATTCCCGCAGAGACAGGGAAGCACCTGTTTTCTGCCTGGCAGTCCTCTGCCTTCTACGTCATTTCCATTGCTGAGGAAGCCTCAGCAGTAAAAGTCATCATTAGAACGTTCTCCCTTCGCTGACCGAAGTGGCTGTCGGGCCAGCCCCTAGGTGGCAAGCGGGGAGCAACAGACTTCCCTACGGAAGACCCTGGGCGGCTACTCCTGGGCGCTGTGGGAGGGGCCTTAGGTCTCTTTTCCACTTACTCGTTAGAATCACCCCATGAGGGCAGCACAATTGCCCCCATTTATAGCGCAGGACACTGAGGTTTGAAAAGGTTGCATATCTTGCCCAGAATTTTTAAGAAAAGAGCATTTGACTGCAACACCCACGCCCTCCTTCACTGTCAGGGGATGCAGAGAGCATCGTGGCTGAGCTAGGGGGGCCCGGAGTCAGACTGTGGGCTCACATCCCAGCGTCACCCCCTACCCCGGGATGTGCAACCGAGGACGAGCGACTTAGGCACTGTGCCTCAGCCCCCGCATGTCTAGAATGAGGACAAGAGCAGGGCCCGCCTCACAGGGGCACTGGGAGAAGTGAAGACGGTGCCTAGATCATTGCAGAAGTGCAGGCCACTTAGAAGAACCACCTAATCTCTAGCAGGCATCTGTCAACGTGTCAGTGTTGCTGTTACACAAATATGTCCCGAAAGAACTTAGAGACCTCTTCCACAGGGAAACAAATAATTCTATCTGAATTATTTCTTTCTGAATTAATTCTCTCTAAATTCAGTCACCAAAGGAGGGGGTCGAACTTAAATATGAAGAGGGAAAAAACCACAAACATCACAGCATTGCTCTGACACAGCTGTGAAACCAGAGAAAAGATATGGTTTGTCAAAGTTAACACAAATAAAACTACAAACATGATAACACTGAAATGAACAACGTTAACTTTCCGCGATGATGACACTGGGAGGCTGGAACCACACCAGCACTCCCGGTGTAAGCACGGCCTGACTGCCGTAGGGCAAGTCCTTCTGAGCTCATCGCGGTTAGATGGCTGTGTACGTGCGGCATGATGACTCAGTCCACCTGCTGCTTTTCTCTCTTGCAACCATCAAAGAAGAACCAGTTATGCGTCTTGATTCATTTGACCTTCATTCGTCATGAGTGCTTGAGTGCACCTCAGCTCTTTCCTAACAGCATGTGACGAAGTAATCCCACTGCTGCCAACACAGTCTTGAACAAAATCCACCCAAGCTCTGTGATTCAGTGCTGTCCGACAGACTTTTCTGTAATCATACAGATGCACACTATCTGTGCTGTACAAAATGACAGCCAATTAATTACTATATCCTACATTGTTAGTGGGAATGTAAATTGATGCAGCCACTAATGAGAACAGTATGGAGGTTCCTTAAAAAACTAAAAATAGAGCTACCATATGATCGAGCAATCCCACTCCTGGGGTCCAGAAAAGATGAAAACCCTATTTAGAGAAGATACATGCACCCCAATTTCATAGCAGCACTATTTACAGTAGCCAAGACATGGAAGCAACCTAAATATCTATTGACTGATGAAATGAATAAAGAAGGTGGGGTATATATACACAACGGAATATTACTCAGCCATGAAAAAGAATGAATAATGCCATTTGCAGGGACATGGATGGACCTAGAGATTATCATACTAATCATGAAGTAAGATAGACAGAGAGACAAATATCATATGATACCACGTATATGTGGGCTCTAAAATGGTGATATAAATTAAGTTATTTACAAGACAGAAATAGACTCACAGACATAGAAAACAAACTTATGGCTACTGAAGGGAAAGGGGAGGAGAGGGATAAATTAGGAATTTGGGATTAACAGATATACACTAGTATATATAAAGTAGATAAACAACAAGGGTCTGCTGTATCGCATACAGAACTATATTCTTGTAATAAACTATAACGAAAAAGAATCTTAAAAAGAATATATATGTATAACTGAACCACTTTGCTGTACAACTGAAACAAACAAAACCCTGTAAATCAAATATACTTCAATTTAAAAATAAAATTTAAATTAAAAAAATTTTTTTAACTTAATAGATTGAAAAACAAAGTTCAATCTCCCAGAAAATAGATCAAAAGGAAAGCTTAGAAAATGTTAAAATAAAGTTTCCATCCTGAGTTTCAATGTCCAAATAAAGGGCTGATACAAGGAGAAACAGAGATCGGAGGGGAGGAAGTTCTGAAATAAATAGTGCAAGAAAACGACTCAGAACTGAAATACTGTTTCCAGTTTGAACAGACTATTTTGATGCCAGTAAAATGAATGAAAAAAAACATCCTCATGAAAACACATAATAAAAGTATTTCAGAACGCTGGTGACTCGGGGGGAGATGGGGGCCAATGGAATCAGCCACCAAGTCTCCCTCTAACCTCTAAGGTTCACATGGAGCCATCAGCATTTGGATGGAGAAGGTCACGGACAGCTCTTGAACTGAGTGCCAAGAGTGGGTGAGGGGCGGGGAGCAGCTGGTTAGGAGCAGTAGACAGATTGCCCTTCCTCCATCCCGTGGCGACCCTCGGGGCTGGGGCGAGAAGAGGAGAGAATGGCAAGAAAGGAGGAACCAGGCTTAGTGCTCTTCCTGCCTCCTTGAGGAAGGCAGAGAGGCCCCAGCTGACCTCTGAGAGGACGGAGCGTCGTCTACCAGACATTACTCTAAGCATTCCTGTCCACTCCTAGCTTGCAGCATCCTCCAGCAAGAGGCAAATATCAAGAAACGCTGCCAATCTAAACATGTTTCACAGTCAAAGTCAGATGCTGCCTCACAGATTTTAGAGACGCATCCTTTCCTTCCTTTTTAATAAACCCAAAGGTTCTCAGAATTCATGTGTGGTGCTTTAAAACGCGAACAGCAGCATGTCATTCATTTAACAACAGGGATGCTGTTATTTGGAAAAAGTCAGTTTAAAATCCACCAGGGAAGAGAATGTCTCTGCCAGGGCCTGTAGCAATGACCACAAGGTTTTTTCCAGTGCTGCAGGCTTTAAGAAGGCTTTGGGTGTCCAACCAAAGATATAAATCTGAAAAACAAGCGGAAAATCTAAGTCCGGCAAAGCCTACTCAAATTTCAGTCAGTACTTCGGAACATCAACAGATCCCATCCACCCAAGAGAAAAGTAGAAACCACCCATTTTTGAACTGCCCCCACAGTCACGCTGACTGCCCCCCCCTCCTACTCTCAGGGACAAATTCCCCTCGCCGTTGCCATGGAAACCGTGCGTTGAAAGGCTCCTCGGAGACGCTGTTTGCTGTAAAGTGACGGGGAGACCTCTAGTGTCCCAACACTGTGTCTTCTCCAAGAGTAAATGACACGGTTGGCACCTGTGATGGCGACGTTTTCAAGAGGAAAGGACACGACCAACTCATCTACCAAATAGAAGCAGACTCGCAGACACAGTAAACAATCTTCTGGTTACCGGGGAGAGGAGGGGTGGGAAGGGGTAAATTTGAGAGTTTGAGATTTGCAAATGTTAGCCACTATATATAAAAATAGGTTTTTTTTTTAAAAGTTTCATCTGTCTAGCACAGGGAACTACATTCAACATCTTGTTATAACCTTTAATGAAAAAGAATATGAAAATGAATATATGTCTGTATATGCATGGCGGGGACACGGTGCTGCGCACCAGAAATGGACACATTGCAACTGACTGTACTTCAATTAAAAAAAAAAAAAAAGAGGACAGTTGATCATACTAGCTGGGTTTAGTCTAAAATGGCTGAACCCCAGGGTGGAATAAAAATAAGAAGCTTTTATAGCTCGTTCTCATGGTATGTCTGGTCAGCCACATCAAGGCTCCAGATTGGTTCATCATGGCGAATATTTGACTTGCCCAGAAGGCATAATTGCCAAGTAGACTACAGACAGGTCTGATCCTTTTTCAAAAGAGAAAGACATCAGGCTACTGCCAACAACGGAGCTCCATCCATGCTGTGACCCCACCGATCCCAGAATAACACATGGAAACGTATGGTCCCGGGGCTCTCAGCATAAAGGGAACTGTAAGAACAGCCCTGACCGTAACCGTGGGTTTGCAGTGTGACTCGCTCCCTCTCCCTCACCATGACCTTATCCTCATGCCTTCATCTTCTTGGTCTAAATTAGGGCGTTCATACCCTGCTGCTCATGAAGGAGCTGGAATTGTCCTGCGAATTTTGAGTGTATGTGTATACATGTGCTTTCTTGGGCTTAAGGCTTTCTTTTTACCACTGGTTCTAAGAAGTTGGGGACACGTTTTAGTGTCATTTCCTTCTTGTTCCTTGTCCTTGGGATTCCTTGAGTTTATCGAATCTGTGGGTTTACAGTTTTCACCATATTTGGGAAATTGGGGGACATTTTTTCTTTAAATATTTTTTCTTTTTTACTCCTTTTCTTTGGGAATTCCAGCTGCATATGTATTTGGCCATTTATCCCATAGTCTGCTGATGTCCTGTTACTGGGATTTGATTTTGGGGGTTTTTGGGGGGTTTTTTGGTCACTTTCTTCCTGGGTTTTATCTTGGTTGGCCTCTGTTGCTACGTCTTCAGGTTTACAGACCTTTTCCTCTGCAATATCTAATCTGCCATTAATCCCAATCGGTGTATTGCTTACCTCAGACATTAGTTTCCACCTCTAGAAGTTTAATTTGCTTTTTTGAAATACCTTCCATGCTCGTACTAAACATGTTCAGTATTTCTTCCAGCTTGTTAAATTTATGGAATGCAGTTATAATAATACGTTGAACGTCCTTGCCAATTAATTTTATCGTCTCTGTCATTTCTGGATCAGTTTTGATTAACTGATTTTTTTTCTTCTCCTTATAGTATTTATTTTCCTGTTTCTTTGTCTGCCTGGTAGATTTTTTTATTGGGTGTAGGCACTAAAAATTTTTCTTTGCTGGGTCCTGGATATTTCTGTAGTGTGAAAACTATTTGGGAGCTTTGTTCTGTGATGTGGTAGTTACTTGGAAACTGATCCTTTCCGATCTTGCTTAAGCCTGATAGGCAAGACTAAAAACATGTTTATTAGTCTAAGGATAGTTTTACCGAATGAGTGAGGCATGACCCTTCATCCTTTAGCCGCTGTCCTGTGGAAGGTGAGGGTTTGCTCTCTGGAAAAACGCCCTCACGTGGGCTCTTTCCTCTCCAGTCCTTGCTGGTTGTTTCTTAGCCAGCGACGGGGAGTTTCCGCATGTGCAGACGGCGAGCTGTACCATACTCAGGTGATGACCTGAGTGGGATCCTCTGCACACCTCCAGAGTTCCCTCTCTGTGCTCCCCTCTCCTCTCTGATACATGGTCCTGTGAAGTCTAGCTGGCTTGGATTCTCTGGATTCCCAGTTCCACCTACTCCACTCAAGGAAACTTCCAGAATCTTTGGGTTTCCCCACCCTCACCATGACCTTGAGACTTTCTCCAGGGAGTAGAACGCTAAGGTTTGCCTCATTTGCTTCCTTTCTCTAGGGGATCAGTGTCCTCTCTTACCTGATGTTCAATGTCTCAAGAGCTATTATTCCATTTATTTCACTGAGTTTTTGTTGTTTCAGGCAGAAGGGTAATTATAGCCCTAGTTACTCCCTCTTGGCTAGAAGCCAAATGCTCAAACATTTTCAATACCGTCCACCCTCTGCAGCCACAGGTTCCATATCTGCAGATTCAGCCAACCATGGATTCAACTGCCCGCAGACCAAAAATCCCCAGATGCAGAACCCATGGGTATCAGGCCAATTGTAAGAGACTCGAGTATCTGCTTATGTTGGTATCCCCAGGGAATCCCGGAACCAATCCCCAGTGGATACCAGGGATGTGTTTACATTTAGATGTTTAATCCAGTGCTTCTTGGCCTCGCATCTGTGAGTGTCATCATTTTTTATCTTCCCACGTCTGTATCTACCTGCAAATTAAAACTAAGTAGGTTGAAGAATAGATGGCTGCAGGAGGGCCTGAGGAACGCCGGATAGGCTGTTTTCTTGTTCATAACAGATAAGAAGCTTTCATTTTATAGTTCATTTGTTCTTGTTTTCTAAAGTAAGCCTAACCTTCTGAGAGGTGTTGAAGCACATAGAAAATTGTCATCTTTTTTACGGAAAACAAGGATACATGAACAATTGTACTCGTGAAAGACTGTGGAAGACAGCAACAAACCTAGGAATGCTGGCAACACCCTATGTGCCTAGCTGGCCTAAATGCTGAAGGGATCAAAGACTCAAGCCACTTGTGACCCACTGACACGCTACCAGTGTGCAGAGACACACTGGTCAGGAAGCACTGATCTAATCAACCGAGAATTTCTTTAATGTATGGTGTGAGGCAGGGATCTAGCATTACAGATTTTCAAATGGGTAACCAAGGGACTCAGCACCGTTTACCTGATGGATAACTTGTGCTTTCCCCACTGGCTTAAAATTCTATTTGACCATACGTATCTTTGAATATTTTTTATTATGATATATTGAGCTGTTTATTCGTCCACCAAGAAACAAGTGCTTTGGTTATTATCACTTTATAAGATGCTGACGTCTTGCGAGGCAATTGCTCCTTTTCAAAACCTTCTTGTCCATTCTGACACACTATTACAAATAAACCTTTAAAATAGCCTAAACGGCACTTTTAAAACTCCCACCTGATATTTTTATTGGGGTTGCATTGAAATAAACTGATTTGAGAATAATGGATTTCTTTTCTACCGTGAAGCAAATTCCAAGATAGCTAAACTCTCCTTTGCCCAAATATGCCTTCTTTGATTCTTCTTATTATAAATTTACTGCATTTATAAGCCTCTGCTCTACATCTGGTTATTGCCTGCGTTCATAGGCAGATCTTGCCGGTTACTACCTGAAGGCACTTGAGGGAGGTACTAAAATGCCAGACATTATTACAGGTGCTTATTTAAAAGGGTGGATTCCTGTAAAGTTCTTAGAAGCATGTCTGGCCATCGTGAGCAAATGCGCATTAGCTACAATCATCAGTGATATTATCATGATATAAACCCTTGGCTGTTATCTTTTGAACTATGTTAAGAAAAGGCCCTGGCAGTGATAAGTAGCCACATCACAGGGTGAATTATGTGCTAGACCAGAGAGGTCAGGAAACAGTCTCTGTAAAGGACTAGACAGTAAATATTCTCGTCTGCGCCGGCCATAATGGCTGTGCTGCAGCTACCTGGCTCCGCCACAGGAAGGCAGTCCTAGCCAACGTGAAAACACACGCATGTTCCAATATATGGTTTACTTGCCGAACACCACGTCCCCAAGGACTAGAACTCGCCAATCCCCAGACAAAATCAGGAAGTCAGTTTTGCTTGTTTACGATGTCCCCCAACTGTCTCACAACGACCGACCCCTTTTGTCTTTTTTGCGGTGACTCGGCGCCGCAGGAGTTTGCCTCGCCCTCTGGAGAACACGGCTCTCCTCTCCTGGAGATTCCCCATGTCCGAGCGATGCGTCTGCAGGAACTGCTGGGCGGCGGCAAGTTTTCCCAAGAGTGATGAGAGTCAGCATCGTCACAGCTCACGTTTCTGAGTGCCCGGTATGGGCCGGGGGACTTTCTCTGTGCTTTAAAGGCACTCATTCATGTAGTCGTCACAACAGCTACATCAGATAGATACTAAGATTACCCTCCATTCTGATGAGAGATTGAAGTGTGGAAAGGCCGTCACGAGCCCAAGGTCACATCACTATTAAAGAATCGAGCTGGGCTATGAACTCAAACTCCTCTCTCATTAAAAGCTAAAAAAAGTACTTATTGCCTAAAAACTTTTGGGTTTTCTATAAAACACAAAGACCAAAGCATTTATTCCCTCTAAGACGTCTGTAATTTTTCTCAAAGGGAGTGATTGGTGTTTGGGGAAGAACCATTATTTGCTGGGTGGAACAGCTCAACTCACTGTGAGACATTCTGCCCCCCGGCCCCCAAGCACTAAACGCCAGTAATGCCCACGACCCACACCCCCGGGGCCATTTTGAAAAAGCAAGAATGCCCTTCTGCATTTCCAAACACCACTGCTTCTTACAACCCTGGCTGTGAAGCTGTTTGGGGTCAACCCTGGCAGCTGTTGACCTAGAAATAAAGCTCCACCCTCTGCCCTAGATTTCCTACTGAGAAGGCAACAGGCATTGAAGACAAAAGTATTTTCTTATCGGCCTCTCTCGGCCAGTGTCATGCAGAGTCCCAGCCAGAGAACCAGGCGTGGTCGCTGGCACTTGAAATTCCAATTTGGGCGCCTAGTTCCTTTGCTTAAGGATTTAAGTCACTTTAAAAGTGCACATCCTGCCAAGGTGGTAACGTGTTAAATCGTCCCATAAATATCCCTTAATTAGAACACGTAAATCATCTCAAAATCAACCAATCAATACATGAAGACATTTACTGAGGAGTGAGAACCCAAAATGTGGTAAAGACCTGGCTTGTGCTCCGCCCCAGAACCTCTTCCCCGACAGCTAAGGCGTTCCTGCTGGACGTTTCCTATGGAAGGCAGTCCGAGGTTAAACGAGGTCTCAGGTTTTGTGTTTGTCATGGTATCAATCAGCTTTTTAACACATTTCACCAAAAGCATGATGCACTGACCTTTCTACATTTACAAGCCTTGTCATTTTGCCATTGGAGCAATTGCATGAACAAAGGAACCCATCTGGTCTGCTGCCTTAATCCTGGCTGCTTCTCCCCGTCCACGACCGGCACAGCTGTGCGGCGCACCGGCGTGCTTGCTACGCTGTCCCCTCCACGCTGCAGGCTGGGGAGTGCCCTTCCGCGGGCCGGCTCACTCTAACCCAAATGGAGGAGAACATGTTATAGGAATCAAAGCTGTGGTGTTTGAAAGTTCTTTCAGGAATTGCTGAAATGGGATGCCAATCAGAAATTCCAGAAAACACATGTAAAACGAACAAGAAATAACTGCTGCAACTTCAAGGGAGGGGCGGGGAATACCAGTACTAAGCCCTGTTTTATGAGGCTCTGAGAAGCAACAAACATCTGGATTTAATCTTTCTTCCGTAAGTCCTCTGTCCACCATCTCAGACTAGATGGTGAGACATCCTTGGTCGCTTCAAACCCTTGCGCTAATTTCCTTTTACCCCCCTCTCCATTACTGTGAAAACGAAGACCACGACGGAACACCGTTACACACCCACCAGAGGCACAAAACTCAAGTTGGACAAGACAGAAAAGCCGCAAGACCTCTGCTGGCCCGCTGTTGACGGGGGTGTACACTAGAACAACTGCTTTGGAAAGCAGTTCAGTTTGACTGTAAAGTTAAACCTGCATATGCCTCGGACTCAGCCAGTCCGTTTCTGGAGAAATTCTTGCTCAAGTTACTAACACGAAAGCATAAGAATATGTCTTACAAGAATAGCTAAGAATATACATAATATTATGTGTATATATTATATACATTATTGTATATGTATTATTTTATGTTTTATTGTGTATGTATTTGTATCGTATATGTATATACATTTTATTGTATACGTATAATTATATGTATATATTATATACACTATATATTATTTAAAAAACAGGAATATGTGCAGCAATATTATTCAGAGCAGCAAAAACCTGGAAACAATCTAAATACCCATAAACATTCGAATAAATAATAATTCCTAATAAATTAATAGACCTAAGTGTTAAGTAAGCATCCGCAGCCCCTAACACCTAACGGAAAGACAATCAGATTTTACCTGCCTCGCGAAAGAACAGAGCACTGTCGCTAAGCAGCTTTGCCGAAAACAAATAAATAAATCAAATGTGAGTCTGGTGAAACCTCTACATCCAAGTACTGATTTCTAGGAAATACAGAACATAGAATAATCTATCAAAGTGCACTCAGGAATGTCATAGTGCGGTCCACAGTGGGTGATCCTACAAAACAAAGGTTTCGTTCAATAAATTGCAAGGAAAAGGCAGGTGGGGAAGGGGAGATAAAGCCATAGACTTAACAAGACTTAAAAGATGTCAGTTAATCCCAGTGTGTGGCCTTTTTGGTGGATGTATGGAGATTTATTTTGTTATTCTTCTCTAAACTGCACATTTGCAGTTTCTACACTCTTTGTGATGTGTACGATATTTTTAAAATTTTAAAAGGAACCAAAATATGTGACCAACAACACAGCACCAACCACAGGAATTTTATAACCTCACGTGTTAACCGAGAATTAGATGTATATCTTGCCGGATTTAAATAAGGCTGCCTGAAGGTCAGCGTGCTTAGAGAATTTTTAATGTTTTACAGTTCATGTCCATACTGACAGACATTTAGGCCGTTTCTAATTTTTGCTGTTCCAATATTGCAGTCAACACGTGTCAAGGTTTCTTTTCACACGTGTGAGGAGTTCCCCTGGAGCACCTGAGGACCGGCTGTGCATGGAAGTAATCCCCACCATCTACTGAGGTCTCGGATGCCAACTGTTGTATCTGTGTTATTTCCTTTAAAAGGGTAATCGCTCTGTTTTTGTAGAATTTAGATTTCTTACGGCATCTAGAAATTCCATGTTGATATAATCGGCAGTTATAACGTTAGCCGCTAGGGGGCGACTTAACGTCAACATTACAGTCAAATTCTGGACGCGTAAGATTCCAGCGGAAAAGAACGCGGAGCCCACGCTGTGCGAACTGTTCCTTTCAGAGCCGAACAAAAGTAACCTGGGGAGCGGCTGACAGAGCCTGGACCAGAACACAATTCCGCCTCTTAGAAGAACCATCTTAGGATGACTTTTGGTGTCCGTCTCTTCCAAGGTCCTTCCAGTTCTAACGTAAATTAATTCTAGATCAAGAACCTTCTAAAATGTTGTGCATTTTAGCTCCACCTGGCACTTGGCACTTCCCTGTTGTACAAGCCAATCTCAGTTTCAAAGGGTAGAGCCGTTATTACGCTTTTTCTCCCCTTTGATAAAATGTGAACGGCGTTGGTTACGAAACAGGCCCAAAACAAACAAACGGCCAAGCTGCCCTCGGGGACGGACCCTGGCCGCGCAGGCCCTGTGCAGCCGTGCCCGGCGTGGCGCCCCCGGACTGAGGTCATCACTCCAGCCAGGGGGTCTCCGTGGCAACAGATCCCTAGGTGCTGGGGCCGTCACGGTTCCCAGGGGCTTGGGGGACAACACGGGCGGTTTCGGGGAGTAGCTGGTCCCCCTGCAACCTCAGTTCAGAGCCTGGTGCCTCCGGGAGGAGCGGTCCAGCGCCCCCACCCCACCCCCAACCCCACATCCAGAAGCACTTGAATGTCCTTTTGGAAAAAAGCAGGATGAAAACCTGAGTCATCCCCTGGGAGTGGTTTAGAAGACACCAAACAGACTTCCTCTTCCACAGTTGCCGCCTTCCCACCCACCTGGCTTCACGTTTTACTGTTGAAAGTCTCTCTTGTTGTTGCTGTTTTTTCCTTCTGAAGTATAACTGACCTGCAACACTGTATCCCTGTTAGTTGCGCAGCGCAGTGACTCGACCACGTGTGTACGTCCCAGGATGGTCACCACCTGCAGAGAGTTTCCTTAACATCCTAGATCAGAAAGGTTTTGTTGGGGCTTCGAGCGCCCTGGCTGAGACGCCCGTCGCACGCGGTAATCAACACTGAGGCGGTTATCCATATGTCCCTGGAAGACCCGCCAGAAAGAGGGCAAGCGAGGCCGGCGTCTGGGGCGTGCAGCCGGGAGAGAGGGGGCAGGACACGGTCAGGAACAGCCCCTGAAAGTCCAGTGGAGAAAAGACCAAACGTAGAGTCGCCTTCAGCCACCGATTTGCCAGGAGGAAAACCACTGCCAGAACAAGCAGATCCGCTCATTATCCGAGGATAAACAGAGAAAATGGGTCCACTGTCAAGGAGTTTGGCAGCAAAGGGAATTTTTAACCTAAACGTTATATGAGAACTTGAGCAAGTCCTCTAGCCTCCGCCTGCCTCCGTTTTCCTCACACGATCACGCTCTCCCCCTAATGATGGTGCAGATTTTGCCTTTAACTAACCTCGGTCAGGAAAAGGTCGAATTCTGTGTCTTTTACTTTTACTGCTAAAACTGTGGCCGTGATGGTTGGAGACTGTCTCTCGGCTATCAGATCTCTGGGTGGCTTTTATTAGAAAGTTTGTCTTTGGGTTTTTTACCCCTTGACTTTGTAGCCTAGTATCTTCTGTCTTTTCTTCCTATTTCTCATCATGAAGATTATAAAATCATGAAGACCTTCCTCAGAAGCCTTCACAGCATACATATCTGTTGATCTAGAAACTGGAATCAGGAAAAAATAAATATGCATGCATCCGATTTTAAGAACAAAGTATGGCTCAGGCTAATTACTACTCATTGATTCAAGCATTCATTCTTTCTTTTTAAATTTATTTTCTTAACTTTTTTTTTTCATTTTTTTAATGGAGGTTCTGGGGATTGAACCCAGGACCTCATGCATGCTAAGCATGCACTTTACCACTGAGCTCTACCCTCCCCTCATTCATCCCTTCATTCTTGAAATAAGCAATTAATGAGCTCAACCACATCCCAGGCATGGGGGACACAAAAATAAATCCACGTAATTCAAGCCCTGTAGCTTCAGGAACAGTGGGTTGCAGTACTGTGAGTTCGGGGCCGATAGTATGAGGTGCACGGAGAACAATCTCGCAGCATTCTATATGAGACGTCCCTATACCTTTCCAAGTTCCCTCAAGCTCCTAGCTTGGGGAGAAGCGTCGCTCCTGTGGCCATCAAACATCTCATCTGAGATCCACCACCGGCAGCCGTAAGCTGGGAGAGACCCAGGGACTCCTGGTCCAGTGACACTGGGGCAGGAGAGCAGTGATGGAGGCCTGGATGCTAAGCTAGACCCTGGGGAGTAAATGGTAGAACAAGCCACTTGGATCCTGCTGTAAAGAGAGCATGCTAGAACCACTTTTTCCCGGTTTCCAAGTCGAAGACATCACCCACACAACAGTCCTGTCTTGCTCTGACTCCGGGTCTGGTAGCAGATTCCTTAATGTTTGTTTGATGACAGTGTCATTAAGAAGTCTGACTCCTGCCCTGCCCTGCCTCTGAGTGTTTACCATCCGCAAATTACTGGAAACAAAATGTTCTAGCCCAGAGGTGAGTGATCTCTTTAGGCGAGAGAGCAGCCCTCAGGGCTGAGCCTTGCCATTGGTGTCCCTGGCTTCCTTGCCTAGAATGTTGGTTGGCAGAGCAGAGCAAAGACGAAATACAAAAGCATTAGTGAAGGAATAGAAGAGGATGGGGCGGGGGGACAGAGGACAGGAAGGGGCAGGGAGGAGGGAAGGAAAGGATGACAGTGGTGAGGAGATAATGTGCAGACGCAGAATAAAAACCTGTCCCAGCCCCTGATGGAGTTTCCAGGGCAACACCACCCTTAACCTTCTATGAGAAAGATCAGAAATGGAACAAGTGGTTTGATATTTTAAATCCTGTTTGTTTGTTTTTTCGTTTGGTTTGGTTTTGGATTTGGGGTTTTTGGTTTTTTGGTTTTTATTTTTCCCAGTACAAAAAGGGGTTGCCCAAGTGTGCTAAGTGGGAAAAGAGGATACACAAAACAAGCCTGTGTCAGGCTTTTATCTTTGTGTCCTTAGTACTTGCTACAGAGTTTCCCACGCACCAGGCACGAGTGTGGACAGGACAGAAGCAGGGATAAAGCCTTGGCTTTATCTGGTAGCTTCTGTGTTTTTGCACTAACTCCCTGCTGCAGAAAATACATGTGTATTTACATGACCATTTTATTATACATGTATATAATACATATTACTATTATATTACATGTTGCTGTTTTATATGTACATATGTAATAGTATATAAAATATATGACAGCAATGCTGGACTGGAGTCTCTAGAGGGAGGCAGAGGAACGTAGAAAAGCTGCAGCTGCCGCCGCCACACACAGGACAGTCTTATCTTAGACCTGAAGGGACAATGGATGTCCTTCACTGATCAGGCAAGATTCAAAGTCGGAAGAATCTGTTCTTCTGCCTTGTCCTTAATTCAAAATATGTATCCCAGCTTTAATCAGTGTAATCTATATATTTTTAAAGAATTAATAAGAAGAAAGCTGCATATCAGAAAGCAATGCAGAATTAATGAGTCCATCTCACAAAAGGGCTGTCAGGTCTTCTGGTCAACCCTCTCAGCAGCCAATGTGACTCAGTGGGAAAATGTGTAGGAATCAGAGCCCGGGACCCACACTCTCCACCTGTGCAAACTTCTCGAAGTTGTTTGTCTCCTCAGAGCCCCAGGTTTTCATCAGTAAAAAGCCTTGGTGGGTTGATGTAAGAACTAATAAATGAAAAACTTCTTCCTAAAACAGCAAAGAATGACATGGAGGTAAATCCAATTATTATTATTACCCATGTGTTCAAGCATGAGGTTGTCTACTTAATCATGTTCGTAAAGTTCCCCAGTGACAGTCCACAGAAGGAAGGTTCTAGAAGGGAAGAAACCATGGCTGTGACTCTTAGAATCTAACATGGTACCTGTAAAATAGTAGCTCATTTTTTTAAAACGTCTTAAATGAGTAAAAACACTTATACGTAGAAAAACCATATAGTTTAATATCAAAAACAAGTCTTTGTTCTTCTTACTGAAGTAGAGCACTGTTAGTGGCACTGTTCCAGGAAACACGTCAACGACAGGATGTCCTGGGCCAGCTGGACATGGGACACATGGTCACTCTGCTAATGTGGCACTTACTATGCGGTGGGTACCACCCTGAACGTATAATAGTATTAACTCATATACTTCCTAACAATCCAGGGGAGGTTGGTACTATTATTAACCATATTCAGCAAATATTTTTGAGTACCTACTATGTCTCAGTCTTCTAGATTCTGAGGATACACCAAAAACCACAAAAGCAAAGATTTCTGTCCTTGAAGGGTGGGAGAGGAGAAAGACAGGAAGTAAACAATAAATGTAATAAATAAATATATTGCATGCCTACTAAAAGGTAATAGTGCTGTGGATAAAAGAAAGAGATACTGCACGTGTTGGATAGGAACGTTTGGGCACAGAAATGTCATGTGTGCGGCCACAATTCCACCTGAGGCCCTCTGTCTGCAGTTCCTGCTTTTGACTTCGACGCTGTTTTCTCTCTCAGTTCTGATGTGCACGTAACCCTGCTCTGCATTCAAATTCATTTCCTCCATTAAGTGGCAGAGAGGAGCACGCAAAGTCAGCTCGTCCTTTCAACTCGCTTCCATTCATGCCAGACACTGGCCACCACTGATGACTTGGTCTGGGTCAGAGCTGAGTTCGCACTGCACGTGGGGCCCCTGGAACTGCTTGCCTGCCCAGCACGGATGAAGCCTCTGCCTAGAGAACTCCGTGCTGCTGAGTTTGGGGAAATGGCCAAACAAACCCACCAGACAGGAGGAAGCAAACGACCCCAAGGGGAAGGGCCAGGCTTTCGGAAAGTCTCGATGGCTAAACTCATCCTGGCCCCTAAGCAGGGCTGAGCCACTGAAATCACATGATGCCCAACCGCCTCCGCACCCCCCCCACCACCCGCTCCCCACCCTGCTCTCTGTCTCCTGCTGTGCTCCTTGCCCTTCCTCGTCTTGTGACTCTGGCAGGACTCCAGGGTGGTTATTCAACCTGTCTCGAGACACCCTGGGCCAAAAAAGAAAGAAAGGAAAAGTGCAGCCTGCAAGGCAAAGCTGGCTGCCAGGCGAACCTTCAACAGCCCAGGGCCAGGCAGAGAGCACAAAGGAACCTTCAAATGCGAAAGTCACCCCCAGAGGGGCTGGAGCGCTTTGTCAGCCTTCTGAGTCTGTGCCTCCACGGTGAGCTGGCCCGGCCACCAGCCTTCGCACCATCCAGTGAGCAAACCGTGGCGTTTATTTCTTGAGGGCCTGTTATGTGCAAAGCACGGTGTTCACAGCTGTTTACTCATGTGGACACCACAGCTTTCGCACAAATCTTTCTCTAGGCTTCCTTTTCAAACCTATAAAGTGACAGAGTTCAAGTTGACCATCTCCAGAAAGTCAGTGCTAAAATTCTGACCAGTTCCTTGCCAGGCTGTGGGCATTTTGAATGCAGGAATTGAGCCCCATTTATCTGTCTTTCCCCGGCTTCAAGCACAGCCCACAACGCATGGGAGCTGCTGAGTAAACATCTGTGGAACAAATCAAACTTCTGAAATAAGGCTCCTTAAGAAGATCTTCACAACCAGCCAAGGGCTAACTCCCATGCCATTACAGATGTATGAGAAAACACATTATGTGCAGTGTTCTTACTGCTGGACAGTGGGGCATGCAAAGCTTCTGACCTCCACTAAAGAAAGAATATCAACTGATTTTTCCAAATCTTTCAAAATCGAAAAGTATCTACAAATACCCAAACTGTATGGGTATTTGTTGTTTCAAAACAGGCATCATTTTTTGAAGAACTATGACATTAGAGGACTTACATTCCCTCATCTCAAAACTTACTGCATAGATGCCATAATCAAACAGCACGAATGTGCTAACATCTGGAGAGACATACAGATCGATGGAACGGAACAGAGAATTCACTAGTGGTCACTGATTTTCAACAAAGATGTCAAAGTAATTCAATGCAGAAAGAACAGTCCTTTCAATAATTGGTGTTGGGAACAACTGGATATCAACATGCAAAAGAATGAACCTGTGGCCCTGCCTCACATCATACACAAAAATTAATGGATCACAGACCCAAATGAAAGAAAGCAAGCTAAAACTTGGAAAAGAATTTGGGAATACATCTTCATGACCTTGGGTTAGGCAATGATTTCTTAGACATGACACCAAAAACACAGATGATGAAAGAAAAAAATTGATAAATTGGACTTCAAAATTAAAAATGTTTACAATTCAAATATTATCAACAAAGTACCAAAAAAAAAGAAAAAAGAAAAAGCAACCAGCAGACTTGGAGCAAATATTTGCAAATCATATATCCAATAAAAGCCCAGTATCCAGAAGATACAAATAACCCTTATGACTCAACAAGAAAAGACAAATAACCTAATTTTAAAATGGGTGAAGGATTTGAATAGACAGTTCTCTAAAAAAAGTATACACAGAGTCAGTAAGCAGGGGGAAGATGCCCAGTCGTAGGGGAACCACAGTGAGATGCCACTTTGCACCCACTTGAGTGGCTGAAATTAAAAAGATGGACGATCACAAGTGTTGGCAAGGATGTGGAGAAATTAGAATTATCAGACACTGCTAATAAGAATTTAAGATGGTACAGTCACTTTGTAAAACAGTTTGGCAGTTAAAGGTTAAACACAGGGTTACCAAATGGCTCGATTCCTCTCAAAGGTAGCTGCCCAAAAGGAATGAAAACATATGTCCACACAAAGGTTTGTACACAGAGCATTGTCCATAATAACCAAAAAGTGTAAACCACCCAAAAGGTCGTCCACAGATGAATGGATATACCACATGGTCCACTCGCACAATGGATTCAGCAATAGAAAGGAATGAAGCATTGACACACGCTAGAGTGTCGGTGAAACTCCAAAACACTATGCCAAGTGGAAGACATCAGTCACAAAAGACCAGTTATTATATGACTCCATTCCTATGAGATGTCCAGCCTGAGCAAATCTGTAGTCGGTGATACATGAGAGGTTGCCTAGGGCTGGGGACTGGGGGAAAGAGGAGTGACCGCAAATGCATTCAGAGATTCTTCCGAGGGCGACGGAAATGTTCTAAAATTAGGTGATGGTGGTGGTTGCACAACTCTGTAAATGCATCCCCCAAAAATGCATTTTATACTTTAAAAGGAGTACATTTTGTGGCATGTGAATTAGAGGTCCGTAAAGGTTGTTCGAAAAATATCTTGAGGGGAAAAAAAAGACATGTTTTTAGCTAAGGTGCTAAGGTCTAGTTAATGGTAAGGAGAACTGATGTGGGAGCTCCATGCTCAGTGATGATTTTTTAACGTACTGTCCACTGACGTGTGATAATAACACATTCCCAGAGCAGAAGTGACATCACTATCGATAGCTCTTTGATATCGAGCAGGTTTAATATCCACTAATTTTTTTTGTCCCTGGATCTGGAAGGTCTTACTGCTTGGGGAGCCCGTTACGTCTGCATGCATCTTACTGATGGAGAGAATGAAGGAAACATTACAGTGGTTTTTCAGGCCTGTCGTGATAGCTTTTTCAAAAAGTGGGACCAGGAGAAACAGAAGGATGACTTCTGAAAAACATACTCAGCAGTGCGCTGCCAGCCAGGACCTCAGGGGCGCGGGGACACTGACAGCAACACTGCCCTGCCGCACGGGGGACCTTCAGGAAATAGTCATGAAAAGAAGGCACGAAAGGGGTGTTTCTGGAGGGAAAAAAATGTCCCACGTATTTGACCAATCTTGTTCTGACATGCACATCGCTTGTTTTTGAGAAGACAGGTGATCGCATTGCCCGGGTTCCTGGCCGCAACATGGGTTCTCCTCCCGCTGGCTTCTCGGTTGTAACTTCCTCTTTCCTAGGTCAGCGGTGGTGCTGGCGTCATTTAATTCAACAGGCTCGACAGAGTGTCCAGTGTGTGTTCCAGGCGCAACAATCCGGTGCGTGTATTTACAACCTGTGTGTGATTACACACCACCACCGGGCCGCAAGCCGTGTTTATGGCCAGAACGAGGGGTGGGAAGGCTCACTGGAGCTGACAGATGGCGAGGCAGGTCCCTCCTGCGTTTTCAGGTGTGTGTGACATAATTCCTGCCCCCGCTACTCCAGGAGACAAATGGCAAGTCAGAAAAGTGAGTGGTCTAGCTCAGGGCCCCCAGCCATCCATGGTGTGCGGTTTGCCCTGTGAACCAGCAGAGTGTGGGGACACAGTGCATCTTCTCTGGAGACCAGGCCTCCAGATGTGAGACACGGAGGCAGACGGGGAAGGACTAGGGTGTCAAAGTCAGCATCACTCAGGTCTGTGCCAAAGCCCACCGACCACCAAAGGACTAGCAGAAAGGCACCTTCACAGATACACTAACCAGGTTTTAACAGTCCTGCGCGGGGGCAGAGGCAGCTCCTTTCTCCTGTGTTCTGGGGGCTCGCTTCTCCCTGCATGTCAGTATCGAGGGGAACTAGAGAAATAAATGGATGAGGGGGGTTAATGTGTGTGTGTGTATGTATGTATAGATGTTATGTGTGTATATGTATGTATGTTATGTGTATATGTGTGTATTATGTGTATATGTGTTTTGTGTGTATATGTAATATGTGCCTATATGTGTGTATGTGTATGTATGTGTGCATGTGTGTATCAGTGTGTATATCTGTGTATGTGTATATGTTGTGTGTATATGTATGTTGTGTATATATGTGCATGTGTGTATATATGCGTGTTGTGTATATGTGTGTATATGTATTGTGTATATGTGTGTATGTGTGTATATGTATATGTGTGTTGTGTATATGTGTGTATATGCATATATGTGTGTCTATATGTGTGTATGTGTGTATATATGTGTGTGTGTATATATGTGTGTGTATGGTGGCAGGGGGGGGCCTTTCCACCTTTTCCTTCTACCTAATGAAACAGGAAGCCCCACGGCTGGATGTGCGGAGCCTCGGCCTCCGGCCGGTGCCTGACACAGGGAAGGCGCCTGCTCTGTAAACAAAGGAGCCACAATCCACCCGAGAGGCCCTGGTGGTGCTGGGAGCGCGGGGGTGAGGGGGGCCCTGGGCTCAGAAGCCCACCCCGCCCTGCGTGTGGCTGTGGCTGTGAGCGTCTGGCTCCACGTGGGCAGCAGGCAGAGCCAGGTGCACCCCAAGGAGAGGCCAGTGATCAGCCCCGCAGTGTGACAGGAAGCCCTGCTCATCGCTGAAGACGGAATCCGCCCCCCAAAACAAACAAATAACAAACCAGGATGAGGGAGGGGGGCTGGGGTGGAGGAAGGAGCCACCAGGCTAACGGGACTGGACCTTGGCTCGGTGTGAGGCTGTTGACCAAGCCGAACCAAGGAGCCTCCCCAGCCAGCCAGCAAAGTCCTGGTAACCGGAGCCCTTGGACTGCCAGGAATTGGTGACTCTCCTCTTTATGAGTTACGAGGCCCAAGACTGCGGAGAACGACTTAATTTTAGAAACCATCTCTCTAATCCGCAGCCTTTCCAATTATCTGATTAACATCGCCTGCCCCTCTGAGCCACCAGCCCCAGGGGCAGCCAGTGTCTGCTTTTGCTCCTCACTGATTCCCGAACGTCACACTCAGTGCCTGGAACACAACAGGCTCCCAGTAAATACTGGATGAATGAGTGAATGAGTGAGTGAATGAATGACAGCCCTGAGCGCTTGCGAAGGTTAATTCCACGTGTCCTCGTGACCAGCCACAGGGCACCCGGATTAAACAGGGCTTCTGGGTGTGTCTGGGGGGCTTAGCATTCGAATCTGTGGGCTCTACAACGTAGAGGGTCCTCCCCCGTGTGGGGGTGTCAGCCCACCTGTGGGGGGCCTGAGCAGGACAAAAGAGGGGGGAAGAGGAATTCACCCTTTTCCCCAGCCTCGCTGTTTGAGCTGGGACCTCTCATCTCATCCTCTCTGGTCCCCGGACTGGGAGTTAGGCCATCAGCTTCCCTGGCCCTCAGACCGTCAGACTCGGACCAAGTCACATCGCCAGCCTCCCTGGATCTCCAGCTTGCAGATCCGTTGACCTCAGCCTCCCTAATCGTGTGAGCCAATTCTTCACAATAAATCTCTCTCACAGTCTCTCTATATTTAAATACAAATACATGGGTGTTTGTATGTGTTTGTATCTGACCTGCTTCTGTTTCTCTGGAGAACCCAGAGAAATTAGTCAAACATAAAACCGATCTGTGTTCATTGGTAGGACTCCTGGCTGGATATTTTGAGTTTTGGAGACGACTGTCTTAACAACTTTTGACAGGAAGAGAGTGGCACTGCCCCTGCCTCCCTGGCTTAGGCCTCCCACTGCCCCTCTCCCAGGAGGTCTGATGCCGAGAGGTGGTACAGGCTGCAAGTGTGACCGCCCTCCACCCTGGACCACCTCCGACTGCAGCCTCAGCGTGCCCTGGGTGGTGGTCGGGTCGTGCCTCCCAGGCCACAGGAGCACCTCCCCATGTTTTCCCTCTGTTGGCTGAAACTGCACTGTTTGCTATTAAATCAATCATGTCTGCCACCAGCTTGAGATGCCCTCCCCAAGGAAACAAAGAATATCTCAGGCACGCAGTAAATTCTCCGTGAATGTTAACTCTCACTATTAACACAAAGCACTGCCCCTTTAACACACACACACATACACACACACACACACACCTCATTGACAGCTTATCCTCAAAATGCAGCCAGGCCTTCAGAGCACAAGGGCTGAGCTAACCTAATCATCATCCGTGCCCGAGTCCAGCGGTCAGACAAAGGGGCACTTAATCCCTTAAACGAGCTGCACAAGTGAGATTGCCGCCCGTAGGAATGACACTGAAAATAACAAAACCTACCATTTGCCAGAGACACAAGTGCCTTTCCACACGTCCTTCCTTGGCCGTCCAGAGTGGACGCGACTGCGCCTCCGGCCCCGGGAGCACGTTTTGCTCCCACTGCTCGCCCAGGGCCCCGTTTTCTCCCCAGAACAGTGTTGTTCAGTAGAAATATAACACGATCCACATATAGGATCTTAAACTTTCTAGTAATCACGTTTAAAAAAGTGAAAAGAACAAACAATATAAATTTTAGCAACACGTGCTATTTGACCCATTACGTCCAATATGCTCTTGGCCTGACAGGCAATCAATGCAGAGCAGCACTGATGAGAGCCTGCACCTTTTATTTTGGTGCTGACGGTGGTGCCTACTGTATACTCTGGCACATCTCAGCAGGGACTCCCCACATACCAGGGGCCCAGCAGCCAGATGTGGCCGGTGGCTCCCATGGCACCTCTCTGTGCGCCCAGGAGGGTAGGAATCTTGCCTGCCTCGTTCACTATTGTAACTTTAGGGCCCAGTACAAGGTCATCATAGAACCTGGTATACAGAAGGTGCTCAATAAGTGTGTGTTGGATGATTGAACAGATGAATGGGACTCTAAATGCAAAGCTGATACAAAACATGCAACTTCAGGTCCTCCTTGTGCAAGACTGTGAGGACCAGCAGATTCACTGAGAGCGGTAAAGTGGCCAGTGCCATTGTCACCTCTGACTTGTGTTTCTAAACAGAAAGGTAAACAGCCTTCAGGAGAGAGGAGACCGTGAAAGTGTTTACCAAAAACACATCCGAGTGTGACCTGGGAGTTCTTTTCAACACCTGTCAAGTCTTCCCACCTTTGGAGACTGGGGAGGGGAGAGCAGGTGGTCCAGCTCAAGAAAGTCTGAATCCTAACCCTGTCCCCCATCCCCGAGCTATGGGACTTCAGGCAAATTACTTCCCCTCTTAATATCTCCATTTCCTCCTCTGTGAAACCTCACCAGGTTGCTATGATCGTTAAATAAAAGAATCCAACCCGCAGACATAGTGAACAATCTTACGGTGATGGGGGAAGAGGGGTGGGAAGGGATGCGTTTAGGAGCTTGAGATCTGCAAATGTTAGCCAGTGTATATAAAAACAGATTTTAAAAATTTGTTCTGTCTAGCACAGGGAACTATATTCAATATCCTGTAATAACCTTTAATGAAAAAGAATATGAAAATGAACATGTGTCTGTACATGCATGACTGGGACACTGTGCTGTGCACCAGAAATTGACAGTTGTAACTGAGTGCACTTCAGTTAAAAAATACATATATACATATATATATATGTGTGCGTGTGTGTGTGTGTATATATATATATATATATATATATATATATATATAACCTAAATGAAGCCCTTGGGTCGAGGTCTGACATAGAGCAAGCAATCTACAGGTGATTCCTCTTCCTCCATGTCCCCCACAACCCCCATCAGCTCTTCCTTTCCCAGAGCTGCCAATGAGAAGTTCAGGGCGATGCAGCCCCAGGGCTGCTCACCTCACTAGTTCTCTTCATCATCCTTCATTGCTCAACCTGTCAATGTTTGATCTTTTCCACCACGTTGTCTTTTCCACGTTGCTTCCTACCTCTGGGATACCACTTCATTCACAAGCCAGGTAACCCCCACCCCAAGTTCCCTCCCCACATCAACATCTTCCTTAAGACTTTGTGGTTCATTGTTTGGAGTCTGTACATTTTCCCTTGATTAGCTAGCAAATTCCTGAAGACTAGGACAGGGGATCGTCTCACCTGCACAACAGCACACCTTAGCTACAGCTTAAGTGCATAACCAGTCACTGTCCAAGAGCCTAAGGATGGGGAGGTTGGACCACACACAGAACCACAGCCACGAGGGAGCTACGTGAGAGGCCGGGTAGCTAAGGACAAACATGCCCGTGAAAGGCACCCAGTAGCCCATCCGTGACAGTGGAAACCCCCTCTTTTGTCTCATTGGCATTTCTACTGAACAAGCCATACCAACTTCTCCTTTCCTCTGACTCTGTTTTTCCAACAGACTTTATTTTTTAAACACATTTTAATTGAAGCACAGGTGATGGACAATACTATACATTTACAGGTGTACAATATGGTGATTCACAATTTTAAAGGTTATACTCCATTTGTAGTTGTTACAAAATATTGGCTTTAACACATCCTTGCAGCTTATTTTATACCCAATAGTTTGCACCGCTTCCTCCCCTACCCCTATGCGGCCCCTCCCCCATCCCTTGCCCCACTGGTACCACTAGTTTGTTCTCCGTGTCTGTGAGTCTGATTTAAGGAGACAGTTCTTTGCATCTGAGAGAACCACAAACCCAAGAGTCGCCCAGCTGTCAGCTGGCCAGCAACCCAAGAAGTGACTTGACTCAGAACAAAATATTTGTCCAATGAATGTGATAGTCGTTGGTTAAACCAATTAGTTTGGCTCCTTATGAGATCTGACTTAAGTAATATGGAAATAATGGGCTCATCGGGAAGAAGAGGAGGCCAAAGTAAACACACGCAGAGACGTGGATGCACTTTGTTGAAGACAACCAGGGTGTTCACTCTCCAGGCGGACCCGGACGTTCGCAAGCAAGTTGAGTTAGAAAGAGAAATTGGGTGTGGCGCGGTCCTCGCTTCTTGGTTACCCTTACAAACCTTGAGCACCTTCACAACAAACCCCGATATGGCCTGTGCTGCCTGGGAAACAAAACCTGCGGCAAATCTTACACGCTGGTGCTTTACGGAGAGGTGGGTGCAACCCCAGGGCAGCCAGACCGAGAGGAAAGGGAAGTGAGAATGCGGGAAAGCAAATACACACACGGGGTGTGCTGCCCAGCAGTCAGGGCCTCGAAAGAAAACACAGCTGGTGGTGCAGTCGTGTGGGACATTCAGGGGAAGGGCACATGGCATCACTGCCCAGAAGAGCCCACGGGCGGGGGCAGCAGGGAGGTGGGGAGAGGAGGAAGAGGAATTTACGTACCAGCTGCTTCCTGTCTCCCATCTCAATGGTCAGAGCTCATTACACGGGCATTAAGCTCCCCCCTCCCCATCCCACATCCTCAAGGCTGTCCTCACGCCTTGGTGTGTGAACTTCCAGCTGAGTCCTCCTGGTTAGCACCTGGGAACCCACACGCCACAGTGCAGCCCCTCGTCTGGGTCTGGATGTGAGGGGAGCAGCCAGGGCCACCCTGAGACCACCGGCACGGGACTGGGGATTGGGTGCGGGAGCTGCTGCAGCTGGCCAGGCAGCGGGGACCCGGGGTGGGACGGGTAGGACCAGGCAAAACTGGGGAGGCACGTGCGTACACTTAGCCCAAGATACCCCTTCTCAGTAAAGTGAAATGCGTTTTACTTCCTTACGGTTAAAAAAGCCTAGCTCAAAATTTAGTTCTCCTCACCCTCCCCACGCCTCCTCGCCTCAGCACCAGCCACAGTCACTTCCAAGATCAGCTCAAGTAGGAATCTATTATAGCCTCGCACCTTCCAGGTCCAGGCCGTCTTACGATAGCACCCTGCTGCTAAACATCAGAACTTCCCGTAACCCAGCACTTCCACAGCCACAGGCTGAGTATTCCATCCAAAGGCAAAGCACTCACGGTCAGACCAGGTGCCCCGATAATTTTATCTGGAAAATAAGATGCAAACTATGGTCTGTAAAAGGCAAAGGTTTCCCCAAGCCCAGAGCCTCTAACTTCTTGTTTGGGGGATGTTTACAAAAACCATATAACACTCTTAAAAAAATACTTCGAAGTACACAGCTTGGGCAATGATCTGTAAGCCTCGATATGCTTCATTATGTGAAGTTGCTGTAAGGAGGCTGTGCTGTCTCGTGAGGGAGTTACAGGGGCGGTCAGGGTGATGGGTTTCCAGTCCTGCTCGGGCACGAACAGCCTGTGCGACGTCAAATGTACCCGTCTGCATCCTCCCGCGTAGAGGACAGAGGTAGACCAGATGCCCACAGGGCCAGGCGCCTGTGAGTCCGCTTCACTGTGACTGAGCAGCAGGAAAGACTTTACTTTCAAAGGTTATTACTTCAACGTTCAAAAGCCCGCAACCCCACCGGTTCAGAATTGAGAGGCATAGCGCTCAGCACTTTTCAGCACTTTTCTGCACTGTGTCACCTGAGTTACATCAACAGCCTCTCAGGGCAGATGGGTAATTGCTGTGCTCATATTTTAAGCACTTCCTGACACTGTATTTATAACAAGTGGGATTCTGGGGTGAGAAACAGTTTCTAAATCTTCCGCCCACAAGCTTGTAGTCATTAGCACACGTGAAGAGAGCCTGAGTGGCTAAAGGCCAGAGGTGATGGGTGTCTTTGGGGTCAGGGATCGACGCGGCAGCATGTCTAAGGCAGGCTCGGGGATGATGGCTAACAACCGGAAGGCACTAGGATACCTGTTACAGCAGAACTATCCCTGGGCCGAAGGTCAGAAGACCTGACGGGAGTCCTGTCTCCCCCACGTCTCTGTGGTGACCTTAGCTGCTGGCTCCCTTCTCCAGACATCAGCTTCTTGATAAAACAAGAGGCTTTGGCCAGATGACCTCTGCTCCCTTCCAGCTCTGGAATTCCATTCCATTCTATTCTGGCCTTTCTTGGGCACAAACTGACACCTTTTCCAACAGCCAAAGGCAGCATTTAGCAAAAATCGGTCCCAGGGCTTAATGGAACCCTAGGACAATGCACTTTCCAGAATAAATACATACTGACTCACGTAACCCATCCACCAATAGGCTCTGGAAAGAAAACCTTTTTTTTTTTTTAAATAGATGAATGATGTCCTAAGAAAACAGTGTGTGTGACTTGACAGAAAACGAGTGACTATCTGTGAATTTATCAGGGGAAAGGGCCATAATTCAGGTGAGGAACCCTTTCCATTAGACTCCACAATGGACAGTTTTCTGAGTGGCTCTGTCTCCCTCCTCTGTCCGTAACTTGCGAGGGATCTGGAGAGTTTGAAGTCCAGAGGACTAGGGCAGGCAGATGTCACCGCAGCCAAGGAGAGTGAAATGAATGGCGAGTGCCCTCTTAACAGTCTCTCGGCGTGTGGAGCATCCGTGCCCCAAGCCTGCCAGCCGGCCGCCCTCCCATCTACAGAGCCGGCCGTTCGCTGTGGTCCTCTTCACCCCCGACCGCTGCGCCTTCCGGAGCTGGAGCCCTGCGCTGCCCCCACACCGGGATCTCCGGGAGAACCTTATGTACAGACGCCTGGCCCCTCGAGGCTCTGACCGGATCCATCCGACACGGCGACTGCCTTGGGAACGAGGGACTCGCTGTGGCTGGTGAGTGTGGGAGTTGGCCCGGGCTCCCTCCTTCAGTATGACGCCGACGATGCTCTCCGAGGCTGCGTCAGGGGTTCTGGAAGGCACGGGCTTCTCCATGCTCTGAAGACCGGACAGGATCCCAGGGCGGCTTCCAACGCGGAAATGATGCTCCGCGCCACGGCTGGGAGGCTGGGCACCCAGTTTCTCCAAGACAATCGGCAACACATCTTCCTCCTTCCTTTCTTCCTTCTTGGCTCTCTTCTACCGTTTTCCGTCTCAGGCCAGCCTGTGTGTCAGGTTTGGCCTGCTCCGCTGTAGACTGGGAGCTCCCTGAATGGCAAGATCGCGTGCTGTGCGCGCACGCCACACGCATCCCGGCTCCCGCGGGCCGCGGCGGGACGCGCAGCGCTGGGGAGGTAGCGCACAGTGACTCGGGACCACGAAGCTGAGTCCTACATCCTCGTAGCCGGAGGACGTCTGCTGGGGTCGAAACAGAGGCAGCTTCCATTTCTTTGGGGGAGGACGTTCCTTCCTGCTTAGGCTCCAGTTTGGAAATGCGTGTCCCCTCCCCACAGTCTCATGATGCAGGCCCCGTGCACCCCACCCCATAGACCCGGGCGGAACAGGAACCACGTCACATTTGGTGTCTTAAAGCCTCCATCAGACCCCTCCAGCCGGGTCATGGAGCAGCGACACGACAAACCAGCTCCTTCAAAGGCACCAGTACGGAGATTCCTCAAAAGGAATAGACTTGCCGTATGACCCAGTCATCCCACTCCTGGTCATGTGTCCAGAAGGAGCCCTACTTCAAAATGACACCTGCACTCCAATGTTCACAGCAGCACTATTTACAATAGCCAAGACATGGAAACAGCCTAAATGTCCATCAGCAGATGACTGGATAAGGAAGCTGTGGTATATTTATACAATGGAATACTACTCAGCCATAAAAACCAACAACATAACGCCATTTGCAGCAACATGGATGTTCCTGGAGAATGTCATCCTAAGTGAAGAAGCCAGAAAGAGAAAGAAAAAGACCATATGATATTGCTCATATGTGGAATCTAAAAAAAAAAAAAGAACAAAAAAAAAACCATAAATACAAAACAGAAACAGACTCATAGACACAGAATACAAACTGGTGGTTGCTAAGGGGGTGGGGGGTGGGAACGGACAGACTGGGATTTCAAAATTTGTAGATACTGACAGGCATATGCAGAATAGATAAACAAGATTATACTGTATAACACAGGGAAATATATACAAGATCTTGTGGTAGCTCATAGCAAAAAAAATGTGACAATGAATATATGTATGTTCATGTATAACTTAAAAATTGTGCTGTACACTGGAATTTGACACAATGTTGTAAAATGACTATAACTCAATTAAAAAAAGTGAAAAAAAAAAGGCACTACTATGGAAATAGGTACTTTCCCCTGGAATCCTGGGGCAGCGAGAGGGCTTGGGAAGAGGGGAAGTTTGCCCCAGGGCTCCAACCCATAACTCTGTTGGTGGAGAAGCCAGCCAGTTAGTGTGATCCAAGGGACCTTAAAAAGGCTCTCCTGGGCGGAAAACATCTTCCCCGCAGGCTCACCATTCCTGAGATGAGAAACAGTTCCATCCTGCCTAAGTCCCTATGCACTGTTTTGAGCTAAAACATCATTATTTTTAAAAAGGTGCTATACTTGGTGAGCTGACCCAATGGCAAGGATCCATCCAACTGTTTCGTTAATGGCAACACATGGCAAGTACGATCCCGAGCAGGGCCCGAGGCCACAGCGCAGGAAAGAGGCAAGTTCTGTGCGGGGCAGCCAGTGGGGGCCGGGGAGGCGGTCTGGCTGGAAGGGGTGTGGGCCGGACACAGCAGGATGGTGTTGGCACCTGAAAGGGAACAGAAGACCCTGGGAACAGGCCTCAAGGACCACAAGAAAAATCTTCTTAAACTTTCACAGCTGTGCCCCGGGGGCTCTGTCCAATGGAGACACTCCAGCTCCCCTAGTGAACGGGTGGCCCTGGAGAGTGAATGGGTTTTGTTTGGCTTTTCTAAGATGCATCTTAATTCAAGAGCTTTTGCCTGAGTGAGTCAGCAGCAGGAAGGTCTCCAGCTTCACACCGCTGGTACTTTTCCGTCCCTTCCCCTGGATTATATAACAGGGCACATTTTTAGAAACTTGGTTCTAGCTGCAGAGACGTCTGTGCTAAAATTTCAGCTTCCCAGTCCTCAGACTCTCAAATGTTCAAGAAAGGAGATGCTGGTGTTTGGATTTCTTTCTTTTTTTTTTGAGTTAGGAAGAGTAGAAGTTGGAAAATAACATATTCTTCCTGCATGTAAAAGAAACAAGGCGTTCTACACAGTCATCTCAAAATAGTGCCTTCCTGCCCCTGGCGTTTATAGAGGGACAGGGTCAGAGAATCTGCGAGTGGCTGGGTTTTACCTTGTTGCTTCCAGGGAAGCACCTGAGAAAGTGCCCAGCTTAGAGATTTTAAATGTAGTGTCGCATATGGAGGTAACACGTTAGCTGAAATTCATACTAGCATGTGAATGATTGATAGAGCAAGGAAGTTTTCATGGGGACACCTTGAGAGGACTGGGCTTCTGAAATAAGGCAAGATTGGAGCCAGAGCAGAAAAATGTGTTGACAGAGATAGAGGGAAAGGGGCTCAGGGGAAAAGGGAAAACGGAGGCAGACACTGCTTCACTGACTGTCAAGTTTATTCTGCACGATGACAAGTTACAAGAACCAGATTCTCACCTCACCTGCTAGCATGTCCAGCCTCCTCCTCTTTGAGCTGTTTGTCCAAAGCAGCCCCTTGTCCCTCGTGACCAATTCTGACCAAGTCCCTTCCAGTGTAAGTGCCCAGGAAGGAAAAAAGTAGCTGCCAGAGGCCACCTTGTCCTCAGTGGAGCCTCAGACAAAGGCCATGTGCACAGGGAGAAGCGTCTCCTTGTTGAACGTCTGCTCCGCCGCCAAGGATCCTGAAACCTCAGTTTCAGCCCTGAACCCCGAGCCAAAGCCAAACAGGGATGGAGAAAAGCAAAGGAGTGGGCAGAACAGAGTGGGCAGTGGCCAGGCGGACGTCCTCTGTGGGGCGCGGTCTGCTGCCCTTCCTCCCCCAGCCCTGCCAGCCCCCGAGGACTTCAGGTGAAAAAAATATCATTTTCAGCTGCACTGCAGGTTAACCAAGTCACAAACTCCACAGAGAACTAAAGCCTGATTCTGGCCTAATAAGTTTTTTTTATCTTATTAAAGTAGAGTTGATTTACAATGTTGTGTTAGTTTCAAGTATACAGCAAAACAATTCAGTTATTCATATACATGTATATACTCTTTTTAAAATTCTTTTTCATTATAGGTTATTATAAGATATTGAATATAGTTCCCTGTGCTGTACAGTAGGTCCTTGTTGTTTCCTATTTTATATACAGTAGTGTGTATCTGCTAATTCCAGACTCCTGATTTATCCCTCCCCTCCACCCCTTTCCCCTTTGATAACCGTAGTTTGTTTTCCATGTCTGTGAGTCTGTTTCTGGTTTGTAAATAAGTTCATTTGTATCATTTATTTTTAGAGTCCACATGTAAGTGACATCATATGATACTTGCCTTTCTCTGCCTGACTTGCTGCACTTACTGCGATCCTCTCTAGGTCCGTCCACGTTGCTGCAAATAGCACTAGTTTATTCTTTTTATAGCTGAGTAGTGTTCCATTGTATCTATACACCACATCTTCTTGATCCAGTCATTTGCTGTTGTCCAATAAATGTTGGACATTTATACATCCAGGAGCAGGATTGCTGGATCATACGGTAACTCAATTTTTAGTTTTTTAAGGAATCTGCATATTGTCCTCCACAGTGGCTGCACCACATTACATTCCCACCAGCAGTGTAGGAGGGTTCCTTTTTCTCCACACCCTCTCCAGCATTTATTATTTGTAGATTTTTTAATGATGACCATTCTGACCTGTGTGAGGTGACACCTCATTGTAGTTCTGATTTGCATTTATCTAATAATTAGCAATATTGAGCATCTTTTCATGTGCCTGTTTGGCCTAATATGTTTTCAGTCAGCTCACTTTTGCAGCAGTGGCCACTGCATTCCCTCATTCCCTCCTCTTGTACAACCTCCCACAGTGCCAGTGGGACCTCCCTGCACCCACAGTGTCCAGTGTAGCCACGCTTTGGATTAATGTTCATCCTAGACCCTGAGAAGCAAACTAGCGGAGAAGTAGGAGGGTCTCGCTCTGGAAGTCTGCAGACCCCTAGCCCTGTCTCCAGAATAAAGACAATCATATATAACCCACTTGTCCTGCATCTCGGCAGGCAGGTGGCTTTCTTTAGGGTACCCTCTCTGCTTAACAACTGCTACAGGACAGTCACAGCTCCCCCCGCAAAGATTCCCCACAGAGGGATGTGGTGACCACCTGGGTATTCACATCGCAAGCACCCAGTACGAGATATGCACTGTGCACTCACTGTATGCCAGACACCGGACCAGACACAAGTCACCAAGGACCAACCAGATGTGATCACTGTCTCCACGTCCTAAAGACTCTGACAGTCTATGTAACAACTGTACGCATCTCTCCCCAGCTCTGCATTCAGAAAATGTCACAGATGTAGCTTGAAATCAGTGACGTGGGAGAATTTACATGACAGAAATTGGCAACCACTTCAGATCAGCGTTTTGTTAGTGCTGCTTTGATTTCTGTTGTGTGGTGTTTGTTTGTTTGTTTGAGGTGATTTACCAGCACATCACTGTCACCACAGTGCGACTGAGGGGCTAGAACAGAGAGCACATTTTCCTACTTTTAAGGCATGGGGTAGAGCTTTTACAGAGGAGGTGACGTACTGGGTGTGCATTTAAAGCTGAGTGAAATTTCACCAGGCAGCAAAAGAGGAACCAAGAATTCCAGAAAGAATAAAGTAAGTAGAAGCACAGAAGTTTCTAATTTAAAAAGCTCCAGGGATTCTGAGAAAGAAATCAATACAATCTGCTGTGCTGCCCAGGGAAGGCTGTGGTTGGACCTTAAAGAATAGGTAGGTCTTCAGCAGGTGGATGGGGGTCAGGTGGGGAGGAAGGTCGGGAGAGGGAAGAGCAGACATCGCTGTCAGCAGGATCAGCACGGAGAGGAGCTGCTCGGCTTAGCTGGGGAGAAAAGACTGACACCGCTCCCTTCTCCTCCCAGCCTTGGAAGGCTCAGCCCTGTGGAAAATTGGAGCCCTCATGGCAGATTTTACATGTAAAGAACACTGAAGTTGCACAGAGAAGTCCAGCTTCCACGTCTCTGCAAATTGCAAGGATGGAGAACCCCTCTCTATCCTTGCAATTTGCAGTTCAGTTCAGGTCCTAAGCAGAATGTCAGTTTCCCCGAGTCTGACAGGGCGCAGTCAGTATTGCCCCCAGGTGAGAAATTCCTTGCTTGAAAAGCATTGCTTGTTCCCTTCCTCCTCCCCAATAACACAAATAGTGAGCCGAGGAATTCTAGTTTTATGGTTTAAATGATGGTTTAAGAAGCATCAAGAAGTCCATTACATACCTATTAAAGTGGCCAAAGTCCAGAACACTGGCAACATGAAATGCTGCTACGATGTGGTCTCAATCATGGCTGCAGAGGATCCAAAACGGTACAGCCACTTTGGAAGACAGTTTGGCAGTTTCTTACAAAACTAAACACACCCCTGCCATACAATCCAATAATTGTGCTCCTTGGTATTTACCCAAATGAACTGCAACCTTATGTCCACACAAAAAACTGGCTTACAGATGTTTATAGCAGCTTTATGCATAATTGCCAAAACTTGGAAGCAGTCGAGATGTCCTTCAGTAGGTGAGTGGATAAATAAACTGTGGTGCATTCAAAGGAATGTTATTCAGCACTAAACAAGAAATGAGCCCATCAAGCCAAGAAAAGACGTGGAGAAAACTTAAGACGCCAATCTGAAAAGATGGCACGCTATAGGACTCCAACTGTGTGACATTCTGGAAAAGGCAAAACTATGGAGACAGTTAAAGGGTCAGTGGTTGTCAGACTGATGGAGAGAGACATGACCAGGTGGAGCACAGAGGCTTTTTGGGACCTTGAAGCTACTCTGTGTGATATTAGGATGGTGGATACATGACCTTATGCACTTGTCCAAACCCACAGAATGCACAACATCGAGTGACCTCTAATGCCAACTGCAGGTGACAGACTTCGGGTGAAGGTGACATGTCAATGTAGGTACACCAGTTGTAGCGGACGCATGGTCTGGTAGAGGGTGTTCATGCGGGGCGGAGGGGGCTGTGCTTGTGAGGACAGGAGGTAGACAGGAAATCTCTGTACTTTTCCCTCGATTTTACTGTGAAACTAAAACTGCTCTTAAAAAAAATCAACCGTATTTTTTAAAAAATATTTTAAAGCTTAGCACAAGGGAAGAAGCCGGAGCTCTTAAGGGGTCCGGGCTCCTCCAGGACATCCCCACCCCAGCCCCCCGCGGAGGCATTGTCCCCGGCGCAGCCCCTGGAAGCCACCAGATGGCGCTGTGGCTCGGAGGCCACTTTGAGGACGAGCCTGGGTACCAGCAGCAACCCCTCGCAAGGATTCCCGGCAGCAGACACAGATTCCTTAGGAGGGCTAAGACGAAGCTGGGAGAGTGAGGAGGAGGGAGTGGGGAAAGGAGAAAAGCGAAGTCTGATGTGGGAAGGAAAGTGATGATCACCTGCTACAGGTAAAGTTTAGCCCAAAATGCATCAACGTGCTTCATCCCTAAGACCTCCCTGTAGACAGTTTCATTGAAGAGGGCCGGAGAGAACAGCGAAATGGAGGGATGCGCTTCCGGCCATCTTGTGCGAGGCTTTTGAGGATGGTTTAAGAATCCCCACTGGTGATTCTCGAGGAATCAGTGAACACACTGGGTTCGGCTCCAGGGAAACGGTTCTGTGGGTGAAGAGTGCACATGCCCCGGGTGCCATCTCCAGGCCG
This sequence comes from Camelus ferus, assembly GCF_009834535.1. Classification (NCBI taxonomy): domain Eukaryota; kingdom Metazoa; phylum Chordata; class Mammalia; order Artiodactyla; family Camelidae; genus Camelus; species Camelus ferus. Next base: position 3,567,834 of record NC_045730.1, on the reverse strand, counting down.
CCATCTCCCGCCTTGTTCCTCGGAGCCCAGGAGTCTGGGTCCAGCCTCTGCCACATCCTGCCTGGGTCTTGCCAAGCCTCAGTTGACACATTTATAAAATGGGGATAATATTACAACCGCCCTCTCATGGCCATTCTGAGACAATTTACGTGAAAGCATTTTGTAACCTGGAAACCCTTCGTAATCATGGTTTTTGTCATCAACATACGCTGCACGCCCCCAGCCCCGCCAGCTGTTCCCACACCCACAGGAGCATCGCGTTCACCGCAGCTGTGCTTCCAGCGGGGTTTTAAAACCCCCGTGGCTGCCTGGTGGGCAGTAACCTCCAGACCAGCCTCTCACTTGAAATCTCTCAAAATTCACCCTACAAAAAGGTCACCAGAATTCTAAAGCGGGACTCAAATCATGCTACCCCGTGATATTCCAATAGATCCCCCATCATCTTCCAGATGGAAGACACACCTTGATTCAGTGCCCTGCAATTTTTTTTTTTTTCTACTGCATCCTCCCCTCTCACACGTCCCCCACTGGCCCCAGCCTCTGCCCCTGCGCCCCTGGACTGTTCGCTGTCCTCTCAGCCTGGTCTTTTACCTCTTGCTCAAGGCTGCCGGGGTAACTCCCTTCTCCCGTCCTCCAGCCTCTCCTGGCAAAATCTAACGCATCCTCTGACTCTTCCAAAACCACCCTTCTTTAAAGAGGACTTTCATAACCCCTGTTCCCTGATCCTACCTGTCACTGAATTCCCCAGCAAAAATCGCATAGGTTTTATTTCTATCCCCGAGTCCCCTAGCACATCTCGCGGTAATAAATCCCGAATGAACTGATCTGCGTTTCTGAGCCTGACTTATCTTATTCATCACGTTCTGCAGGGAGGGAAAGCAGGCCGGGCTCCCCCGCGCGCCCACATCCTCCAGCACAGTGTTCTGCGCTCCGTGGGAGATCAACGACTCTGCTGAATCCACTTAAACCGAGGGGCGCCAGGGCCAGGGTCTGAAAGCTCGTGGAGAAGACTGGTGACGCTCTTAGGGCTAACTGTTAAGAATCTGAATTCGATGCAAGGTGAGCACAAACCATTTTTTTAAGCTACACTTAGAGTCTGCGCAGGGTTTCTCTGCCCCCCCCCCCCACCTGCTTAATCAGAAACCCTGGCTGGGGGCGGGGCGGGGCGGGGCAGAAAGCAGCCTGCGTTCTAGCAGCTTCGCGGGTGCCCCCCCCACCCCCGGCCCCGAAGGGCGGTCCTGGACGAGCAGCATCCGCACAGCCTGGGAGCTCGTGGGAAACACAGAATCCCAAGGCGTGCCCCAGACCCCCTGAATCAGCACTTGCGTTTTAACACGTCTGTTCCCCGTCCCCCTGAACCCACGCTGGCCTGTGACCTGCTTCCACCGAGAGGGATGGCGGGAGTGCTGTCCACTCTCCGAGGCTGGGCTGAGAGAGCTCTGAAGTCTCTGCCTCGGCCTCTGGGGACATTCTCTCACATGGGATCCAGCCCTTGGAGATGCCAGGAGGAGGAGGGAGCTAAGGCCGTGTGGTCCCCGCCCCAGCTGGGCTCTGCACTGACGCCAGCTGGCAGCCACGCGAGGGGGTCATCGGGCGCGTTCCAGCCCAGGTGAGCCCCCAGCGAGCAGCAGAGAACGTCCCGGCTGAGCCCAGCCAGCCCGCAGACTTGTAGTAGGTAATAAAGGTGCTTGTTTTAAGCCTCTGTGTTTTGGGGCGGTTTGTCATCCAGCAGCAGGTTCGTGAAGCGGTAAGCTGAGGACTGAGCCAGTCACGACGTGGCTTCTGAAGGAGCCTCTTTGCCAAAGTCATTTGCTAAATTCTAAAATTATGAGCATCGCAACGTTCCTGAAATTTTTCCCTGAAACTGTCAAAAGTGGATGGTTGTCGCTGTTTGCAAGACACAACTGCACCGAGCAAAAATGTGTCCTTTTTTTAATTTTAGGTTCCACATATAAGTGCCATCATATAGTATCTTTCTCTTTCTGGCTTACTTCATGTAGACTGCAGACTGCCTCTTTTAACAAGTCGCTTTTTTTGAACTTTCAGTTTCCTGATGCCTCATTCTCCCATTTGTCACGATGGAGGAAAACTAGACTCTGAAATGTGTATCACTTAGGCTTCAGTAGGAGCTAAATCAGTGTATCAACCGCCTCCCCCACGGTATTTGCATTTCACCACATTTATGAAAAGGGAGGTGTTCATTTTAGGCAGGTGGGGAAGCAGGTAGTAAAGAATTCTTTCTCTTCCTCTTTTTTAGTAGCCTTCTCTTTTCAGTGACGAGGGTCTTCCTTAGTGGCGTCACTGCAGAGACGCGTGGGTCTGCTGCTGTCACTCTGGGCTGCGCGCGTGAGGAGCACGTGGCATGTCCGCAGCAGGGACAGCACCCAGTCAGCAAGGAAAGGGCCAAATTGGCCCGGCGCGTGTCATTTTGTGCCCTGTGCAGAGGGCCCGCGGTGGGAGGGCTTCGTGTCTCCGTGTCCTGCCTGTCACCAGAGATGATGGCAGGTGTGGAGTTACAGGAAAAGCCATGAAATCTGGGGACAGTGATCTCTGCTGGGCCCCCAAGTGGTCAGAAGGAACGCCCCTCAAGGTCACCCTCCCAGCTCTGCTCTCGTTCCATGGTCAGCCAGAACACTGATGGCTGCTGACCCAAGATCAAGAAATAGATGATCATCGTTACAAAGCCTCCCAGGCTTCCGAGCCCTCTGTTACACAGCAATATCGCAGCAAAAGCCTAGCACAATTTTAAAAAAAAATTAAATTCTTCTGTAAAAAGGTCAGTGCATTAAGGAAGCCAGGTGCCCACACATCAGACTCCAGCGCAAAGCAAGACTTCGTTAGGGAAACACGCCCGCAAAGCCGTCTGTGGACCTACGGGGCACGCAGTCCACGGAGGGCAAAAGAGTTCAGCAGGAAGGCTCTCCACTGGCCCTAGGTCACGGGCTTGCGAGGCTGACTACAGCTCTTCACGTCCTTGGCGAGACACACTCCTGATCAGAGCAAGCAAGAGTTCACGGCCAGAGGCCCACACCGCAGGGGGTACTGACCAGTCACCTACAGCCATTCTCACCCCGTCGTGGCCATTTCAGTAAAGCCTTACATCACGTGAGGAAATACGAGCACCAGAGAGAGCGCTGTCAGACTCACAGACGCAGGAAACAAACTCCTGGTTACCGGGGGGCGGGCGGGTAAACTGGGAGTTTGAGATTTGCAGATACAACTACTATATATAAAATAAACAACAAGTTCATACTGTAGAGCACAGGGAACTATACTCAATATCTGGTAGTAACTTAGGGTGAAAAAGAATATGAAAACAAATATATGTATGTTCATGTATGACTGGAGCACTGTGCTGTGCACCAGAAATGGACACAACATTGTAAACTGGCTATACTTCAATTAAAAATATATACATACAAAAAAAAGAAAGAAAGAAAGAAAGAAAGCATTGTTTCCATGAAAACTAAGTTGAATGCTTTGTAAAGACTCAAGGATGCAAATTGATTTTTTTTTACTTTAGAAAACCATTTGGTGGTTTCTTTCTGTTTGTTTGTTTCCAACTGCTAAAATACACATAATGTCAAATTTACCATCTGTTATGGATTCAATGTTTGCATCCCCCCAAATTTATACATTGCTGCCCTAATACCCCATGTGGCTGCATTTGGAGATGGGGCCTCAAAGGAATTAAAGTTAATGAGGTCGTAAGGGCGGGGCCCTGAATGATAGGGTTAGTGTCCTTAAAAGAAGAGACACCAAAGAATGCCTTCTCTCCCTCCCCCCCCCCCCCACCCAGAAAGGCCATGTGAGGACACAGAAGGCAACCTAATACAAGCCAGAAAGAGGATCTTCACCAGAAACCAAATTAGCCAGCAACTTACCCATGGACTGCCTGCCTCCAGAGCTGTGAGCAAATAAGCTCCTGTTGTTTAAGCCGTGCAAACGGGCGCTTGTCACTGCAGCCCAAGAGGACTAACGCACCCTCCTAACCACGTGCACTGTGCAGTTCAGCGGCACTAAGTGCATTTGCACTGTTAGATGAAATTGATTTTTAATGCTGTTTAATTAAGAATGAGACAATTGGGGGAAAAAACTGGGAGATGAAATCACAAAAGTCTAGAAGAATTCTGCATTCGGATTGCTTTTCAAGCAACTTGAAACTCTCGTTCCTTTGTACGGACCCAAACTTAGAGAATAGAACTTTCCAACGGTGGCTTATGAGGAATGTCAATGGAAAACTTTGACCACTGAAACCATTACCCCAAACGCCTTACACCCAACAGTCAACAAATGAATGTTCTTGATATGGTTAAGTGAGAATGGTTATGTAGGTTGGTTTTTTGTTTTGTTTTTTTTTTTAATTTCCTTCTTTGACTCTTTTGGTTGACCAGCCATTGCCGGAGTCGATCAAGTTAGATAAGAGAGCTTGTACAGATTCCATTCCACGTGGTCGTGCCTTAAAGCATGAATGAGTTTCCACCAGGCAAACGGGGGAGAGAGTAATAATCCAGGTGGAGGAAACAGGTTGGACAAAGTCACAGAAGCACAACCTGAGCATGACATTTTGGGGAACTGGTGGGATGTCAAGTGTGACTGGGACACTGGATCATGAGGGCGTCCCAGAGGAAAAGTCAGGAAAGGCTCTGGTCCCAGAGACCACGAGCACTGAACGTCACGCGAGGACATCTGGGCCTGAGCCTGTGCGTGGCCCCTGGAGGTTTTCCCTGGGGCTGTGTTCAGGCGCAAGCTCTGGTCAAACACAGCACATGAACTAATGGAAGCGGTGGCTGGGGTCTATCTGGCATCTCCTGCAGGAGTCCCTATAAAAGATAACAGAGGCCTGAAATAAACAGCGACAAAAATGGAAATGTGGAAGCAGAGACAGCCGGCATTTTTTTCAAATAAATTTGTCCCTTCATGGAGAAAAAGTAGATGTTTTTAAGGCTAGTGACAACGTTTCTACTTTGTTCCAAGAACGGTTAAGACTGGATTGGCAGGAAGTGGGTCTGGGAGCTTTCTTCTAAGCCAGTATCACTTTAACATGGATAAATTAATTTCAACTGACTGTGGCATATTATTGTCACTTAGGGCAGGAAGTGAGAAGGAGGCTTGAAGTGGGAGACTTCGACACCCCTCTGGTTCACAGTGACCTGAGTCATCAGACCTGGTAACAGCCAGGATGCAGAACTCTCCTGGAATCAGCTGCAGAAGCAGACGAGCGTTGAGGTGGTGGATGTGGTCCCTGTAGCATGATTTATCGAGAACATAGAATAAGTACCCCAAAACGTGTACCAAAACAGTATGTCCTCAAAAACCCTCTTCCAGTGGAGCTGGACAAAAGTAACAATCCTATTATGTGCAGGGAAAGACGGTAAGTTGAAATTGATTGAATTGCATTGGTCACTCACTCCCCGGTAAACCTCGCCCCCTTCCATTCCTTTTCCTCTGGGACAATCATTGGAGAGTCTGAGCGATAGTTACTTGACCGTGAATATCAGTAGCTGTAGCTAATACCGTGGCCACGTCTTTTGTGTGTATTTAATAATCGGGAGCATGAAATGGCCACGTGAACTTGAGTTAACGCTATGATTGTTGTGATCCTGCCTGGGAGGGGCTTAGCATCTAAGTAAGGGCAACAGGCTGATATATAAATAGTTATAATATAAATAAAAAGTTAAAAATAGCATAAAGAGGGGAGAGGGAAAGTCTTCCGGTAATTCAGAGAAGCCACATTTTATCATATTCACCTTGTGAAAGTATTAGCCATCCTCCCCAGACTCCACGTGTCCTCCTCTTCCATTTCTCGCTCACCTGGCCCTGCTTGCTGGCCGCCCCATGTGCTGCTTCCTAACCTGACTGTCCTTTGCATTTTGTACAAAGTTCTCCTGCTTTCTCTCACCCCGCTACCCAGCCGAAGACAGGCAGTGTCTGACGATCTGGGACGGATGTGTACGTGAGGACTGGCTTATTCCATTAAGGGAGATTAAGGCTTATTCAGGTCACGCTCCAGACTGGATTTTATTGGAACCAATCTATACTCTGGGGAGTTAACTTCCTGAAGGTGGCAGGAAAGACTACCCGCTATGGGAAAATCCAGGAATGTCTAGATGTGGTAAAAACACCAAGGTTCCTCTGGTATGCGCATCCAGACTGCGCTCCCAGGACAGGAGGTCGATGTGTTTACCCTGAAGGCAATTAAGCCTGAGTTCCTCCGGAACATCAATTCCACATTCCTTATGTCCTTCTGGAAAGCTTCCATTAGACATGTCTTTGTTAACTTGTCAGTGATAGAATCTCAGGCTGCCAACAGCACAATGAACTGAAGAGCAGTTAAATTAAATTCTAGATCAAGATGCTAAAAGTCTTCTGACACGAGGCCTGGAAATCAATGGCTTTAGCCTAGTTTAGATGCAGTTTTTTGCCTGAGACCAGGCTCTTATGATTTCTTCTAATCCTAGAATTCTGTAATCCTAACCTCACAGGAAACTATTAAGCCAGTAAAGAAGAGGGAGAAGAAACAGACCAAAAATATAAGAGATGGAATTATCAGAGTTAGAACATGAAATAAGCATATTTAATATTCATTAAGTAAAAGGATTGAAAATGAATAAAGAGCAAGGGGCTTAAAACAACCAAGCTGGGGGGGGGGGGGTCCAGAAATAAAACATATTTTAAATCAAAGGTAAATAAACTAGTTTAACAGCAAATTGGACACCAGTAAGAAGAGAATTAGTGAACTGGAAACTTTATATGAAGAAATTATCCAGAAGACAGGCCACAGAGTCCAAGAAGATGAAAATGTAAAGAAAAGAACAAATGTTATGGCAGATAAAGAAGAAAAGCATTAATCTAATTACAGTTCCAAAAAAGAAGGAGAGAATGGAGCAGAGGTAACAGGAGAAAAAGAGAGAAAAAAGACACAGAGGCATTTAAGGAGAGAGTGACCCTGAATTCTCCTGTTGTGGTGAAGGACATAAATCCACAGATTCAGTGTGTCTAACAAATCCCAAACACAGTTAAAACAGGAAATGCAATCTGGAACACCGGAGGACAAAGCTGCTGATGATGTCTTAGCCTTTGACACATCGAGTGCAGGTGGTATAATTTCTAGTGAAAGCACTAAAAGAATGGAAACATACAAATCTCTAAGGGGGCAAAATTGGAATGATTAAAACACTAACCAATACTCCCTGTTAAAAAAAGAGAAAAAGGAACATAGAAAATTCAGGGCAATAAAGGAGAACAGATTAGGTGGTAGAAATACATGTAACTATTACTTAGTACACTAAATATAAGTGAATTCAACGTTTCAGTTAAAAAAAGACTTTCAGTCATTTTCAAAAGTTTAAAAATTTGCTGTTACAAGACACGTATCTTAAGGGTACAGAAATACAAAGATAAAAGTTGGAAATATATGCTCAAGAAGACTGGTATGGATATATCAATATACATATATATTTTTTGTAGGGGTGGGTAATTATGTTTATTCACTTCATTTTTCAGTGGAGGTGCTGGGGATTGAACGCAGGACCTCATGCAGTGCTAAGCATGCACTCTACCACTTGAGCTACACCCTCCCCCCATATATCAATATATATTAATATCCAACAAAATAAACTCTAAGGAGAAAGCATTACCAGGGTGTTAAAGGTTCAATCCACCAGGAATATATATCATTATAAATTTGTACACACCTAATAATATAGCCTCATTAGCTCCCAGGCAAAAACTAACAGAGCTAGACAAATTCACCATGATTATAGGCAATCTGAGCCCACCTGTAAGCCTGGGGTTCCTTAGAGAACAGCCTGAAGTAAAGTTTACGGCGGGGCGCTGCCCTAGGAAAGCAAGATGAAGTATCCACCACCGCCGTCCCGCTCCCCCACCCCCACGCTGTATGCTCCTCTTAGAGAAAGGACAAAGTCAAAAAGTTAGTAGTTAAACTCACTTAAACTGCTCACTCTATTTCTCCTTCTCCTTGAAAAACCAGACATACACGAAATCACAGCAAAGAGATACTGGGTGCTCTTACGTCACTGGTTTCCTTTCAACTAAGTCAACAAGCTTCCCTAACAGCAAGAAGCAACCATTGATTCTCCAAGCAGCGAACAAGAGTACTGTACTGGTCAGGGTTCCCCAGAGAAAGAGAACTAGGAAATATGATGTATATATAAATTCACACATACACACAGAGAATATTTCTTATAAAGAATTGGCTAATATCATTATGTGGGCTGACAACCTGAGTTCTGTCAGGTGAGTCAGCAAGCTGGTGTCCCAGGTCAGCTGAGGGTACAGTTTTCATCCAAAGGTCGGTAGGCTTAAGGTCAAGGAAGAGCCAATGTTTCAATTCAAGTCTGAAAGCAAGAAAAAGCCCATGTCCCAGTTCTAGAGTGATGAAGCAGGAGGAATTATCCCTTACTTGGGGGAGGATCAGCCCTTTTGTTCTAGTCAGGCCTTCAACTGATTGGATGAGGCCCACCCACATTAGGGAGGGCAATCTGCTTAACTCATTCTATTGATTTAAATGTTAATTGCATCCAAAAACACTCTCACTGAAACCCCTAAAATAGTGTTTGATTTAATATCCGGGCACTTTCTGACCCTGAAAGTTGACACCTAAAATTAACCATCACAAATATCACGCACAGTATTTCCTCAACTCCTTCTCTAAGGAGCACCTCCTGGATTAAGGAAGTGCTGCTGTAATGGGCGGCAGGCGGGGCTCTGAGAGCCCCGTAAAGGGCTCAAAGCACATCTTCATCATGACCGAGTTCACCAATACTACTTCCTGCCCTTCTGGACACACAGACCACTGCTCTTCAATAGCACGTCCTTCTAACACACAGTCAAGCCAGAGCAGTTCTTCTAAAACTAGAAGATGCATAGCAATTACTTGGGGCTCTTGTTAAGATGCAGATTCTGACTCGGCCAGTCTGGAGCGAGGCCTGAAGCTCCGCATTTCTCACAAAGTCCCCGGAGCTGCTGGTGCCGCAGGTCCACAGACCGCACTCTTAGCAGCAAGGTCTAGAAGAGCCGTGTCTTCTTCACACCATCTTCAGGGACAGAAAAGGTTCAGCCTTCCTCTTATTCCCCTTCATTTATGACCAGGACTTCAGCTACAGCATAGCCCCTTCTCCCCAACCCCAGCCCCATGGCTTAGCCTTAACAAAGAATGAGATTCAGTCTGAGAAATTGGTTTATCTATAAGAACACTCAACGGGAAGTCCTGTCAAAGATCTTATATTCCATCACACCTAGGCAGCGTCCAGGAGATGCTGTCCTCTGTTCTGTCACTGTCCCTCTAACATCCCCGTAGCCTCAGGTGCACAGCTCTAACCAGCTTGGATTTGCTCTGCTGTTGTTGTTTCCGTGGCATTTTCTAGGTTTAATTGTCATGTTTCCCCCGAATACTATTAGCCGTCAAAGACAACAATTATAATACCACCGCCACCAATAGCGACAGAAATACTGCAGCACGGTTTTGTATTAGGTATGAGCACATACTGTCCCCCCTCCACCTGACATATGTCCTTAAAGCACCAGCTCAGGGTTCACCTGCCCTGAAAACTCCTCTCTAGGCGAATGAGGAGAACACTTCTCACGCCTCGATGCTTTGCTTATTTATAGATTGTATTTCCCACTGTAAACTCTTCAAAGAGAGAAGCTGTGTCTCACACACCTACACGTTTGTGCTGCTCAGAATGCTGTCCGGAATGAGCGAGTGAATTGACTGTATACTTACAATGCACAACCGCCTGTGGGGCAGGTCATTTATCCTTATCTCCACTTTGCAGACGAGGAAACCAAGGCTGAGAAAATAAGTGACCTGTCCAAGGTCACACTGGTTGTAGCCCAGATTCTGACAGATCGGGGACACTCTGCCACATTACCCCCTCCACAACTGCCTGTGTCTTTACAAAGTCCCTTGAGAGGTTCTGCTGAACCTGCCCCTCAAGTGAAGTAGATTGACATGTCCTGCTCTGAAGGTGATGACTGAGTCACACACAGAAATGTCATGATTTACCTGAGCTCCCAGCAGGCAGCAAACTGAGTCCCAGTCTGAGTTCCTGTGTGTCACCAGCATTGACCTCACATCTCCACCCTTACAGGGGCCAGTTTATGCACAGGGTCCAGTCCTGGATGCAATTATAGGGCTTAACCCCCAGGATGACTACCCAGGGTTAACTGCCAATTTTAGAACTGGATTTTCCAAAATCAACGCTTCCTCGCTTTCACGTGGTTTGAGTTTAGCATTTAAAAATGTGTACTATGTAATATTTTTTCTCTTCTTTGGCATTTAAAATTTTCCATGTGTTTAAGTGAAATCCAATATGTGAATAAACACAAATTAACTCATCAAAATGAAAGCAGGAAGAGAAGCCAGTTATTTCCAGGACTTTTCGCCAAAGCCTCCCCCGACTTGCTCCAGGGAGGCAGAACCAGGCTGCCTGTTGATATTCGGCATTCAGGTGACACTTTACAAACCTGGCATCCATTTGTAACAAATTACTGCACATAAAAGTTCCCAAAGAGGTTAGGGGACATAGCTCTATCCAAAAAACAAAAGACACATCATACAGCTAATTAGTAGGAACAGGAGTTGGGCTGTGAGATACTTTATATTCTTATTTACTGTTTAATTTTTGCTAAAATATGTCTTAGTTATATAATTCAATTTTTAAAAACTCAATAAAAGGGTTCTGAAAATAAAGTTTACTGTTAACATGCCAAGTGACCTGAATCAATTCACTTGTTCAAAATTATCGTACTGTTAGCACATCCAAAAACTACAGGTCTCATCACCCATCACCCTGCTCCTAGGAGCTCGGTGGTTCAGACAGCAAATCCCAGACCACATTCTGTCACACGTAAAAATATTTATTTTTTGGCAAGTAGGCACAAAAACAGCCGATCCTGTCAGCCCAATGACATACCAGGGCTCGGACCGCTCCGTGAAATGTTAACTTAAAACAGACGTAGCCACGTTCCAGCAGCAGTATTTAGCAACCACGCTAGTGGGACCAAGTTGCTAGAAGCCTCTGTTAATACTGGGACACCAGACAGATTGGTGTACCTGGCTCAGACATCACTCCAGAGTTTACAGTTTCCTAGCATCACCCGACTCCTACACCCTATTCACGCAAAGGCAAGGGTGTTTTTAAATAGCTCTAGCCAACTCACACATCTTGAACTCCACTCCATTCTCCAGTGAAAAATTGCTTCATATGTTAGGCTCCTTAGGGGCTCCTCTAGGACTGACCAGAGATACAGACCACAAAAGCCTTACAATAGACCCTCCACGATGACCAGCACTCCTAAAAGGTATGTTCAGCTAGGGTATTTTGAATATTACCTAACAACCCCTTAGAGGATCAGGAACACACACACACGGACACGCACACAGACATGGACGGACACACACACACACACACCATTCTCTATAGTGAAATAGTTAAAAGTAAACCTTAAAAGTAAAATAGTTAAAAGCAAACTGTACAGACCACATAACAGCTAGATAAAACAAAAGAATCCAAGGCTGATAGATGGATTTTATAAAGACATACAAGACTGTGATGAGGGTCCCTTCCATAAATAATGAGTACCTTTGTTAACCTTAGTTTCATTCTTAATTACACACCCAAAAAAATCACAGCTTAGTCTCTTCATTTCAAATCCACACAGAGGCTCAGGTAAGTCACAAGACATGCTGAAGACAGTCCTGAGGATTAATTCCAGAGTCAAAAAGCATTCTGATCTTTAGTCTTTCCACGGTTGCTGTGGAGCCTCAAAAAAAAAAAAAAAAACAAACTTCAAAGACAAAAATGATCCATACCTTTTTGCAGAAGATGTGTATGAGAAAATAAAAGTATAAAGATTTAATGAAAAGTTATCCATAATTCCTGCACTCAGATAGTGGTCCCACTGGGTCATCTCCTAGATGTCAGCAAGCATGTACCCACACCTTGTAATTTCAATTGACAAAATTCCATGACCCCTCATGCATAGTTCGGCGGACTGCTGTTATTTAGTTTGGCTTTATATGGGAAACAATCCCCCTGTGCTATGTAATAGCCTTCAAAACCATGCTTTCTGTAATGGTTCCATGACAGGCCATCACATTATCATTTTTTTATTCATTCCTTTATTCTTGGACACAAAAGTTATCTTAAAGGGTTTGTCATAAACACTCTTAAGATGACATTTTTGCCCCTAGAATGTAAACATTCTGAAAGTAAGGAATTTGTTGGTCTTATTGATCATAGTATCCTCAGCCCCCAAAGAGGGTCCCGTACATAGAAGAAGTTCAATAAGAATGGATAAGAGAACAGGTGGGTGGATGGATGGACGGATGGACGGACGGACGGACAGATGAATGGATACGGATGGATATTTGTATGAATCTCTGATAACTTCCTGAAATTCTTTTCGTTTGAGCACTGATACTGATATTATGGTTAATGTTGCCCCATAAAATATACACCAATTTATCTGAAATGATTCATTATTCCATACTATATTTAAAATGTATGCATTCATTATCTGACATTTATACGGAATCATTTATTTACCTGAAATTCAAATTTAACTTGACGGTATCATATTCAGACTTGCTAAAGCTGACAAACTATTCTTTTTTAAAATGTTTTCTTCCAGTGCTTTTATTTGTTTTTTTAAATTCTTATTCCTTATCAAAGTATAGTCAATTTATAATGTTAGTTTCAGGTATGCAGCAAAGAGATTCAGTTATACATATATAGAGGTATATATTTTTTTCAGATTCTTTTCTGTCACTGCTCATTACGAGAAATTGAACATAGCTCCCTATGCTACACAGTAGGTCCTTGCTGTTTATCTATTTTATATATAGTAACATGTGTCTGCTAATTCCCAGCCCCGACTTTGTCCCTCCCCTCCCTTTCCCCTTTGGTGGCCCTGGTTTCCAGCAAGCATAATTCTTGATGTACCTTCACAGAAAAGGCTGCCTGGATACCTCTTTGGTCCCCGAGCAAGACCTCAATCCTCTTAAAGAGTCAGAACCAGGGAGTGCTGTAGGCAGCCCTGGTGCGTCTCTCCAGCCCTGTCCGTCACTAGTGAAGACAAATGAGCAGAACCACGGGAAGGAGGATGCACCGTAACGATGATGCAGAGAGCCTGGAGCAGAAGCCTCCCAAACACAACTCACACGGAGGCAAACGTGGAGTGAAAATTAAGATCTCTGTCCTGTCACTCAAGCTAACTTTTCTTCCTGCTGAAAATTTACAAACTGGCAGGTCCCTGGGGGTCATCACTTCTCCGTGGCACCGTTCTGTGCCGGTTTTCCCCGCAGCTCATCCCCTGCACTGCATCCTAGATCTCCTTCCACCTCAACCTCAATCATCACAGAAATGTTCGGACATGCGCAAAAGTAAAAAGACCAATGCCCACTATCCACCTTCAGCAAGTACCAACTCATGGCCTGTTTGTTTTCCCATCTTATACCCCCACCCCCACTCTCCTTCCCAACACCACTGGATTATTCTGAAGCAAAGTCCAGATAATATTATTTCATCCATAAATATTTCAGTGTGTATTACAAAAAAGACAAGGATTTCCCCAAGTGTCTCGTAAATTTTTTTTAAAACAACTGGCTTGTTCAAATTAGGATCCAAATAAGGGCTACAGATCAGTTTGATTGTGCATCTTTTAAATCTTTAACCTATAGGTTCACTCTCCTTGTTCTCCTTAAATTTCATTTATTGGAGAAACAAGGTTGATTGTCCAATCGAATTTCCCACACCGTAGATTTCATAAGTTGCATCCCCCAAGGTGTCACTTAACATGTTCCCCTGGCCCTTGTAGTTCTTGCCTGGATCTGAATGTCACTTCTGGGGACAATGTCATTTCATAAGTAGTTCTGTGTATTTCCTATTATATCACACCAGGCAGCTCATGGTGTCTGGCTCTCCCTTTTTTGATGTTAAAAATTAATCAGTGAGTTCAGGTGGTTCCAGCTTGATCCATACATTACAAAATCCCTCACCAGCTTTTTCACCCATTGGTTCTGGTGTCACCTTACTGATGATGATTACCCAACTCAACTGTCTCATTGAAGGTCTCAAAATGGTGATTAATTCTATCTTTCCTTCTGAATTTAGTAGCTGGATTTTCCACAAGAAAGACATTTCCCTGGTCCACTCTTTGGTAACAGTGAGGAAAAACAGAACAAATGCTTGATTTTTCTTCCTTTATTTTAGTAGTTTTCAGAATAATCAAAGGTGGCAGACTCCTCCAAAGGAAACTTATGAGCTTAGTTTTGTGGTTTCAAATATCAGTGTGAATTCATGGATTTATACCAGTGAATGTGTTTCAATCCATTGAAGTTATTAGCTTTTGTGATGCTCTCAAATTGTCCCATCTTTGGCCAGTGGGAGTTTCTGTGCCCTTTTGATATGACCCCAGTCGTATTTAATGGCTCCCAAGATGCTCTTGGCTCCTCTTGTACAGTCTCTGACCCAAATCTGGATCAACCATCTATCCAAGGACGCCTGGTCATCCATACATCTTTATTCACCTGTGGCCTCAGTTTCCCCCTTTAATGATCAGATCACTCCCAATGGAATACTCCAGCATAAGGAGTCCAGACTAAGCCACTGTGGCATAAAAATTATTTTGAGCTGAAGGCATTTGAGCTCCTGAAATCCCCTATCTCCCTAAAAGCTGAGCCTCCCCAAAGAATTCAATTGTCATAAATCCCAAGTCAGCACCACACTCAAATAGACTGTCACAAAATTATCACATCTCCTATCCACTCTCTTACAGGACCACTTATCTTTTTAAGAAGAAAGAAAACTGTTTTATGTTTAAATATTTAAAATTTTCCCATAAGTGACCTTCTCCCCACTGCCCTTTATCTATTAAGATGATATACAAACCCCAAATTCTAAATGCCTTTTGAGTCATATTTCTATGTATACTCTCATATGTGATTCAAGTCTGTTTTTTCTCTTGCTAAGCTGTCAGTTTGAGTTTAATTTGCAGGCCTCAAAGACTGAACCTAAGAGAGTAGAGAGGAAAGTTTTTCCCCTTACTGTTCTGATTTTCCTCCTGTACTCCAGATCTGCATAATTCAATGACTGGACACTGCCGTCTCGACATCCACGAGACACCATTCAAATTCAGCTTGTTCAGATCTGGACTCATCCTTTCTCCTCGACACCTACTCTTTATCATGCCCTCATCAGTCTTTGGGTATCAGTCTCGAGAGGCAGGTCAGAGCAAGACTTTGTCAGAAGAGTCTTGGATTTTGCCCACACCCTCGTGAAGGGGTCCTCTGCATGCTCTGTCTGGACCTGTCTTCTATTTTTTTTTAATTCTTATTTTTTATGGAAGTGTAGTTTTATGGAAATGTTAGTTGATTCGGTTATACATATACATACTTTTTTTTTCAGATTCTTTTCCATTATAGCTCATTACAAGAAAACGAATAAAACTCCCCGTGCCCTGCGGTAGGTTGGACCGGCCTCCTGAGAGTGCGCCGCGATCTTGGGCTTTGCGACATTCGTGAAGTATCTGATGCCTCTGAAGCGCGTTGAGGACTCTTCGACCAGCCACATCCCTTAATTTGCATGAGCCAATAAGAAAAGAACTCTTTGGAGAAGTCTGGCATGTCTGAGCAGACCACTGCAGACGACGGAGAAGACACGGTTTCCTGAAGCGGGAAGCTGAGTCTGATCTTATTTTGACCCCATCGCGGGAAGACGAGGCAGAGGTATGAAAGCCCCGTCGGCGCTGAGACGCCCCCTGGCGATGCTGGCGTAGCAGGGAGAAAAGCACCGGAAGGTACAGAGCTTTCCAGGCGGACACAGTGTGGATGGCGGCACAGACACCAAGTCGGCGAGCGGGAAAGGCACCGTGGGAGGAGGACGAAGCTGTGGACCACAGAGCAAGCGGGCGGCAACAGCTCTGATGTGAAAGACAAGTCAAGAGGGGGCGACTGAGGAGGGGGCTCCAGGAGAAGGCTGGACATCCTGCCAGGCAACCAGATGGGGCCTCAGAGCACTGAGATTCTGACACATGTGGAATTGGACTGCCTGGACGCAGAAGCAGCACAGGGCTCTCCCTGCCAAAGCCAAACCCCCGTCCCAGCATCTCCGCTTCCCAGACCCCCGCGCCCAGCAATGACCAGCTCCAACGATCCCAGCGCTTCCTCTCCTGTGATGAGGGTCTCTCTCCCAGATTACTTAGTGCGCTCTCTCCTGGCTACTCCTGTGCAATGTAGTCTCGTTCCCTCAAGCCCCGCCCTGCTGCACAGTCCCCCACACATTTTTTTGCCCCCTCTAAATGTAAAGTGCAAAAATTGGCGCCCACCTCTCAGTATATTTCTATTTATGTACAAACTGACACCGCCCTACTGAACCAAAATTTAGATATATTTTAGAACATGCGCCAAACAGAAAATAAAAGAGAATGAGAAAAAAAAGCGCTAACATTTTCTGTCATCCTCACTCTCCCCCCACCCCCCCAAGTTAGTTGTCTCACCAGCCTCACCAGAGAACTACGTGCAAATTTACTGAAGGAGCTTGGAGTCGAGGTGACATCTTAGCTAGGCGGGACCAGATCATCGAACCCTGAATGTGAGTCTTAATCATCTTCAGAAGAAAAGACTATTCTTGGGGCTGAAAGCGACAGGAATGGGATGAATCCAGGAATCTGCCCGAGAGGTCAGCTTGGCAGCAGAGAGTGAAAGTAAATAAATGCGTCCCCTGGTCCTACGTCCACTAGTTCAGTCTATTTAATACACCTTTGCCCGCAGCTGAAAGAAAGCTTTCTGGCTGGGTCTGAAGTTTCTGACTGGCCCTGGCATAAAACACGGGCTTGGGTGGCTACGCAATTATCAGGTGTTGCTTCGCTGGTGACTCTTCAAATCAAACCGGGGTATTCCAGCTGCAGAAGCAACGGACGGGGCGCTTCCTGTGACGGGATCAGGCAGCCGCCCCACCAGCCGTGAGGAGGCCTAGGCGGCTCTTGCGAGACCAAACGTCAGTCTAGTCCAGCTCTAAAATAGACCCGCAGGCGTCATTAAGACTCAGGTTAGCTTTTCCTGTTTTCCCATCAAAGCAAATTAGCCTTAAAAAAATAGCTTTCCAAGTGACCAAAGGTTAGAAAAACTGTCCCACAAGTGCTTCGAATCCGTCGTCGCCCCCGATTTCTTTCACAACCGGGTACGGTTCAGCAGGGAGCTTCCTGGCACCAGCGTTGACAGCTTAAATGGCAAAACAGGATGTGTCCCCACCAGGGCCCCTGCTTGGCTGCAATCTACTGGAATTAATTGGTCTTGGGGGTTTTTTTGTTGGTAACGGCGGTTTCTTTCTCTTCTCTCTTTCTTTTTCACTTGAGAGCCTCAGACGGGCAGAGTGGAAACAGCGCCTCATCTGCACAGGGCTCGGCCCTCAGGGGTGAGCTGAGGACACGTGGAGCTGCCTCCTTGGCCAAGGCAGGATGTCAGCTGTAAGGGGCTGCCACTTTTCAACCTTGGGTGGCTTTTCCTTTTTTTTCCCCTCTCTCCATCATTCATTTTGGAAGAAAATGTAAGTTTACTTTCAAACAGAGGCACAGACGCTGGGAAGGGAGAGGAAAAGAAGGCGGCCCAGGACTCCAGGCTGAGCCCGATCAATTCTTGCCCCCACTTTCCTTTCTTACTTAATTAGGGATGCCAAGCCAGTCACAGTGAGAGGGGCGGGTGGTCCTCAACCAGGTACATAGGAAGCCCTGAGGATGAAAGGTGGCAGATGGTGCCCACGTGCCCCCTTCCCACGCACTGGGGACTTGGCATCAGGAGTGTGGTCTCTCTCCAGCCACCTGGGCAAATCCACTTTGGAATCTGTGGTCACACCACCAGGAGAAAAGCCTCTGTTTCAAGGAACACTCCTGCTTGAATGGGTGAGACATTTTAGCAGAAGGAGCCAACGCCATGGGAAATGGCTACATCATTTCAAAGCAAATGGGTTCTTTCTCACTGATTTCCAGGTGCAGTTCAGTTCCCCCAGGTCTTGTTCTCTTGATTTGAATCTCTTTCACAGATGACTGCCTCTTTCCAGCTGACTGTCTGATTTGCAGCTCTGATCTCTGCTACGTGAGACCCCACATAAGACATGCCCAGGGCACAAGGGAGCCACCTTGCTCTGCTGTGGGCAGCTGGAGGGCAGGTGGGCACATTATCGGAGGAAAGCAGCTAACATCTAAATACACTCTATTATGCACTTTTGCTGCTTCTGGTGGAGAAGAATTTGTTGTTCTGAGATGACATGAATTGTGGTCAGGTGCCACCCACAGAAATATACAGCGTAATAAATAAATAAATAAAATGGGGGGGGAATATACAATGTATTTAGATGTTGGTTGGTCACAAGGAACAAAAAATAGGAAGTTACAACACAGTAATAAGTGATGTGGTAATACTTAGACATGCCTATAGATGTCATTTTTATGAGAGCGTCTCACCATTTCCTCAACAATTCTGAATTGTCTTGTTCCCACCTTAGAGCGCAGTGGGCCTTGCCCACTGGTAAAAGATGTATCACCAGGCCTTTAGAACACTTCCAGTTACTGAGGCAAACTAATACGACTTTCTCGACAGTCACATGCCCACTGAGTCATAGCTCTAGAAGCGTCTTCATCCCACTGGTTTGTCTTCTCAACTTTAATTAATGTTTCCTCCCAGACTACAATGCTATCCATATTTCTAACAAAAAAGAGAGATTTTTCTCACCAGAAAAGCTTTACAGGGTTTGCTAGGCCCTTCACCCCCTCACTAGCTAAATGTGTAACCCCAGATGTCCACTGGACAGAGCATCCCTGTGCAACAAGGCATGCAAAATGGCACCTTGGTAAAACTGAAACTCAGGAGGGAAGCCACATAAAAAGACCGGCAGGACCCCCAGGTAGGGCCACTACTCTCCTGCCAGCACCATCCGGTTCCCTGGCCCAGAGGCTTTATCTCACTTTTTGCCTCTGAAACGGCTAACTTTTGGAAAGTGGAGCTGACTCCTAATTGGTCCATTTCCCTCACTCCTGATTGGTCCATTTCCCTCACTCCTGATTGGTTATTTCTTTCCCCTCCCGGATTGGTCCATTTCTACAAAGCCTGTTCCTAATTAGTCAACTTTTGTTATACCTTATTTGCATATGATGTTGCAAAGTGTAAACTGGCAGCCTATAAAAGCCTGTGTAAACCTACAGACGAGGTCCAGAGCTTGGAGTGTTAACTCCTCTGGGCCCACTGGCATAATAAACCTGAGTTCTCCAACTCTCTGAGTGCTGCTTGTTCTTTCTCCCAGATCCAGGTTGTGGTCAAAACTGAGCTGTAACACATTTTTTTGCAACAAAATAACTGCATATTATGGAACCTCAGTGTTGATTTGAAGATGAGCACCAAACTATGACATCCTGTGAAAGGCCCACAGTGCGTGCTAACTTATGAAGTACAACCAGTGTATAATTCAGGGAAGAGGGGATAGCTCAGTGGTTGAGTGTGTGCTTAGCATGCACAAAGTTCTGGATTCAATCCTCAGTACCTCCACTTAAAAAATAATCATTAAAAAAATAAACTTAATTACCTCCTCTCCCCCTACAAAAAATTTTATCACTCAGAATCTGGATGAGGACTGAGGTCAAAGACAGGGGTTCACTGAGCGTTCTTCTATGTGGTTACATCCGGTGAAGACAGGCTTTCAAGGGGGATATATTTGAATGGATGGAGTAAGTCGCATTCTAGCAGGGGTCCACTTCTATTGACCACAGAGGTGTGATTTCATTAGTCACTTGCCACTAAAATGACTTCCTTTTATCCAACTTATTTGACGACTCTGAACATCACACCTCTTTACAGGGCTTTTTAAAGAAGTTTTTAGAGCACAGGATAAATGAAGAACAGGTTCTGCATAAAACATTACCTGGAAGGCCATCAAATAAATGTCTGTATAAAAGCTACCTTTTGTCTGTGTTATCAGTGTGCTCTGGATGGGGGAGTTCTCTCTTGTCACGCAGACATATAAGCCAACCCAGAAAAGTGGTTCAGTGTGGAGGGTTTAGAATCAGACAGACACATCAAATCTTACTCTGCTTTTAGCTCTTTGACCTTAGGCAAATACTCAACTATTTTTAGCCTCATTTCTTAATTTGTAGAGCAGAGGCAATCAATAACACTGCACAAAGTTCTTGTGGGGATTCTGTCTACACAGTAGTCTAGCACAGTGCCTGAAATACTCAATAGGTATTCAAATGTTTTGGAGGAAAAAGCGAATGTATTTCTCAGAATCTCTTCCTAGGGTAAATCATCCAATTACCCAAGTGATAAAGTAAATAGTTCTCAGCATTTCACACTGTGAAGTATGACTAATTTTCAGCTCCAACTTGATCATTTCCTTATTAAAATTACACTCATAATTTTCCCCATTACTCTTGATCACAATTCAATTCTTTTGGGGGTAAATAACATTCAGAGGAGAGGGGAGGGTATAGCTTAAGTGGTAGAGCTGTATGCTTAGCATACAGAAGGTCCTGGGTTCAATCCCCAGTACCTCCTCTAAAAACAAATAAATAAATAAACCTAATTACCTCCCAAACTACCCCCCCCAACAAATAACACTCAGAGGAAACAAGAGGACCCTAAATTTTCCTCTTTGACACCCAATTTCACACTGTCATCTGCTATATTTACCTAACTCCCTTTAGTCACCATCTATAAGAAACACATTTTCTAATGCATTGGGGCAGTTGGAGAGAGAGATTAGATCATTTTTGCACAGAGCTATTGGCTCCATACAATAATACATTTTACAGCATACTTGTTATCAGCTAAGCTTCATATCACGACACTGCCTGCACAAGTCTGCCCTCCCCCCGCTTCTCCCGCCCCCGCAACCCCCACCCCAAATTGATCTTTAAACCAAACTCGGCTTGTTTTTGTTCTGCATTGGCATCAGCAGTCCCACTCCTGGGATCTGTTGCTAAATGATTTGGGACCAATCAGTTGATCTCCTGCCAATTTCACAGGGTCATGTGATGATGAGTGAGTTAAAAGAGGAATTAAACAAATGAGATGACATTTAAGGTCATTTTCAGTCCCCTGAGTCTGAGATAAAAACGGATATTGAATAAGCCAAGTTCCTTCACCCAAAGCCCTCTGAAAACCCAGGCAACCTGCGCTGGGCTCTGCATCCCGTGTCCCTGCCCACTTCACTGCACTTTCCTTTTCTCCACTCTGGTACGAGAAGCACCAGCAGCTCCTCAGAGGCAGCTTAGCAGCAGGATCCGTTTCTACAGCTTGACTTGAGATATGGCTAGGCCCTGCTTTGCCTGAATGAGGCATCATCTCCACACTCTCCAAACTCATCTTCCCACTCCCCCGGGGACAGGCGCCTGGAATGGGAGACACAGCCTTCGATCCTGTCCCCAGGCTGGTGGCACCTCTCAGCTCCACCGCTCCATCCTCATCCAAGGCATCCTGCTGTCCTCCCAGGGCCACACGGGAGCCTGGGCGGGGCGGTGGGGGGGCCTCTCATGCCATCTATTTTGTGTCTTACCCTCATGCCCTACCCCCACCCCCCTGTGCAGCAACCATAAAAACTGTCTTTTATTGTGGTAAAAGACACATAACCTAAACTTTACCATTTTAACCATTTTCAAGTGTACAGTTCAGGGGCAGAAGCGCATTGCTGGGCAAGCATCACCACCATCCATCTCCAGAAC
The DNA here is from genome assembly GCF_009834535.1 of Camelus ferus. Classification (NCBI taxonomy): domain Eukaryota; kingdom Metazoa; phylum Chordata; class Mammalia; order Artiodactyla; family Camelidae; genus Camelus; species Camelus ferus. The sequence goes on along the minus strand of NC_045730.1, from coordinate 3,546,099 downwards.
TCCTTCGTCTTTCCCAGCTGAAACTCGGGACCCATTAAATAATCATAACACCGATTCTACCCCCGACCCCCAAGCCACTGGTAACCACCATTCTACTTTCTGCCTCCATGAATTTGACTAGTCTGAGGACACACAGAAGTGGAATCAGTGTTTGGCCTCTTGTATCTGGCTTGGTTCATTTAGCAGAATGTTTCCAAGGTCCATTCACACTGCAGCATGTGTCAGAAGTTCCTTTTAATGGCTGAATAATACTCCACTGAACAAATCTACTGCACTTAGTTTACCCTTTCTTCTGTTGGTAGCATGTAGCAGTCTTCTGGCTACTGAGAATAATGCTGCTTAGAACACAGGTGTGCATGTATCTACAAAGCCCCTGCTTTCAGGTTTTGGGGGTACATACCCAGGAGAAGAATTGCTGGGTCAAATGATAATCTTATATTTAATTTTTTGAGGAACCATAAGAAACTTGCAAAGATATTAGTCAGATTACGTCTTTCCTTAAAGTCCTTTGATGCCTTCCCATCGCGCCTGGTAAGCAGGTTAAACAGGTGTTGGAATTTTGCCTGACCTTCTGCCTTCTCCCGTTTCACTCAGTCCCTTTCTCAAGCCTGGTGCCAGCCTCTCGGGTCTTCCTCCCATCAGTCAAGGGCACAACACTCTTCCCTCCCTCACAACCTTCACGCCGCCTTTCCCCAAGCCAGGAACTTCCTTCCTTCTGCTCTCCTCCTCTCCCCTCCGGGTCTCAGGTTAAATGTCACCTGCTCAGGAAAGTCTTCCCCAGCAAGTCCTAGGCCTCCCCCCATCCAAACCTGATGCTCTGATATGATACAGCCTGTATCTCCCTGGTGATGGGTGTGAGGCGATGAGGTCAGAGGGTCCTGACTCCCCGACTCTCACTCTTGTCCACAGTGTGAACACGTGACCCAGTGACTAAAGCGCCCCATTATTTTCTGGGGTTTTTTTTTTGTTCTTTTTCTTGCTGTTGTTTTGGAGCAGAGCCAAAGCCCATCAGAGTGACAACAAGACAGGACTCGTCTTCATAAAACGATGGCTGAGCTCCTCCTGCTGGTGTGGAAGCACGTTCATATGCCGTGCCATCTGTGATGGACTGAACTTTGTGCGTCCCCCTCCCCCACAAAAAATTCGTTTGCTGAAGCCCTGACCCTCCATGCGATGGCATTTGGAGCCGGGCCTCTGGGAGGTGATGAGGCCGTGAGGGAGGGGCCCTGATCTGATGGGATTAGTGCCCTATAATAGGGGCCCCAGAGAATTTGAGCTCTCGTCCTCTCTCTCTCGGAGAGCACAAAGGAAGGCTGAGCGAGGACACAGGGAGAAGGCAGTCAACTGCAAGCCAGGAAGAGGGCTCTCGCCAGACATGGACCACGCTGGCCCCTGATCTGGGACTTCCAGCTTCCAGAACTGTGAGAAAAATGCCTCTGGTATAAGCCACCAAGTCCATGGCATTTTTTATGGCAGCCGGAGCAGACCAATATACCATCTCCCGTAAACCCTTGGCATGACACTCAACTGCTGTAGCACAGCCCTCAGCTTCCCCTCCATGCTGCTGTCATTCCATCTCGTAGCAGAACCAGCAGCTCACCTGCCTGTTTCCATCACCAGAATTAAAACCAGCTGAGGTAGGAACCACATGTGTTTTTTTTTTTAACCTCACCTGTTGATAACCCAACCTAGAGCCATACACCTATCAGCCGTGCTTTTTAAAGTTGGCTGCAGTGATTTGGTGGCTTGGGTTCCAAACATCTCCAGAAATGTCACAGGCTATGAACATAATTCCTTTCCAAAGACAGTTTCAAATCAACTTGGTTCCTCAAGTGTTGGATAACTGCTGAACATTTTAAATTGCTATCTAGCCATACTGTAAACAGAACATATGATACATCAGTTATGCTAACCAGTGAGTGGTTGGAGCGATGACATTTCTCTCTACATCTGTAAATGTTTTATTGGCATCGAGGCTGGGTATCGGAGTCACTGAAAAGCCTCTGTGTGTGCACACACGAAGGGTAACAACAACCAGCCTTTGCTGAGCTCTTAGGTCTTGTAAGCCCATGCTGTGCCAAGTGTTATATATATAATAGAATTTAATCTTCACATAATCCTGTATTATCAGTATTTTTACTCCAGGTTTATGGGAAGGAAAATGGACTCTCACAAAGACTGAGTAACTCTCTAAAGCTACCCAGCAAAGAATTAGTTACAAGGGAACCCCCATAAGGCCTTCAGCTGATTTCTCTCCACAAACACTGCAGGTCAGAAGGGAGTGGCAAGATATAGTCAAAGTCCTGAATGAGAAAAAGTTGCAGCCTAGGATACTCTATCCAGCAAGGCTATCCTTTAGAGTAGAAGGAGAGGTAAGGAATTTCACAGACAAGCAAAACTAAAAGAATTCATCAATACCAAACTTATCCTAAAAGAAATATTGAAACATCTACTCTTTAAATAGAAAAGAAGCAGGAAGCTGTAGAGGTGAGAAAACCATAATTGGAAATGTGATGACTACAACAAGCTGCAAGAGAATAAACACGAAGATGTAAAAGAGGACAGCAATTCATAAAAGGCGGGAGAGGGGAACAAGAAAATAGAGATTTTTTCCCCTCTCTCTGTTTTTCCCCTTCATTCTTTTTAGGATGTGTTTGAAGATCTGCAGATACTGATCTATACATAAAATAGATAAACAACAAGTTGATACTGTAGAGCACAGGGAACTATATTCAATATCTTGTAGTAACTTATGGTGAAAAAGAATATGAAAATGAATACATGTATGTATATGTATGACTGAAACATTTATGCTGTACACCAGAAATGGACACAACACTGTAAGCTGGCTATACTTCAATTTAAATATTTATTTATATATAAAAGGTACCCAGCAGGTGAGGGGTTGCACCGGGATTTGAACTCAGGGCTGCCTGGTCCCAAATCCTGTGCCTTCTGTATTTTCCATAACTAATACGAATGGGCTTTATCTTCACTGGAACCCAGGCTAAGCCCATTTCCTCCTTGCTGCATCCTCAGTGCCCTGGAAAACCACCACAGCCTTTGAGTCAATCCTCTTCCTCACATTGAAGATGGAAGGTACAGATTAGGGAACATACTGGGTTGCATACCAAACAGTCAGGGCAGGCTAAGTCATGCTGCAGTGAGAAACAACCTCAAAATCCCAAAGACCTTCAGTAAAAACAGTTTGTTTCTAGCTTACATTACGTCCATGGTAGGTGTGGGGGAGCAAAATTTGCCAGCCCGAAATGCGTCTCTTTGGCGTGCGGGCTATTTCAAGCTGAAAGCAATCAAGGAACAAAAGACTCAGGAGGAACCTTTGACCTTCCCCCTAACCGCCTGAAAGGATGTAGACAAAGGACTTGGGGGGCTGTCTCCCAACTGGGTGTGGAGACAGAAAGGAACCCAGCAGATTTGGTTGATTAAAATTCCTCTCTGGGTCCCATTGTCTCTGCCTGACCCAGCAAATATTTGCTTTCCCACTGAGGTCCCAAACCACTACCCCAACATCCTCTTTTGTCTTTAGCTGAAGGTGGTATTTAAGGAGAGGCTTTTGGCCATTTGGGTGGGTTGGTTTTCTGGGTCTCTCCCATATATACACAGCATTGAACTTTTGTGTGATTGTCTCCCTGTTAATCTGTCTCATGTCGGTTTAATTCTTGGGCCAGCGAGAAGAGCCACGAAGGGGAAAGGAAATTTCTTCCTCCCCAACACAGGTCAGTTCCACACCCAGAACTCAAGCTGGTGGCAGCCTCTATCAAAAACACTGCCTATCTTCAGACAGAGAAAAAAAGGGGGAACCATGAAAACCCATGATTTTGTTGGCCGAAGTCTCATGGCCAAGTCTGATGGCAGTGGATGGATATTATAATCCTTACCCAGAAAGGAGCAGCTACCACTTTGAACAATATTACAGTCTATCATAGAATTCTTTTCCACCATGGAAGGAACAGATTATTTCAATCTGGCAAGAACGTTTTTGTTCTTTATTCCACAGATCCACAACAATTCCTGCCAGAACACTATGGTAATTACTTTTTCTAAATTTAAAAATATAACATGTCATCTAAGGAGTTAGAATTCAGAGTGTATATGTTTTAAGGTGTCTGAAACAGGGGCCTTTTAAACAAACACAATCACATGAATGTAACGAAACCGATTTTCCAAAATGTAAATACAGACTGTTCTGTATATGCGTGCATTTTATTTCCTGAGTAATGGTCATTGATTCAAAAATTAGAAACATTTTCACCACTAAATTTTGGCCTTGTACCTTCACTAAAGATCTCTAATGAGGCATTCAATGTATCTTTTTATTTCTTAGTTCTAGAGGCTGGAGCTCTGAGATCAGAGGTCCAGGAGAGTCGCTGTCTGGTGTCCTGTTTTCTGGGTCATAGGTGGCTGTCCTGCTGACGCAACCTCATGAGGGAAGGGACAAGGGAGCTCTGTGGGGTCTCTTTGATAAGTAAGGGCACTAACCCCACGTGGGGGCTCCACCCTCACGACCTCATCACCTCCCAGAGGCCCTGCCTCCTGACACCAGCTCCCTGGGGGCTACATCTCAGCACACGAATTACGAAGGGACACGAACATCCAGTCTGCAGCGCTGGGTGAGGTTAACGCTTGAACTGACAGGCCTAGTTGAGCAGATTGCTCGCCTCCCCACTGCGGGTGGGCCGCACCCAACCCACTGGGAGCCTGAGCAGAACAGCAGGCCGAGTGAGGGGTAGTTTGCTCGCTCCCTCTGTCCGACTGCCTTCAAGCTGCACGTGGGTCTTCCCCTGCCTTAGGGCTCAGATGTGGATCAGAACCTACCCCGTCAGCCGTCTGGGTCTCCAGCTTGCCACGCAGACCTCGAGACTTCTCAGCCCGTATTACTGGTATGAGCCAAACCCATATATGTATATAAAATATTTCTTATAATATAGATATCTTATAATTGCATATATTTATATATGTGCATGTGTATATATGTATATATGGTATATGTGTATATATGGTGTGTATATACATTAAATACTTCTTATATTTCTTATAATTAAATATATTTACATATACATGTCCATATATATGTATATATAGTATGCATACATATAAAATAATTAATATGTATTCCTTATAAGTATATATTTGCATATGTGTATGTGCATATATACGTATATATGTGTATATAGTGTGTATATATAATACTTTATAATTAATATACATTCTTATAATTATATATGCATATGTGTGCATACGTGTATATGTGTGTACATATGTAGCATGTATGTATATGTTTCTTATAATATATACTCCTTATAATTATATTTATATATGTATATGTGCCCATATATGTACATATACGTGTGTGTGTGTGTGTCTGCCCTACTGGTTCTGTCTGTCCAGAGAACCCTGACTAATGCAAACAGATTAGAAAACCCTCCTTCTGTGCAGATGGGAAAGCTGGTTTAAAGAGATGAGACTTTCCTGGGTCCCACCGCAAGCAGGCCTTGCGGACTCCAGACCCCAGGTTCCGAGCGTGCGCCGAGCCAGCAGCCGGGCAGAAGACTCGCTGTGCAACCTACAACCGGCCAGCACCGCCTTCAGCCCCACGCCCACGGTGGCCAAGGCTAATGTGGGCTTTCTGCCTGCGGTTCCTCCATCAGAGGCCTGCCTCGCCCACACCAAGTTCAGGGAAGGGCGCTGCCTTTCAATTGGGTCCAGCAGGCATGAGGTGCTTTCAGATGGTTTGGCGCCTAGGAAGGGATTTTCAAGGACAAGGTCAGAGATTAGTCCTGATGGCCCTGTCTGTGCAGCCAAAATATTCTTAACTGTAATTAAAACAGAAATGAAAAGAGCCAAAAAAAATGTGCAAGGGCCAAACTTTCCATGCCTCAAACCTGATAACCTGTTTTAAGGCCAAGGAATCAAATGAGGTCAAGAAAATTATTTTGGTCAGCTGAAGTGACCCCATACAACTCTCCACGTCACAGAGGGTCTCTGATCTAAGCAGAAGTGTACAGGAATTGGCCTGGTGGCCCTTCCACACTGCGCCCACGTGAAGCTAGCCTGTAGTTAAACAGGCTTAGCATGACACACACATGGCCAGCAGGTGCATGAAAAGGTGCCCAGCATCACTAGTCACCAGAGGGGACACAGTCAACACCTTAACAGCACCTGACATGTGGAAGGTACTTAGTAAATTACAAATGTGCATCAAACAGTCATTCTCAACCTCGCTGGCGTATTGGAATAATCCGAACTGCTTAAAACATACAGTTTTGAACACCTTAGGTCTGAACTGCGCGGGTCCACTTACATGCAGAGTTTCTGGTACATGCATGCATACTACAGCACTGCACAGTCTGAAGCTGGTTGAATCTGCAGTTAGAAACACAGGGTCGACATAAAGTTATATGGAGATTTTTCGACTGCACAGAAGATCAGCACCTTTAACCTCCATGTTGTTCAAGGGTCAACAGTATATACTGACAGAGGCCCTACCCCCAGAGATTGGGGTGTGGGGCATACATGGGACCTTATAAAGTCCACTGAGATTCTACCATGTGGTCAAAGTGAGAACTACTGGCAGAGAAAGAATGTAACTGCACAGGTGAACGTCATCCATCCAGGTGTTCCTACCTGGACAGCTGCCTTCCTCTTGTCCCGCGTCCCAGCCACCAGTCGTACCTCCCCACCAGCCTATGTCACCATCTCTCAGGAGGTCCAGTCTCCATTGCACGCTTCCCTCCACTTATGTTTTAAACTCTCCTGAATGCATTTCTGTATCTCTGGCTCCTCTCAAGAGCCAGAGGCCACTCAGTCTTACATCAAATGATTTTCCTGGAGAAGTTCCAGAACCTGCGTATAAAGATGATGTGATGAAGAGGAAAAGGGAGGGACAATGTGGGGAACATGGGAGTGATGGAGAAGGACTCAGAGGCTTGGTAAAAGGCTCAGTTATCAACAAACTCACGAGTGTTTCAGTAGTTGGTAACAATGGCACGTGTGACTCTTCTGGAGAACAGAGCTTCGGGAATTTCAGTCACATCAGCAGAAGTGGGGCTTGGAGAACTTTCTCAAAGTCCTTCCAAGCACACTGATGACGGCCTCTACCCTCTACCTGTGTGTAAAGCTCTGGGTAACTCTCTTGGAGGTGATGGAAGGAGGGGACAGAAAGGAGAGAACTGCAGAGGGAACAGCAGAAGACAATAGCTGGTTTCATGCCCTGGCTTTGACGCTACGGTGCTGCAAAGTCCCAGACCTGAGGAACATGCACACAGGCCAACTGCCCGGCTCGGGCCGTCTCCTGCTCCTGCACTCTGGGCAGCTGCTGTTTCAAGAGCAAGAATGCAGGCCGGCTCTGTGGTATTTAAGGCGCTGGTCTTGTGCATATTTTTTATAAGTTGAAGTCTAGTGGATTTACAATGCTGGGTTAGTTTCTGGTGCACCGCGTACCGATTCAGCTGCACATATATATATTCCTTTTCATATTCTTTTTCATTACAGGCTATTACAATGTATTGAATGTAGCTCCCCGTGCTCTATTTTACATACAGTAGCTGTGTGTGTTTCTTTTCCTGTTGACTTCTCGTGGCGTGAGGACACACAGCTAAGGGCAACAATCCACTATAATTCCCTTAAGGAAAAAGTTGAAAGCAGAACCAAGCTCTTCCTAGTTTCTTTTAGGCTACTCTGGAGACAAGGAGCAATTAATATTTATGCTCTTGGCTTTGTAAAAGTTCTCAGCACATATAAGTTATCAACTGAGTTTCTCGAACTTCAGACAATTTAACACTTGAAGGTCAGCAACCTGAACAGACACAATCACGTAGGGTTTTCACACATGTAGATGGAGGACCTCCTTTGTATGTGTCTGTCTGAATTAGAACATTCCAGAGGAACCAGCAGCAAAATAGAAATAATTGTATCAAATGATGTCAAAGATATTTCTCCATTCCTTTGGGGAAGGATTTTTTCATCCCTTTTACTGTCACGACGATGTTGTAGGTTTTAGCCAAGCGTAGAAGAGCAGGCATGAGCGAGCGCGTTGGTAAAAATGTCACCCGGCGTGGGCACCTTTGTGCAACCCACTGGCAAGACAGCGCTCAGACACCACTTTCTCGGTGAAAAGGCTTTCACAGAGAGCGCGCATTCAAGAGAAAATAAAACTTGAATTGCTATTTATAAAGCAGACTTTGAAAGACGGATGGAAGGAGTGGGTTCCATGGGAAAGGAAAGAGGAAAAGAAAGGCAAGGGCAGACTTGCCAAAGGAGCGCTGGCCGTGGCCTAGATCTCTTTCAGAAATGCCAGGAGCCTTGGGAGTCAAACGCTTCTCTCTCCCAGGAGGAGACCCGGGGCGAAATGACGGCTCAGTAACTGGAAATGCCGTCCTCTGAGGCAGAGCCCCACGTGGAAGGCATCAAAAGAGCCTTCTCTCCATCAGTGGCTCAGTGGTGGGGTCTGTAAGCAGCACACAGAAATCTCAAGTAGAGGGACTTTAAACCTGGACTCCGTGAATCTCTAGACGGTTCAAGAATGAGCTTTGAGGGGGAGGTGGGGGGTCTGTGGTAGCCCCAATTTTAGGCAGTTCAGGCAGAGTTCAGAAGAAGGGTTCTATGCCAGGCTGCTCATATTTGGAAGACATTTTTGTGTTTTCATTCTGGGTGCATTTTATTTTTCACTAAAGCGTCAATGGTTGACCAGAAGGACTTTTTTGAGATCGCTCAACTTTCTTGATGTTCCAAAGTGCCTGATAACTGCTAAAAAAGGGGGGGGGGGGTACACTGACACGTTTTGTAAATGTTTGTCCACTAAAATCCATAAGAAATAGTGTCTTTTGGAAACGGCATGGCCAAAGGGCCCCTTGGAGCCCAGGGCCCTTGTGCTGTGGTTTGAGAGAAGACAGGTGGAGAGGAGCGCAGCGGGCTCCGGGCGGCGTGTCCGCTGCGGGGCGGACGGGCCCCCGCCCCGTGGGTCTGCGTTTGGTTTCACTTTGCTGTGCAAACAGTGGGTCTCACGGACGAGTGGGTCCTCGCTTTACAGCATCCAATCTTCCCAGATGTGAAGGAGGTGGCTTGACAAAAGTAGAGTTGGTAAGCTCTTTTGTACATTCTGCGTTAAAATCCATGGCAAAGACCATCTCCTGAAAAAGCACTCCCGGAAATTGTTAAAACTCCCCTCTACGCATCGCAGACGCGGAGAGCTGCCCGCTGGGCGGCAGCGCGAGGAGGGGAAGGGCTCTGGGCCAGAGCGTGCCTGTGGGCCCAGGCGCAGCGGGATTGCTCACGGCACAGTGCAGCTCGCTCCGCACGCTGTGGTCCTCGTCTCGGGCTTGAACATCTGAAACAGCTCGCCTTCTTAGATGTGCGGCTCTGTGCAACCTGTGTTTAAAGCAGAGAACGCAGAATAACACACATTGGGTGTTTCGCTGTTGTGGCTGTTCATTCACAGGCACCACTGTCTGCTGAGAACAGAACTGTTTGACTTGGCCCCTTGGGGTCATATCCTGACCGCTCCCAGGGACGGGGGTGCGTCACACAAGCAGGCAGACAGGCTCGGGTTTTCCAGTGTCCCATGTGCTCTTCAGTTAATACTGGTGTTTAAGGGGCAAACAAGTTCTAAGTGCCCACAGTATACCTAGAACAGAGGTAGGAAAACAACCCCGTGTCAGTGTCCTTTTGTCACTTTGTAGGAAGGACACTGCGAGAAGGCCGGGAAAGGCAGGTCTGAGGCAAGAGGCCAGCTGTGGACCACGCCAGCAGCAAGGTGACCATGAACTCATGGAGGTGGCCTTGGAAAACCTCCCTGGCCTCCCAACCTCTGTGTACAACACACGTGAAGCCGGGAGCCCGTGCAGCGGCCTGAGTCCCCGGCCCCAGGGAGGGACAGCCAGCTGGGACTATCCCCACCTTTACACTCATTGTCAGTGGCCTCCCACATACTTCCCTTCAGGCCCTTGATCTGGGAGGCTCCTGGGATTTTTCTACCGTGGAGTAAGTGACACCATCACAACAGAGCCACAGCAGACGAGTCGCAGCAGGCAGGCGTAAGCGCGGAACGAGCATCTCTGTCAAAGCATCACAGTGCTTGCTGCAGGATGTGGCCGGCCATGGTCTGCTGGCAGAACACTGGAGCACGTCTCCGGAGACGGGCGGGAAACCTCATCTTTCTGACTCCCCGTTCGGGTCTGAGCATCCAAGAGATAAAACTGCCAGACAGTCGGACTGTCCTCGAACCTCGAGGCCATCGTGGCGTACCTACCCCCAAAAGAAAGCAGGTGTTGTGCCCCCCGCACCCCCCTACTCTGCCTGATGTGGCTCCAACAAAGAGGAAGCAGGTGGGGGACTGCAAGACACAGCTGCCCCCCCCCAGGGCCAGGCTTGAGAAGAGGCAGGTTGTCCGGGGAGCACATGGATGGAGAGGGAGGGGTCCTCCAGATGCCTCAGTGGTCTTCCCCGCTGAAGGAGCCCCTGAGCAGGATGCTCCCCTGAGGACTGCGTGCCCTCAGCCGCCACCACCTGCCAGAAAGGCACAGTCTCACCTGGAACCCTCCCTCCTATTACACAGCAAAAATCTTAAGCCACTTGGGGAGGGACAGAAGACCCTGGTGCAGGGGTAGAGGGAAAGCTGAAATCTGAGAGTGAAACAGGGACAGAGGGAAAACCCTCCAGTATCTCAGACCTAAGCACAAGGAAATTCGGGAGAAATCCGAAGCCAGTGATGCCCTGGAGGTACTAAGCATGGCTACAGCACAACCCAGACTCGGACCCCGACACCAGCTCCAATGAGTGTGTGAGTGTGTGTGTGTGTGTGTGTGTGTGTGTGTGTGTGTGTGTGTGAAGGCGGGGGTGGGGAAAAGTCCACACCAAGCAGTTCTTGGACACCAGCTGGCTGTCCTGTAACCCAAATCAGCTTAGACACAACCTACCTGGAGGTGGCATCAGATCCCATGATTAAGGGCTCAGTCCGACTTGGCTACTAAAAATGACATGACCGAAATTAAAAAAAAAAAAACTGTCCACCAAGAATTCAATAGCCAGCGACAATACCTTTCACCTACCATACAACCTAGAAATTGCACTTCTGGTCATTTATTCCAGAGGAATAAATATTTATGTCAACACACTCCCCCAAAGTACCATGTGTGAACCGGCAACACCCCAGCCTCTGTCTCTCCACCCTGATCGTGTGAATAACGCTGAGATCACCCCTTAGAACTGGTTTTAACCTTCAGCTGAGCAGCTGCACGGCCGTGGGTGTTCACATGAGACGCTATACAATGCACACACATTCCCCACAGTTTGCACCCACTCCCAGCTACCCCTTTATAGTATGACGTGTTAACAAATTGACAACCTGCACAAAGCAAGACACAGCTATTTAATCTCTTGCCAGACACCGCCTCTCATGGCACAATGGGGAAAAAAATGTATGTCCCACAAAAAAACTACACAAATGTTCACAGGAATAGCCATGTACCCTGGGACTCTCTAATAGAGATGGAGCTTGAAGCCCTGGCAAGAACAAAGGACAAACTCGTTACCTGGAATATGTGTCTCTTCCTATTAGAACAAACCACTTCCTTCCATGATGGGAGGGGCCCAATGTACTAAACTGGCCACCAAGTGGACAGCTGGTCTCCTCAAGGCAGAATCCTAGTCCAGGGCTCGGCACTGGTCTCTGTTGCTGGCACGTTGAATATCTGACAGCCGCCTTGGTAAGAGGGAGTCTTAATATTGACCACACATCTGGGCATCTCATGGCCCAGTCAAGTTGACACATAAACTTGACCATCACTCTGAGGAGCTGAGAATGTTGTCCTGGTTACAGCTCAGTGAACCCACGTCCTACTGGAAGAGCCTCATCTCTGGCCGGTCCTGAGACCTTCCCTGTTCTCCTGGCCCAGGACAGGGCCTTCCCTGTGGAAAGTCCTGAAAAGTAACTGTGACGCTGAATAGAGGCACTGAAGCAGGAGGGGCGGCATCACTTCCTCCCTCTGCTCACTCAAGTCTCATTCATCTTCCTGGGTTTCTTTGTGTTGTGCTGGAGGAGGTCATCTAGAGGACGTGACCACCAGTTGACCCACGAGCTGAACCCAACGATCAGAGGCTCCTCGCCCCTCCCCTGTCCTTGGAATGTACACTGTGCTCACCACTCCCACAGAGGGAGCGGTTCCAAGGACACAGCCTTGAGAGAATGAGGTGCTGCTGAGACCATTTAAGATTATGGTGGGGGCAGAACTCTGGTCACTAAGTGGTTGCCAACACAAGCTTTGCACGTTCCCCTGCTTATTGCACCTGCCACCTGCCCAGCTGGAGTGGCTGCCTCTTTCTTTGGTCTTTGCTGGCCCTCTGTGTACCGGGCCCATTTTGCAAACCAGCTCCGTTTCCTCTATGGCTTGTCCCCACCACAGATGACAATTCCCACACAAGACATTTGAGCAGAGATGCTCTCTAAGGCAGACTCCACTGGGTCAATTGGTCACTCACAGTTACATCAATCAGTGCTTTTCAAAAAAAATAAGAAAAGAGAGCTTTCCTTAATCTAGCCGTTATTGCATGAAGGAACCTGTCTGAAAAATCCAGACTGGCACAATTCTATTTAAGTAAGAATCCTTCACTTTAAGAAATGACATGATTCACACACAGTACACTTAAAACAAGTCAACGTCCATCTTAAATTTTTTGACCAACACTCAATATTTTTTGACGATGTAGCTCAAACAATCAGAGTGGGCACTGACCATTAGCAACAAGAAAAGGTGAAAGAACACGTCTTTATCAAGTCCTAGAACATCCAGGAACCGTGCTACATGTCTCACATATGTGCTGGGAATAAGTCTCCATCTCGTAACCTAGGTATGCGGGGGTCATCGCATCACTGTGTTTCCTTAAACCGCAGTCAACTCCAAGTCACCAAGACAGCGAGAAGTTCAACTGTGGACACTTCTGCCTGTTCAACGTCTTCTCCAAGGTTATGAAAAGGCTCACAGAGCAAAACATTCATCTCCTGTTCACACACATGTGGCCTCTGGCTGACTGTGGCTTCCATGCCAAGCTTGGATGGCGTCTTCGGTTGCTAGGGTCCAGCCTCCATGGTGCACCACAAGGCCACTCCCCTCAATGTCTTCCCACCTTTCCAGAGAAGTCCCCCCATTCACGGGACCCACAGGTTCCTGACCCTTCTGAGTGATTACCCTTCTTTCAAAGGTAATGGGTTCTTTCTACCACATATGCAATAATCCCCTCAAGAAGCCAGGCCTTCCAGAACTCAAATCCAAAAAGGAATCTAGGACCCAAACCCAAGAAGAAATCAAACCCAGTTGTACACAGCTCCTGACTTCCACTCTGCATCACCAGGCTGGCTCTGCCAAAGCGTGGGCTTCTGGGTGGCAGTTCGCAAGACAATAGCAAGAAAAGATGTTTAGAGACAGGACCCTTAGCTTCCTTCTAGCTTCAGAGCTGCCCTGGCCCTAGGAGTGTAACGGTGAGTTGCTTTCTGGAAATGCCAGGTTCGACATTTCAAGTCAGCACGTGCTAAAAACCATTTGATAGGAACAGAGAAAGAGAGCGGCCCGGGAGCACTGGGCTGGACCTCGCCGGTGAAACTGACCTTGAGCGGGCACCCCACGGCTCTAGGACCCCCCACATGTTCCACAAAGACAAACACTTACTGGACAGCTACTCTATGCCGGGCACTGCGTCAGACTGGAAGAAGTAGGTGAAGGAGACACAGCCTTCCCTTTGAAGGGTTCAGAGGCAGAAAGATTTATCACATCCCAAGAGAGGCCTTAAGGATGTGAAAGAGTTGGAGGGGACAGATCTGCCCTGGGGAGGATCACGTCCTACGTGAAGAGGCAAACAAGGCACAGAAACACCTGGAGAGGCATCAGGGCCAAACCAGGGGCACTAACTCTAACCACAAGGGGAATTCGGAAAAGGTGGAACATTTTTAAAGTGATCTTAATAATCAGCCTTGGTGAGACCTGAGCTGGGTTTCACACTGCTCTCTCCATTAAGAAAAAAAAAAAAAGTTTTAGTGCCTATTACAAGCAGGCTCTGGGAATACAAGCATTAAAACAGTCTAAATTCATGCTTCAAAATGCTCAGCAAAGAGTGAAAGGGGAGGCCAAGGAAACAGAGCTGCCAAAAAATGTGATACAGTCTGAAATCAAAGCATTTTCAGGGTCGGCAGGGTTGTAAAATGCGCAGCCACTGTGGAAACCACAAAAATTAAAACAGAAGTACCATTTCATACAGCAATTCCTCTTCTGCGTATACATCCAAAAGAGTGGAAAACAAGACTTCACAGAGATATTTGCCCACCTATGTTAATCACCGCGCAGTGTCATTTGCAATAGCCAAGACGTGGAAGCACCCTACACGGCCATCAAAGAATAATGGACAAACACAGTGTGGCTTGTGGTATATATATCATGGAATATTATTCAGCCTTAAGAAAGAAGGAAGCCCCAGTCACATGTGACAACATGGATGACCCTTGAGGACATGACGCTAAGTGAAACAAGCCAGTCCCAAAAAAGACAAATACCACATGGTCCCACTTACATGAGGTACCTAGAGTCACCAAACCCACATAAACAGAAAGTAGAATGGTTTTTGCCAGAAGCTGGGAGGAGGGGGAAGGGGGGGTGTCCACTGCTCGGTGGATGTTAAGTTTCAGTGTTGCAAGATGAGAAAGTTCCAAAGATCTGCTGTAGAAAGTGCACATATAGTGAGGACTACTGTACTGTACATTTTAAATTGTGAAGAGGGTACATTTATGGGGTTTTTTCCAACCACAATAGAAAAGATCCATTTTTCAGGCTTTAACCTTGCCTGGGAACTGGGGACATTTTCAGAAAGGAGGTGCCATCTCTGCTGAGGGTAAAAGTTTAGCCAAAGAAACAAGGTTGAGGGAAGGGATTCTAAGCAGATGAAACGGGCAAATTCTTGGGAAGCCAAGGTTGAGCAATTCCTGCTTAGGAAACAGAAGCAGTGAAATCAAAGCAAAGAGAACTTGGGGCCTGTAAATTTTTACCCTTTATCTGTCGTAACAGATGGAGATGGCAGGACATCCCTGTGAAAGATCAGCGCTGGGAGGGGCTCGAGTTCCTTGACTTGCTGTACGTGACCTGGCCACAGCACCCCCGCGAGGCACGTCAGCACTGGAGGTGACCCCATGTGACCTGAGGAAGCTCCCTCTGCCCTGACCATGGAAGGGCCGCCCTCTGTCATCAGCCGACACACCTGCCTATAAATCCTAGTCAGGGAGACAGGGCAGGGTGTAGACACACACGTATGAATCCTATCCGCCTCTGCAAATACACGAGAGCAAGAGCTGGTTCATTACAGCAGTCTCACAGGCATCCTTGGAAAATTACAGGCAGGATGCATCCTTGCAGGTCATCAGCCAGCGTGTCCCCCCAGCCGCGTGAGCCATGAGTTCTCAGCTAACCGCAGTGCTGGCCGGGCCATCACCTCCAGGCCTACAAATCAGAGCACCAGGGAAAAGAGAATTTAAAAGGCACGTGTGTCAAGCAGCCAGGAGGCAGCAGATGCAACTTGGGTTCTTCCACTTTATCGGGGCGAGAAATGAAACAGGTGCACGTCAGCATGGGTTTCAGGCTCTGTGGCGAATACAGAGATGGACAAACACATCCTCAAGGAGCTTAGAATCGGGGGGAGGGAAGACGACACTGCACGCAGTGTCAGAGCCACGGTCGGTTCAGTCCAATAAGCGCTTCGAAATGATCAGCATCACTTACAGCCAACAAATGGCGGGCTCTTTTTGGGCACCGACAGATTTGGGAAGCCTTGCTTTGGGGGTTCCTCACAGACATCCACCTGGAAGACCACCTCTGTCATTCAGGACCACTCAGAGCCGGAATGTGCTGAGACTGAGAAAGACGTGAGGATGAAGGATGCACTGACCAATGAACAGAAGGTCCATGCCTCTTCAGCCCCCACCCGCTTCCTCGAGCCCACTTCCATGGGCCTCACCCCAGGGCCTTCTGTAACTGTGACCCTGGAAGAAACAGCCCCAGCTCATGGAGCCAAAACACAGACATGGGTTTGGCTTGACTTCCACCTGTGCACCCCCAGGCAGGTCATAGCACGGGCCCCACCGTTTCTTTCAGCATTGCTCAGAGGTCACACTGATCTACGAGACAAATGGATGGCTAGCCAACAAGTCTCCTTCCTCCCCCTCTTCGTTTGGTTCTGGTAAATTCCTTAACCAAACAGAACCCAATGGCTTATGGTACCAGCCCGGTGACTAAGAGCCACTTCAGTCTGAAAATGTAATTTACTTGTTTATCCACATTCTTGACAGGTGAACAGACCGGTGTCCCTAGGACGCTGTCTGCAGAGGGAAGACGGACTGGTCTTTGGAAACACCTGCGACTCAGGTGTTAAAACTGGCTGCATGTAGTAGAGCCAGAAATACCCACAGACGTGAAAGAGGACCCCGCTGAGATGAGGTGAGGAGGAAAGGTCTGCCCTGCTCGCAGCGCGTCTCCTGCCGCGTCCCCCAGCCTCCCACGCACCGTCATCGAGGGACTGTTCGTCCACAGAACAAGCCCCCGGCTCACACGCAAAGGCCCTGAGGCGTGTCTCCGCGTGTGCTGGGAAACAGGTCTGCTTTCACCCCGTCCTCCACTTGCCCCTCCCGGTGGCATCCTGCCACAGCTCCTGCGGCAGAAAGTACTTTGCTTCCCTTCCGATGTTGCCGCGGCCCCGCCGGCCCCCCCGCCCGCCCCCCCCCCCAACAGCACTGCACCCAGAAACCGCCTGCGAAGAATAGAAAGCACAGTGACTCACACCTGTCCTCCTGATTCCTAATTTCACTCTCACCTGGGCCCTGGAGCTACCCTGTTGCAGGAAAAATGTGTTACAGCTCATTTGTGGCACCAACCTGTATCCGGGGAAAAGGGCAAGCAGCACTGGGAGAGGTGGAGAACTCAGGTTTATCACGCCAGTGGGCCCAGAGAAGTTAACACTCCAAGCTCGACCCCGTCTGTAGGTCTACACAGGCTTTTATCGGCTGCCAGTTTACACTTTGCAACATCATATGCAAATAAGGTATAACAAAAGTTGACTAATTAGAAACAAGCTTTGTAGAAATGGACCAATCAGGAGGGAGAGAAATAACCAATCAGGAGTGAAGGAAATAACCAATCAGGAGTGAGCTCAGGGAACCAATAGAATCTTGGGGTAAGTAAGCCGTTTCAGAGGCAAAAAGTGAGGTAGAGCCTCTGGGCCAGGGAACCGGACGGTGCCGGCAGGAGAGCAGTGGGCCTGCCTGGGGGTCTTTTTATGGGGCTTCCCACCTCAGCCCCGCTCCCATCCGCGGGTCACGCGGATGCAGCCGTTCCATATTTTACCTACTCTCTCCCTGGAGTCCAGACAGCATCCCTGTGTCCTTGCTTGGGAACAAGTAGCATATTCCAGTTTCTCCCAGGAAACTGCACAAAATAATTTCTCAGGAAGGCTCTCCCCTGCACCCCATGCATAGCAACCACTGCAAATGTATGGCCAGCTGGGGGTGGGGGTGGGGGCGGAGGGGGACGCAAATTGGGCCACTATTCCAGCACTCAGCAAACTCTGACTCTCAGCTCATGCTTCGCTGGGTCATGGAGGAGGGTCACCAGGCACTAAAATAACAAGCCGGATCCCAGTGATGCCTGGCAGCCTTGCTGGCGGCAGGAGGCCGAGTTGCTCTTCTCCCGACACCTCTGGCAGGTACAGGTGAGGTCCAGTTTTTCCCGTCCCTGTGAGTCCCTTTCACGATGGGAAGAGCTGCCAAGGCATTGCTGACAATACCTGCAGAGGTCAGTTTGTAGTGGGCACCAATTTCAGTCCACAAACTAAGACATCATAAAAAAACACCAACGTCCAGTTTCCAGCTTGACATGTAAAGAGCCCAGAAGGCGTCATTATCACTTTCCCAACAAGAAAAACCGCTGAGCAAACTGAAGCCTGACAATTCTTGTTAGATCCTTCAGAGGACTGAGGCTGCAGGGCAGACTGCTGCTCCCAAAAGCTGGAGAGACAGACAGGCGGATACAGAGAAACAGCTTACTGGGGGCAGAAGCCCACAGCCGGAGCCAGTATCTGCAGGAATAAATTAAGCTGTGATTTGACGAGTTGCTGGAGGCTCAGTGGGTTTAAGTTTGAGAATCAAAAATGCTAAGGGGACCCAGGCTTAGCGGGGTCCTCGCAATTTTGTGAATGTTGCCTCCAGGAATCCTACCAGGTTCTCACTGTGAAGATCGGAGAAAAATCCCCTCTTGTTTTTAGCAGGAAGAAGGAAAATCATTGTGTTCCCGATAATAAGGACTGCCCTCAAGAGGAGTTATTTACCAGAATCTAACCAGCTGGGGCTTTACCAAAACCCAGCTGACCTGCGAGAAGAGAACTGTCCAGGCAGGTTCCCAAATAGATGGAGACGAAATCGTAGGCCTGGAGAGCGCTTCCCCTCCCCTGCACCTCCCGCCTCATCACCATGGCTCCCGTGTAATCGCAGGGGAATACAGCTAAGAGAAATGGAAGACGACCCAGACCCTATTTAAGGAGCCTCTAGGAAAATCTAAGACAACAGAGGAGACAAAAACAAGAACACTGGAGGAAAGTTTAGCCTCCTACACCACAGCTACGGCAGACCCAGCCTCACACCTAGCCAGGCACCTTAAACCTCAACCCAAAGGCCTGTCGACCTCAGTTCCTTCTCCTTCTACATCGTAGCTGACTTTCAACAACAAAAATCTCAAGACAAAATATGGACAAAAAACACAGTCTGAAGAGACAGAGCCAGCATCAGAACCACATTCAAATGTGGCAGAGACATTGGAATTATCAGGCCGAGAATTTAGAATAACAATGATTAAAAAGAGTTCTAATGGAAAAGGTGGACAGCACACGAGAACAGATGGGTAATGTAACCAGAGAGATGCTGTAAAAAAAAAAAAAAAAAGAGTCAGAAGGAAATGCTTAAAATAAAAAACACTGTAATGGAAATGAAGAATGCCTTTGACAGGCATATCAATAGACTGAATGTGGCCCAGGAAAGAATCAGTGATGTCAAAAGAGGTGTCAAAAGTAACTTCCAAAACTGAAAAGCAAAGAGAAAAAATAATGGAAAGGATGGGGCAGCATACCCAAGGACTGTGGGATGATTACAGTGTAACACACATGTAATGGAAAAGAATGAAAGAAAGAAACAGAAAAAAATATTGGATGTAATAATGGCTTAGAGTTTTCCTAAATTAATGACATGCAATAAGCCACAGATCCAGGAAACTCAGAACGCTAAGCAGCGTAAGTATCAAAGAGAACAAAAACCAACGTTAACAAAGCACTATACCTAGGCATATCATATTCAAAGCAGAAACTCAAAGATAAAGATAAAATCTTGAAAGAAGTCAGAGAAAAAGAAAAGTTCCATCTCACCTGCAGAGGCACGAGGGTAAGAATGACACTGGCCTTCTCTTCAGAAACCATGTAAGCAAGAAAAAAGTCAAGTAAATCTCTCAAAGTGTCACAAGGAAATTAGTCCACCTACAACTCTATCTCCTGTGAATTTGTCCTTCAAAAGTGAAGCAGAAGTAAAAGACTTTCGCAGAAAAACAAATAATGAAGAAATATGTTGCCAGTAGAACTGCCTCGCAAGAAATATTAGAAGTTCTTCAGACAGAAGAAAAATGATGGTGGTTCGAAACTCAGATCTGAAGAAAGGAAGAGCATTAGAGAAAAACATAAGTGAAGGTAAAATGAAATCTTTTACTTTTCTTACTCTTAATTGATCCAATAGACAACAACGTGTTCAAAATAATCATTGCAACAATACGTTTGGTGATTATAGCTTATGGATAAGTGAGATGAATGGCAACAGTGTTGTAAGAGGCAGGAAGGAGGAATCGGGAGCACTCTGCTGCAAGGTACTTGCACATCTATAAGCGGTACAGTGGTATTGAAAGTGGGCTTGAAGTTGTTGTAAATGTACACTGCGTACTCCAGGGCAGCCACTAAGAAAGGTTAAAAAAAAAAAAAACAAGTATAATTGATATGCTCAGAGAAGAGAGAAAATGAAACCATACACAATGCTCAGTTAAAGCCAGAAGGCAGAAAAGGGGCAGAAGGGGAAAAAAAAGAAACGAAGAACCAGGGGCAATGAGGCAATGAATAGAAAACAGTTACAAATAAGGTAGATATTAAACGAACTATAACAATAAACACTTTAAATGTGAACGGCCTAAATACACCACTTAAAAGACAGAGGCTGTCAGAGTAGATTAAAAAACAAGACCCAATTTTATGTTGTCTACAAGAAACCCACTTGAAATATAAACACACAAACAGATTAAAAGTAAATAGATAAATTTGGGTATTTGAGATTTGCAAATATTAACCTCTGTATATAAAAATAGATAAATTTCTTCTGTCGAGCACAGGGAACTATATTCAGTATCTTGTAATAGCCTTTAATGAAAAAGAATATGAAAATGAATACACACACACACACGACTGGGACCATTATGCTGTACACCAGAAACTGGCTATACTGTAACTGACTATACTTCAATTTAAAAAAAAAAAAGAAAGAAAGAAAAGAAAAGCTATAGTAATTAAAACAGTATGTCTCTGACATAAAATCAGACACACAGACCAATAGAACAAAATAGAGAGCCCAGATATGAACCCACCTGTATACAGTCAACAACACTAGGACACACAATGAGGAAAGGACAGTCTCTTCATTAAACGGTGTTGAGAATATTAGCCACTATTTAATGAAGAGACTGCCATTTGCAACAGCATGGATGAAACCAGGGTACATTGTGCCAGCTGAAATTAGCCAGAGAAAGACAAACACTGTATGATCTCACTTGTATGTGGAATTTAAACTACAACAACAAAAAGTCAAACTCACAGACATAGAGAATAGACTGGTGGTTACCAGGGGCTAAGACTCCAGTCAAAAGATACAAGCCTTCAGTTATAAGATGAAGACGCTCTGGGGATCTCGTGCACAGCATGGTAAGCACTCTGTTGAGTACTTGAAATTTGCTAAAAGTAGACCTTGAGTATTCTGTTCTCACCACAAAAAGGAGAAAAATGATGGTGCATGTATTAATTAACCTGATTAATTAACCTGAACATTTCCCAAAGTATAAGCAAGTCAAATCATCACACTGTAAACATTTTATATAGAATTTGATTTGTCAATTATATCTTAATAAAGTTGAAACAAATTAACTAAAATAAAGCAACATACTTTGTATCATAATAAAGGGCTGCCACCACAGAGTAAATAAGAATAAAATAATTCTGTCTGGCAGAGGTAAGGCAGGGATCACGGAGGAAGCCATACTGGAACTGGGTCTTGAGAAATGAGTAGAGTTTCTCCAACGAAGGGCATTTCAGCTGAGCAGAGATGGCACAGCAGGAAGTGCTGGTCGGTGTGGCCAGTGTGTGATGTGGACGGAGCAGAAAGTTCTGGAGGCCTTTCTCTCCCATAGCTGTCTATTCTAGCCACCTGCAAAGCCCAGAATCCCCCAACAACCTTCCGTACCCATACCACATCCTGCCAGGGTCCAGAACAAGGTCTAAGTAATCTTTACAAACCAGCATCTCCAGGCACAACGCCTCCCTTGCAGGCAGACTTTGATAAGTCAGAGCCACTGGACTTGGGCTTGGGTAATGGAAAATACCCAATACCCAGTGGTACCACTGGCCTTTGTCCAACAGCTGGAAATTGTGCCCTCTCCTCCTGCCCCCATGGCTTGTTGATGGTCAGTCCCTAACTGCTGCCTCATGCAGTCTGGTGGGAGGCTCGGTGTGACTCAGGGCTCTGCTGATGTCCCAGGAGGTCGCTGGAGGGATGCGGCCCCTGAGCGTGGCTCCGGGCGCTCAGGCTGTGCGCTCAAGCGGGGGGGAGGGGGAAGGAGGGTGTCCATACAGCACCCAGATTTCTAAAGAAGAAAAGGGGAAAAAAAACCCAAGACACTTTCTGCTTCTCCAGATGAGTTCATAGCATGAGAAAAAGGAGACAACATTTGGTCAGCCCGCGTTTACGACAGCAGGCGCCGTTTCCACCCTCAGATGGCTGCACAGAAAGAACATTTCGAACCTTCCAAATTGCTACAAATACACACACGCATGCTAGATACTTGACCATGACTGTTCTTAATATAGTAATGTTAAGCCAGAATTGTCTTTTTTTGTTTTGTTTTTTAGGTGCTAACTTTTTCTTTCTTTTTTATTGAAGTAGAGTCAGTTAACAATGTCGTGTCCATTTCTGGTGCACAGCACATAGTTTCAGTCATACATGTACATACATACATTTGTTTTCAGATTCTTTTTCATTATAGGTTACTACAAAATATTGAATATAGCTCCCTGTGCTGTACAGAAGGAACTTGTTTATCTATTTTATATATATTAGTGTATATCTGCAAATCTCAAACTCCCAGTGTGTCCCTTCCCACCCCCTTCCCCCTGGTAACCATAAGTTTTTTTGTTGTTTTTTTTTTTATGTCTGTGAGTCTGTTTCTGTTTTGTAAACAAATTCATTTGTGTCATTTTTTAGATTCCACATATGAGCGATATATGGTATTTTTCTTTCTCTGGCTGACTTCACTTAGAATGACAATCTCCAAAAGAAGGCACCTAAGACACTTAAAATGTTGCATACACGTGAACACAACATTTAGACATGCTTAAATGTAGACTGTCTGATGGTATGTCTTCATTTGAAGGATAAAAGCATTTCAGAATAAAAGGAAGAAAAAGTTACTGGCTATTGTGTTATTATGATCTTATGGAGATCTGTGATCGACTTACCAATGGCAGTGATCACAAGCCGTGTTCATTAAGCAATTACTGCCCATCAGAGACTAAGAGCGCCACGCATTTCCTTATTTTGTTCTCTCCAGAGCCTTCCAAAGGCCGTCCTGTCATTATCCCATTTTACAGATAAGAAACAGGCCTGGGACAAGAGATAAAGCCAGGCCTCACACTCTAGCCTGTCTGAGTCTCAGTCTTTTATTTTAACCCCCTCCCACCCCAACTGTCCCCTTGCAATGGCGGCAGCACACCTGCCCACTCATTGAAGAAGCAGTTGCTGAGCACCTGTGTGCACACCCACGCCGAGGACCGGGGGATGACAATGTGTATGAAGCGCAGTCTGTCCTCGGCAAACCTTTGGTCAAATAGTCAGTGTCCTTTTTTCGCTTTTTAATTACTACACAGATAGCAGCTGTATTCACAATAGCCAAAAGCAAGAAGCGACCCGAATGTCCTTCAGGGCATAAACAAACAAACTGCGCCCTCCCGCCACGTGGTAGGGCCCCCTCCCTCAACAGGAAGGCGTGAACTGTTAACACAGGTAACACGGTACAGGTATCACCACTAGCGCAGGTATTGCGTGGCACAACACTAGTCATACATCAGCACGTGCCGCTGAACAACTCAAGGACGGACCTCCACGGAATTGTGGCCCGTGGAAAAAGCCAAATGAAAGGTGACATGCTGTATGAGTCCATTTATGTAACAGTCTTGAAATAACAAATTACAGAGATGGAGAAAGGGGAGTGGCTGCCAGGGGCTAGGGATGGGACGGGGAGGGGATGCGGCCATGAGGAGCAGCACCAGGGAGCCCGGGGTGATGGAACCAGTCTGTGTGTTGATTTGAGTGGTAGTTTTGAGCATCATCACATGTGATAATATCACATAGAACTATTCACACACACACGCATGCACGCACGCACGCACGCACATGCACATAAGCCAGGGGACATCTGGACAAGCTCTGCAGACCGATGTCAACATGCAGGTGGTGACGCTGCACTCCAGCTACCAGAGCCATGTAAGACGTCACCACTGGGGGAAGCTGGGCAAAGAGCACAAGGACTTCCCCGTGCGTATTTTTGGAACTTTCTTGAATCTGTAATTATTTCAAATTTGTTTTTAAATGTTTGACTACTACACAAGTATTCTTTTTGTAGATTCCTCAGCCCCACCGGCGGCGGCGGCGTCCCTGCTCTGGCCCTGCGGTCGTCGCCCCACGAAGGCAGAGGTCTCACAGGTCCTCGGCCGGACTCCAACTGAGGTAGCCGATGGTTACGTAAAGCCAGCAGATCACCTGCAACCGCCCCGCCAGCAGTCAAATGACGGTCTCATCTTCAGATATGAAGCATGGTCCTTTTATTAAATAGATCCACAAGCACACAGTTTGCACTTTCAGGCATTTTCTACAGTAGGAGCTAAAATATATGTATGAACTCTGCCCACAAATAAATAACGGCCCCTTCTGTTCACACGCAACGCTCCTTTTTGAAGAGGTATCCCATTTGTTATCCATCAAACATGCCACCCATGAACCTGATTCAAAGGTCAAAAATCCCACAAAAAAGGGCCCCCCAGCCTCCTCTTGGGGCCGCAGAAGCTTGGGTCCTGTCTTCACCAGCGTCCTCTGATAGCCTGGCAGGGTCTCTCTTTACTGACCCCGTTTTGTCAAATACTAGAACCCAGGAATTGTAAGACGCGCCCTGATTTCAGAGATAGTCAAGCATGAAAAGGCGCGCCTTAGAATCGATGAAATTCTGTAATATTCCATGCAAATACTTTCAAATTGAGATCACGTAACCTCTGCATTTATCTGAAGAACAGGCTGCTCCCTCTGGCCATTAGAAAAAAAATAAGTTTCGGTGTATTGGTGATGTCATCCTTCCCTTCAAAACACAAGTTCCAAAGGAAGGTTTCCTTTTTTGCAAGATAAGAGCCAGTGCGGGGAAAGGGAGGAGTGTGGTTATTTGTAGCAACTAGAGCTCAGGAAACTTCCCAGAAAGACCAGAGGCCAGTGTGTGTGTGTGTGTGTGTGCGTGTGTGTCTATGTGTGTGAGTGCGTTCGTGGGGCTCAGCTGACTGCAGGTCTGTGATTCATCGCAGCTGGCTGGATCAGAAGGGCAGGGATGCAGTTGCCGGGGTAGGTAATCAGCCACTTCCTGCCTGTGCGGGGCATCAGGAAAGCCTGGCTGAGTCACGCAGCAGTGACCAAGGTGGCTCTGCTGAAGGAACAGGTTCGCGGCCCCTTTTCAATAGGCTTCCTTTGCTGAGTCACAAACTATTCAGAAAAATTTCCAGCAGCAGCAGCGCCGCACCGGGGCCTGTGACTGAGGAGGGAGCAGCTGAGAGAAACCAAACAGGCCTGCCGCCCCAACGACAGGCAGAAGAGGAGGGGGTGGTCATGACCACCAGCCTCCACCCAGGTCCCCGAGGCCCAGGCTGGAGGGTTACTGCGACCCAGGCGTGGAGCCCAGACATCGGTCTCCCAGTGGAATCAACCTAGAGTCACCCAATCACAGATCCCAGCGGGCCCCAGACACCACCCCGTCCAGGAGGGGATCGTTCAGGAATAGGTACACTTGAGTGGAAAATAAAAACCCCTCACTTCCACTAACCCACAGCAGGCATCTAGCATCGTCATTCTGAACGTAGGCAGACCACCAATAAAAGCCATGATACACTCATGTCACACAGTGATTTTTGCAAATATCCTGAAATATCAACCCCCCTTCATCTCTGCTTAGAAATCACAGATGTTTTTCAACCTGCTCCTACCTCTTGCCGTTTAATCCAAAGCAGCAATAAAAGCTTTGCATTCTATCCAGTCTCTCTGGCTTCTGAGATCGTCTGCACGTAGAAAGATTGCTCCCTGCTCTCCAAGGCCTTCCTGCTGCCGATTAACCTCCAACTCTGCACCCTTTACAGTTTATAAAGCCCTTCAAGTCCTGAACAAGGCCTGGGCTGGAGGGTTAGTGCCACCCGGGTGTGGAGCCTCAGACATTCGCCTCCCAGTGAAACCAATCTGGAGTCACCCAATCACAGACCCCAGCGGGCCCCAGACACCACCCCACTAACCCACAGCACTCCAAAATTATGCAAAATCTGTTTAAAGTGGCACATTGGCTCCTGTATCACAAACGTTGGTGCTTCGTATTTTGATACCTGTATTTCAATAAACATGCTTTCTTGGGCAAGCTGATATATTTATGTTTGCATTTAAGAGCTATCCTGAGAAGTTACCCTGATTCCAGCCCAGACAGCCACGGAGAAAACTTAAGAGCATCATTTGCCAGGGTTGTCGTGACAAATGACCACAGACCAGGGGACTTAAGCAACAGAAACTGTCTCATGGTTCTGAAGGCTGAAGTCTGGGACCTGTGCCCAGGCCACTCTCCTCTTGCCCATGGCCATCTTCTCCTTAGGTCTGGACACACCATCGTCCCTCTGCACACGTCTGCGTCCAAATTTCCCCTTTTGATAAAGACTTCAGTCCTTTGGGTTAGAGTCCACTCAAATGGCCTCATCTCAACCTCATCACCTCTGCAAAGACCCTGGCTCCAAATAAGGTCACATTCTGCAGTTCAGAGGGGTTAGGACTCCAACATATCTCAGAGCAAAGCAGGGTCAGGGGGACACGACAAAACACAGTTCAACGCACAGCACTCAGTATGGTCACCTCCATCTTTGCTCAGGCCCAGAGTTGGAGCTAATAGTTTCCTGACGCCGCCTCGGTCAGGACTTGCTGGCTTTATAAACTGTAAAGGGCCCACAGCTGGTGGTTAATTGGCGGCAAGAAGGCCTTGGAGAGCAGGGAGCAGTCTCTCCACATGCAGACGTTCTCAAAGGCCGGAGCAGAACGCAAAGCTTTCCGGCCACGAGGCAGCCAGTGCTTTGGCCCCAGAAGAGGAGGAACAGGACCACTCTGGTATCATATTTCTACTTTCCATTGGCAGCTGCCGCCAGCCTCACCTCTAATTTTTCTAGCAGTTATGATCATCTGATTTGCGCACGTGAGGGGGCAGGGGGAGCCGCCCGCACCTGTGGCTGCTCACGGCCTGGGAGACACTGAGCCCCCAGGGAAATGGGAGGGGTCCTCTCACCACTTTCTCTCTTTCTCACTCTCTCTCTCTCTCTCTGAGAATCTCTCTGGTACATCTTGACCTCAGGCTGATTATCCAAATCTGAAATCCCGTCTCCTCCACCTGACCCTGTTCTCAAGGGGACGAAGTGAAATCTGCACCTCGCTGCTGGCAGGCCTGACTCCAGGAGCTGCAGCCAGCCCAGGGGAAACCAGCTGAAACTGTTTCTGGGGCCCCTCGACAGACCTATTTCAATATGTGGCCAGAATCCATAAATCTGATTATGACTCAAAGTTAAGAAGCCAGCAGCCCTGCGTCCTAGCAGGACGATCAGAATGAGCACTTCCTGTCAGCAACTTGAAGGCAAAGGAGGCAGCAGGTGAGACAGTTGCCTACAAGCCCTGAAGAGACATTGGAGGCGATCACACCTCTGAGCAGCCCCTATGGTGGCCATTCGCCAGAGTGTACCAGCTGGGGTCCAGCCGTGTGTCCCGGGGACCCAGGGCACATGTACGTCTTCACAACACACCAGATTCACACGCCGTGGTAATTACACACGGAATTGCTGCTTCCCACGTGTCTCCCCTGCTGGCTCATGAGGAGTGTAGGGGCAGGGAGCGCTGTGTATCTTGCCCTCCCACCACCCCGTGCTCTTGGTGCTCTACACGGATCTCACCCAGGAGATGCCGGTCCTGTGCTCTCAGCCTCTCCCCGCGCCACACCTGCCTCTTTGGTAGCTTAATGCCCTTTCCCAACACGTCCCCCCTCCGAGGTCGCCCGAGGGCGGCTAAATTCAGCTTTGGAAATCTCAAAGTGTGCCCAGCGCGTGGGAGCAGAGGGCACACTGCAGCCCCCCGTCCCCACCACCGGAGGAGCCCCCAGTTTGCCTGGGGCTCCAGTAGCATCCCACCTGCCTTTATGACATTTACTTTCCATCCGGGGTTGTGCGTACACTGTTTCAGTTTATTCTGGAGACTCCTGTGCAAGGTCATGCAGCTCAGAGGGTTTGTGGCTTAGTAAGAAACAGATTCTGTCTTTGTCCCTGTTCCTAGGACAGAGCCCCTAAGACCCTTGGCGGCTCCTGTGTAGTGGGCATGTCTTCTGTTATTCCTAAGGAGCCCCGTTTGGGCACACCTGAGTTATGCTAATGAGGTGACAGGTGCAGCCCCCAGATGTGGCCGGATGGGGAACTTCCAGCCCTACTCCGGGAAAGGAGTGTGGCTGCTGACGGAGCGCCATAAAAATTCGTCACAACGAGATTTGATGAACTTCCTGGTTGGCGAGCACGTAGAGACGCCAGGAAGGTGGCGCCTGGAGAGGGCACGGAGCTCCACGCCCTCCCACAGCCGTGCCCTGGGCATCTCTTCCATCCACGTGAGCCTGTATTGTAGCCTTTAGAACAAACCCGTGATATAGCAAGTCGACAGTTTTTCCCGAGGTCTGTGAGCTGTTCCAGGAAATTTTCAAACCAGAGGAGGGAGACAGCTCCCAGCATTAGAGCCTGTGGGTCAGAAGTACAGGTGACAACCTGGGACTGGCCACTGGTGTCTGAAATGGGGGGACCTGTGGGGTCTGCTCTGGCCCCCGGCAGACAGTATCAGAATTTAGTAGAAAGGCTGGATTCCCAGCTGGTGTCAGAGGACGGGTTAGGGTGCAAAAAAAACCCCCACACATTTGGTGTCAGAAGTGATCTGTAGAAACGGGTAAGAGCTGAACCAGGACCGGAGCTCAGACACGGCTGATCCAAGCGCTGTGATCCACCAGCTCGCGCGGCAGCCTGCTGGGAAGTGGCTTCACTGCCTCAAAAGGATGCTTGGCTTCCCAGCCCTTCTCCCAGTACCATCACCACACTGTGCATCCTGCCCCCTCACAGCCGCGTCGGAAGTTTGACTTCTTGCCTCGCGGCTCCCAGGCTCCCAGCAGGCTGCCTTCCAAGTCCTTCCGTGGCTCAAGGACTCCCAGGGCTGTCACACAGGAACCAGGAAGTAAATAAAATAAAGAAGAGGCGAAACCATTTTTCCACTCTCAGCCCCATCTTATCTGCGGCGTCAGACACACGGGCACTTAAAGTGCACCAGCCCCAGAGGCAGCAGCGTCAGGACCAGTCTGTGGCCTCGGCTGACAAGCAAGGGCAGGAGAGGTGTCTCTCCCCGCTTCTCAAAGATGCCCGTGTCCCCTCTGTACCCGAGTAGGTCCTCACTACCCTGCCAGCAGTTTAAAAACAAAATGAACAAAGATCAGAGACTTTGTTCACACAGTGTAGCCTGGAGATCTCGGCAACCTCACTGTCACTGGTGTTTCCAGGAGGATCGGTTAACATTCTAAACGCGTGTTCTCTTGGCGCTGCAGGCCAGGGTCCAGACGGTGGAAGTAGCGGAATACTAATTACTTGGAGCCAAGGACATTTGTAGACCATCTTTCACTTTCTTCACGATTTAAACCATCTGTTCCTAACGCTTCTGGTCCCGACCTTCTTTCCAGAAATCAAGTTAATAAACTGGCAAAAAATCTCTAATTAGGATGAAATCAAATAAGATTTCCTTCCTTTCTTCTTTCTTCATGGGACCAGTATGTCTGGGGGGTTTACTAACCCCAGGCAGTGGGCTAAATTCTGGGGAGAGTGAGGAGCAAAAAGTGCACCGTTCCTGCCCCCGGGGCTTTAGCCTGGTGAGTCATCACGCCAACACAAGGAGTCCTGTGGAGAGAGGCATGCGGTCCCCTGCATGCACTTCACGGGGATCTGAGCTCGTCCCAGAGTAGGAAGCCTCCCCCGCGGACATGACAGCAGGTGCAAAGGGTACTAACCAGCCAGAGCAAGAGCAAGTGCAGAGGTCTCGCCAGGGAAGGGAGCAGTGCAGGGTCAGGGGAGCCATGGCGGCGTGAAGGGTCTACGATGAGACCAGGGAGGCGGGCAAGGGCCAGGCCGCCCAGGACGCCGTGAGCCGTGCTCACTGGGTTTGTCACGAAGCCCAAGAACAAAGGAAAAGAAAAATCCACAGGCCTGAGCACAGCCCCACGAAGGGCCTTCATCCCTGGGGTGACACAGCCAAAGAGCTACGCCGAAAACGTCGTTTCCCGGCAGGATGTAACACCAGCCATGCTGCACTTTTCACACAAAATAGGAAACAGTATGAATTAGTATCTCCTCTAGAGGTGACAACATGGGCACACAGGGAAGGAAGGCCACCGGCCCAGGTCACAGGTACCGGGGGCTAAAGCACAGGGCACCTGAACCATGTTCCCCGGTCTCTGGACTTCCACTTCCAAAAACATAGATTAAAAGTACATCACTAGCAGCGGGGAGGGTGCAGCTCAGTGTAGAGTGAGTGCTTAGATGCACAAGGTCCTGGGTTCAACCCCCAGTACCTCCATTAAAAAAATAATAATAATAAATAAACCTGATTACCCCCTTCCCCACCCAAAAAAAATTTTTTTTTAATACATCACTAGTCACGTTAGGTGACCCTCCTCACTTATGCATCGGACATGCTGACTTCTGAAGGTGCGGGGGTATAAATGACTCACCCCGCGGCCAGAAATACCAGCCAGTAAAGGATCAGCCCGGGAATGCTTACCCTTTGCCACCTCCTTTCTCCACACACTAAGCCCTTATCCTGTCCCATCTCTCTGCACCACGGCACTCCCAGCTTCCTAACTGAGCTGCCTTCCCGGTGGCAAAGTCTGGGCCACGGCACCTGCAGCATAACCTCTCGTCAGCACAGCGAAGGCAGACGCCCGGGTCTTGAGGGGGAAAAGGAAATGTCGTGTGTTACTCCCCAAGGCACGTCTAAGTCACCCTAGACCATCGAGGCTATAATTCAGCCTTCCGTGTGTTTAGGGAGCGTTCTTTATGCCAAGCCTCAGTATTTTCATCTGTCAAATGGAAATAATAAGACCCCCACTGCCAACAGTGGAGAGCAGGTGACTCCAACCAAACACCCTGCTGAGAACAGTTAGCATGGCTGGGAAAATGTGAAAAACGTTGACTTGGGCATAGTAAGAAGCTAAAAATACAGCAAAGAGTTGCCATCCAGGGAAGATGAAGGCCTGTGGAGATGAGCCCGTGCTGTGGAGAAGTTCTTTTCTCCTGGAGGCATTTGCTCATTCTAAAGGGGTTGGCCAAGAGGCGGAGTGGTAATTCTGATAGCCTCACCTGGCCAAGGGGTTGGGGATTGGAGTCTAGGCACAGAAACAGAAGGGGGACATGGCCCTTCACTTTGAATTGGAGCCACACAGGACACACGAGAAAACCCAGGGTAACCATATGGAACTGTTGCTCAGTTTCAAATAAGCTCAACCACTGACACTGGATTGAAGCAACCAGAGCAGTTAGTGCCCTCAGGCACCCGGCAGAAGAAACTGTCACTCTCTGGGGAAAGACAGCAACGTGTGAATTACTTCCACAAAGAATTTTATAAGAATAATGCCCTGAAGACCATCAAAAATAACAAGGCACATGAGGAAACAAAACCACATGACTGAAAATTGTCAGGAAACAATAAAACGTAGAAACAGACCCCAGTCAACAAGCACAAACTATTAAATGCTTAATACGTTCAAGGAGATAAAAAGCAAAACTAAGAATTTCAGCAGAGAAATGGAAATTATTTCTTCTAAAAAGAACCAGGGGACATTCTAGAGCTGGCAATAACCAAAATGAAGAATTCGACCTGTATGTCTGTTAGTGTTTGTTTTATGTATTTACATGCTCCTATACTGGGCGCCTGTATGTTAATGAGTATAATATCCTCTCCTTGTATTGATCCTTTTATCATTATATAGTGTCTTTTATCTTGCCATATGGCCTTCGTTTTAAAGCCTATTTTGTCTGATATGAGCATTGCCGCTCCTACTTTCTTATCAATTCCACTTGCATGAAATCTCTTTTTCCATCCCTTCACTTTCAATATGTGTGTGTCCTTTGCTCTAAAGTGTGTCTCTTTTAGGCAGCAGATTGTGGGTCTTTTATGATCCAATCTGTCACTCTATGCTTTTTGATCAGAGCATTCAGTCCACTGATATGTAAGGTAATTATTGATAGGTATGTATTCATTACCATTTTAAAGCTTGTTTTCCAATTAATTTTGTATTCTTCTCTGTTCCTTTCTCTTCCTTTTTGTTTTTCCTTTTGTGGTTTGATGGTTTTCTTTTGTATTATGCTTGAGTTCTCTTCTTTTTGGTTTTTGTGAATCTATTGTATGTTTCTGATTTGTGGTTACCCTGGTTTTCAAGTATATTAACCCATTACTATACTTACTTGCTTTAGACTGTTATTCATATAAGCTCAAAATTTTTCTTCCCTCACCGACATTTTGCAGTTTTGATGTCCTATATGACATCTTCATGTTTATTCTTTTGCTGTTCATTGTAGTTATAATCACTTTCACAGACTTTAAAAAAATTTTTTTAATCTATAAACTAACTTATTTAAGTTACCTACAATCCTTTTATATATTTGCTTTTCCTATTGTGAGTTTTTCTTTCCTATAGATTCTTGCTTCTTTTCTATTTAGAGAAGACTTTTCAATATTTCTTTTAAGATAAGTTTAGTATTACTGTATATTTTTAGTTTTTGCTTGTCTGAGAATTTTTTCCTCTCTCTTTCTATGCTAAATGATACCCTTGCTGAGTAGAATATACTAGGTTTCAAGTTTTTCCCTTTCAGGACTTTAAATATATCTTGCCACTCCCTTTGGCTGCAAAGTTTCTGTAGAGAAATCACCTGATAGCCTTATGGGGATTCCCTTGTAACTAACTACATTATATGAAGACTAAACAACATGCTATTAAAAAAACCAATGGATCAACAATTATATGAAAGAGGAAATTTTTTAAATACCTCGAGGCAAATGACAATGAAAACACAACCACACATAAACTAGGGGATGCAGCAAAGGGAGTCCAAAGAGGGAAGTTCACAGCAATACGGGCTTTCCTCAAAAAACAAGAAAAAATCTCAAATAAACAACCTAACCTACCACCTGAAAGAATTAGAAAAAGAAGAACTAACAAAACCTAGAGTCAGCAGAAGATGATTGAAAGAAATGGAAAGATAGCCCATGCTCTTGGATTGGAAGAATTAATACTGTTAAAATGGCCATATTGTCCAAAGCAATCTACAGATTTAATGTGATCAAATTACCCAGGACATATTTCACAGAACTAGAATAAATAATCCTAAAATTTATATGGAACCACAAAAGACCCAGAATTACCAAAGCAATCCTGAGGAAAAAGAACAAAGCTGGAGACATAACCCTCCCAGACTTCAGACATACTGCAGAGCTACAGTCATCAAAACAGGGTGGAACTGGCACAAAAACAGACATATGGATCAACGGAACAGAACAGAGAGCCCAGAAATAAGCCCCCAGACCTATGGCCAATTAATATTTGACAAAGGAGGCAAGAATGTACAATGGAGAATAGACCGTTTCTTGGAAAAGTGGTGTTGGGAAAGCTGGACAGCCCCATGTAAGTCAGTGAAACAGAGCACTCCCTCACACCATACACAAAATAAACTCAAAATGGCTTAAAGATTTAAATATCAGCCATGACACTATAACACTCCTACAGAAGAACATAGCCAAAACATTCTCTGACATAAATCACAGCAATGCTTCCTTAGGTCAGTCTCCCAAGGCAAAAGAAATAAAAACAAAAATTTTTACATGGGGCCTAATCAAACTTACAAGTTTTTACACAGCAAAGGAAACCATAAACAAAATGCAAAGACAACCTATGGAATGGGAAAAAAATGCTTGCCAATGATGCAACCAATGAAGGATTAATTTCAATATACAAACAGCTCATACAGTTCGATATTAAAAAAAAAAAACCAATCAAAAAATGGGCAGAAGACCTAAATAGACACTTCTCCGAAGAAGACATACAGATGGCCAACAAGCACATGAAAAAAAAATGTTCAGCATTGCTAGTTACTAGAGAAATGCAAATCAAAACTACAATGTATCACCTCACACCAGTCAGAATGGCCATCATCAAAAAGTCTACAAATAATAAAACGCTGGAGAGAATGTGGAGAAAAGGCAATCCTCCTACATTGTTGGTGGGAACATAGGTTTGTGCAGCCACTATGGATAACAGTATGGATAGTCCTCAAAAAAACTAAAAACAGAGTTCCCATATGATCCAGCAATCCCACTCCCTGGGTATATCCAGAAAAGACAAAAACTCTAATTCTAAAAGATACAGGCACCCCAATGTTCACAGCAGCACTGTTTACAATAGCCAAGACATGGAAACAGCCTAAGTGTCCATCAACAGACTGACTGGATAAAGAACATGTGGTATGTATATTCAATGGACTATTACTCAGTCATACAGAAGAATGAAATAATGCCATTTGCAGCAACACGGATGGACCTAGAGATGATCATACTAAGTGAAGTAAGTCAAACAGAGAAAGACAAATATCATAGGATATCATTTATATGTCGAATCTAAAAAAAGTAATTCAAATGAACTTATTTACAAAACAGGGGCAGACTCACAGACAAAGAAAACAAATACATGGTTACCAAAGGGGAAAGTAGTGGGGGTTGAGGGGAGGGATAAATTAGGAGTTTGGGATTAGCAGATACACGCTAGTATGTATGATATAAACAACCAGGACTTACTGTGTAGCACAGGGAAATATATTCAATATCCGTGTAATAACCTATAGTGGAAAGGAATCTGAAAAAGAACACACACATGTACATACATACATGCATAACTGAATCACTTCAGTGGTACACCTGAAACTAACACAACATTGTAAATCAACTCTACTTCAATTAAAAACAAAGTTAAGCACTGTCACTAGATGTTGACAAACATGAACGACTCATTTCAAGACACTGCCCCCTTCATACTGGGCTTCCGTTGTAAGGTCTACGCTATTTGCATATGGCGGGCCCTTCTCATATCTGTGAAGCCCTTCCATGACCACTCTTCTCCATCTTGTCGCCTCCATCCTCGGATGTGCATGCAAAAGCTCCAAAGCTGTACAAAGCTCATCTGGCTGGATACCACCTGCCACTTTTCCTGATGTCATTGTCAGACACCTCTGTGGGGCATAAGTGGCCTTCAGGGCATCCAGTCACGGAGCCAATGATTGGTGCTTCCTGCTCTTGCCCCTCCTCAGCGTTGAGAATTTAGTTGGCAGGGACGTGGTGTGATAGAAAGCTTTCTGGGTATTTGATCTGTGCTCCAAATTTCTCTTGCCTCGCAACTTGACCAAAGCTTTTGAAATTTTAAAAAAGCACACATACAAATTAAAAAAACAAAAAAGAATTCTGTGGATAGGTTAAGAGAAAATTAGTAAACTAAAATATAGAGGGAAAAAAATAAAGCATAATAAAGCATAGAGCAACAAAAAGATGGAAAACACAGCACAGAAGGTAACAGAAATAAAGTATGCATTAAGAATGTCTAGTATATATGCTTGTGAAATTCTAGAAGGAGAGAGGAGAGGATGGGGGAAATGCAATATTTAAGAAATAATGAACTATGAAAACTAATACACTGTGCTGTACACCAGAAACTGACACAATTTAAAAAAAAAAAAGAAAAGAAAAAGAAATAATGGCTGAAAGAAAGAAATAATGGCTGAGGAAATTCCGAAAACAATGAAGAACATCAAATCTCAAATTCAAAAAACTCTAAGAACTCCAGCAGGATAAACAGAGAAATCCACCCCAGGCACATCATAATAAAGCCACTGAAAATCAAAGACAAAAGTAACATCTTGAATACAAGCAAGAGGGAAAAAAAAGGCATATTACCTTTCAAAGACCTCAAATAGGATGGCAGCTGACTTTTCAACAAGAGAGAATAGAAGGGCAGCTTTAAAGCTCTGAGAGACCCGGCACGTACACACAGTGTTGGGGTGAAAAGGGAAGCAGCGCTGCAAATCCCAGAGGCACTGACGATATGCCAAGAAGGTGTTGTGAACAACTCTATGAAAGTGATCATGAAAACTCAGATGCGTGGTCAATCACCAGAGAAATGAAACTTACCCAACCTGGCACAATTAAACAGAAAAATACGGCTGAATCTGTAACTTAAAACCTCTCCAAAAGGAAACTTCGGATCCAGACGGGCTCACTGGGAATTCTACCAAACACTCAGAGGAGAAGTGAGGTCACTCTTAAACAGATTCTTTCCAAAAAGATAAAAGAAGTATTTTCCAACTCGGTTTTGTTTTTTGTTTTGGGGTTTTTATGTGTTTTTTTGTTTTTTTGTTTTTTTTTGAGGCCAGCCTAACCATGATCCAAAACCTCTTAAGGCCATTACAAGGATGGGAAGTTTCAAATCAATCTTACTCATGAACAAAGACATAAAAATCTTAAAAGGAGGGTAAACCAAATGCAACAAAATATAAAGAACTTAATACATCCCAGACAAGTTAGGTTCATTCCAGGAATGCCAGATTGGCTTGGCATTCAAAAATTAGTCAGAATCTCTTCAGATCTCAAAAGGTGCAGAAAAGGCACTTGATAAAATTCAGCATATATTCAGCTTTTTTAAATACTCATAGAAGACTAGCAATAAAAGGTAACTCCTTGCTTTTATTTTTTTTAAAAAGCATCTACCAAAAAACATAATATTATTGACAAGAATTGGAAAGAGAAAATAAAATTGTTAGCATTCTCTGACCACACAATTGGTTTACATAGAGTCAAACAAACAAACAAAAAACTACAGAAAAACTATCAGAGCTAGTAAGTGAATGTAACAAGGTCCCAAGGTACAAGGAAATTATTTAACATACAATTATTATTTCTACATAACAGCAATAAATAAGTAGAAAATGAAGTTTTTAATGATGCCTTTAACCTCTTCATGTTTGATCTTTATGAATGTATTATCAAAAAAGTTTGTAATCAAACAATTTTTTGTTGTTAAAAAAAGATAATTTTTACAATGACATCAAATAAAAACCACAAAAACATCCCTAGTCTGAGGGATAACAGCAAGTACTTGAATTTAAAACTCTCCATGCAACCTCCAAAAGAAAAAAACCCCTAAGATTATCAAGGAGTAGAAATAAACCACACAGACTTTCAGCATTACCAGGATATAGAGGAACTTCAAATGATGCAGAGAAATATGCACCTTATTGCAACAAAGCTCTTGCTGGAGTTCTGCTGTGGGTTCAAGACCTTGGGAGGAAAGAGTGGGAGAGGAAAGTCTTAAGAAAATCTACTAAAAATAAGAGAGCAGTGAACTCTGCAGTCACACGGGAGGCAGTGCTCAGAGAGATGCTATGCTGGGTTTAACGCTCTGTTGTCGCCGTCTTGAAATTCTTAATTTTGTCTTTGAATTGATGTTTTAGAAATGAAGTCTGACCCCATGAGACATGAGAATTCAGCAAGGCTCAAAGCAGGTGCAAATAAGATGTGCTATGTCTACAGCTGGGTAGGTGAGAACACGTATGGTCCTAAGAGACCGTGTTTTCTTTGACCCAGAACGTGCTCTGACTGCAGAAAGAAGGCAGTGTCATTCTAAGGAGAGCTGAGGACCCAGGAGCCCCATCGTAACCTTACTCCCCTCTAGCCGCCAACCACATCTGCTGGAAATGATGACACAGAGGCAAAGGACAACCCAGGCCTCCTTTCCCTCTCAGTCCTTCCGTCCTCATCAGGGAGCCCCAGGTAGAATGCTGGTAGAGTGCGAGCATATCAAGAAGTGAAATAAAAACAGTCAAGTCACTTTTGTACGACGAGTCCATTGTTTTAGAAAAAAGATAAAATACATACGCATGCACGAACTGGGAGATCCTAACCCTGTGACTTTGGTGACTCTGCTGATGAGTTATATTTGCATTTCAAGTTGGCATCACACAACATAAAGGTGAACAGTAGAATTCAAGCCAATAATTTAAATTTTTCTTTGTTTAGAATAGCACTAAATACCAAATTAAGAACGGCATAGCAAATCGAGGGACTGACTTAAGTAAGGTGATACTGGTGCGTGTGTAGACAAATAAGTCAATGGAATATAATAGAGAGTCTAGAAACAGACCCTCTAGGTTTATGACAAAACAGCCCCAGAGAGCAATGGGGCAAAGAGTCTCCCAATAAGTGATACTGAGCCCATGAGATATGGGAGTGGAGAGGGGGGGAGATGACAAAGACCCCTAACTCTTACCTAGTCTGTAGGTGGAAAATGGAGGTGAGTTTTAAGTGTGTTCGCTACAAATTATTAATGCCAGGAGGTGAGGAATAGTGCCTACCACAGTGCCTGGCTTATGACAGTCTCTCAGTAATTATTAGAAATACGGATGGATGGAAGATGGATGGATGGAGGATGGATAAACTAAAACAAGAGTTAATCAGATGCAAATCTTACAGCTCCAAGAGCACAGAGAGTTTCTCCACACAGTCCTCTTACCCAGTGCCTAAAAAGCATCATACACAGTAAGGCTTCAGGCTTTGCGGTAAGAGGGGAGTTGGTGACCATTTCCGCAGAACTTTTCATGGTCCTTCGTGGTCTTCCCTGTTTACTAGCCAGGGAAAGGGCTTCTATCAACCTGGATCTATAATGTCTACCATCAAGCGGGTAATTTATTTTACCTGCAAATTAAGCATCCTGCCAGGGCTATCAATCTGGGCTGAAGGCAGAGGAAGAGAGCACTTTTCCACCCAGACAGTCTCCCACGGAGAGCTGTGCAGCGAACGCACATCCAGCGGACAGGGGTTCGCTCAGCTAAAAACATGTTTTCCTAAGACAGCCTAAAATGACAACCGGGCATCCGGAAGAGAGACCACTGAAGCCACAATTTCCAGACTAGGATTGTATATAATTGTAGTCTTCAAAGGTTTGTCCGTTGCAGGAAGAAGCCCACTCTACCCACGAAGCATCACTCTGCTCCTGCCTGGCTCTTAGAACCGCAGGCTTAGGAGCCGCTCAACACGGAGGCATACGCTCAGTCCCAGGGCAGGGGCTGGCGCACATCGCATTACCTCTTATTCCGAGTATAAAGCATAACGTGCTCACGCATAAACTCTGCAGGTCTCCACCTGCCGCTCCACCCCTCCTCCTCAGCCCCAGTCCCTCCCGTGGTTAACACAACTAACAGTTGGATCTGTTACCTTCCGGTCTTTTTCCTTTACCTGCACATACATTTCTTTTTATTTAAAAAAAAAAACTATATATGTATAATATCATATTTAGTCTTTGTCCCAGTTCCTAGCACAGAGCTCCTAAGACCTTTAGAATGTCCTGAGTAACAGGAATATCTTTTTTTATTCATAAAGTGTCCTTTTGGTATAGGATGCACCATAATCCACCTACACCGTCTCCTATGAGTGGATGTGTGTGTTATTTCTGGCTTCCCCTACCCCAGACCACACTGCACATGTGTTTGCACGCTAGTCCTACCACAGGGTCCTGAATCGCCCCCCACCTGGCTACTCTTAGGGACTGGCCAAGTCAGTTGCCTGGTCTCCCGCTGTCAGAGCATAAAAATGAGAATGTAAACATGGCAGCAAGAATCCACTACCTTTATTAGCCACCATGCAGATAAATGACTCAGCAAGCTTGTTTATTTTCCCTGGAGTTAAGCTAGGATCAGATGGCTCAGCCCACACATCTTCCCTGCTCTCAGACTCCTAAGTAATCAATGGTTATCATCACACACCCTCCCCAGAGGCTGGGTCCATATTTTCAGATCAATGACACAGGTAGAGTCCTTCGTCTGAGAAATTACAGGGTCTTACATCCTAGTGTCTAACCTCTTCCTAACTCCTTGGGTGGTTCCAAATAAAAAAGACGAAACCCTAATGATGGAGAGACTTCATTTATTGACGCTACTGTGAAATTTTCTGGGAGTTTCTGCAAGGAAAAGGCTCCAGGTGGGTTGAGTATTTCTTTCTTAAAATGAGCAGCTAGGACATATGGAAATCTATTTGGAACCTTTTTGTTTAGGAAACCTCTAAAAATAAGCTAAAGTCTCTTACTCTCTGGGGAACCACCAGCGTAGTAATTCCTCCGCACAGTTCTCTTGGCAGAAATCGTTTGATTCCTTCTCGTCTCCCTCCCTGTGGGTGTGAGTTTGATCTATCAGTGTCTG
The DNA here is from genome assembly GCF_009834535.1 of Camelus ferus. Lineage (NCBI taxonomy): Eukaryota > Metazoa > Chordata > Mammalia > Artiodactyla > Camelidae > Camelus > Camelus ferus. Next base: position 3,506,088 of record NC_045730.1, on the reverse strand, counting down.
AAAGGCTCCTCTCATCTCTGACGCTGTATTCCCACTCATGGAATAGTTCCAAAGGAAGTTTCAGGATGACAAATCTCCAACTCATTAAATACACCTGCTAGTAGCCCCGCCTCATTCTTGAAGCTCTGCAGGGCAACTGGAGAAGTCAGTCCACTTAAGAGATACACAACCATCATGTGAATAAAGAGGTGGGGTGGCTGCAATCTCTGGGTTGCGTGATATTATCACAACCCTAGGGCCAGCTGGGTCCAGACAGAGCCGTCTCTGTAGGGTATCACTCACATCCCAGCAACGACAGATCCTGTCTTTCTCTCTTTCATCAAGGATGACAGATTTAAAACAGGTTGACTCACCTGGACCTCTCACAGTCTCCTGCTGACACACTTCTTCCCATTCCCTCCCCTCCCCCCAAAATCCTTAATTAGTCCCGGGGAATTCAGGGCCTCTGGCTGGAGAAACACCTACCGGGCCAAACCATCTGCAAGGAGGGGACGGAAATATTTTCCAGGAACGCATCTCAGTCCTGATGCTAAGAACAAAAGACAAAGTTCTGAGGGCCCCAGTGCTAAATCCTGGAGGTAGGAGAGAACCAGACTATGAAGGAGCTGGGGCTGGGGGGAGGGATAAAAATGTCTCAGAGTTTAAGTGGTTTCCCCCAAACTGGCTCATTATTGGAAAGTCACAGGCTGCAGGCAGCCTTCCTATGTCTGGCCTGGGGATCCTGCATTGCTAATGTTATCAGAAACCCGAGAAGAACGCAGGAGAGAATGAAAGGGGTATGTCAAGACGCCAATCACTTGCCAACACTTACTTTTTAAATTATTATTATTATTACTGAAGGTTGTTGTCATTTTTTCCCCACACCCAGTGAAGATAAAGGTTCCAAAGGAGAAGCAGCAATCCCACGTTCCCAGCAGTCCCAGCATCATGCCTGCCCAGGCCGCCCCTCTGAGCTGGAACCCAGAGCACCGCCAGCCAGGACCCAGAGCACCGCCAGCCGGGACCCAGAGCGCCGCCACCGCCAGCCGGATGACATTCAGAATCCGGAGCCTTCACCTCCTGAAACCTGCCCCGTCCCAGCTGACTCGCGACAAAGCCAGACGGTCTCTCCAAAAAGAACCATCGCTCGCTTGGCCCAGTAGAGATCTGAGCACAAAACAAAAGTAAACCCCAAAGTGTGCTGCGTCTCTCAAGTTTATGCAATCAGATAAGGGAGACACCTGTTGAAATGATCTTATCCAGAAAAAAAAAAATATATATATATATATAGAATATATATATATATATATATATATATATATATATATATATATATATATACACCTTGCATTTTTGCATTAAAATTGACTGATTTTTTTAAAAAAGAGGTTGGTTGCATTTTATTTCATTTGTGTGGTGGTCAGAAAGAAGTAGAAATAGGTGTAAACCCCTACCATGATGCTATAAATGGGGCCCAAACAGCATGCAATGCCAGGTTAATGGAAAACAATCATTTTCAATCGGTCTGTACCGGCACAAAAAAGCACAGACGTAAAGACACTAAAACTCACATTTTTCGCAGCTGACACTGATCTGAGAAAGTGGCGGAACAAGGAAACCTTCTCTTGGAGGCTCATGATTGTCTCGGGTTATCCTTAGGAGCTGCTTTCCAGAGAGCCAGAGCCGCAAAGGAGCAAACACCAGTCCCGGCTCCCGGGTGCTGGGTGCGGGTGCCAGTCCTGGGCCTGGATGCTCAGGCCACCTCTCCAGGTATCCGCGTGCGGCTCCGCCAGGCAGCGGCTTGAACGAGGTGACCCAGGGTCCTTTCCAGAAATTCCACGTGGTGGACTGATTGGCTTGAGTTGATAACCAGAAGGGGATAAACAAAGAGGCAAAACGAACCATCTAAAGTACGTGAATTAAATGACACTCTGTTCCTCGTCCCAAGTGAAACGTGTCACTTCTTAATGACAGCTGGCCCAAGATTGTGCTCTTTCTCTTGTCTCGCTGGCACCCCAGCTGCCCTCCTGCTCCCAGGACCCCCCACGCCAGGCTCTGGCAGCCTTTTCTGACTCCTCTCCACAGGCAACCAGGCTAGAAGGCGGTCGGAACAAGGAGGGGGAGCCCCTTCTGAGCCGACAACTCGTCATAGAACACACCTCGCCGCGGGCATCCGGGCAAGGACACACCGTCACCCTCACCAGGCAAATCCATCTGAGTCAGGACCACATCCTGCACCCACAGCCATCTACCTCCGTGCAGCGCGTGCGCAACTCCCCGGCAGCCAGTTCACCTGAAAGCAATTGCCCAGGCAGCCAAACCTGATGCGACCACTTTAGATTTCCAGAAGAGAGGGTCACTGTTGTTTAACCCTGCAATAAGCAGCCAAGCTTTAAGAAAAAGCACATAGGAAGAAAACTAAAAGTCAAGTCTTTTAAAGATTTCACTATTTATAATTACACATGTGATAGAGGTAATTGTTCTCATTGTAAAAGATTCAAATATAGATGTTCATAGAGTAAAACATAGGGTCCTGTGTTATCAACCCCCCACTTCAAATTCACCTTCAGAACTAACTTTCTGCTATTAGCAGCTTGATAAGTATCCTTCTATCTTTTTCTATGCATTGGTATATAATATATATATAATTTATATATTTTTATAAATTATATATTTTATACATTATAAATTATGTTATATAAGATTTATATATAATATATGAATTATAGTTTTATATTTATTATGTATAATTTTATATATAAACATATTTTATGAAGTGTATGTATTATATATAAAATATTAAAATATATAAAATTATAAATTATGTTATATATTATAAATTTAAATTTACATGTCACATATACTTTATAATATATAATGTACATAATTTATAATTTTATATTTATGATACATATAATTTATATATAATTTTATGATATAATTATACATAAAATACTAAAATATTTATATATTATGTATAATTTATATATAAAAATGAGGACATAAATGGCACCATACTAATAATAATATGTACTAGAAATATTTTCAAATCTGTAGTATGTTTATCTCATTATTTTTAATTGTTGCAGTTTTCCATAGTATGAACATATTATAATTTTTTTAACCAGTTCCACATTGATGGCCATTTAAGTTGTCTCAGCTCCTTTATAATCATACACACATGCTTTTCTGTATATACATGTGTGTGTATTATATATATCATGCCTTCATGTAAGACATTTGCATCATTTCTAAATTGATCCTTATTAGAAATAACTTCCCATGCAAGTATTTGTCTGCATTTATGTCTTAGGACAGATTTCTAGAAGCTAAAATTACTGAATTAGAAGAGACCAAAAGTCTTACATGCTTCATTATTCACCAGTCAGAAAGCACACACTACTGCTGATCACAAACAACACCCCAAAAAAAAATCACAAAGGAAATTTACAGAGAACGTTCTAGGTGTCTGTTACCAATTACACTCTGAGTTTTGGCACGAGTTTTCTGAAGCATCTAATTTTTTCTCATAAAAAGAAGTCAACTATAGGAATCCCAAGAGCCAAAAATATACCCTTCAGATCCGCCAGGGCAGCAACTTAAGCCAAAGAGAACTGTTTCTGTACCAGCCACGCAGCCGAGGCCAGTTACACAGGAGATGTAGACCAGAGATTGAGGCTTCGGAGTTAGACACGGATTTGAATCTGTCTCTACCACCTGAAGCTTGCTCTCTCACAGCACCTCGGTCTGTCAGCTTCTGTTCCATCCTTACCGTGGCCTCCCTTTGCCCGCATCCTGGCTCCCCTACATTTCACTCATCCCACCTTTGGCAGCGGACACGTCTTCCCACACACCAGTTCACCTCCCTCCCTTCGAAGGGCTCGCAAGGCCAGAGAGAGAGTTCCGCTTCCGACTGGAGCACAGAAACTTGTAACAGATCATCACACCCACCCACAACACCAGAAAAAGAAAACTGGATAAACCAACAAAAACACATTTTTTGAAAAGCTATTGGGGCCTGAGGATTCAAAAAAGAGTCTAGAGGCAGTAAATTATAGAGACAGCCGGGGGCTCTTTCTTGTGGACGGAGATGGCTCTGTTCCGGAGGTAACGGCTGAGCTGGGGAAGGGTGGGTGGATGAGTCTGCCGTAGACTGAGGGGAGGTGATGGATAAGCCTGTGAAGATTCACTGAGATCAAATACATAAATCCAGCGGTCTCCTCCACCCCAACCCCTGCCCCTGCACATCCCAGGTGTACTCACATCCACTTAGACTCAACGCAATCTGAGAATTGGAAAAACAGCTTAGGTTGTTCTAGTTCAAAGTTCTCAATTTTGGCTGCAGGTTAGACTTAGCAGGGAAGTTTAAAAAAAACGTGCCGTGGGGGAGGGCAAGGGGACATCCGGACCAATTAAAACAGAAGATCTGCAGGTAAGGCCCAGACTCCAGGACTTTCTGAAGTTCCCAAGGTGAGTCTGGGATGCAGCCAACATTAAGAAGCACTGGTTTGATCCCACTCGCTCGTATCAGCCCGTAGACTTTAGGTTAGAATTTCATGTGCTAATCAGTCTTATCTCCTTCCCACTTCTAAGGGTGCAGGCTACTTCTTGGCCAACTCTGTGCCTCTCATGGCATCCTCCATAATGGTCTGTGTGTAGTAGGTACTTGATCAAGGTTCTCAAGGTGACTGATTATCTCCCGGGGAGTTAACATTTAGAAACTCAGCACCAGGAACAAAATGCGTCTCTTACAACTACAAACTGAACACTCTGGATATAGGAGAGAGAAAAACATTTCCAAGCCAGAAAAAGGCACACCTTACACTTTCATACCAGCCCAGGAATGTGGAAGCAAAGGAAAATCCAAGGAAATCACCTCAATACAAATGAAAGGAAAGGTCGGTTTTCCCATCTCAAAAGACTCCTCCCACAGAGTTGCTTCTCTTTCTGCAAACTCATTGACTTTTCTCTAATCAAGGTGGATCCAGCAAAATAACAAAGACTTTGGCTGCGTGGCCACCTGGTAACCGTGGTTACCTGGTTTGATGCCCCCTCTACCCATGACAGTCTGTGTGATCCAGGGCAAATTATTTAACCCCTCAAATTATTTAACCTCTGAGCCAGAGTTTTCTCATATAAATTGTTAAAAGATTAAATGAGGCATGCTAAAGTTTTTAAGAATTTACTCGAGCAAAAGTTGACTCGAATTGGGCAGCATCCAATCCAGCAGACAGAAGGGCGCTCCAAGCTGTTGTACAAGATGAAAGGATTTTACAGCCAGAAGGAAGCGGGAAGAGGAAAGTTATTCTCGGCAAACAGAGGGTTGGTTATTGCAAGGTTACCTCCCTGTGGGGGGTGCTGGGGTCCATCAGGCAGATGGCCTGTTTAGTGCAGAGAAGGTGATTCCTGACTGGCTGGTTCAAGATCCCATTTCTGGGAAAGCCAGAACTGTACTTAAGTCTGAGTTTGGTGATGTGCAGATTAGCATAAGTGATTCCATTTTGGGTCCGTTGCCTTGTTTTTAACAATATGAAATGAAAAAAGAAAAAGAAAAAAAATATATATATATATATGTATATAACTAACTCTTAAAATTGTGGGGAAGATTCAATGCAATGTTCCAAGTCTAAACATCTAGCCCAGAGTGGGCATTCAAATATTACTTCTGTTTATTTTGGAGGAACCATGTCTTCATATATATAGTCTCTGGTAAGAAAATCAAGTTAAACCCTTGCCTGAAGGCCCGATTCCCAGACCCTTCCAGCACCAACAGCGCGAGAGCTAGGCTAGCTCAAGACTAGACAGGGTTCGGTTAGGACGGGTCTGGAAGACTCCTGGTCGGAGCAGTGCAACAGGAACAGAGCCTGGCTGGGGTCTCCCCCTGCTGCAGGCAGCGCTGAACCCTTGAACCAGCTGGCTGCGCTTGCCGCTGTTTTGCCTGCCCGCCCCCGCGCCAGCCAGGAGGGGTGGGCGACTGCTGCCCCGCCCGTTTCCTCCCGATTGTTTTCGCAGAACTGCGCTCTGGGACGGCTAATTGTTGAGTCCTCGTCGTCGTCTTCCCCACAAGAAGAGGGCTTTGCTCAGCAATTAAGGCAGGCTGCCTGAGAACGAGGCCTCTCCATGTTAGATCCGGGCTTGACCGCCCCCCCCCCCCATGAAAGAAGCATCGCCTGCTTTTCACTGAGCCGACGGTGAGCCGGAGCTCTGCACCCGACAGCAAGGCAGGCCCCACCCCGCTGTGTCCGGGTGTCGCAATACCAGGAGGCGAGACCGCCGCAGGCACAGCAGGGCATGAAGGCAAGCCTTTAGACGTCTTGTTTCTCCTCCCAGTGAACCAACACGAGCGAAGATCGCCTTTGGTTTGGTTCGTCCACACGGTGGCCTCGGCCCTCTCCCTTCCTTTGTGCTGCATTTCAGCCTCACGGGGAAAAGGTAACTCCACCAGCAGCCGTGTGCTCTCTGTTGCCATCTCAGGAGGTTCCCCGGGTGCCCAGCTTTGCATACTGATGTATTTTCCTCTGATGTTCTAGCGCCAGTGAGAATGTCTCACTGTCTAAAGTGATCGCCTGCTTTGAGATGAAAGGATTATGTTCCGTGGCTTTAATCTGAGTGTAAACTGCTTCAGTCACTCCTTTGGGAAACATTACCTAAGTGTCTTAGTGCAGGTCATGTGGCAAGTTCACTCTTTAAACAGGAGACTCTTCAGGAAGTCGGGTCTAGCGGGGCTGACAGCCAGCACCAGAGAGCCCAGGAGAGCACGGGGACTGAGGGAAGGAAGCAGGAGGCTGGGGGGACCCTGAGCAGCGTCTCTGAGAGCTGGGGGGAGAGGGCTCAGCATTCCCGAGAGGAAGGAAGTTGCCCCCTTAGTAGCTAGCAGTAGCAGCTCTTCCTGGCAGCTGAGAGACTGTCAGGGCCGCGCAGAGCTCCTGGCACCTCCCGGGGCACTGTTTTCTGCCTCATTCTTTCCAGGGAAGTAACTCGCAGAAAAAAGAGCCGGATCGGGAGTCAGGTAGGTGTAGACCCAGCCGCTTTATGCCTGAAATTGCTTCCCCGCCGTGAGCCTCGGTCTCCTCGTCTGTAAAGTGTCGGGCGGAATAAGAGGACCTTGAAGGTTCCAGGCTGAGCCATCAAGGCTTCCAAGGCTGAAAATGATCACATGTTATAGTGCGTTTACGATTCTCACTGACTTTTCTCATTCATCTCCTATGGAAGGTCCTCCTGGCGTTTAGCACAGTCTTGGACCATAACAGGAAGTCCATAAAGTAAGTGAGTGAATGAATGGACGAAGCTGACTCAACCCAGCTCTTCTCGCCCCGCAGCGCTCCGTCTCTGAGTGAGGAGGGCCCAAGAGCAGCACAATATTGTCCTTAACAGCCCTTTCCAGTTTCTCATTCACCTAGTCCTTTGTGAGCTGTGGATTTTAAAGAGCAAGGATTACTTCCCCAAGGCCAAGTAATTTTACTAGCAAAGTACACTAAACTTCCAAAACAAGAAAAAGAAAGAAAAGAAAAATGCTCAAGTAATTTTATAAGACTGATAGACGCTTGAGTCAAAATCAGGAAAGAACAGTATAAGAAACAATAATTATAAGCCAATTTCACTTTGCATGTAGGGGGAGGCTCGAACAAAAAGGCTTGATTTCACTTTAAAGACTGCCAAGAACGATGCCGGAAGTCTTAATAGCCGGCGACCTGCATTGCAGGTCCCTGAATCAGTAAACAAGTAACAGACAAAATATTTGAGATAAAGACAAGTCAGAAGGTGGATGCAGCTTCCCAATTCTGGCCTCGTTTCTCAGAGATGTACTTCCTAAGTTTTGTTTTCACAGAAGAGAGGGCAGGATGAGAAACCCACCACATCAAAGGAGCCCAAGTCACCAGCTGCCGTCCACGTGTGCTTCAGCAAAAGGAAAGGCGTCACATTGTCATTCAAGGGTCTGTCTCCCACTATATAAAGCAATCCCTTGTTATCCTACAGTGACCGCAACTTTGTGTTGTTAATGCACTGTGTTTTTATTGCATTACTGGGTCCACAGTTGGCTGGACCAGAACCTATTACGTATATACACAAAGCTCCTAAAAATGTATGTCGGCAATTTGAAATCTGCAGTGTATGCTGAAAATAAATAATGACCAGGTTGGCTATATCTTAGAAGGACAGGGATGACAGAATATTAAAAGTGCTCATAATGTGATGCAACACATCAGAACAGGACAGAAAGCTTATTTGTTCATGGAAAACAATGCATGGTGTTAAAGCAACCTCAGTTTATGATTTTTAGTTAAAAACTTAAATTTTAAAATTAAAAAATCAAAACCGGGAAAAAAAAAGAATTTCTTGTCCAGATATAATCTGTTTGCCACACAATGAATTTATTCTTGTGCAAGAAAGCCCAGAGTCTTGACTGGGCTAAGTCCCCCCTTAGACCCGGAGCACCTGCTAAGCACAGCTTTTTGAGGGGACCGTACCCACACCCCAGGCCTGGTTTGAACTGGAATGTGGTTCGTGTCTTTCTGAAACACAGTGAGCAACACGATTGCTCCAGGGAGACCATGGTCTCTCCAGAAGTTCCCTTCCTCTTGCCGGAACTCGTCTTCCGGTGGCTGGCAGTGGTTCAGCTCCCCCAGAGCACGAGGGCTCGAGCCTCCCTGAATACACCTGACTCCCGCTCCCCAGGCACGTGCCCCCTTATCCTGGTGAGTGAGGTGCCGTCATGCTCTCCATTTGGCACCCGAGGCCCAGAAAGTCCCCAACAGCTGAGCTGAGGCCACGCTGTCCCCTCGATGGGCTGAGGAAACAGACAGCTAACCCGTTTAACTCCAAAGCCCCAGAGTGACAAAGCGATGCATCACAATCTGTCTCACACCCTCTTGTCCACTCTGTCTGGGAAGACGCAAAGTGAATTAGAGAAAGAGCAGGCCGCAGTAAGAAAACGCCCCCAGCCCCAGGGGAGCAGCCCAGGACAGCGTCTGCCTGGTTGACGGCTCGGATGTGCGGGTGAGATCAGAGCATCCGGCCCCAGAGGCCACCCGTGTGGACGGCCGTGTCCCTGCTCCCCAGGGCTTGTCAGAAACTGTCACGGTGCCGTTACGCCTCCTTCCTTGTTTCCCTCTCCGTGCCTCTGGTTCCTCTCCAGCTCCAACCGCTGAGGCGTTCTGGGATTTAATAACAAAGGAAAGAGGGCTCAGACTGAGCTTCCCTCGCATCTTGGAGCTGGACAAAAAGATGCTCGATGTAATGCCCTGGGGCCAGCTGCTGCTCCATTTCCAACAGTGGCAATGTGGTTTGTAAAGGAATCTCTTTTTTTTTTCCTTAAATGAGACACTCTGATGCCCTTGCCTTCTCTACACGGCCACTCGGCCGTCCCGGAAGCCTCAGGACCTGAGCATCCACAGTGAATCCATTAGATCACCAGCTCAGGAAGGGTGTTGCCAAGGCTTAAAACGTTTTCTGTCTCTGCTACTTAGAACAATGACTTGCACATCCCACGCCTTCAACAGACACTTATTGGTGAGGGATAGCCTCCCTCCCAGTCATACTGTAAAAACCTCACTTTCCAGTGAATGAGCCCCTCTAGGCTGGACCGTAACTGAATCTGCTTTTAAAAATAAAATAGGAAGGAGCCAAGACCTGGGAGCACCCCAAATGTCCATCCACAGATGACCGGATAAAGACGTGGTATATACACACAATGAAATACTCTTCAGCCATAAAAAGGAATAAAATAATGCCATTTGCAGCAACATGGTTGGACCTAGAGATGATCATACCAAGTGAAGTAAGTCAGACAGAGAAAAACAAATATCAGATGATACCACTTATATGTGGACTCTAAAAAAGTGATACAAATGAATTTACTTACAAAACAGAAACAGACTCTCAGACATAAAAAATTTATGGTTACCAAAGGGGAAGGGGTGGGTGGGAGATACATTAGGAGTCTGGGGTTAGCAGATACAAACCTATAGATGTGAAATAGAAAAACAAAAAGGATTCACTGTACAGAACAGGGAACTATATTCAATGTCTTGTAATAACCTATAATGGAAAAGAATCTGAAAAACAGATAAATGTATACATATGTAACTGAATCACTTTGCTGTACATCTGAAACTAACACAACATTATAAGTCAACTATACTTCAATTAGAGAGAGAGAAAGAAAGAAAGAGAGAAAGGAAGGAAGGAAGGAAAAAAAGAAAAAAGCCAAAAGCTTTTTGCAGGGCATTAACAGTGAGAATGTTTTCATCCTTCAGGCTCCGCCCAAACACCCGAGAAAAACCTTCCATAGCAGTTAAGACACATGGGGAAACCATAAGGGAGGATGAAGCTGAGTTTGAGGGCATGGAAATTGACATGACCGCCTCCCTCCCATCAAGAACATCAAGTCCTGAGCTTGCTGGGTAGTGGAAGGCAAGTCGTTCCCAGAAATCACAGAATTGTGGAGCAGGTAAGAAACTTAAAAACTCATCAGCAAAGGAATATCCATGAGGCCATGGTGATGGAAATAAATGATTGACTACGTGAATGAATAGCGAGAAGTGGCAAGTTTTCCTCACAGAAGAATTACAAGCAATAAATGTGAAAAGGAGAGAAACAGAAAGTTACCATTAGACACCCCAGGGATAACACCTGCGAGGAAAATAAAGGAATGAATGCTCAAGTCTGAGCGTGAAGCTTTAAGAAGAAACAGGATATGTGTATATCCTCAAAGTTTACGCCCCCAAAATCTTTATCAATCACTCTGGTGCTTTGAACATATGTCTGCAAATTCTCTGATACGCCTCCCTTCAAGAGACAGAGCTAATGTTCACTCTTCCTCTGAGTGTGAGCTGAACTGTGACATTTCCAAAGAGCTGAAGATTGAAAGGCAATAATACTAACTTGACAGTCGTGGAAACTGGCAGACACCTCCTTAACCAAATGACCGGTTAACATCACCAGCAATGAGTCGTGTTGTTGTCTTGTCCCCCCTGATATGATGTGATGAGAAAATCGCCTCCCCTAAAATGCATAATCTTAGTCCTATTGTGAGAAAATGTGAGACAAACCCGCATGGAGGAGCCTTCTATGAGACACCTGACTGGCACACTTTGAAAAGACCAAAGGCATTTAAAGAAAAAAGGAAACACTGAGAAACTGTCACAAACTGAAGGAGGTTAAGTGCCATGTGGGATCCGGAATGGGACTCTGGACCCAAAAGAGGATATTAATGGAAAAACTGGGGGAATTTGAATAAAGTCTGCAGTTTTGTTAATGGTATTGCACTAATGTTAATTCTTAGTTTTGATGAACATACCATGTTTTTGTAAGATGTTAACATTAGGGGAAGCTGGGTAAAGGGCATATGAGTGTGTGTGTATGTGTACATATATATTATATATATGTATATGTATGTGTGTGTGGGTATATATATATATATAAAATATATATATATATATATATATATTAAGAGAGAAATTTATTATAAGAAATTGGCTCACACAATTACAAAGGCTGACAAATCTCAAGATCTACAAGATGAGTCAGCAAGCTTGAGACCCGGGAAGAATCGATATTTCAGTCTGAATTCAAAGGCCAATGTCCCATCTCAAAGGTTCCTTTCCATCTGGGGAAGTCAGTTTTTTTCATTCTAGTCAGGCCTTCAGCTGATTGGACGAGGCCCACCCACACAAGGGAGGGCAATCTGCTTTACTCAGCCCACTGATTTAAATGCTAGTCTGATCCAAAAAACACCCTCACAGAAACACCCAGAATAATGTTTGCCCTAATATCTGGGTATCCAGTGGCCCAATCAAGTTAACACATAAATTAACACATCACAAGGATGAAGGGGAGATAGTCCAGAAGCTTGACCCCCAAAATTCAGTCTTAAAGGATTAGTGAGACTTGGAATTTAGAGGGAAATATTTGTGATCCAGGCAGAGAGAGGAGCAGGAATGGTGACGCTGGTCCCGAGGTCCTGTTTGGAAGAGGTGGGACGGGGAAAATGCAGGCTCTTAGAGACTGGACATCTGGCCTCTAAGGTTCTGTGGGCATCCTGAATCACGGCTCTTTTTAAAAATCCTATTTTCTCAATTCATTTTTGGATGCAGACAGACCTCTCCATAGCCCCAGGGATGCAAAAGCCTGTTCGCTAATTAACGTGTGACTCAGTTCGACTCCTGAGGTGGGTGACTCACCCTGCCCGGCCTGGCTCGGCTGTGCGGCTCTTAGGCTGTGTGATCTGGCAGCCTGCCACCTGAGGCTTACCCCCACGTATGCCTGGGCAAAACCAAGCAAGCTCCTTAAGTTCTCCTAGCCTCAGTTTCACAGCTGTAAAGTGGGGATGACGGCATCTACTTTGCATTTCAAGGACCCAACACACATTATTAGATTAATAACTACCGTTTCAGGGCTCACTCTGTGCCAGGAACTGTCAGGGGTCTTCATCTGTAAGATTTAATCGCCACAAAAAATCCTGAAAAGTCATTATGGTATTGCTTCACTTCTAAAGGAGACTTTTCATCTACATGTAACACAGCGGAAATCGAATTTTGCCTTGCATCGGTTGTGCATATGGTTTGTTCTCTTTCGTATGAAAAGTTAATAAATTGATGGTGTATCTTATAAAAAAAAATGGTGTATCACATAGTGACTCACACTTGTTAAAGGTTAGGCTCCATTTATAGTTATTATAAAAGATTGGCTATGTTCCCTGTGTTGTACAATGTATCCTTGTAGCTTATTTATTTTTTACATAAGAGCTGCTACCTCTTACTCCCCTCGGCTTCTGCTGTCTTTTGGGGAGTTCTCTTTCAGCACGGTCCTAGGTGTATGTGCAAACCTGTAGGTTCAGGGACCTGCATTCAGTATCTTGTAGTAACCTATCATGAAAAAGAATATGAAAACGAATATATGTATGTGTGTGTATGACTGAAACATTACACTGTGCACCAGAAACTGACACAACATTGTAAACTGACTATATTCCAATAATTTTTTAAAAATCTGTAGGTTGAAACCAGTGCCTTTGTACCTAAGCCATAAATGCACGGACTGAACACTTGAGTGAAACCCACTCCCGCTGGGTTGAAAAATGTGATCTCCAACTGAGGTTGATCAAACAACCGTTAGAAGTTAACTCCACCAAACTTCAGTGGCCACGTCTTTAAAAGCTGCAAAGGTTTGCAGTAGGGATTAAATAAAAGCCTTTGTCCAGGGATAGAGAAGCGTCTCCTTGTTTTTCTTACTGTTCTGGATGTGTTTCCAATCTACACTTTATGATAATTTGGGGGGGGGCGGGGTCATAGTTGTTGCAAATATCCCTTAACCTGTTGTCTTCCTTTTGCTCACATTCAAGGTTTTTGATGACCTTGAACTTAAAGTGGTTACACTGTGGAATTTCAGTCTTTCCTTTGTAGTTTCTTTAATTGCTTTTAAGCTTGGTCTTTGTCCAACCCAAAATTTAGATACTCAACCAACATTTTCTTCTCCTTTTTTAATAGTTTGACTTTTATTTTTTGAACAGGTCAAAGGGGAGGGTATAGCTCAGTGGTAGAGTACACGCCTAGCATGCATGAGGTCCTGGGTTCAGTCCCCAGTACCTCCACTAAGTAAATAAATAAACCTAATTACTTCCCCCTCAAAAAGAAAAAACAAAACAAAAAAACACTTAGGTCAAAATGGATGGTGCAATGCTATGATCTGATTAGCTTTTTAATCCCAAATAGCTGGCCAGTTTTCCCAGTACAGTTTATTAAGTAATTGCAAGTTTGCTGGTAGGAAAAGCGGAGAGTAAGCCGAGGGCAAGGTGAGATGGATCTGGCCCGCAGGTGGGAGCACCTGGCATGAAGAAGGCAGGCCCTGCCTCGCCTCCGGGAGGGATGCCACCAGCTCAGCTTCCCACGGCACAACCTCCCTAAGCCCCCACGGCCCTCTGCCCGCCCCCACCTGCCACCCACTCTGTGACAGCGCTGCCTGCTCCCTTTTAAAAGTGCTAGTGAATTTCCTGGGAGGAACTACTGCCAAGATGGATTCCAGGCATTACCTGGAGAGGTCCAGAATCTGGGCCAGGGCCCCCACCTCCTCCCGAGGGACCGCTGCTGACTTCCCTGAAGACCCTGGCCCTCTGACCACCAGCTGAACGTGGCAGGTGGATGACCACGGAGCTTAAAGCTGAGCAGACCGCTCACCTGTTCTGCTGCTAACTCACATTACTGAGGAGAGACCAGGGCTACACAGAGGCGAAATTTTACTCTGGCTAAAGCCACAGACAGTAGAGTCCCAGGCACTTGAATTCGAAACCTTGAAATTTACCTGCCAAGCCGCCTTGGGTAAATTCCTTACCTTTGGTGAGTCTCAAATTCTTCTTCTGTAAAGCAGGCTGATAAGAACAGCTCACCCCCCTCAGGGCACACGTGAGGATCCCGTAGGATCACCAAGCCCTCAGCGCTGCAGCTGTTCCTGTTTGAGCTAACGACTTTATCTGCTCCAGGTGAGTTCCCAAGCTGGTGTCCCAGATACAGAGCCACAGGGTCTGACTCGCATCTAGGGTCTCAGTAATGAACGTCCTTCTGGGATTCACCTTCCAGCAGTGCTCTGCACCCCTTCACCCCCCCAGGGGTCCACCTGGTGACTCATTCTTCAGTATTTATTCAATAATAATAGCCCTGGCCCACCGTCACACAGATAAATCTCAGCTTGCCCAAAGGCCAGGGAACAGCTGTGGATTCCCACCTCCAAGCAGACGCAGGACTTTAAAACATGAATGCATCCTCTGCGAGGGAAGCCTCCCAGGTTCCTTGGTAGGTAACTTGGAAGACTGGCCCTGATCTGGGGACAGAGACCTGTGTCTGTGAAGGCCACCTCTCTGAGCCCTGCACCCAGAACATAATGAGCACTCTCACTCAGCCCACTCATGCAGGTGACAGGTGACAACCGTGGAAGTCATGTCACAACGGAGGTGCCAAACTGCTGAGTCCCACTCTCTTTGCAAAGGTAGAGCTGGAAAGCAAAAACGATGCAGAAAGACTCATCAGGGAGTGAGAGCTGTTTCCGGAGCACAGCAGTGGGGCTATGGACAAGAACTCAGACGCGGCTGGAGCCCGGCGGGTCACAAATGCCGTGCCGATGGGGGCGCCCGGCACTGCCCCATGAACACACGCGTGCTCTCGCTGGGCCCTGTGCCCACCTGAGGACGTCCCCGCATCGCAGGGGTGGAGATGCAGACGTGAAATAACATGCCCAAGTCGTGGCAAAGTAGTCCTAGGGGCTGGATTAAGTTTCTTCCCAGCAAAACCTTGAAAGGGGCTACAAGGGGCTGGAGGAAGGGCGGGGAAGTGAAAGGGGCCAAGAACGGAAGACAAATGCCTTCGTGTGATTCTGCCCGGGGCCCCGACACGGTCTGCACGACTGGAAGAACAGCGGCTGGGGGACTGAGGGGCTGGGGAGAAGGTATGGATGCGTGGGAAGGGCAGTGGATGGGGATTCTGAATACTGTGATGGTGGATACACATTTGTCTGACTTTGTCAGAACGCACAGAACCACACCACAGTGAGGCCTAGTCTAAACCACGGCTTCCAGTGAACGCGTCAATATTGGCTCATCAGATGTAAAAAATGCACCATAAATGTAAGATGTTAATAATAGGGGAGACGTACTCCTGGAGGTGGGGTATCCGAGAACCCTCTGTCCTATCTGCTTTTTTCTGGAAACCTAAGACTGCTCCAAAAAATAGTCTATTCATTTGTTTTTTTAAAGTGACACAGCTTACTGTTTTGCAAAAGCAGGCACTGAGCAACTGGTTAACTGTGGTTCTGTTTAAAGGAAAGTGATGGAGTGGAGTGGTAGAAACATGGTGCACTGACCCCAAGTGTAATTAAAAACTCTTCTCTCCCGCACTTGCCCCCCCCAAAAGGATCAGAAGCATACTTCATCCATGTATTTCAACCCGGTATTTTATTGTTCTGGTAGCTGCAAAATATACAAATTTCCAACAGGCATCCCCTGTTTGAAAGCTCGCACTGCTTCGTCCCAGGTAATTAATTCGGACAAATTTATACAGATCACAGAGAAATCAGAAGTCACACGTAAAAGGCCCCAAAGCCAACCAGTCAACGCGACCCAGTCTATACAGCTTCCCATCTTCAAGATCCCTTATACATATTAAATAAATAAATAGCACATCTGCTATCAAAATAATAAAAAAATAAATTTCAAGTATTAGAAACGAAAACGTCATTGGCGTGGTTCAGTTTTTCTTCTCGCCCCTCCCCCCCCAACGAAGCGCTTCGCCCACGGTCTCAGGACAGAAATAAGGAGAGAGCTGAGCCCGCCCATAAACAAATATGCAAAGTTTAAAATATTGGTCCCAGATGTTTTTCAAGGGGTCGGGGAGTGAGAGTCAATGGTCGGAGCAGCAGAAGCCCCGAGACCGTGGCTGAGACCCACCCTCCGTCCAACACCTCCGGCCCCAAGCCAGGTCACTGGCCTCCAGCCAGGCCGCCCTCTGCTCTCCCCCAGCCTCCCGTCCCCGCCCCCACTGATGCGCTGTCTCCCCAGCGAGGCCCTTGCAAACGGATGTCCCGGGTCAGGCAGAGCCTGCCTGGTGTGTGTACTGATTTGGGGCAGTCAGAGGGAGGGGGAACGCGCCTTCATACAGCCCCCACTCCTATCAGCCAAAAGACTCAAAATTCAGGGTTGGCTCCATCAACCGGAAAGAGAAGGAACCAGAAGGTAGAACACAGGAGAGTCATTCTCAAAAACAGAGCAGCAGGCTCCTGTCTAAACACACACAACCCTCAGAGACACACACACACACACACACACACACACACACACAGTCTGACATGACGGCGGGAAAGTAACCCAAGTCTTGAATGGACAGACAGACAAACAGACATCATCTCAGGCAGATGGCTGATTCAGGGAAGGGGGCACTTGGATGGTTTGGTGTGAAACCCACAAACCTGGTTGGAGGGTGTCCGAAACGCACCCCCACTTCCCACTTAATCTCAACCAGAGAAACGTGCATTTTCTAAAAGCTCCTCTCAAACAAAACAAAACTCAAAACCGCTCTTCTCTCCTCTCCCAGCTCCAGCTGTCTAAACGCACCCCAGCGTCACCCCCAGGGAATATTTCACAAGCTAAGAAGGGGTAAGGATGTTGGGTCCCAAAGCAGAAGGCAGGAAAGGATGGTGACCTTTGGCACCAGCTCTCAGAGATGCTGAAAGGGGTCATTTGGACAAACTCTACTGCTGAGTCCAAATCGTTTCTTCTGGGCCTCAAGACACACCCCCATCCTCCCCCCGCCACCCCCCAGGAGGCAACAGGGGAAACCAGCAGGCGGAAACTCCAGGTGTTTAGAACCACGTGTCCACAAGCCCTGCTTTGAACCCCCCCAAAACGCCACAGGTGCCACGAAGGCAAGCTAGGACATTGTCTTCGCCGAATTCCCCAAGCGGCCCAGGGCCACACCCGGCACACAGTAGATGCTCGGTACAAACAGGGGACTGAGCTGAATCCTGCCGGGAGATGGTGGACAGCCTCTTGCAGAAGGTGGCCGCGAGCAAAGGCCTGGCTTGGGCCACTGTCCCCACTTGGGAAACACAGGAGTTGATGAATAAGGAGGAAGCCAGACCCTCATCTTTACGCCATCACCCAGGGTCAGTCTTGCAATGATCCCAATGCTCGTTCCCCGCCATTCTACTTGGGGGCGGTTCCCTCCAAGCTCCCCACCCCGTGGGTGTGCCCCCCTAGGGCACAAAACCCAAACATCTAAGTTCCTGAACAAGGTGTGACTTTCAGGTCACACGCTCTGCCACAAAAAAGTGCACAACCCAGCAGCCCGGAGGGCGCCACGTCCCAGGTGGGAGAGCTCCGACTCAGGTGGGAGAGTTCCCTGGGAGGGGAGAACCTGGTGTTATTTCAGCCAAGTGTTTCGTCTCGTCTCTGCGGCCAGACTGTCCCACAACATCTTCAGAGGCAGGACACAGACCTGGGAAGGTGGCCGAAAAGTCGCTGCTTGGCTGAGCAGCAGGTCCACCTCTGGGAGGGCTCCTCCCGCGGACCCCAGCCCAGCACGTGCGGAGTCCTCCCTGCACCATCCGGACCAAGATGCACGAAGAGCCCCCTCAAAGTCTCCCATGTCCCTTAATCTTCAGCAGCCGGGATCTAGGCCCCCTTTAAGGTCAGGACTCCGGGGCCAGCGTCACCTCCCCAGCGGGAACGCACAGAAAAGAAATGAACAAAGCAGCGCGGAGGCGCCGACGTCCGCCTCCCCTGCGCGTGGTCCTCGCCAAGCTTCACTGGGGGCGCGCGGGGCCAGCGGCCCGGAAGGCCCGGGAGAGCGCGCTGGGGCCGCTCCTGCGCACCGCGCCCGCCCCGCTGCGGGGCGTCCTGGGGGTCGCAGGCGAAGGGCACTAGCTAAGCTGCAGGCGCGGGGACGGGGCGGTGCCGGCGGGGCTGCGTCAGTGCGTCCTGGAGGCGTCCGCGCCGCTCGGGGAGCCTTTCAGGTTCTGCTTTCAGAAGAAAAGAGGGGGAAGCGGGTTACCACTCTGGGGGACGAGGTTTGGAAAGCCATGCGATCCACTGAGACGCCCCCACCACTCCCCACAAAGAACACGGCTCGGAAGAACATCGTTACCGAATGGGTGGAAGGTGCCTGGCCGCCCAGGAACTTGGTGGAGGTTAAGCCCAGGATCCCAGGGAGAAGGGCCGGGAGGCGGCCTTTGGGGGTATGGGGAAGTGGGGGAGCGGGCAGCTCTGGTGGGTCCGAGCTATCCTGGGGAGCACTGTGTGCCAGCACCTAGGGACCCTCCCACTCTCGGCTTTTTAGAGTCTTGCCCCTACTCGGGGCACTCTTGCTGGCCTCCGCCAGGCGGAGAAAGGCGGTGCTGTTCAGGAGAAGCATGGGAACTCTCCTCGCAGCCTGCCCCAAGCAGAGCTGTACCACAGCCCGAGGGGCCCAGATTCTAGGAACACAGTTCAGATGCTGGAACTCAGATACCGCCTGATGGCCGACGTGGCCGGGCGTGGCCCGGGAGGACCCAGGCAAGGGAGCCAGGCAGAGAAGGCCTGTCAGTCAAGCCCTCACCCGGTTCTAATAAAAGCGATCCCACTCAGAAGCCCCCCACCAGTAGGAAGCTGGCCAGTATCAAACCCCTTTAAAAAATGGTTTTGGGTCAGCTGGGGACAGGTGACGGCTGCCGCGGCACAGCAGGCGTCTGCTTACCCACCCTCCTCAATCTGCCCCACAGAACAGGGAGACAGTATTTAGAAGTGTTGTCTTCCATCTTTAGTGTCTCCACCAAGACTCTCTTAAAGGGGCGGCAGGGAGAGTGGAACCCAGGCAGAGAGATAAGCGTCACCGTGGCCCACTCCCCTCCCGCCAGAACAGAGGGGAATCGGGGGGGCTGGCAGCACTGATCTGAGTCCTCTCTCAGCTGGACTCGGGAGCCCAGGTAACTGACCCTCTGACCACGAGCAGACGGCCCAGCCCCGTGGGTGCAGCATCTCCTGGGAGAGCCCCCAGCCTCACAGCCAGAGAGGACCCAGCCAATCCAGGGTCAGAGACAGAGGCGCTGGCGTGTCCCTGCGCAGCGGCTGCCCGCCTCCCCCGGGACAGCTCACGCCCGAGGCTGGAGCACCCACAAATGATGGCAACGCAGCAAGGACACTGGGGACCACAGGCACAGGCCACAGCAGATCACTCACTCATGGTGCCCCTGGCTCAGGGCGCATGGAGGGAGAGGAGGAAGTGGGAGAGGATCTCCAGACAATGGTGCTGCTCTTAAAAAACACACAAGGCCCGGGCACAGGGTGTATGAGTCACAGACTTCACAATGGCCAGTGCTCAGGCAGAGCGAGGCGCCCGGAGGGCTGAGATGCCATGACCCGGAGAGACGATGTGGGGGGATGGGGGGGACATGCACGGAGCCATTTACCTTTCCAAGGTTAGTAAGGAGAAAACTTTGAGAAAATATGACAGACAGTTCGTCTTTCAAGCATAGTAAGAGGGGAAGGAAGAAACATGTTGGGAAAGAAAAACAAAACAAAACATCTTTAGTAGCATTCTCTTCTTAGTGTGCATCTGAAATTTAAAACTCAAGGATGCATCGTGCGTGCCAGAGGGTCCCGCGGCCGCAAACACCAGTGCAGCCCCTTGGGGAGTGGACTGCAGGGTGGGCTCTGCATCCGACCCGGCTGTCATGCCTGTTTTACCAGGACACCACCATCACCAGCATCCTCGGGCCACAACCCGAAGGCCCCGGGGGCGCCCCACTCCCCAGTCTCCTGGTGCTGCTGCTGCTCCCGAGAGGAAAGCCCACTGGCCTGTGCAGGAGGAAACAGGGTGGTGTGCACACCAGATGTCCCCACCAAAGCACAGGGCACCATGGCTCCCGCAATAACAGCTATTGCCCACCAGGCACTGGCCACATGCCAGATATTTTGCTGAGTGCTACAACCATATTCTCAAAACACCTGGACGCTGGGATCCCAGAGGGTGATGGATCCAGAGAATCCATTTTTGCTGAAGTGGAGGGACTCTGGCCACAGGCATGCTCAGCTTTAGAGCCGGGCAAGTTCAACCTCAGATGATGGGGGAGACGTGCCCGAATGGCCCCCTCCCAGCAGAAAGATTTCTTTCCTGGCCACATCGGTCGTAGGTCAAAAGGAACAGGATATGCATAGATGCAAAACCATAAGGTTCCAAACACAAAGGCTGGTTCTCACACAAGGAGAACTCTTCATCCTGAAGGTACAACGCCTGGCTTCAAGGGGTAACAGACTCGGGACTGTTACTCTTAAGGCTGAGTTGAACGGGCAGGGCCACCATGAAAATAAACACATCTCAGCCAAGGGAAGCGGCTGCGAGGGAGAGACGGCAAGAGCGAAAAAGAAAATCAGACCGCTCCAGGCTGTGCCCCGCGGTGCAAACGCTGGGTGCCCGGGACAGGTAGGTGAACAGGACCCGGGCTGTTCTCGAATAGGCGGACAGAAAGCAGCCAGCCTTCGGGGCTGGAAGAGCCGTTCCAGGCTGGTTCAGCTACAGACCAGCTCGGGGGCAGTGGGCAAGAGACTCGCCCTCATCTGGGGCCCTGCGACCTCCTGGGGTCGTCTCAAGGACCAAAGACATGGGATGTGTACAGACACATCCTCCGTGAGCCATAAAGTGACGAAGTGTATTTTACCTAATCCAAGCACAGTATCAGCCCGGCAAACCTATTTTCCAAGAACAAGCCATGTTTCAAGTTTATCAGGCAGAATGCCTCAATCTGCTGGCTTCAGTTTCGGCATGAATTAGTCCAGGTAACCTAACCAGTGGAAGGGAAGGTGGGGTAGGTGTGACTTGAGGGGCTAGGGAGGTGACGATACTTCATGGTGGTTGTTATTAACACGGCGATATAAAGGCCTCGGTTCCTTCTGTGGCCGGGGACCACCGGGGCAGAGGAATCGCGGAATTATCCACCAGCTGAATCGGACACTCTGTGCAGAGAGAAGGCTGCCCCCCATCCTGCACATGACATTACGGGAACTGGTTCTGATACAGGACAAACCGAGCAGAACAGCGGATCCCAAAGGGCCTCTCCAGAGTGTGGGGGTCCTAGAGTGTGGGGGAGCCATGGGGGGTCCCGGCCAGGACAGCAGGGAGAGGCTCAGGGCTCCATCCCCACCTGTCCTCCACTATCTGTTTTGCAGACTAGGCTCTGGGTAAACTTTCCCTTCAAAATGAAAGGGCCCTCCTGCGGGGAGGAGCCCAGAACTCCAAAGACCACAGCTGGCGCACACACCTAGCTCCCCCCTAAAACCTGCCTCCAAGGGGGAAAATGTAGATTTACTCCCAGCCGCGGACCACCGCAGTAACCTCGGGCCCCGAGAGGGAGGCAGAGAAGGCAGCTGTGGCTGTGGCAGCAGGAGGACAAGGGGGCACTGAAAACCATCATGACTTCCTGCAGCCTTTTCTGCAAATTCACCGATCCGCCCCCCCCCCCGCCCTTGCCCATCCCCATCCTGCAGATTTCACAGCAACTGTCTGCCATAAGCGTCAACGTTTTAACAGGCGGGAGGCCAAACTGGCAAGCAAGGAGAAAGAGATGCAAACAGCAAAAGTAGTCAGAGAAAAATACTTACAAACAGGCTTTCCCTAGCAAAGGCTGCAGAGAAAAAAGGCAGGAGAGAGAAGTGAGTCGAGGGACAGGGTGAAGGCTCCGAGCCGTCTGGAACCAGGACATCCTCCACAGGGCTGGCCTGTCAGAGCCCAATGTCCCCTGTCACCCGGGGCGGCACGGCCTCGCAGGCCACCCAACCCAGCCCTGCCTGGTCCCCACAGTGTCTGCGACTTCGGCCTCTAAACTTCCAACTCTGACCCCACCGTTCACACGGAAACAGGATGTCACTGACACACCACTTCAGCTCTCAGTTTTCATAAAAAAAAAAAAATCTGACTTTTGACCTGAGAGGAACATTAATTAGATACCTCCAGTCAGTCTACCTCCCTCGTTTTAAAAGATAAAGAGACTGAAAGCCAGGGACGTGATGGGACCTGAGAGTAAAATCCTACAGGCAGCGCCAGGGTAGACACCACCACGTCACACGCTCAGCACAAACCACCTCATTGATCAGCCTTTGGTGCTGTTCCCCCATTCCACAGACAAGAAAACTGAGGCCTGAAGAGGTCTGATGACTTGCCCGGGGCTGCACATCCCTTTTTCCCCAACTTGTCACATTTCCAGCCAGCAAGAGACTTAAATGAGTTTCAGGGGAAACACAGGAAGTCTGTGGGCCAGCACCCAGCTCATTTACGAATCTAATTCAAACTTTTGCCGGTGATTTACGTATAAGAGAGCAGGTGTGGTGGGCGGAGATGGGGGAGATCCCCAGGCGGGACCCAAATTTGGGCCCAGGGATTTCTACGTCTCACATACTGGCAAAGATTCTCAGGTGTCACAGAGGAAAAAATTGGTTTTCTGAAAACTAAATCTTACTGCCCAATAATAGCCTTTATCTTTCAGCCTTTCATCCTTATAGCGAATGAAATAGTCTAAGAATGAAATCTAGTTTCTGCTCTGCTTTGGGTTTTTTTTTACTTTGTTATATGAGAAAGTGGCTACTTCCACATCCTCCAGCCCGGGTTCCAGCCCGGCCAAGCCGGCTCCGGACACGCTCCAAGGGCCCCATCTGACAACAGCTTCTCCCCATCGGGAGCAATGCTAAGGGAGGAAGTAAGGAAAACTGCTCAGCATGGGGACAGAAAAGACGTCCCTGGGCCACGCAGAAGCCAACAGCCCAGAGCTGAATGGAGACCCCTGAACTGGGGGTTGCCTTCAACTTTTAAAATAAACTATTAACGAGTGTGAATGGGTCACAGACATTTGGCCATTTCTTGGCTCTGCCCACTTCTGCCCCGGGTAAGACCATCTCCTCTGAACTCACAGCCATGGTGACAAGGACAGATCTGGGGGCCCCACACTCAGAGGGGGCACCCCATGCCATCTCCCTCCACCCCGACACGCAGGCTCAGGTCTCGGGCCGCCGCCGCCGCCCCACCGGGCACACGCCTCCCCACCGGGCAAGCTCTCCCCACCCAGACATGAGACTCGACTCAGGAAGGAGACAGGGGTCAACGCACTTGTCCGGGCAGCTGCGTGGGCACCTCCGGGGGCAGGCAGTTGGGCAGGGCAGCGGAGGTGGAGGCCACATGCTCCTCAAAGCTGTTGATACGAGGCTTTTTGGTGGGCTCGGGGCTGGCTAGTGGGGTGACACTATTGCGTCTCATGAGCGGGTTAGGTCCCTTCTTTGCATCCTAAGCAAGACAAAGACAAAAGAGAGAAGGCGACAGTTACGAGGAGGGGGAGGTAAATAAGCCAAAAAAAAAAAAAAATCCAAAACCACACCAAACACATTCTCTGCTTTTGGAATTGACTGAGACCACAAGCTCGACCCCAGTGACTGGCCCTGGACCTGCGGGGCTGTCGTCTTCCCCTCTGTCTCGCGGTTAGCAAGAACAAGGGATGTCCTCTCCCCCCGAACCCCTTCCCGATCATTCCAAGACACCCACTCGGACAAAGGCGACAACTGCAAAGCAGGCAGAGAAGAAGAGCAGGACAGTTCTGCACAGACAGTTACGCAGCAACAGCGGGTAATGAGGTCAGGGGACCCTTGCTGCCAGCCTCCAAGGACTCGGGGCCAGGGGAGCGGCTGGGCATGAGGCCGGGGCAACCACTGGGGGCGGCAGGGGGGCAGGGGGGAGAGGGTGTCGGTGCCGGACCCCATCCCGCTGACCTTGAGCCAGGATCTGAGCACCTCCTGCTCCCAGTGACTACACCCGGTTTAGGACAGGAAACGCAAGCCTCAACCTGCCAGGACACCAAAGACGCAGAAAACCGCCAGCCAGGGCCGAACGCCAGCCTTCCGATCAAGTGACATCTCCATCGGAGTGGGGACCTCTAAGTCCCCGGGGCCTGTCACTCTATTGTAGCCTGTGGCCCAGGAACCTGAGTTGGGGTCTGTCTCCATCAATCCCCTGCCCTCTTCTGCACAGTGAGTTGTTCAGGGGCCACCAGTTCGGGTCAAACCCCAATAACAAGGCTGCCGGAGGGTCTGGTGGGGAGGCCACTGCCCCTAGAGAGAGAGCAAACGCACATCCCACTACCCCCTCTCAGAAGGGCGCCGTTAGAGCCAAGGGAAGCCGTCCGCCTTCATTTCGGTCACCCAGCCAGGCAACTGCCGGGTAAGCTGGGATTTTAACGCCAAAATCTTCTGGCCAAGCTCCTTGGGTACAGGGACATCTCCTGCACAGAGGGGAATGTTACACTCGGTATAAAGGAAAGGGCCGGACTGATGCTGGCAAAGCACTGGAGTTTGACAGTCGATATAAAGTAAATTCAAACTTTCTTTCATAATGTGAAACATACGCCTGGGCAGAAACCTGCTGCTGTTGGGAGGGCCGGCCAGGCTGACCACCGAATTCCAGAACTCCCAGGTGGGGTCAGATGCAGCCAGGCACTGGGGTCTCCCGGAAAAACGTCCCATCCGCCACTGCTCCCGTCTCTAACTCCCAAACCCTACCTGGGCTGCCCCAGCCCCATGCCCTGCTCTACTGTTACCGCCTTCCTGGTAACTCGGTACCTAAGTGCACATGGTCCGCTGAGCTGATTGGTGGGTCCTGTTACCACCAGTGACTCTGGAACTTGAAATCATTTAGCTGCCCCAGAGGAAAAGGTAGCGGTAATTGTGCTACAGTTATGTCTAAAAGAGCAGAATGTCTTCCTCCTCAGTGCTCACTTCTCAGGTCAGGTGGAAATGGGGGACAAGGCATGGAAAGAAAGAAAAGGAAGACGATGCCAAGAAGCCACCAGACAGGCAGGGCAGGAGCACACAGAGACGGAGAAAAGGGAGGGACAGTCACGAGGGCCATAGTTCCAAACGAGCTGTTGAGAATCCACCGACAGACACAGCCAGCCTGGACAAGCAACGCAGTCTCAGGGCTTCGCAGGTGCTGGCGCCCGCGGGCCCCGCCACTCAGCGGGCCCGTCCCAGACGGAGGGCAGGTGCGGTGTGAAGGGCGGAGGCCGCGAGCTCGCACTCACCTCTGACCTCTCCCGGTGCGTGCTCACTGACTCCACATTCAGGTAGATGGATTCGACACGGCAGCCTGGGCAGGGGCGGGGAGAGGTCGGCGTCCGGTTACAGGGGATGAGCGCCCACGGCCCCACCCCTACCCCAGCGAGGGGACAGGTCTCGGAGGGGCTGCGACCCACACTCACCGTAAGCGACAGGCGTCAGCTTCAGGACGGCATGAAGGGGGCATTTCAGGTAAGGCATCTCCTCTGCGAAGGAGGGAAGGGCCCACAGTGAGACGTGAGACTTGGGACGAACATTCCCAGGCCCCAGGGAGAGCTTCTGCCATGTGGGGACCCTCAGAGGCCTGGCTGGGCAGGGCGCCCCCCCTCCCACTGGGCACAGGCCCTACTGCTCGAGCCGGGGGCCCTACAAAAGACACCCGAAAGGACAGAATCGAAGCAAACTCAAACCCCCACACAGAGAGCTGGAGTAAGGGTCATTTCCCAGACAATGTAGGTGTGTCCGGGTCCAACTGGTCCTCGGCCAGACAGGCACTTAAGTTTTACAAGTTTTCTAGACTGTTTGCTCCTCAGAGGTGGGCTGCCTCCTCCCCACCCGACCCAATGCCCCTGAGATGTGGGGAGACAGGGCTTCCGGAGGCTGGTTCTCCTTTCGGGGCAGTGATGGCTCCCAGCCCTCCCCGCCCCACCGGGAGAAGAAGGACCAGGCACCTGCGCTCTTATCCAGGAAGTAGGCCAGGAGGCAGCGCAGGACGGCCTGGTGGCAGATGACCAGAACGTTCTCCTGCCGCTCCAGCTCCATGATCACTGGCTCCAGGCGCTGGACCAGGTCCTGGTAGGACTGCAAGGCAGAGGGACAGGGCGCCACGTTGGAGCAGAAGCCGTGTATCCCCAGCCAAACCTCTCCCATCGTTATAAACCAGAGAACAAGCGACTGGTCCTCAGTCAACCCCCAGTCGGTGCGTTAGTGCTGCATCCCTTATGGGCACTGGGGGACCCACCCCAGCGGCCCTCTGAGGAACGGGGAACAGTCCTGTGTTGGTAAGGATGTGGAGAAGTGATCCTCTAAGACGCACGTAAACCCGCCCTCCGCTCTCTCCCGACCCTCGTCCGCCACCAGGGGAAGCAGGGCACCAGTCCTGACAGACACTATGGCATGGAGGAGCCTTGAACATGTTACACGGAGCAAAAGACAACAGGGTGTAGGATTCCACTGATGTGAAATGTCCGGAACACACACTCGTGCTGGCGGGGGGGCGGGGTTGGGGAGGGGGATTCGGACTGACCATTAAGAGGCTGGGGTTTCTTCTTGGAGCGAAGGGATGTTCTAAAATTCATGGTGACGGCTGCACAATATTGTGAATATACTAAAACCCACTGAACTGGCTAAAATGGTGACTCTTATAGGATGTGAATTTTACCTCAATAAAAGGAAACTGAAAAAGAAGAGGGTGGCGCGGGATTTTTAAGACCACCAAGGTTCCCACTTGCACTGGTCCCTCTCTCACTAACCAGGTCCCAGGGAACAAGGACTGGGGTCAAAACTAGGGACAGTGCCCTGGGTTCAAGGGAACTGACATATGACAAATGCTGATCTGGTACAGACAGGACGGTGTCACCAGGCAGACCCCAGAGCACTGCCTGCACCTGGACCCGGTGCCCTGGACAGCTGCTCACTCAGCCCTCCCCTCTGCCAGCAGGGATGCAGTCAGCACCAGTGATGTGATGATGTGTCTGCCATGTCACCACAGTGGCGGGGGGGGGGGGGCGCCCTCCTGTCCAGTGAATCACCATTCAGGACCCCTGGTCTTTCCCTCATCATTACATTCGTCATCAGAGAAACACCTCTCTCCCCGCTCCTCGTGGGAAAACACACCTGTGCTCCTCTCAGAGCTGTTTATAAGACTCAGCTCAGGAAAACTCGATTCAAAGGCAGAAGTGCCAGGACGAGCATCGGGACAGAGGAGGAAGGTGGAGGAAAGGGCCCTACCTCCCCGTAGTCACTGCTAACAGGTCCCTCTGGACCCCAGCAGCGCCCCCCACGCCCCCACCAGCTGGACCCCGGGGCCTCAGAAGGACCACCGGGAGCTCCTGGCCGCAGCCCAGCCCAGCCGCCCCGACCATCACTCGCTGGCGCAGCGATCACCGGCCGGAGACGGGGACTGGGACGCGAGCGGTCGCACGCACCTCCCCGGTCGGGTAGCGGTAGTAGTACTTGTCCTGCTCGCGCAGCGCGTACTCCTCGGGGTAGGTGTCCCGGATCTCCTCGTAGGTCATCTCCTCACAGACACCCTGGCGGAAGCACCCAGACGTCACTCCGGGAACACGCCCCCCACGGCCACCTCGACGCGGTCAGCGCAGCCCGAGCGGGGGGGGGGGGGGGCAGGCTCTCGGTATTCGCAGCGGACCCGAGAGAGCGGCCTCCCTGCCCTCCCGCCCCCACCCCCGCGCCCGCCCTGCGGCCACGCCAGACGCGGACTCACAGCGTCGATCTCATTGAGCGCCTTCCACTGCTCGTAGGGCAGCTGTAAGGCCTCCGCCGTCTGGATGGTGCTCTTCAGCTGGCTGGTCCACACCCTGAGGTCCTTCAGGTTCTGCTCCTCCACAAACGTGCTCAGGGCGTTGGCGAACTGGGGGGAGAGGCACGGGCGCGCTGGGCCTCCGGTGCTGCACCTCCTGGGGAGGCGGCGCCCAGCTGGCTTCCGCCCACGTCGGGGACAGTCACACACGGATACACACACACCTAACCCTCCCCACGGGCCCAAGAGAGTCCCCCTTCCCACACATACGTACACACACATATGTAGACACACACACGGACTTACACACATACATATATATGCACAGAAGGACACACGTACACACAAGGACACAGATATACAACAAAGACACACAAGCACCGGGACACACACTCATACACCTACACACAAAGACCCAAAGACACATGCGCAGGGACACGCAGCCCCCACCCTCGGCTACCCGCCCGCCCGCGCCCCACCTACCTTCCTGCCCCTGCTGGACAGGCCGGAGTCCCCTCCGATCCTCCCCTGGAGGTTGTGCTCGCTCTCGCCGTGCCGACACAGGTAGATGGTGCGGGGCTGCACGTGGATGTTCATCAGGTAGTAGACGATCCGGCTCTGGATGTGGTCCTGAACCCTGTTCACCAGGAACCGCCGGCCCACGTCGATCACCTTGATCAGGGACAGGTCCCTGCACGGGAAGGCAACCAGCTGATCAGAACACTGGAGTCGACACAGCACAGCCCCGCCCCCCCACAGAGACCCAGCTCAGCCCCCTGCAGACCTAACCCCATCCCTGTGGAGACCCAGCCCCGCCCCCTGCAGAGACCTAATCCCTTCACTGCAGAGACCCAGCCCCGCCCCCTGCAGGCCCAGCCCCGCCTCCTGCAGAGACCTAACCCCAATCCCTGCAGAGACCTAACCCCAATCCCTGCAGAGACCCAGTCCCCGCTGAACTACAATGCCTCCTCCAGCACAGACCGCACCTCTTTTCTCTAGAGTCAGGGGTCTGGGTCTGCAGTACCCACAGCAGAGAGGGGCTGGCCAGCCTCCCAGAAAAGAGGGAGAGAAAAGCAAGATTATGGAAAAAAAAAACAAAGGAAGTATGGAAGGAAAGTAGCAAGACGGGGATCAATGTTCAATAGCCACACTTGTACGTTGGGTCTAAAATATTTACCCCAAAGAGGTAGTCAAGGAGTTTTTCAAAGATATTTTCAAAGAGAGTTTGTAAAAGTATCCAGGAGCAAACGTTTCATGGGAACGTCAAGAAAACATTCAAAGCCCTAAGGCAGGTGGTTCAGATCGTCACCTCTTGGGAATTACCTGTCACATTTATCGGGGTCGAGGGGCTGGTAGCTGGCTTCATAGCAATTAATTCTCTTCATGAAGTCGTCCATGGCTTCTGCTGAGTTGCAATCTTTGTAATCCGGGCTGGAGATTTTCACTTCCTGTAACACCACAAAGAGGCAGCTGATGAATCACGCTGGAAGGCTTTCTGCTGAGATGAAGCAGGATTTGGGGCTTGCAAACGGGGAAAAGCTGGGACGGGCTCAGAGTGACGATGACCCGACCCAGCGTTTAAGAGAAAAAAACAAAAGATGTGGCCGGGCACTGAATCATAACCTGATGATACCCCGAAGGGGGGGGGGGCACCCATGGCAGACAGAGACTCGCTGCCTGGAATGGCAGGACAGGAAACCCACGAGGATTCAGTAGCCAAGTCACCACCAGACAGCTCAGCCCGCAAGTCAACCAAGTTTCCCTAAACCATCTGTAAAGTTCCCCCACCAAAAGGAGGTTATCCTTGAGCAAAGATGCACTCCGGAGGTACTGGAGATGCCCTGGTCCCATGTGCCAGGCACGATGCTTCCTTCACCGCCCACAGACGGGCGGTGCCCAGCTGATGCTTCTCTACCTGGACCACACACCCAGTCCTGTCCAAGGTTTGCTCTCATGGGCCGCAGACAGAAGAGAAATGACTCTTGTGCCCGCCATCCCCTGTAACTGAACAAGAGGCCTGACAACCTGACAGATTTCAGGGAAACCCAGAATTTTTTAAATGCATGTGCTCTTTTCATCCTCAATAATGACCACAGCCGTGAGAGAGGCAGGGACTCTGCACAAGGACTCTTCCAGTCTGGGAAGATGAAAAAGTTCCGGAGGCAGGTGGTGGGGATGGTTGCACAACAACGTGAATATGCCAGGAACCACGGAACTGAATTCTTAAAAGCAATCATAATGGTCAGGTTATATTATGTATATTTTACCACAGAATACTACTCAGTCCTAAAAAAGAATAAAACCATGCCATTTGCAGCACCATGGATGGACCTGGAGATCATCATTCTAAGTAAAGTAAGCCAGAAAGAGAAAGAACAATACCATACGATATCACTTATATGTGGAATCCAAAAAAAAAAAAAAAAAAAAAATGAACTTATTTACAAAACAGACAGACTCACAGACATAGAAAACAAACTGATGGTTACCAGAGGGGAAAGGGGGTGGGAAGGGATAAATTGGGAGTTCCAGATTTGCAGATACTAACTACTATGTATAAAATAGGTAAATAACAAGTTTCTACTGTAGAGCACAAGGAACTATATTCAATACCATGTAGTAACCTACAGTGAAAAAGAATTTGAAAAGGAATATATGTATGTATGTGTATGACTGAAATGTGATACTGTACACCAGAAATTGACACAACGCTGTAAACTGACTACATTTCAACAACAACAAAATTATATATTTTAGCATAATTAAAAAAAAATCTAAGTTCACAGATTCCTTTCTCCAGCACAGCCTCCCACATAAAGAGCACAATGGAAAGGCCTGGAAACTGCAAAGCTGCTCTGAGGCTTAATCAGAGGAAGGGACTTCTGAACCCGGAGGGTCAGGGCACA
The DNA here is from genome assembly GCF_009834535.1 of Camelus ferus. Taxonomy (NCBI): domain Eukaryota; kingdom Metazoa; phylum Chordata; class Mammalia; order Artiodactyla; family Camelidae; genus Camelus; species Camelus ferus. The sequence goes on along the minus strand of NC_045730.1, from coordinate 3,475,118 downwards.
CGGATGCGCGTGTCCCCAGAGTACGAGCTGGATGGTCAGCTTCTGGCCAAGCGCGTGGCAACTGCTCACCGGGGAAAAAATGATTTTGCAGCTGCATCTCACTTCACTACCAAAGGGGACTTGGGAGACGCACACCCCAGAAACATAGAAAAACCCTTTGTTTAGAGCATGACCACTCCTGTTTCCTCTTACTTTGAGCCTCTGGGGCCGCTGGACTGATTTCCACCATTTCAATAGCCCTTCCTGAGAGATGAACTCACTTCTGAGAAATGTTTGCAAGCAGTCTTGCCTGGAGGGAAGGCCCAACACCAGGCGTGAAGGCCTCACATTCCTTTACAGGATGCACACGTGTCTGGGGCAAAACCACAGTGTCCCCTGCAGAAGTGTCAGCCCTGCTTTTCTTTGTGGGTAACGTCTGACTCTGATGTATTTAAGCTGGAGAGAAACCAACCTACAACAGGAGAAGGTGACTTGTGGTGAAGTCTTCATAGAAACCATTTCTGTGTACGATCTCTTGCTAGCAAGTCACATTTAAGAATTAATCAAGTTAAGCGGCCAATGACCCTCCACTGAGCTGGGCAACTCCCCCTTGGCACGGGGAGAGGAGCAGGAAGACAGTTTTACCACCCCTCTTCTTCCCAGACTTGGGAATTCCAACTTCCATCCGTCTGCTGAGTCTCAGGGGCTTCTATCAACCCACAACCACTCTTACCCATCAGGGACCTCAAAAGCAAAAGAGACCAGCCTGCTACCTCCTCTCCCATCTGAAGGGGTGAGCCATCCTTTGCCCCAGGCAGCCCCATCACCAGCCAGCTGCCAAGCTACCCACAGAAACTGTTCCCGGTCCCCCGATTTCTCTCCTATGTCCCACAAAGACTGCTCTCTGCCTTGATAAAGCCAGTCCAGGTCATAGAATCTGCTTAAAGACTGCTCTGCACATCTGACTTCCCAGACAAAACCAACCACGTTCTCAGGGTCCAGTGACTACTCTGGGCCATTTGTCTCAGATGGCCACACTGGTGGAGGTCCCGCGTGGTCTTACCATGATGTTTGAGGCTACAACCGTGGGGTCATCGCACACAGACTCGATGAAAAACACCTGGGAGGGAGCGAGACAAAAATGTAAGGGAACAATCAATGTGGGGGCACAGAGGGCCAACTCTGGTGTCACTGTGATGTCATCACCACACTGGAGGAGGAAGGACCCCACTCATAAATCCCCAAATACAGAGGGAAGAACCAGCCGCTCAGTCCCGACCCTCACCCTCCTCAGCAGAGGGATGCGCTCCCCCCTTCCAGTCACAGCGGCCCCTAAGGCCCCCCGCCAGGAAGGCCCGGTCTGCAGGCAGCCACACGAGGGCAGCCGGGAGGGGGAGGCCCAAGCACGGCGCGCAGGCGCTCCCGACACCCAGGACCAGCCCGTGCCTGTGGCGCTTCCCTTGCTCCTGAGCCTCTGGCTCACCTTGAAAGCATTTTCTTTGGCAAAATGAAGGATCATATGTCTCCTCTCTCTAGTAGTATTGGTAGCATCGAAAACCTGGCAGGGAGAAAGAAGCCCCGTGAAGAGCAGCCAGCTTACCAGTATTTACCGAACCACCAGAGGTCAGGCCTGCCAGGTCCTGGGGCTCCAGGAGACACTGTGCCCTCCCCACCCACCCTCTCCATCCCCCCACTGCCTCTCAAACTCAGGGACCGAAGGGGAGCGATGGGACCAGTCCTCAGAGCAGACGAACAACAGCAACAAGCAGGGAGGACGCTGGAGGAAGGGGCACTGGCTCCCAGGGCTGCAGCTGCCTCGGAGGTCGGGGCCGGCCACACCAGAGGTGGTGCAGGGCACCAGCTGGCCGTGCCGCCCGCCCCGCCGCCCACCTTCCTCCTGGGCCCCTGTGCTGCCCTCGCCACCTGTTTCCTCGCCGCTCAGGCCAGAGGCACCTGTCCCCACGTGAGGCCTCCCCTCAGGGCTCCGTCTGCGCTCCCACAATCCCCTCCATCCAGGGCCCCATCCCGCTATGGGAGGGATCAGAGACGGGGCTTATTCCCCAGACTTACTGCAATCTGGCCCCTTTCCTTCGTCAGGTAACTTTTGACGTCTCTCAGGGCAGCTAGTGCACACTGCCTGCAACACACGGAAGGAGAACCAGTGCATCAGAGCTGGTCCCTCCGAGAGGGAAGCCCACGCACCCCCACTAGCAGGGCGACTGACGATTCTACTGCTAAGCTGCTTGGGCTGGTGGCGCCATGAGGCCGGAGCCCCCCACACGCAGCTGCAGCCTCCGGAAGTGGTCTCGTGCCGGCTGCGTCGTGAAATCCCCCCAGGGAGCTTTCAAAACACAGATGCCCAGGTCCTGCCCACGGATCCCGCTGCACCCACTCAGGGGGGCCCGGCACCGGGGTCGTGCCAAGCTCCCAGATGATTCTAAATGCAGCCGTCACACTGGGGCTCCCTGGTCAGCTTGGGCTTAAACACAGTCCTTTTCAGATGTAAACATGACTTTCCAAGAAAACCATTTTGTTCATTCTTAATGAGACCTTGTTGGCCTGTATCGCATCAGCGGAATCAGACCACCTGGGAGCAGACGAAGGCTGTGTCTCAGAGGCCGGGAGGCTCTGCCGCTACCCGGCGGGGGTAGGCGGTGCGTGGCTGGCAGCCACACCGCAGGCCGGCTGCCCCCCTCTCTCTCACAAGCTGGCATTAAAGAGCAAAGCAAAAGAGCCCCAAGCCGTGCCAGGCCCAGCAGCCCGGCCCTTACTTTCGGACCCTCATGGCCTCCTCGTTGTCGGGGCGGAAGAAGTTGTAGGAGCTGAACTGCTTGACGGCCTCCCGGCGGTACTCCCCGACGTTGAACACTGCGTGCGAAAGAGAGGCCCCTGAGCGGGCGGCCGGCAAGGGGCCGCTCCCCGCCACGAGCGCGCTTTCCAGAAGAGGAAGCCAAGCCGGCACGGGACGCTGACTTGAACAAGATCCCGGCAAGACCTGGAAACCCGACGGTGGGCTCCACGTTCTGAAGGCAGCCTGGCTCCTCCAGACCCAGCATTGCTCAGCAACCCGCATCCAGGGTGGGTACTGGGTGCTGGGTACTGACTGGGTGCTCAGGGCACAAAGCACTGCGCTGGGCACAGGGTGGGGCGGGGGAGCGGTGCAGGAAATGTGAGAAATTAGTCCCCAGGCTCAAGACATCCCCCGTGTAGTTGGGAAGGTTCATAAAAACATAGTCAACAGTACAGAGCCCTTTTAATGGTCAGTGGGGGAATGTCACTGCTAAGGGCTTTGGGAATTTCAAAGAAAAGATCCACACAGACCGCAGAGGTCAGGGAAGGCTTCTTGGAGGAGGTGAGGGCTGAGCTGGGCAGGATTCAGGGCAGTGGGGAGGAGCTAGTGAGCAGAGGCCCCAGTACAAAGCAAGCTGTGCGTAGAGGGTGGTGGACGGCTCAGCCAGAAAGGAAGGCGGCCCCCCCCCCACAGGGCCAGCCCCGCCCTCATGTGGTCCTGAAAGCCCAGTCCCCACAGCTGGAGAGGGAAGGGCCGTTTTGGGGGGGGGGATGGAGATGGAGGGAATGACAAGCAGGAGGGCAGCCTCAGCGATGTGACAGCCCTGGCCTGGCCTCGCCTCACCTTTCGTGGGGACACCAATCCAGTTGAGGTAGCGGGTCAGCTTCTTGGAAATGTAGGTCTTACCCCGGGCGGGCAGCCCCACCATGACGATCACCGTCGGGGAGTTGGTGAGCTTGGGCCCACAGGCTGGGGAGAGCAACACGGGAAGTGTCATGAATGAGGCGCCCAGCAGAGCCAACAACAGGCTGTAAAAATTTCCCACCTCAGCCCAGTGAGACTGGGCCCCTGGAGGCCAGAACCCTCAGGTCACACAGCTCCCTTTTGCTTCAAGGGTCGCTGTGGCTACTCAGGCTGCACCACAAACCCCAGTTAGACGGGGGCTCTGTCTCCCTCTAAGCAAATGAGCGCGAGGGTGTGGGGGGGACACCCGGCCACTGACAGGCACAGGCTTGAAGGAGGCGCCTCGTCTTAAACTGGATGCCCCAACACGGCCCCATCCTGGGCCGGGTGACCAAACTGAGGTCACGTGTCCGAACACCCCACCATGCCCTACTAGGGTCTGCCTCCCAGAGCTGCAGGCTGGGGACACGAGGAAGCAACGCAACATCCAGGGACTGTTCCTCCTCTCCTGTCCCTAGACTATCAGCAACCTTCTCCATGCAGAGTGAGGAGAAGAAAGAAGGGCCACTGGGAGGCCAGGAGACACCTAGGAGCCACGAAAACCCTGGGCTGGGATCCCCCAGCTGCCAGTGGCCGGGAACAAACAAGTTCCTAGAAAACGCAGGCATTTCCCTGCCCAGCGTGGGCACCTGAGTCAGTCCAGGAAGAACCAACAGGCTTTCCTGAGTCCCCCAGGCAGCCTCCCCAAAAGCCAGTGGGGACAGAAGACACACCTGCTGTGTGCACTGTGGCAGCTGCAGGTGACACATGAGAAAGCAAAAGTGTCCTCGCTGGTGCCTGGAAACAATACTCCCTCCCCCAAGCCACCGGCTTTCCCCGGTCTCATCCGATGTCCTCACGGTGACACTGCTCCCAAGAGCATCCAGATGCGCACAGAGACACACACACACCACACACACGCGCACGCACTCTCAGCTGTGCACATGCATGGAATAGTTCTGTGGGACTCATGCCAAGGCAGCGGAGACAGAGGCTGGCTGATTTATCAAATGGGGCATTACTCTCTACCCACTCGTCATATATGCAAATCTCCTCCGGCAGAAGACACTTTGGGAGGGAAAAAAAACCATAAAGACACAACAGAGTAAGTATCTTAAGCCAAAAATTCACATTGAAACTCAAACCCAAATAAAGCATTACTCCCTTAGCTGGCAAAGCAGAAGTCACTCCCCCTAGTCCTCTGGTTTCTTGCATGAGATTCAAAGAGCTACCAGGGGGTCTCCCAAAAGTGGCTGCAGCTGGCCCTCTGCCCAGGCGCTCTGGGGTCCCCAGGAGAGCAGGGATACCACAAAACCTGTGGCTAAACCTTGGGTATTACTTTTTCATCCCTCCTCCTCCTTTTCTGGAGGGGGTGGGGTGGGGGGAGTAGGTAATTAGGTTTATTTATTTATTTGTTCTTATTTAACGGAAGTACTGGGGATTGAACCCATGACCTCGTGCATGCTAAGCACTCGCTCTACCACTGAGCTATACCCTCTCCCACCTCCTCCTTTTTTTTTAAACCCACAGCTCATCTCAAGTGCCTTCATGATCCTATAATCACCTGCTCCTGCCTCAGATTCTCCTCTGACCCTCAGTTTCTTCTTCTCGGCAGAACTTTTTAAACCCTCTCAACTCCCATACCTTCCTGCCTGGAGTTCTGCCTCTGCCTCTTCTTCCCTGACAGCACAGGGATCGGGGAAAGTAAGTAGGGAGTTTAACACAAAACTTCCCAAACAGCACTTGTGGATAGGGAGATACACAGATGTCAGAGGGGTCAGGAAGCAATTGTTTGAAGATCCTGGACAGAGGCTGCATTCGAGGGTTCCAATTCCAGCCCTGCTCCCCGACTGAGCTGCTATCCTCCCTGACTGATGTCACCCACTAACACAGCAGGCAGGACAGCTGTTCTCGCCCACCGTCCTGACTCCACAACTCAAGCTCAGAATATAAAACAAACCATTGGAAGGAGACTTTGCTGTTGCTCCCGTACCTCCTGCAAGCTTTCTTGCACCCAGAGATGCTCCAAAATGTTAACCTCAAAAAGACGTCACTCACACTGTTTTCTTACGAGCAGGTAAGCTCTTCTTCAACGACAAGTTTCGGGGGAACTCATGGAAGACAGACGGCCAAGCTGCAGATGTAGGTGGAGTCAGTGCCCAGAACAGCCCGATGGAAGTTTCATGGCTGCATGTCTACAGTAACCACGGCAACCTGCTCCCCCCGCGGGCAAGGGCAAACCGAATGCTGCACAGAAAGCCCTGCTGTGACCCTGTGGTGATGCCACCAACTGGGAAGGGCTCTCTGGGAAACAGGTCCACGTGCAGCCCCAGAACACAATGGTGGGCACTTGACTGTGGTTCACTGGACACAAACCCTCTCCTGGGATCACACCAGGCCAGAGGGTCTGCTTAGTTTATGGTAAGAACCAGCGTCTAGGTGAGCTCGCCCCGGCGGGGTGGGCTGAGAGTCTGCGGGGTGGAGAGGACCCAGCTAAGCAAAAACCTCTTTCAAAAGCTCTTCTGTACCATGGGCTGGACGCCAGTCTCGTTCATTACTTCGCACGCACATTTTAACTCACGGCCTAGTGAATCTTTGTGCAGCAAACGGCCCTCCCAACCGCACTTGGTCTCTGCCAGCCAGTGAGGGACTGGGCAGTTTAGCAAATCAGTCAACAACACAATAGCATGGTGGCCCAGAGGGTCTAGAGCCAAGCAGAGTTCGAAGTCAGGCCCCGGCACTTCCTCGGGCCTTGGACGAGTGACTTGCTCTCTCAGGCTCTTTGAACTGCAGGGGTGCTTCACGCAGCTCTCGGGAGGATCAACCACAAGGGAAGAGCAGACGCTTCCCTCAGCAGCTTCCGTCAGTGTCGGTCATGACAGCTTCATCATCCCAGACACGCGGAAACCGACATGTCAGGAGGTCCCCCGTGCAAGCTGTATGGGGCACATCTGGGGCTCACGTAGGCCTTTCTCACCCGAAATCCTTCGCGCACTCGGTCCTCAACTGGTGCTTCTCAACCAGCGGCTAAACCTAACGAGCTTTTGAAAAACAGGATTCTGAGGCTCCACCTGCAGATTGTTTTCCCCCAGAATCTCCCCCAAACGATTTTAATGGGCAGACAGGGCCGAGAATCACTGCAATAAATTATAATGCCGCCCCAAAGATAAGATCAGGATTTCTCCAGAATATTCCCTGACCTTCCCTCTTTAAGTTGGAAAACCATCAAGGGGTCTAAGCCCTTTCTGGGATGAAACCCTTTCGACGAGGAGACAGTATGTAACCAGCTTTATAGATGAGAAACCTGGGTTGCGCGTGGAGGAAGGGAAAACACGTCCCAAATACACAGGGACGGGCACGCTGAACGCTCAGCTATGTGAGGGTGAACAGAAAGGCTCACCAGCTCTTTCTGGCCAATAATTTACTTCCTTGTTTATTTAGCTGATTCACCAACTCGGTAAGCCTCCCCGAGTTACTGTTTGCACTTGAAGGAAGCCGCAGGTTTTGTGAGAAGCAGTTACCATCGTGAGGGAGCAGCAACGGGGCACCCAACTGATGCTTCAGAGGCAGAAATACCACCAAACTAATCAATCTGGGGCTTCCGGTTGTTTCACTGTTCTTTGTACGTGAACAGCCGTGGTTCCCATGCCCTCTCTTAGTTGACAAGTCTCAGAGGAGTCTGCTGTAGACCTCCAACTAGGACATCACTTAGAAAGATGGTAACAGGTCCAGGAGGAAGAAAATCCGTCCAATGGTCCAAATGCCTTTAAAGACGGTGGGGGGTGGGAGGGGGAGAATCAGGAAGGATGCTAGGAAGAAATACCCTCCTTTCTCTTGGATGAGAGACAACCGTGACTATACAAACCAAGGGTAATACCACTATTTAAAATCAGGGCACGTAAGCAATAAATACCAGGGTGCAGGTATTTTTGTAAGAAAAAAATGTAACCCCAGAAGCACACTCAGGGCTTCCAGGAGTGGGCGGGGACCAGAGACTTAATCCATCAGCTTTAGCCAGCCCCCACGCCCCCCGCCCCCACCCCGCTCTGAATTGTTCCCACAGGGATTTTTCAGCTTATCTCCATCTGCGTGTGAGACGTGCAGACTGATAGGATCTAATGGATGGGTCTCAGGAGCCTGCGGGGAAGCGCAGCTACACACTTGTGTCTCAGAATCACGCGACTGAGCGAATGCCAGTCAATCTCAGGGCCCTCCTGCGGGATCTCCCAGTCCTCGCCCTGCCACGAACCCCAGGGGACTACTAAATGTGTGTGTGCATTTGCGCCCACGTAAGTGCAAATACAGGTATTTAGAGAACAAACCTCTATTTGACCCATTACAGTTTGCAAAGTGCTTGCTCCATAAATACCTTTTATTCAAAAGTCAAAAGGGGCGGGGCTTTGTCTGCATCCTCTAAATCTCCCTTGAGATTGAAGGCACTGCATTCCTCGCTGCCAATAGGTTTTACAGAAATACAACCAGACCGTGGTCAGCCTGTTTAGCAAGAGCATACCTGAAAGGGCTGGGGAGCATGACACAGACCTGCAAGGCTTCCAGCCCTTGGCCACCTTGCCAAGAAGCCCAGTTCTCCCTAAGGCTTCCGTGGCCGCCGGACCTGAGCGGTGGGACTGGTGGAGGAGCGGCCCCCGGTGTACCTTGCCAGGTCCCCATCACCAGGATGACGCAGGAGCAGCACCAGGCCAGCTCTCCCCACCTTCTGGGACAGGGCTGGGGACAGGGAGGTGATTCACACCTGGGCAAAGCCTGGGGAGAAGAGCTGTCACCGTGGCCTTGGTGACCATCCCCTGAGAAACGTGGCAGTGGGGAAGGCCAGCAGGCCATCTGGCGCCTGGGCAATGCTGATGCCTAGAAGCCACCTGGAGGTTTTGCACCTGCAATCCCGTGTTTACCTCTCAGGCAACCTGAGTTGACCTGGAGCTAAACACTCACCACTGTCTCGGACTGTCCACCTGATGGGCTCCTGGGTAGGTTCCCTGGAGGAGTGGTGTCTCCTTCAAACCACGGGAACCACCCTTTTAAGAGGTGGCTCTCTCCCTAGCTGGGGACAGAGCCCAAGGTAAACCTTCCCAAAGCACTAATGGGCGACGACATACAGACAGGGTGGGGAGGTGAACTGCCAGCAAATTCCAAGCTGTGGCGAGAGCGGTGTTGGGGGGGAGGGGACGCGCGCACACAGGGACGCGCACGTGGGAAACGCTGCCAACTGTGCAGTCACGGATCAACAGACCCTCCCAAAAACCCGCGGGGAGGCTTCGTTCCAGACAGCTCTCTCTGGTCGTCCCCCAGCAAGTGAACTAGAGCAGAGAGAGGAAAGGGGGTCAGGCAGATGGAGAGAGAAGACAGGGATATAAAGAGAAGTAGAGAGATTATATATAGGAACAAGGAGAGGGAAACAGGGATGAAAATATATAGAAAGAAACATACAAAGGTGGAGTAAGATGGGGTGGAAATACGGAGCTAGAGAGAGGAGAGAGAAATATACAGGGGGGAAGAGGTGATGGAAAGAGAGGTAAAAAGGAGGTAGGGGGACAGAGAGGAGAGGAGATAGCGATGGACAGAGAAACGGGGTTGAGACCCGAGGAGACGCGGCGGGCGACCGGGAGAGTGGCCCGGGCCGGGGAAACGCCGGCGTCCCTTCCCAGGAGTCCCCGAAGCACAGGCTTTCTGCTGTGCCCTGCGCCTCCCGCCCCGGGCGCGCTCGCCGTTTCCGGGTCCCTCTGCGCTCCCGGAGCCAGCCGAGCGGAGCACCGCGGGGACCGCGGGCCGGGCCACAGCGCCCCCGACGCCGGCCAGGGGAGGCGCAGCGCCAGCACCGGCGTCCTGTCCGCGCCGTCCCCGCCCCTCCGCGAGGCTGCCGGGGAGGAGCGGGGGGCGCCCGGGCCGGGCCGCGGGGACGGCGTGGAGGGCGGTGCCCGGCCAGCCCGAGCGCGCCGGAGGAGGGGAGCCGGCACAAAAGCACCCCGCCAGCGCCCGCCACACAATGGCCTCGCTCTCCACGCGGCGCGCCCTCCCCTGCATTCCGGCCCCGCGCGCATCCGCACTCACATCTGGGCAGCGAGGGGCGGTGGTCGACCGGGATCCAGATCTTCTGCACCCGGCTCTGAGTCAGCTCCAAGGGCATCTTCCCAGCCGAGACTCGGCGGCCCTCCGCCCCACGTGAGGTATTCAGACTTGGGAAGGAGAGCGGCCTGTCGACCCCCGAAACAAAAGGGGGTGGGAGTGTGTGCGCGAGAGCGCGGCTTTTTGGAAACGTGCTTTGTGCTAAGTCACGAACGCTCGCCCGGGGCGTGAGGCTCCACAAGCGCTGCGAAAAGGTCGGGAGACTGGGGCTGCACCCGCAGCTCCCGCAGGGCCGAGCTCGTCCACTCGGGAAGCCCCGGGATGCTCCGAGCGCAGTGACAGCCGCGATCCCCGTGCGCCGGCTCAAATTCGCCGCGGTCCCCGCCCGCTCGCCTCCTCTTCGGATCTGCTGGGATGCCCAGCGCTCCGCCTGGGCTTTTAAGAATCGGGGCCGGCAGCGATGCACACGTCAGCCCGGGGCGGGGACGCATTCCTCGGGTTCCAGCCCCCTTTCACGTGGGAGGAGGGTGGCCAAGCCAGGAGGCAGCGTGCTGTCGCCCCCTGCAGGCCGGCGACAGCTAAACGCCCCGCTAACGCTGTCTACCAGCTGACACCCCAAACCAGCCCTGGCTTAAAGTCCTACTCCGCGAGTTTCCTTCTATCATTCCCTGAAGACGATCCACACAACCTTCCCAGAATAATCACTCAGCTGTGCTGAGAGGAAAGGGGTGGTGCCGTACAGTCCGATCCGTGGGGCCCCGCAGCTGAGTCACCTTGGATGCTGCTTTTAAAACACATCCCACTGACTCGGCCTCTCCGGGAGTGGGACCCCAATACTCTTCATTCTTAACACGCGCTCCCGGTCAGCTCTGGGTGAAGACCCGGACTTAGGTTGAAGGTTGGAGACAGGTTGCCGGGACTGGGTAACGGGTGTCTTTGCTACCCTAGAGGGAAGTCACAGGGAGGATGCTGAGAGCGCCTCTGGGGTCACTCCTTGCCAGAGGTACCCCCTGATAATACCTGAGTCTCACCCACAATGGCCCCTACCACCCGCAGGGAGGGAATTGCCCTGGTCCTTCGTCCTCACCCCGCCCACTTCCCTGAATACCTTAGAAACTCTGACTTGTGCTGAACATTGCTCCCCCAACACCTAGCCCCCAAGACCTAGAACCCCGGGTCCCGTAATGCTGGGCACGAGGAGGGGGCGGGAAAGACCCGGAGGCCGAACAGAAAGGGAATGCGGCAACTTGGTTTTCTCGGTCACCAATTAAAATATTTTCGATATACCTTTATCTCTCCGAGTAGAAGAATAAATAAAACTGGACCCCATTCCGATCTGCAATTTATTACCTGCCTGCAAACCCCAGAATAACTATTGGGAGGCGGCACCTTGATTGTGCAAACCCCTTAAGACCGTGACTTATCCGGTACAGCCCCATTGCATCTCTTCCTCGCCAGTTTTTGGTATATGTGTCCCTTCTGCCTCCCCAGTCCTCGCAGCTTTGCATCAGCTCGCCACATGTGACAGTCGTCTAGTCAGGCCAGTGGCCGCCCCGTGAAGATCTGGGGTGCTCTGAGCGGGGACTGCCGCCGGCACAGGGCACTACGTGGCTGTGACTGCAGCACGCGATGCCTCAGCTCGCAGCGCGGCCCGGCCCTGGAGAGGTGCAGAGCTCGCGCCGGCGCTGCGCTGTGATTGGAAGGAGGCGGCGCTCGCTGAAACCCACACCGCCGCCGAACAGTCGGCGCTGAGGCCGCCACACGTCGCTCACGTACCGCATGGCTCGGCTGGGACGGCGCCCGCTCCCTGGCGGCGGGCAAGCTGCTCCCGCCCGCCCCGCCCCGCCCCTCCCCTCCCCTCCCCTCTCCCCTCCCCTCCCCGGCCTCCTCCTTACCCGCACCCCAGCCAGCCCAAGTGCCGGCGGCGCCCAGTGTCGCCCGCCAGGCAGGTACCCAGCACCCCCACCCCCGCGCCTCGACCCCCGCCTCGGGGCGCCCCGCCCTGCCCAGGCCGCTCCCATTCCAGCATCCCAGACCGCGCAGGGGCCCGGGGAGCCCAGCGTCGCCCACCGGGTGGGTACGCTTGACCCTCTCCCCCCGCGCCCCGCCCCCCACTCCGAATACCCCCTCCAGCCTGGGCATCCCCCCTTCTCGCACCCCAGCAGACCCAGGGGCGAGGAGCGCCCAGCATGGCTTGCCCAGCAGATACCCCGATACACCCCCCCCGTTCGACCCCCACTCCGGGCACCCCACCCAGCCTAGGCATTCTCCCTCCCACACCCTAGCCCGCACCCAGGCTGGCGTCGCCCACCAAATGGGTGCCCTTGACCCCCTCCCCCCACTCCCCACGCCCCGACCCTGCCCCGAGCACCCTCCACCCCCACCCCCACCTCCCTCCCCTGAGTCCCTGCTCTCCCTCCTGACAGCTTTGCTGACTGTCTGGTTTCGGAGCTCGGCGCTCGGGCAGCTGTTCAGAAACCCGAGTGCATTGCATTTGGACTTGTTTTTCTGCAGTGGGAGCAAATGCCAGAGATGACACCCTATAACGCCCTAGGGAGCGTCCCACTCCACTCTTGAAATAAGAGTGGGCTGATCCAAAGAGGAAAATAACAGCAAGCGAGCGCCTGCGCGGCCAGAAACGTCGCTGCCCCCTGCCCGCTGGGGTGCGGGAGTGGTGGCCGCACCCCTTCTTGCCTGCACATCCGTCTCGCGGGAAGACCCTGTCCCCGAGTGCCTGCTCTCCCACTGAGTCTGCATACGCTGAGGGGCAGGGCAAAGGGCCAGGTTGCATTCTTTCCCCCTCCAAGCTTGCAAACAACCGTGGGTTTCAGCTCAGGGTAGAGACATCCACACCGGTGAAGGCACATCTTCAGTCTCCTGATCTGGATAAGGTGTCTGAAGGCACAGGCAGCTGAGGTTCCACAGTACTTCCAGCTAAGCACTCGCACTCCAGGTGCAAACCTGGCACCTTCCCCTGCCTGTGTGTCAATAACGCCCCAGGGCCTTGGGCATCCAGTCCATCGCTGCAGGGCAGAGACTAAGTTCTCCCGCACCACATCCTGCACCTGATGGGGGCCAGCACACAGAAGTGTCCTGTAATCTCCCTCCCACTTCTGCTATCAAATCGCAAACAAACGGGGAATGAGTGGGGGACAAGGATGAATTCACACTTTAAAATAAAGGAGGGGGCAGCTAGGACAACACTCAGGTTTGGTACATTAGGGTAGCATCCTTAGGGAAAAGAAAATTGCTTCATTGCAAAACCGCTTACAAACAACTCAACTACATCTGAACTCCAGGAGTGTATTTTTCAGACATTACTGGTTTAGACATCCACTTCTTTCCGTAATTTTCCTAATGACCCCTCTATATCCAACTATCTAGTACTTTCACCAGCTCCCCAGCCTGTGATCAGGAGCGCCATCCTGCAGAAAAGGCAGCAGAGAATGTGAAAACGCCTCTGATACGGTGGTATTTTTACAGACAGGACAGCTCCAAGGACTAGCGGGGAGATTCTATGACCCATGGTCCGAGGCATTATTAAGGCTAGAAGGAATCTTCCAGATAACCTACTCATCCTTTTAAATGGGTAAATGGAAGTTTAGAGAATATAGTTGAAGAACTAGGTCAAAGGTCAAGGAACACAGCCAGTTACACAAGCCTGGACTTGACACAGACGGCAGACAGTTCCCAGGGGACTTATGATGGCCACAGCCTAACTCCAGGGTGCTGAGTGGAGTCCTGATGGGGAGGGGGTGGAGAGACCACACTGTGACTCAGACCATCTTACCCAGAACAGCTGGACAGTTTGGCCGGAAAGAGCAGAGAAAGGCCTCCTGAGCAGAAGCGCCTGGCGGAGGTGCTGACTTACAGGGGAGAAGCTGGTAGCTAGGGCTGGACTCAGAAGGGATTGGGGAGATGGGCTTTCTCCATGACCTCTCTCTTCCCAGGTCCCTCTGTCAGCCAAGGTCCTCCAGCAGTCACCCCTGCTCCCTGATGCGGCTGTAATGACAGCCAAAAGCAACCCCATTTCCACGATCCCCGGCCAGCTCGCCAGACTGAACAGGGAAACTACGCTGGAACCCACCTCTTCCCCAGTGAGAGAAGGAGAGAGCGAACACGCCGTGGCAGGCTGAGAGCAATCAGAAGTTGCTAATTAGACACCAAGTGTCGTCATTTGCTCCTGTGAACAATCCTGTGTCTGAGAGAATGAAGTGAGACACCAAATAAAAGGCTGAAATAAACCCTTACCTCACCATCCTGTCCGAAGACAAGGGGAGAAGGCGACTTTTGTTTTTTGTTTTTTAAATAAAATGTTTGTCACTCCTACATGAATGGGAAGACAGGTATGGACGTCCACCTAATGCCACATCGGCCGATTGAAAACCCAATTCAAAACCTGCACCTGGAGGGGGTCAGTGGCTTTATTCCTGATCTCCAAAACATGGAAGCAGCCAAGATGTCCTTCAAGTAGGTGAAAGGCTAAATAAACTGAGGCACCTCCAGACAGTGGTGTATTATTCTGTGCTACAAAGAAATGAGCCATCCAGCCATGAAAAGACATGGAGGAACACGAAGTACCTATTACTAAGTGGAAGAAACCGGTCGGAAAAGGCTACAGACTGTATGATTCCAACTCTAGGATATTCTGGAAAAGATACAACTACAGTAAAAAGATGAATGGTTGCCAGGGGCTGGGGGGAAAGAGGGAGGAAGAAGTGGAACACAGAGGATTTTTAAGGCAGTGACACTACTCTGTATGACACCATCATGGTGGGCACACATCTTTAACCATTTGTCCAAACCCACTGACTATACAAGACCAAGAGGGAACCCCACGGCAAGCCGTGGACTTTGGGTGACGGTGATGTGTCCCTGTAGGTTCATCCTTAGTAAAAATGCACCACCTGGTGAGCGACGTTGATTACAGAGGGAGTGTGCCTGTGTGAGTCAGGGGTTTATGAGTCCTCCACTTTCCATTTTGCTGCGAACCTAAAATGGCTCGAGAAAGTAGTCTGTTTGAAAACAAATCATTATTTTTCTTTACTTATCTCCAACTAAGGGGACTTAGCCACCTCCCGGGTGTAAGGGCAGCTACAGTGACCGCCGCCTGGCTCTGGGTGAACAGTCGCAACTCAAGTCCGGCTGACTCTCCACCAAGTCTGCATCGCCCTCTGCCCAGTCCGCCGCTGCTCCATGCCTGCAGGCCTTTCCCTTCCTTACTGCACAACCCCGACCTTGGAACCACGCTCTTAAAACCGCCCCTCGGTGTTTCACCTCCAGCTACAGCTTTGAGGGTATTTTATACTCCTTGTCAACCTCCTCACCGAATATATCAAGACATGTTATCTGTGTTTAAAGTATTATTTTATGACTTCAGGATACTTGTGCTTTTTTAAAAACCCAGTATTCTATAGTCAAGTTAACAGTCTTATACCAACTTCAAGTCCTGGTTTTGTTATTTTACATCAGTCATATAAGATGTCTTCATTAGAGGAAGCTGGGTGAAGGGTTCACGGGACTCTGTGTACTGTTTCGTAACTTCTTGTATTTCAAAATAAAAGGTTTTTTTTTAAAACACCAAAATTTTAAAATTAATGATATCTCAGTTGGCTTAAATTCTGGGTGGGAAAAGCATGGATGGTATAGATCCAGGCACTGAGGGAGAAGGAAATTGGCAGAGGTAGCCACGAACTCTGTGATGATTTGCATGTGTTCCTAACACTTTTGCTTCTTGCAAATGACACACATATACAAACAGAATTTGCACGAATCCTGCACCTTTGGAAAAACGGAATAAAGCTCCAGTTGTGTTTTACTTTGGGGGAGACGATTCTATTTCTGGGCTTAATGCAGATCTTTGGGAGAGTATCAGTGGGTTTGTAGTCTTTGTCACCAATTTGCATGCAGGACACAAAATAAAGAGGAGACATTTGCAGAGTTGAGCTGAGGGCTCCAGACAGCCACGCTAAGCCTGTGTTTCCCCGCAGGCAAAGGGAGCACAGAGATCAGCTCACCGTCCATCTTCTTCTGGTACATTTATTAGATGCTCACAGCAGGGAGTGCGCGTCAGACACGGCATGGAACAGGCTGCACTGGAATCTCCATGATCTCAGGTCGAGCCCGGAGGAGAAGCAGGTGAGCACATTAGCTGTCATCGCGCTGCTCCGTGCTCTGCCTCACGCGAGTGTTCCTGAGAAACAGCTGCCAAGCCCACGCACTTGTAATTGGCGACCAGAGAAGGAAATGTACACGAATTCGAATAAAGTAGGGAACTAATAGAGAGGCGTTAGATAAGGTGAGATTATGCCGAATGCGGGCTCCGGGCGAGTCCACGTTGGGAGGGTAAGGAGAGCTTGCCCGTAACTGGGGCAGATTGTCTGGGAATTTCACAGCCATCTCATTGTTTTCCAGTGTTTCTCTGCTAAGTCCAAGAGAACACGTGGAACTAAAAGTCAGTATCTCTAACTTCTTCATATATCAAATAAGGATTCACTGAGAACCGGCTGTCTGGGGGCTCGAAAGTCAAGTGAGATGTGGTCCTTGTCTGAATTATGATCTTATTTTTGAATTTCATGGTGTTCCCACCACACACACACACACACACACGCACGCACTTTCCTCCTTAGAGTTAATGAAGCTGCGTCTCAGAACTATTAAGCCACTTTAATTCCTATGTAATTCTAAATTACAATTCCTGTGCTCACATAGCCAGTAAGCCAAGGAATAAAGGACAAGATCTCCGGCTAGGCTGGTATCCTTTCAAGTTTCACCCAATTAAAGTCCTTTCCAACAAGAACATTCAGTCTCTTCCCAATAACCATGCCAACACCAAAATTTCAGATCCAAGTGTTTTCAATGACAATCTCTAAATCACTTAGTATGTGGTTATAATGTGGGAAAAAAGAATCATCTTGAGAAACTATTATGAAGATTAATAACTAAAAACATTCAAATAAACCTATGATGTAAAGTGCTATTTAACCCAGGAAGACAGAGAGCTGGCATCTGAGAGGCACAGCCCTCTGCGCGCTGGCCCTCACACCCGGAAAGCCTCCTCCTTTGGGTACAGAAAAGACACGCGGTCGCCACCATAGCAGAGTCCATTTAAAAAGAGATAACCATTTTATGAAATGAAACTGAATTTTTTGTTGCTTTTCTTTTTTTTATTGCTGTTAACTCAAGAAAAAAAGGTTGCATAAAATCCCATCAGTTCTAGAAATATAAGTAGCCTTTCCAGCACAGAACATTCCAAAGTATATGGTAAACACACACATAAGGAGAAGGTGACGTGCCTCCTGCGTACGGTACAGTCCTTTAACTCTTAAAATAAGTTCCATACAGTACAACTGGCAAGTCATTCACAATGTGGTCCACGCATGACTTACCAAAACCCTCCCTTGAACAACTCAACCACAGTGTAACAATTAATTTAATGATGTGGTCCCCAAATACCCAGATCAAATAAAATATATTAAAAAAAAGAAAAGAAAAAATGAATCGGAGGGGGCCTTGGGCTTTTTGTGTACTTCTCAAAGGTTTTACTAACTTATTAGTAAAGGGTAAGAAGAAAAGAGAAATACTCCTCTGTCTGCAACACTATTCCGATTGTTGGAGAAACCTCATATTTCTATTGTTACACGTGGACAGCAGCAGCCCCAGCCAGGCTGTCTACAGCACGACATCCCTGCAGGTGCCGGGGCGACGCTGTCGCCAAGGAGCTACGACCGTGGCTTAAGATTTTCCAGTCTCAAAAAGAAGCAGGAGAAACCAACATCACCAACGTGGTCTCCTTAACGTCATACACCCAAAATGCTGTCACGCTGGGTTATTAACAAATCATGGAGGACGGTCTACAATCCACTTCTTAGCCTGCATCTCCCATCACCCTCCCAGGTACTGGAAGTAAGAGCCGTCCCAGAAGAGGAAATAAGAAGGAAGGCACCAGCGTGGGATCTGGATTCAGGGAAGGGAGGGGGATGGGGTTGGAACAGAGAGGGCTAGAGAATGATGAGACGGGGGGGAGTGGTCAGGGAGCACCTTGCAGGCGTCAGGATGACCGGCTCCTGTTTTGAAACGGGCAGGAAGCCTCCAAAGGGCACTGAGAAGAACGAGCAAGAGGATGGGGGGGACCTTCTTCGTCTTCACTGCTGTTTCCATCCTGAGTGCCCGGAACAGAGCCGGGCTGGTGGCAGGGACCCAGAACACTGGTTGACTGAACACGCAGTTTGTTTAAAGACTGGCCTCTGCTTACTGTGCTAAGAGCACGTTATACAAAAAAATAACTAATTAAAAAAAAAAAAAAAGAGGAAGAACAGGTTATCCCAGGCAGGCAATGGTCTTGGGACCCGGAAGTAACTGCAAGGTCCAGAATCTCCGGTCGCGGTTTGTAAGGAAGAGAGGGTGAAGGAAAGCTCTAGAGACCGGCCCCTGCACGGGGACAGTTTCAAAGGACTTGGTTTCTCCTCCACTCCTCCCCCAACAGCATTTACCCTAGAAGCTAAGAGGAGGGCAAGCCAGAAACCTTTATTCTGGAAAATTCCCCTCAGAGGTTTGAAAATGAGAGGTGGGGGTGAGCAGAAAAGGAGCGGGGTGCTGGAGCCCGTAACTGGGTGCGGGAACTCGCACCTGTGCCTCATGACTCGGCCAGAGGCCCTCCACCCGTCCTCAGTGAGGATGGATAAATGGGTAATCTGGTGGGAAACTGATGTAGCGGCCTTGGCTCTGCGCGCAGGCCGTGACAGTAAATCACATCCTCCCTTCCCTGCTCCACCAAGCCCAGAATCCTGACTACCGCTGACCCTCCCTCCCGGAGAACCGCTGGTGAGCAGACCAGAATGTTCTGTCCCAACCAGTAGTTGTGATCCACCCCGGAACACACCAACTGGGCAATCTGGTTCCAATACTGTTCTCTCACCAGTTTGGTTTGTGACTTGGTCTCCCTAAGCTCCACCATCTCTGGTTACATGGCTAAAATCCACCTTCTAAAGAGGGAAGTCTGAGGACCGGACCCGGGGCCACAGTGGCCCCACGCAGACAGGGCCAGCCATCCGGGGAGGAACGGCTGGCAGCCGGCTGGTTGCTCGCTGACATCCAATCTTGTTTCTTCGCACTGTGAGCGTGGAAACATGCCCGAGAACACTTAGGGCTTTGTTTCTTGCCAGAAAAGTTTCCCAGTGACAGTCTTTTATAGATGCAAACACAAGACAAAGAGAGGTTGAAGAAACCACGCAGAGCTGCAGTAAGACCCAGATTAACTGACGGAATGGCTCTGGGTAAAACTCGCTGTGGAGCAGGGCAGACCACAGCAGCAACTAACCCTGAGCCACCCAGATGCCTGCTGCCGGGGGTCCTCCAGGTCCCGCATGTCACGTTCTCCCGAATCACAGACGGAAGAGAAACAGGAGAAAACTCACCTTTGCCATAAGAAAAGGACTGCGGGGCCCCAGGAGGCGAAAGACGTTCATAGCACGCGGCTACTTACACTGAGGACAAGGTAGTCAGCTCCGGAACGGTTGCTCGGCTTAGTTCAAGCTGTCTCCTCGTCAGGAAGAAGGCTATCACTCAGCCATCAGTCATGATAGATCGAGGCCAGACAGAGGCCAGGGAGAGTGTGCAAACAACAGGGAGGCGACAACATCCCTGAACCACTCAAGCGGCCCGGCCGCCCTTCCCCACCCCAAGGTGAGCTCACAACACAGCCGCTTCTCAGATGCCTGCTACCAGCTTGACGAGGGTCAGCGCCGCCCTGATACAGACACCGGAGCTTGAATCTGCACCCAGACACTTACCACTGCTGTCTGGGGACAGTGTACACCTCCCACCTGGCCCCATCTCCAACAGCCTCTTTACGTGAAAAGACAGTGGGTGGAGCAGCATTTTTCACAATAGCCAAAAGTCAAAGTGCCCACCCAGATGAATGGATAAATAAAACGTGGTCTGTGGAATATTATTCAGCCATGAAAAGGAATGGGGTATGGATACATGCTGCTGCCCGGATAAATCACTGCTGTGGACTGAACTGTGTTCCCCTAAAACTCATACGTTGGAGCCTTGACCCCTGGTATCTCAGAATGTGATTATATTTGGACACAGGGTCTTTAAAGAAGTAAGTTAAGTGAAGCTGTCAGAGTGGGCCTGAATCCAACCTGACTATGTCTCTATAAGAAGAGGCAACTTGGACACACAGAGAGACACCGGGGACATGTGTCTGCAAAGGAAAGGCCACTTGAGGGCAAGAAGCCAAGCGGCCCTTCCTGTAACCGCCCCCGCTGGCTCTCTCTGCCGCTGCGGCGGACACAGCCTGCCGCGTCTTCCCACAGCAGGTGCCGGTCCTCGGCCATGTGTGTGCAGCCGTCGTGTTCCCGTAAGGACCTGCACTCTTCAGGGCAAGAAGCCCGCTCCTGGGCTTTAAAGCAGCAGAAACACAGCTTTCGATGACACAGCCCGAAGCTGACTGGAAGACGGAACAGGACGCACGATGGTAAAAGAATCCAGATTGAGGGAGAAGTTAATGTGGAGTGTAAATACCACCGCCAGGCACTCAAAACTACTGGCAAAACATGATTCTACTGAGAACCAGCCATGTCTGATCTCCAAAGCTCCCCCGGTGGGAATGGGGGCCCAGAAGAGACAGAACAGTGTGGGGAGGGCGGGCTGGGAGCTGGGGGCCTGAACCTGGCTCTGAACCTCTCTGTCCCAGGTCGCAGGACTTCCCTCTCTGGACTCTGGTTTCCTTGTCCACCCATGAGCTGTCTACATGGTCTCAAAGTTCCTCCTCCACTTTTCGAATGATTCAAATTGTCCTCAATGAAATAGAAACTGGACGGTAATTACTATACTATAAGCAACTTGCAACAGGGACAGCTGTTCATCTGGGTGTCCCCAGAGACCACTGTTACGTCAGACACTGAGGAGGTGCTCAGTATGTTTGTTTGATGAAGAAAGAATACACTGGCAGTGATTGGGTACCACTCCCACCGTGGGCTGGAGGTAGCCTCGGGAACTGCTCCAGGAACCCCAGGGCTCGGAGGGGGACAGAGAGCCACTCACCCCAGCGAGCAGTGGGCTCATCTGGCAACTGAGGACAGTAGCTGCCCGTGCACCTGAAGAGGTGGTTACGGGGATCAAATCAGATGTGACCGAGGGGGGAGGGGATGGCTCAGCGGTGGAGGGCACGCTTAGCATGCTTGAGGTCCTGTGCTCAACCCTCAGCACCTCCATTTTTTAAAAAAATTAAAATAAAATAAATAAATACATAAATAAACCTAATTACCTCCCCCTCCCAAAATAAAACAAAAAAATTTTTTAAAAATCAGATATGACTAAAAGCGCTCATGGAAACACTGTAAAGTACTCAACAAATATATGAAGAGTAGCATTTTGTGAATCATCCAGCCCCACCCCCATCCTCACCCCCTCCCCCTCCCCGTGGTGGTTGAGGTGTCCGAATAGAATTCCTCCAATTTTGATGCTCCGTGATCTGGTCTCCAGCCCATGGTTTCCTTGACAGGTTGACTGCCTCTCCCGGCACACACACACTCACACACACACACTCACACGCAGGCACACACACATGCACACACACGCAGAGGTGCAGCGACGAAGTTCCTGACCCAGGACCCTGGTGAGAACGGACACTGACACCAGCCCACGTTCTGCTGCGCCCGCGATGCTCCGGGAGCCGCGGTGGGAACAGTGAGGACCTGGCAGGCACTGTGTTGCAAGCCTGCTTACGCCGCCGGGTACGTGCAGCTCCGTGATTGCCAAATCAGACCTGGCATCCTTTCCCGCTCTGTTCTCCCTCACACTTCTTCCTTCTCCTGCTGGAAAAACATTCTAAAAATAGAGCCAAATCAGGCCAAAAAATGTTTAAATGCAGGTTTTGGAAAACAAGTAGATGTTGGAACGCCTACAGCAGCTGGGTTGGACGAACTCGTGGTGTTCAGGTTAGAGAGTAGGGTGGTCTGTAATCGCCCGGGCTGAGACCGCTCTGCAGCCGGCGTCCTGTTCTGGGGGCGGCAGGTGGGGCGGGGAGCCTTTTCAGGGAACGTTAACAAACTCATACATCTCCAGAGAAGGGCCATCAGGACGTTCTGGCCACATGGAAACCATGCTCTGGGAGGAACAGCTAAAGAACTCCACGTGAGATAAAGAACAAGATGATAAAATGACACCCACGGACAAATGCAGGGAGCTGACTTGCACGGTGTTGCTCCCGTGAGCAGAAACCAGATTGCTGGCTGGAGGGGATGGGGGACAACAATGGGGCAGAATGGTGGCGGGTGCCTGCCCCGCAGTGAGCCCCCCGCCCAGCACACCAACTTGGTGATCTGGGGCAGGACAGTTCTGTGCATCTGACCTCAGCATCTCAGTGGAAAGTCTCTAAGTCTAGAGCCACAATACTAAGTGAATCTGGGTACGAAGCTGCTGGCCCAGCCTTTAATAACACATTTGATCAGTCTGGGTAGCCAGGGGGCTGGGAGCCGCAGACTCGGAGAGACACTCCTTTGACAAACATCTTGGAATGCGACAGCTCCCCACCCCGGAGGCCCCTGCTGGCATCACAAGGTGAGCTGTGACTCGCTCTGTCTGGTCACGTGCGTTGGGGCAGTTGGAGACCACGATGGTCCCTCTCAACGGATCAGAAACTCTAGTTCAGAATTCCAGCCGAGAACAGTCAGACATTGAGACCAGCCCTTCCTGCCTAGCGATTACTGAAACCTCAGCGAGCCACGAACGTGTGAACCCCAAGTGGACGTTCACATCCCAAGTAGAAATAGTTCTGTCTTGGGGGGAGGGTGTAGCTCAATGGTGGAGCATGTGCTTAGTGTGTATGGGGTCCTGGGTTCAACTCCCAGGACCTCCATTAGGGGGAAAAAAAAGATGCAGTCCTGTCTCAAATTCCTAACTTTTTAATCAAAAAATACAATCTTTAAATGTTTTTCCTACAGCAGTCTTAGCGGTTTGCCACTCGGGTGTCCCTTTAATAAAGAACTGGCTTCTCCGCTGTGAGGACTGCAGGTAAATGAACCTCCAGCTGAGTCGAGGCCATGCTCTTCCTGCAGCTCCCAGGCGATGACCGAGCCCAGCCGGACACCAGGGCCTGGCCAGTGCTGCCCACAGTGGGCAAGCCTTGCACTGGGGCTCCCCACGGGGCCGGCCGAGACTTCTCGTAGGTGGCCTACACCTCTGTGCCCGCTTCCACTGCCTGCTCGCTCGCCGGGCACACGTATCTGGCCGGCAGCCCTCTCCCTTTACTTCTCACAGGCATTAGCCCAATAAAGCTTTTTGCACTTCTCACTCCATCTTCATGCCTGCTTCCCAGAGGACCCAGCCAACACACCTGCCTTTAAAATAAAGTCATTTGAGAGCATCGGAGTGTGTGTCGAGGGTGCAGAAGTTAGGGTGCAAGATGAGTGTACCCCTAACGCTCACTGGCCGACCACACAGGTGAATTCTCACCAGCCACGTGAAGGGGGTGGTCCTTCTGCAGTGTTGGATGGACTAAGTCTCAGCTTTTTAGCATTTAATGAATACCTCTTGTTGATCGCTGTTTAAAGATAGGCACCACAAGAAGCGATGATGTTGACATGTGAGCTCATGAGGAAATGTAAGAATATGTCAAAAAAGACACAAGAACCTACTTTAAGGGGTTCCACTGGCCAAATCTGGTACAAGCTGGACCAAAAAAAATGAATAATAGTAATAGATGATAGCCCTAAGAAAAACGAGAATCCTCAAATCTCATCCTGAGACAGCGTCTCCTTACACAGAAGCCAGCACATTAGTGTAGAAGGAACGATGGAGTTTGTAAGGCACTGCTTGGGAATCACCACAGGAATAATTATTATTACTTTGGACAAGAGTTGGCAAATGGCAGAAAGTTTGACAAGAAACAGGATATTTGCAGAGTCTCAAAGTACTTCCCCACAAAATACTTATTAATTACAAAGAAGGAGGAGTAACCCTCCAGCGGAGGAAGCCGGCAGACGCCAGCCTGCACGAGGGATTAAGTGAACATCGGCGGGAATGGGACAAAGACATGCCACGTGCATCTTGATGTGAGGCCCTGAGGATGGGGCACCACTCTCCAGGTTCTCCTGCCAAAATTGCAGAAACTGAGTCTAATTGTAAAATGCAACAGACAAACCCGGTGCAGGGTGAGGGGTGGATATTCTAAGAAATAAATAGCCTGGAACCTGAGGAGAGAGCTTCAGAACAGCATTACTCATGGTAGCCAACAGGTGGAAACAATCCAAATGTCTGTCCACAGATGAATGGATGAACAGAATTTGGTCTGTCCATACAGTGGAATATTAGCCTTTAAAAAGGCAGGAAATTCTGACACAGGCTACAACATGGATAAACCTTGAGGATTACATTGAGTGAAATAAGACCATCACAAAAGAACAAATTCATATGATTCCACTTATATGACACACCTAGGGTGGGAGGGTGGATGGATGGATGGATGGATGGAGACAGGCAGGCAGGCAGAGAAGGAGTTAGGGAAAGAGGAGAGGAAAGAGAGAGCAAGAAAGAAACAGAAAACAAATAGGGTAAATGTTAACATTTGCAAAATCTGGGGGAAAGCGGTCCTGCAATGCTTAGCACTACTTTTGCAACTTTCCTGTAATTCTGAAACTGTTTCAAAACAAAAAATGAAAATTCAAAAAAAAATTAATTTCATTTAGTACCCAAAATGGTAGTAATTCTGCACATGACCTCAAAAGGACCGTCCCCCAGGGTTGAAATTTGCATACATCTCATCAAATCAAGGCATCTCTAATACTTCAGAATCTAATGTTGAAAGCTAATGTGCAATGACCATGACATTTAACTTGACTTTTCATTTGTTGGCAACAGAAGATCTGCCACGGGGGAGACAGGTAATTTCTCTAACATGTCTCTCCTCATTTATTATATTTTATATGGTGTAACATAAGCTAGGTCACGTGTATTACACTATATTAAACAGTGTAACATAAGCGATGTTGGATACATAGCACGATTTAAATGCCATAAAACTACAGATGCCAAAATGCCACTGACACAAAGATGCTCTGCTTTTTGTTCACTTTTAAAACACTTTGCAGAAGTCCACGTAACACCTCCACGTCATCTCACTGGCCAGAACTCCATGGTGGAATTGGCCACACTAGCCACAAAGGCAGAAGGGAAACTCAATCTTTTACCGGACCCACTGCCCAGGATTCTGCTGCTCAGGAAAGGGGGGTGGGTGCGTGGATACTGGCGGAATGCTAGCAGTCTCTGCCGTGGCAACCTTTTCCAATGACAATTTTTCAACAAACACCTCTCAGGAGACACAGTCTATCGTGAAAAGAGTGGGAAAAGATATTACTCTTTGCCCTTAGACAAAACCAACGATGCTGATACGCTCCATCTCTGACTCTCACATGCACAACGCCATTCTTGCACTCGTCTGTCGAAAATTCATGTTTCCCGTCCATAATTAAAGTAAGTCCACTCACACATGGTAGTTGTCAAATACAGAAAGTGGAAGGTTTATTTCAGTTTAGGTGGAGACACAGCCCACTGTTTGCTCTAGGCCCCTCCCACCCCCCCATGTTTCTCTCCATCTGATTGAACTTCAGTTTGGTAGTTGTGGGGCAGCACGGAAATCTCCAGTTTCAGGGTAAACTGCCTCCCATCCCCTCCGCAGCCCACCTCCCTTGCAGGTGACTTGTCGGGATACAATCATGTGGCCAGCTCTCACCAGAAAACAATAAATGACATCCGTTAGGTTTAAGCCACTGATGGCCAGGTCCTCTGTGAGCTACGGCCAGAAGCAGTCCTTTACTGGTAAACGTACCATGAGCGTCATCAAAATTCTACTAATACAAGCCACGTGATTACAGCGCTAATAATGTAATCAAGAACAAAACAGTTCCAAAAATCACGTCTTACAAATGAACTTGTTTACAAAACAGAAACAGACTCACAGGCATAGAGAACAAACTTATGGTTACCGGGGGAAGGGGGTGGGAAGGGATAAGGCGGGGGCTGGAGCCTTGCTCCCCTTGGAGAGGGATGGAAGTGTCAGCTCTCTCGATCCTGGTGGTGGTTTCATAGGTGTGTACATCTATCAAAATTCATCAAATTGTGCATCGGAAATATGCGTAGTTTACTGTACAGGAATTATACCACAAAAAGTTGTTTAAAAAAATTTTTAAATTATGTCTCTATCATTTACCACCACAAAACAAACAAACAAAAAACCACCTTTGATTTTGGCATCTTTGCATCCCTGAAAGCAAGAGGGGTCCCCAACCCCTTTCCCGGAGCCACTCCCGAAAATTCGGACAGGGTTCCTGCTCTTGGCAGGAGTCAGCAACACTTCACATCACTGTGAAAGGGGTTCCGCAGTGGGTTTTGTTTTTTTTTAAATGAAGGAGGAAGGAACTTTGATCTAGTACAATCAGGTGAGGCCTGAGCCCCACAGAGTGACTTTCAGACGGAGCACTGGTCTAGCCACACCAGAGGGAAGACGGACAGACCAGAGGGAGCAAATCTGAGGCCCTGGTCTTCTTCCCTCGCCCGCCTCACCCTCTCAATGGCCAGCATTTACGGCCTGTGCATTCCATCCTTATCTAACTTGCTCTCAGAGAAGAATCTGCACCCACCTCCCCATTAAACTGTCAATGATCACTGGGCGGCTTAGAGCAGAGCCCCTCCCGCCGTCCCTGACTTAACCCACACCCAGACCTCAAGGGAAGGGGGAAGCTGGGGGGGCAGCAAGGCGGGCACCGACCCCGAGGCCCTGAGTCAGGTGGGTGGGCTCGGGCGTGGCCTCCCGCGGCGGCCAGGGGCTGGTCTCTTCCGGGGTCTTCACAGCCCGCCCTCTGAGGGGGTTCTCTCTCTCTCGGCTTTGGTCTTTAGGAAACCGGGCCAAGCCACTCAGCGTCCTGGCCTGGGCCGCCCCAGATGGCTGCCTCAGTATTGGAAAGACACGCAGAAGGAGGCAGAGGTGCCAGGCGTGCAGGGAGGAGGACCACCGTCCCAAGAGGCCCCCTGGGATACACGAATCAGGTGGAATACACCCCCCACAGACCAACAGCCAGGGCAGAGGACCCCGCCCCATGACCACCTGCACAGAGAGTCGTCAGGAACTCATCACCAGGGAATTACGAAAAGGATAAAAGCCAGGGACATAGAAGTCTCGGGACCCAGGTGGTGTCACTGCCAACGAGGGTGTATTCCTTGAACACTGTCGTGCGCCGTGTATCAGGTGTTCTCCCAACAGCAGAATATGGCAGCGAGGAAATTATACCTAAAAGTCATGCTGTGGAATCTCCATTTTCTAGAATACATTAGGGCTTTCTTCCTTTAAAAACTAAACATAGAATTACCCTATGATCCAGCAATCCCACTCCTGGGCATACATCCAGGGGAAATTCTAATTCAACAAGATACATGCACCCCAGTGTTCACAGCAGCACTGTTTACAGCAGCCAAGACATGGAAACAACCTAAACGTCCATCGACAGATGACTGGAAAAGGAAGATGTGGTACATATGCAATGGAATAGAATATATTACAGGTTTCTATACATCAGAAATGAAAGATCTTGGTGGTTGAACACAGGGGAGTTTCATTTTCATTTTGTGTGTGTGCCTTCCTATATTTTAAAATATTTTATAATAACTGGAGCACCATCTATGCTAACTATCCAACAGCCAAATTAGTCACCGTTACGAAAACAGCTACCATTTATTGAGCACTTACCCTGGGCCAAGCTCTGTGCTCAAGTTTGACATACATTTTCTCAACAACTCAGTCAGGGAAGTAATGGTGTCACTTGTTTTCGGAGAAGGAAATCCAGGTTGGGAGGTGAAAACCCCGCACCAGGTCACACCACAGGGATGCGAAGCCAGGTGTGTCTGACCACAAGGTGGAAAGTCCGTGCTGTTAACCACTGTGCCCCACTGGCCTCCCGAAATGAAACCCTGTTTGAGGAAGTGTGTGTTTGTGTGCACGTGTGAATCTGGTTAAAAGGGGCAAGAAAAGGGGGAAGACATCAGGTCTGGGGTGGGGGTAGGGGTCTGCCAGGGAGCCTCAGGCAGGAGGGGCCGCGGGAGCCCCCGCATCACCCAGAGGAAGGGGCCCCTGAGGTCTGGGGCAGGAGCCTGAGGCCGGCAGCCCTCACCTCCCCTCCTCACCTACTTGCTGATCCTGGACAAAGACAAAGGCTCGCACTTCTTTGTCTGACCTCCGATGCAAATTTGGGTTCAATAACACGAACAGAAACAACAGGACACAGCAGACAACTAGCAGGTTAGCAATTAGCAAGTATAGATGAGGGTGCCTTCTGAGTATCTCCTTTTCGGGGGTGGGGGGACTCAGGGGCCCCACGTTGGAGGCTGGAGGAACAGCATCGAAAGGAGAAGAAATTCCTGGGTCCTGGCAGCTGGGTCAGGCAGCCCGGAACAAGCGAGGCTGTGCCTGGCCAGGGACCATTTCAACACTGCCCGCCACGTGTTCAGCTGCGTTGACATATCATATCGCACAAAGAGGGGCTTCCTCCCAAAGGAGTCCGCAGCGGAGAGGCCCTTGTGTGCTGTCTCGGGTGGGGACACCCCAGGCCCGGTCAGCCCTCTCCCTGGGAAACAGAACAGACCGCCTGGCCCCACATCGCAGCATGACCTCTGGGCCCCTGAAGATGTGCAGTCTGAACGACTTCACCTAAAGCGATGAGCCTGCCAAGCAGGAGACTATCCTCACTCATCCCGGACTGGAAACCGGGTGTCACACACGTACAGTGTAGTGCACGGGGGCCCAGGCTCCCAACACGGTGCGCCCCCAGGACCGGGGCTGGTGGCAGCCCGTCTGGTCGCGGCGGCTTCGGGTAGAGTGGATGAGGTGGGCTCCCTGCAGAAACAGCCCCACCTGGGATGCTTCGTGAGTGGACCGTGACTTAAAGCAGTTTCCATAATCCTCCCAAAGCCATGAGAGGTTGAGTGAGGACGCGTGGGAAGAACTGGAAGTCCTCCTGGGCCGATACGAGATGTGACGCAACTTCACCAGGAAGTTGGGTGGCTACAGCCGGGCCACCCAAGTGACTCTCCCACCAGAGCCTCCTGTAAAACAAGGCTCAGCCTCCCGGCTATTTCAATCAGGTTTTTTATGTCCTGGGTTTCAACAACTTGAGATCCCGGGATGATCGCCTTGGATAATCTAAGGGGGGAAAAATGAGTGACCACACAAAACTGCTTACTTAACCTGAGCCATGACACAGATCCCTCGTTCGCCATGTCAGGGACACGCAAGAACCGTCCAGAGAACATTTTAAAATCATCCAACGTGTAAGCCCCGTGCTAGAGTGATTCGCTCAGGACTGCCAGGTGGGGTTCAGGCTCTGCAATGCTTTACAAGCCTCTCAAGGGATCCACCTGTCCAGCCAAATAAAGATTCTGCACCACACAGAAACTGGGAGAAGTACAGGACGGGGCATCTGACTGTAAGGATCTTTTTTTTTTAATTTAAGTATAATTGACTCACAATGTTGTGTTAGCTTCTGGTGTACAGCATACTGACTCAGTTATTACACGTATTTTTTCATGTTCTTTTTCATTATAGGTTATAACGTATAGGGTATACGTAAGATATTGAGCGTAGTTCCTTGTGCTTTACAGTAGGTCCTTGATGTGTATCTGTTTTGCATATGCTGATCCCAAACTCCAAATTTATCCCTACCCTCCCCCTTTCCCCTTTGGCAATCATAAGTTTGTTTTCTATGTCTGTGAGTCTATTTCTGTTTTGTAAATAAGAACATTTGTATCATATTGTAGATCCCACATATAAGGTGATGTCATATGATATTTGTCTTTCTCTGTCTGACTTACTTAGTATGATCATCTCCAGGTCCATCCATGTTGCTGCAAATGACGATTTCATTCTTTTTTATGGCCGAGTAGTATTCCACTGTATAAATATACCACAACTTCTTTATACAGTCGTCTGTCAATGGACACTTAGATTGCTTCCACGTCTTGGCTGTTGTACACAGCGTTGCTGTGAACACTAGGGCATAGGTGTCTTGCTGAGTTAGAGTTTTCTCCAGATATGTGCCCAGGACTGGGACTGCTTGATCCTAGCATAGTTCTATGTTCAGTTTTTTTAAGGAAATCTCCATAGTGTTTTCCATAGTAGCTGTACCAAATTACATTCCCACCAACAGTCTGACTACGTATCTTATCCCATGGCCAGGAAACAAGACACACATGCATGGCAAGCAGCTGGTAAGCAAAATCGCAGCGGAGTCTGTGGGTGCTCTGGGGAGACTCGTGAGCAAAAGCTCCAGACTCAGTGAACCCCTCGGAGTCGGAATCCCTGCCGCACGGGCAGCGTTTTCTTCTATGTGGTTCATAGCCACTTAGCAGCCCTGACACCTATTCTTGTTTGTTTTGTTTTGTTTTTGAGAATGAAGAACTGGATGGTCCTTCTGAAAGAAGGCTGGATACATTCTTAGGATACTGAACTCCTAGGTAGTTTCCAGAGAAAATTCCCTCCTAACCTGCCATCCCAGGCTGAAAAAGTCCCCTGGGAGCTCATTTACCCACAGAGATGAGACCCCTGAAGTGCCCCCACCCCCCGCTGTGAGAGCAGCAGGTGCGGCGGGTGAAGACCAAGTCACCTGGGGCGGGGCTGTGTGCATGTGTGTGTGTACACGTGTGCATGCAGCGCTCTGGTGCTTCAGACGCTGCAGGGCTCAGCCATGTCCAGTTTCTGAGCCTGAGGTCAACAGGGTGGGTCCATGGGGACAGACAGACACCCTGGCTGACCCTGCTGCGAAGCCAGTGGGGTCCCTGGGGCAATGGCATTGCACTGTGTGATGGATACTCAGCCCTCTGCCCTCCTGATCCTGGCCCCAACCCTGGACTGGATGACAAACTTCACCTTCACTTTGGGCATCGTCCAGCTGAGACCATGAATGAGAGCCTGGGGCCATCTTGCCGCCTCCTCCACCGGCTCCCACTGGCCCCTGGCCAAGGTTCCACGTCCTCAGCCTTGTGTGGCAGGAGCCTAGGGGAGGACCAAGGCCTGGGGGTGCCAAGCAGGGGGACGCTACATTGCTGTTTCCAGCCCCGAGACAGAAGCCTGCTGCCCTGCCAGTCCCGCTGCACCTCAGAGCCCAACAGAGCACCGGCAGGGACAGCCGTCCTGGAAGGGATCGTATTTGGGAGGCTCTGCTTCTCCTGGGGGTGACGTCAGGATTCAGAGCCCCCACCACTTGTTCACGGGGTGTAGCCAGCTGCCTCTCCCCTCTCCTTGTGCTCCCCTGTCTTACTTGGTCTCCCCGCACATCGCAGATGCCACCCTGGCCTCAGGCCCGTCTGCATCCAGGACCTCCAGTCTTCCAGGGTGTGTGTGCGTGTGTGTGTGCGTGCGCGCGCATGCACTGGGGACATGGGGTGGAGAAGCAAGAGGCGGGAGTCGTGGGAACCTGGCTGGCCTCCCCCAGAGCACGGGCGAGGGATTAGAGGAGGCAGGGAGGAGAGGGAGGAGGGGTCACCAGCAGCCCGGCACCCCCGCTCCAAACTCTTTATCTTTTTTTCTGTTTTGTTTCATTGTGGTGAAATAAACATAATCTGAAACTTACCAATTTAACCACTTCTAAGGGTGTAGTCCAGGGACACTGAGCACACCCATCACCTCCAGAAATGCTCATCGTCCCAAACTGAAACTCTGAGTCGACCTAACGGTAGGTCCCCACTCCCCTCCAGTCCCTGGTACCCGCGTCCCCCCTCCTGTCTCTGAACCCCTCATATAGGTGGAATCACCTGTTTGCACTTTGGTGACTACCTTATTTCTCTTAGCATGAGGTCCTCAGGGTTCACACGTGTTGCAGTGGGTGTCAGAACGTCCTTCCTTCTCAAGGCTGCATAACATCCCACCGTGCGGATTTATCCAGTCACCGGCCAAGGGACACTGAGGTTGCTCCCACCTTTTGGCTCCTGCGAATAGCGCTGCTACAAGCGTGTGTGTGCAAATAAATATCTGTTCGAGTCTCTGCTTCCACTTCTAAACTCTTTTTCAAAACTGTCAGCATCAACCTCTACAATATATGATCAGGATACGTCTTCATTTTAGGAACACATTCAACAATTGGCTGTTTTTCTGCAAACTAATACACCGAGTAGAACATCTGAGTTTGGAGTCTTAAAAGTAAGGCAGTCAGAATACAAACTGCACGTATCATGTGGTCAACTATTTGGGGGGAAAAAGACAGAAGGAAACTACCCGAAGAGACAACACGGGCCACCTCTGTGTCAGGGAATCACAGGTGGTTCCTTTCCTTCCTGCCCCCCACAGCGAGCTTGTGCTATTCTCACCATTAGGGAAAAAACAGGACCACGTTCTTCCCTCTGTCCGAACGCCTGAGTGCTGCCTGTGGACGTGGAGTCCACGCTGACTTATGTACACATCATTCATTCATTCAAAATCGGGCTAATGGCAGACATTTCTAAAAGTGGGTTACTTTGGCTGAATGTCAAGAGTCCAATCTTTTCCACGTGGTCGTACCTATGGCTTAGGTTGACCTCACTCTGTCCCTGTTAAAGGACACTCCCTGTCTGGAGCTGGTCACACGCCTGGGGGCTCAGCGGTCATCTCATAACTCAGCAAACCCAGAGGAACGCTGGGTTTCAGTGCCCCCACCGCACACTGTGACGCCGGCAGCTCCAGCTCACGGTCAGGGTCATCCAGCACGTCTCTGCACTCCAGTCCTCCCGTATCAACCTGCTCAGACAACAGGATTCCCGCCTCCTCGGGCTCCTGGGGCACCAGCTGGCTCACCATCAGGAGACCCAGCCTCTGCCGGGGGGGGAGCAGGGGGCTGGGTTCCTTCTTTTCCCCCACCTCCTTCCCGTTGACTTCCTGGGCCTCCACACCGTCCTCTGACGGCCCCAGTGATGGTGCCATCCCAGAGCAGAAGCAGGAAAAGGAAAATTCCTCCTGCCGGGGGCCTCCTCCCCACACCCCATTCCTTCTCCTTGTAGACGTGGCCTTTCAACACCAAAGCGAACAAACTGCTCACTGATAAATGATCAGAAAGCTTTTGGCAAAGAGTAAGAGATTTGGACAAATAGCCCAAAAGCAGCCTAGTGCCCTGCACATGCCAAGCTTCTGCCTGTCTTCATCCGCTGCTCAGACTGCCTGGGTTCAAATTCATCACTTCCCAGCTGTGTGACCGCCAACCAAGAACTTAACCTCTCTGTGCCCCAGTCGCTTCACTGGTAAATCAGGGGAGCTAACAGAGCCCAGGGAGTACTAGCTGTGCTGCTGCTTAGCCGGTAAATTCCTAACAGCTCCCTTGTCTCCAGTGCACCAGGCACTGTGTTAAGCACTTTGCACAAATTCTCTCTCATCTTCGGAACCACCCAACCCAGAGGTGCCCTTGCTCTCCTCAGGGATTGGGGGCGGGGCTTTCTCAGTGATCACCAGGGGAGGGAGGAGGAAAGGGGGACGAGAGGCCATTTCCCAAGGCAGTCGTGTCAGAGGTGGGCCAGCAGCAATGAAGCCTGCTCTGCAGAGTGCCTGGCGAGGCAGAGGCAAGTGCCCTACGCGGAGGGGTGCCCAAGGGCTCACCGCCCACAGACACTTCCCCACCTGCCCTGCGAGGCCTGGAATGGCTCCCAAAGCCCTAAGTCCCTTCCCCAGCAAACAGATTCAAGGCAAAGATGCCCACTCCCTGCTCCCAGGAGAAGTAACACTTGACCACGTTCCAGCGTAACCTCCCTCCGAAGGCCCCCGTGTCGGGTCAGGCCAGGTCCCGAGGGAGGGAGGGGGGCCCTGCCCACTAGATAGTTCCTGCCACGCCGCCCCCTTGAACCCATCCCCTTTCCCCTCACCCCCACCAGCCTCCCTCCCCCACCACTTCGTGGACTTGCTGAAACCGTCTCTCCATGGGCCCCCTGCTTACGACTTAGCACACGCGCCCCACACTTCACGTCCCCTCCTTCCTGCTTTATTTTCCCCCTGAGCATTCATCATCAGCGAACGTGCTGTGTTCTGTTACCCTGTTTACTGTCTCGTGTCCCCCGTGAGGGCTGAGACTTCTGTTTGCTTGTTTGTTTCTGCCACTGATGAGCCCCGATACTGGAACCAAGCCTGGCACAGACTAGGTGTCCCGTAAACACCGGACCCGTGGATGAGTGGTGACAGCCATGCGGGGCAGCCTGCCTGCGCCCGCGGACTCAGAGAGGCCGGAAGCAACGAGACCTGAGTAAATGGGGCTCTTCCCGACGTCTGGGAATCGCTGATGTTAGATTCTTCACACTCCCCATTATGATCAAGGCTGCATCCGCAACAGTGTGGGAGTTCATCGGTGTCGACACACCACCCCCCACCTCACACAGCCACCCTCCCGGGTGCCCCCACCTCCCAGTAGTTTTCCGAGCTCCCCAAACCCTCCTCACCCTATCCCTGCATCCAAAATTTTCCATTAACTGGGTTTTATTGAACTCTCTCATGTGTAGGGAAAGGAAATCTGATAAGAGCAATTCATACTAGGATGTGAATGGCTACACTTGAGTCACCAGGTAGCGTCTGGATTTCTGTCCACCAGGAAGAACACCAGAGCAGTTGGTCAAGCCCTCCCTGTCGGAGTTTGTCATGTAAGAAGCCACTGCAGGACAAAGTGCTGGAGTAGCTCCCTGCAGGCTAAGCGCAAGGACCGCAGACCCGCAGCATCCCTCGGAGTCGTCTCCCAGCTCTGCAGTCCCACCAGAGCATGCAGAAACGGTGCTCCCACCTGCTTCCCCGGGCCCTGGCCAGACAGCAGCTGTAACCCCCATCCTGATGCCATCCCCGATTTTCCCCCAACCCGCTCGCTCTGCTTCATGTACTTAGATTTCAGGTTCAGTTTTGTTGGAAGAGATGGTTCTGCAGCCCTGAGAGATTTGCAAACCACGACCTGGTCCAAGCCATCGATTTCACAGAAAATCCAGAAGGAGGCGGCTGGCCTGAGGCACAAGTTAGTGGCAGCTAAAATTCAGGTTTCCAACCCGCCAAGTCATTTTTTAAATCGACACATCATTGAAGTGTAACATACGTACAAAAATGCAGACTTTGTAAAGCTCCCAGTGAACCCACCTGCGTGAGCATCACCCAGAGCAGGAACGAGGTCACCTACCAGAACCCCAGTCCCCGCCAGTCACTGCCCTCGAGGTAACCAGCACCTTGCCTTAGAACAACATGGGCTAGACTGTTTGGCTGAGGTTACATCAGCGCTTCAGCACTGTACTATTCCCTTGGGGCTGGCGTTACGCACTCAACATGGAGACCACGAGTGTTTCACGTCGCCTCTTACAGCCCTCGTTCCTCTGTTGTCACTGCTCGGCTGCGCGACGCACCACAGTCTGTGCGTCCACCTGGCTGGAGCACTGAGTGGTTTCCGCTGAGGCGCTGTTGGAAGCAGCGCTGCCGGGCACGCCCTCGCCCGGGCCTTGGCGCGCGCTCCTGCGGGTCTGCGCCGGGGAGCGGAACTGCTGGGCCCAGCTCAGCAAATCCTGCCGAATGGTTTTCCAAAACGGTGATATCAATTTTTACTTCCACCTGAGAGTTCCTGTCACTCCAAATTCTCCCCAGTACTTTGGTTTCTTTCTTTTGGGCCATTCTGCCTAAAATACGGATATACAGTTGACCCTCGAACCATAACGGGTTTGAACTGCGTGGGTGCACTTATAATGGGTTTTCTTCAGTAAACAGAGTCCCTGTATTTGCATTTTACAGATCTTTAAGTTAACTAAGGCTTAGTAAACGTTTGTGTTCAATTAAAGACCATAGTATGTGCAATCAAAAGAACTAGGGGTTTGAGTCCTGATTCTGTCCAAACTGTGTCCATTTCCTGCCCTTGGGGGAGTCACTGACCAGCCCTTTGTTTCTGAGGCAGAGAGCAGGACATGGATTTTCCACGGTGTGGATGAAATTCCACATCTGTCGGTACTTTATCACCACTTAACAGCAGCCTCCTGTTTCACCCAGCGAAAAAGAAGTTATTTCCCTCATCCGTGGGAACAGAAGAAGAGGTGACACATGTTTGAGGCTGGGCGCCAATTCATCCCAGCTGAAAAGAAACAGGCCCGTCTGTGGGGCTCACCAGGACCTCACGGCCGGGCGTCACCCGCAAAGTCTGCAGAAGAAGGACAGGGAGCCCAGGGCCGAAGAGGCCTGACCCGATGGAGCGCCAGGCTAGCTCCACCTGCTCCCCCCACCACATGAGAAGCCATTCGTCCTGGGCTGGGTTCCTGCGGTCCAGGGCAGGGACAAGAATCTGCCTGGCAGCTGGGCTCTGTCTCAGCCTCCTTGGCCGGGGACCGCGGGCAGCTCCAGGCAGCAGGCCCGGGAGGGCAGGCGGGGCCGTGGCAGCCCCGGCTCCGTGGGACCTGAGCTGCCCATGAGGTGCCCTGCCTGGGCACAGCCTGGCCACGTGCTGGGGGTGCTGTGACTCTTCTAAGAACCCCCAGTCCGGATGGGGAGGGTAGGTGATGTGGCCAGACGGGAAGAGGTTGGGGAGGGCTTGGCTTCTCCTGATAAACAGACCTGGGTCCCTGAAACAACGTAAACAGCAGGTCTGTGCCAGGAGCCCAGGTCTAACAGGAGTCCAGGATGAGTCACCGGGACCAAGCGCCCGTACTGTGCAGATAAGGAAACTCAGGCTCAGAGAGATTAGCAGACAGAGCATGGGCTTTGGAGTGAGGCCCCCTTGGTGACCACTGATCCTTCCTCTGACTTCACTTCCTGCTTCAGGTCTCTCCAATCCCCATGGCTAATGAGTCACCAAACCCCACTTCCCGTAGCATCGCTCATATACGTGATGTGTGCTCGTCTCACCCCTTCTGTCTCGGCAGACGTAAGCCCTGCGACCTCACCTGGACCATAGGGGTCACTTCCCAGCCCCTTCCTCCAGCCTCCCCATTCCCGTCTGTCGCACACTCCGCTCACACACGCGTTTCCAAAAACAATACTTCAGCCCGGTTCTTCCCCTGCTCGGGAGCTATCACTGGCTCCCTACTTCTCCTGAGACCACCTTCAACCTCCTCAGTCTTCACTGTAGGTCCCGTGCAGGGGGCTCCCAGCAGCCTTTCTCCCCTCCCGGCCCCTTCACTCCGGCCATCCCAGCTGCTTCTCCCCCCAGGCATGCCCCAGGATAAGAAATCCAGCTTAAATACGAAGACGGGAGGTCGTGGGACGTACAAGGATGGGGCACGCACACCATGCAAACACGAGTCGACAGAATAGGGAGCCGCTGTATGAAGAGCAAGGGGAATCTCAGAGCCAACATTATCCGCAGGGCCTTCCACAAGGATTAAACGGGCCGGTCCGGCAGGAAGACAGAGTGATGCATGAGTATAAGTCATTAGGATTCTTGTTTAAGTTTCAAATATATTCATCACCATCCTTTCTGCTTCGATCACGTTGCAGAGAGCCGCCCACCTCTGCACACTGAGTCCCCGCGGGCGGCGTCCCCGCTCTTCATCCTGCTGGTCACTCACCCTCAGGTCTCAGCCTAAACCCCTTTGCCAGTGAACCTTCTCTGCCACCCCTGCCGCGGGCACCGGGACCCTCCAGTAGCGCAGTGACCTGATCCCATCACCGGACATCTGGTCGATCCGCCTCTGCTTCTCTGACTCCTGCCTCCAGACCCAGCACTGCCTTGTTCGTCTCTGAGTTACAAGCACTTCGGACTGGACACATCATGGATACTTATCTGATGAATGAATGAGTGAGGACTGAAGTCCTCAAAAACTCAAGCCTCTTAACTCTCACGGGCTCCCAGAGCAGAGGCAGTTTTTATCTAAACGCAGGGAACGGCGAGCCCAGCCCATAGCTGAGAAAGTCTGCCCTGTTCCACTGCTTCCAGGCCCCATGGTCTCAGATAAGCCCCTCAACCGCTCAGGGCCTCAGTTTCCTCCTTTGCAAAGTGGTGAAAAGAATACTGGGCTCAATACAAATGAATTATTTACAGATCAGAAACAGACTCACAGACATAGAAAACATACTTATGGTTACCAAAAGGGAAAGGGAGTGGGGATAAGTTAGGAGTTTGACATTAGCAGATACAAATTACCATATATAAAATAGATAAACAACAAGGCCCTAATGTAGAGCACAGGGAACTATATTCAATAGCTTGTAATAACCTATAATGAAAAAGAACATACGTACGTCTAACTGAATCGCTATGCTGTACACCAGAAACTAGCACAACACTGTAAACGTACACTTCAATCAAAAAAACTCCGAGGCTTGGGGAGCTGCCGTTTTTAAGCAGCAGTGCTGAAATGTGCTTTACAAATGTTAGTTAACGTCAGCAGGGGTAGGTACACTGTCACCTGTGCGGTGGAGGGGAGGGACAGGCAGGCAAGGGAAGGAAGCACCTGAGCCCCCAGCGCAGAAGGCAGGAGGGGCGGCACCAGCTCTAAGGGGCGCACCTGTCCGCCCTCCTCCTCCTCCTTCGAGCTTCAGAGATGTCCGTTTTCCTCTGACTGCACCCAGCCCCCTCCCTTCCTGCGAAGGCGGCCCCTGAAGCCACCTGGACCAAGGTAGCAGAGCAAGTCACATATCACAGGACAGTGACATCCCTGGTGGTCACAGATGCCGGGACGTCTCTGACATCCACCACATGGGGACTTCCTTGCTGCGTCGGGGGTAAGGCCGGGACATTCCAGAGAGGAGGCTCCAGAGCATCTGTCCCTGACCCCCTGCAGGCTTTCAGGGTTTCCCTCTATGACTAAGACACCAAATGAAATCTTGTAGCAAAAAAAAACCCAGCAGCAGTGAACACCACCATTTTGCTCCTTCTGAGTCAGCCCTCGACTGCTGAGTTTGGGGCTCCAGTCCAGACCGACTGAACAGGAATTTACATTTTAGCGACATCTCTGATGAGTCACGTGCATTCAAGTTCCCGAAGCACCACCGTCTCTCCCTGCTGTGTCACCATTTCTTTGAGCAGTGGCCTCCGAACTTTCCTCCCCACAAACCACCACCTCCCAGTAAGATATGTCTTTAGCTATAAATTAGATATACGTGCCACTGTCCTGATAGGGACATTATAAAGCGTGCCTGAAAATTCAAAATTAAAAAGGATGAGTTAACCATATGTAGAAAGAGTGGGGAGGGGAGAGCTGAGGGGTAGAGGGCGTGCTTACTTAGCAGGCACGAGGTTCTGGGTTCAATCCCCAGCTTACTTCCATTTAAAAAAAAAATTTTTTTTTTAACCAGTAAGTAGAAAGAGAAGTTGTAATATTTCCTTCCCGCATGCAAAGTCATGCTCTGGGGGCTGAGGAAGGACATGGGTGGGGTCCAGGCAGAGGTGATCCCCTCTGCTTTTCAGAAAGCTCCCCCTCCCCTTTCCCCCCACCCCGACTCTGCTCCTGCCTGACCACCACCCCCTGACACCAGCCCCCGCCACTCTTGTGCTTAATTTTCCCATTTGCACCATCAGTGGCTGAGAGCTTCTAGTCCCATTCACATGTCCATCCGTCTGTATGTGTATCTCATTCGTTAGAGGAACAGGAAAGAAAAGGTAAACAAGGAACAGACAGGGAGTCAGCGTGGAAGACAGGTTTCTCTTTTGATGTGAACACAATTCATATTCCTTCTCATTTCTAGATCACCAAACAATCCAAGAAGTCTCCCAAGATAGTCTGAAGAGAGTTAAAACTACAGAGCTTTGTTAACTGCTTCTAGGCACATCGCCTCCTATCTTGGGCAGGGTATCTATTTCTGGGGCTCCGTGGACGGTGAACACGTCCTCCTGCTTGAAAGTAAAACCATCATCTCCTCATTAGAGAACCAGCGGGTGGGCCCCAAGGCACGTCCCCTCAACCCCGCCACTTCAAAACAACCACAAACAGAAGTTCAGGAAATTCAATGCAGAAATAGACTCCCAAAATGTTACTAAATTAAGGTTCATGCAAACAGGGAAGAGAAGTCATCTTCCCGGAGAGCAAGCCGTACCTACTACCAGCAAGTATTTCAGTCTTCGCATACAGACCCAGAGCCTCCCCGAAGCCCGTGAAGGCTGAGGAAATGCACATCCGCAAAATAAAACCTTTATAAAGACATAAAATTGGGAGTCAGGCTGCAGCCAGTCCTCTCTAGGGCCTCTGATACCTGCGGCCAATTATGTAGCAGAGCTCAGGGACCCGGATTTCACCCCAGAGTATATGCATTTAAGGACGCCAAATTTTTTAGAACGCTTTTTAAAGAGTCTTCACAGGTGTGAGCCTCTCTGGAGCTCAGAAAACTACCCTTTTCTCCCTGTTCCTCGCCCACCCCCACCCAAGTACACACACACAAACACCTTGCCCCCTGGCAGCCTGAGGAACAGACACAAAGGCCCAAGATCAAAATCAAAGATCCCGTGGGAAGGCATGTCTGCTCTGTATCTACGCTCCCAACAGCTACGACTGTGGCCCAGTCTTGAGCCCTCTTCATTCCTCTTCTCATAAAAATTAAGATCCAGCTCTGCTTGTAGCCACCAGAGACCCCATCACAATCCCACAGATCTGAGAGTGAGGAAGAATGGGAAAACTTCTCTTCTCCGGGCGCATGGACCACCGCGGATCGGGATCCTGCTGGAGAACTCTGGGGATGAGGGAAGGAGGGGCGTCCCGGTGAGGACCACTTTGGGAGGTGATGTCTCCGGCAGATGGACGACTAGGGAGTTTCCTGGACACAAGTCAGCACTGCAGACCACCTGCATTTCTGCAGGGCAGGCCAGGAAGACCAGTGAGCCAGGGGCAGCTGCAGCGCTGACCACCCATCCTCCAGTCTCCCACCCAGCAAAGCTCATTCGGAGGCAGGATGCAGAGGTGTCATCACTGGACCGAGGGCACCGGCAGAGGGGGGGGCACCAAGCACGTGCCAAGCCAGGACCGAGTGTTCTGTGCTTCATCCTCACAACCCCCCCACACAACTGACAGGTGGGAAAACCAGGCACAGAGAGGGGGAGAAACTTCTCGAAGGGCTCGCAGCTGCTAAGGGGGTGGAGCTGGTGTCTGAACCCAGAAGTCTGACTGCAGAGCCCAACACCCCACCTCTGTCATTCGTCTGGCCCAGGACGACCTCCCTCTTCATCTGAGGTAGAGAATTAGTGACACAGCTAAATGGAGTTCGATGAACCTTCTGGTCCAGTGCACTCCATCAATGCAGAAACCCTTTGGCACTATCACTACTCCCAGAGTAACCCATTCCATTGAAACAGACGCGTCATGAAAAGGCAAGTCCTTTGCAGGGCAGCAGATCTGCTTAAATCTTAGCTCCACTGTTACCGAACAAAAGTCCGTGTGCGCGACACAAAGTGAGGCCAAACAAACTGAACCACTGGAGTTCGGAGCAGAGAAAGGCTTATTGCAGGGCCAAGAAAGGACCGGTGGCTCAAGCTTGCAAAACCCAAACTCCCCAATGGTTTGGGGGGATATAAATTTCAATAGGTAGAATTTGGGTTGAGAGTTGCAGTGTGTGTGACTTCCTTCTGATTGGTTGGTGCTGAGGTTAATTGTGCAATGTTTCAGCAATCTTGTCCTTGGCCTGAAGCTGCCATCCTCCACCTGGGTGGGGGCCCTGCTTCCTGCAGAACTCAAAAGATATTGTTATGTGTATTCCTTAAGTAGGAACCAGGACCCTGCCCCAAGGCTGCACAATTGCTTCCTAATTGTTTCTCATTTGGCTCTGCACTCCCTCCCTTTCCTGATTAGCAACTGTTTTGAGTCTACCCTCTAGAACTTTCGGAAGATCTAGGAGGCTAAATGAAGCCTATTTCTTACAACCAAGAAACTGGGAGATACGGAAAGGATTTGTACCAAGTAGGACCCCACAGGGTCCAGCTGTTTCACCACCCACAGAGGTAAACACCTAGCTGTACCAGACTGCGGGAGAAAACTCCATCAAGGCTCCTTCCTTCTTGTCTCTGTAACTGACCTGATATTCATCTGCTATAAACTGCGCTGTTCTGTCCCCTCAGGCAGCAGGGGACCTGTGCAATCTCTCCTTCACGTGAGAGTCCTTCACATACTTGCAGCTGCGCCCACGTACCCCCAGGGCCTGTCTAGTCTGGGCTGAACACCCCAGTTCTTCAACCACTCCTCACATGACTTGGCTTCCTGACCCTCCACAAGCTGAGTCATTCTCTGCGAGTTAAGTCCAGACCCTCTTAAGGATGAGCTGGATATAGCCACGGTCCCAATTCATTCCAGGCTCTGTGGAGAGTAGGGGAGCTTCCCAGCTCCAGGTTGGGGGTCTGGGCCTGCATGCAACGCAGGGGTGCAGTTTCTGGGGTCCACTGAGGTCCCCAATCTTGGGTAGCTGTGTGAGCTGTTTACACGATGCTACACGGAACATCGCGTCCACAGAACAGGGGGTTTAGTACGTCTTTCTGCCGGGCAGGGAAAACCAGCACGGAGCTCTTGCACCATTTACTTCCCGAAGATAAAAACGCCGCAGGCTCTTACGCAAGTTCCCACGTTCAGGGCTCTTTTTAATGCCGCCCCGACCCCCTTCCTCCGGCGCGCAAGCCCCCCGGCCCGCCCCACCCGGGATTCGGCAAGTCACCTGCCGACCTATTTCCTTTGGCGCCTTGACAAAGCACGGCCGCTCCCAGGCCTTCTCGGAAAAAGCCCTCGGCCGGAAAACGAAACCACGCCGCGGGGAGGGGAAGCGCAGAGCCGGCACTGGTCGCCGGGCTGGCAGCGCGGGGTGCACGCCGCGCCCACGTGCAGGAGCCGCGCCGCGGGGCAGGCTGGGGCGGCGCCACGAGAACGCGGCGTGCGGCGCTGCCGGGAGGGGCGGGGCGCGCGCTGATCGGCCCGTGCGCCGCGCCGGCAGCCAATCCGCGCGCCCGCCCCGCCCCCTCGCCCCCCCAGCCCCCGCCCCCGCCCCTCCAGCTCCGCCGCCGCTGCCGTCGCAGGGTGTCCTGAGCTGACCTCCCCCGCGGCCGCGCGGCTCCGCTAACATCTCCGGGAGGGGGAGGCGGCGGCTGGGGTCGGGCGTGGGGCACCTGCAGGCTCCTCCCTGGCCTCGCCGCCGTGGAGACGCCGCAAAGTCCTGCCCTCTGCCTGCCTCTCCTTATCCCACGGTCCCTGGCCACCTCCGTCTGTCTCCACGGCCTGGCTCCAGGTGTATCAAGGGCGGCAGAATGCGCCACCC
Organism: Camelus ferus; assembly: GCF_009834535.1. Classification (NCBI taxonomy): domain Eukaryota; kingdom Metazoa; phylum Chordata; class Mammalia; order Artiodactyla; family Camelidae; genus Camelus; species Camelus ferus. Next base: position 3,432,150 of record NC_045730.1, on the reverse strand, counting down.
CAAAATATGCCTCTCCGCTTAAGGATTATTTTGAGCTGGTTGCTTTTGAGAAACCGCAGTCACAGGAGAAGCTCCGGAAACGGAGAGGTTCACCTTTTGTAAGGGAAATTTACATTAGAAAGGGCGTCTGTACCAGGAATAAGGCACTGTCGCCAGAGACATCTGCAGGGGAGGGGGACAGTGGACCACACCTTTCCTCCCCACCGTCCTGGGAACTGTCTTCCTCCCCTGCGGAGCCCCGACCCCCATCCCAGTCCTGGCTCAGGAGGGTATACAGGCCCCAGCTGCCTGGCAGCCTTCTGAATCCCGTCTTTCTGGGGCTCCCTTATCATCATTTAAAATTTTTTTCCTCCTGCTCATCTTTTTATGGGAGGGAGGGGGAGGGGGAGATGTCTCAGCCAAGGAGTAGAAGGAAAACTCTTTTTCCTCCCCTACGATATGAAGGACTAAAGTGTTGACATTGAATCTATGTAGGGTTTTTTGGTTTTTTGGGGGTTTTTTTGGTCTTCCTCTCTCCTCCCTCTGCGACCTTGCATTTTGAGATTATCTAGTATTTTTAATATAAATATTTTTAAATTATGCATCAAGAGTTAGTGAAACCTAACCTAGGTTTTCTACTTCATTACTCACCGCTGTTTCTTGTGTCTTACATTAATTCTTTGTTTTCTTTGTACTTCACGCAATTCTTTCAGATAATCTTCATCATCCATCCCCCCCCTCAACGCCCCAGCAACCCCACCAGAGGGCACGAGGGTAACTTTTCTGAATCTTTGCCATCCTAAATGCACCTCTGTTTTGCTCTTATTTCACTGGTAGTTTATTTACTAAGTATAGAATTCTAAGAAAAATGTTTTTTCCTCTCCTCCCGATGTCTGATTTTGCCAAGAGAGATCAGACCCAGAGGCAGTACTGAGAGACCACCCCATCTGCAGCTTTCGACTCACTAATTTTCAATCCAGCTGAATCCATTTCTGCCTCGTAGTCCACCAGTTATTTTTTTCCCCAATAATCAAAATTTCAGACTCCATGCCCTCCAGTGACCCACTGACATCAACGGGCATACACATCACCCCGTGGGTCTTCTGAAAATGCAGATTCTGTTTTAGTCATCCTGGGATGCGCTCTGAGATTCTGCATTTTAAATAAACTCCCGGGTCATGGCGATGGGGGACCACACTTTGAGAAGCAAGGCTCTAGCGGCTGTCTCTTCCCAGCATGATTTCCGCCTTAATCATTCTCAAGATGTTAATCATCAACCAGACATGTCTTCCTCTGTGTCTTCTGTTAACTCTGTGTCTTGCGTGTTGTAGCTGTTAAGCTTTCGGCTTCTCTGTTCTGGTGTTGGTTTTCCTCAAGTTTTTTTTGTTGTTGTTGTTGTTGTTGTTTTTTCCTTCCTCCTTTTTAAATGCTTGGTGGTCCGAGCTCTGGGTTGCTTATCTGCTCCTGGGACTGTGGGTGAGGAGAGGCCCACAGCTGAGAGGGGGGCTTGGATAGCAGGTGTGGGGCCTTCTACACCCCACCCCCTAATTTTGACTTTAAAAAATTCCTGTTTCTTACTCTTCAGGTAATATACATGCATCGTGAAAGGACTGGCACGTATAGAAAGAACGTAAAGTATTCCTGGTTGTGCCTCCTCCAGACCCTCCTGTCTGAGCAGGTGTTTCTGTGGCCCCAGGAGACTGGGTATCAGCCCCAACCTGTGCAGAGTTTATGGTCTACTCACTGCCGCCGCTCATGCGGAATTAAGACGTTCATCACGAGGAATTTTGTTTTCTAAATTAACAATACCAGGAGTAAAGGTGATTCAAGATTAAAAAAAAAAAAAGACTGTTAGGGAAAATATATAAAACAAATATGGAATGGGAAAAACAAAAGAGGACAGTAATGAACTCATCTACAAAACAGAAACAGACTTGCAGACATGGTAAACAGTCTTATGGTTACCAGGGGAAAGGGGGTGGGAAGGGGTAAATTTGGGAGTTTGAGATTTGCAAATATTAACCACTATATATAAAAATAGATTTTAAAAAATTTATTCTGTAGAGCACAGGGAACTATAGTCAATATCTTGCAATAACCTTTTATGAAAATGAATATGTGAAAATTTTTTTTTAGTTTTTAAAAAATAAAAATAAAGAAGGACCTTAAAAAAATATGGAATGCGGGGAAAGGAGAGGAAGAGCCCTCTGGTGTGGGGCTGGAACGAGAGAGCCTAAATTGATGATTTTTTAAAGCATCTCCTTCCTAGGGCCGTTGAAAAGGCCCTAGGAACAGTGGCTCCCCAGGAGCAGGAAGCAAACCAGAGCCCAGGGCTTGGTTGTTAACTACCGCCCTCCAGGATGTAGAAGTAACCAGGCCCCTTGGAGAAGTGGTTGACCTCAACGAAGCAGAGCAGAGCCCGGAGCACCTGGCCGTACCAGAAAATAAGGAAGAGCTCACAAAGCAGAGGCGATGTGTCAGAAAGACTCGGCAGCCGTCCCAACAGGGTCTTGGCCAAGTCCGGGGCGACGAGCGCGTGAACACAGAAGTTAACACAATACTGTAAACCGGCTGTACTTCAGCTAAAAAAAAGCAAAACCGAATCACATCAGGAATGGATTCTAACACGAGCAATCATAATTGTAAAACTCCGCGAATCCACAGGGATAACATAAGAGAGTGTTCCTGATCTTGGGAGGAACGGGCGGAAGTACTTAGGGATGAAGTGTCATGACGTCTGCAGCAGATTCTCAAATGGCCAAACAACAACAAAACACGTTGAGAAATGCAACAGCCGGTGACTCGAGGTGACCAGGCTCGCTACTGACCCTGGCTGACTAACAGGGGCAAGAAAGTGCCAGGCTGTTAAAAAAAAAACAGGTGGTTTCTCTTACCCCACGACTGGAACCCTGGTTCCAAGGACACAGCCATACGACCAGACGTTCTGTGTCCACAACTGCTGCGTCAGCCCCAAGGATGTACCCCAGTATCTCTGACTTTGTTCTCGTTCTGCTGCCAAGGACTGAGCTCCATGGGAGGAGAGAGCCAGCAGCAGAAGACGCTGGCACCGGAGGAGCGAGGAGAACGGTGGCGGCGCCTTCCAGTAAGAGACCCCGAGGCCGGATCGGGGCTGGAGCTGTCTCGACCGGCTACCTGGCTGACGGCTCCCCACCAGAGTGTTTTTTTTTTTTTTCATCTGTTCGGTGGTGGTGGTGGTGGCGGCGTAATTAGGCTTATTTATTCATGTATTTATTTATTTATTTAATGGGGGTACTGGGGATTGAACCCAGGACCTCGTGCGTGCTAAGCATGAGCTCTACCACTGAGCTATACCCCCCCCATCACTGATTCCCCGGAGGGCCCTCCTTTGTACTTGTTTGTTTAAATGATATAACAGACAACCAGGAATCCATCAGCCAGTCGACATCTGAATTACCAACTCTGATTATGTCTGTCTGTCCCCCTCTCCCGGGGTCCTGCCTCCCCACACAGAAGTAACCATTCTCCTGAATCGTATAAAAGAAATATCGTTTTATTATGTGTGTATCTTAAAAGCATATTGTTTCCTTTTGTTGTTTTAATTTTATTTTTAAAAGTATCTGACTGTATCCAATGTTGTGGGGTTTTTTAAAAGACTCATGGACAGTACTGTGTGTAGCTGTCTTTCAAAGTGTGGCTCATTCAGACTGCACAGAATATTCCATCATGGGACTATACCAAGAATTAATTCATTCTTCTCCTGTCCAGGGGCTTTGGGGTTGTTTAAAGGCACTCCAGTAGAATACGAGTGAACACCAGCTGCCCAGAGGTCTCCCTCAGGGAAACACCTAGGATGACACCTGGTTGCAGGCGCGTGGGTTTCAACTGTGCATGACAATTTCAAACTTGTCTCTGAGACAACTGAACCAAATTACATGCCCACGAGCAACGTATCAGAGACCCTTCTGGTCCTCATTCCCTCCCACACTTGATGCTGTCAGCCTTCCTTTCTGCCAGCAAGGAAGCCTTTCACCACGATCCCCCCATCTACGTTCTCCTGAGCCCTGAAGAGGTTTCGTTTCTTTTTTTCTTTATCACGTCACTCTCTGCCTGGTTTCTTAAAGACTCTCCCAGTCACCTGGTTATTTCTAGCAGAAGCCAGACAAGGGACCACAGCCCCAGAGAGGCACAGGCCGGTCTCCTTGCTGGGCCCAGCTGGCCCTCCTATGATGTGGCTGTCACGTTGTGGATTACTTATTGGTAGGCATTCGAAAATGAACTTGTAAAAGTTTTATAAGGTTAAGAAACCAATTTCCCACAAAGCAGGAGTGACAACATGACCTTTTGCTGCATTCAAATGACTTTACGTGAAAAGCTCTTATATCATATCCAGGATTTGTGCCAAACATGATTTCAGCTGGAAGCCGGTTCCATTCTTTGTTCCACGTTTGTATCTGGGAAATGATGTCACAGAAGTAAACGTGATTCATGGCAGAGTGGATGCCGGCCGGCTCACTTTCATGAAAAAGGGGTGACATCTGAGTTCTCGATTTTTCACAGAGAAGCCAGGTAATCTGCAGATTCAGATTACTTTGCTGTTACGATGAGGCTGCAAGTCGATGATAAAATTCTTGTTTCGACTTTTCTAATAAGTCTGTTGGCAGAATGGCTTTGAAACGCATCTTCTGTCCTTTCAAGCCTGGAACCCAGGGCCATAAAATTACCTTGGAGTCTATTTGTTGTTCAGACATGAATGAGGTTTTCAAGCCCATTTCTCTAAAATGAGGCTATCTAGCTGTCATCAGACAAGGCACAAGGGTTGGCTGGAGGTAGGGAGGGTGACCTGCTGTCCCAGTTTGCCTGGGATGAGGAGGTGGCTGGGTCTTGGGACCGTCAGTGCTCAAACCCGGGATGAACCAGGTTGAGTTGGTCATCCTATTAGGAGGCTCACTCGGTCAGCTGGTGGCTGGACTGAGCTAGTCCAGGAAGCCTTCCTGGAGGGGGGTTTTCCTTTTCTCCCCCACGGTGGGGGCCTTCCCAGGTTAATGGAGAGAAATTTAATTGGTGGAAACCTACAGATCACTTGGTAGGAAACACTGGCCACATGGAAAACCTACCAATCGCTTCCCTCCCAGCTTGGAAACTATCCATGCCCAGTGCCACAGCGAAGCTAGCGGCAAGAATCACCCGCCCAGACTTGGGAAGCCAGTTTCTCCTTAAAAGACGCGTCTGCCTGGCGACCAGCCCAGGGCATAATGGATTTTTCAGCGGGCTGCCTGCCAAGCCCCAATCCTTTTGAACCAGGGACAGAGAGTGAACCACAACTCAGGAGGTCTGCCCCGCCTGAGGTTACCCGACAGTTACAGGGCCCGCCAAGCCCGCTGGGGCCTGCCACTCCACCGGTGGTGCGGCTGTTAAACACCAGTACGTGTTCTCAGGATCTGCACAGGCTGGTGAGGAGGCAGTCATAGGAGACATTCAAGACTCACCGGCTCTCCCACCCCCATCCAGTCAAATCCATTGACAGACCCTGCCGTCTCTGCCTCCCAAAATTGTTCAGAATCTGACCCCTGACGGCCACCTCTCGCTCCATCACCCTGACCCCAGCCAACGGCCCCCCTCACCTGCGATCTGTTTCCAGGAGGGCAGCCACATGCAGTCCAGATGGTTTTATAACATAAAGTTAACCCACGCCTCGTCTCCACCAAAACCCTCCCAGGACTTCCCATCTCACTCTAAGGAAGAGGCCACGGCTTTCCAACGGCCTTGAGGACCTACACGACCCACCCTTTCTAAACCACATCCCACATGCACTCCGCTCCAGTCTCCCTGGCCTCCATACTCAGGCCACTGTGGCCACAGGACCTTTGCACCTACACATCCCCCTGCCAGACACTCTCCTAAGATATGGCACAGTCCACTCCTTCATTCCATTCAGTCTCTGCCCAAATGTCATCTCAGTGACCCTCCAATCATCCTGTTTGAAACAGCACCCCTCCTCCCACCCCCACTGCATTATCTTTCTCCCCAGCACTTATGCCCATTGGACACACACTCTGCTCACTCACTTGTCTGTTACTGTCTGTCCCCACATCAGAACGTAAGCCCCCGAGGGCAGGCGTCTCTGTCCGCTTAGTTCCCTGCTGCACCCCCAGCGCTTCACACACACCTGCTATTTGCTGCGTGACTGAAGGGCTTATGGAGAGACAGGTAACATCACAGATGGTGGGCAGCCAAGGCAGGGCTCCAGGTGCATTTCTTGCCCTTTCTCCTACAGTTCCCCAGCGAGCGAGTCCATAACCCTCCTTTTCCTATTCTCAAAATATTTACTTTATGATGAGCCCTTGCAGGTGGCTGCGTGTTGGGGGCCTCCCTCCTTTCATACAGACTCACTGCTTCCTCCCAGGACCCTGGCTCAGAAAACCCCTCACCCCACCCCAGAGTTGAGCAGCACCTGCCTCACCTGCCCCACCCAGACCTGCCCAAGACGCTCAGTCACACCCAGAATCCAAGCTGCCAGGGAGCCTGCGAGGTGCCAGTCACTGCTTTGTCACCTCCGAGGTCTGATAAATGCATTTTCAGGAGTGTGGGTTACTTCCCGTGACTGGCCTTGAAATTGGTTTCTTGGAACTGGACCAGAATCCTTTTTAAAGAGATGGAATGGACTGGAAATGGCAGTGTGTACCTTGTAGCCTAAGGGTTAGCATTGTTTCATGAATCCTTCTATCCAGGCGTCAATCCAGAACCATTAAATCAGAATTTCTGGTGCATCAGACTTTTTTTCCCCCCCCAAATTTGACTCTACATTTTTCTTTTAATTAAAAGAAGTCAGTTACAATGTGTCAATTTCTGGTGCACAGCACCATGTCCCAGTCATGCACATACAGACATTCATTTTCATATTCTTTCTCACTAAAGGTTATTACAAGATACTGAATATAGTTCCCGCATCAGACTTTTTTAGAAGCTCCCCAGTTAACCCCAGTGCGGGGCCAGGAATAAGAGAAACGGTGCGTCTGGCCCCAGCAGCAGGGGCCACGGTACCCAGACCAGGCTTTCCCAAGCGTCTGTCTGCATCAAAATGCGTCCTTCTATGCTCAGCACCTCAAATCCTTCTCTGTCCCTGCTTCAAAGCCCACTCTTCCTTGGGAGCATCTCACTAAGCTCCTGTCTATCCCCCATGGACTGACAGAATCTTGCTCTTCCTGTGACTGGACTGGCCCACGTCCCCAGGCCTCAGGGGGAGGCCTTCGACAGGGTTCAGTAGGTCAAGCCAACAGTCAAAATACCAAATCATTGGTATTGTTTGGCCCTCAGGAAGAACACGGTTGTTTCTGCAAAAGCATCGGCATCTCTGCACATCCAGACAGGAGAGCCCCAAACCCTCCCACTCCGGACGTCCCCTGCCTGGCCCCTGAGCAGGGCGTCCATACCCCTGGGACGGGCCCCCCTCGCTCAGACCTGGGGCACAGATGCAGCTCAGAGCCCCACGTGCTGTTTGAGGCCAGCGGGCTTGGGTGGAGGGCACTCCTTCCTGGGTCCCCCCTTACAGGTGTCCCTCCACCGGCCGAATCACCAGGATGAAACCTTGGAACTGTTCTCTGCAGGCTGTGAGATGATGAGCCCTTTTTGTGTTCCTTCTGTTTTCTGCACTTTCCAAGTTGTTTACAACTGAACACACATGGGAAACCCTGGGGCTTCGATGCTGAAGTACATGAATTACATCTCCAGCGGCCTGGGTGGCCGCGCCCAGCACAGTCGCCCCTCGCTGAGGTTCCCCCTGGAAGGACCTGCCACCAGTAATTACTTCAGACTCTAGGGAGACCCGCAAGGAGTCCGCGGCCGGAGCTCCCAGCAGGACCCAGACCAGGGATGCCTGCATCCTGACGTCAGAGGCAGGGCCCAGGCCGGCCTGGAGGACAGAGGGTATCATGTGCTTTGACAGAAGTCAGCGCTGTGCAACTACCCACTGCTGAAGAAAATGGGTTTCTGACAAATTAACCGAGCACAAGGATTTATGAAGCATTTGCTACCGCCTGGCCCAACAGAAGTATGAGACACAGACTGTCCCCCAAGCCGAGGACAAATGAACATGCAGGAAGCCTTCAGAGGCCCAGTAAGTGTGGAACTCCGGCTATGGGGCAGGATATGCCTGCAAGAACAGGTAGAGAGGGGTGCAGAGAAGACTTGAACTTGAGCAGGGCCTTAAGGAATGACCAGAAGTAGTGCACGTGCAAGTGTGTGTGTCTGTGTGTGTAAATGTTCTGTGAAGGGTGGTGAGCCCCCAGAAAGGGTGGCTGGGTCCGAGGAGGGGAGAGGGTATGGGGGGGAAGCGACAGGTGTGAGAACCCCAGGGGCCCTGATGGCCACGACTGGATGCTGGGGACACTGACCATAGCAGAGGACGTGCTCTACAGTAATGGGAACGCATTAGAAGGGTGCAGCCCATGGAGCAAAGGCCTGGGAAGGCGCCATCGGCAGAGATGTCCCATGATAACCAGCAGCGGGGAACCTGGAGACAGGTCAGCTCGGAAACGGGCCAGCTCAGCCCGGCTGCCAGGTGATTCCCTGGGAATCGTACTGCAGACATGCGGGGCAGAGCCTCTGAAATGGCCAGGGAGCCCTGTCCCATCCAGCAAGCTGCCGGGCCCCAAGGGAGGAGAGCGCAGAACACAGCCTGCCTGCAGAGACACAGAGCAGAGGGCGGGGCCAGCACAGCACGGGAGCTCAGGGCAGGGATGGAAGGACCAAGGGCCAGCCCAGCCTCCTGGGATCTGCTCCCTGCACTCCTGCTGAGGAGAGAAAGGAAGGAGAGGTCCCGGGTTTGAGTCCAAAAATACTGACATCACGGCGATGGACCTCCGGCTACAAGCAGTTCACCTGCAGGAATCCCTAAGGTGCTGCATCTCCTGCGATGGTGTAACTTGTTTTGGCCTCTGTGCCCAGCAGGGGACGGGCCGGCTCCCTGGACAGCAGTGGCCCGATGTCCAGCTGGTCTATCATCTCCAGACACCGGAGCGGGGTTAGGAGTCCAGCACATGACAGCTGTGCCCTTGGGGCCACAGAAGAGAGGTGGAGGCCGACTGTTCACACGTGCCAGGCGTCTGTCTCTAAAGGAGGCGGAAGTCTAGCCTCCAAGCCTGTCTCTCGGCTCGTTTATAACGTGGCAGACACCGCTGGTTCGTAGCGGCAGACCTGCCCTACTAGACGGCTTCAGCTTGCCACACACCACACCAGGTCACATCCTGTCCTGTCATCGTGGTCCACGCCGGAAAGGCTGAGGCCTCGGTCCAGCTCTGCTCAGCACATGAGCTGATGTGGGAACCTCATTGCAGAGCTTCCTAAGCTTCACTTCCCTCCTCCTCACCAGGGAAGTAACAGCCCCCGGGGTAGTTGTGAGAATAAATGAACACGTGCAAAGCACTCAGCACGGGCTTGGAAGGTGACCAGTAAGTGTGCGTTTGCTTTCTTACTGTTACTATTATCAGAACCTCCACCAGATTCCCCTGTCCCTTCTGAAGGGGGCATGTGCAGGAATACTTACGAGTCCACCGTCTGAGACATCTTTATCAGCTCCTCCACCCGAAAGGGACCTCGGGAACTTAAGACCCCAGTCTCTGAAGAGACCATGGCTCAGGCCCCTGGAAAATCACCATCTAGCCCATCTTTAAAGTCCTCCAGAGGGAGTCGTGCCTGGTCTCCAGACTTAATTGCCCCTTTCACTACCATCCTCAGGGGTCCCGCCTAACTTTTTCCTGTCCCCTTTTTGTTCTCACGGATTTCCTTAACGTTCCACATCACGGCATCTCCCTCTTACTCAAACCCATCTCCAAATGCCATCAGCTTGGCTGAGGGTCTGACTCTGTTCCCCACTAGAGTCACCAGCACCTTGGAGCCGTCAGGAAGGGACGCCCACGTGGATGTGAGCATGAACTCGGTGCTCGAATTGCATCCACGGGGAAGGTCCCTGTCGGCTGCTGCCGGCCATCCCAGCCCCACATCCTGGTCAGGCCACACGGTCTGCCGGACATGATCACAGCATCCTGGACCACGCCGGGGAGGGGTGACTGCAGGGAGGGAACCGCCAAGTCTTACTCACCTAGAACTTCGAGCGTGCGGCTCAATCTAGAGAATGAATGTGAGAGTGAGTGAGTGAGTGACTGGAGCCCGATCGCTGAACTCTGTCCTAGTTACACTCAGAGCCATCAATCAAGCCTCTCCCATAGGCGAGGCACAGGATGAGGACCTAAAATCCTCAGCTGGTGATCTGTTTGTCCCCCCAGATCCGCTGTCCACGAACGGAAAAGCCACCCATCTCGGTCCCAGCAGGCTGACCTGCGTGCACACAGGGGCCCGTGGGCCCTCAGCTGCCATGCCCTGGGGTCAGAGGGAGGGAGCAACGTGGGGTCTCTGCATCCCCCGAGAGGGTCAGCTTCCATCAGGCTGCCGGCTCCAGGGACTGCTTGGCCCTCGACCCGCTGGGCCTGGGGTGGCACTGCCTGGCACTCTGCAACATCCCTTGTGGTTCCCCCACCCTCCCCACACCTCTGTAAGAGCCCCTTTATTAAACTCTCCTCAACCTGCCTGACACAAGAGGGTCGTGTGTTTCCTTCTAAATCGGACTTGTGGACACATGGAAACACCGCCTGGGAAGGGGGTGGGCAGTCAGTTCACCTCTAGACGTGAGCTACAAGAAGAACCCCTCCTTCTGGCTTCTCTTCATTTTGGGGGGAGAGCAGCAAAGTCTTTTCTTTTTTATTTTTTAAAAATTACTTCTTTGAATAGTTAATACATTCAGATGGTTCAAAATTCAAAAAATTAAGAGTATATACATGTGTATATGTAATATATAATATAAATATATACACTGACGTCTCCACTACCCGGTCGCTTCCAGAGATGGGGTGCCGTGGGGTCCCCCTCACGGGCCAGCCTTTCCACCTCCAGGCAGCGTCTCCCACAGTTCCCCCACTGCTGTGCTACTGTCCACAGAGGAAGCTGAGCCTCGGGGCCGTGGCGTTCTGCCCGGGACTGGAAGCCCTCCGTGCCCCCTGCCCTGGCTCACACCAAAGCTTCCAGAAAACCCGACAAGGACCATTCCTCACGCCCCGGGCCCTTTGGCATCAGCAGTCACGGAATGGAGGGGCAGGATTTACCTCTCCAGGCAACAATGTTCTCTTCAGATTAGAACCAAAAATAATAATAATAAAAATCAAAGCTCAGCGTGGTTGGCAGCGTGCAGACATCCTGCCCTGTGGGGACCTCATGATGCCAGCACAGAGGGGGAACTTACTTAGCAGCCCAGTCACCTACTCCTCCCTGCATAAGGCTCCCTCCAGCCCTGTGACAGGTAAACGGCGACTTCGCCTTCTAGTTTGCCACCAGAGACCACAAGGACACAGGAGATAAATGACCATTCACTCTGCAGCTAAGTGAGGTCAGGTGGGGACTCGGGAGAAAGTCCGGAGACAAGGCAGCCCCGTTATATGTGGAATAATGGAGCCATTGAGGACGGTGACTTGGAGACGACACGTCATCAGCTGAGACCGGACAGAACCCCTGGTCCCTGCTCTTAGCTGTCACCTGCCTTTTCAATGTCCCCAAAGGATGGGGAGTGCCGACCCTGCCCCTTCACAACCAGCACCTCATAATGGCATGTTAGCAACCTCCGTTAAGAGGCCACTAGGGTAACAGGGCAACTGCAGCTTTAACCTGACGATTCATCTGAATGAGGAGAAGGGTGAAGAGATGGCAGGAAAGGCAGGGTGGAGACAGCCGGAGAAAGTCACGCGGCCAGTCCCCGGTGCCCAGGTCTAAGTGACAGTGGGTCACTGGGCCCAAGTCCCTTGCAACACAAATAAAAGAAAAGCAGGAGTCGGACGGCTCTGAATGGAGAGTAAAACGAACCTCCTTCTGCATCCTGGGCTCTGACCTGAAGGTGGCTCTGGGCTCCAACCTCAGGGTGGCCCTGGGCCGGACCCAGCTCTGCAGGGCCCTGGGCAGAGAAGGGCCTCCATCACTCTGCCAGGAAAATGGGGCCATGGGAGCATCTGGGACTTTCCGACGGGCCTCGTGCACCCAGCACCCGGGACAGAGGAGAAGGGCCTGCAGGTGGGCCAGGTGGGGCGCTAGGTGTCAGGCTGCCAGGCGCAGGGAGGAAGCGCTCGCCTGCGTAGGCCGGCCCACTTCACCTCGCCTACGCTGCTGCCCGGCGCACCGTCTCACCCCGCCCCACAAAGCGGTCCCCGTCCATGCGCACGTTTTGCAGAGGAGGAAACTGCGGCTCCGGGAGATTAAATGACTTCTGGAGAGTCAGAGGGTAGAACAGGACGGAGGCAGGACTCGCACTCAGATCTGCTTCCACACCGGCGTCTGTCGCCCTCAACCCCCCGCCCTCCGGTCGCTCTCGGAGACTCGGACCGCAATCAGCGAGCAGCCAGGACTCCACGCTGCAAACGTCTCGCCACCGTAGAACCACCCCCCCCCACCCCGCCCCAAATCACCAGTCCGTCGATTCCACCTGCATCTCAGAACTTGATGCAGCGCCATCGCGGGGCGTCCCGGGTACCACGACCCGCGCCCGTGCCCTGCGCACCCGCTCGGGCACGTGCGGTCGGCCGCCGAGTGGCTGGAGGGAGCGAACCGGGTCAGAGGGGCGATGCGGGATCCGAGGGACAGTGCGGGGCTGGCGGGGACACCGCGGCGCCCCCCCGCCGCCCCCGGGACCGCCGCAGCCTGCGCGCCGCGCGCGCACCTGGCCCGCGCGGGTCTCGGGCCCGGCCCGGCCTCGCCTCGCCCCGCGGGGACCGCCTACCTTTCCGGAAGGGCATCGCGGAGGGGCGCTCCCAGTGGGTCCGGCCCGGGACTCCGAGGCCGGGCGACGTCCGAGTGCCAGTCCCGCGGCTCGGGGGCGCCTGCGGGTGCCGGGTGCCGGGCAAGGGAGGGGGAACGGGACATATTTGGGCAAAGGCCGGCGCGTCACCGGCGGAGGGAGGAACCGCGGCGGAGCGGGAAGCGCGGCCCCGGGGCGGGCCTGGCGGAAACCGCTTAACCCCTGCGCTCCCGGCCCGGCCCGCGAGCCGGCCGCCTCCCCTCGCCCGCTCCCGGGTCGGAGTTCCGAGACCCCCCATCGTGGACCCCGGAGCTGGGCCTGCCTCTCCTGACACCACTGAGCGGAAAGAAAACTCCTGATCAGGAAGAAAATCAACTCGTTCATCAAAGCCTTCGGGCGACTCGGGACATCATGCTCGGAAGTGTTTGGGGAACTTCATCCCGCTTTACTCTGGTCGTCCTCAGGCACAGGCGAGTGCTTCAGTGGCAGGCTGACCTGAAATCAAATGGGGGCTGGAGGGAGCCGCTCCACACAGCTCAATAAATGTCAGAAAGTACCCTGAGTGTGGGACTTAGAGAGCTGTATCCCGGAGAAGCGGAGGAGGGGCCCCTCACGGCACCGGTCACTTTGCCTTTGTGAGACCCGCACCTGAGAGATGCTTCATTACTTGGTGGGTTCAGGTGTCTCAGAGGCGAGTCACCCTTCCGGTCAGGAGTGTTAGTTCCTGCGAAAAGTGCTGTTTCACAATGCAGTTTGAAGAAATGCTGTTAGGACAATCTCCTGATCTAATATTCAAAGCACCCATGCAAATTGGCCGACTTTCTATACAGTGGAAAAAGAACCACCCAGGTGAGCTGGAAAGTCACAGCCAGTGGATTTTTTTTTTAATCTTTTCTTGATCAGAATCAGTTTCCTAGCCTCCTATCTTTGATGGTTAAGAGTCCGAACTCCCCCCACAGGCTGCTGAACGGAGAAGGAAGTGGCCAGACAGCGTATTGTCCGTTGGCTTGGGAGCACGGCCCTGGCCTTCTCGACAGACACTTGTTGCGTTGACCCAGCTGGAGATCTGGATGGTGACCTAAGAGTGGGAGTCGGTCTGCCTGAGGGGAGCAGGCAGTGAGGGACGTTGGGAGTCCCAGATCCAGTGCTGGGGGCGCTGTCAGCTCCCTCTGCCCTTTTCCCTGCCACCACCATGATGCCCGATGGACGTGCACTTTGCTCCATGGACTTAGCTGCCACGGAAGGCAAATTTATCTGAGGTCAGATAAACTGTGCAGGACCGCACATCTCAGACTCAGATTGCCATGAGTCATAATGAAGCCAGAGGCCACGCACTGAGACGCATGTGTCTTCCTTCTCGCTGGCATCTCTACTGCCCTTGCGGACTCCTGTGACCGGTGGTGATACAACAAGATGAAGCGTGGTAGAAATGGACTGTGACCCAGAGAACAAAGTGAGACGCTGTGAGTCCACACTGACATAAACAGACGCACAAGTAAGAGGGAGAGGAGGCACGTGCCTTCTCACAAATCCCAGAATTTACAGAAATTGTTAGAATTCTAGGTAATAAATGTGGAAGGAATCACACGACTAGGAGAGTCACCATTTGGCAAATACCAGAGTAGCAACTGTTTTGCAGAATCATCAGTGGATGCTAAAATTAGTGAGCACAGATATGATGAGAAATGGAAACTGACAATTTCAAAGTTCCTCCCACGAGGTAATTATCAATTACAAAGCAGGGAAAGGCAGCTTTACCGTGGAGAAGGCTGGCAGCCGCCTTAAGCAAAGGATCACGTGGTGCTCCTCTTGGTACAGCGCACCGGGAAGGACACAGCGCCACGTCTGCAGTGCTCTTGCCAAAAACGCCTAATTGGAATCTAATCTAGGGGAAGCAGGAGACCCTAAAATAAGGGGCATTCTACAAAATAGCTTGCCAGCCCTTCTTCAAAAATGTCAAAATCACGAAAGACAAAGACTGAGGACGTGTTCCAGATGAAAGGGCACTGAAGAGACACGACACGAAGTGGGGCGTGCGCTGCGCCCTGGGCGAGGAAGGAGACACCAGTAGGGCAGCTGGTGAAATCTGAATAGGACTGTGCCAGCGCTAATTTCCAGATTTCAATCACTGTGCTGTGTTTAGATAACGACCGGGGGACGGGAGTGAAGGGTGCACGGGAACTCTTTGTACTCTTTGCAACGTTTTTGTTAAGGCTGAAATTAATTCAAAATGAAGTTTTTTAAAATTTAAAAGTAACTATAGATGCTGGTGAGCTCACTAAATGAGAAAACCCCCAAACTTTAGCCGTGTGATCAACTGCCCCGCTGCCAGGTGGCACAGGGAGGAGCGTCACCACAAATTTAGTGGCTTAAAGCACCGCCAGTTTACTAGCTCGCAGTTCTGCAGGTCAGAGGTCCCATGGCGGAACCGGGTCCTGTGCTCAGGATCCCGTGAGGCCAAACTCAAGGTGTCAGGCAGGCTGAGTTCTTATCAGGAGGCGCTGGACGAAAGTCTGCTTCCAGGTTTCTCGTTGGCAGAGTTCAGTTCCCGAGGCTGTGGGAATGGGGTCCCCATTTCCTGCTGGCTGTCTGTGGGGGCCCCTCTCAGCAACCAGAGGCCACGCGGTTCCTCCAGGCTCAAGTCAGTCAGGATGGGCTGAGTCCTTCTCATGCTCTGACCTCTTCTTCTAGGATCAGCAGGAGAAAGTCCGCTGCCTTAGAGGACTCGGGCCCACCCACATAATCTCCCTCTTAAGGTCAACCAACTTGGGATCTTAATCACATCTGCAGATTCTCTTCTCAGTGGTACCTAGGCTCCTGTTTGCTGGAATCAGTGGGGGAAGTGTGTGTACACAGGGGCGGGCCAGGATGAAAATCCTGCCTACCACGGAGCCTAATTTCTCAGACCGAACACATGGCTGTGGATTGGTGGCAGGTTTACTGGGGGGGGGGGGGGATGGGCTACCTGCAGTGAGGATGCGGGTTCCCCGGGCCCCCCACGTCGGTCTGACCTGGCTCGGCTATGGGATGCTTCACAGAGAGGGCCTCCTTTGTCTCCTAGCAACCCTCCTCTTTCTAAACTCCTGCCTGTGCCGAGCGTCATCAATTATCCTTTCCTTTCTTTCCAGCTAGGGTTTCAGAAATTGAGATTCCATGTCTAGGGGACAGCTCCTTTTCAAATCCTTGATTAATGTCCCCCAGGAAGGAGAGAACAATTGTATTTTTTGCTCAACTGTCCCTGCACTTCGTAAGCACCAAAGTCGAAGCTCCAAAGTCAGTGGTCGGCCTTGGCAAGCTGTTCACTGAGTTTAAGTTGAGCCTCTGAAGCCCACTGAGCCCAGGGATGGGTCTGCGTTGAGGATGGAGCCACTGGAAACGTCAGTGCCCTAAACGGCCCTGAGCGTGACCAGTCTGCCCCCTAGGAAGCCACGCCTGTGCCAGTACAACCAGGCTTTTTTCTCCTGTTACAAAGGGCTTTGATGTGTTTTTTTTCCACTGCACTCTGACGAGTTTTTGATTCAAGCAGAGGCCAGCATTCACTCCGTTCTGCGGATGACAGAGCTGGCCCCGGCAGGGAGGCGGCTGCCCTGGGCCAGATGAGGACAGAGCAGGGACTGCATCGAGGCTGCTGACCACGGCCACTGTTCTCGCTCCACACCCTTTCTCCAGGGAGCTGGCTCTCTCCTGCGGTTATTGTCCCGCAGGTCCTCTGAGGGTTAGCTTAGCTGGGAAATGGGGGCCATTCAGTCTCAGTGCATTTCATCTTAATAAACTATTTATGGCTGAGGATCCAAGCTGCCTCTTTCCCAGAAATCAGCCTAGACTTCTTGGGCCCAGTGGCAGCCTTCCACCCCCAGTAGGTCCTAGAATACGATGCTGCCTTCCGAGGGGGAAAGGAGCGAGTCACATAATCACTTCTGGAGAAAAAGGGTACATGTTCCTTATGGGATTTCACTTCACCTGTAATAAGGACACTCGAGAGGCAAACTAACCCGTGGACGAGTGGGGCGGGTGGGGCGGCGCGTGACCAAGGCGAGGGCTGGCTGGTGCTGCTGCTGCGGCCGCCGCTGCCTCCTCTTCCCCTCCTCTGTTGCCACGTTTGTGAAATACAGAGGACATTAGCTGTTGGCCCCATGTAAGGAGAAATGACTGCTTAAAAGAAAAGATACATGAATTTCTAATGTTAGACAAGCATTTTACTGTAACTGAGGGGGCTTTTATATATACAAAAAAACTGCTTGAATTATTTCTATTTTCATGTAATATTCATTCATTTTATTCAAATGAAAAAGTGTAGGTTTTCCTTAAGCTTTTATGTTTAACTTAAAACTGATTATTCTACTTATAACTTTATTTTAGAAAATACAGTAAAATTTAAGTCACTCTTAAGAGAAACTTTGATGACTGGTCCCATTTAGAAACTTAGTGATTTAAACTGCCTGAACAATTTAAACCTTCATTTATGAAATTAACTTCACAAGACTTCAGTTTACTCACAACCTTTCCAAGTTCTTAACCAGCTGAATATGGTGAATCTGAAGTTCACTGAAATGTTCCCATAACCTCACAATCTTAATAAAATTGTACTGCACTGTTTTAGCTTAAATCACAAGTCTACATCAAATACTCAATTACGTATTTTAAACTGGAATCACAAGTTTCCTCCATTGAATACTCTAATTTGCCACTTTCTCTTAAAATTACAAGTTCTTAAAATATCAAATAGGTACAGATCACCTAAACTTAACCCCAAATTTTCAAAAATATGAGTTTAATTTACTGCACATTCCTCTGCTTACACAGAAATTTTCCAGGGTTAAAAGAAACTTAATACATGAATGTCATTACTAGGAAGTCAAAGGTTCTGTCCCAAGGCACTGAAGTTACTTATGGACCAAAAAGACCCCCCAAAAATACACAATAGTGGTTTCCGTATCTTCTAAATTGTGGGCTATATTATTTTTGCAATATAATCTTTAAAACTAAAAAGAAAGCTAAATTATAGATCTGCTGCTGGGAAGTTTCTAGATGGAATCTGAGAAGAGCTTTTAAGCTATTACCAAGCCTTTGCTGCTTACTTCAAGATGGCTTCAAAATTAGCCAGGGAATTAAATTCTACATGGTGTCATGTGCTGGCGGAGCCAGGGCTGAGCTTTCTCGGGGCAGAGGTGCACGGAGAGAGGACAGGCCTGCAGACAGTTAAAGGAAAAGCTGGCGTCAAAATCACAGTCCCCTGGGGTAAGGTCACCAGACGCCTGGCTCTGAGGGACAGATGTCCAACTCAGAGGAGACTGGGCAAAATGGCAGTTTTCTAGAAGAATGGTGGTATTACTCGGGATAAAAGACAAAACATCCAAACCACGGGACAAGATGCCAGTGTTCCAGGGACAAGGGGCACAAGGACCATGTACACAGCCAGGACCCCACCCATCTCTCACTCCTCCTCCTGCTGGCTGTCTCCTTATTTCACACTGAACCGGCCCCCACCACCCCCCCAACCGGTGTTCGGGGACACAGCTGATGGCAACAGCAGTGGCTCTTGGGGCCGCATCCCCTCCGTGGTGGAGGTCCTGAAGAACGAGGGGGCTCCCGCGGGAGCCGTGTGCTCCGAGCTGGGGAAGAGTGGTTCCAGGAATGGGGTGGGCTCTACTGAAGGGTCGCACCTGGTTCCGGAGAACAGCTCATCCCCCTGGGCTTCGTCAACTATGCGCGGATCTATGGGAAGGGCCAGGAATCAGGAGACCTAGATTCTGGTGCTGACTGCTGTCACCAGCCAACCTGCTGACTTTGGAGGAGCCCCTCCCTTTGCTGGGCCTCAGTTTTCTCAACTCTAAAGTGACTCAGAAGACCTCGAAGGAGGCTTCCCAGGCCCGGGACTACAGTCCTCTAAATTAGGGGCAGAAAGGCAGATTGGGGGGCCAAGGAGAAGCAATAAGGGCACTGGGCAGACGGATGGAGGTGCGGGCACTTACTGCTCAGCAAACACCCTGAAGGAAAGCGGGCGCTGGCCGGGCGAAACTGTGCAGCCAGGTGCAAAACAAGGAAGAGGAAGAAGGTTGCAGCCCAGCGGGCACTGGAGCACCTGGCCTCGCCCAGGGAGGGCCCCGACCATCCATGCCAGCAGACCCACCGAAGTGCCTCCGGCCGGGTCCCCTGCCCCTCATTTTATTCCTTCCTGAATCCAGCTTCCGGCACCTATGATACTATGCAAAAGCAGAATGACCTTGCAGCCCTGTTTACTGATTTTCCCCCTCAGATCATGAGCTCTGAGCCCGCCTGGCACGCAGCAAGTCCTCATGGAACGTTTGCCGGGCGGATGAAGGAAGGGTGTTCGGAAGATTGTGCTTCTAAAGCTTAGACATTCATCTTTGTACCTTCAGCTCCAAGAGCCTGCTTCACCGTACGCACATAATTTTTAAAAGAATGAGTCAGCCAATCAACGAGGCTACCTTTCCTGCTGAATATGGACCCATACATATCTCTGTGTGGCTTGGACTCTAAATTACTCCTGTCCTCTTCGTCACCGGTCTTGCACAATGCCTGGCGTGCACAAAATGCTCAGTAAACATTTGGCAAAATGCAGCTAACTAAACAATACCTCCTAATCTCTGTATTAAATTTTTTTAAAAATCCTGGAGCCACCCATTTTCAGACACCTAATTCTGTATCAGTCAGGGGTGTTTCTGCCCTTAAGGCACAGAAATCTCAGTCTGCTGGGGCTTAAACAAGAAAGGGCAGCTGCTTCTGGTGGAGGAAGCCCAGAGGCGCATGGCCCAGTGGTGAGTCTACAGGTTCTGTCCCACCGGCCGTAGTGAGTGGGCTTGCTGCTCACAGTCCAGTCCGGCCACCGCCGCATCTCCAGGCCCGGGTCCACGGCGTTCAGGCCTGAGCCGGGACAAAGGGCAGCTCCAGCTCATCCTTCCCTTCCACCAGGAAAGCAGAGGCTTTCCCTGAAAGGCCTGAGATACCCCTGCTTCGTCTCATGGGACAGGCTCACAACACAGCTGCTGGGAAGCAGGTGTTTCCTAGAAGAGGGCAGGTGGGAAGAAGAGGGCTGGGGACGGCGGGTGACCACGGGGCTCCCAAGCGGGGGTGGTGTCTGGGGGCTTTCTGGTCCTGTTCAACGTCAGCTGCGGGAAGCACCCCCTGAGGGACATTCGGGTCCTTAGAACTTGTTCAAAGCAGATGTCTTAGACAAGCGCCAATCCTGGGCCAAGGCTTTGTAAAACATTTCACTAAAATGAACTGTCTCAGATTCCCAAGATTAGCTGGGAGTTCACCGTCGACATGACGTCTTGTAGGTAAGTCTGGGGTCACGGCTTTGCCGTCTGACCGGGGATGCCCAGCACCCACCCCCGGCTGGTGGACCAAGAACTGAAGACAGATGAGGACACGGAAACTAGACTTTGGTCCACCTCTGGCTGGGCAGGATGGGTCCGCCTGCCGTGCAAGGAAGACCAGTGAGCCCGGTAAACCCTGAAGTTCTGGTGTCTGTGGGAGCCTTCTGTGGCTTAAGCAAAGCGTCCATGCTTTGAAATTTTTTGTTTTAATGTGGCTCTAAGAGCTAGAAAAAAGGGAAAAAAAAAAAAAAAAAAACCCTTTTCTCCAAGCCCTGAATGTGTTTTTCACACTTAGTGCCTACAGAATGGTAAGCATTCAGAAATACTTCTTTGATGGCTAACTGCTATAAAAATATATGATTGCCCTGAATATGTTTCCACTCCACCCCAATCTAGAAATAAATTACCTAATTTGGCTTCAGTGAGCACTCTACGCGATGGCAGACAGACGGCGTCCTCTAACACTGGACAAGGCGGCTGTGGCACCCCTTCCCTCCTGCCCAACATTTTCAAACGGACTTGTTTCAAAAAGAAGTCCAGCATCTTACTCTAGCCCCTTCTTCCCTCTGAGCCCTGGGAAGATGAAACACTTCCACACAAATAAGCCCGCGAAGGGCCATGGAACAGCACGGTGGCGGCACCGCCCAGCTGGCAAGGTCACTTCAGCCTTGGGAAACAACGTCTGGGTCTGCTCAAAAGGTCATTCACAGGAGGGGACTAGAGGCTCAGGATGAGGGGCGTGTGGGTGCCTGGTGGGAAGCCTGAGAGGATATGTGAGGAGGGAGGTTTATTGTTGTCAGGAACTAAGCATCTGTCTCATCGCTCGGAGGGAAAAGTGCAGCCTTTATTCCTGCCTGGTCGTCGTTATAAAACCCCTGCCACCAGTGCAATGGAGCGAAGGTGGCAACTGCACAGCACTCTTACAGCCGAGGCAAATTCCTTACGAGTTTCATCAGCCCACTGAGGGGGCTGCAGAGAAGCAGCGCGTCTTTCTTAAAGAGAAATCGTTACTTTTGATCTCAAGGAGAAGGATGGAGCCTTTGGCCAGACGCTGCTGAGTGCAGGGGTCCTGCGCCACACCTGCTGCCCAGAGCGGGTTACACTCCAGCGGCGGGGGCCTCAGAGGAGACGGAGAGGCGTGAGGATGAACTCAGCGGAAGGAGCGGGGCCAGGGGGGCGCCCACCTGTCCCAGTCCCGCCCCGCCCCTGTCCGCCCCCAGCGCTGGACTCAGTGAGCCGTGACCGAGCCCTTCCCACGGCTCCTGGACAAGCGCGCCGGAGTATGCCGCCTGGGGCGCAGTGACAACTGTTCGTGCTTCTAAGGCTGAAGAGGGGACAGAAATGTGAGCACAGCCTTGAGAGGGACACGATCTCGGCAGACAGGAAGCTCCCCTCTGCGGGAGCCCTGGGAACACACTGACAGGAGCTCAGTGAGTCAGAGACCGTGAGTCAGCGTGAAGGTGGTGACTCACTGGACCCGGGAGATGTGAGAAAACTCTCCTCCTCCATCCTCGGCCCGGCCTCCTGCAGACTTCCTGCGGGACCAGAGCTTGTATTTTTAGGGACTGCTTTTATTTTGAGTCTTCCCTTTTCTTTTCTCTGGTAACGTCCACATTTACTAGATTGTTGCAAGAAAGCCGAACTCTTTTCATACCTCTGGGTGCGCAGAGAAGGCCTCGGAGGGAGGAGGCGCAGCCTGGGGAAGGCGCGGGGGCGGGACGTGGGAGGCGGGGCGCAGCCGCACACCCGGGCTGGCAGAGGAGTGGGCGTCCAGCTCCGTCACTGCCCTCGGGCTGCCACAGCGATGCGGCAGCCTGCGTCTCACCTTTCAAAGTCAGTTTTGGAGTTCTTCAGGCATCTCCAGTTCCTACAAACATAGATCACTTTTTAAGAGAATTTATTACCAAGACATTTAGAAAATCATTTAACAAGCACGGCAACTTTTGGAGATTCATCTAGGAAACTACTTTCTATAAACGCTGTGGGGGAAATAAGCCGCCCTGACTGTGGAAGATTGCTGGCTGCCTACCTAATAGCCACCCACCCTCTTTTTCTCAGAAAGAGAACTTGCAAGGTTTAGCAGGACACAAGGCTGTCTGAAGAAAGGGTCCGTTCCCAGCCTCCCTTCAAGCTGGCTGTGCATTTGACAAAGTCCTGTCCGATGCAACGTGAGTAGACATGCTGGATTGTGTTATTAAAGAACAGCTGGCACTCACCTCATAAGCTCTTCTTCCACCACTTTCTCCTTCTTGCAGGTGGAAAGCAGATGTGATGGCTGGGGCTTCAGCAGCCTTCACAGACCATGTAGTGGAAGGCACATGGTAAGGACAGAAAAGCAATTAGAGAGGCACACCTGGGTTCCCAGGACCATCACCTGCCCATCTCGGACTACTTATCCTGGAACTTTTCTGTGAGAGACAAAAAGCACTCTTATAAGTTACTGTACTAAGTTGAATAGTGTCCCCCAAATTTATGTCCTTTCCAGAACCTCAGAATGTGACCCTATTTGGAAAGTGCCTTTGCAGATAAAATTAGTCAACATGAGGCCATACTGGAGTTGGGTGACCCTAAATCCAATGACTGGTGTCCTTGTAAGAGCAGAGATACTGAGACAGAACACCACGGGATGGAGACTGGAGTGGTACATCCAAAGGCTGGAAAATGCCAAGGCTGGCCAGTAACCACCAGGAGATAAAGAAGAGGCCAGGAAGAGCCCTCCCCTAGGGCCTTCAGAGAGAGCTCGGCCCCATTAACACCTTGACTTCGGGCCTGTAGCTTCCAGAACCTTGAGAGAATAAATCTCTGTTGTTTCAAGCCCCCCGGTTTGGGATGACTTGCCAAGGCAGCCCCAGGAAGCAGGTTCACCTGCCGTTACCTGCTTGCTGCACGAGGCCCAGCGCACCCCTCTGTACTAACCTGCAGGACCACTGCTTTCCCCGCTTGACACTCACGCCACTGTTTACTCAGAACTGGAAAATCTGCTGGCAGGTGGCTGACGATTTCCACTGATTTATAGCAGGTGGAAGTTGTATTACCAGCTCCGCTGTTAACTCTGCCCAGAACCTTCCTCCCTCACCGGCCCGTGCTGGTGACTGTTCACACGGCATTTATGTTGTGTTTACAACTAGCTGCAGAGCGTTTGCATTATCAGGTATTGTAAGTAATCTGGAGAGGATGCGAAGTAGACAGGAGACAAGTACTACGCCATTTTACATAAGGGGCTTGAACATCTGGGTTTTGGTATCCTGGGGTGGGAGGGACTCCTGGAACCAACCCCGCAGGGACAGAGGGCCGACCCTCTGAAATTAGGGGGGCAGCGCAGGAAAACTAGTTAATAAGATGGCGCAGAGCTCCCTTTCTAACACCTAGTAGGTTCTTTCACTCTTGTTCCATCTTCCCTCCTCGCCCCTCCCTTCTCTCTGCCCCCTGACCCACCCACTCTGGACAAGGAAGCTTTGGGCCACCCCAGAAACAATTGGCCAGGTGCTACCTGGGAAGCAGTTAGACCCGTCTAGAGCGGCTGTGGTCAGCAGGCCTTCCACACCCGCACTTCGTATGCAGCTGCGTGAACGCCAAAAAGAAATCAACCAGAACCCCCGGGGTTTGATCTGGGTAACTGCTGCAGAAGAGGTGCTTTCCTCAACCAGCAAGATCCTTGCTCTTGGCTTCTGGTGATGGAACGTGGAAGAACTGAGAAGTTCCGTGGCCACCAGGGAGCAGGCGGGGGGGGGGGGGGGGCGATGGTGAGGCGGGGATGGAGGGGCACCGGGGGCAGGAGAGCAGGGGCTGGGTCGGGTACGTGGAGGAAAATCAGAGTGGCTCTGGGCTTGCTGACACCGACTCAACTGGAGGTACCAACTCAACTGGAGGTACGGTCTAGGCCTCAGAACGGAACCAGGGAGCTTTAGAACGTTTGCTGAACGAAGCGAGGGGAATCCCGTCTCACTTCCCAGAACACCAGCTCGGGAAGGTGGCCTTTTTTCCAGACAGCTCTGTGTTCAGTTAAAACTTGGGGGTCTCTAAGGGAAGGGGTGTGAGGGCAGGAGACCAGCTGCCTTTTGCAGGCAGGAGGCTCGTCCAGTTACTGTGCTGCTGTGTGTTTTGTCCCACGTACACTTCAAGTGCTTAGACAGCGGTCTGTACATAGTAGGTGCTCAAAAAACAGTTGTTGAAATAATAAAACGAAGAGAACCTCATTAATGTCCTTAAAGAGATAAAGTTAGGGGGAAAGAGGAAGAGAGGAAGGAGGGAGGGAGAGCATATCAAAATGACATTTCAGTAAGAGTTTGAGATCCAGCATTTGATTAATCAGAATTTCAGGAAAAGAGAACAGAAAACGAAATGATGAAGCAATACTACTACATAAACAAGATTAATTTCCCAGGCCTTAATGACACAAGTCTCTAGATTGAAACGGCCGACCACATCAGGACATTTCTCAACACTGGGAAAAAAGAAAAAAAAACCCTCAGTGTTTCCAGAGAGAAAGAGACATGTCACATTGAAAGAAAAACCAGAATGGCACTAGACTTGTCAATGTCAACTGTAGGAACTAAAACAGAATGGAGTGATAGCTCAGAAGTCTGACGGCGGACCATTAGTTTAAAACCCAGCCACGCATCTAAGTATAATAATCAGGGATGGGGGCAGAATGTCAAGGCAGTTTCAGACATACAGAAACAAACCACATTCTCGTGAAGTTCCCGGGGGCACATACTCTGCTACAGCAAGGACGCAGAAGTTAGGAGACTCTAAGAAAAAGGGACCCAGTGCTGAGACAGGAGACACCAAGGGAAGTCTCCAGGGGGCCCTGGGCAGAGACCTGCAGAGCGAGCAGTCCGGACTGGGGTAGAGGCCAGAGGGCTTGGGGGCGAGGTCTCCAGGAAAACGATGAAAATGATTGGTATCCCTGACCAGGGGAGAGAGTACTGAATGGTACATAAAAACCAATGGAAGAACTAGGGGAAAACCTTAAGTACATACACTAAACAGCTTTTTTTTTAATTGAGCAATTGTTAACCCAAAAGTTACATAAGAAAATAATCATAATATACTACCCGGATCATAAGTGAATCACACTCATGTACTAGGAAGTTAGCAGTGACTGTTGCTTTAACACAGAATTTTGCTGTAATATTAGAAGAACAGGGGAGGAGAAAGTGCCAAAAGTGGGGCTAAGGGAGCTAAATCCTCTCCGTAACAGAAAAGCACCAGAAAGATGTCTGAAAATAATAAAGCAAGAAATAGCTTTATTAAGTGGGGAGGGTACAGCTCAGTGGTAGAGCGCGTGCTTAGCATGCACGAGGTCCTGTGTTCAATCCCCAGGACCTCTGTTAAAATGATAAGTAAATAAACTTAGTTACCTCCCTCCAAAAAACAAACAAAAAAAAATAAAGAAAGGAATAGCTTTATTAGCAAATGAGTTAAAACCAGGGAAATAAATACCATGAAATGACAGGTACAAGAGTGAAATGTGTTTTCCTTTGGGGAACAGGACGGCTGGGGCAGGGGTAGGTCTAGTTTGCTATCAGCCTTTGAGCTTAGTTGGCTTTAAAATTATGCGTACATATAGACAAAAATTAAAAATTGAAAAGAGGAATAACAGCCCAAACTTACTTTTCAATTACCTCGGTTTTGGTAATAATTACACAAAATTCAGCTCAGAATGAATGAGTACAGTCGGTCCATTGTAAACCCATACGCACACACGTCTAGGGTGGCTTCCTGACCTGCTGTCCGTTCACTTCCGAAGTGACAGTGTCACAGCACCATCTGGTGTCTTAGTTCTTGATTATGACCCTAGGAACAGAACTGCAAGAAACCGCAAAGTGTGTCTTTGCCAGTTTCAGATTTTTTGCCAAACTTTCAGGCTTTGATTCCATTTACTCCTTCTGTTTCTCGGAGATAAATCAGCAATGAAATTCCCTTAGCCGCCTGTCAGTCCGTTTCCTCCCATCACCAGCCCCGGCTTCAGCGAGACACACACGCGCCCACAGGCTCTGCTCCAAAGCCACCCACGGGGACAGGGCTCTGACTTCCCGCAACTCTGAAGACTTCACGTGTTCGCTGCTCACATGCGACACACATGGGGGCGAGAAAAGTGCAGCAGGAAGCAGATAACGGGAGATTTAACAGGAGGTATTTCTAATACCGTGAGAGTGCGGAGGAGGGAAAAAGGTGGCTGCTAAGAAAAAGACCCAGCTGTTACCAAATCTGGAAGTTTCTAGTGTCCTGAGACAGATTTAAAAATATCTGCAGACACGTGACTTTTAAAGGGACAATAATGAAACAATACTGTCGTTCTCTGTTATCGTGGTTGTGTGAACTCAAGGCATTCTACATGTAAGGTAGCGCCCTAGTCTTTCCCTAAAAGAGGTTCTAGGTTACTTTGAAAAAAAAAATGTATTTTGTGAAGGTCTAGGTGGTAACCAAAACAAAGAAGACTCGCTAAGCCTTTCACAGAACAGGGTCTACGGGCTGCTCTTCCTTTAGCAAATGACACCCACGTCCTAATGACGAAGTGTTGAGGAGTGAGAATATACTTCTAGACGGAAATGGCTAATTTTCCCATATCGTCAATATATGTGCGTTTCTATAAAACATCATTATTAATTCATTGTTCTTCAAAAGATCTAAAAATCTTTAGAATATCTTGCTTTAAAAAAGAAAACACATGCAGCTCCGTAATTCAGATTCATCCAGACCCCAGGCTCCAGTCCAGGACTCAACCACTTCCCTATCTCAGTGCCTCAGCTCAGAGCGAACGAGGGAAAAGTCAGAGCAACCCAGAGACACACTGATTGGCACGAGCTCCAGAAGGAGATGGAGTGGAGACAGAGACCATGAAGGAAGGGGAGGGAGACACCACGGAAACACTGCACGAGAGACGTCTGGGGTGTGGGTTCAAAGGACAGAAACATCCAGACTGAAGGAGCCCCGCACGCACGTGAAGAGAGGCGCAATCCTGCAACTGCTCCCGGGGCTGCAGGCCCTTCCAGAGAAAAGAAGACGGGTCACAGAGGACAGTACCGACTTTCTCAGCAGTGATGCGGGAAGAGGGCAGTGTGGCAGCGCCTTCAAAATCCTGAGGGAAAACGGGTTTTAACCAAGAACTCCATATTTAGTCTAATTATCAACTAAGTATGATGACAGAATTAAGGTGTTTTCAGGTGCAAGGCTTCAAAAACTGTATCTCCCGTGTCTCTTTTCTCAGGAACCTACTATGGGATAAGCTCCGCCAGAAACAGGGAGTCAGGAAACGGAGACCCAGACCCGCCACGGGAGGGACAGGGCTCCAACTGCCCACTGCCTCCTAGAGAACGGGAGAGCCCAGCCTCCCAGCACCGCCTCCACCCGCCCTGCCCACTCCGTCAAGTTCGCCACAAAGCAGACATTGGTATTTATATTTTTAAGACTGTGTGTGTATCATTCCCAGCTGAACCAACTCCATAAGGTGATTAATTTTCATCATTATACAACTTTTCCTGGAATTAACTGGGTCAAGTTTTTCCCGTAATTGAGTCAGACAGAGTATGCAATACATCGAATCCGTCTCCCCCGTGGAGACACCGGTCTGAGAGCCCTCACCCCCCTGCTCCCAGAGGGCCCGAGTTCTCCAGGCCTCCTGCCTGCACGTCGCGGCTCCTGGGCCAAGACTTCCTCTCCATCATCTCGGGAACGGCTTCTCCCTCTGTTCTGAGTTGGGCCCCCTGTGTCCCCACGTCAGTGTCATCTCTTTCTGGATTTACTCCTCGAGCTGCAGTGGGTTGAGGAGTGAATGAGAATCAAGGAGGCCAAGACTGAGTTCAGATTCTTCTTCTTACACACTTGCTCGGGCAGAGAAGGACGAAGAATGGGGCAGTGGAGGGAGGAGAGAGCAGCCTCGTGGGCGTGTATTTAGAAATACGAGGCAGAGCCCAGACCCCAGCTTAAGACCAGCAGCAACAGCAGAACAGTTCAAAGTAACTACCGCGGGGGGAGGCGTGGCGCGGTCCAACGTTCGCACTCCTGCACATTCACCCAACTAAGGAACAAACTCAGTCCACAAAACCCCTGCACACAGATGTTCATAGCAGCTTTGTACATAGTCGCCAAACCTGGAAGCTGCCGAGACGTCCCTCAGTAGGGGAATGGATAAATAAACTGGTACATCCAGATAACAGAATATTAGTCGCCAATAAAAAAAAAATAAGCTCTCTGGCTGCAAGAAGATTCGGATGACTCTAAAGAGCACAGGGCTGAGCGAAGGAGCCACAGCAGAAACGAAAGGCCAGGCAGTCTGAGCAGCCTGCAGACTGTGTGATTTCAGTACGTGACCTGGAAAAGGCAAAACTGTGGAGACAGCGATGAGAGTGGCAGCTACCGGGCACAGGGAGGGGGAGATCTGAACACACGCAGCACAGGGCATGTTACTTAGGGCGGTGAAACCGTCCTGTACGACAGTGTAATGGTGACTGCAAAACATTAAGCATTTGCCAAAACCCATAAAACTTTACAGCCCAAGGAGTAAGCCTTAATGTAAATAAATTCTTTAAAACTCATATGGGAGGTTGGGGGAATCCCAGGACGAAATGCAGAATGTGGCAGACAAATCTAAATTTACTGCAGACATATGAAACAAACTCCTGAAGGCTGGGGTGAGGGAATAAAGTGCGAGCTAAGTAACTGGAAGTGAGTGGAGCCTGCAGGACCAGCGGCGTGACAAACTGTCCACAGAGTGCTGCCCTCTAGCTGACAGAGTCGCTTCCCACACAGGGTAGGCACTGGCAGTTCAGAAGGAGCGCTGGGACTGAACGTCCGGAACGGTGGCTGAAGGTGGCGCCAGGCTTCTCCCCACGGCGGTGGGAAGTTACAGGTAAGCGAGGGGAGGAGGCTAGAATGACTCGTGTGGATCAGAGATGGAGACGCCGGTATGAACTCGTGTTCACCTTAACACGGATTCAGGCAGTTACACGTCTACACACACGTCTTCCTTGCTCTGTTAGCTGAGAGGGCCTAGACACGATGACACCCCCGCAGCAATGAGCTCACCTAATGGCCAGGTCTTGGCTCCCCAGCAAAAGGAACCATGGCTCCCTGGAGAAATGGCTGACCCCAGGAATGGCGCAGGAAACAGACAAGGTGAGCCTGGAGCATCCTGTGGTTCCTCTCTCCTCTCTCCTAAAAAACAGACACCACGCAGCAATGTGATGTCGAAGGCCAAAGGGACACAGGTAACCACTGCAGAAGTTTCTAGTAGCCAGTGATGGAACAATTTGAGCAACTTAAAGTAATACTGGATTATACCCCAAAGTGTAACATAAACACCATGTGCTCATACTGGTGTAAATGGCTGAGTAAGTAATCAAATGGGGGAAGAACAGATAAATCTTCCACGCAGAATTCAAATAATTTATGTAGCTACTCCACCCTGGGGAGGTGGAACAGACCTCCTGCTCCCTGAGTGGGGGCTGTGCACAGTGACTTTCTTCCGAAGAGCGGAGACCTGACAAGCACGGCCTCAGCCAGGTGACCAAGGTCGGCATCAGCGGCGTGCACCCTGATTCAATGTGATCCGAACGCACTTCACCTCTGCCGCCCTCCTCTCCCTAAAACACGACCCTAGTCTACCCTCAAGAAGACCACCAGACCAGTCCCAGCTGAGGGGGATTTTACAAAATACTTTCCCAGTGCTCAGAACTGTCAGGGTCATCAAAAAACAAGGCAAGTCCGAGAAACAGTCACAACCAAAAGGAACCTAAGAAGACTAAACGTAGTTCCGTCTCCTGAATGGGGTCCTAGAACAGAAAAAGGACTTCAGCTAAAAACTAGAGAAATCTGAATAAAGTACAAAATATCTTAATAATAATACATGTCCTGTGAGTATGTGGTGACGTGTCAACATGGGTCATTAACTGTAACAATGTACCATACTAATGGTAAGATAAGAAGCTGGGACAACGTAAGGGCACTCTGTGCAATGGTCACAGCAATCTGTAAATCTCAAATTAACAGTTCATTTTAAAAACTAATAGAGCTGGGGATCAAATCAGAACCAGGCCAAGGCCAGAAGGCCGCAGGGCAGCCGCGCTCCACTGCCCTTCCTTGCAGTCCCGTCAGGAAGGCCCTCCTCTCCAGAGGCCATGCCTCCTCCTCCTTCAAGACCCAGCACACATGGCCCCTTGTTCACTGCCACCTCCCTCTGCCACACCTAACAGATCTGCTCAGTCACCCGTGACCTCAGTACTTTGCACACAGTCAGCAGATTTACTGCCAACTTACTGCGTACGAGATACGTGTCAAGGCTGGGACTGAAGATGTCATGACGCCCACGGAGCTCAGTCAGGGGACATGGCCTATGTTCACGCGTTTCACCTTGCGTTGTTTTTGCTTCTGTCTCTGAAATAAGAACTATGAACTCTTTGAAAGCAAAGATGACTACCTTGTCATTTTTTCATTCCCAGTGCCAAAAACACCACCTATGTATACGTGGCAATTCACAGAGAAGTGCTTGTTGGAACAAAACGAAGAGCTGAACTCTCCTTCAGTTTGGGTGACTTAGCAGAAAGGCAGATTAAGAGAAAATCACAGTCTGCAAGGTTTCATACTAACAGGTGAGTTTTAAAAATTATCTGCAAAGTAATTCGCCCCCAGCTTGTGAACGTATCACACACATTTGGGGAAGCAGACAGACTGCGTCAGGAAGCGGAGAAGCCGCCTTCAGGCAACAGAAAGCACGGTCCTGTGGCTCACAGGGCTCCTCCCGCACGGCCGCAGCCCCACGGCGCGGGACCGGGGCTCCCGTCCCCAGCAGGCTTGGCACGGTGGCCTCCCTGGGAACGTGAGAAGCACTTCTGAAACCACCTCAGTTGCCACTTAGAGCTCGTTGGCCAGTCGTGTCGCATGGCCGCCCCTGGCTCCAGCCTTTAAAACAGAGGCCTAAGAAGGAGAGGCGCTCGGGCAAGCGCCGGGCCACGCGGGGCCAGCCGGGACCCAGCACGCCGCGGAGCCCCGCGCGTCTGACCTTACCTGGCCGCCTCTGGTCTGAGCGCTGTCCTGCGGCAGCTGGTCTCCAGGTGGTCCAGTCCCTCCTGTACCTCTGCAGCTACCGTCCTGGGGCACTTCAAACCATCACTTGATGTGGGAAAGCAACACCTTTCATCCCGTTTTGCAAGGCCACAGCCTCCAGTCCACACCGCTGAGGCTGCTGCCGGGCCCCGCGGGCAAGTCCGTTATGGTAGGTTTTCCCAAACCAGCAGAACTCATTGTGCAACTCTGTCGACTCAGACCGCAAGCCGGGCACAGAAGGCTTCCCTCGGCGAGGCCATGCTCCCTTCTCTGCTCTGCTCTGCTTCTGAATCAGCTCCCGTTAGTGGGACATGATGGCTTTTCTGCAGGACCTCGCAGCCTGCGCGTGTTCCGTGCCACGACACTGCTTCCCACGTATGTGTCCTCCTCCTGACGAGCCTAGGAAGTAGGTGTGACTATCACGTCCGTCCTCAGCGGAGGCACCTGGTCACACAGCGAGTAAGCAGAACTGGGGTTTGAACCCACGCAGCCCGGCAGCACCTCCACAGCTGCCTGAGAAGTGACCCTGCAGACTCCCTGACCCGTCCCTCAGCACCAGTCTGGTCTGGACCCTAAGGTACAGTAACAGGTTGGCAAAATGTTTTGCCACCAAATAACAAGGTTCATCAACTTTTCACCAGTGAACCTGGGAGACTGGGCCCTCCTTCCTCCGTTAGGATTTGTCACCTGCAATTCCAGACACCAACGTGCTTACCAGTTCTTGGCT
This sequence comes from Camelus ferus, assembly GCF_009834535.1. Lineage (NCBI taxonomy): Eukaryota > Metazoa > Chordata > Mammalia > Artiodactyla > Camelidae > Camelus > Camelus ferus. The sequence continues at coordinate 3,400,247 of NC_045730.1, read as the reverse complement.
GCAAATGAGAACTCTCTGGCTTCTTTAAGCAGAAAAGGAATTTACTAAAAAAGCAAAAAGAAAAACAAAACAAAAAAACCAAAAATCCAGGTAGCAAACAGAATCTCCAGACAGGCCCCAGTCCTGCGTGGAGGCGTTCTATAAAGACATTCCCAAATCACACCCAGAAACTGCTCCCAATACCGCCATGCCTGACAAGTGGCCCCACCACACACACGCACCCCCCCCCCAAGGCTGGACAGCGTGGGGCCCATTGTCACCAGTGTGAGGACGGCTGTTGGGAGGCAGGTGAACACGGGAGACCCTCCAACACAGGAAGGGCTTTCAGATCTCAGGTGGGCCAGATGTCTATTATACCGAACCTTTCTGGCTATATCATAGCTTAATTAATTTTCAATTTATATTGAAGTTAATTTGAATTTTAGTTAACACTGAAAATTAATTTCAGGTTTTTCAAGCACTACATTGCAGATTTAAAATTGTTCCCATGCTGGAAACTCACGGCAAACAACGCACCAAGTGCCTGCAGCAGCCGTGGGCAACTGTAAGTACTAATTAGAGGGACTGGGGAGAGAGACGCTCACTCGGTCGTGCCCTCGCTAGGGCAGTCACCTGCACTTCTCTGGCTGTCGATCATGAGAATGGTGGAAAAAGCCACCACACGCAAATGAACAATGAAGCTATGAAGCATAACAAGAGCGCGAGAGGCACCAGGGCAGCTGGACAGCACACTGCAGGGCACCGGGGCGCGTGCGAACTGAACCACGCCGTCACGTGAACACTCAGGCACCTGAAGCCCGACGCGGCGCTCTCACTGGTGCTCAGGAGCTAAGTCCACCTGTTTATGTTTCAGGCCGACTGTTGATTCTCACGTCCCATGAAATGTTCAATTATCTGATTCTTTAACCTAATGTTCTTTAACCCACGCTTATTTTACAGAACATACGCACTTTTATCACAAATGCAGAGTCGTGATTCAATTTTACTCAGTAAAATAAAACCACAGAAGAGAAAATGTTATTCTTTTATTTATGTTAAATAAAAACATGAGAAAATCCTTTTTTAAAAAGGGTCAGAATATTCCTTATGTCTCCAAACCAAGTCCATGGGTGCAAAGAAATGCCGAGAGCTTTCTCCCCGTGGAGGGTCACAACACGCTTTTAATAAAGTCATAAGGACCCAAAGAGACAACGCGGGCGCATGTCCTGCAGGTGCCACTTCAGGTAAGTCACATGCAACATTCGGGCAAGCAAGGGACAGAACACAGGCACAGGCATATTCTGGAGACACCTCCTGCTCTGACAACAAACGTTAGCACTGAGCATTTTCATCTGTTTCTGTTCTGTGGCCCTGCTGAATGTTTAAGCCACATATCCCACTGCATTTCAACGATGTGATGTTTCACAATTCCAGAACTCTATTAAGTGGCAGCACAGTTTAAAGTAGCTGATGTGGCTGAATTTTATAAAGTTTAAACTTACGTATGAGAACTAACACTACTGCAAATTTTGCCAATAGAAATGTGACCCCAAAATAACACCCACCATTTCCAAAACACAGTTGGGCGCACACTTACGATACACCCTCAAGGTTCTGAGTTAACCTGTCATTTCTGACCTACGCTAATGACTAGCCTTGAATCTCTGAAAACAAACGCTATATTCATGATTTCTATATCCGAATACCCCAAAATTCACCACAAATTCTACAGTCCGACTTAGCCTAACTGAAAATGATCCATCCAAACTGGTCATGGTAGGTTTACAGTTCTTGGGCCTTGGTTCAGGTCGTGAAGAGCTTTTTCTATGACTGGAGTCAATAAGAAGAATTTCTCTGTTAGAGAAAGCAGACATTTTCACCTTTGGCAGACCGCCAAGATGATACTTTATTATAGAATTTATGAAGCTACAGTTCAGTAACTTGCAGGTTTTATTAAAATGACTCAAAAAAAAGGAAAACTAAAGGGTAACACAACCCCATACCCCAAAACTTTCTAGACTTTTTAGTGCAAGAAATGCTGTATCACTGAAGCACTTGAGAATGATCATGAAATCCTAGCAAAATGTAATCACCTCAGGAGTGGCCGTAAAAAAGAGAACAACCAGAGAGGCACACAGATTGTTTTTTTGTTTTGTTTTGTTTTGTTTTGAAGGATTTTTATACTATATTAAAAAAAAAAAACACAAAATAAAAAAGGGACCAATCAGCACACATCTCAGAAGTCCTTCCCAGAGTCTCTGCGCCCCACAGCCATGCAGGCCGGCTGTCCTCTTGCTCTTCTCTGCTCCGCCTGCAAGGCACCGACGGACTGCTGGGTTACTTGGGCTCTGGTTCTTAAAGTCAAACTTGTTCCGCCAAATCCAAGACCCTGAATTTATCCAAATTGTAGAAACACGCTTTGACCACCCGTCCACCAAAATACCTCCCATTCAGATCAACAACAGCTAAAAGGCAAACAAAAGGACAGTTAAGATGGGTATTCTGTAAAGCATGGCAAGAACACATTTTGAAGATTAAGATCGTAAATTCAACTTTTAAATTCAACATACCTTTAATTGCTGATTCAACCCTTTCAAATTCTAAAAATATTCGTACTGCTTCATCATCAGGGGCACCAGGAATCTGGAAAAGAAAGGAAAGCGTAACAGGTGGCGTCATCGCCTGAGCGGTCGCGGGATGTGAGTTTTCCTCCACAGGTGGTTTCTGTCAGAGTCAGTATTCCAATTATCCTCATACGCACACAGGGAGTGGTCAAATACCAAGGAAATAAGCATGATTTGTTTGTCACCAACATCTGTTGAACACCTGCTTGTGACAGGCCCCCACGTTAAGTGCGGGGAACACACACCTAAGCAGAGCGTCTCTGACCTCTGGAGGTCGGATGCCATCTGACAGGTAAATAAATCATTATGCGGTCAACAAGCTGCACCATAAAACGGAGGAGAAGCTGAAGTGAGAGGAGAAGCGGAGATGGAAGGGCTGCCCTCCGTCCCCCGGGTGGAGCTGACGTCCTCAGCCGCGCTGTCAGAGCCCCCCACAGCTGCAGGAGCGCCCGTACGCCCACCGCGCCCGACTGGGCCACCGGCACCCTCCTCAGTCTCCCGGAAGCAGGGACCCCGCTCTGAAAACCTGCCCCCTCCCGCCCAGGTCCCACCCCCGCACTCCACAGCCCAGCTCGCATCCGACGCTGTTCACAGAGCTTCTCTGTCTTGTGCTGCCCTAGGCCTTTCTTGCCTCCTGCAAGACAGTCAACACCGCTGAGTCTAACAACCAGATATGCTCTATGTCCACGTGTTTGCTTTGTTGTTTCTTCAACTGAACGTGTCACCACGAGCACACAACACGCTTCCTGGATCCCAAATGCTCTCGATTTGGTCCTGGGTATGTGGGAGGCTCTCAGTGAACACCTGCCAAATGAGTGAAACCAAAGGCACAGCCAAGGCACTGCAGTACTGAGCACACTGCCACGGAGTCTAAACCTCAGTCACAAGATGAAACGCCTCCTCGCCAAGTAAAACGTGAGGCCCTGCTCGCCTTTATGTCTGAAATTGCTGTCACTGAGGACAAGCATCTGCCACCTTCTGCAGTAGGACAAGATGCTACCTGCAGCACACTGCCTCTGTCCGGAGGAAACGCTCTGTACACCATCCATCGTCACTTGGGTTATAAACATCAAAAGAAGCCCCTCTTACTTCAAATATCACGCATTTTCCAACTTTGCCGTATTTCTCACACTCTTCCTTGGTTTCAACTTCCAAGTCTTCATCTACCTCTCCTGCGCCAACCATGTTCTAGAAACAGAAACACAGTATCAAGGGCGATTTGCCAATGCACAACAAGAGATGCACAAGTAACTTTCTCTCGTGATAGCAAGTGTTCTCAATCCCAAATAACACAAAGAGAATTTTCATCCCCGCAGGACCCCAAACTTGCTATTTCTTAAAAATAAACAAAAATGCACTGTAAGCTTTATAAGCATTACAAGAGCAACTATGCAAGCATCAAAATGTATAAACCACGCTGAATTTCTAACAATTTCAAGTATTTTAAAGTGATTTCTCACTGTAGTCCTAAATATTGTGTTTAGCAAAGAAACATGAGTCAAAGAGGCCTGTAAAACATCAGTCTTCGATGGAGTCGACCCCACACTCCCATCTTCAGTTTCCTGTAACTGTTCTGTCATCGGTGGGGCTGAAACGTGCGGGGCAGGTCAGGGTGGGTGACACACAATCCAAGCGAGGCAAACAGGTTTCTCCCCGTTTCTTACCCTCAGAAGGACCACTTTAGTAGGACACTTAAGTATTTCAGTTAATGGATTTGAATCCGACTTCTTGGCTGCATCTGTTGAGACAAGAAAACATCGTCAGACACAGGTGTGCCAGAGCACGGAGCCCGAGTTACAATGAGTAATTCGATTTCAGCAGCAGTCCCCGCCACCCACATCCTCGGGTCATCTACAAGCACCGACAAGCCTCTGAGCAAAAGCGCAGCCTTATCTGGATGAAAGCATCACTTTGTTTTGGTGTAGATATTTACCGTAATTTCTAGACGTTTTTAATACCCCCAATTACCTGCATTTTGCTTTGGTTCACTTCCTAAGGAGCTGACGGAGCACACTGACCACAACCCTCAGAAGTGAGTCCTGGCTCGGGCAGTGGCCGAAGGTCACTAGTCCAGGGTAACAAGCAGTTAACTAGGCAGCCACCGCTGACCAATTTCAGATACTCCCACAAACCAGGGCAGCTGCCGGTTTTGGGTACCAGTCTGTGAGGCTCGCTGCTGCCTCCTAAGCTGTGCGTGCACGTGGCTGCCTGGAAAGTCTTCCTCCTCCTTTAGGGAAAGGCGTTCAGCCAAGCTGACTCAGCGCGAACTCAGTTCTGCTGCTTAAAATGTCAAGTCACGTTTGACTCATTCCAATATGCCCTCAGCACAGAACAGACTGTAACCATCAAATGAAAATAAAACACCAAGCAGGCATCACCTACCAACAGACTGCAAAGTAACATCAGTCTCACAGACTAATCGATCAGTGGGAAAATCAGAAACCACACTTAGAATGAAAGGGCTGAAAACCAGAACTGCTGCAGGACGGAGACGCAGCAGACAGTCGCTGACGCACTGCCCACGGCCCTTCCTTTCCTGCTCTGAAGACATAACCACGACTCATCCATGTGCCAGGCTCCTGGCCTGGGAGCAGCGGGCGTGAGGGTGTCTCCCCGAGTGCTGTTCATTCCTACCGAGTCTCTTGTCGTCCTTCTCTCCCCCGGGCCTCTCCTCATCTCCCTGTCTCTCCAGCTGAGCTATTTATGAAGACAAGCCTCAGGGTCCCCGGTGCCCACCACCCTGAGCTGGAACGCTCATGGTCAGGAGTCCTCTCACCCAGGACGGCCTCCGCGCCCGGCTCCCGCCCGGGAACCCCCAGGGGGCCCACCTTTCTCAGTGGCGTCGCCCACGATGATCTTGCCTCCCCGCTTGCTGGTCTTCTCCACCGACAGCGCGGTGCTCAGGCCCTGCTCGTGCTTCCCGAGGCCCTGGCCTTCCCGGAAGCCGTACTTCTGCATGATTTTATGCGCCACAGTGCCACTGCGGGGGGAGGGAGACAGAGCCTTGCACCTGAGGTCGCTGGCTAGAGCACAAACTGGGTTTCACATCACAATACTCTCCTTCTGGAAAGAGAGAGTGTAAATTCCACAAGGGCTCCAATGAGGCCACATATAATGAGGTGGACATTGTGGGAGGTTCGGGAGGAAGACAGAAGGGAATGCTGAAACCCCGGCATCCCGGGACTCTCTGAGGACGGGGGCACCAGCCACAGCGCCGCGGCTCCCGAGGGCCTCTCAGGAGACACCAGGCTTCCCGCGGGCGCCAGTGTCTGCTCGGGGGCGGCGCTCACAACTAGTCTACTGAAAACTGAGCCTGTGAGAAAACAAGTATGGTTTCATATAATGAAGATGCCTGCATTTTCCTAAATAGGACGGCAGAGTTTCCAACAACTAGCTTCAAAAATGAAAGGACGCTTAGGGACCATGCACTTAACAGATGGAGATTAAGAAACTGAGGCCCAGATTGGCCAACGGGCTTAAGCACCAAGGAGAATTCCTCCTGTGCCTGTGAGCAGAGGAGCTCCTCCTCTAACCCCCACAGCTTCCAGACCGCCCGGCGAGCAGCCCCCCTAGCCTCAAGGCTGCCCCCCAGCGACCACTGCGCCTCAGCGCCCAGACCACAAACCCAGCTTCAGCCAGAACTGCTCCTACACAGCTTCACGTTTGTTATTTCCTTAAAAACTTCTTTTGAAGAAGCTGCTCTAGGGATAAAAAGAAAAGACTGAAAACTAATGAGCTGTACTACAAATGCATCTTCCTTGGGCATAAAAAAGATTTAACTTCTATTTAAAAGGGGATTCAGAAAAAAGTCAGTTTTTCATTAGCAGAAAAAGACAAAAACAAAACACCAATGGCTTCACATCTGTGTGCCCTCCAGCACACACCCTGGGGCAGCCCGCAGACCTCTCCACGCCAAGGGAAACGGTCCCTGCCCGCACTGTCCCGCACTGTCCAGGACAGCAGCTGTTAGCCTTGTGAGGTTACTGAGCATATGAGATGAGACTAGTGTGACTGAGGAAATGCATGTTAAATTGTATTCATTTTCAGTTAATTTAACAGCCACCCGCAGCCAGCAGCGACCGGAGACCAGCGCAGGCCTAGACAGTGGCTCCTGAGAAGGCGAGAAACTCAAACGGTCCTGTGGTCCCTCCTCCAACCCGACCTCACTGAGGGCGCGAAGGACCGACGCGCGAGCGCAGGGAGGGCAGGCCCGCGTGACTGCCAGGTCACAGCAGCTCCCCCACCGGCAGCGTCCTTCTAAGTCCCCCTGGAGGACACAGGACGGAGGCCTCAGCACAGCACTGCTTCACCCGACAGCCCCTCGCAGCCCGAGAAGGTCAGAGTAACAACATAAAGCACTCTTGCAATCAAAACGCAGGCCAAATCCAGTGAGGCCTAAAAAAATTACAAGCCCCAACTGAAAGTCAACCTTGAAACTGATCTTCATATGCCAGCAAACAAACGTCTAATTACAGTTAAAATGGCTGAGTTTTGGGCCTAGAGGCGCAGAGCCATGACCTCAAAGCAAAGGCCGTTCATCAAGGGAGTGAGACGCCTTCCACCTTTGACCACAGAGCAAACCAGCTCCACTTCACAGGGAGCAACTTTGCCCTCGCGTGTTGTGAAAGCAAACACACACGATTATCAAAAGCTGTTCCTACCTGGAGAATATAACGTGCAGCACTTACATCACTCAACACGTCCATCACAAGGCCTTACGTCTTGCACAAAACATAACAGTGTCACGCTGCGGTCGCTCCCTGCAACTCAAGCCCTGGCCCTCAGGGAGGCTGTGTGTGTGCGGGACACACAAACCTGACCTGCACGCGCTGTCAGACACAGCGCGTCGCCTCAGGGGGCTGACAGCGCCTCACGCGGGGTTCCGTCCTTCCTGAACCTGCCGAGGTGAGAGCACCTGGACCGTTAATTACCCCATGTTGGCGAGGAAGGAGTTGCCGGGGCCAGTCGGGGACCTGGGTCTGTCCTGCTCCTCGTACACGGGGGGAGGGATGGCAGCTTTGGAAGACTGCGAGCGAGGTCTGGAGTCCTCTTCGTAAGGGAAGTCTCGGGGCACTGCGGGATGGAACAGAACAGGTCAGCACAACGCTACAAGCGAGTCCTGAGCTGCACTCAGATTTTTCTGTGTACCCCGGCAGATCCCATCCACCCCTTCCGACTCCCACAGCAGTCTGTGCGTCTGTCTTAAGATGCTAATCTCATGACCCCGTTTGCCTAGCAGACCGTAAAGGCCTCTGAGGGGAGGGGCCAAACGCCAGCGCAGCGATCTGTAACCCTCGCTACACACCAGAGCCAGCGAGGGAGGCTGAAGAAGACCCAGACGGGGCCCCGCCCCCAGGACGGCAGGGATCGCGGTCTGCCAGGTATTTTCACGCAGAAGACACTGGCCAACAGGTTTTAAATGTTGGCTCTCTGTTTATTAGTGCTTTTTAGAGGAGGCGCTGGGGTTGAACCCAGGCCCCAGTGCATGCTGAGCGCGCGCTGCATCCCTGAGCTGCCCCCCCCCTTACATCCCTCCCGGGGTTTCTGATTCATCTTCCTTCTAAAAGGACAGCACACAGGGCAACAGGTAAAACGCACATTTCCTGGGGCAGTTCAGGGATGGCTGAACCCCGTGGGCAGGAAAACGAGCCAAATGATTTATCAACGTCCAAACCCAACCCCAAGACTCCGGAAGGGATCACGGGAGAAGACCCATGGGGCAACCTCGTAAATGCACACTGTGCCCTGAAACACATCTAACCCGGGGAGGTGCTGCCACCTTGTGGACGGTCACGGACCTAACAGCCTCTAGACTGCTGAGCACAAAAATAGTAAACCAAGCTATTGTTTGTTTTAACCGAACTCCAAATACGAAATGTTGGAGAAAATGAAGTAAGTTATGTTAAAAAACAAACAAAAGAAGCATTGCACTGTAGAAAAACCCATGCCTCAGAGCCTGGCATAAAAACTTGTGAAGCACAAGGCGTGGTCAGAGGTTCCAGAGGGTCCCTTGACTGGGCTAAGGCTGTGTCTCTGAACGCGAGGGCAAGAAACAGGTACGTACGCTCCTTGTCCTTCTCTACGAGAGAGGTGGGGGGTGCGATGGCAGCTCCGCCCATACCTGTGAAAATAAATCCCACGATTAAAGGAGGCAAAATGTTCAAGCTCCAGACTCTCGAGGACTGTGACATCGCACCAACCCCCAAAGAAAGAAAAAAGGAAAGACTTCTGCTACTCCACCCCGCCGCTGACATCGGAAAAGTTCAGCATCTGAACCCAGGATTAAAAATGTAGCCGCAGGTAGGACTGCTTCCACTTTCCAGCTGAGAAACCAACAGAGGAGAGCTAGCAGGCAGGGACCCAGCAAACCCAGCTCCCCGCGGCGCCAAAGCGCCCTGCGGCACGGCACGCTCCTTTCCAAGCTGCGCACCACTGGAACTGAAGGTCTGTTTAGAAACGTTCTGTGTTAGCACCACCCCTGTTTAGCGTTTCCGGGACACAGAATGGTGGACAAAGACGAGCCAGAGTAGAGACTCCATCTGCTCCCTGACAACCAGGGAAAACCTGAGCAGAGCACAGAGGGAATTTTTCACTAAGTAAAAGCCCTAACATATGTATTATAACCTAATCGCCAACAAAACAATCCAAAAACAATAAAATGTAAATTAAAAAACCAATTACAAAACCCCGCTGCACCAGCATGAACTGTTTCACAGAAGAAATTCCCCTAAGGCCAGTGTACAAGCATCGAGGTTAACAGGAAACAAGCGCCCTGACTCTCAGTTCAGAGCTGTTCTTCACAGAAACGCAGCTAGGTTCAGAGAACAGGTGCAAGTGACTAGGCTGCGGGTAAAGACAAGCCTGTGTGTCTATTTTAAGGTGCTCAAAGTGTCCAATAAGGAAATGTTAGAAAGTGGTTGGGAAACCCAAAGGAGAATATATGTGAAAACCTAATGTAAATTAAAACTGTTATGCAAATACAGGGGGCTGGGATTCCAGAGAAAAAACTACCCAAATCAGTGGCAACTGAACTGCTGATCTAAACGAGCATGACAGTAAATGGCAGAACTGGCCCGGGTCTGAGACACAGTATCCACGTTCATGCCTTACTTCTTTTCCTCCTCTCTCGCTCGTAATCTTCATCTTCATCAGAGTCTGGGTCTGGGCGCCTTGAAAACCCGCTAGCTTCATGCCTGTCCTTACGCCTCCTGTGACAACCAAGAAAACAAAGTTCATCACAGACCAACGCAGGGTCGTCACCTTGACCCGGTTTTTTTTTTTTGCGGGGTGGGGGGGTGCCCCATGCAAACAACGGTTAAAGACTAAAGTAGCAGAAGTATGAGAAGTGAGAAAAACCCGCAAGATAAACTGAACAAATTTAATATGAATTTGCAAATATTAATATAATGAATATATGAATGTAAATAGCAAGAAAAAGGTTTCCTTGATATTTACCTTTCAATTTTAAAGCAAGTCAACATAGGTAATAGTTAATTAAGTAATTTTAATTCCCTAGAACATGATTTCATTTCATGAAATGATTCAATAAATAATGAGGAACAATATATTAGTATTTTATATAACTAGTAACTAGTATTCAATATATTGGGGGGAGTGTGGGGGGTATTAGGTTTATTTAATTTTGGAGGAGGTACTGGGGATTGAACCCAGGACCCCGTGTATGCTAAGCATGCGCTCTACCACTTGAGCTATACCCTCCCCCCTTCAGTATTTTTAAAAGAAGAAATACAAATTTTTTTGTATAAATCCTTGTGACTCGTACTTTCAAAGAACATGAAGGATGTATATGAATTTTTTAAAACTCTCTCTGGCCCAAAAGCAGTAAGAGTTACGAATAACGTTTCAAGTATTTTATTTAAAAAAAATGTTTTAACCTATCTTTCCTTTTTGGGGGGGTAGCTTTTTTTTTAACACCTTCGTTGTGGTATGGTTCCTGTATGGTAAACTACACATATTTCAAATGTACAGTTTGATGAATTTTGATAGATGTACACACCGATGAAACCACTATAACAATCAAGACAGCTAACCTTTCCATCACTCCCCAGGAGGTGCAATTTTCCAATTCCCAATTTATCCCTTCCCACCCTCTTTACCATGGTAGCCATGTTTGTCCTCTATGCTGTGAGTCTGTTTGTTTTATAGGTAAGTTCATTTGCGTGGGTTTTTTTTTTAGATTCCACATACAAGCAATATCATATGGCATTTTTATTTCTCTTGGCTTAAGAATTTTAAATAGTTATGATTCTAATAGTCATAGCATAGGGAAAAAGCCCTATTATTCAATATCAGTTTCTAAGTTACTTTTCCAAGAACTCACCCAAAATGTACACGCTAGGTTTTCTTCATCTACACGTGAAGCGCGCTCTCGAGCCTGTGTTGGTGGCGGGATGTCACGGCTGCACATCTGACTCCTGATGACAGCTCAGATCAGCCACCAAACTCACTCGGCCTTCCAGAGAGCGCGAAAGCTCATTCATTCACAGAGAGTGAATTCTCCCAACACAAAACATCCCCACGCCCACACGAGGCTTACTTCTCTCTCTCTTCTATTTCCTTCTGTCTCTCCAGCTCCCGCTGTCTCTGCCGCTCCTCTCTTTGGCGCTTCACTACTTTCTCATAATCGTTAGGGAACATGGGATCATACTCATCGGCTAAGGGAATCAAAACTTCTCCTGCAGAAAACCCACTGGGAACGGGGTCCTGAGGAGGGAAAAGAACGCCAAAGTAAGTGTCATCTTCTGTCTTAGAATTTTATTCACAGAATTAAGGTCAACGAATATGAGGGTTAGCAGGGCCCTGAAGACCACCTGTCTGCTCCTGTTTCACAGGTGTGGGAACGATGCCTGGGGAGGTGTAGTGGCTTGACGTGGCCACACGCCTACCCCGGGAGCAGCAGAACATGATCAGGAATTCCACCTCTTAGTTCAGTATTAATCCCATAAACACCCTATAGCATTTTCCTGGAATTCTTAAACAAGCTGCCACCACCTAAAATTTTAAGCAGTTAATTTGATTGTTTATAGTAAACACTGAATGTTTTTACACACATCTATGAAAACTTATCAAAAAACTCATGAATAACTCAATCATTCTCGTGATCATTTAACAGAGTAACTTTAGGTTCTGATTACATGTAGACATGACATATTAAGACTTAAAAAAAAAAAAGAGAGAAAAAAGGCAGAAAGCATCCTCCTGGGCCCTGCAAAACCCTCTGGGTCCTCTGGAATACACGCCCCTCCCGGGCAGGCTGCATATCAGATGCCGAGTCTGGCGCAGGGGAATGTAATTTCCCCCACATCGTCATTCATTTTTTTAAGGTCCACTAAGTCAGGATAAGATGACAACATTCTGTGTTTCTCTTCTATACAATTTACAGAACATTGCCATCACAAAGGTTCTAAATCAGAGAACACCCCAGCAGCATGGAGGTTAACACTCTGTCATATCAGAATCTAACAAACAACTTTCACTGTATTAAACCCTGCTGAGTTCAACAATGAAGCATCCTCTTCCACATGCTATGGAGAATAAAGCAGCCTGCTTCACTTTATTAGACTGAATGTTAATCCCCAGTGCTGGGGAGGGCGGGAAAACCCAAAGGCTCCCACGCTGCAAGGGAAACTGCTCCCTGACACAGCTCTGCCGGAAGCAGGCCAGCACCAGAACAAACTGGTCGCAGAAGTGAGCGACCCTCCTAGTGCCACCTCGGGAAACCTGGCCTAACAAAACAACTAAACGCAGAGGAAGCTGCCTGTAGAGGTTTCATGAGAGCGTCACTGGCTCCAGTGAGGAAATACTTGTGCAAATCACCACGTGCTCACCTGATGGGAGGACTTTACAATTAAAAACTGGCTTCATAACAAGAAAAATGCTTACTGATTAAATGCAGAGGGCAATCTTATAGGTTCCAGAGTCAACACACAGCAACAGAAGACGATTAACCAGTTTCTGATTAGATGGACCAAGAAGAAATTAGGCAGAGAATCTGCGGGGGGAAATGTGAAATGACCAAGAATCCTCAAAAAACTTCCCCTCGGGACGACCAGCTGCAGGAGCAGCACCAGCGCCTCGGGCCAAGAAACCCCACCAAGAGCTTCAGCTGCGCCCGCCCCGCATGCTTCAGAGCCAACGCCTGCTGGGCAAGCAGCCAGGGCGTGAGGACAGAGCCCCTAAATGAGGAGGGAGGGGCCCTGCCTGGGGGTGGGGTCGGGGAGGGGGAGTGCCTTGCTAAGGAGGAGGAGCACTAGCGCAGGCTGCCCATCACTAACCTTCCGGTCATTTCTCACCAAGCAGTTCGTGCGCGTGGTGCTGTGTGTTAGTTACTATTCTGCCTGTGATGTGAGTGTCCCAGGGACGCGGAGATGTGCCTGAAGAGTGGGTGTGACCTTAACTACAGTTCATATTGAATTCCTTTCTGCCTCGTTTTGTATACTTTTAACCACGATTCTGAGCTACCCTTGTCCGGATCCTCCTCACCCTCACTAACCACTGACAGAGCTGACCGCGTCTGTCTGTTGTTTTCAAGCTTTTGTACAATCACTGGGATAAAAGAGGCCAGAGGGGCAGAATTGTTGCTGTTGTTTTTTAAAACCCCTTTCTCCACTCTAATCCACAATAAAAACAATAAGCACTAAAATTCTTTTTGATAGCTAGAAACGAGAAACCACACAGATTCAGCATTACGCGAACTAAAGCGAGCACACCTACAACAGGCGCAGCGAAGCCGTCACAATGGGCACGTGGTCCTACACTTCCTGACACAGACGGACAGTCACACATACTTAGAAAAGCAGGTCAGGGAACAGAGGCAGAGGAGGCAAAGGATGGAAAGGCACTCCAGAACAGAAAGTCTTTAAGTTCTGGAGGGTAGGATTGAAGTCGTTTGTTTTTCTTTTTGCGTATCTCCAGCTCCTGATTTTTCTATAATTAACCATTTTACTTTAAACAGATAAATGTTTTAAATTTGATAAAATAAAAGTAAAACTTAAATTGAAAACGATACTGACCAGATTGCAAAGGCCCATTGAGGAGAAGTGTTGGGAGTGACAGGTGCAAAGCACGACCTGGGGGAAGCCACAGATCCCACCCAGGTCGGGGGCGGCGGGAGGAGGGCGGCCCACGTACCTTGAGGCCAGCAGCCACGTGCGGCGGGGTGTCCACGATCTGCCGCTCATCTGAAGAGCCGCCCCGCTTCAGGTCAATTACGGGGGCAAGGACTGTACTCTGCTTTGTCCTCTGACTCTAAAATCATCAAAAAACAACAAAGCTATACTGGGGCTTCAAATTAAAACTCATACTGTTTGTAACAAAGCTTCTGGGGGGATTTCTATAATAAATCTTTCAGATATAAGTAAAATCATCTTACAACAGCAGCTTTTTAATTCACTTATTACAATAATCATATACTAGTTTCCTCAGTCTTTTTGTTTTTACAAAACAAATTTCTTCCATTTCTGTAAAAGGTTTACAGAAAGCTTGGTCACTTTTATTTAAATTTGCACGTGAAATAACATGAAAAAAGCGCCAGATCTTGACTCTGACCCCAGGAGAGCCGGTCGGTAGCAGCATGTCACACGCTGCCTCGTGGGGGTGGTTCACAGGGAGCGCTGTGGCTCCATGCCCTGGGCACACGCTTGCGGTGCAGGACAGCCAAGCTGTGTATGTCCTCTGTGTTCTCCCTTCCACTTTACTGTTTTATCTTCCTTTGAACAAAGGCTGCCCACTAGTTACGTCCACTCACAGTCTAACTGAGCTTACATTAGTAAGTATGAGAACTGTTCCCAGGAGCCAGTTATTTTACAAGAGAATATCAGGCCTTCAAGGATAAAATAGATGAAGTGGTGTCAGCATTAGAAAATAAAGCCTTATTTATATACCTTATGTGCAAAGCAAAAGTTACATGAAACCTATGAAAGATTTAAAAAATTAAACCAACTTAACAAAATTAAAACAAACAAACAAAAAAAGGGGTTTTGTTAATCTTCCTTTCATGTAGGAAGAGTTTGTTTTAAAAAGACAAAATTCTCTCTCTTTAAAAAGAAACAGTATTGACATAAAAAAATTCAAATCTGGTAATGATAGATGAAAAAGACAAAAACCCTAATCAACAGAACTGACAAGACAAATTTAAACTTTACGGCAGTGTTGCTCTACCTGGGGGCATCCTGACCCTAAGAACCTTCTACAGTACTGAGAAATCAGAGGTAAACACTCCAGTATTTATGTTGTACGGAGTGAAGGGAAAGAAAACATTCCAACTTTAAGAAAACATTTATTATGGAAATTTTCAACATTACATTAAGGAGAATCCTCAATTGATTCTTACGCCGCTGTAACTCAGCTCCAATAACCACGGACTCTCAGCAAATTCTGTTTCACGCCCATCCCTAACCCCCCCGCCCCAGCCTGGAGTATTTTAAGGTAAATCCCCGAAATTCTATCATTTTATCAGTAAATATTTCAATATGTATCTCTAAAGCAGTTCTTCTCAACTTTTTTTCATTATTACTTCCTCCTTCGAGGAACCTTTTACATTTTTTCTCTACCTGTGAAATTATAATACCAATGTTCACTCTGTAACTGTTGATGTACTTTATGTATACCTGTGCTTTATACATCAGAAGTGCAAGAGTTTTTTTCACCACTTAGAAGCAGTACTTGCCCCATTTAGGGGGATACAGCCTCCAGCAGGGACACGTGCTCCGAAACAATCAGCAAACCACAGCATCATTCTCATCCCTGAAGACTGGACAGTAATATTTTAACATCAAATACCCAGTGGACAACCGTATTTTTAATGTTGTACACGGTGAATGAGGTCAAGGATGCTGCCTGCGCCCAACATGATACAGCAGGAACAAAGACCACCAGCCCAGCCCACACACCCTGACCCAGTCTCAGCCCCTCCGAGCCTGCGTAACCTGCGCCCGTGATGACAGCTCAGGAATTACCGCGGAGCTTCCTTCTCACAGCGCGGCTTCCAGACCAACAGCAAACAGCAGGACTGCTCCCTAAAAATGCAGACTCCCCAGGCCCCAACCCAGAAACAGAATCTACCAGAACACTAGGTATTACATGGCGTGTTAACCGAACCCTCAGCCTTAGGCACACTGGAGTTTGAAAACCAGCATCACCGCCGGAAACAGAGAGACCTGCTCTTCTCCCCCGACCCCCGGCAACAGGCCCAGTCCCAGGAGCTGGGAGAAGGAAGTGGTCTCCCTCCAGGACCCCAGCCTCTCCGTCCATAAATGTTTAACCCCACCCATCCAAGAAAGAGGCAGGGGAGTGGGCTAAGCCCAACTCGCTCCACCCCGGGGAGGCGCCTGCTCCACACGGGCCCTCATCTTACCTTGGCCTGGGTGAGCGCTGCCTTCTTCACCTGCAGCTGAGACTGGAGGAGTTTGAAGTTTTTGGACCAGCCTTCCGTTTTTGAATCGCTGGTCTCCACTCCCAAGTCATCGTACAGCGACATCTTCTCGGTTTAATGCTGAGAGGCAGAGTGGGGAGGGTTTAAAGAATGCAAAAACGTAGTAAATTTCCAACCTTTCCATGTTAAAATAATGCAGCATCACGGAATTTTAGAGGTAAACGGTTTCTGAAGAGATCACCTGGTCCAGGAGCATTTAGTGACAGAAGCCAAGACGCCTGATATCACCGTCAGCGTCCTTTCTAGTACACAGAGCTACAGCGGTGTATTATTTTAAAAATACACCTCTTGAATGAATTTTCCTGTATATAAATCATGTGGTCAAGTAACTCATGAGGGAGACCATTCCGTTCGATGGTACAGAATGAGGTAAGATAGAAGTTCTGGACTCAGGGCATTGTTATTACACATAACTGATTTTTTAAAAGGTCTCTTTTTTGTCAGTAGCAAAAAGGAGATGCCTGACAAAAACACCAATTACCAGGCTGACTTAGTACTGTTAATTAACTTTCTTTGACTGCCCTTTAATAACAAAAAATTTAAATATATGCCTACAAATAGGAAGAAAAAGAAATGATCTCACAGATGGCGTATTTTCATAAATTATGATTGCTGGCAGGAGAGTCGAGGGCTTGATCTTATTAATACCCTTCCTTGATCCCAACAAGCAGAAATGTGTAACCTAATGACGCTGATTACAAAGAGATAATCAACAATCTACTGTTAATGCCGTATCTGCTGCAGAAGCTGAGGACCAGGCCCCCATTACAGCCCAGACCAGGGCAGAGGGGGACTGGGCGAAGGGCGGTGTCACCTCACTCCCTCAGAACAGCTGTTCTGGTTTTGAACAGAGCAGCTCTCGGCCTGGAAGTCGGCCCCACGAAGCTGCGGCCGCTTCTCGTAGTTTCTTCCCTTCCTTAACGTTTGAACCCCCAGACTGCCTACAAGCTCAGTTCTGATTTCTAAATGAAAGGCCCCAAGGCGGCACAGAAGCAGGGCAGAGGGAAGCAGAGCCCAGGGTACAGGGCTGACAGCTCCAATGAGTCCCCGGAAGCTCAAGGAGCCTCCACCCTCTCCTCAAGGCTCCTGTGACCACTCCCGGCCCGCACCCCCACGGCGCGGCGGGAAGGACAGAGGCTTTCCTAGAGTGAGGCCCATGGGGACGGCCACCACCTCCAGTGCCAGACAACGTGAGCACTTCACTCAGGACCCCGGCCATACCTTGTCCCGTTAAACTCAAGTCGCTGAGGCTAAATGAAGAAAAATGCACGAATTCCATTTCTTAACCAAGCATGGCTGAAAAAACGATCACATCTCCAAAGTTTTGTAGGGAATGCCCTGGCGTCCACATCAGATGCTACTATTTTAATGCACACTGTAAACCCCATGAAAACCTAGCTCCAGCTGGTCAAGGTCACTGCTCCACCCCAGAACTAAGATCAATGATCGCCCTAGAGCAGAAGAGGAAACTGAGCCGACTGCATAGTTAAGCTCCATCTGCAAACCCCTCCCATTCATCCCCTCAGAAATTTCTGATCGACGAAGCTTTGGAAGAGCTGCACCAAAGAGCCCCAAGGCTTTCACGCTCCTGCCCCCAGCCTACCTGGTGTTCAGAACGACTCCTTCCTGTCTAGAGGCATACCCTTAAAGTTCACATTAGCTGAAAAACTCACAGCAACAGCAAAGAGGAGCAAGGCCGAACGCCCAGCTTAGCACAGCCGGCCCTTGAGCAACCCAGTCTGAAGCGCACAAGTCCACTCGTATGTGGCTTTTCCCAACAGCAAGTACCCCGGAAGTACAGCACCCGCGTTGGCTGGATCTGTGGATGTGGACCTGTGGATACGGAGGGCCAACCGAAAAGTTCTATTTGGGTTTTCAACCACACCGAGAGGGTGGGGGCCCCAAACCCACACGTCGTTTACAGGTCACCTGTATTACGAGTCTCAAAACAGAACTTCAGAAATGGCCACGCATCTTTCATCTTTCCTAGTTTAATTTTTTGGGGCCCTCTTCATTCAACTGGCCACCAAGCCAAAGCCAGTAAACAAACTATGGTTCATTTGCTTTATCTTTATTCTTTTGAAAGCAAAAGAACGACACATTCTGGGAAACAAGTATAAACATCAAAGCCTCTGAGAAATTACAAACATAAATTACCAAAGTTTGTCTGCAAACCTACCTCCACAGTACGTCCCCCTAAATTTCTTCATAAGAAGTTTGAGGACTTATCAAAAAAGATATTTACAAATAACATTAGTACCACTGGAAACAGAGTAACCAAACGCCCACTAAACTATGAAGGGAAAACACCAGCTTATTCATTTCTGCAATTCCAACTTCTGGCACAGAGTAAGCATTTAATAGACATTTGCTGAAATATTACTATTAAATAAATTCTATTTAGCCACACAAATCACAGCAAGACCACAGCACGCCCACGGGTTCCACTAGGAAGGGAAAGAGGAGGCAAGAGGTCTGGGAGCTGGAAGATGCTAGTGGTCACAAACAGTGCTGCACACTTAACAACAGCTAAAAATGCAAAGTGTATTTTACCACAATAAAAAGTAAAGAAAAAGAAAAGAAAAAGTAAAAGGCGGGGAGAAGCAGCACTGGGGGAGGCATGTGAGGTAACAGGCTGCTAGGACGTGGTCCTACCTGGAAGGGCAAACTTTGATAGAAACGTCTTCCCAAGCGTCAGGGCTAAACCATCAAGCAGTGCCACAAACTGCGAACTCCAGCAGAGAACCACCACCTCACAAAGCTGTCACCGCTGAGCTGCTGAGGCCTCACGAGACCACACTTCTCTGACTCCAGTCTAGACTGAAGCTGGTTTGCCAACAATTCCTTCAATCTGCCTGGCTCTGTGAGCTCTGGAAGTCATTATGCAGCAAAATCTAATGTTCATTTAAAGTTCCTTGTTCCTGTTCTCAAAACCCTCAAAAACACTTTTAAATATTAGGAGCTGACATCACCGTAGCTGCACCTGCTCGCCTTCCGGAACGTAGAGCCTATAAATCAGGTCTCCGCACCACGGGGATGCAGAAGAGCTCTCTTCATGTTTCTCCTTGTCACTGACCTCCAAATTCAGAGACCTGGATTAACCACAGCAACGACACCCTTGTCATCCATCTGCACATGGAGGGCCTGCTTTGATTAATTACTACAATGCTACAAGCACCAGTGAATTCACCACCCAAAACACCACAGGATCTGGAGAAGAAACCACACTCAACCCACGTGGCCCCGTTCCAGTCACATGATCTCGCCAGGGGTGAGCAACAACCTGAAAGCCCATTTGCATTAACTCCTTGCTTTCCTCCTATTATATAACCTTATTTCACAGAAAGTTTTATTACATCTATTCCTTAAAAGGTGCGTACAACTTTATTTTACCTGCCTTAAGCGTCATAAACATACCGCCGTCGATTCATTCATTTTCTCCACAGCAAACACTGAAATGTAACAAGTGCATTGACAAGACTCTGTTAGGACCTCAGCTTAATCAATGCTGAGATGCTTTCAGATGACATAACACATTTATTTCATGAAGTCTGGTGCCAGGTAGTAAAAAAGTAGCACTATTTCCAACATTTGCATATACCTTAAGAAGCCAGAATCAAATGATACAAATACAAACAACCGATTTTTGTAACATCTTTAAAATACCTTCTATTTACTTCTTTTTTATGGTCACACCGTCCTTTGATTAACACATTTTCCATGTATGTGTTTTTATTTTTCTTAAAAAGAAACACAGCGAACATGTTTCTGCCAGAAAAATGACTTTTCAAGATTCTACATAAGCTGGCAAAGTATTTTTAAAACACATGGAACTGGCAGAAAAAGAACATGGAAGGTGTCTTTGCAGAAGCAGCCCACCCACTCATCTCTCAAGTGCATCTCTGAAGCCTTCGGTGACTACTCCCCCACATTAAACTACCTCAGGCTTGTCTCCCCTGAACACACTCGCATGTTACGCTGTCTGGCTGGCACCTCCATCTCTTCCTGTGTCGTAAGCCCCTCACAGGTACGGGCCATTTCTGCCTTCATCTTTATATCCTTAGCTTAGCATCATGCCTGGAACACTGGAAGTGCTTCGTAAGTATTTTCTAAATGCATCAGTGAGTGAGTGGAAAACGTTAAAGCACCTACCCAAGTCACATTATTACAGAACAGTACGATCTGCAGATCTGCCTTTCAGGGACTTAACTTGTGGTGGGCAGATTTGAGATAAGCATGGCAAACTTTTTATACACAATCAATGGGAGAAAAACTACTTCCATCATACAACTGAAAATGAGTCAAGGTCTGAGTTCTGAGCACCTGAGGAAGGAGGCTTGGCAAGAAAAGGACTTTTTAATCACTAAATAGATATTCATGTCTCATAAATCAAAAATGAGCCTACAGAACATGTGAAGCGCTGCACATACAGAAAGGAACGGGAAGGGAACCATGAGAGCGGTGCTTGTCGATGTCCACAAAATACACAGGTGATACGAGGCACCTGCTTCATGCGCAACATTCGTGACTTCCTGAAGAACTTAAATGTTTCCCTGTGCCCCCAGCTCTAACACCTCGTCACAGGTCAGTGTCTCCATCCACTCTCACACACTCTATTGCTACCAAAGCGCCACAGGCTGGAGTGCACTGGACACAAAGCCCGCGAGTCCCCTGCGGGCTAGGCAGGTGAGAGAACTTCACTTTGCACTATCACGGAAAACCTGGGGGATGAATACTAGCCTTCCGTCATTTGCTCCCGGAAGGTAATTTTAAACAAGCCGGTAAAAAGAAACCCACTGTATAACATTACCTTTGGGGACACACGGCAATTTTCCAGGTTCCTATTTTCCATAAAGGCTACCCTTGGCGCTCACAGAACCCCACAATCAGAACACCTCTTTAGGGTCAACGCTCCCATTACACCTTGTTCTGCTGCTGCCTCACTCACAACCTGCGCTCTCTATTCCAACCTGTGCACCACGCCTTTCTTAATAAAAGTTCTAAAAACAAAACACTCTCAGTTTAAGTTACTAATACCCAATATTCCTTAAAATTCCTTATTATAATCAAACTGTCTGGGGCCTTTATCCCCTCAAATCGTGGAAACTGAGCTGCATTCCTTAAAAACCCCACCTGTTGCCGGAGACACAGTCCTCGTCCACCTGAGTATGTATGGGACTTGGCCTTTGCCCGGAATATCCTATTTTCCCCGCATCTGCCTGGCTCTAGTGATAAGCACCTTCCACGGCTCTACTGACTCCCCCAAGAACCTTCTTGGTCTGACCCGACTACCCCTCTTCAAACCTCTCTGCCTTTCCTGCAATTTCCAGAATGCACTACGGTGCTTCACCCCTGCTATCTTTACACCCATTCCCTCTGCAGGGAACCTTTCCCCCATCTTGCACATCTAACAAAACACCACCAGGACTTAGTCATAAGCCTCATTGGCCCTTGGAAGCCTTTCCAGACCCCATTCAAGTCCCTCGGGTCAACCCCAGTACAGGTTTTCATGCTTGCTCCCCTGCAAACTAAACTTACAGAGCATAGGGACAGAAGCTTATTTATCTAGCACCCGCTGTTCCTAACACCTCGTCTGGGCAAAGGGAGATGCTAAAAAAAAATGCCTGGTGATTGGACGTCAGAGCTAAAACACCGCTTTAAAAGTGTGAAGGAAAAGCCGGGCTGGGCCTACTTGTAAATCTAAGTTTAACAAGTGTCAGATTACTAATCTGAGTTCTGCTAGGCTAACTCCTAAATTTAAGTTAGTAAGTGTGGGTTTGCTGATTCCCTGCTCATGTTTTTTTTTTTTTGCTAGCCAGCTAAATTTTCAGAGAGACATATCTGTCCTTGGAACGTCAGTCTGCTGCCTTCCTGCCTCTGCTTTTGTGATAATGATGCTACGAAAGCTGTACAATGCCTATTGGCCGAATACCCCAAGCTTGTAATTAACCCTATGAAACCGCACGCACACGTCTTGGAGGGGCTCAGAGCTTCGGAGCAGAAGCCCCTGTGAGCCTGCAGGCATAATAAATCTGAGTGCTCCAGCCCTTCAAGTGGTGCTAGTTTCTTGGCTGGCCTGTCGTTTCCATAACAAAAGGAAAAGGATCGAGGTAATGCCGGAGTCACATCTCCCTTCGCCTGTCCAGGTAAACCTCCATCTCTGAGAGATGTCAACACCTGGCTTCCCCGTTCTGCAGCCCGGGAAGGAAACGGCTTCCTTCCTCTGCACCCGCGACCCCGGAGGTCTGCAAATGGCCACGAGCGATCCAGGCCTGCCAAAGGACCCCGCAACTTTTTCCAAACATGACCTACGGAGGGGAGGAAAAACACACCTTCCGGCCCAGAAGAAACGGGAACAAACAGACGGGGAAGAAAAGGAGAGGAGAGGAGGACTTCGAGATCCCGGTGACCCGAGGCAGATAAAGGAAAGGGGCGGCGGGGCGCGAAGGGAGCCGCGGATGGTGGTCCGGCACCGGGCCCCCTAAGGCGAAGGCGCCAGGGCCTCGGGGGCTGGTCCAGGACCCCCGCCCTCGCCGCGCGGCCTAGAGCCGCGGCCTCGCCTCCAGCGCCGCCCGAGGAGGCGCGCCCGCCCCGGCCCCCGCCCGCCGGTCCGGGCGCCACTTACCCGGCCCGCCCGGCCGACGCTCCCGGGCCGCGGCGGCGCAGCGGGGCCGACGCGCCGCGGAGACGGCGGGCAGGGCGCGCTCGGCGTCAGCCTCCGACGGCCGGACCACTCCGGCGCCAACCTCTACGCAGACTCGGAGCGGCGCGCGGCGGCGCGGGGTCACGGCGCGTGCGGCGGAAAGAGAGGCACCCTGCGCTTGCGTCTACGGCGCCCCGCCTGCCGCCGCGCCCCCTGCCGGCGGGAGGACTGCGCCCGCACCGCCCCTCCGCCCGTGTCGTCCTCTCCCGCCAGAAGGGGTCGCGGTGGGGCAAGGCTGTGACATTTCAGACTCGGGGGAGCCTGGCTGTGTCCCCAGGTGGCAGGAGGAGAACTGATCCAGGGCTGCAGAGGTCGAGTTCAGAACCGTTCATCGAGATGCACAAAAGCAGAAATAAATCACAACAGGAGAGATGAAGGGGGAAGATGCTGCAGAAGAGAGGGCGGGGCGCGCTGGATGAAGGGCAGGACGAAGGAACCGTAGGAGCGGCGTGCAGGTGACAGGAAAGAAGGGCGTGTTACACAGCCTCACAGTTTAAAGTCGGTGTAACAGAGGTTGGGAGGGGAGAGGAAATGGGATTTTCACATCTACATTTGAAACCGTATACAAGCCCCTGGGTCCCTGTCCTTTGACATAAAAGCACTTTCCTTTAGTCTCCCAGGCCTCCCCTGAGTCTCAAAAGGCGGTTCAAGACTGAATGACTGGGCAACGTGAAGATGTAGAAAGAAAGAAAAGCTGTTGGGCCTGGGACCTGGTCACAATTCAGACTGTAAATCCGCCCCAGGGCAGACTCACTCCCAGTTCCCTGAAAGATTCGGTTTAAGGGTTGACACACATTCCCCGGTTGTTTTTACAGGAAACAGACCCCCCCCGCCCCGCCCCCCCGCCCCCCGGGCCCAGGTGAAGACTGCAGACCACAAGTACTAGACCCCAGGCCGGCTGAAACCAGAAAGTTGATGATGCTTGAAAAAGAAAGCACGGGGGAGGGGAGGCATATAGTTCAAGTGGTAGAGGGTGTGCTTAGCATGCAAGAGGTCCTGGGTTCAATCCCCAGTACTTCCATCAAAAAACTAACAAAACTAACAACCTCCCCCTTGCAAAAAAAAAAAAAAAAAAAAGGAAGAAGAAGAAAAGAAAAGGAATTTTAAAAAAAGAAAGCACAAACATACAATACATGGAGTAAGGCGGATTAACTCCAGATACAGAGGAAAGTAAAATTAGCTTGAGATGACATTGTTCAGTTTTAGCAAAGAAGTGGCCAAATCTAGACAAAAGAGATAATTTTTAGGACTGGATAATTTCTCGAAATGGGCGAGTTATTCAACTTAAGCAGACCAACTGTCACAGGAAACGTGGGGAAGAGGGGGGGGCATGAGCTACTGTCGAACAGCACCCGGTCCACGCGTTTCCACAGGGGAGTGGCCCCAGACCCTCGGGCCAGTGGCTCCCGCCGTGCTGCTCCAGGGCAGAGCAAAGGAAAGCGCTTCACGCTTCTCGCGTGGAGCTAGCATATCGGGTCAAAACTGGTCATTCCCGGGGGCCCTGTGTGTAGTGATGCGTTTGATCTTCCACAGAGGACGATTTTTGTTTCAGGTATCGCAAAGCAGTTTTGTCCACCTTTCAGAAAAAAAAAATTTTTCCCCCTGCATTTTTTCCTTTCTAAGTCATTCTCTACAGTATTCCTGCTCTGTAATATTTATAATAGCAAACATTTAAAACAAACCAAGTGGCCCAATAATAAAAACAGTGAAATTGAACTCTGTTGGGTCGCAGTTTATTTAGAAAGATCCCATTTTTGTTTTAGGAATACCTAAAAATAGAGAAGTTTTCTAACCAATATTTACCGATACGGTTTTCTCCAGACAGATAGGATTATAGCCGTTCTTTCTTTCTTTCTTTTTGTTTTGCTTGAATTTATGACCAGTAAATTTTTTAAGTATGTAGAATTTTCTGAGTTTTTTAAAAAGTTTTAATTCGTTTTCTAATGGATGTCTGTTCTACTTGTTCACAAAATTTTCCATAACTTTTTTTAAGTATGATTTTCTTTTTTTAATTCTTTTTTAGTTTATTTTGTTTTTATTTATTTATTTTGGGGGGAGGTAATTAAGTTTATTTATTTATTTATTTTGATTTTTTATTCTAACTTTTTAAAAATTTTAACCTTTTTGGCATGGAGAAGAGGTAATTAGATTTAGTTATTTATTTAGCAGAGGTACTGGGGATTGAAACCAGGACCTCGTGCATGCTAAGCACACATTGTCACCGAGCTATACCTTCTCTCCTCCATAATTTTTTAATTGCTTTGATTAGTTGAAAACTAATCCTTCCAATAAGAAATATACTTTTTCAGAAAACATGATTTTTGTGGCGGTTTTATGACTTTAACGTGGGTATTTTTTAGAAGCTGAGTTCAGACATGCACACTAAATTGGCCAATGGGTTATAAAATGCTTTTATCACTTTCCAGCAGTGAGGTTTCCACTCTGAGCAGTGGGACCACGAACTCGATCTGTGAGTGACGGCTGGCGGTGGTGGGGAGGGGGGGCTGCTATTTTTTCCATCCTGCTGTTTGGTGCCATCCCCGGAGTGCGTAGGCAGAAGCAAGCCTTGCTCCAGAACTTTGATCATGAGTACAGCTTTGAGTGGTAACCTTAATGTGGTCCTCAGTGTGTGATCGGGGTCATCAAAGCCAGATCGGTGGCTTACGTGGCAGGATCGGGAAATGAGTTTATCTGTGATCAGAGGGTTTCGAGGGATTAGTAACCCTTTCAAGTTACAGTCTCTGCCTCTGTGGAGCAAAAGCTTTGCAGAGAGCAGTGATGATGGTTTAGCACAGAGGTAAAACATTCACAGATCAGTAGAGGACACTTAGTGCTGGGAATTTTAACGTCAATCATCTCATTTATCCCTAAACCCCCTGTGGGCCAGGTGCGATTATGAACAGGAACTGAGGCTCAGACAGGTCAGACAATTTGCTGAAGTGACACAGTTAGTAAGTGGCTGGACCATGGTGAGAACCCGGATCCATCTGACTCTGTCTGAGTTTGGTGTGCTAGTGTAACACAACACCAGGGACTGGGTAGGTCTTCAACCAGAGAAACTTATTCCTCACCGCTCTGGAGCTTGGTAAGTAAAACCAAGACCAAGCTGTTGGCTGACTCAATGTCTGGTAAGGACCCCCTCCCGGTTCATGGACAGCAGTCTTTTCACTGTGTCCTCACATGGTGGAAGGGGCGAGGATGCTCTCTGGGACCTTATAAGGGCACTAATGCCCTTCATGGGGGCTTCACTCTCATGACTTTATCTCCTTCCAGAGGCCCCACCTCCTAACACCATCACTTTGGGGGTTAGGATTCTAACAGATGAATTGGGGGTGGGGGGCACAAACATTTAGACCGCAGCATATGGCCATTGCTAGGTTCCACTAATGTTTCACAAAAAGGAAATAAAAATCTGTGGGCAACTGAAAGGCAGGTTTGAGAGCCAGAGGAATTCCCCAGAAGCTTATAAAGGGTCTCACTCCTGAGTAAGTGGGAGGCGGAAAACACTGAGAACCATGCCCAGCCAGCATCCACCTTGTTTCAAGCCAATGCAAAGACCTCTTCTGCACAAGTTAGGACACTCTCCCCACTGCCACCAGCCCCAGCCTTTAGACTCCAGCTAGTGTTGAGGACCAGCATCATCGGCCAGGGACTTCCCCTACGGATGCGTGTTCCAACAACCATCTCCATCACTCTGCGGGCCAGGCCTTCCTGGCTGCCTCTCCAGCACCTGCGGCTCATTGTGATAGTTGCACCCCCACTCCTCCCACCCTCCACTCACTGTCATCTGGTGACTAAGAGCTGGCACCTTCCTCTTTTACAGGGGCATTGTCCCCATTCCTATCAGTGAGCCTAGGTGGGCAGCGAACAAGAGTCCTACTCAGCTTGCACCATCAGAGATGAAGGATGGTTGACCAGGAGGATGAGAGACATCACCCCCCCCATTAAAAGTCATGATCCCTTGCTCAACTTCCTGATCTGAGCCAGTGATCAGACCCAGAACCCACTGAGAAAAGAGGAGGCTGGTTTCCTCCGGCAACACCGCCAGCAGCCTACATGCTAGTCATCCTGCCAGCCCTTCAGCCAAGGAACCGGTGGCACTTGGGCCGCTGTACTGGGGAGAGAGAAACAACAAAAAATGTGGAGGATCCTTGCTGACACTGACACCTGGAGATCTGAACGGTTATCATGGCCCCCTTGTCCAAGCTGGGACATAAGAGGACAGGCAATAAATCGAGTCCCAGCCAAGCTCCACTTCCACAGACCGGCCCAGGGGTCCATCTTCTCTGAGTGTGTCACCGAGACTGGCATCCTTGGCTCGTTGCCTTCTGGGTGAGGGCTTTTATAGTGGGAAAGGCCAAAGGGAAGCTCCTGAAGCTCCCTCCTCCCAAGTCAAGACAGAAAATCAAAAACAAGATGGCGCCCCAGCGAGCGGGCCGAGCAGCAAAGATCAGAGAAGCGCTGAAGGGTCAGAGCAGAGCTGGTGCGCATTTCAGGCTTTGAAGGCCGTCGTCGCTAAGCAGCCGCTTAGTTTCGCCGCAGCAGCGCAAAAGCAGCCAGAGGAAATACGCACATGAAATGACATGTCTAATTGGAATAAAATGTATGGACACTGAAATCTGAGTTTCATATAATCTCCATATATCCCCAAATATTATTCTTCTTTTGATTTTCTTTCCCCCAACCTTTAAAAAAAAGAATGTGAAAACCATTCTTAGCTCACACGGACAAAAATAGGCAGCTGGGGGGAGGGTGCAGCTCAAGTGGTGGAGCGCATGCTTAGCACGCATGGGGTCCTGGGTTCAGCCCCCCGCACCTCCTCTAAAGACAGATAAACCTAATTACTTCCTGCACCCCCACCAAAATAAAATAATGAATAAATAAAATGTTTTTTAAAAAAACAGGCAGCCAGATGGAGTTGGCCCATGGGCCATAGTTTGTGGACCCCTGATCTAAATGATCCAGGCTGGTGGTCCCCATCATACTTCCACTAAATTCACCTTTTACTTTTCATCTGTGTGTGTCTTTATATTTAAAATGGATTTCTCATAGACAACATGGAGTTGGAAGACTTTTGATCTAATTTTTTAAAGCTTCAAAGGTCAGGGTGTTGGAAATATTTAAGAACTAGTAGAAGAGAGCTGAGGACTCTCACTTCTGAGCCCTCCTGGTGGCCGGCGGTGGGACTTTAAATGGCTTCTGGTGCTGTTGTGATGGCTCACACTGCCATGGCCACTTAAAGACAAGTGTGCGCACATTCCAGCTATCCAGGATTCCATCCTCATCGGGAGTAACTCATCTGCACTGAGCATATGACTCAGCTCTGGGCTGAGGACAAAGGGGGGACTTGCAAATGGGAATGAGGTGCACAAAGGGGGTTTGTGGGGCGGAGAAACCCAAGGGCATCATATGGGTCACTGAAGGGGCTGTCACGACACGCATGAAATATGCCAAAATACACCCAGACGGTTTTCCAGGAATGGGTGCCAGCTGCCATTTCACTCACTTTTCTTTCAAAAGAATAGCTGTACATCAGTCAGTTGGAATGAAGTTCTAAAGGTAACTGCAGCTTAATTTATGAAACTGGTGAAGGAATTCTGTAACTAGGCACCTGCCCCATTCCTCATCACAGGTGAAGACGCACGAGTGTGTCAGGATAGCACCGTTTCAAATCATGGGCCAGATGCCC
Source organism: Camelus ferus (assembly GCF_009834535.1). Classification (NCBI taxonomy): domain Eukaryota; kingdom Metazoa; phylum Chordata; class Mammalia; order Artiodactyla; family Camelidae; genus Camelus; species Camelus ferus. Next base: position 3,371,799 of record NC_045730.1, on the reverse strand, counting down.
TTAAGACTCCGTCTACTTCTGAGGCTCTCCTTCTGATTTCCTTTTAAGGGACAGGAAATGAGAGGAGGGTTTAGAGCAGAGACATTTGGAACCCAGGAGGTTTTGGTAAGGCCAGTCAGTGGCCAGGTATCCTGTAATGCGATCTGTGTCCGTCCTCGGCCACAAAGGAAGCACACACGTTGGATGGACAGCAAAGTCTTGCTCTTTGGGCTCTTTAAGAAATTCTCTTAAAACAGCCTTCCTCCTGCTAGTGTATTCTTTCAACAGGCAACCAAAAATTTATCAGATTTAAGTTTTTAAAAACTACATTCATATTCCAGGTCTGCCCACCGCTTATACACACACTATCTTCCTTGGACGTGTGTTCCCAGATTCTCGAAGACATTCAAGGCAGTAGTTTCTGATTTTACTTCCAGGGGGGCCTTATATTCTCCTGTTAAATTCTATTTCAGAAGATAATTTATTTCCAAGCTCTCGGGTTTTGTGTACTGACCACCTGAATACTATTTAGTATCTTATATAAAAATGTTCTTTGTGACAAAGATTTCAGGAAAATTTCTCTTATTTCTTGATTCAATTGCAAACTCAGTGACGGATTATTGATTTAGTCAGTGGTTTGTTTATGATCCCACTTGAATGCAGGATGCATTGCAAATTCTTTTTCTAGGCTTTTAATTCCAAGTAAGGACTCCCCACCGTCCACTTTCGTATTCCAAAACACACATTCTTAAATCAGAGGGTTGTTACCTGACAGGGAACATGGGGACCAAAATGAAAGTGTGGCGCACAGATCTATGGTTAGAGAAAGATGAAGATGACCTTGGGGAAAACGAAAAAAGACGTTTCTCCTGTTCCCCACCCTCCTCCTATCTTCCACCATATTTCAAGGTGAGGCGGCAGCTCTGTGACTGAACAGTGCCAGCTGTTTCTCCCCCATCGAGTGGAAAGACCACAAGCATTAAAGAGGATGTCTTTATCACAGTATCTGTAATTGTGACCTTCAAAGAAACAGAACAAGAAGTGCTTAGTGAATTGTTTTTTTCACAAGTAAAAAGCTAAGACCTCTTCCTTAAGCAAAAACATAGTTTCTCTCTGTTACAAAAAAAAAAGTTGAAAAACAGAATTTAATTTGTTTCCATCCGTTTGCTTTCCTCTTCTAGGATCGATGGTCTTCTCCGCTCTAAGACGAGATGTTCTGTTCCTGAACATCATTCTGTTCTGTTCCTGGACACCGTTCCAGAAAAGAAAGCAAATCTAAAACTTACCTTCTTGAAACCTGACTTGGGTTGATCTCCTGTCAAAGTTCATAAAGCGACTCACGTTCGTGCCACTGTGCTTTCCTGAGCGAGAGACGGGTCGGATTGAACAGTCTATAGAAGGTGACACCAACTTAGGGCTGAAACAGACTGCAGGCCCTGCCACCTTATTCAGTGCTTCAGTCTTTTCTATTGTACCCACCATGTTGGGATTTCGGTGCTAATTAATTTCATGTCTCTCTCTTCTGAGTTCTGAACCTGTTGAGAAAGCAAAGAGGGAGTGTGATATTGTGATTTACAATAAGATACTTATTTTTGGTATTTGTCCTCGTTTCTGGGACAGAGCTCCTAAAACCTTTGGAATTCCCGAAGTGATGAGAGTGATAAAGTTGTCTTTTGTTATCATGATGAGGTGACTTTTGGAAAGCATCCAAGAATGGAGACTGGTGACCAGGGGAACCAAACATGTGATTTGAGGGTTGGAAATTTCAGTGTCACGTCCTCTCCCCCACACCTTTGGGGAGGGGAGAGGGGCTGGAGATTGAGTTCAATTGCCAGTGGCCAATGGTTTAATCAGCCATGCCAATACAGTGACACATCCCTAAGAACTCAAGAGGGCGGGGTTCAGAGAGCTTCAGGGTTGATGGACACGTGGAGATTCGGGGAGAGTGGCACCCGGAGAGCATGGAGTCTCCACGTCCTTTCCCCGCACCTTGCCTTGTGCAGCTCTTCCATCTGGCTGTTCCTGACATATCTTTCTAAAATAAACCAGTGATCTGCTAAGTAAACTGTTTCTCTGAGTTCCTTGAGCCACTTGAGCAAAGGAATCAAACCACAGGAGGGTCTTTGGAACCTCTGATCTATAACCAGTCGGTCAGAAGTACGGGTAACAGCCTGGGCTTGTGGCTGGTGTCTGAGTTGGGGAGGGGCAGTCTTAAATCGGACTGAACCCTTAACCTGTGGGATCTGACACTATCTTGGGGTCAACAGTGTCAGAACTGAGTTGAGCTGTAGGACACCCAGCTGGTGTCTGAGAATTGTCTGTTGGTGTGGGGACCTCCCCCACCCTCACCCTCCACGCTGGAACTGATGATCAGAATACAAATAAGGAGGAACACAGGGACCAACATGCTAGCTTTGCTGATGGTGAAGCCAAGCTGGAGAGCTCAGCAGATCTGAGGCTTAAGCCCAGTCCGCGGCCACTTGGGGAGAGTGGGGTGTGCCCAGGAGACACTGCCCGGCCCTCTGGGAGTGCTCTGCCTTGTGCCCTTTCAGGGCCTGAAGACAACCCTGGACACACTCCCTTGTTGATCACAGAAGCGCCGACCACAGACAACCTCTACTAGACTTGCCGTCTCACCAGTCAGGTAGGTAATCCTGCCTCATTTAGGGGGAAAAGGCAGTGAGAGGTGGAGAGAAGGGAGCAATTTCTACCCAGTAATTCCAGTAGATGGAAACCCATTATCCAGAAACTGTCCATTTCTGGACAGTTATGACTTCAAGAAAGTTTCTTATGTAAAACTAAAATCCATGTTGCTGCAGCTTCTGCCTACAGCTCCTATTCTGGTTTTTTTGGGGGGCGGGGGCGGGTACTTTTTAGAATAAGACCAATTCCTTTTCTACATAACAGCCCTTAAAAAACTTTGAGATACACTTTTTGACTGTATCATAGCCCATCTTCTCTTAGTTGAACATCTGTACATGCTCAAATGAACAGCTTTTGGTCCATTCACCATCTTGGTCTGCTTTTTAGATAGTACTGATATGTTAAAACATCATTCATTTATGAGGACAAAAAAATATCAAGAAGGCGTCTAAATAAAATAGAAATAGGAAAAAATAAGTATGGAAAGAAAACTTAGAAAAATAACAAACTATTACATTAAACAATGAAATAATAAAATCTCTCATCAACATTCAGTAATTGGGCAGGGAAGCCCATTTTCATTACTGTCATTAAATATTGTTTTGGAAAATTCTGACTAAGCAGTAAGATAAGAGAATGAAATGAATGGCATAAATCTTGGAAATAAGACACAATTATTTTAATCTACAGATGAGATCCTTATATGGCTAGAGAAACATCTATGATTTATTAAAGATCTGTGATACTGTTTTGAAAATTTTTTTACTAGTTCTTGCCGCACTCCAGAAGATTTGACCTCGTTAAGAGATGCTAGGTGCCATCTCTTCCTCTTAAAATTACAAATACCCTTTTTCCTTGACAGAAGAAAAAAAGAAAAGCAACAAGAGAATTAGGCTCATTGTACGTCCTGTACTATTAACTATTTATTACAAGGCTGTTTTGGTTGCACTTCTCTCTCTCATTTTTTTTTTTCTTTCAAACTTCAGCTCCGTTTGGATTTTAGCTTTACTACACTATTCTACAGACCTGTGCCTCATCTTCCATTCACCACTGTTTGGTTTTTCTTTTTCTATCATGTACTTTTGAAATCAGAAATCCCTGTTTAGTCATGTAATTTTTTTCAGTCATGTAATTTTCTTCCTCCTTGGCATCATTATTGGCCATGATAACATCAGAAATTAAATGTCTTAGCTTTTCAACTTTCCAAAGCCACCTTTCTTCTCCAAATCTTAGGCCACCTAATTTTGCCTGCCTTTTAATGAACTTTTTGCAATATCTCTTTCTAACGGAAAACGTACATGTCTGATGACTCTCAGGCTTTCCCACTGTGGTTATCAAAACTTCTAAGAAAATCAATAGAAAGAGGAGCCTTTGTTACACGCCGTGACCTGTGCTAGGCATTTAGGATTCAAAGATGAACAAGATCTCAAGGAAATTTCCCTCTAGAAGGGAGTCGGTGAAATTTTAGACAATCCATAAATAATAGACAATAATCTTCTGTTTCCCTCCTTGGTTTACAATTAATCAAAAAAAAAAAAAAAGGCAAAAGGACTTACAGGTATCAGACTGTCAGCATCTGACAGTCTGACGCAGGGATTGGAGAACGTGGCTTTAGATTTATCCCCCAAATCTAGACGTGATTTGGCAGTCCTTAGATTCCCAAGAGTGCATCCAAGGAGGCTGGGTCTACAGACCAGACCTACTTCCCAAGACTGATGCTTCCCATCCTGACTTTTGTGACAACATGGATGAAACTTGAGGGCATTATGCTAAGTGATATAAGTCAAACAGAGAAAGACAAGTGCTGAATGATCTCAGTTATATGTGGCATCTAAAACCCTGAACTCATAGAAACAGGGAGCGGAGTGCTGGTTGCAGGGCTCTGGGGTGGGAAAGTGGGGGAGAGGGTGCAAACTTCCAGTCATAAGCTGAGTAAGGCCTGCGGATTCGACGAACAGCTTGGTGATTATAGTTAACAATACTGCGTTATATACTTGAAAGTTGCTAAGTGAGTAACTCTCAGATGCTCTTGCCACAAAAAAAGAAATGGTAGAATATGAAAATGAATATATGTACGTTCACGTATGACTGAAAAATTGTGCTGTACACCAGACATTGACACAACATTGTAAACGGACTATAACCCAATCAAAAAGTTAAATTAAAAAAAAAAGAAATGGTAACTACGTGACGTGACTGGAGGTTTTCAGCTAACGCTATGGTGGTCATTGTTCTGCAATATATTAGTGTATCAAATTAGCACATTCTGCACCTTAAACATACACAATGTGTTTGCGAATTAGCTCCTCTTGTAATGGAAGCATAGTCAGTTTACAACGTGTCAGCTTCTCGTGTACAGCGTCATGTCCTAGTCACACATACACGTACACACATTCTTCTCCAGACTTGATTTCATTATAAGTTGCTACAAGGTGTTGGATACAGCTGCCTGCGCCATATGGTATAAACTCCCTGTTTGTCCAGTTTTGTGGGGGTTTCCTGGTGTTGGCGATGTAAGAGACGCTCCGTCAGAGCTCAGCGCGCAGCCGTGTGGTCTGCTCCGTGCGTAGGTGTAGCTTTTGCCGTGTTCGTGGGAGAGGGGGAGCGAGCTGTCTCCCTGCGCCGCCCTCCTGGCCCAGCTGTAGGGAATTCTCTCTTAATAAAACCGGAGGGGAAAGGATTTCCGGCTTAAGATTGCTGCAGAGTACACCCAGTCCACTCTGCAGTCTTCCTGAGGTTGCTGGCTCAGAGAATGGTAATGAAGAGAACAAGAGTGGATCTTTAGCGCTCTTGAAGCTTCAGTAGGTCAGCTCCACCCAACCAAGGAACAGAGGTGGGTGGACGTCACTCAGCAGGCGGGCCCGTTCTCCTTGGAGAGGGGTAAGCCGGGGGTGGGACCCGAGGCTGACCGTGCGCTCCAGCAGGAGACCCTCCACGTGAACACGTGAGGCCAGGGGAAGGGCGGGAGCAACCCCCCCCCCCAAGCCGGGAGACAGACGCACAGTGTTTTGTAGGTGATCTCAAGAAAGGCACAACATGTCGAGAAGAGAATGGTCTACTCCATCTGGGGGTGAAGGTCATGAAAAGAAGGATGAGCTGACTTGGACAGACGAGGGGTGGAGGAACTTCTCAGACAGAGGGAGCATGAGAAAAGCCTTGGAGATATGAAGTGTGGCCTGACACACTGCTCTGTGTGACACTATAATGGCAGGTACATGCCATTATACATTTGTCCAAGCCCACAGAATTTACAACACCGAGAGAGAACCCTAGTGTCAGCTATGGCCATTGGGTGATGATGACGTGTCCGTCTGTCTGTACAGGTTCATCCCCTGTAACCAGGCCCCACTCTGGTGGGGGGTTGTCAGTGCCTGTGTGACAGCAGAGGGTAAAATGGGAAATCTCCGTACCTACCACTTGGGTTTTCTGTGAACCTATAACTGCTCTGACAAATAAAGATTTTCCCCCCGCAAAAAACCCTCAGTAGCCCCCATCACTCCTTCCAGCTACTGCCTTACATTCTCTGCCTTTACAGCACCACCCACGCAATCCCTCCACATAGACAGCACTTGGCATGACCAAAGCAGAATTCTTGACTCCAGCTCCCCCTCAAACCCTAAACCAACTTCGTCTCAGTAAATGGCAACACCTTCCACCGAGCACTCAAGCCAAAGATCTGAGTCATCCTTGATTCTTCTACTTTTTGACATCCTCATCCAATCAGTCAGTCAAGTCCTGTGGGCCCTACTTTTAAAACAGACCCCCAAAGTGGGCACTTCTCACCGTCTCCAGACCAAGCCACCACGATCTCACTCGGACTACAGCGCTAATCTGGTCGCTTCCCTCCAATGCGCTCAACCTTCCCGTGGCTTCCCAGTCAACTCAGAATAAAATCCCAAACCCCTGCCCTGGCCTGCAGCGCCCCCTGACTTTTCCAAGGGCGTCTTCCCTCCGTCTTCTGCCTCTCCCACCGCAGCAACCTGTCTCCTGTTCCCAGACGTCGAGCTCAGTCCTGCTCCTCCCCCAAACAGTCACAAGTCACAGCCTTGTTCCCACCCTTCCTCCCGGTCTCTGGCCACGTGTCACCTTCTCAGAGGGGCTCTTCTCGACCTCTCCACATAAGAAGCGTCCTCTCCATCCCCAGCCCCAGCATGCTTTCCTCACCTGCTTTGTTTTTCCTTATAACGCTGACCACCGTGGGATATTACACCACAGGTTCATTGGTTTATCTGCTTCTCGTCTGTCCGCCTCACCAGAACCGAAGCACCGCAGTAACGGCAAGGATTTTGTCTTTTTTGTTCTCGCCATGAGGCCGGTACAATGTGTCTGGTACAGAGTGGGTCCTCAATAAACAGCAGGGGTAACAGCAAACAAGCTCAAAAACTGAGCTCAGCAGAAAATGAAGAATTCCCTCCTTTGCATAAAACAGACGAGTCATCCACGTGGGGGAGAACGGGGGAACCATAGAAAAGACACGGGTTCTTCAGAAAGAGACAGAAAGGTGAGTAAATTAGAAATTAGTCCTGTCTCTACCATGGATGAAATTAACCTAGCCTCAACAGATCTCAATCTCATTTCTCAAACAAGAAATAGAATATGTCACCGTAGTTCCGGGAGGGAAAATGGGAGGGTTACTCAAAACGTTTTGCACTTCTCAGAAAAAAATAATTTCATCAGTTCGAGGTATTGTTAATACCCCATCTGGCCATGGCTGATGAAACAGATATTTGGGTTCCATGAACTTACCCACTTGCTAATGTCACTGCTAGATGCTTCAGATGGCTTTCTTTGTTCTATTTTAAACCTCCAAGTGTCATTTAAAAAAGAAAGTTTCCCTATTATGAAATAATCTGGCCTCATTACCCAGAAAGTCCCTGTTTTGTTTTTGTTATTTTGTTTTTGTTTTGTTTCATTTTGTTGTCTCAAACTCCGAAACTAGGAGTTGCTGGAAAGAACTGTGGGGAAAACCGTGAGTTTGTAATGCAGGAGCCAAGCTGCTCAGAGGTTTAATAAGCAGAACGTTACCCTCCTCTCTCCTCGCCCCCACCCTTGGCCCGCTTACGCAGAAGACAAGGTCTCAGCTCAGTTCCTGGAGGTGCATCTGCACTCTTTCTCTCTCTCTTTTTATTTTTAATGTTTTTTTAAAAATTGGGGGGGACAATTAGGTTTATTTATTGTATTTTTTTTTTAATGGAAGTGCCGGGGATTGAACCCAGGGCCTCGTGCTTGCTAAGCATGTGCTCTGCCACTGAGCTGCCCCCTCCCTCACCATCTGCTCTTAAGAAGAGAACACACTCAGCCCCTTACACCAGCTGGCTAACTGCATCCAGTTCTCTGGATTCTTGCTTGAGAATACTGACCATCCTGCCTCCTGAAACTGAAGGCATGAGTGTAAATCAAACCCTTGGAGTAACTGTGGACTCAGATGGTACGCCACAACCGAATGACTTCTCCTCAGACCCCATTCCACAAAGAACTATCCTGATGAAAACCAGTTAAGACTGGTACCGTATTCATCTTGTGTCGCAAAACCAGAGCTCCAAAAGCGTTCCCCGTGCAATCATTCTTTCAATGAATTCTTACAGGGTGTCTGTTCTGGGCCAGACACCGCACTGAGCACCGGGAACGAAAGAGGACAGAGGCGTTTCTCACCCCGAAGACATGCAGGGTCTAGTGGGGATGGTCAGACGTGGCTCCAGGGATCTGGGACACAGTTATAAACGGGAGAGGCCAGTGAGTGATGGGATGGTGGCATCCTTTTAAGAGGTAGGTGGGCCTGGGGACCCAGACATGACACCACTTTTAACTGATTGTGAGCATGGCTGTTCCAGAACCGCAGTGAGACTCCATGTCTTCTTTTGTAAAACGGAATTGGGATGGTGCTCAGACCTCATCCACTTTCTGTGAGAAGGCGAGAGGATACGTATGCTGTGCCTCACCTGCCATGTGACATGTGTTTAATCTGCGTTGGTGATTATTAAGGAAAACACCAAGCCGTGGGGAAGGGGGCACCTCCAGGTGGAGAGATTGGGTGAGATTCGTTTAGGAGGCAATAATGGAGCTGGATCTTAAAGAGTGAGTTAAGTTTCAATTTATGGATTTGGCAGAGAGAACCAAGAAAAGAGGGGGCCGTTTGGGGGGATTAGTGAGCGGTTGATGATTTTTGTTTTGTTTTCTTGTTTTGTTTTGTTTTGTTTTGTTTTGTTTTGTTTTGTTTTGTTTTTTCCCAGTAGCAAAGACAGCACGAAGGAGAATCGTGGAGGACGGACGGATGTTGAAGAGGGAGGCTAGGGCAGGCTATGAAGGATTTTGAAAGCCAGGCTAAAGGAATCTGGGCTTAAATTCACAGACATTATGGACATTCCTCAGATTCTAAGTTTTGTATAGAAGAAGGGTAAAAATACAGTGTTCTTCAGAAAGATTAAACTGAAAGTAGTGAGTATGAATTATGGGGGAGTGGAGACATCCCCTGGAGTCAGGGAAGCCACTTGGAAAGCTAGAGAGAGGTCCAGGCAAAAAAAGGTACAGGTGTTCCTACGTGGCCTCTCCAAATACCCATAGCCCGCAGAGCTCAGACGGAGCCCCAGAACCCGCCCAGGCAACCCCTGGCAATGGATCCTCACTGGCTTCAGAGATGAGCGCATTCTTATCCATCCCTGAACTAGAGCCCAGCGGAAGGGGTGAGGGGGCCTTTCACTGATTTCCATCCAGCGAACACATCCTGCTCTCAAGGAGAAAGGGAGAAAAGGAATCTGAGCTTCCGACAGTCTCTCTGGGATCCAACAGGAATAGTCACCAGAAGCTGCCAAGTGACACAGCGAAGTCCACTTTTAACCATTAGGGAGGGAGGACTCAGTTTTTCATTCATACCCATGAGCTGTTCTCTCCCAGTATTTTATGGAAGAGGCAACTCGCAGCAGCCAGCTCCTTGGAAACTAGACGTGCGAGTCGGGAAGAGGGATTTGATTCATCGCGGATTTTGGTTTTCCGCACTACCCTTCTACTGGTAAAAATCTGGTGGTAATTACAAACGGTAGAAATTCAATTCTGTCACAATAACAGGATGCACCTGTAGATTTCATAGAATCTGTAGCAGCATTCTCTCGACACCGTTTGAGATAAATTAGACTGTTTGCATAGCCCCAACGGGGGCAAAAGGTGAAGCGGTGTTACATCTCTCTCAGCGAGGGAGGCTGTCAATCACAGCAGATACTGTCCACCCGCCTCACACACACGGATCGAAGCCCTCAGGGCTCCAGCCTCTCTTGCATTGGTTGATTCGCTGTTTGGGGGATTATCAATTTGACAAAAGGTTACACTTAACTGGGGGCGTTTCTGATCCCCAACCCCCATAATTAGACTGTGGGCTCTTTGAGAGCAAGAACGCTTTTAAATCTGTTTTTACATCTCCCAGACTCTGGGTAGAGCGCCTCGGTCTGCAGTCAGTATACATTGAATTGAGTTATACTATGACAAATGCTGGAGAGGCTGTGGAGAAAAGAGAACCCTCCTGCACTGCTGGTGGGAGTGCAGTTTGGTGCAGCCACTGTGGAAAACAATATGGAGATTCCTCAAAAGACTAAACATAGACTTACCATATGACCCACAATCCCACTCCTGGGCATATATCCAGAGGGAACTCGAATTTGAAAAGATACATGCACCCCAATGTTCATAGCAGCACTATTTCCAATAGCCAAGACATGGAAGCAACCTAAATGTCCATCAACAGATGACTGGATAAAGAAGAAGTGGTATATTTATACAATGGAATACTACTCAGCCATAAAAACCAACAACATAACGCCATTTGCAGCAACAGGGATGCTCCTGGAGAATGTCATTCTAAGTGAAGTAAGCCAGAAAGAGAAAGAAAAATACCATATGAGATCGCTCATATGCGGAATCTAAAAAAAAAAATACGAAACAGAAACAGACTCATTGACGTAGAATACAAACTTATGGTTGCCCAGGGGGTGGGGGTGGAAGGGACAGACTGGGATTTTAAAATGTAGAATAGATAAACAAGATTATACTGTATAGCACAGGGAAACATATACAAGATCTTGTGGTATCTCACAGTGGAAAAAAAATGTGACAATGAATGTATGTATGTTCATGTATAACTGAAAAAATTGTGCTCTACACTGGAATTTGACACATTGTAAAATGACTATAACTCAATAAAAAAAATGTTTTAAAAGAATTGAATTATACTAAAGAATGCTCCCCACATGAAAAGATGCTCAGCAGCACTAATCCTCAGGGAAATGCACGTCAAAACTGCAATGTGATGTCACCTCACACCTGTCAGAATGGCCATCAACAAAAAACTACAAATAGTGAATGTTGGTGAGGATGTGGCGAGAAGGGATCCCTAATGCACTCTGGTAGGAATACGAACTGATGCAGCCACTGTGGAAAACAGGATGGGACACCTCAAAAAGTTAACTATGGCACTACCATCTGATCCAGCAGTTCCATTCCTGGGTAGAATAGCTGAAGGAAATGAGGGCGGTAATTCAAAAAGACACATGCAGCCCAGTGTTCAGAGCAGCATTATTTACAACAGCCAAGCAGCCTACGTGTCCATCAGCAGACGAATGGATAAAGTAGAGATACAGGTGTATAGATATATAATGGAAAACTGCTCAGCCGCAAAAAAGGATGAAGCTTTGCCATTTGCAACAACATGGATGGACCTGGAGGATATTATGTTTAGCGAAGTAAGGTAAACAGAGAAAGACAAATACTGTATGTTTTCACTTCTATTTGGAGTCTGAAAAATAAAATGAATGAATCTAAAAAAAAAAAAAAAAGAATGCTCCCCAGAGTGCATGAGCTATGAAAAAGAGCAACTTGCGGAACCCCAAGTGGAGATTTCAGGTCCATAGCTGAGGGTTTAAGGACAGAAAGGCCTGGGTTACCGCAGGCCTGGGGCAACAACGTCTTTACTGAACCGAATGGGAACGTCGGCGAGTCACCAGCAGGCCCTCTGCACCCCCTCTGGTCGTGAGACTGCCGCCGTCCGAGAGCGCCAAGGTTCTCCTCCCTCGGATTCTGGCCGAGACCGCGGCTCAGCGCATCTCCCTGCTAGAGGAAGGAGCTGCGTTTACGCGGGGCACCCGGGAGGGCGGGGCAGGCCGGGCGAGTAAGGACCCCTGCAGAGCCCGTCAGGCGTTTCCCGTCACGGGTTCATCTCTCTTCCTCTGTGAGTAGAGGGCGAACCTTCCCGGAGCGGGGACGTGCCCTCCTTTCTTGGTTTCCCCCAGATCCTGGCGTGGTGCTTGTTTAACTGTAGGTGCTCAGGCACCGTCTGCTGATGGGTTACCTGGCAGACGTGAAATGCTTTGATCCAAGCCTCACCTTTTCTCTTTCTCGGACCTCCCTTGAAGACGCTAGGAAAAATGAAATGGGATACAGGACGGCGGCAGGAAGGAAAAGAGAGAAACCATGCGATTCTGACCTAAACAGGCTTTCCTCTTGCCCCAGTCTCACAGAGGAAGCCGTGTTCAGCGTTTCAACACATCCTCAAAGCTAATTCAACACGACAAGGCCTGAGCGAGAAATGGGAATTTTACTCAGGGAGTTTGTGGAATGTTGGGGTAAAGGGTTAACATCTCAAAGCAAACTGCAAACTATTACCTCCCAATGATTTTTTAAAATCTCTTCTGAGCTCTCTATTCTCTCCACAGAGTTCCCCTTAATTTTTCACTCTATCTGAATCCCTTCTCTGCCACTCTCTTTCAGCCCTACTTCTTCATTCGTTCACTGCTTCTTTTTTTCTGTGGAGCAATTTTTCTCACCCTTGGCTTCTCTGATGTGCACAAGCATGTCCATCCTTTCAAGCATGCCTTGGAGAACCAGGGTGTTAGCACTTGAAAACAGTAATATGTGCATTCAATAGAAAGCTCACCTTAGCACCTTCAGTCTCCGGTATGACCCCATCCCCGATGACACTGCTCCCTTCTTTCTCATCTCTTTCTTCCTTATCCCGTTCTTTCTCTTATGTCACCCTCATCCTTGTCAATTCTGCACTCAATCACTCAGGATCCATTTCCTTCTTCCTTTCGCAGGAGAACCTGTGCCACTTGGGACTTGGGGCATTGTTGCAATGACCACTGGCAAGCCACCATGGTAAATGAAGGGAAAGTGAAAGGAGGTGGTCGATTTCTCACCATCTCTTCCTTGTTCATCTGCTCCCCCTTTACCCCCTCTGCCCAGTCTAGATTTGAATAAATAGAAACCGTTTCTGCTAGAAGCTATTCGTTAGTCGGGTGGAGGGAGCGATTGGAGAGCTGAGGCTTAGGACAGTCTGGGTAACAAATGCCAAAAAGCTCCCGCCCTCAAGGACCCAACAATACAGTGGGAAGGAGAGAACCACCAAAAGTGAACACCTAACTCCTATCCATCAGGCCAGCGTTTAGCCGCTCACCTAACCTCCGCCTCGTGCACCTGGATTCCATCTTCTGCTGGCCTCTCCCGTCTCCCCCTGCTGGCCTCTTTCTTTCCCGTTTACTAGTATCTTCACCAGGGAGTGCTCAATGGGTCGAAAACATATAACCATATAACTCACATCAATGAATTTCACCTCTGCCAAAGCTCACAACTTCCATCCTCCACCTCTCGCCTCCAAATACCAGGTATTAAAAATTGCATTTTTCCTTTGCAAGATAGTCTGGCGTCATTCCTCCTCACCGTTCCAGTTTGTATCACCTCATTCAGGTCCTTATTATCTCACACCTGAAGAGCGTCGCAGCATCTCCACCCCTCCAGTCTCTTCTGCACCAGCCTGGCTAATTATGATGTCACTTGGATTACGGCCCACCCCTGTTTAGACATCATTGGTGGCTGAAGTCCAAACATCTCGTTCTGTCCTTCAGGGTCCACCTCGCTCCAAATCTCATTGACTTTTCTACCCTTTGCTCCCACCACCTTGTCTACCTGTTCAACCATAGACTGTGTCTTGCTATCTCTGTATCCACCCTCTAAGGCTACACCCCTCCTTCAGAGACATCCTTCTTAGACCGTTCCTGACCACGCCAACCCAGTAGCTTCTCTCTTCCTGAACTTCCCTTGCTCTTGTCAGATCGTTAGTACTTGTCACCTTTTACTGTTACAAAATTGTCTCAAACCTAAGGTAAGGCGGTCTGGGTCAGAAATTTGTTGTCTGATGTGACGAACAGTCTCTTCTGGGAAGTACCAAGCCTTTCTGATCATAGTGTTGAGCAACTTCCTGACAAACGGAGACTCTGCACACACAGCTGACCGTCTCTCCTGGGAGGAACCGGTTACCTTTAACCAAATTTTCCTTCCTGAACACAATCTATCAAGGTTATCTAGCCACCTTTTCCTCATAAAAGAATCTCTACCAGGAAAAAAAAAATCTTTGACCTGAACTGATTGGAAATTACCTCCTTGCAGCAGGCTTGAAACAAAATTTTGACCTGTGCTCACAATGAATCGCCTGAAGTCGCTTTAATATATGCTGGTTACATTTTTATGTGTCTTAACAAATAGCAGTTGGACACCCCACATATGTTACCCACTGCATTAGGTCACATGAGGTCAGCTTCCTAGAGGCCCAGGGTTTGGCTAAAGATCTTTAATCTGCAGTCCTTGAAGTTCCCATGACTCTCCTGAAACCGTCTACCAACTTGCTGGGGGTGTGCTGAAGAAATCACAGATTCCATCGGCTTTTCAAGTGTTCCTAACTGCCTCCAAAAGATTAATGACCAGAGCAGGGGAAGAAAGAAAGCAGACCAAAGGTGGATGGCGATACAGCGGAGCAGGTGCTATGATCGAGTGAGTCTGTTACCCAGACGGGTTCATCCTGCCCGACACACAGTAAGACAAATCACTGAGATGCCACATTCGCAGCCAAGAAAGGGCTTATTCGCAAGGCAGCCACACGAGGAGGCTGGAGAACAAATCCAGCCCCTCAAAGGCAGGAAGGCTTGGGGTACTTATGGGATAACGAATGAAGAAGCAGGGCAGTCTGAAGGGCGGGGAGTGTGTGGAACGTGGGGGGAAGTGATTGGAAAAGGGTGTAGGAATCACTGTTCTGTGCGGGTGTAACGGAGCTACAGGCGCCTGCAAGTTCACAGGTTCAGCAGGCGGACTCCCGCTCCTGCCCAGGTGAGGGGTCCGGGGCCCGTCCAGTCCTGACCAGCTCAGCCTGAAGCAGACACAGCTGACTCCACGTTCCTGGAAAACAGCCCAGGCGAACATCTTACTGTTCAGGCTTCACGGTGCTCGGAGGACGTGCACGTCTTAAAACGACCTTGATGAGTGAAGGTACGTGAAATGGATTAAACCCAGGGTTTCAGGTCAAAAGGATCGCCAAAGGCCTCCTGGAGGAAGTGGAACTCAAGCGTCCTTCCTTCTCAGTCGTCAGTCCCCTGAGGGCAGCAGCTCTGCCCCGTGGGGCCTCGTAGATTATACACAGTTCACAGCAAAATGAGTCTGCTCGGCCCTCCCCGCTCCCTCCATCTCTGCCTCTGCTGTGAGCCTTCAGTGGGAAGGCTCACGGTGGTCAGGAGAGTAAGACTGAAAGCTCAGGCCGGTGCAAGCTGTAAAAGTCAAGCAAGTTGTTTGTCTTAGTGAGTCCATCTTAGCTCTGAGGACTGGTCCTCTTACTTTGTCAGGAAAACTCTGGGGGCTGTGTGGTATGGTATTCTTAAAGCTTTTCATGAATATGAATTCAAATATTTTGTAGTTCCAATCAATTAAATACGTAAAGAATGTTTTCCTGCCGCTGAACAAGTGAGCTAGGTGTGGCTTAACTACCTGAACCTCAGCAGTGTTTTGGCTCAGATGTCAAGGTATGTTTGTGTGAAACTTTAAAACAATGTTAGGGAGAAACCTTGAATAGCATGCTGAATCATTTAGCTAGCTTTATTGTTTAGAGCCCCATATTTTGAAAAGGTAAGGTAAAACATTATTGGTTAGAAGCTCACAAAAGGCTGAGGTTCCCCCCTCCCCATCTGTATTGAGTCAGACTGAAGCTATTGTATTATGATGTTTGTTCTTAGGAGGTTTGAGAATTGTTGAGCTGTCCCTAAGAAAGCCTGCTGCTCCAAGGGGAATCACTGATACAGGAACACGTCGTGTTTGATCTGTCCCTTGGGACCAATTAAATTAGTCAGGGTCAGCTAAGCTGCGGTAACAAAAAACCCAACAAGAATGTACAAAGTGTTCTGCAACTTGAGGCACACGTTCAGGGCCCCAGGGAGCGGTGCTCTGGGCATTCGCGGGGAGCGCAGGGCTCCCACGTCCGCACCCAGCTTCCAGGGTCACCCTGGTCCCAGCAGTCCACCGGCAGGTAAGAAGGGACGCCAGGGTCTCCTGAGTCAAACAGCCGAGGCAGAAGCACTAATGGTCACTTCCGCTAACATTTCTCGGCAAGCGCGTCAGCACATAACCATGCTTTGCTCCGGGAGGCCTGG
The DNA here is from genome assembly GCF_009834535.1 of Camelus ferus. NCBI lineage: Eukaryota > Metazoa > Chordata > Mammalia > Artiodactyla > Camelidae > Camelus > Camelus ferus. The sequence continues at coordinate 3,355,729 of NC_045730.1, read as the reverse complement.
GAACGCGTTCTTCCCATTCACCCAGAAACGACAGGAAGGGTGACTTTGGGGGCCTGCTGGCTGTCTCCATCACACCAGCTGTCCTGCGTGGTTGTTGACTTACTTATTGTTCTCCGCTCTCTGCCCTGCAACCACAGCTTTCATCCCATCATGTGTTTGATATTATTCAAGTTAATGAATCTCCACATTTATATCCCACAGTCATGTTGACTTGGCTCTGTGACTAAAACAGCTTTACGTGGCTCTCCCAATGGGGCTGACTGAAGATTTTTTTCATGGTTGTCCAACTGGGATTGACTTAAACAAGCAACAAGTCCTAACATTTCCAAGTGAAAATGAAAAATTCCAACCTGAAATTTCTTAAAAATGGAGAAGTGAGGTCCCCGAGGTAAATCAATTGCTCATTTTTCGAGCAAGGGTGCCATTTCCACGTTCCTCCTTTTCCCCAGGATTCCAGTGCAGGATGGGACATCAGATGCGGCCTCTGATATGACACTAATTCAGCAACACCACTCGTAAAACTTAAAGCTATTTGCTTAAAAAGACTCTCCAACCACTATTTTTGTTTTCATGGTTTGAATATTATATTTAATAATAAAAATGTAAAGTAAGAGATACTTAATCTATTTGCTATCATTTTATTTTCTCTGCTACTAATAAAGTGGATTTAACTCTTCTAATTACGTGGGGGGTGGTTGAGGGAGGTCCTGTTGTAGAGCAAAAAAAGTCACATTCAAATTGCCATTATTTTATATAGCAGTGAATTAACCTATGAGATTAATGTTTGCTATCTACTTCAATTCAAGTGCACCTTATGAATCCTGGTTAATATTTCTTTGATCTTCAAGAAATTTTTAAATACAGATCATTAAAGTTAATTTTACTTTAACTTCATAGAAAAAAAAAGAAACTTACATCATATTAGTAAACTTTAGGTCACTGTTACTTTCCAAGAAGCAGTATTAATTCCTAAGAACCCCTCGCCCAACAGAGTTTAGAAAAATATGAAGCCCCTTAAACGCTTGGGGGTCATTGTGGTTTATTTGCTTCCTCACCACGTATGTGCTTGTTCTCTGAGCCTGGCTGGATTTCATACCCACCTAGGAGGGGAGTCAGGGTGAAGCAGAGTGGAGCAGGGGTCCCCGCTGGGGTCCCCACTGGGAGCAGCCCAGGGGAGGAAGTCAGAACCTGCCCAGGGTGAGAGGGGTCCACGGAGACAGGCAGACGCCATCCGAGCCCACGTGGGTGGGGAGGGGGCTCACGCCTGGGGCTGGTGCAAGAGGGTCAGAACTCAAGCAAGGGGAGGAGGCCACCCCCAAGTGGAGCGGCACGGGATGGGGTGCAGCATCCAGGCAGGGTCCGAAGGACATTCACGGTGGGTGGAGGGCGACCTGGTAAGGGGTGTCAAAGCCTGACCCCAGTGAGGGGGCCGTGCTCTCAGGGTCTGGGATGGGCTCAGAACAGGGAGGGCTCAGAACAGGGAGTCAGAGCCTGAGAAGGAAGAAGATGTTCCCACTGGGGAAGGGCTGGTGGCAGAGATGAGTGACTGGTAACACACAGGGGGACCGACCAAACATAAACAGACTAGGGCCAGCGGAAGCCAGATCTCCCGCTGTCAGAGAAGGGGATTACAGACACACACAGACAAGCGGAAAACTAGGACTCAGCCCTGTGGAGTTGGATTGGAACTGGGGTGTTGGGATGTATCAGTGCGAACTCAAAGTTCCAATATGTACAGATCGATACAGAAGCAAATACAGGTGTGAAGGCGTGGGTGTGCACGCCTGTCTTCCCCAGCTCCGCCCGCCGGGAGCGCCTGCTCTGGAATCTGCAAAGGTGATCTTGCCACATTTTGGTAAGCATTCCACTCCCAGAAAGAGATCGGTTCGTGTTTTCCTCTGCAAACTCTGGTACTGAGTCTGGAAACCACTCTTAGTTCCTGTGCAGCATTCCAAGGCTCTTTCCAGAGGTGCCAGTTGCCGTTCTTTCAGGGGTAGAGGTAACACATACGAGAACCAGCGACTGCTTCTGGCTTGCCCAGACGGTCTTTCTTTTGTCAATATTTTTGCTTGCTTTCTAATATTTTTAAATTGTATTTGACTATAACTAGATGATTGCTAGTGGACATGAATTTCCAGAGAGGAAAACCTAGTCAACCATTGCGTGAAAATCAGAAGGTAGCTCTGACCATTAAACAAGGAAGCACTATTCAATTTTGGAAAAAAAAAAAAGGTGAGGGGTGGGAAGGGATAAATTTGGTAGCTTGAGATTTGCAAATAATAACCAGTACATATAAAAATAGATTTTAAAAATTTCTTCTGTCTAGTACAGGGAACTACATTCAATACTTTGTAATACCTTTAATGAAAATGAATATATGTCTGCGTATGCATGACTGGGACATGGTGCTGTACACCAGAAACTGACACATTGTAACTGATGGTACTTCAAGAAAAAAAAAAAAGCCCAAAGTTTAAAACCAAAGTCCACTTTTAGTAATGATCCTTTAAGAGAAAGACAAATCTGGTGGCAAAATGTCTTATAAAATCACAGCTCACGTTTAGGAACCCAGGACATCATGGTGAAATAATTATGGCAAGTACTGATTATAAATCTTGGGAGATTATTCATGAATTCTGAGCATGGGTCAGTCTGCTGCTTCCTTTTCAGTTACCTGAATATTGGAGACCCCACTCCGATGCCCACCAGACTTTTTTTTTTAATTTTTTTTTTAATTTTTAATTTTTTTTTCCACTAGACTTTTTAAAGGCATCTGTGGTCAGACAGCTTTAGGAAGTTCCCATCTATGGCCACGACTGCTCTTCCACACCCTTGGTGTGGCTTTGCTCCCCTGTCTCACGGGGCACCTGCGGACTCCTCAGGGAGTGGCGAGTCCAGGGAAGGACCTCAGTCTCACGGTGACATCAGTTGGTGAAACCCCTGATGAGACAACTGCCAAGAAGCGCTCGCTCAACTCTCCTCCACGGCAGGCGGAATCTCCCTCTCCTCTTCTGCGCGAAGCTGAACGAAGGATTCATAAACGAACTTCAATCCTTCTCACCAACCCCAGCCCACACCTCCCAGCAACTGAACTTGAAATAAAAAAAAAAAAAAAAAACCCTGGTTGAAACCACTTCCTATATTTGAGATGACACAAGAGCGTGCTAGGCACGGTTTCCTGGCTGAACCAACCAGGCTAATACTTATACAGAGCCAGGGCTGGCTGGCATTCAGACTGGATGGACCAGCAGGCAGGGCAACCTGAGCGGACCTGTCTCTTCCTCCTCCACCCTCCCAGCACGATGCAGACAAGAGGCTGACAGCAAACCCAGCATTCTGCAAAGAAACACCTTCTCTTCTCGACCCCCTCACAGGCAGCTGACCCCAGGTGCCGGGAAGATGGAGCCACGCTTGCGGATGTGGGGGCTCTTCATAGTCCTCATGGTACCAGGCTGCGTGACAGGTAAGGGGTCACGGGTGCCCTCGGAGTCTTGGGAAGGCTAAGGGTGTCAACCCTCCCTGGTCACAGAATCAGAGAGGGATCTCAGTAGAAAGAGGTCTTTCAAGAAGGGGCTTGAATCCTGGGTTCTGCCACTTCGTCCATGACCCACTGGGGCCACAATCATCACCGGCCTATCAAGAGAACTTGGAATGATGGGCCCGCCTGTCACTCAAAGTCTTGGACAGTTGATTCCGGGAAGAATAGAGTGGTGTGCTATTTGTGAACAGGGTACTAATGAGCAGATTTGTCAAGAAATTTTATTTTCCAGTGAACGCAGTTTTGCACTGCAAGATAATGCTAAAAATCTATTAGCAATCTCTCTAGGGCCAGGCTAATGCACCTGAGATGCCATCAACTCCTACAAAAAACACTGGGGTCATCTAAGATCTTAGAAAACTTTAGTGTCAAGGATGTATACGTTGTTACTGCCTTGGGAAATAATACCTACAAAGCTCCTTATCTGTGCAACTTTTCAGAAATTTTAGAAAACATAAGCATATCGCTTTTGGAACCTTAATTCTTTTTATGTTCTTATGTGTATATACACATGTATGCGTGTATGTGTGTGTCTGTATATACATATGTGAAAGTATTGAGTTTCATTCATCCTTTCAAATGGGTTTTGTCAGGGTTATTTTAGAAATAAACCACTAACTTCTACCTCAAACCCCTTTCCTAACTGAGTGTGAATTTTCTAGTAACTTCTTCCCCTGCTTAGGCAGGAAGGCAGATAAGATAGCAGAGTCTATAATTTCACATCCTTAATTTCTAGATGTGTAATTACGCTACGCGGCCACAGAAAGAGGTGTTAAGACGTGAAATGCGGCGATGCACACAAGGAATCTTTTTTGCTTGCTTAGGGGAAATGACCGAGTCACTGAGCTGTGAACTGACCCAGGTGCAGGATCTTCCTCACTTTAGAGTGAAAGCGGGCGTGATTTTCGGAAGGCTTATAACGTGGTTTCTGCCCCTGCAGGGCCTCGGCCAAGTGGGAGGTCCACCCAGGCCAGAATAGAAAAAGTCTTCCCAATTAATCATGCTCTCCATCTCTGGGAAACACGTTTCAAGTAAACTTGTGTTCTCGCCAGCCGTTGGTGACTTCTCTGAAGCTACGAATGGTCTTGGGGTGGCAGTGGGGTGAGTGAGGACTCTGATCCTCGCTTTCAACCTGGATGTCACAAACCCACCAGATGAAGAAGAACCCCAGACTCAGGTCACACAGGCAGGGGCAGAGCTGGGACTCAAACCCAGCTCTCTCTGGCTTGTGCCCTTCCTACTCACTGCAGACAGGGTCTGGGCGCCACAGAGAGGAATCTGGCAGAGAGCAGGGAGAGACAGGTGCCGCAGACAGGCCATGAGGCTCTGGAAACAGGCCAGTCCAGAGGCAGATGGGGGCTTGGCGGCCAAAGAAAATAAACTGGGCTGAGTTTCCGGGATCCACAGATGGATTAGGAACCACTCCCGGGTTAGAAATAATCTCATCTCAGACTTCTTCCTCCGGGAGGAACTCAGTCTTAAAAAATCTTTTCATTCCTCAGAAGGGGGAGGTCGCCAACAAAATCAGACTGTCAACAGATGCAATTTCTAGCTGATTCATAAGGCAGATTTTCATTCTGAAAATTTCCAAAGCCACCATTTAAAACTGTGATGGGTTACAGGGGCTGCATTAGTCAATGTGGGTGTTTTCTGTTTCTGTATGACTGGGTCCTGGGATGTGGTTAAAGAGAGAATTCTCCTGACATTGCTAGCAGGCACGTTATCCAAGGGGCCCTTCTCAGAACTGTGGAAATTCTGAGAGTTTATCTACGCCTTGATAATCTTTCTTTCATTCTAGGAATTCTGTGATCAAATCTTTATCCCCTAGACTCAAAAAAACACACACACAGACAGACACACAGCGCGGAAACCCAGTAAGACGGTATTTTTGTGTAATTGTCCCTTCTTGTAAAGACTGCTGCCCACACTGGAATTTCCACCGACACATTTGTCATTAAGACACCAAATGTTTAAATTAACCCTTCACATTTCATCATTCAGTCTCTCTAGGTCCCAAAGTGTTATCACCACTGTTTCCTTGCTCGGAGTTAAGAGGCGCCTGGGAGGGGCAGGGCTTTGGTGAACTTAGGGAGTCATTCATACACCAGCTGCAACTTTCTTTAGAGCCGCGTGTCGTAAGCAGGCAGCGCTGTTTGCCACCTGTGCATCTGCTCCTTTTCAGATCTGAGAAAACTGAGGCACAAAACAGAGTTGATTTCATTAACGGTCAGCTGGAGTTGCTCCAGAGCAGGGTACCAATGTACCAGCGGTACAGCCCTAGCGTTTGACCCCATTCACCTCAAAGAGAAGCCTTCTTAGTGTCATTGGATAAAGTGTTGAGTAGTCTGGACACTCCTGTGTTGTTCCTTGTTGAAGTCGCCCCTTTAATAGCCACAGGCACCCTTGAGTCAGGCTGGCCCTCAGCACGGTGGCCGTTCAAGGTCGCTTCCTGCTCCCCTCTTTGCCGGATGATCAGCAGAAGCCTTAAAAATGAACAGAGGTCCCTTTGGAAGTGGGGCACGTGCGCGAGGTCAGTGGAGAGAAGAATTAGGAGGAAAGGGAACTTCGCAGGGAACAGAAAGCAGGCCGAGGCGCCTCTGAACGACCGTTGCTGGAGGAGGGGAATGGCGTGATTTGGGGCAAATTGCTGTACGTCCCTGGGCCTCAGTTGCTCTACACGATGAGGTTGACAGAGATGACCTTGAGACTGCCTTCCAGTCCTGTTGCTCTGTGTCAAGCATTCTGAACGGGAAATGCAATCAGCTCTGCTTAAAGGTCTTTTCACGCTGGGGTACTTTTGGATGAAAAAGTGTCCAAACTGCAGACACACACAGCAGGGTCTGGGTTAAGACCTTTGAAGGCCTTCGAGGGCCGAGGCTGACATCTCCCCGAAGGTTATTTCCAACTCCTGAAGGCTACTACGTTGCGCTGAAGCATGATCCACGCTTCTGTGACTTGGTTGCAGTCGTCAACTGCAAGGCAGAAACACCGCTCACTGCTGGTGAGGCTTCTGCTGTTTCCTCTTTGGGAATTTCTGCCCTCAAACCATGTCTTTGTTCCTCACAGGGGAGGTCTTGCTTGCGTGGGAACCTATTTCTCTTCTCTCTACCCCACGCCATTCCCTGAGAAAAGGAAATATGACCTTAATTCAATTGATTGCTTCAAAGAGCTCTAAGCCCTTCATCCCTGAAAGTGGTCCAGTACGGGCCGTCGGACCCTCCGGGGGGCCACAGAGGGGGCACCTGCTGGCTGGGAAGATGGACGGGGTGGAATTCTGGCTATTCTCTGCTGCCCTCCAGCTTCTGTGTCTTTAATCCCCTCCCAGAAGATGACACTGGGGATAAATGACATGCAGACTTTTCAAAGGCAAGAGCACCCAGTGTGGGTTCTTGGCTTCAGGAGGGACTCTTGGCCTGTGTTCACTGTCGGCTCTCCGGCCCCAAACTTTGGGCAGCAGTGAGAAGCAGAAAAGGAAGGGGCATCGAGGGGACGGAGGCCGGGTGAGGGCTCCGCTGAGAAGGTAGAAGCTGAACCACGGGTTTCTTTGCGTTTGGTGAGCATCCAGCAGCCAAACGCTCGGCGTCAAGAGTTCCGTCGCCCTTTTCCTCTCCACGAGGTCCTGGACTCCCCTCCTCTGGGAGTGTTTAAGCAGAGCCTACTGAAATTTTGTCAAAGGTGGTGTAGAGATTTCCCAAACTGGGCAGGAGGCCGAAGGGATAGCCCCTGAGCCCTCTGGACTTAGAACCTAGGAGTCCTTCTCTCTGCGCTGACCGAGTGTGTCGCCCTGGCATCCGTCACAGCCCACCCAGGGGAGGCTGGGGGTCTCTAAACTTCCTGAGCCCCTCCCCTCTTGTTCTGCATGTAGGCAGGTACCTGATAAGGCTGGAGGCCCTTAACGAGCCTCCTCATCGCCTGCCTTCCTCTTTGGCTCCCCTTTCTAATAGCTTTTCCAGGAGACTCTGCTTAGATGGAGCCGGCCACCCCCCCAGGTAGCCCAAAGGGGAGAGAAAATGGCCCAGAGAACCTCACCACAGACAGACAGACCTCACTTATCACTGCTATACACACCTCCCGAATCTCTCAACAGGAAGAGCAATGTGAGCACAAGACTCCACCTAGCTTAATCTCTCTCGAGTGATGAGTCCTCGAGAAAATTTGATGAGCACTGTTAAGGGGCTCCTTTGAAAACTGCACATATCCCATATGAAGTTGTGAGCATCGTGTTCAGGGTTACAGCCCCCCTAGCAATCAGGGTCCCCAGATAAGACCTCCGATCGGGTCCTTTACTAGCTGAACTGCCGCAGTCAGGAACCCAGAGGATGAGACACAGGAAGTTACCCTCCCTGCTGAGGGAGCCGTAGCTGGCTTGGCAAAGGCACCCTAAGGGGCCGGGTGCCTAGAGAAGATAGTAAGAAAAAGGTACCAAGGGCAAATCAAGGACACCAGGCAAGCCAGAAAAGTGGGGAGCCAGGACTAGAACCCAGGCCCCCCAAATTCCAGTCCAGTATTCCCTGCATGGCTTCCCATCGACTCCCAGTGACTCACACCCATCCCTCCATCCATCCATCCATCCATTCATCCATCCATGCGTTAAGATTACTGAGATGTTAAACGTTTTAGTCTTTGCTCTCAAACTGCTGACAGCCTAACCACGGAGACGAAATATCTGAGCAACTCCTACCCTGAAGACTTGCCAAGGGAAGCCAGCAGTGCTTGTCAATGAGTCAACAGCCATCACTGAGTCCCCACCTGGCTTTCAGATAAGCCACCCATTTAGGGGAAAACAACGATGTACGCGTTGCTGGGTGCTTTAGGTATCTTCCACCCTGAGATTACTCAGGAAGTTTTGGGCTGTTTGACTTGTTTGGAGATTCCTCTGGGATTTGCTTCCATCAATGAGAAAACACAAGTCTGGCCAGGCAGTGTTTTCAGAGCAGGGGTTCCAGCACCAAGTGCGCATTCAGTGTGCATCTGGGGAACTTTAACAGACAACGTTCCAGCCCCGCCCAAGGCCCGTGACGGCCCATTAGGTCAGACTCTCTGGGGATGAGAATTGGACATAACAGCAACATTATTTTGAAGCTCCTCAAATGATTCAAGATGTGGTTGGTATTGAAATCCACAGAAGAATGATTCCATGGCCGGTCTGATTGCATTATTTTATTTCCGTTCCCTCGGAGTAGGTCCCCAGCGCAGCACGTCCCCAGATCCGATTCACGATGTCAGGGAGGGGACTGAGATTCTGGTTCACACGGGGTCCTGCGTGAGGCCCGTGTTGTCGGCGCCTGAACCCCATTTTGGAGTAGCCAGGCTGTCATGGGAGAGAAGAAATCCGTGTCACGTCCGCCCACACAGAACTTGCGACTCAGATGGGAAGACCAAATCTGGGAAAGACACAGATCAAATATGGCAGAGTGGTCGGCGGCGTGCAGAAAGGCTTCGTGGAGAAGGTGGCTCTGAACTTGCGCTTGTAAACATCAGGAGGTGGCTGGAGGGGGCTGTTTCCTAATGATTTTGCGAAAGCTGTACACTGATCAGGCTCCTTGAGGAGCGGACTGAAGACTGAGGGGTTCACGAGGGCAACGAAACAAATGACCCACACTTCAAAAATTTCACGTTTCATTTTTGTGTGGATGCTAAGCAAACTGAGGCTCAAATGACTAGTGATTATCTGATTAAAAACTAATACTTTTGCTCTGACAAAAAGCACCGGAGTCCCCTGGTCACGTTTTCATCCTCTCGTGTTTACCCACATGACTTGGTCCACACAGTGGGTCCCAGGATCAGCGTCACCGGGACCACAGGACAGCTCTGGTTAATAGTCAGGAAGTCCAGGGTCTTTTTTCCCCCTACACCCCAATTTTGCCCCCGTCCTAGCCCCAGCTGAACACACAACACAAGGCCACAGCCCCAGGGGCTGCATCCTGAGCGCCCACCCACCCAACTCACGCGGCTTTCAACCCACCGCTCTGCCCGCAGCTCTCAGCCCAGTGCCAGGCACCCTGAGTGCAGGAAGATTTCGGGTAGCAGCGAACTCCAAGGCACCAGAGTGTGGATGTCCTGGTGGGGGTGACCAGAAGGTCACAAGGGAAGGAGGAAGGTGGGCAGCGTGAGTCTGATCAGCCAGACCTGCTCCCTGGGTCACTGTCTCCCCCTTTCCAAGCTGTCCCCACCCCCGCCTTTCTCCAGATGCAGCACATGGGTGTCCGGAGACCAGAACAGTTTCATACTTTTTCCCCAAAAGAAGAAAGAGAAACAGGTTTCTAAAGAATACAAAGTCAGTGCTCGGGGCCGGAGCGGGAGGACTGATTCCTTCACCCTCAAGAGCGTGGGAAGCCCGCTGGTCCCCAGGAGGCCGGGAGACAGAGGAGGGCTGGGCGGAGCTGTGCCCTGGAGAACAGGCAGCTGGCGAGGGCAGGCCCGGCCCAGACACTGATGCCAGTCCCCAGGTTTTCCTTTGAGGCTTATTCGCTTTCTGTCTTGTTCCAAGAAGCATTTTAAACGCAAATGATAATTACAGGAGCTAATATTCATGGCCCGCGTGCTCTCTTACAGGCATTATGTGAAAACGCGGCGTCACTTCCATAAATCCTAAAAATCAGGTTGGCTGTTTCCTCATCCCCCTTTCTTTTTCTCATCCTTTTTTTGTTTTTCTAATGGAGGTACTGGGAACTGAACCCAGGATCTCGTGCATGCTAAGCATGCGCTCTACCACTGAGCTCTACCCTCCCCCATCTCATCCCCATTTTTGTACCTGAGTTAATAAGTTGTCCCGCGGTTCCCAACTAGGAGGGCGCTAGGATTGGAGCCAGGCAGGCTCCATGCAGCACCTGCCTTCTTGACGCTTTTCCTAAACTGCTCTCCATAAAGAAGTTTATTTTCACATTTTAAAAAACTGAAGAATGTCTACTCTGAGGATGTCCCGCTGCTCCTGAGGTTGGGCATAAATTAACACCCCTGTTCCGACAGAATCCGACCCCAATGCCCAGGAGCTGCGCTGAGTCTACTCAGGGGCTGACCTCTTAGGGCCCATTGGGCCCTTGGCATCTTACATTCTCTGAATCCTGCGTTCCCCTCCCCCTCCCCCGAGACAGCAGAGGGCTGTCTTTCCTGCATCTGACTGCGCTTCAAAGAAAGCGCTTGAGTCAAGCCAAGTCTGCCCCAGCCGCCCACGGAACAGAGGAAATTCTGAGCACCTCCAGGCATGAGTCAACCCCACCGTGTTCAGGAATTTCTGCCCACAGAATCACCCACTCTTTTCTGTTTGGGCCCAAAATAGATACCTCCTTCAGAAGCCTGCCTGCTTTTTGTATTCTCAGCAATAATTTTTCAAAAAGGCGGCGGGGATAGGTGAGCCTCTAAGGGTGATGGTGGGAGTTTTCTCTGCTGTGAGGTTTTTCAGAGTGAAAACACTGCTGCCGAGGTAGCATCGACAGACAGGACGGGTGTAACAGGTGGAGGAGGGACCCAGGAGGTTCGCTGGGGACAGTGTTGCCTGCAACATCACTTTCAGTTACCGGTTCATTCCTCTGTTTACTCCTTTATTCGGCAGATACTTACTGAGTAACTAGTACGCATCAGGTAAAGGGTTAGGAGATGAATGTGACCCAGTCCTTCCCTCCAGGAACCCACCGTCCAGCAGGACAGAAATAAATCACACAGATAATGCCAACCCCAGTTAAGATCTAAAATGCAAGTGCAAAGGGACAGGGAACGGAACACACAGATGTTCATCCTCACGCGAGTCCCCCTACATCTTGAGTCGAGAACAGCCTCATGTTTACACTAGTGTTTGGGACAGAAGGCAGGACTGAGAGCTTTGCTCTGTCATCACTGGCAACTAAAGTTATTAAAATCAAACACTGCAGATGGTAAGTCCAGAATAATACAGACTGAGGGTGTGCAGAAGTCTTCTTTGGCTCAAGAAACTCCCTGACAGAGGAAATGGGAACATTCCAGGTGGGAGGAGTTACATTTCTTGAAGAGGAAACGGGCTGCTCCCACAGCCCCCAAGTATCATAGAAGTACCCTTCCTGCACAGTGCTGGCCAGCGGCACAGCCTCACCCTCATCCGTGTGGGAGCCATTCCCCAGTTCTTGACGTCCAGGAAGGACCTTCCTCTCGGAGGAAGGGAGGGAGCAGACCTAGTCAGTCTGGCTTATGTCATTATGTGCTTAAAAGCAAAGCAATAATGTTTCTTTTTGAAAATATATATACATATACACACTATGTATATGTATATGTATGTGTCTATATACTTGTACACACAAATATACGTATATACTATGTGTATATATACATATGTGCATGAATATATGTATATACATAGTACATACGTATCATATACGTGTATACACAAATGTACGTATGTATTATGTGTGTGTACATATATCCTATGAATATGTATGTGTGTGTATATATATATTTTTTCATAAAATGAGGACCTTAGAGCAAACTGGTCCATCTCCAGAGAGGAAGATCGTGATAGCAAGCAAAGGGCAAAAGAATCGTTTCTAAGAGTTTTGCTTGAAATCCCCGAAGCCTAGGTTGACGTCAGCTTCTTCCTGCCGCGGGGCTCTGTGAGTTTCCCGGGAGTTTCAGGGGAGGCTGCGCGTCTGACATCTTTCCTGGCTGCGGCCACGGCTGTCAAAGCGGCTTCCCCGGCTCATGAAGCCCGGCAAGAGCCTTCAGACCCAGCTGAGTGTGGTCTCTATTTCCGGCCCCTGTGGTAGTGACACCTCTTTTCAGAGCTTGATTTAGAATAAAAGGATCTCTGTGAAGAGCAGACTCCTTATTTTAAGTGGAAAGCAAAACAAACAGCTACAAAAAAAATTTACAAACCCCAAAACCTTTATAAAACAAAAGGGCAGTTTCCCCAGACATCCTGCTGACACCCCGGGGAGCAGGGAGACCGCAAAGTGTGAGCATCTCAGCTCTGATGTGCATTCAAGCCGTTGCCTATTTTTCACTTTTGGCTTTCAATGCCTTTCACTCACCAGGCCATCAAGTTTCACTTTCCCTCTCCCAGGGCTTCTTAAATCTCACTCCTCTAGCCTGAGTTTGCAATGCACTTGTGAGAGGAGCTGTGACCAGAGTAGCCAGGCCACCTGAGCATCCCGCCCTCCGCCACCTCCTCGTGGGAGAGGAGCTGCGGACCAGCCGGGGCACCCAGCTGCCTGCTCCGCACTTACTGCCTCACAGAGGCCTCACAGCCACCCTACGGGTCAGGCACCACTGTGATCATCCTCACTGGAGCCTGGCTACCTGCTCCATCCTTGTACAAAGGAAGCAAGCGGTCAACAGTTCTCATCGATTCCCATGCCAGCCTTCTTTGACCCATCCCCACTGGAAGCAACTTACATGATGCCTTTTCCCTGACCAAAAAGCTCAAATCATTCCCCGCTGCCTATGTGGCACATTTCCTCTGCCTGGCGTCCCATGTTCTTTCTGCCCTGGTCTGTCCACATGTCCTCTGCGCACAGGGCCCCCCAGTGCCAGGCCCCTGGCCCACAGGTCTCCTCCTGTCCTGCAAACACAGCTCCTTCATCTGCATTTTCAAAGCTTGGTGCCTAGAGGTACCCACCCTCTTACTGGAATAATCTTCCGTGTCTCACATGCCTACTTGGAATTCTTCCCAACTAGAAAGCATCTTGGAAGGGTGGAAAGGGCTCATGAGTTTGGGATTCGACAGGTGTGAATTCAGATCCTGGCTTGACCTTGTATGGCTTTACTTTCTCTTAAAACAATTGTTGGGTACCATTCTCCACAGGCATTAGCAGGCTGGTGGCATCTCATGGCACCGTGTGGGAAGCACTGTGTAAAGAAATGGCAGGTGGCCTGGGAGGGCAGAGGAATGCCCAAAACTAAAGAGAAGGGTCTGGGAGACCCTTTCCAGATTAAAATAATGATGAGGGAGGCCAGCAGGACAAGCAGAAGTTAAGAAGGTAGAAGCTAAGTGATGGGCAAGGTTAATGACAAAAGACGCGGCATGTCCCACCAGGCTGGAGAGCTCAGGTGGGGGGCAAAGGTGGAGGCTTTTGAAACTGGGCATGAGCTATGTCTAGAGCTTTGCCATATACAGAGGCCTGGACTGCATCCTGGGAGGAGCGGGTACCACAGAGCATCTTAGGCCAGGATGGATGTGATCTGGGCTTTAGAGTGTTGGTACTGGCGTCCACACGTATGACTGACAGCCGGTGGGATGGGAGCAGGTGCCGAGTAATCCAGGTGAGAGCTGGTGGTAGGCAGGCTCTTCAAACCTCTGTGGGCCTCAGTTACTGCAGGTATAAGGTGGCAATGACACACCACCCCGCCCCGGGTGACCGGCACAGCCTGCTGAGGGTACCCATAGCAGGCGCTCCAAACACATGGCTTGCTGGACCTCTGATCTGCACAGCCCGGGCCCAGAGCGCCTTTCCGTGGGGACACCTCGTAGGCTTCTCGCTCCGGTCACCCAGACCTGCAGCTCTTTCTCCTCCACTTCCTGTTCCAGTGAGACGCCACCATCCACCCAGCTGCCCAGGAAACCTGGGCAAGACCCTCCTTCCTTTCCCTTCACTGGTCCCACACCCCGAGTCAAGCCCCGGTACCCGGAGGGTCCAGCCCGGACCTTCTCTGAAGGTTAGACCCACTCTCCGAGCTCCGGCTCATTGCCCCGCCCCACCCTCGAGACACCACGACAGCCCTCCCACCACACAGGACACGTGCAGGACGGCGTGGTGGGACGTCAGAGGCTACAGGGGCCGCAGGAACAGGAAGCAGCCGAGACACAGGGAGGAAAGATGGGGGCCCGGGGGTCAAGAGCGCCTCCACCTGCGAGGCCTCGGGTCTAGACACTAGCTTCAGGCCCACCGGCTGTGTGACTCCAGGAAGGTCACTGACTCTGTCGGGGCCTCACTGACATCATTTATAATGTGGAGCCAATAAGAACGACTATCTAATAATTATTAGATGATTCTTACTTATAATTATATTAATCAGACTATAAGATTTTGTTAATATATCTTAGTTTATCATATATTTACTATTTTAATTATGTTATGATATACAATGATCACTGTATTAATTATCATAAATATTCATAATCGCCCACTTCCCCGGTGACTGTGAGGCCAGCAGAGGCCACTTGTTATGCACATGGTGCCCTGGACGGCGCCTGGCACTCACACACCTTGGACAAAGTGGGCACTCTCTACGCACACGAGGAGATTTGTAGAGAGGGTCTTGAAGCCCCTTTCCATCCTGACATCCTATGGAGTAAAAAATAACCCCTTCATTGTCATTCGAAGTGAAGTAAGCCAGAAAGAGAAAGAAAAATACCAAATGATACCACTTACATATGGAATCTAAAAAAGTGACAAATGAACTTATTTAAAAAACAGAAACAGACTCACAGACAGAGGAAACAAACTTACGGTTACGAGGGCAGGAAGGGGGTGGGAAGGGATAAATTGGGAGTTCAAGATTTGCAAATTTTAACTACTGTATATAAGGTAGATAAACAACAAGTTCATACTGTACAGCACAGGGGACTATATTCAATATCTTGTAGTAATTTGTGGTAAAAAAGAATATGAAAAGGGATATATGTATGTTCATGTACGACTGAAGCATGTGCTGTGAGCCAGAAATTGACATCACATTGTAAACTGACTCCACTTGAATAAAGTACGTATATATATAACCAAAAAAATCGCTTCAACCCCGCGCTGTCCGAGCTGCCTGAGCCCCCCAGGCTCCCCTGCCTGCGCCCCACCCACCCGCGAGCAGGGCCGGAGGCATGGGTCCTCGCCAAGGAAGGCAGTCTAGCTAGTTCGCACTGCAGCCGCTCCCTGCTTGATGGGCCCCACTTGTCCTCTTAAGCACAAAGCAATTCTCGGTGAGTCATGATAACAGATCTTAAGTCCCCACGTCCTTGGAAAATGCAGCCACCTTGGATTTAAATCCAAGAAGAAGCCCAGCAGGAGTGCCCCTGGCAGGACCGTTCCCTGTGGTCATACTTCTAAGTCTGAGGTGCCTTTTGAAAGACATAGCGCCCTCCTACCGCCATGAGCAGACACCATGATTCCGGCGCTACCTGGGAGTGGAGGTAAGGCCGGAATGGCGTAGAGCCGATCTGCTAAAGGGCGCTCTGGGGGACACGGAAGGCTGTGTTTCCTTCAGGGCTGGCTGCGGGAGACGGGCCCAGGCTGAGCCCACAGACTGAACCCATTAGAACCCTTTCAGTTGAGTCTGCTTTTCGGAGGCCAGTCCTTGGGGCCCAGGAGAGGGCGTTGGGTATCATTTAATCGACAGTCTTTTTTTTCTT
The DNA here is from genome assembly GCF_009834535.1 of Camelus ferus. NCBI lineage: Eukaryota > Metazoa > Chordata > Mammalia > Artiodactyla > Camelidae > Camelus > Camelus ferus. The sequence continues at coordinate 3,339,884 of NC_045730.1, read as the reverse complement.
AATTTTTTATGGACGTGTAGTTGATTTACAATGTTAATTTCAGGTGTGCAGCGAAGTGACTCAGTTATACATATACATACATATATGTACATATTTTCTTTTCAGATTCTTTTCCATTATAGGTTATTGCAAGAAACTGAATATAGCCCCCTGTGCTCTACGGTAGGACCTTGCTGTTTATCTACTTTATATATAGTAACGTGTGTCTGTTCATCCCTAACCCCTAATTTATCCCTCCCTACCCTACCTTTGTGACCCTAATCGACACCCTCAACATCAGCTGTTCCCAACCCTGTGTCAGCCACCCTGCCACCCACCCATGCGGAAATGTCCTTATCCTCTTTCTACCTGTGGGGTAGCTCCTGCCCACATGTGGATCTGGGGGATACCTTCAGGCTGATCGCTGTTTGTCTAAGCGAGTCCCAGCAGACAAGCCGATCAGGGCTGCCCCAGATGCACCAAGAGCCCCAGAACCTACATCAGCATCTCCCCTTCTGTCAGCGCGGGGCCCACATTTCCACGTCCTGATGGGCATTCTCCATGGAAGGGCTTGATTCCCGTCAAAAATGCATTGCGTCTCCCTATGTCTTAGTCTAGGCAGGCTGCAAAGATGGGGGGCTCATAACAACAGAACGTCATTCCTCACCGCCTGGGAGGCTGGGAGACCAGGGGGCCAGCGCAGCAGGGCTGGGCGGGGTGAGCGCCCTCCAGGGTTGCAGATGGCTGCCTTCTTACCGTGTTGTGTTCTCATGGCTGAGAGCAGAGGGGAGGCGGCTCTCTCCTCTCTCAAGCCCGAGGAGCCCGTCGCATCCCAGAGGCCCCACCCCCTAACGCCATCACAGTCAGGTTCCCACCTGAATTTGGGGATGGTGGGACTCAGACCTTTAATCTGGACAGCGCACACTTGTGTCTTGTTTATAACTGAGCGTGGCTCTGGAGAGGAGGCAGGAGGAAGAGGGACCCAGAGTGAGGGGCCCGGGAGGCCCCCCGGAGGTGGGTGTGAGAGGGGAGGTTGGGGCAGCTGCCGGCAACACCTGACCCTGGTCTCCCCAGGCTCTGTCCAGGTGGGTTTGGGTGCCTGACACAGTTAGGGCCCCTGTCACCGTGGCCGGCCCCTGTCACCGTGGCCAGCCCCTGCTCGACACCCAGGCTGGGCAATGGTTCTGAGGAGAAACTCTTTGTCCCCCAGATCTCCATCATTTCGTGGGACTTTTTCCCTTTCCCTATGTTTCCCTTCAGGACTTAAGTTTCTACCCGCCATCACACTTACCCGTCTGATATCCCTTACAGTCTCAGTGGGAATTCCATGGCTATCCAGGTGACAATCTCACTCCACGTTCTAATTCTGCAGAAGATTCCCCTTGTGGGAGACAGGGTTGCGGGGAGGGGTTCACCAACGTAGCACATTTCTACTAAAAACATTATTCTGTCCCAAGAAACAGGTTTGAAAGAGTCGAAGGAAAATGGCTTTTAGATTTCAGAGAAAGAACACGAGTGTGTTTCTCCCCCTCTTGTTTTCCTTATCTGACAACCCTTTAATTTTCATCAGGTTGACATTCTGTGGTAAGCCTGTGGTTAACTCCTTCACATGCAGAAGCTTGTTGTCAGCTAGACTCCCAGGGGCAAAATACAGCCTGGCCCAACTTGTCACTCCCAGAAGCGTTCGAGACCCTGAAACGTGAGAGTTTTGATTCGGGCACAACTGCTGGGAGAAATATTTTTGGTTCCCAGCCCCCTTTTTCCTTTCCGAGGTAAAGAGGAAATAACTGAATCCCCACCAGTTCCCCCCACCTCTTGTTTTTTCTTTGGTAACAAGTGTTGATGAAGACAAAAGCTGTTCTCCCAGAGGGTCTTACCCGCCGTGAGTCACTCATTTGGGCTGTGGAAACTCTGACTTTTGGGCCCGCCAGGCTCAGCCGGGCCTCAGAAACCCTAGGTCAGACGACAGACAGAACTCACAGATGACGGATGAGACTGTAGTGCAGAACGTGCTCAGGTGCACTGAGACTGTCTCCCCCAGAGCACACAGCCTCCCCTCCTAGCCCCACCCTGGGAAGCAGGTGCCCTTCCTTTGATGACATTAATGTCCCCAGCCCCATCCCCCCAGCCCACAGCCCTGTCACCCCGAACTTTTCTCTGCCACTCAGCATTTATGCCAAACAAAGATGGATGTGTGTTCGAACGAATGAATTCATAGACAATAGTATCGACGTGACTGACAATACACCCCAGCACTCACTCAGTGCCTACAGCTGTCCACGTTGAGGAAATGGTTTAAATAAATAGCAGGTGATGTGGACGGCCAACAACAGGCAGAAAGGACTGGACGTCTTCAGGCTAAACCGTGCGGAGCTGGTTGGCAGTGATCAGGAAGTCGACGGTATTTTAATAAATGTGACGTCCATGACAAAGGGTTCACGTGAACGCAGGTGAGAGGAAGGAACTAATGCAGACTTCTCATAAATAGTTCTCAGAAGAGGAATTCAAAAGAAACTCCATTTCCTTGTTTCTGACATGATCAAGCTTTAAGTAGTTAACATTTTTAAGTATTTTTCCCCCTCACAAAGGAACCTTGCATATTTTATCATTTGGTCCTAAAACAACAATGCTCGTAAATTGTAATGGTGACAGGATTCATGGGGCATTTTTACAGATATCAGGATGCTTTCGCTATGTCATTTTCACTGATACATTTCTGTCAGTCACACCCTTGCAACTCAAACTCCAGCGAAACTGTCCACTTACAGTCCCCTGAACGTAACAGTCCCTCGGCCTGGGTGACCTGTTCTGCCGAGCATGCCAGGTGACCCCCTGTTCATCCCTGAAATGCAGAACAGTCAAGAGCTGGCTGACCCCTCCCCTGGCTCAGGGCGGGGCAGGATTCCCCACCACGGCACCACGCAGGAGGCCCTGAGGACCAGTCAGCAAGGCAAAGACAGTGTCTTGGAATATCTTAGGAGCTCCTGTGGTCATGTGATCCTTAACGGCTCTGAGGAATCTGCCACCTGCTATTTGATGGGCAGACTCGATCCCCAGAGTAAAGCAAAGAAATGCTGTCAATACCTCTCAACAAAAACTGAGTCTGTGTTTGACAAACCCGCCTCCTGGATCAAAGGAAAAAGGGGGAGGGTGGTCGTTGTCGTAACCAGAGGTCAGTCACAGAGGTGCAGAACAGCTCACCTGCAGCCACTCACTATGTCACTAGTGCCATCAGTTCTGTGCCACGGACCCAGTGATGCTTGCCTTGACAATATTTTAAAGACATACTGGGGCAGGGAGAGACGGGAGGTAGAGGGAAATGCTAAGATGCTACGGCCACGGCAGGTGTGCAGCTGGGAAGGCTGCAGGTGAGCGGCGAGCGTCAGAGGAGACGAGAGGAGGCGAGGGCAAGCGGACCACAGAGGTCCGTCCCGCTGACGACTCTTGGGAAGGGATTCAACAGGACAGCAAAGGGGAGGTGGGATTTAAGGGGGACGCTGAAGTGTCACAGCACGGAAATGCGAGGGTCGTCAAGAGAAACAAGGAAAAGAAGACGAGCAGAGGATGGTTCGTGTGTTTGTTGGACTTTAACTTTTTGAGATAATCACAGACTCATGGGCAGGTGTAAATAATAACATAGAGATCCGACAGAGACATCGTTCAGTGTCCCCTGTCATTACAGCATGATATCCCAACCAGGAAGTTGACATTGCTACGCTCCATCAGTCTCATTCAGATCTCACCAATTTCATATGAACTCATTAGTGCACGTGTGGCTTTAGTTCTATGCAACTTTATCCCATGTGTAAATTCACCACCATCACCGAGACACACAGCGGTTCTGATCACAAGGATTCCTCCTGCTACCCTTATGCAGCCACAGGGTTACTGCCTCCCTCCTTCCTCATCCTGGGCAACCACCAAGCGGCTCTCCATCTCCATATTTTGTTGTTTTAAGACTGCTATGTGAATGGAATCACACAATACGTAACCTTTGAAATTGGCTTTTTTCACTCAAAGGAATTCCCTTGCAACCCTATCTTTCCACACTTAATTCCCATGCCATCCAGCTTTCTACATCCCTTGGCAGGCATTATCCTGTAAAGAGTGCCTCCTTCCCTCCCCCGCCCCTGCCACCCTTCTTCAGTGTCACGGCTGACTGCTAGCTTTTAAATGCATTTCATTATTTCATGACTTCCACCATTGACTTCCTTGGGTTTACTAGATACACCGTCACATGATCTGCAGGCAAACGTAGCTTTACTTCTCTGCTCTCTGGTTCTCATGCCTCTGCATTCTTTCATCCGATGGACTTGACGAGAACCCCAGTGGCAATGTTAAGTGGAAGCTGGAGCAAAGCATCACAGGGAGCCGTCCTTTGATGCCAGAGTAGGTAACCCCTCCCTGTTTTTTGAGCTGCTCTTACTGTGCCCTGGAGACCTGTTGATTTTACATTAAAACTTTGCTTTGGTTTTCACTTTATTTAACTTATTTGTTTATTCATTTCATGTTTAGGCCCAGAGTTGAGTTAGTCATTGTAATCTGTCCATGGTGCACTGTCCTCATGGGTCTACACAACATGCCTCTCTTGTTGGTTTTTTCTTTCTCTTTATTCTTGATCTAGACTTTCATTTCCCCAAAAACACCCCCCTCTGTAACCTTCAGCTCCACTCTTACCATATTAATGTCCCATGTGTGCTTGAAAGTAAAGTGGATTCTGCTCTTGTTGGAGTAGTTCTCTTTAGTTACCCACCATATCAACTTTGTTCATTAGGTCTGTCAGGTTTTGTACATTGCTACCGATTTTGTCTCGTCTGCTTCATCTATCCATCATAAAGAAAGGCTTTGTTAAAATCTCTCATTATGATGGTAGCTTTGTAAATTTATCCTCGTTCTGTCAACAATTGCTTTATATATTTTGAAGTTATGTTGTTAGGTACATATAAGTAAAGAGTTTTTATGTTTTCTTGGTATTTGCTTTGTATGTTTGGAAGCTGTTAGTGGGTGCATAGAAGTAAAGAATTTTTATATTCTTCTGGTAAATCAAAACTTTAACAAGGTTCTGGATTTCTACTAATGCTTTTGCCTTGAAGTCTGATATTAATTAATATGTAACATTCTTTTGGATTGTAATGGCCATTCTTTTAGTTTCAAGCTATCAGAGCCCTCATGCTTTAAGAATGTCTCTTACAAACATCATATTCCTTTATTTTTTGAAAAAATTCTGTTTTGTTTAACTGCAGAGTTAGTCCATTACATTGGCTATCACATATATCAATATATGATAATATATTTGGATTGATTCCCACTAGCTTATTTTTCTCTTTTCTTTCTATGCATTTTTCTCCCTTCTTTCGACTTAGAGGTTTTTATTCAATTCCATTCTTTTCTCTTTACTAGTTTGTAAGGCATTCACTTTACTCTGTCATTTTACATGTCATTTTCAAAATTTTAACATGAACCTAGATTTTACAAAGTCCAAATTTAATTAGAATTATAACCCTCCTTCCAAACAATAAATAACCTTAGTATTCTTTAATTCCACTCACCTTCCTGACTTCCAGGATTTTAGTTCTATCTTGATACCTTTTTAACCCTACAAAAAAGACGTTTTGATGGTTTTACACAGTCAGTATGGGGTTAGAGTCCCTCACAAGTTTAACTTTGCTCACCATCTCTTCTTGCCACCCACACTTTCCTACTGGGCTCATTACCTTTCTTTTTGAAATACATCATTCGAACAAAATAATCCAATGTAATCCAAATGCATTAGTACTTATAATCTATGTAAATGGACCAAACTCCGTAGTTTAAAAAAATTTATAGAAATCCAAAGGTCATGTAATGTTGATAACAATTCAATACACCAGGAAGATATACACTTGTATGTATCCAATAACATGGCCTCAAAATATATAAAACAAAAATTGACAAAACTAAGATACGTTTTTCTAGCCTTGACATCACCTGACTTGGCATTACTCCTACCTGATTCTTTTTGGAAAGTTTCTCAGCCTAGTCTGCCAAATTCTTAATTTGTACTCCTGCTATATTTGTGTTCAATCCAGCTGCTGAGTCCTTTATTTCAGCTGCTTTAACCAAACTCTAGGTTTTCTTATCCCTGCCTCGTATTTCCCATATTCTTCCTCATCCCTTTTAGGACACTAAAAGCTTATTAAAAATTCATATCATTTCTGGTCTTTTGTTTCTTCTTTGGCAGGTGTCGGCTTTTCAATTTGCTGTTCTTTCTTTCTTAATGGGAGCTTTCCTCACTGGTTTATTATTTTTCCCTTTTGAGATCATTCCCCCTGGGAATATGAACCCAAATGTCCTAGGAGAAGAGCTGCAGGCTGGCCCCAGATGCGGCCAGCTGGTGAGTTTGGAATTAGGAGAAGGTAAGACATTCTTGGCTAGAGGGGTCTGTGGTTACAATCTGAGCCTCTGTGTTCTCAAAGTATATAGTCTGCAAGCATTTCTTGAAATTGAACAGTGAGCCTCTCTCTTCAAGGAAAATAACTCACAGTATGATGTACTGTGGTAAATTTTGAGGCTTGACAATGACAAATGATAAATTTTGATTAAATGATCAAACTGGAGCAAGTTGAGAATTTTGGAAACCTGTGTTGCCAGTATGAACTTGATCAGTTCCCAATACTCAAAAATTTTTCTGATGAGATCAGAGGTGACACGAACAAATCTGACTTTTTTTATGATATGTAATGAATGTGTCAGTACTTGGAAGATCAGCACAACTCAGTGAACCATTTCTTTCCCAAATGACTGATACATGGTGCTAAGAGGGGAGGTGTGGGCGCAAGATCCTCTCAAAGAGCTAAGCAGATGATTTCAGTCTAACAGGTCACTGACCTGCAAATAACAACGGAGGGACACCCACCTGTGCAGCTGGTGTCAAAGAGCACCCACAGCTCTCTGAAGGGCTGTTAAAATGCCTCTCCCTTTTCTAACAGTGAGAGGCTGGATCTTCTTCATTTACTTTAATCAGAACAACATACTGAACGGCTTGAACACAGAAAGAAATGTGAGAATCCACCTTCTTCTAGTGAGCCAGCCGTTTTAAAAGTTTGCAAAAATGTAAAAAAAAAAATGCCTCTCATCTCACTACGGTTTTTTGTTTGTTTGTTTTAGAAAATATCATTTTTCACAAAAATTATTTATGTTAGTGTACTGGCTTGCTACTGTTATCCTAAACTGAATTAATAAATATGTACTTTTGAACTTTCTCAGTTTAAATTTATAATGATGGTAAATAACAATTGATATAACCCATAAAAACAAAAGCTTGGGGCGGGGGGGGGCGGTCCTCAGTAATTTGGGGGAAGTGTAAAAGGGTCCTGATACCAAAAGCTTTGAGAATCACTGCCTTCACCGTATTGGTTGTTAAAAAACTGAAATACTTCCAAGCTTGTTGGTGAATGTCTGCTACTTTGAACCTCTCAAATGGCCCTTCTCATTCCCTGGTTCCTCCCATATATCAGCAACTGAAGTGTTAACACGTGGCACACAGGGATCCCACCCCACACACACACCCTCAGCTACATCCCACACTGGAATCCTTCTCACTGGTTCCTGCCCCTGCGGTCCTGCTTGCTCAGTATTCTGAATCTCACTCCTGCAGGGAAACCAACCGCACCACCCTCTGAGCTTCTGTGGTGATCTGAGGTCAACGCAAACCTTCTCTCTACACTTTGGTCCTCTTCATCCTCGATCTTTCCTGACACAGTTAAGTTTGCTATTTGAAAGAATTTCCTGAAAGCTAAAGTGAGATTTTTGTAAAAGGCAGCAATTGTGGGCTTCCTCGTGGTGCCTGTCCCGTCACCTCGGGCTGTGTTACTCGGGGCAGTTTACTGAATGTCTCTGAACCTCAGTCTCCTGCTGTGGAAGCCATAGTGACAATGTCTACCTTTCAGGGTGTAGTGAGCCCTGAAGGTGATCTGCACAAAGGAGCAGCACCCAGGCGGGACTCAGGTATCAGAGTTACTATTATATAGATAACCCCAAATGGAGGGCCCGAGTTCTCTGACTTCAAAGATAATGATCTGAATTAAACCACAACATTTCACAAACACTTCCCAGTGACCCAGATAGGTCAGCCATAGCTCTGCCTCCTAGCCACAGAGACCCTTCCAAAGCTGAGTGAAACGCACACTTGTTCCTGAAGACAACAATTCTACCGGACGGAGAAGCACAAACTGGGAGTCAGGGGTCCGTCTTATTCCCGGGTTTGGGAATTCAAGGATCGACATGCAGCCTCAGTTTCCTTATCAGCAAAATGGGAGATCAACCTAGATTATCTCAGGGGTCTCTCCCAGCTCTCAGATCCTAGGAATCTATTAAGAAGAATAATCAACATGTCCTATGGTTTTTGTTTTTTGTTTTTTGTTTTTTTTGCACCAAAAACACCTGTTTTCTATAAGGCTCAGACTGCTGGTTGGGTTCCCCAAGGAACATGGAGACTGTCTTTGCCATTAGGTACATCTTGGGGTTCTCTTAGGTCTGACACAGAAGACACATGGCTTTAGGTCAAGAACCATTTCTTTATCAGGTGCCCCAAGCTGTTGATGGATTCCTGCGTCCCATGCATAAAGCTTAGGAAAGCATCCCCTAGAAGTTTCTGCGCTTGGAGAGTCAGTCTAATGTTCATCCCCAATCTCTCCTGCGTGGATGGTGAAGAGGAAGGACCTAGGGATGAGGCCATGTGTGCAGTGCTGGCTGGCTAGTACAGGTAAACATAATTTGACCTGGATTCACCCACAGAGCAAAGACTTGTCTCAGCCTCTGTCCACATCCTTTTGAAGCCCCTTCCTTTTCCTTATCTTTTGTGTCACTTACATGGGCCACCAGGGCCTGATGAGCACTCTCTTGTTTTGAACAACATCAGAAAAGAAAAAAAAAAAAAAGTCACCAAGCCCACAACCGTTTTCACCCCCCACCTTTCCTCCAGCCAAGCGGCAAGTTTTCACTGCACCCTCTCAGATGCTTTGCGGGGGAACAGAGTGCGGGGGAGGCAGGCCTCTGGGAAGGGGCAGAGCAGGGCGGGGGACGTGGGGCCTGGGCTGTGTGCTGACTGGCTGCCGCGCCAGCAGCCTCGGGGAGCTCGTGAGGGAGGTCTTAGCCTCCACACTCGCCCGATGGAACCCAAATGTGCATTTCACCAAGACCCCCAGGCGACGCGTAGACACAAAGTTTGAGAAGCTCAGCTTCTGAACAACTGAAGCGGGGTCCTACCTGTTGTGGAGGCTCTGGCCTCCTCCTGGCTCAGGGACTGACGGCCTCCAGGTGTTGGCATGTCTGGTAACTCAGGGGACACAATCTCTCAGCACAAAACTCACCTCAGCTCTAATTCCTTCTAAAAACAAAACAGCAGAACACGGAGGGGTGGCCATCTATGCGGCAGTGGAGTCGAGGGCAGATGGAGACACAAGATAAAGGCTGTCAGGGTTCCAGCTCCAGTGGGGGTCCCCTGGTCTGCGTCTCCTGCTCCGTCTCTCTGCTGTGGGACGTGGCCCCGTGGAGGGAGAGAAGAGAGTACCTCGTTCCAGCGCACTGCTCCTCTCCTGCTAGAAGCCCGAGCAGCAGAAGCTGCCCAGAGGCCCCTCTGGGAATGGTGGCAGGTGGTGATGGTCTGGTCTAATACTCAAAAGGAGAGAGCACATGCCTGGGAGGCAGGAAAGCTGGTTTGAATCCCTAACTCTGTTGCTGTGCGTCCTACAGATGCCTAAGCTTCCCCTCCCTAGCATGGGGGCAGTGAGATGGAGAAGTCGTGTTTCCAGCAATCCGCTGGAGGAAAAGTGTAAAGCAAAACAGCAGAGAAAAAGAAGCCAAGAGAGTCCTAGGGTCCCTCGCCCTCACTCACCTTCCCCCCAGACACAGCCCAGACCGAGGTGGCTCTCAGTTACGGTCGCTGATGTCAGCTGAAGAAGCCAGAAGCAGACACAGGTTCCTGCCCTTTGGTTGAGCAATGAATTCCTGGAGGCAACAAACCTACAACTATCCCAAAGGAAGATGCACCTGGGGACAGTGTTTCAGGGACAGTGATGGAGGCGGGGTGGGCGCAGGGAGTGGGACACATGGGGTCCCACCTGTGTCTTCCCAATTAAAATTCCTAGCAAAAATCCAAAATAAGATGAGAAACAGTTTCAACCTCAGAAGAGCTCAATTTAACTCTCAGTGTGAGTGGAAGCCCTGGGGATTGTCAGGATTAATAAGGCTCTCCTTCCCCTCTGCTACATGAAAGGTAGAAAGACTGCATCCATGTTCCTCTGAGCCTGTGGTAGGATCCCCTCCTGGGGCCCCGCCGTCCAAGCTCTGAGCATTTATCCCAAGTCCCAGCTCCAGGTTAGTAACCTAAAGTATTTCCTCCCCTCCATAGGCGGCACGCACATCAAAGACTCTCAGAAGACAAAATGACATCCAATCCAAAAACATACCAATAGTTAAAAATTACAGAGAGAAAAACCCTTCCCTTCCCACCTTCAAAAATAAATTGCTGTGTTTGCCCCTTGAGCTTCCAGACCCACTGTGGTGTGAGCTGGGGGGGCGGGGGCGCAGGGTGGGGGGTGAGCGAGGGGGTGGGCAGAGCTGAGAGCGGAGGACAGTTTCCGCTAGAAAGTCAGAGCCAGCCGTGGAAGCCAGAGACAGAGCTGGGAAGCTGGGTGCAAGAGAGAGGAGGAAAAGCCTCTGTCCCTGAATTTCAAGACTTTTCAGAGTTTTCAGAGAGGGAACTTAGGGAACTGGGGCAGCTGCCCGGCTGCAGGGGAAGGAAACTCCTAGGTGGCAATGTAGGGAAAGAGGATGCAAAGATGTCCTGCTGAGTCACACCTACGGAGTTGTCCTTCAGTCCTCCGCTGCAAGATTTCAGGAGGGAAAAAGTGTTTCATCATCCTGTTTTAAAGATGTACTGCTGTTTCTGACACTGTGCTGAGAAGCACTTTTTAAAAAATCCCAGATTTATTCCCATTAGATTAAAAAGAAACACCCCCCCCCCCGCCGGGGTACCACTCCCACACACTCTCCGACCCCCACTTTCTTCAGATGTTTGGAACCCCCTCGGCACGGTTCTAGGGAAAAGGGTCACAGCCAAGCTCTTCTCCGGTTCTGAGCTACAGGCCAGGGAAGTTCCAGTGTTTCTAAATTCCAGGAAAGATGCTTTCATGAAGGGAAAGTCTGTTGGACTAAGAGGTTCTGGAGATTTCCCTTGTCCCCACATGACCTCCAGAGATGCTCAGGCTAATTTATGATGGTCCTGGGAATTTCCACGGCCTCATTTAGCCTATCACCACGTAAATAGTTGTTAAGGACACAAAGCTGCCCAAAAGACAATCTGTCTGCTTCCTTTTCAAATTTCTATGTTTAGAAACCCTCTTGGCTTGTGGTTGAATTGTCAGATTCCAAAGGCATCTGAGGTCAAACCTTAATTATTTGTGCTCATGGACAATCATGAGAATTGCTCAGTGTACTTCTTACTGAGTTTTTTTTGTTTGTTTGTTTTTTGTTTTTTGGGGAAGTAAAATTACTTGTAGTAAAACACACAGATCTGAAGGGTACAATTTGATAAGTTTGGGCTGTTAACCAAAATTTCAGAAATGGAGACCTGATTAAAATATAAGAAGGCATCTGTTTGGGTTTATCAGGACTGCCCAGGAGACACAGATTTAAGAAGCCCTTGAACTGCGTCCCCATCCCCAGCAGCTACAAACTAGGGGAGGCTTATAAAGACAAAATAAGTAAGGTTCCAGTTAGTGACATGATTTGTTCGTCAAGAATTCCATGAGAGCTGGCAAGAAATGAGGGTGCTTGTTAAGTAAGGGTTGGTTGGGGTCTGAAATGGTTGCCAGTTACAGGGGGAGACCTTGAAACCATAAGATGCAGCTGCTAGCACATGTTGTGTCAGAAACAGCTGGCGGTGTCCTTAAGTTTGACACAGTTCAGGGAAAATTCCGGTTCTCAGTGGTGCAGGGCCGTGTCCAAGACCAAGTCCTGACTCCGTTTCTTTATGTCCATGAACCATGATTAGTCCATTACCATTTCAACTTGTCATCAGGGCACATATGTCCACCCACGTAACCAACGTCTCCATCACCTCCTTCCCGTCAACCCCCGCTGCTCTGTACCCTAGCTTTGTCTTCTCTTGAACTTCATGTAAACGGAATCAGTGTGTGTATTCTGCGTCCGTCTTCGTTTGTTCAACATAATGTTTGAGATTATTCAAAGCTGCTATAAATGTTTTGTTTTAGCCTTTTTGTAGACACATGCTTTCACACCCCCTAGATAAATCCTGAGGAATGGAATGGCTGGGTCGCAGGGCGGGTATATATTTAACTTCATTTAAAAAAAAAGTGAGTTTTCCAAAGTAATGGTTTTCTTTTGCACTCCTACCAGTAATGTGCATTCTAGTAGCTCTGTGTCCTCTGCAACATTTGGTGATGTCAGTCTTTGATCCATCGTAACCATTCTAAAGGACTATTTCATGGTGGTTTCCAACTTGCTTTTTCTTGATGTCTAATGATGTTTAGCGTCTTTTCAAGTGCTTACTGATAATTAAATACCTTCTTTGGTGAAGGGAACTTTCAAGTCTTTGCCCATTTAATTATTGGGTTATTTGACTTTTAGTCTTAATTTGTAGCTCTCTGTATAATGTGGACACAAGTCTTTTTGTCTGATTACGTGTCGCCAAGATTCTCTCCCAGTCTATCACTGTCACTCATTTTTTTTCCAGTTCCTTAATGTCTTAGGACGAGCAGAAGTTTTTAATTTAATATTCTTTTATGGTTAGTGCTTTTGGTGTCTTCTCTAGGAAATCTTGGCATGTCTGTAGCTTGCAAAGCTGTTTGCCTTTCTTTTAGAGGCTTAATAGTTTAACCTTGTATGTTTACATCTATAATGTATAGATCTGGTATATGGATCTTTTATGTTTAGAAATGTAATCAAATTAATTTTTGTACATGGAGTGAGGTTCTTTTTTCCCTATACATTTGTCATTTATTCCAGAAGAATTTGTGGAGATTTTTCCTTCCCTCATTGAATTGCCATGGTATGTTTCTTAAAAAAAAAAAACCCAACATGTGTGAGTCTATTTCTAGATTCTCTATTCCGTTTCATTATTCTATGTGTCTGTCCTTTTGCCCATATATACTGTCTTGGCCACTGAAGACTTACATAAAGCTTTCATATCAGCCTGGACCTGGTGCCTGTTGTGCTGGGTGGCGAGGCCCCTGATTCTCACTCTCTCCTGTTTCCTGTGGTCCTTCCTGTCCACTTATCTTATCCTACCTGTGGCTTTTCCGTAAAATCTCATCTCTTAAAGCAGGAGAACTTGTCATCAGATATACAGTGGAATCGTCGTTCTGATGAGACCAGTACCTCTTCCCCCTCAGTAGCTGAGCGCTCGGCCGTTTCTTTGAGTACTTTTAGTTGGAAACCAGTGACCTTTTTTTGGGCCAAGGGAGAGTCAGGTCTTCGTGGTATGAGGAGGAATCTGGTAAACTCAGAGGTGCGTAGGTGGGTGAGAAACACACATTTCCTACTCGCCAGACATTGAGTGAAGCACTTCACACATATTTCTCCAAAAAAAGGAAAAAGCCCTACAGAAGCATTCATTGCAGAAAGTTGGACAATCTTTATCTCCTGCAAAGTATCTCTCACAGGCACACGTCCCTCAATCAAATCTACACGGCTTTCCTCTCTTCCTTTCTTCATAGCCCTCGGTCCTTCTCTTTCTAAATTCGCTCAGCATGAAGCATATTTAGAATAAAGCCTCATTCATTTCCATTCATTTAGTTTGAAACACATTGTAGTTTGGAGGTGAACTTGGCTGAAGTTGAATTGTGAGTGATCTCTGATAGGAAGGTTTCTAAAGAAATGCGGTGACAGCCTTAGTTTCTTTCCAGGAAAAAGTCGGGTACCTGTAAGCCCCTTCTATGAAGCGAGGAAACGTGTGATTAGATTATTGCGTGGTGACTACGCCCATGCTGGGAAGCTCCTGCACTCTTAATTCGCTTTTTGTTTTGTTTTGTTGTTTTGGCAGGGGTTTGTCTTCAGGACCCACCAAATATCAGAAATGCCACGTTCAAGATCCTCAGGTACGAGGTCGGCACCACGTTAAACTGTGACTGCGAGAAAGGCTTCCGCAGAACGAGCAGCAGGCGGCCCTACATGCTCTGCACAGGGAACTCCAACCACTCTTTCTGGGAAAACAGATGTCAGTGCGACCGGATTTGTAAGTGTTTCCATTCGTAACCGAGGAGGGAGAGACAAACACTGTAGCAAACGGGGAGACACAGCTTCAACTTTTCTTCCCTCCGCCCTACAGACAAAAATCGGCCAGCCCCATCAACGTGACAACTAATCTTAGTGGTTCTTGGAATAGTCATCCACTGAGCAAATATGTCATGAGAGCCTCCTAGTTCCAAGGACTGTTCTAGGCACAGGGGATATGACAGACCCGGCCCCCAGGGAACTTACACTTTAGGGGGAGGGAGGGACAGACACGGTGCTAATAGTTACTAAACAATTAAAAATAATTCTAGTTCACAGTGATGTGACTACAGCTAAGGGTACTGAACTGTACACTTAAAAATGGTCAATATGGTGAAGTTTATGTTATGAGTCTTTTATCACAATATTTTAATTGAAGTATAGTTGATTTACAATGTTGTGTTAGTTTCAGGTGTATAGCAAAGTGATTCAGCTTTTTATATATATATACACATATATACACACACATTCTTTTTTAGATTTTTTTCCATTATAGGTCATTACAAGATATTTAATAGTAAATTCTTGTTGTCTATCTGTTTTATGTATAGTGGGGTGTATCTGTTAACCCCAAACTCCTGATTTGTCCCTCCCCTCCTTTCCCCTTTGGTATCCGTAAGTTTGTTCTCTCTGTCTATGAGTCTGTTTGTTTTGTAAATAAGTTCATTTGTGTCGTTTTTTTTTTTTAGATTCCACATATGAGTGGTATCATACGGTATTTTTCTTTCTCTTTCTGGCTTACTTCACTTAGTACGACAATCTCCAGGTCCATCCATGTTGCTGCAAATGGCATTATTTTATTCTTTTTTATGGCTGGGTAGTATTCCACTGTACAAATATACCACAGCTTCTTTATCCAGTCATTTGTCCATGGACATTTAGGTTGTTTCCATGTCTTGGCTGTTGTAAACAGTGCTGCTGTGAACATTGGGGTGCAGGTATCTTTTTGACAAAATCTTTACAACAAAGAGGCGTGTTACAGGACAGGTTTTTTTGTCATTGCTTTGGGATGGCTTCTCTCTAACTTTTAAATGAACTGCTTTGGGGACACAGAGGGGTGGGTGGGTGGCCTGTGGAGTTATCACCCTCGTCATAGTCACACTCACTCCCAAGCCCAGTGTTGATGGGTCAGTGGCCAAAAAGGAGTCCTTTTAGGGGAGACACACACAAAAAGAATTCCACCAGAAAAATCTCTGTTCTTTCAGAAATATGTATAGGCCATTGTCATTATGTACACAAATCCTGACTGACAGGCCAGTGCTGGGCTGGCCATGCACGTGCCCCACTGAGACACCCCCCCCCCGGGTTCATCTTCATAACCCCAGCCCCCCGTGTGGCCAGGCACATCACAGGTGCTGGAAAGGCACCCTTTCTGAGTGACTGAACGCAGGGAGAGCAGTTTCTCTTCGACGCATTTGTGACGTTATCTCCCTCCTTCCATCCATACTCTCCAGCCTCCCCAGTAAAACAAGTCACCCCCAGACCCGAAGAACAGAAGGAACAAACACCTACCAAAACGCAAGGCCAAATGCAGCCCACAGACCAGGTTAAGCTGCCAGGTAAGAGGTGACTCTGGACGAGCCAACCATCCCCTTGCAGGCATAGGATGCGTTCCCCAAAGGAGGAGAGTCTGTCCCACTGTCCCCTTTTCTAAGGACACTGTGTGCAGTGTTTGCAGGCTGTTTGCCCAGCATTTCAAGCCTCTTACAGCAGCCAACCTGGGCTCTGGGCTTCCTCCAGATTTGGGAGCTGGCCAGATAGAATTCAACTCACTTCACTTCAAAAAGTGCATCTGGGGATTCGCTGTGCCAGGCACTGCGGCCAGAAGATGCAAACCCAGTAGACAGTGGTCCCTGCCCTCGAGGAAATGCTCTGTTTTCCCTTTAAGTACCAGACAGTGTCCTCCAAGCAAAGCAATTTACTTCCAGATGTTTCTTACAGGACAGGGCTGAAAAGTGTGCGATGCCACACCGGTGAGTCTCGAAGCTGCGGGCACACCTCTCCCCGCCGATGGGCAGCGGGCAAGCAAGTGCCCTGTTACCCAGTGGCTGCCCCAATGTTCCAAAATTAATGATGTCGAAGTCAAGACATAACATCAGGGAGAAAGAGAGGCCATTAGGAAGAGCTGAGCTTTGCGGGGACCAGCTGACCTTACAAAGACCCTGTGGTCTGACGCTCATTTTATAACCTTAGAAAGCACTTCACCACATTATACATGCCTGCATTCAAACCTCAAAGCCCAGTGAGTCGGGGAGCAGGAAATATTACTTCAATTCACTGAAGAAACTGAAGCACAGAGACATTTAAAGACTTGGCTAAACTCATGTAAGAGGACTGAAAGCAGGCTTCGGGCCTCCCAAATTCCAGTAGGGATATTGCTGATTATTTAAACTAGTTTGAATTTACCTTCAGCCTCTACAAATTAAAAAACAAAAAGACACAATGACTATTTCAGGGGCTGTGGGCAGCATGAAGTTTCCAGCCCTTTCCACTCCAACTTTGCGCTGGAACGAGGTTTCAGGACACGTCTAGGGGCTTCTTTGTCTCTGCTTCCCCCACATTTCCCTCCACAATTACTGAAAGTTTTCTCAAGAGGTCAGCGTGTGTCGTCCTTACTCAAGAGATAACCAGCTCACTCTGGCTAAAGGATGCTTCACAGACTGTCTTAATTTGGAGGTTTTCTCTTGGAAGCAGCAAACCCAATTCAGATGGGTTTGGATGGCTATGAATTTTGCCGGCTGTCAGGCAGTCTGAGTCTGAGACTAATGCACAGGTTCGGTGGTGATTTGCAAGGCACTGCGGTAGAGCAGACTGCTGGGGCCGGGACCCTCGGTTCCTACTGCAGAGGGGTTATAGGGGTTACAGGTTATAGGGCTCCTGCTGTTAGAAGGTATGTTGGGTGCTGGAGGTTGTGGAAGGTCAGAGCATACACGCAGCCTCCCGTGTCTGGGGTTGGAGGAGATACGTGTTTCCACATGTCTAGATTGGGGGGCGGGGAGAGCATGGACTCTGAGATTAAATTAGAACAGGACACAATCTCTGGGGTTAAAGGTCACCCAGGCTTGGTTTTAGTTGTGTGAGTGGAAAGTTACTGAGCATGGGGAATTTTCAGAGGCCTTAAAAGGGCTCACATGGGGCGGCTTCAGGCATGGCTTGATCAGAGATCAGGCTCCATTTGTCCAAGACGACCTTGGTGCTCCCCTCCTCCTGGCTTTGGATTTGTCCCCAGTCCTTCCCCATGGTCCCAAGATGACCACTAGCTGCAGTTCGAGGGTGTGCTTCCTCACTTAGCACTGGGGACCCAGGTGGTCTCCACAAGTTGGCTTAAGCCCGCCCTCAGCCCTCAGCTGAGATGACTCTTTCCACATCCGTCCATTTAGCAAATCCCTCGCCACTGGCAGAAGTAACTGCTCATTCCTCTGTGTTCACAGAGCAAGCTGTTTCTCAGCTGTCACCCTCCCCACGTTCTGCCTGCACACGCTGCCCCGCCCAATCCACTGTCTGCTCCTTGTGGGGGACTGGGTCTTTGTGCCTTTCCACAGAGTGCCTGACATGAAGATGTTACCAATACTCATTGGTTGGTAGGAAGGAAGGAAGGAAAGGAGGGAGGGAGGGGGGAAGGACAAAGAACCAAGGTCCAGTCTCTAGAAAGAGGCACCTTGGATTCACTCTCAGCACCTCCCCAACTTGCCTTTGGAACTTCCTTTCCTTCTTCCAGGTCACTGCGAGGAGCCTCCACCCTGGGAACATGGATCTTTGAAGAGAATTTATCATTTTGTGGTGGGGCAGACGGTTCACTACCAGTGCGCCCAGGGATTCAGGGACCCGCGGAGAGGCCTTGCCAAGAGCATCTGTGAGATGATCAGAGGGAAGATGAGGTGGACACAGCCGCAGCTCAAGTGCAGAAGTGAAACAGAGAACAGTCAGTTCCCAGGTTCGGGGCTGCTCCCGTGCCCCCCCCCCCCCCCCCCCCCGCCGCCGCTTCCCTCCGGCAGACCAGGCTGGAATTCCTGAACAACCGGCCACGTGATCTTGGGCAAGGCTCTTCACCTCCTGGGGCCGCTGTTTTTCTCACTCTAGAAAATAGACTAGATAAACTGCAAGATTTCCATCACCTGAGGTACCCCGGACTCTGAACAGGGAAAAGTAGCAGGAGATGGAAGAGGAAGAAAGGGCTTCCGAGGACCCCGGGTGCCCCCTCCCCAGCAGTAATGCTGCCCCCTTTTCTAGCTGGTCCTGAGACGCCCCTTCTTCCTCTAAACTCCCAAGGCTTCCTTGCCTTCAAAAAGGAAAGCCCAGCGCGCCGCGCACCCCCTTCTAACCTCCTGGCACCAACTTGAGCGCAGTATTTGCGCAGCCACCAGCACGCCCCTGCCTCCGGTGCAAGTCCCACCTGAGCTTGGACGCAGTGCAAATGTGCAGACAAAGGACTTCCCACCAGCAACACACTCATTCACACACACAGACAAGCCGCCTAACTTGAGGTCTTCTGCTACTTTCATTCTGAAGCCGTGTTACCATTTCTCCGGGCAAGTCCCTTACACGTGACACTGTCAGCGGAGTCTTCTCTCACCCCGGGTCCCCGGACCCCGTGCCTCCTTCTTGGATCCTCTGGGGAGGCTGTGTTTCTTTCCCGCCCTCAGTGAGCCACGTGGCCTGCTGGCCGTGCCCACCAACAACGGGGAACCTTTCACAGAGAAAAGCTATCCTTTTGTGCATCTCTGCTTTGTTTGACAGTTCAGTGGTATTTGTATTCTGACGACCTGTTTCCAAACTGCAGAAGGAAACCAGGGTTGAGTAGGAAGTCAGGATGAAAGCTGCTCAGAGTTCCGTGGAAAGCCGGGGTCGGGGTCACAGGTCCCTCTCTCCTGCTCTCCTGGGGCCACTGACCCACCTCCCTGGGGCCCTGATGGAGAGCTGTGTGTGTGGCACCCCCAGATAATGTGCCCAGAACCAAGCGTCACACCTCAGCTAGTGCGTCTCGGGTCAGCTGAGGTGGGGGGGAGGGGTGGGTGTGAGCTCCCCACCCCCCACCACCTTCAGTTCCACAAGCATCCTTACTCTCTCCCCCAGGTGATGAAGATCCTCCGCTCAGCACCGAGGCCCCTCCTGGGAGCGAAACTTCCCGTCCCTTAACAACCCAGAGGACAGGTACTGCAGGTTCCACTAGGGTTTCTTTGAAGGTGAAGCTTGGCCATTAAATCATCATGTGGGGAAGGGAAGAAGTCCACCCAGAGCAGAACAGTTCCCCCCAGCAGAGGGGTCAGAGTTGCCAGCAGGTGCCAGAGATGGTCACACATCCGCATCCGACCTCCCAGGCCTCCCATGCGGCAGGTGTCAGCGGAGAAACAAGACGGGATGGGAGGGCTCCTCAAGGCGGAAGAATGAAGAGCTTGCCCAGCACTCCCCCAGTCTCTCCATCCGCCTCCAAGGGTCTAGCCTCCCGGGAAGCCAGGGCCTCCCCAGCCCCGAGCAGTCCCATAACTAGAATAAACTAGCGTCTTCCCCTCCGTCTTTTGCACAGATTTTGAAGAACACACAGACATGGCTGCCACCATGACGTCGTTCATACTTACAACTGAGTATCAGATCGCAGGTGGGTAGTGAGCAAACGTGCCCCAGATAGAGACCATGGGACTAGTACTTGGTGGGTTGGTGAGCTGGTTGCTTAATTAGTTTAAACTAATTTTTTACACTATATAAGACCAGTCCAGATAGTAACATAACTTGGAATCACAGGACTCGGTTGTAGGTAGTTGTATGGTCTCAAACCATCCTCCTGACCAGATGCTAAAGGACAAAATAGCCAGCGCCTGGCTGTGAGGGGTGAGGCCAGGCTGGAGGGACGTGGTAGAACCAGGGAGAGAGAGAAAACACAGAAACAGAGTAGAATGCCGGTCACCAGGGACCTGGTGGGGGAGGGGGGCTGGCAAATGAGATGTTGGTCAGAAGACACACACTTCCAGTCAGAAGATGAGTAAGTTCTGGGTCGAATGTTCAGCGTGGTGACTAGTTAACCATGCTGCCCCGTAGACTGGAAAGTTGCTAAGAGAAGGAATGGTAAAAGAAATGGTAATTTTGTGACCTGATGGAGGTTTTAGCTAACTCTGTGGTGCCCTCACTTTGCAACTTACAAGTATTTCAAAGCAACTCTAACATGCTAAGCGGAGACAATGTTACACGTCAATTCTCTCTCAGTGAAGCGGGGAGAGGAGAAAAACAGGCTTTGAGGCACATCTAAGATAGACAGACAGACAGACAGACGTGATGGATGTTTAGACAGACAGACAGACAGACAGACAACTCGACAGTTCCAGGACCACAGGAAAGTAGCATCTGAGAAATACGAACACTTTCGGAAGGCGCTATAACGTGTGTACCGTTTCTCTTTATATTTCAACATTTCTTGCACCCATCGCCAGCCTCACTCAAGGCCTCTCCAACTGAGGCCGGGCCTCTGAACCTTTTTAAAGAAAGTGCCTGTCAGCTCGCTCCCTCCAGAAAGAGCGGAGCCCCCTGAAGAAAGGCTTGTGCCCTTTCAGTCCCCAGACCCCAGTTCTGGGGGCGCCTCCACAGAAACCCTGCGGGGGCGGGAGCTGCATTCTGAAAAGGGGCGGCAGATGGACGGAAGGACCCCGCAGCGCTCACCGGCCCGGGAGCCCTTTGCCGAGGGTGGGGGGGACGGACTCACGGGGGACTGGCTTTCTCAGCCCTGGGCTCGGGGTCTGCGCTGAACCGCCTCTCTGTCGACAGTGGCCGGCTGCGTTCTCCTGCTCATCAGCATCCTCCTCCTGAGCGGCCTCACCTGGCAGCGGAGATGGTGAGTCCCGCGTGATCCCGGAGGCCCCGCCCTGGGACGCACCTGGGCAGGGCTCCCCTCCCCCCACCCCTCCCCCACCCCTCCCCCTCCTCCGCCAACTGCCTGCGTTTGGGGAGAAGCAGAGGGCAAACAGCCAGGCTCGAATTCCCAGAGTCAACCCAGAGACTTAAAGCCGCGGGGAAAGGGGAAAGCCAAGGAAACGACCATCCATTGAGCACCTACTGTATGCCAGGCTGGGGGCTGACCTTCCGAATAGTGTAGCGACCTGTCTTCTCAGAAGCCTTTGGAACAGCCACCGCTTAGGCAGGTTAAGCCAAGCAAACAGGGTGGCAGAATCCACGACTTCCGTCCCCCACGCGTGCCCCCCAGACGCGCACACCTGCGCCCCCTGCACCAGGAACCTGACCCGCGTGGCCCCTGCGTGACCTCGTTTACGGGAACTCGGATTCTCAGCCCAGGCTGAGAGCCACCGGAGAGAGCATAAAAACACCAATGCTTGAGCGGGACCCCGACAACGGTGCTTTTTTTTTTTTTAATTGAGATAAAATTCATCATTTTAACCATTTTAAAGTGCATAATTCAGTGGTTTTTAGCAATGTTGCGTGTGCACCACCACTACCTAATTCCAGAACCTTTCCATCACCCCAGAAAGAAGCCCACACTTCCCAATTCCCCAGGTCCCTTCCCTGACCGCCCGTGATTTACCCCCCACCTCCACGGGCTTGCCTGGTCCGGACAGTTTGCGTGACTAGAGTCATACACCCTCTGACCTTCTGTGCCTGGGACTTTTTTACAAGTTAGTGTTTTTGTGGTCATGTTGGGGAAATCATGTGTAGCATTAACGGGACCAATGAGAACAAAACAAAATGTTACAAATGTGATATTTGTGATTTGGGATAAAATTTCCAGTGTCTTCATGACACATGGATTCAAAGGGTACAGGAATGAAAGTGATGTACTCGGGGAAACTTAGACAAGTCAAAAAGTGGCCCTGTGATGACAAACACAATGATATTTAAGATGCAAGAAAAGAGATTGTTTAAAATATACTAATTCGCAGTCAAAAAAAAAGTACTTCTTAAAAAGCTCCTCCAACGCATCTAGTACGCACACATCAGTTTAGGTAGCCCCACTGATGCAGAAAAACGTGGTACAGCTCAGTTGTGACAGCAACCTGCATCCCGCCCGGCGACTAAGCAGCACTGGGAGAGCTGGAGAACTCAGGTTGATTACGCCAAGGGGCCCAGCAGAGTTAACACTCTAAACTCCGGACCCCGTCTGTAGGTTTACACAGGCTTTTATAGGCTGCCAGTTTACACTTTGCAACATCATATGCAAATAAGGCATAACAAAAGTTGACTAATTAGGAACAAGCTTTGTAGAAATGGACCAATCAGGAGGGAGAGAAATAACCAATCAGGAGTGAGCTCAGGGAACCAATAGAATTTTAGGGGTAAGTTCCACTTTCCT
The DNA here is from genome assembly GCF_009834535.1 of Camelus ferus. NCBI lineage: Eukaryota > Metazoa > Chordata > Mammalia > Artiodactyla > Camelidae > Camelus > Camelus ferus. Next base: position 3,317,341 of record NC_045730.1, on the reverse strand, counting down.
AGGAGTAAGCCGTTTCAGCGGCAAAAAGCGAGATAGAGCCTCTGGGCTAGGGAACCAGGTGGTGCTGGAGGAGAGCAGTGGCCCTGCCTGGGGGTCCTGCCAGTCTTTTTTATGGGGCTTCCCACCTCACCACGAAAGGCGGGTGGTTCTGAAAGTTGAGTGCATCAGCCTCTCCCAGTGGGCCGGCCCAGAGTCTCTGACCCAGCGGGCTCAGGGAGGGGCCTGAGAAAGCACTTTCTAACAGATCCCCAGGTGATGCTGGCGCACGTTTCCAGGGACCAATTTGGAGGACCCTGCACTGACTGTGACGAATCAATAGAGTGAAATCATCACTCTCACACACACACACACACACACACACACACACACACACACACACACACACGGCCAGTCTCTCCCTCCGTTTAGACGAGGACTGTAAGGACCTACTATGTGACTCTCCCCACTACCCAGGGAATCCCCTAACCCCCCCCCCCCCAGTGCACTCTGCCAACCCTGGCATAAACCCCCAGGAAGACCTTGAGAAGACACAGATTCACCCCCCAAAATCCCAAAGCTCTTTGACCCTCAATCTTGCCTACCCAGAGAGAAACCATCAGAGTCCTTCCATTCTTTTTTTTTTTTTTAAGAAGCAGAACTTCATTCATTTATGTATTGAGGAGGGGAGGTAATTAGGTTTATTTATTTGTTTTTTAGGTGACGGTACTAGGGATTGAACTCAGGACCTTGTGCATGCTAAGCATGCACTCTACCACTGAGCTGTACCCTCCCTCCTCCTTCCATTCTTATGCTGATTGTCAGGCCCACAATAGACTCTTGGTTTTATGTGAATTTAAAAGCACAGATTATTGCCATGCAAAATATAAGCCCTCTAGGTTATGAGAGTAGGAACTGTTCACATCCCTGGCAGCCTACCACACTCTCTGCGCGCTGCTGACTCGTGGGATGCATTTCAGGATTACGTGAGGTGATGCGGTAAAGTGCCCAAGGCTGTCAGGACTCAATACTTAGTTCCTCTCCTTGCTTCACTGACAGGACTTGATACCTGTCAAAAATCTTTCTATTTGTGAGCTTAAAGACCCAAAGCCTTCAGACACAGAGGGGATGAAGCTATCTGGGAGAGGTAAAGGTTTGGAGTTAATGTTGTCAAACAAAGAACTCCTGAAACCGTGAGTTCCCACAAGATCTCCCAGAACTGCAATCTCCAGGAGACACAAACGGACACTCAGATTGACCCCTCTATGGGAAGAGCTGGTCCAAAATCCTTCCTAGCATCGAATTTCATCTGAGGCTGCCCTCTTGTGGCCCAACAGAAGTCCTACATGTTAGGGTTTCATTATGAGCAATTACCGGGAGCCCGCAAAGGGCCAGAGCTGGCAGGCTTACACCGGCTCCTGAGAGCCGAAAGTTAGATCTTCTGAAATTCTGCAAACTGTTCTTAAGCATAGCCACTATTAAAAATTAAAGTACATAAACTTGAAGTTAAATAAGTTATATTAAAACAAAGTTTTCAAAATTTCAAAATTTTCAGTCTTCAAAATTCATCACTTTCTAATTATTTCACTACATTTTGCTGCTTTCTGTGATCTCAGCATGATTTGCATCCATGTATCCCTATCGAGGAAGTACTCGATGTGTGCTGGTTTCATCCTGCACATCTCTCCCCAGTTCTGTGTTCAGGGATTGGCAGCCTGAAACTGGGCGTAACGGGAAACCATGGAGACGGGCAAACTTCAGAGAGGGTTGTTAAGCATTTCAGAGCACAGCAGTTCTTGGGGCTCCCATGGGCGCCCTGCACAAGGCAGGAGGTAACCAGATGTTCCCGCAGGCTAAGTAAGGGCTGGGCAAAGTCTAGGACGTGGGGCGACTCTGGGCTTTAGAGTGTTGACGGTGGGGCTGTAGTCACTGCGCACGAGGATGAAACGGGAAGTGAGGATGGAGTAGTGTGCCCTGAGGGGAGTCACCCCAAGGCAGAGCCTGTCCTCTAGTCCCTTCCCTGAGACCACGGCCTCCACACCCATAACCGTCCAGCTCCCAGGCTCTTCCTCAGCGCCGTCACTGCACTGTGATTGAATTAACATGCTGTGAGAGCCACGGGGCTGCTGTTCTTGGCTTCTGGAGGGATGGCGAGGCCTTGAGGCCAGCGTGTGGGAAGGTCATCATATCCTGGGACTTTAAAGTTAGCAGATCAGGGATGCTGTGTTGTACACCAGAAAGTGACACATTGTAACTGACAGTATTTCAACTAAAAAAATTAAGTTAGCAGGTGAATCAATGGGGGCTTATGTTGAATGTTCTACCCTGTCCGTGTAGGGTGGGGACCACGTTTTCCTCGGGGCCACATTACTCTTGTGATTATGACTGGATTGCATCACTACAGGAAGAAGAGTAGAGGAACCATCTAGAAAACGAAGAGTGCTGAGAAGCCAAGAACAGCCCACCGAAGCCATGGACCACAACCCAAATCGAAGATGCTGAACACTCATCCAAGAGGCACCTCCTGCGGTGCCGGGAGTTTCGGAAAGCCCTGAAGCCACATCACAGAACACCAGGCACCTGAAGCCCCATCGGCGCCAGCTCTGTAGCATCAGCGAGTGAGCCTGACCTGTGTCCAGGCAGCAAGTCCCAGGCTGCTGGAGGAACGGGCAAGAACCCTTGAAGTCTTGGTCTTATTTCATGTATACGTGTTAATTCAAGCACAGCCAGCGTGGAAGTCCCTCCACACCACACACAGTATAAAGAAAAGTCACTTCATGCTAAGGTTTTCCCACCTTCCCTGTTTAGAAATCCCAAGGAGAGCCCTCGCACTAATGTAAATAGATAGGCACAGGCTCTGCCCCGCGTCACTGGACCGCGTCCCTCGATCTTTGTGGATCCTTTCCCCGCCTCCGGGTAACTAGCTCGTCCTCCTGGTCACACCCTTTCAGGAATGCCCTCTAAGAACTCGGACTGGGAACTAGGGAACCTTTTGTCCTTAGCTCAGGCCTCTAAACTAGCTGCCTTGCACTGAACCTTCAATGTGGAGTTTCTGCAGAACAGAGGCCGTGGTGGGATCATCTCTGGGTGACACCCACCGAGCGCAGCCAAGGCCTTGGGACTGCAGACTTCAGCATTTGAAAGGATTTCACAGGCGTTAATGTTGGGAGAAGGATAAATGATGGGTGATTCCTGTCGGAGAGCTTTGGCTGAACATGACCGGGGGCCTCTTTAAGAACTAGTTTCTTGGGGATGGCTATAAATGTTACTCTGCCTCTAACCTGCAAGAATTTGACGTTTACAGACAGACACAAACGTGCACATTGCCAAAGAAGTGCTGTAAAAACACTGATGAGGGAGCAATACATTCAGTGTTTTAAGAAAGGAGAGAAAGAAGGAAGTAAGGAAAGCCACAGAGATTATCCTGACAGAAGGTAATTATGGAAGAGGTCACACCAGTGGTCCTCACACCATTAGCCAAACGTTGAACAAATCAAAGTCACCTGAGGCCTTGATAAAATGCAGACGGCGCGGCCCATCTCCAGGTTCTGAGTCAACAGGTCTGGGGTGGTGCCCGAGAATTCACCTGCTGCTGGTGATAGCTGGTCCTGGGACCACACTTTGAGAACCGCTGGGTTTATACCTCCCCAGGCCCACCCGCCCTCCTCTCCTACTGGAAAACTCAGCGTCAGGTGCTGAGATGTCAGTGAAGGTTCTTGTTCAGACTCTTGTGTAAGATCTTAGTTCTCCAATCAGTTGACTCAGATGTCCTGGTTGAATAAAATCACCTGATAATGAGATTAAGGAAAATTTTTAACTAGCAGCCAGTTTTCATTTCTGAAAGGGCAGGAAAGCGTAACTTAAAAAAAAAAAAGGGCAAATGTCAGCAGGTCCATATTCCAGATTAAAGAACTCTTTTCTGTCCTTTCTGTGACCTTGAACCAAGTACAATCAGATTCCACTGCCAGCATTCCCCCGAGTATATATGTTTTCTGGGCAAACTAACATTGAGAGAAATCTCAGATTAGAAAAAAAAATTTAATCTTATCTATCTTACTTGAGTAAAGCTGAATTATCATTACTCATTTTGGGGAAGGGGGTGGTCTATGGGAGCCAAATTTTTTTCATAATACAGTTGAGCCTTGGAAAACACAGGTTTGAACTGCGAGGGTTCACCTATATATGGATTTTTTTTTCAATAGTCAATCCTCTAGTACTACACGATCCATGGTTGGTTGAATCCACAGAGGCAGAACTGCAGATACAGAGGAACCATCGATACGTAGACACTGGGGATACAGAGGGCCGATTATAACTTACACGTGGACTTTTTACTGCAGGGAGGGGTGGTGCCCTAACCCCCCATTGTAATCACAATGCTATTTACTTTTTTTCATGATCCTTCTCTTACCAGTGTACGGGGTGGGGAGCGGTGCCAGAAGCTACATATGTGATGCTGTCATCACTCTGGTGTTAACATATAATGAGTTTGTTACTGTTGTTTATAAAATAATTAATACATATTTTTTAATTGCTTGGTTTTAATGTCTAAGGATGGCAAATATCACTAAATGTAAGTACATAAACAAAAGGTTTTGGAGCGTCTCAATACTTTTTAATAATATAAAGAGGTCTTGAAGTTAAGCCAGAAAGAGAAAGAAAAATACCATAGGATTATATCTGGAATCTAGGGGAAAAAAAGATTCAAATGAGCTTGTTTACAAAATAGAAACAAACAGACTCACAGACATAGAGAACAAACATGGTTACCGGCGGGGAAGGAGGTGGGAAGGGATAAATTGGGGGTTTGAGATTTGCAGCTACTAACTACTGTATATAACATAGATATACAGTTCCCTCTGTACAGCACAGGGAGCTATACTCCATATTTTGTAGTAACCTAGAATGAAAAATAATACGAAAACAAATATGTGTATGTACATGTGTGCCTGGAGCACCGTGCTGTGCACCAGAAACTGACGCAACATTGTAAACTGACTATATTTTAATTTTTAAAAAGTGGTCTTGACAGATGGCTCACAAGTATCACGGGTCATTTCAGAAATGCAAACCAAAACCACAGTGAGATAGCACTTTAGACCCACTGAAAAGACTTTAGGGGGAGAAAGAGAAACAGCACCTCTCGACAGGCATTTGGAGAAACAGGAATCCTCACACGTGGCTGGTGGGAATGTGAAGTGGTGCAGCCACTGTGGGACACAGGCTGGTGATTCCTCAAAAAGTTAAACCCAGCATCGCCAGCAATTTCCCTCCCGGGTATGTCACCCAAGAAAGATGAAGGCCTATGTCCACACAGAAACTTACACACGGCCATTTATAGCAGCCTGATAGCCAGAGAGTCAAGAGATGGGAACGACCCAAATGTCCGCCAGTGATGAATGGATAAGCAAATTGTGGTCTCTCCACACACTGCAACCGACAGCAGTCTGACTCAGCCAGAAGAAAGCAGTCAGTCCTGAGGAAGGCTGCAGTGTGACGAGCCTCACAGACACTGCGCTGAGTGAAAGCGTGACGAGAAAGGTCCTGTGTCATACGATTCCTCTTACATGAAATGTCCAGCGGGCGGCTCCAAAGAGACAGAACACTTTTTCCCTCCAGGAGGTAAACAAGTATCTCAGGCAGAGCAGCACCAGTTCTCTGTGCTGACTTGGCTGCTCCCTGACTCATCTCCAGAGAATGACTGCAGTTAGCTGCCAGCGTCCCTGAAGGCTTGTCCAAAAACATGGGCCCCCAAGGGGATGCTCCCGGAAGACGAGCATTCTGGCCAAGTCAGGAGCCAGAGGAGAGAGCTGCAGAGATCTCCGACACCAGCCCCTGCTGTCCCCGCTCCTCCTCTGAAGGCGTGCAGGGCAGAGCCCACTTCCCTATGGTGTTGCAAAGCAGGTGCCTCCCTGCCCTTCCGTGCCCTGTTCTCCACCGCTAGGGGCTGGAGCTTCGCAGACTACACTTCCCAGAGGCTCCTGCCCCAGCTGCGGGCTAGGTGGCCGATGGGAACTCCCAGAAAGAGTTTGGAAGGCAGATTTTAAAAAGAGCAACCTCAGTCCTTCCTTTCTCCATCAGCAAGGGGTGGTTCTGGGCTCCAGCAGCCCCAGTAAAAAGAGCAGCAGCCGGCTGCCAGTACAGCCTCCCCAAATCTGCCGCCATCCCAGCAGCACTGACGTGCCCTCCAGCGCCAGCCGCTCGCGCTGCTGGGCTCCTGCCGCGCCACCTCCTCCCTCTGCTCCTCCAAGCCTTGCTTCCTGCAGCACAGACCTTTCCCATTTTGCCCCTTTAAGCCCTTCAGACACTTTAGTGAAGGGATCCCTGTATCAAATAAGCTCCAGCTAGGATTCCATTGCTGGCCAAGATGGAAGGTTAGGGGCTGAATTTACCCTCAGGCCTGAAACAACTGAAAAGTGGGGTTAAATATATGAGATGACAGTTGTCAGGACACTGGATGTGAGGCCGTGAAGGGTACTAGCCCCTGAGGCTTGAGGAACACATGGGCTGCGCCCACGCCGGCCCCAGCTTGCTGTCTTGAGGAAGTTCCAGGCGTGGGGCGGGGAGGAGGAGCCGGGCGGGGACCAGACACGCTGATCTGGAGATGGAGCAGGGGTCCGGGGAGACCCAGGCCACGCAGCTCCCAGGGGGCAGCACAGAGAGGAAGCCCGGGGACCCGCAGGCTCCGGAAGGACCGCATGAGTGCCCTTTATTTCCGGAGAGCGCTGACCACCGGACGTGGGGGAGGAAAGTGCTCAAGTCCCGTTAGAGACGGGAGGGGCAGCACTCCTCTCACCCCACTCACACGGGGTCGAGAGTAACGCCCGTTCCCCCCTCCGCCAGGCTGAAGCACCTCTAATGCCTTTCCTCGTGGGCACGGGGCAGAGGGCGTGGAGGGGCCTTGCCTCAGCAGGGGGAGCAGCTACTCCGAGACCTCAAGCTGCTCTAATCCTGCCTGACACACCTTGAAAGGAAGACCCAAAGGGGTCGAAGTGTACCCAAGCCGTCAGCTGCCTCCCTGAACCAAGCTCGAGGACGTCTGCAGGAATGCAAAAATATCCAACAGCCAGCAAGACAGAGCCCACAGCCCAGGCAAGACTTACCAGCCATGCAAACAAGCAGGAACATATGACTCATGAGTAAGGGGCAGTCAATCAAAACCAAAGTGGAACTGAAAGAGACATTAGCGTTAGCAGGCAAGCTCATTCAGACAGTAACTAGAACTTTATTCCATTTTTTTTAAGCTAGAGTAAAGATTATACATGCTAAGTGGAAACATGAAAGGTATTTTTTTAAAGACCTAAATCAAATTTCTGGGGTTTTTTTAATTGAAGTATAGTCGATTTACAATGTTTTGTGAGTTTCTTCTGTACAACATAGTGATTCTGTTTTGTATGTATATATAAATATATATATACTTTTTCATATTCTTTTTCATTATAGGTTATTACAAACTATTGAATATAGATCCCTGTGCTCTACAGTAGGACCTTGTTGTTTATCTATTTTATATATGATAGTTATTATCTGCAATTCCCAAACTCCCTATTTATCCCTCCCCTTCCCCTTCCCCACCTGGTAACCGTAAGTTCAAATCAAACTTCTGCATGTGAAACTATAATACCTAGGACTAAAAATCCATTTGATGGGATTAACGGCAGATTAGACACTGCGGAAGAGAAGATTGGTGAACTTGAAGACAGCAATAGAAACTGACCAAAATAAAATACAGAGGGAAAAAAAGACTTGGGAAAAAATAGCCACATCTGTGACCTCTGGGAAAAATTAAAAAGAAACCATCTGAAATAAAACACAGAGGGGAAAAAAGCAGCACATGAAGACATAGTTAACATCCCTAATCTTAGGGAAATGCAAATCAGTGGTACAATGAGATGCCACCGCACACCCATCAGGATGGCTACTATCCAGAAACACAGAAAATAACAAGTGGTGGCAAAGAGGTGGAGAAATTGGAGCCCTTGACTACTGTTGGTGGGAATGTGAAATGGTGCAGCGACTATAGAGAATAATATGGAGGTTCCTCCAAAAACTAAAGATAGAACTACCCCATGATCCAGGAATTACACTTCTGGGTACATACCACAAAGAATTGAAAGCAGGGTCTCAAAAAGATATTGCACTCCCACGTTCATAGCGGCAGCATTCAAAAGAGCTAAAACATAGAAGCAACCCAAGTGTCCATCAACATGTGAATGGATAAAAAAGATGTGGTGTATATACACAATGGAATATTACTCAGCCATGAAAAGGAAGGGAGTTTTGCAATATGTGACAACATGGGTGAATCTTGAGGACACTGTGCTAGTAAAATAAGCCAATCACAAAAAGACGAACACTGTCTGATTCCACTAACATGACGTACTTGGTGTAGTCAAAATCACAGAGACAGAAAGTAGAATGCGGGTTGTCAGGGCTGCTGGGAGTGAGGAATGGTGAGTTACTTAATGGGTACAAAGTTTCAATTTTGCAAGGTGAAAAGAGTTCTGAAGGTGGGTGGTGGTGATGGCCACACGATATTCTGAATGTAATTAATGCCACGAATTACACACTTAAAAAGTGTTAAAACGGTCCATTTTGTATTATATGTTTTTCTGTCACAATTTTTAAAGCATATTTATCATATGATTCCATTTATTTTATATAAATTTCTACAAAATGCAAAGTAATGTACAGTGACAGCAGACTGTCAGGGGAGGGGCAGAGTGAGGATTACAAAGGACATTGTATGATTGGGGTTTATCAGATGAAGCCATGTCAAAACCTATCAAATTGTGTACTTGAAATAAGTTCAGTGTCTGTATGCCAATTAAACCCCCGATGGAATGCTTGCTAAAACACTTCAGCTCTGTTTGCCATTCCTGGCTGGGTTGTGGGGTTTTGTTTGTTTTGCTTTTGTGGGTGAGTGAGGCTGATCTCTGACTGAAACACCCTCTGGCCCCATAAGAAGTAAACTGGCAATAACTCATAATTCTCTGTTCTTGCCCCACCTGCTGGTGCAGAACTTCAGCCCTACCCAAACCTGCAGGCAACACACACACAGCTCATCTCATTCAGACACCTTTGGGGGCCCCCAGGACGCAACCAGCAGGACTGTATTTGCACTGAAACAAGCTACGTGTGCCCTAGAGTCTCCCCACGGCCTCCACGAACCTGTGTCCTCGGCTTCTGCCTGTAGGTCCTCTTGCCACCAGGTTCTCACTCAGGGGCCAGACCAACGGAACCATCTGAGACAGATACCAGAATGTCCCCGGGGCTCACTCATCCCAAACTGCAAACAGATTCCCGCGTCCTGCCCCACAGGTTCCCCAGACGTGCCCAGAGAGGTGCGGATTCCGGTGCTGAACTCGGGAGCGGGACTTCCAGCCTAGGCAGATGAAGGTGACGGGGTGGAAACGTCTGTGACGGCCCCTGGCGTTCAGGTTCCCCGTGCATTCACCTTACAGGTCTGCAGCACCTCCTGCCAACAGAAGGCCCCAAGCCGGTGTGACAGGATGATGTGTCCAGGACTGCGTTGTGGCAGAGTCAGATACTAAGACACCAAACCATGCTCTGTGCCCCGGCCACCACCTTCACTCAGCCTCAGGAAAACACAGTGTGGGGCAAAAACGATGGGGGCGCACGGGACAACCAGGAGAACTGGTTTCCTTCCCCAGGCCCACTCTCACTGAGAAGGATGAGGAGAGGAGAGGGGCGGGGGTCGAGCCCAGCCCCTCCACCTTCCCCTGCTCCGGGGTCAAGCACCCTGTTAAGCTGAGACACTGAGAACCTAAAGGCAGCTGTGTCGGGTGGTGGAGATGTTAACTAGCACGGTCGTGGTGAGCTTTTCATGATGCAGACACCTATCAAGACAGCAAGTTGTACATCTTAAGTGTATATAATTTTTATATGTCGAAGATATCTGAATAAAACTTAAAAAGAAACAATGAAGAGCCTAGGGGAGTCTGGCTGTTCTGAGAGCAGCAGTCAGGCAAACAAATCCTGCACCAGCAGAAGTGGGGAGAGCCAGAGAAAGCGTCCAGAGACGCTCAGGGCGAACGTGGCCTGAACGAGACCCAAATGTCCCCGGGTGTCCACGTGGGGACAAGAGGTGGACGGCAGGCAGGGCCGGGCACACACTCCAGGCCTCAGTAAGGAAGGTCCTGGGCACAGGGAGGGAGGTGCGGCCAAGAACTTGGGTGGACCTCTGGCCAGGACCTGGTAGCTCCCACAGACCTGCAGGTCATCACCGGCCAGGTCTGGAACAGGAAATCCTCCCTCAGCACCTGGAGACGACCGGGACAGAAATGGAAGAAAGACATCCCCCCCTGGCCCGTGGCCGCCGGAGCCCGGACAGCATCCCTGAGGAAGAGGGTGATGGACCCCTAGGGCAAGAGTTTACACTCGGCTCTAAGTGAGTTAATAATTGACCTGAAAGCTTCCTAAAGGGGACGGGGGAAAGCATGGGCTGGGAGAGGTGGGACGGGAGGCACCCGGCAGGTCAGACAGAGGTTTAGAATCAGAAATGATTGTCATGACTCGAAATGCTTTTGCCACCGGGGTCCTGCGGGGGCCACTGTCTGCTCACCCCAGCTGGAGGGATCAGATGGCATCCGTGCTCCCTGAAGCCACACCTGTGGGCTTTACCGGCTTTTCCTTTCCTTTTCTCCAACAGGTGCCTCCCTAGAGATGTCTCAGTCATCTTAATCGCCAGACTGCGTGCTGGAGTCCTTACAGACAAGGGTACTATATTTCCCCCTTCGCAGGGGCACTGGGGATTGAACCCACTCTAGAGCGCGTGCTTAGCGTGCGCGAGGTCCTGGGCTCAATTACCAGTACCTCCATTAAAAAAATAAATTAATAATAATAATAATAATAATAATAATAATATAAAAATAAATAAACCTAATTAACCCCCCCCCCCGAAAATAAAGTGGTAAAACAAAACAGACAACCAAAACCAAAAAATAAAATTTAAAAGGTGCAAAGATAAACCCCTGGGATTAAGACAAATCCCTGGAATTCTGAATGGGATTACCCTGAATCCACAGACCAATTTGGGGAAAACTGACATCTTAACAATATTGAATCTTCCAGTGCATGAATGTGTGCCTCTGCATTTATTTAGATCTTTCATTTATGTCAGCAACGTTACTAGTGCTAAGTTTTAGTTTACAGGTTGTGTTTGTTTTCTATTTGCTGCCATGACAAATGATGGCAAACTTGGTGGCTTAAAAGAACACAAATTTCGTGTGTGGAGTTCTGGAGGTCAGGAGTCCTAAATAGGTCTCACAGAGCCAAAATCAAGGTGTCAGCAGAGTTGCATTCCTTCTGGAGGCTCCAGAGGAGCCTCTTCCAGAATCCGGAGGCTGCCGGTATTCCTTAGCTCATGCCCACGTCACCTTGACCTCTGCGTCCACCCACATCCCTCTCTCTCTGACTCTGGCCCTCCGGCCTCCCTCTTACAAGGACCCTCAGGATGACAGTGACCCCACCTGCATGACTCCTGATAATCTCTCCATCTCAAGAGCCTGACCTCAGTCACATCTGCAAAATCGCTTTGCCACGTAAGTGAGGTAACCTGGACACAGGTTCTGGGATCAGGTTACGAGCATCCTTCCGAAGCCATCGCTCCACAGGCCGTGCAGGTCTTCCTCCAATAAGGTACTTCTGACACTGTCGTGCGTGGTGTTATATTGGAAATTAACTTGCAAATGGTTGGCTGCTGAGACACAAAAAATGCAACTGGTATTTGTAGCTTGATTGTATTAGCCTGGGTTCTCCAGAGAAACAGAACCAACGGGGTATGATAAAAGCTAAGAAGTCCCAAAATTTGATATGCTGGCTGATCCTTTACTAAGAGTTTCACATCCATTTAGTGAAGGACATGCTTTTTTCTTTCCCCATGTAATGTTTTTGCTCCTATTAGGTGTCAGGGTAACGCTGAATCAGGAAGAGGCCCCTCCTTTTCTGTTTTTCTATAAGGGCTTGCATGGAATTCATTTTATTTCATCAATAAATATTTGGTAGAACTTACTATTGAAGCCGTAAGTACCTGGAGTGTTCTTTGTGGGAAGGTTTTTGACTACCTTCCTTTAATAAATAAATACATATATTCAGGTTACCCATTTCTTCTTGGGGTGAGTTTTGGTAGTTTCTTTCTTTCGTGGAATTTATTCATTTCATCTAAGTTATCAAATTGTTACTCATAATATTTCCTAATTATCCTTTAAATGTCTGTATCATCAACAGCACCATGTATTCTTTAGTCCATATTATTTGTAATTTGTGTCTTTTGTCACTTAAAAAAATTATTGCTTGTTTCCCAAAACTACCTATTAGCGTCTGATTTTTCTCTATGAATTTTTGTTTCAGTTTCAGTGATCTGCTAATACATGAAGCATTGCCTTCATTCTGCGTCCTTTGAGTATTATCTGCTCTTCTTTTTCTACTTCCTTTACATGGGAGTTGAGGTCATTGATTTGAGGTCTTCCTTTTTCTTAATATAGGCATTCAACACAATAAATTTGCCTCTGAGCTCTGCATTAGCTGCATCCCACAAGTTTTGAAGCGTATCTTCATATTCTGCAGGTAAAATTTTCTGTCTCATCTTGTGACTTCCTCCTTGACCCATGTGTTATTTAGAAATGTTTTGTCGAATTTCCAAATGGTTGAGAATATTCCAGGTATCTTTCTTTTTTTTGTTGTTATTGAAGTACAGTCAGTTACAATGTGTCAGTTTCTGGTGTGCAGCACAATGTTCCAGTCTCGCATATACAGACATATATTCATTTTCTTATTCTTTTTCATTAAATATATTGAATACAGTTCCCTGTGATACACAGAAGAAATTTGTTTTTTAATCTATTTTTATGCATAGTAGTTAATATTTGCAAATCTCGAACTCCCAAATTTACCTCTTCCCAACCCCTTCCCCCCAGTAACCATAAGATTGTTTACTATGGCTGCAAGCCTGTTTCTGTTTTGTAGATGAGTTCATTCGTGTCTTCTTTTTTCTTTTTTTAGATTCCACACATAAGTGATATCATATGGTATTTTTCTTTCTCTTTCTGGCTTACTTCACTTAGTATGACGAACTCCAGTTCCATCTATGTTGCTGCAAATGGCATTATTTTATTCTTTTTTATGGCCGAGTAGTATTCCATTGTATAAATATACCACAGCTTCTTTATCCAGTCATCTGTCTCACACCCACCCACTCCACCATCTGGTCCTTGTGGGCATCTGGGCTTGAGATTCCTGGATAAATCTTGGATTTGCATTTTTAAAACCCTAAGGTTCTGTCACTTTGCCCCTTGGCTTCATCCTAAGTTATTTAGGGATGAACCAAAAGACAAAGGGGAAAGCAGGAGACTCTTGAAGGCTCTTCTTCTTCTTCCAAGCTCTCCTCACCCGGAGCTGAGACTAAGGAGGTAGATGGAGTTGGGGGGCAGGGTAGGGAAGAGGAGGGGCAGACACAGGTTGTGAAGATTAAGGAAAAGTCCCGAGGGTGGCAGGCCAGGCTGGGCTCTCAGGGGGGTGAGGGTCAGCTGGGGATTCCCGTGGGGCAAGTGGCCGTGGATCAAGAAGCTGACTCACCTGGGGCAGCTGGCTTTACGAATGTGTCATCCCAGTTGGCTTCTGTCCTGCTAACGGGAGTGACAGCAGAAGTGGGAACACTGGTCCCAGCTGCTGGGAACGTTCACCCAGGGTGGAGTTCCTATCCTCACCATCTGTTCCTGGGGCCTCCCTGTCCATCTCCTTAATGCCTTGGTGTGATGAGGAGAAAACAAAGAAAAGAGAACAAACTTTTGAGAAAAACAACTTGTTTTTCTGAGTTGCTGCCAGAGCATTTTACTGTGTGATAACCCTACTCCCACCCAGAGTCTGGGCATTCAGATACGGATGGAGTGGAGGATGCCACGTTCCCGCTCTGCTCTTCCTGGGGCACCTCACAGGGGAAAAAGGTGCTTTCTGCCCTGCTCTGTCTCCTGCCCGCAGTGACCTGGGACGGACACTGCCTTTCCCTGGAGTCACTGCGCCCCCTTGCTTCTGGGATCTGTAAGTGATCAAGAATCGTGACTCTACTTCCTTAGTGTGGGTGTATTGAAACTTCGCCTTCAGTCATCAAAACGACCCCAGTGGGTTTCACTTCCCCAAAGTGGGAGCTCAGACGCCAATGGAGCTCCCTGCCGACCGACCCCACGCGGGTGGCTGGTACCACCTCACTCAGCCGGTTATAATCTTCGTATTTTTAATCTGTGACACCAGCCCTGGCTTCCCAACACATCTGGCACCCTGCCTTGGCAGACGGTTGGGCTGAGTGCCATAGATGACACTTCTCTGAACGCTTCAACTCTATCTTGTCCTCAACATTTTTAGCTCACAACTTTCTCAACATCCATCTTAGGTAGTTTACAAAGGACAACGTATGTATCACACATTGCATATCACATATGTAACCCTGACTGAGCATTTGTTATATGTCGGGAATTGTCCAAAATGCTTTCACTCACATTTAATTTTCGCAGCCTAAGGGGTAGGTCCTATTATCGCCATATGTGCAGAACTGGAGAGAATGTGGTTTCAAAGGCAATTAAAAAGTCAACATTCCAAACCAAATCAAACAAAAACAAACATGAAGACACGGAACAGAAGAGTGGTTACCAGAGGGGAAGGGATGGGGGAGGGAGAAACAGGTAAAAAAAAATGCCAACTGTACAGTAATGGATAGAAACTACATTTTTGGCGGTGAGCAGGCTGTAGGGTGCACAGAAGTAGAAGTGGAACATTGTACTCATGAAACTTACAGTGTTAATCACGTTACCTCAATAAAATAGAAAGTGAAAGTTCCAAAATAACTTCAAGTTAAAGAATAACGAAACTTGAAATGACTGTGAAAAACACACTCTCCTCCGGCATGTTTAAATCTTTAAAATTCAAACTCCATGCCATAGATTAATTTTTCAACTACAAAAGTGATGAAATTCTGGTTATGAGGCTGTGAATGAATATAATTGAGTCGTCAAGAAGTGGATTGGTCTCTTGGAGATTTTTTGCTAACAAAGACCTGTCATAGGGAAGAAAGTAAGGGGTGATTTTCCCCAAGAGCAGTCAAGCTTTTGTGTCCTAGAAGGTAGGGCTATCCCATCCCAGGGATGCAGTTTATAGATTGTTGATTTGCTTGGTGTTTGTTTCTTTGACTTCAGGGTACCAGGGAGGCTGACCCAGTTTCTGGAGGAAGACATCGGCTAATTCAGAGCATCTGCCGAGCTTGTCTGTGAGGCTGTGCAAGAAGTGTTGTGATGAGAATGGCGGTGGAGCCCCCAGAAGGAAGTCAGGTGGGTTTGCTGAGATCAGAGGCAGGAGGGTGGGTCTGGACAACGACCATCCAGAAATAACCAAGAAGACACAGTTCACAGGCCTCCCTCTACTTTTCCTGTCAGAACCCAAGGGACAGGAAGAGAATCATTGGCCACTGGGGAGGTGGAAAGGAGTAAAGGGAAGAATGATAATGGATTGTTGTTGGTCTTGGCAAGTGAATGCCTGGAGCCAGACAGGAAGATTTACACAAATAAGAAAATGTACTTTTTATGCTTAGAGCCAATGTTTGTCTTTCTGCTCTTTGGCAAGACTCCTTAGGCGAGTGGACTAGTTTCTTTCAGTCTCTCCACCTTGGTTTTACTGCCTGGGTTTCCTCAGGTTGGCTGCAGCAGCTGGGTACTTTTCGCGGACAGGACAGGCATCTCCAGCCTCAGTTCCCAAGTCCGTATCTCCCAAAGTCAAGTGCGCCCTCCCACGGTGAACGGTGGGATGCACCCCCCCAACCTCCCCAGTCTGGGAACTGGTTACGCCTGGTTCCTAAATGCTCCTGGAGTCTTCCTGCTGCCCTTCATGAGTCTGGAATTACCATACGGCCCA
Organism: Camelus ferus; assembly: GCF_009834535.1. Taxonomy (NCBI): domain Eukaryota; kingdom Metazoa; phylum Chordata; class Mammalia; order Artiodactyla; family Camelidae; genus Camelus; species Camelus ferus. The sequence goes on along the minus strand of NC_045730.1, from coordinate 3,301,447 downwards.
ACAACTCCACCCCTGGGTAAACACTCAAAAAAACCTATGTGTACACGGAAGCTTATACATGAATGTTCATAGCAGTGTTGCTCACAACAGCCAAAAACTGGAAACAGCTCAAATATCCATGAATTGCTGAAAAAATAAACAAAATGTGGGATGTCTATTTAGTGAAACATTATCCAGTCACAAAGAGGGATCAAGATACACCCTAAAACCATGGATGATGAACTTTGAAAAAGTGATGCTGACTGAGAGAAGCCAGATGCAAAAGGACATATTGAATGAGTCCATTTTATGTGAAATATTCAGAACAGGCAAATCTGTGGGGAAAGAAAGATGGGAGGTTACCAGGGACTAAGGAGAGGAATGTGGGAGTAACTCCTAAAAGGTACTGGGTTCCTTCTGAGGGTGGTGGAAATATTCCAGAATTCAATGGTAGTGATGGTTGCACAGTATCTTGAATTAAAAAACCCTGAATTATATGCTATAAAATAGAATTTCCTGTTATAGGAATTACATCTTAATGTAAAAATTCAAGATCTTAAAGCAAGAAGGAGGAAGGGGGTGCAGAATAATCCATTAGCCTTGGTCCACACTCTCCCCTTCTAGGTGGCTCAGTGTGACGTTACCCTCCCATTGTGAGGTTCCGCTGCCTGTCCCCTCCCAGAGGACCACCCGAGGCTGAAAACCCCACTACCAGGCATCATCCTTCCTGACCTCGCAGCCTTGTCCTCAACTGCAGCTGTGCTCAGAGCAGTGACCATTGACCAAGCTCCCAGCCCTGTAAGGGCCCTCTGATTTAGGGCCCCTGAATGAACCCCCAGGGCAGGAATCCAGCTGCTCTGCAGCCAGGTCATTTCTTTTGGCCTGAGAAGATGGGCCTTGGACTTTGTTCTCAGAAATAGAGAGACTATATTGCTATAGGAAGAAGTGTGTCACCCCCAAAAGATGGGTTGAAGCTGTAACCCCCAGCAACTCAGAATGTGCCCTTACTGCACACAGGGTCTTTACAGAGGCCGTCAAATTAAATGAGGCCATGAGGATTAAGCAGTGGGGGCTCCTCATCCAATGACTGGTGTCCGTTTGAAAAGGAGAAATTTGGACAGAGACACACACAGAGGGAAGGCAAGGTGAAGACACCAGGGAGACGCCAGGTACCTAACGGCAGTGATGCCTTTACGAACCCAAGAGCAACCAAGAATCACCAGCAAACTCCAGAAGCTGGAAGAGGCAACAAGGACCTTCCCCCAGTGCCTTCAGAGAGAGCATGGCCCTGTGGACACCCGGATCTCGGCCTCCTGGCCTCCAGAACTGCGAGTCAGTTCCTGCCGTATTAAGCCACCTACATTTTGGTACTTTGTTATGGCGGCCCCGGGAAACTACCACCCGTTCATAAGCACAGGGTTGTTGGGGTGCGAATGGCAGAAATTCACGCGTGTTAAAAAAGCAGCTCTATGTACCACTCACAAAAAGGAACAAACTACTGACACACAGCAACTTGCATGCATCTCAAGGGCATTACACTGAGTTAAAAAAAAAAAAAAGCCTAGAGGGGAGAAACTGTGTGCTCCCATTTATTAAACGTTATTCAAATGACAAGATGGTAGAGCCGGAGAAAAGATCAGTGGTTGCCAGGGCTTAATGAGGGTGAGAGGGGAAGGCGGCTGGGACTCAAAGAGCAGTAGCGCCAGGGGTCCTGGGGACAGAGGGTTCCGTGTCTCGGGAGCAGTGGTCACAGACGTCTCCATGTGTGACCAGGCTGCACAGAACTACACTCCCACACTCCGGCGAGTGCGTGGGAAACGGACGCCACCTGGGTAAGGCTTGTGGGTTGCATCGATGACAGTTCCCAGGTTGTGCTGTCGTTTGTCCTGGAGTTATTCAAGACGCCACCACTTGGGGGAACGAGACTGAAGCCCAGAGACGTCCCAGCTTGCCTCATTTCAGTCCTAGGACTGGGGGTTTCTGCTTGTGCCTCCGCAGTTTTCTCATCACACACCCGCTTCTCAGTAATGTCAAGCTTCACTGGAGACCCCAGGAAAGGAAAAAAGCCACCTGCAAAGCAGCAGGATGGGCGATGAGGCCGACTCCTCCACGGCAAGGAAGTAAGGCACCAGGTGGATAATCGTCGGGTCCGCCCGCCCACGGGCCCCTTTCAAACACTTTAAATTTTCTCAGGGAAGAAAGGTGCAGCTGGAGTCAGACGAGAGGCGGTGCAGGGAGCCGGTGAGGTCTTGGCAGGCGCCCTGGGCTGCGCTCCAGCTTCGCGCGCACCGGGCAGGTGCCCCGGCCAGCCGCGACGCGGAGACACCCCCGCTGTCACCCACAGTCACCAGCCCGGACCGGCGGGGCGCAGGGCCACTTGTCCGCCAGCTCCTGGTCGGGGACAGTCGAAGTCAGAGCGACAGGTGAAGACAAGTGAGGGGAGGTGACCGAGTGGAGGCGAGCCGGGTGTGACGCCCACCAGCCGTTTTGATGGGAAGGAGTTTGCGTCTCGACAGCTTCGCCCACTCCCTCGGCGCGGGGACCCGGGGCGGAAGGGACTGCTGGGGTCACCAGGAGCGAGAAGGGAAAGGCGGGGGAGGTCCCCGGGCCTCCGCAGGGCACAGTCCGGGTCCCCGTCCCGCGCGGCCGGCGGAGCTGCGGGGACCGGGCGGCGGCGCGGGGGTCACGGCGCCGCCGGGTCTTTTTCCAGGGGAGGGAGTGGGGATGCTGAGTCACGGATCTGTCACCGCGTCTCACCTCTCTCCAGCCCTCGGGGGCCAAAGCAAAAGCGAAAGCGAATGCGGCTCGCGGGACGGCTGGTCCCGGAGCTGCGGCCGCCGCCTCCTCCCGGGCGGTGGACATCTGCGCGCGCCGGCGGCGGGGCGTCCCGACCCGGGCGAGTCCGCGAGGCGGCGGGCGGGGGCGCGGCCGAGGTCAGGCCATGGCCGGGCCGCTCCGGGGCTGCGGGGCCGGCGCCCTCCCCGCGCTGCTGCTCCTGCTGCTGCTGCTCGGGCCGCTGGCGACGCGGGGTAAGGAGCGCGCGGCTGGCGGGCGGGGACGCGGCGTCGGGCAAGGGGCGACCCCGAGGACGCGGGCGTGCGCCCGCGCGCCGGGGACTCGCGGAGGGACGCGGGGACGGTCGGCTCGGGGCCCCGCGCCCCACCGCCCGGCTCGCCTGGCCACCCAAGGCAGGGAGCGAGTGGCCCGGCTTTTCATTCCACTTTTGCCCCCATTTCCGAGGCGAAGGGAAGAAGCCGGGCTTTGCAATGCGGGCTGTGGGTTGGGAGTTTCACGGAGGTTCCGAGAAATGCGTGAGGCCCCCGAGGAAGGCGGTGCGCATGCCAAGCGGCAGGCAGTCCCCGCGGGGTCCGAGGAAAACCGCCCATCTGTTTACGTGTAGCGACCGCGTACGGACGGCGCGCGTCCCGGAGGAGAGAAGACGTGTCGGCAGGTTGCGCCCCGGGGGGGACCTGGCTCCGACTCCGGCGTCCTCAGAGTTAGGAAACCCCGAGAGCGCGCGGGGTGGGGGCAGCCCGGAGCCCGCGCTCCCAGGCGCAGCGGGGAGAACGAAGTCGGCGAAGGCCGGGCGCGTTCGGGAAGAGTGAGTCGCACACATGTCATCTCAACAGAAGACTCGAATGAGTGTCCCGTAGGTTGTAGGTTTTCCCAGGAGCCAGACAAGAGGGGGGAGAAAGGAGATGGATCTGGCTCTGTCCCCTCTGGCGCTCCTTAATCTTTTTACAACCAGGGAGTTCTCTGAGGACCTGATGAAAGCAAGGAACCCTTCCCCAGAAAATACGCGAATGCGCATACTGACAAAACTTGCCACAAAGACCAGCCATGGACTCTCCAGGAGATAGTAATCCCACGATGTGTGTGTGCGTGTGTGTGCGTGTGCGTGCGTGTGCGTGTGCGCGCGTGTGTGTGCGTGCGTGTGTGTTTACGGCAAGACTCCTAATAACAGTTCACATCTAGTGAGGCCAGCTGCCCACTTCTCCACAGGAGCCATCCATCACAGTAGCTGCCGGCTGGCTTGGTGTGAACCCCAGAGCTCTGCAGGCTTTTGCGAAGCTTTATTTCCCCGAGGCCGTTAGCCCTTGTCCCGCATGACCCCTGGGGAGATGCCGGGATGGCCCGAGCGCTGGGGCGACTCTGGTGGACCGTGTGAGAGTGGAAGGCAGCTTTAGTCAGAAGCCAGCAAAGGGGAGCCTTCTGCTTCAAAGCGCAGAGAGGAACACCGCATGCAAGCTCTCTAAAGTTCATCCAAGATAGCGCAGCTCTCTGACCTCACTAAGGCATCACTTCCATCTTTTTTAGCTCCTGCTTTTGCTTACTTTTTCTTAACCAGCTCTCTTGGGGTACAGCTGACGGATCACAAGCAGTCTACATTTAAATTGCAAAGTTTGGTAAGTTTAGAGGTAAATGTGTACAGTTACGAAACCATCACCAGGACCAAGAGAGTAAACAGAACCATCACTACAAAAGCCTCCCCGTGTCCTGCACTATCCTGACCTCCCACTCCGCTCTGTCTCCCAGGCATCCACCGTCTGCTTTCTGTCACTGTAGGGTCATTGCATTTTCTAGAACTTTATAGAAACGGAGTCAGGGTGTACTCTTTCTTGCCTGGCTTTCTTTTCACTCATCATAATTATTCTGAGACTTCTCCAGCCATGTAACTCATACGAACAGTTCATTCTTCTTTATTACCAGATACTATTGTATGGCATAGATACTGCATTTTTTTAATCCAATCACTTGTTACTGGATATGTATTTGGATTGTTTCTGGGTTTTAACTATTATATATAAGGCTGTTATGAACATTCACATACAGGTTTTATGTGGACATAGGTTTTCGTTTCTCTTGGGTAGAGAACGTGGCTAGAAATGGAATGGCTGGATCACATGACATGTGTATTTAATTTTTTTTAAAATGCCAAACCCTTTTCCAAAGTAATTACGCTCTTTTACGTTGTCCCCAGCAGTGTGTGAATTCCAGTTCCTCCACATCCTGGCAGAGCTTGGTACTGCCATTCTTTTTTTTTTTTTTTTTTTTTTTTTGACTTTAAAAACAAATTTTTTTTCCAGCTTCACTGAGATATATGTAACTGATGTATCACATTGTGTACGTTTAAGGTGCACAAGTGTCCACATTGTGACATGCTTACCACAATAAGATTAGTTAACACATTCATCATCTCATTTAGTTGCCAAAAAAATTTTTAGGTGCATGTGGCTGGTCTTTTTCATTGTTCCTGTTCTAACGGATGTGTAGTGGTCTCTCACAGTTCAATTTGCATTTTCCCAATAACATGATGTTAAGCATCTCTTTTTCTGCTTCTTTGCCATCAAAATGTCTTCTTTCGGTAACGTATCTGGTTAAACATTCTGGCCTTTAAAAAACGAAGTTGTTGAATTATTAATGAGTTTTGAGAATTCTTTATCTGTTCTGGATACAAGTCCTTTATCGGATATATGCTTTATAAACATTTTTCTCAGAGTCTGTGGCTTGACTGTTCATTCTCATAACAGTGTCTGATGGAGAGCAGAAAATTTTAATTTTGATGAAGTTCAACTTCATAATTTGTTCTTTTATGTATTGTGCTTTCAGTGTCATATCTAAGAAATCTTTGCTTAACTCAGGGTTACAAAGGTTTTCTTCTAGAAGTTTTATAGTTAGGATTTACATTGATGTCTGTGATTCATTTTGAGTTAGTTTTTCACATCTTGTGAAGTATGGACTGAAGGTTTTGTATTGGTTTGGTTTCAGGTTTTATTGCATATGGATATACAATTGTTTCAGCACCATTTGTTGAAGAGACGATCTCTGCTGAATAATTCAGACACCTGTTTTGAGCGTCAGCTGTTTATATGTGTTAGTTACTGTAGACATTAGTATGTGAAAATCAATTCTATTTCTACACTTTAGTACTGCATAATTGCAAATTGAATTTTTTAAAAAAGCAAAATCATTTGCAATAGCATCAAAAAGAATGAAATACTTAGAGGTGAATCTGGCAAAAGATGAGAAGCACCTGCTGAACATCACAAACCACTGCTGAAAGGAATTAAAGACAATCAAGTCGTGATATGTTAGGTTCATGGATTGGACAAATCAGTATCATTAAGGTGTCAATTCTTCCCAAATCAAAAATTCCAGCAGGCTTTCTTACCGAAATTGACAAACCGGTTCCCAAAATTCACATGGAGACACAAAAGCCCTAGTATAGCCAAAACAACTTTGAAAGAGAACTGAGTTGGAAGACCAGCGCTTCTGACCGCGAGACTTACAAACTTACAGTGACCAGGACAGCGTGGTATAGGTGTAAAGATGGACAAAGGGCTAACAGAACACAGGGTGCCTGATGTCTTTATGTGAGCTTGGAAGGGAAGAGGATACAGATGATTAGATTTGCTACTTGGTGGTATGATCCAGCTCAGAAATTATACAGAGCAGCTCATTCCTTATGGCTAGCTGTGTGAATGGCACAATCTCAGATCTGTTCCTGCTAGTTTACAGTGCTCATAGACACAGCAAGCTGTTGTCATCTGTTCTTACTCAACAGGCCAGATCTGGAGGGGAAACTCATCATCTTGGGTACGAGGTCATTTGCTTCTTAAAGATCCTCATAACCTGAAAGGCTGCAGGTGCTTTGCCAAATGCAGCTGGAGAAGGCGTGCTTTGAAGATGAATATTCCTGCTCACCAGTTTGGGTTTTGTTGCACAGGGCGCTGCTGTACTTGAGGGTGGTTGTAAACTTTACATCTCTAAACATGTTTTAAACCATTTTGCAGAATTCTGGGCAGTTTTGCCAAAACCTCCCCCCCCCCAATCATTTTTATTTAGTTATTACTGCTTTGTGCTGCTACTGAGAGCAAAATAGTGATAAAAACTTAAATGCACAAATATGAGATTGTTGAAATCAACCTAAATTTTCAACACTGGAGGATTGCATAAATAAAATGGGGTTGCTTTCAACAGTGTGTATCATAAGGTTCAGTTTTTACCAGAAGATCTAGAAGTTGTCGTTGAGTAAATAGAGATATTATAGGTCGTGTGTGTGTCTCTGTGTGTAGTTGTCTGCCTTTTCTTACTTTTCTGTCATAACTAGAATTGCTTTTGTAATAAAAGGAAATAAATAAAACTAGAAAAGAAATAATGCAAAAAAGATCTAGAATTTTGGAGGGCTTTTTATAATTCATTTTTAATTAATTATAGCTGATCTTGTTTGGCAGTGTTTTCATGGCTTTATCATTTTTGCAGATTGCTCCAAATTGGGTAAAGTCGTGTACGTAACATTTGTGCATTCGACGCATACATTTTATAATCCTTTACAATTTGTTTAAATAATTCCTTATTGCTAGAGCTGTTTGTAGGCTTCCATTACCTCCGAGTGGTTGGATACTTAGGTTGTTTCAAAATGTCTGATGTTCTAAAAACCACAGAGTCGGAATAACTGGATGAAAATCAGCTCTATAGAACAAAAAAGGCAAGGGGATACCCCTGAAAGTCTCTTTAAAATGGCAGAAATGTTTGAGCATATTCTTTTTCAATCAAATCATCACATTGACAAGCTTGCATTGGGCTAAATCACTTTTGTTGAATTGGTTTTTACCAAATAGTGGGTTCTTAAGTAAATAAATGTATAAAATCCCCTAGTTACACTCTTGGAGTCCCATGCATGTTACTCATTATACATGACCGGTGGTATTTGAATGTTTCTACTTGGAAAGACTTGATTTTCTTCTGCGCAGTGGGGAGCTAATTAAGGGCTCCAACAGGGGGAGATACGATCAGAGCTACATGGCCAAAGGGTCAGGGAGCAGGAAGGCAAGCTGGAGACTTTTGCAATAGTTCCAGCAAGCGGTGATGAAATCCTGAACCAAGGAAGATTTCCTCTTGGGTCCTACAAGTCTAGAATGTATTTCATTCTTTCCCTGTTGTTGGCTGTTCAACCCTGTAGCCTTTCAAGTGTTCCAAGCCTTCAAAAGCCATAATTTAAGGACATGAACTATGATGAATCCACCTACCACGCAACAGGTGGGTTGGGAAACTCAGCAAATGAGACTGAGAGAGAACAGAACTGATGGATTAAGGGCAATGACCTGGGGATGGAGGGCACTCACACTGAGTGCCAAAAGGAAATGTGTTGGCTCTGCTGGCATCTCAGCTAGAAGAACAATGAAGGAAAATGGATAAGTGCAGACACAGGGGCCTCTCTGCTTTTGATACATCAGTGTCACAATGAGCTTCTTGAGGGAGGAAACCACATTCTATACTTACCTGTATCCCACCACACTCAGCACGCTGTGGGTGTTTAAATGGCAGGGTCGGAGGAAGAAAATATTGGAATGGATTCGACTTTCCTTAAAGAAGGGAGGGGGCCTGCTAACCTGGTAACTTTTGAACTCTGGATGCAAGACCAGGCCAGAGCTACTTACTCATATTAGACTGTGTAAACTGGCTTGATAAAGAAGTCCGAGTCACGGGCTCTGGGGAGCAGACAGAGGTGTGGCCCTACACAGCTATTTTGGTGACTTCATTTAAATGAATGTTAGGACTTCTTATATATGGTTTCTGGCTACTTAAAAGGGTTTTGAAAGTCCCGGAGTCTTACATTTCCTCCCACTTCCATTCCTTCGTCCATTCCACTCTATGGATTCATCAGCCATTAACAAACTTCTGAAAATACCCATCACATACTGGCTTTGGCGCTGTGGGAGTACCACAGGAATACATTCACCACCTTTAAGGAGCTTACCGTATTGTAAACAAGGTGAGGCTTGCTTACACTGATTATCTAGGCAACAGTGTGATGAAAGAACATACAGCTAAGTTATCAGTGAAGTACCAAAAGATGTGACTAAGGCCTCTGAAATGAAAGGTGACCGATACAATCAAATGTATTAGCTCCAGTGCACTTGTGAGAGAGTCTAGCTTTGTAAAGTCAGTTACTGGCCATCATGCGGCTGGATGGATTGGCTGCAGAATATTGATGCCCTTGGGTGTTCATATACCAATTATTGATGGATTTATCTACCCTTGAGGACTGTTGACAATGGAAAGCAGACTTCTTCTTTCAGCAAAATGACAGACTAGATATTCTGAAAAACTCCCCTGCTGAAAAAAACCCCCCGAAATGATGAATAATACAGAACAAACATCTATTAAAATCCACAGGCAGCAAAATGTTATCAACTGTTTAAAGCAAAAATAATAATAATGTGTTGTGGTGCTTATATGGAGAAGCAAAAGGTACGACAAAAATAGCACAAAGGCTGGGAGGAGAGAGGTGAAAGTATATTGTTCCGGTTCTGATGCTGTATGTGTGGCGTGGCAGAGCTTCGCTTGGAGGCAGACTGTATACACCCTAAAGCAACCAGTACAATAATACAACAAAGAGTTACAGTTATTTAAGACCACAAAGGAGATAAAGTGGAATCACTGAATTTCTGTGGAACCGTCTCCATAGAAAAACCCCATGAAATCTACAAAAATGCTGTTGGAACAAGTGAGTTCAGCAGAGTTGCAGAATACACAATTAATTTACATCTACCAATATATAAAATACTAGCAACAAAAAATTAGAAATTGTAAGAAAAATGATGCCATTTGTGTTGGCACAAAAAATATGAAATACTTAGGAATACATCTGAAAAAAGATGTACAAAATTGGGACACTGAAAACCATAAAACATTTCTGAGATAAATTACTGAAGACTTAACTTCATCAAGAAGGACACCATGTTTATGGATATTGAGAAAACTCAATATTATTAAGATATAAGCTCTTCACCAACTTGACCTATAAACGTAATACAATTCCAAACAAGCTTCCAGTAGGCTTTTTTTCTTTTCTGGTTAGAAAATGATATACTGATTCTAAAACCCAGTAAAGAACCAAACTCAACTTTGAAAATGATTAGCAAAGTTAGAGGATTTATACTTCCTGACTTCAAGACTTACTACAAAGCTACAATAATCAAGACAGCATGGTATTGGTGTCAAGATGAACAAGTAGACGAATCTATCAATGGAAGAGAATAGCAAATCCACAAATAAACCCACATATACTTGTCCTAGCTCAGGATCTTGTGCCAGTACCCATGGAGGTCCACTGCTGCTGCTGCTGGATGAGGAGAAGGAAGCTTTTTCATGTACAAAACCTGTTAAGATACCAGGGAGAGGCTGGCTGACATGAAAGGAAGGAACAATATAACTGAAAGCTCAACCCTGAGAGCCAGGCTCACAGGGCCTTCCTAAGACTGGGGCTGGACTAAGACAACAGAAGCCTTCCCTGCCCCCACCATGTCCAGGCAAGCAAGCACCAACTAGCAAGCACAGTAGTCAACTGCTCACGGTGGGGCGGGCAAGAGAGTGCAGAGATAGTCTCCTGTGGTTTAGTCAGAGAAGGGCAAAAGATGAGGGTGGAGCAGCAACAGTGAAAAAAACCTTCTCCACTCCAGTCCTCACCCTAAGCACAAGATAAGACTAGAAGAAGTTGAAGCCAATGGTATTCTGAAGGTAACCATAGCAACAACAAAATCCAAATCCAACTCAACAGCTGACTAGATTAACTCAATCCCCCCCACACACTGCGTCAGTTTAGCGGAAGCGTTCCCATTTTCAGGCATAGAAATTATCTCAGCTCTACATACATAGCTCAGCATTCAGTAAAAAATTATGAGACACACAAAAAAGCAACAACAACACAGTCCCACTATCAAGAGACAAAGCAATAACCAAGACTTAGCGATGACCCAGAAATTGGAACTGTCAGACTAGAAGTAAAGGAATGATCATTAATATGTTAAAGGCTCAGATGAAAAAGATGGACAGTGTTCACAAATAAAAGGGGAATTTCAGCTGAGAGGTAGAAACCGTAAGAAAGATTCAAAAGGAAATACTGGAGATTAAAAAAAAAATGGACATGAAGAAAGCCTTTGACAGGCTTATCAGAATACCTGACACAGCCAAGGAAAGAATTAGTAACCTTGAAGACAGGTCAATACAAATTACTCTAACAGAAACACCAAGAGAAAAAATAAGAGAGAAAAAACCACAGGACAGAGTATCCAAGAGCTGTGATACAATAGAAAACCATCTAATATATGTGTAACCAGAATTCCAGAAATGAGAGAATGAAGCAGAAAAAATATTTGAAGAGATAATAGTTGAGAATTTCCCCAAATTTATAAATGATATTCAATCACAGATCCAGGAAGCTCAGAGGATAAATGCCACCGCCCCCCCCCCCCGAAAAATCCCTCCTGCCTAGACATATCATATTCAAACTGCTGAAGAGCAAAGATAAAGAGAAATGATGACAAAAGAAAGATACATTATGCATGAGAATTACAACAGACTTCTCATCACAAACTATGCACGCCGTAAGGAAACGGAGTGACATCTTTATAGTGCTAATACAGAACAAAAACTGTCAAGCCAGAGTTCTGTAACCAGGAAAAGTATCATGCAAAAATAAAGCTTTATCTGACAAACAGAAGGTGAAAGGATTCATGACCAGCAACCTTGTGCTATAAGAAACGTTAAACAGAGTTCTCTAGGCAAAAGAAATACAGTCCTAAACAGAAATTTGTATCTACAAAGAGAAAAGCTCTGGAAATGGTTAAAATGGAAGAAAATAAAATATATTTGATCCTCTTCACCCCTCTGAAAGATGCTTAACTGTCTAAAGCAAAAATAGTAGCAAAGTATTGTGGGTTTATAGAATATATAAAAGTAAAGTGTATGACAGCAAAAAGATAGGAGGGAGAAATTGTAAGTATGCACTGGTAAGGTTCTTAAACTATATGTGAGATGCTATAATACTATTTGAAGGTAGCCTGTGATAAAATAAAGATGTATATTGTAAACCTTAGGGAAACCACTAAAAATAATTTAAAGTGGTGCATATAATAAGCCAATAGTGAAGATAAAATGGAATAATAATAATCAATCCAAAAGCGGGCTGAAAAGGAAAATGAAAAATGATCAAATGGAATAATAGACAGTAACTAGGAAAATAGTAGGTTTAAATCCAACCACATCAATAATTATGTTCAATATAAGTGATCTAAACATACCAATTAAAAAACAGAGATTGCAAGATTGGATTAAAAAACAAGACTCAACCACATGCTGACCACAAAATACGCACTTTGAATATAAAGGCAAAAATAGGTTAAAAGTAAAAGGATGAAAAAAGATATGCCATGCAAACAGTAAGAAGAAGAAATCTGGAGCACATGCGTTAACAGCAGACAAGCATACATCAGAACGAGGAGTATCACCAGGGATAAAGAGCAACATTACACATAACAAAGAGGTCAGTTCACCGTGAAGACATAGAATCCTGTTTGTGTTTTCATCTACACAGCAAAGCTTCAAAGTCATAAGGCAAAAATTGATAGAACTGAAAGGAATAGAACATAAATCCATGATTATGATTAGAGATTTCAACACTACTCTCTCAGCAACCAATAGAACTGATATAAGGGGGGGTACAAGATTAGAACTTCAATTGGCATTTACAGAAGACCCTCCCTCCCCTCCAGCGACAACAAAATACACACTTTCTTCAAATTCATGTGGGACATTCACCAAGAGAGACCACAGTCTGGGCCATAAAGCAACAAATTTAAAAAGCTTTGAAGTTACACCAAGGATGGCCCTTAACCACAATGGAAGTAAACTGGGAACAACAACAACCACAAAACACCTCTGGAAGTCAAAAACATACAGGGAAAATTAGAAGGTGACTGTGCAAGCCTAGGGAAAAGTTCAGAAACACTTGAGAAGATCTTAAGTTTACACCTCAGTCTGACCTTTGGCACACAGACAGCCCACAAAATTTTGTTCAATTACAAAAAAAAAAAAAGAAGTAAACCCTAAGGTAGGGAGGAAACCTGATTTCCAGGGTCACCACATTATTAGATTCAAGAGTCCAGCTTCAACAAAAAGTCACAAGTTATAGAAAGAAAGAGGAAAGTATAACCCATTCAAAATATAAATAAATAAACAAACAAACAAATAAATAAATAAATATCAGAAATTGTTCCTGAAAAAGACATGATGGCAGATATACTAGACAAAGACCTTTACATAACCATCTTAAAGATACTCAAAGGACTAAGGGAAGATGTGAAGAAAGTCAAGGAAAATGATGTATGAACAAAATGGAAATACCAACAAACAGAAAAACCAAAAAAGAAGCCAAAAAGAAATTCTGAAGCTGAAAAGTACAATAACTCAAATGAAAATTTCACTAGAGAAATTCAAAGGCAGATGTGAACAAGTAGCAGAAAGTATTAGCAAACTTGAAGATAGGACCACAGAAATTATCAAGTCGGAGAAATAGAAAGAAAAAAGATTGAAGAAAATTGATCAGAGCCGAAGGGACCTATGGAAACCATCAAGAGGACCCACATATGCATTGTGGGAGTCTCAGAAGGAGAAGCAAGAGAAAAAGAAGCAGAGAGAAACACATCAAAACTTATGGGACACAGAGAAAGTGGTACTATGGGGGAAATTTGCAGCTATAAACACTTACACTAAGAAACAAGAAAGATCTCAGATCAACAACCTAACTTTATACCTCAAGGAACTAGAAAAAGAACAAAATAATGCCAAAGCTGGCAGAAGGAAAGAAAGAATAAAGGTCAAAGAAGAGACAAACAAAATAGAAAAATAGCAGAAAACCAATGAAACCAAAAGTTGGTTCTTTGAAAAGATCAACAAAGTTGACTAACCTTTAGCTAGATGGACTAAGAAGAAACAGCCAAGACTCAAACTCTAAAATCAGAAATGAAAGTGGGAACATTACCACCAATTTTACAAAAATAATGAGGATTATGAGAGTATAATGAGTAACTGTACTACCCAAAGTGATCTACAGATTTGGTGTAATTCCTGTCAAAATCCTAATGACATTTTTTGCAGAAATAGAAAAAAAAAAATCCTAAAATTCACACGGACTCTCAAGGGACCCTGAGTAGCCGAAACAATCTTGAAAAAGAAAAGAACAGGAACACTCACACTTCCTGATTTCAAAACTTACTACCAAACTACAGTAATCAGAACAGTGTGGCATTGGCATAAAGACAGACATGTAAACCAATGGAATAGAATAGGGTGCCCCGAAATAAACCATTGCACATATGGACAAGTGATTTTTGACAAGGGTGCCAAGACCATTCAGTTGGGGAAGGCCAGTCTTTTCAACAAATGGTGCTGGGAAAACTGGATGTTCATATGCTAAAGAATGAACTTGTAATCTTACCCAACACATACATAAAACTTAACTCAGTAAGACCTAAAACAATGAAATGCTTAGAAAAAAAATAGGACAAAAAATTCACGACATTGGATTTGGCAGTGATTTCTTGGATGTGACACCAGAAGCACAGGTAACGAAAAAACAGACAAATTGGACTTTATGAAAATTTCAAAATTTTGTGCATCAACAGAGTAAAACTCAACCTACAGAATGGAAGAAAATATTTACAAATCATATAAGAGATTTATATGATATGAGATTAATAGCCATCTATAGAATCCTGAAACTCAACAACAACCAAAAAAAAAATCTGATTCAAAAATGGGTAGAGGACTTGAATATACATTTCTCCAAAGAAAATATAAAAATGACCAATGAGCACATGAAAAGATTCTCAAAATCTCTCATCACTAGGCAAATTAAATTGAAACTTTGGTGAGATATACCTCACACCCATCAGGATAACAGCTTCAAAAAAAGTAAGTATAGGCAAGGATGCAGAAAACTGGCACCACCGTCCACTGTTGATGGGAATATAAGTACAGTCACTGTGGAAAACAGTACGGCAGCTCCTCAAAAAGTTAACAACAGACGTAGTGCACGATCCAGCAATTCCATGTCTGCACAGACACCCAAAAGAAGGGAAAGTAGGGTCTCAAAGAGGTATCTGAACACCCACATTATACCAGTCACAGTAACTAAAACTTTACCCAGGTATCCATCAGGAGACGAACGGATGGTCAGAATGTGGCGTGAACACACAACGCCGTATTCTTCAGGCTTACAGAGGAAGGGGGTTTGGCAAAATGCCACAATATGGATTATGCCAGGAACATTATGCCAAGTGAAATAAGGCAGCCACAAAAGACAAAGACAGTTTTGAGCAGACTGTCTTTGCAGTCCCAAGGAAATGGCCGGTCTTGTGAGTCACCGTGTGGGGTTTGCGGTGAGCTAGGGGTGTTAGGCTCCCTCTCCCTTCTGAGGTTTCAGAACAGCCCGTGGCAGAGGTCCTCAGGCCCCCAGAGGCTGGCTGCTTGAATCTGTGATCCTGGACGCTCCCCCAGGCCCAAGACAACAACACTGTCAGCTCCAAAGAGCAGACGCGGCTTAATTTATGGAAGGAAAGGGCTAGGGAGGAAAACCCAGTTAAACGCACTCCCACCAACTAAATCTAGTCTTTGTTTATCCTTCTCCCCTTGGGGACCTCAAGCCTCTGATATTCCCTGGAGTCATTGTTCTGTGGCTGGATGGAGACTGGTCACCAGTGATGTAATGTAACCCAAGAGTCCAAAGGTCCAAGGTCGATTCAGGCTCCCTCGGAAGGAAGGAACATTTTATCACAGAGCAGAGTCTAGCCTTTTATGGGACTGTCCGTTCTGGTCCACTGTCAGATGTTTCCAGAGTTGAGTTTTATGGTCATTCCTCTCCTCCTCCCCACCCCTCCACCTCTAAGTATTTTCCCAGCCCTGTTAACAGACAGCAAAGCACCACAGATGCAGATTTAAGACTCTGATAGCAAAAATTTAAGATTTAACTCAAGACATGGTAGCGTGGTCCTGCCAAG
Organism: Camelus ferus; assembly: GCF_009834535.1. Classification (NCBI taxonomy): domain Eukaryota; kingdom Metazoa; phylum Chordata; class Mammalia; order Artiodactyla; family Camelidae; genus Camelus; species Camelus ferus. Next base: position 3,285,626 of record NC_045730.1, on the reverse strand, counting down.
GTAAACACACACACATGCGCGTGCCTATACACACGGAGTATTTTTGAGATGGAGGTGGGGAATCAGATCCAATTAAAAAGTATTAGAACAGAAATTCAGAAGAGCACATGAGGAGGAACCTGTAAAAGAAGCCCTCGCTGATGCAGTCAGTGCCGTGACCTGAGAAACGTATGAACAAGCTGTTACTTACAACTTCATGAGAAACCTTGAACAGGTGCCACAAAGTAATTTACAACATAACCTGCTGTGACGCCCAGAGACTCCTGTGCGCCTGTCACACCACGGAGCACCGTTTCTGGACCAGTAGCATCACTGTCACCTGGAACTTGTCAGAGATGCGGAAGCTCAGGTCCGCCCAGGACCTACTGCCTCGGGAACTTTGGGAAGAGGGCGCAGCGCTGTGTGTTTTAACAGGCCCTGCCAGGGGTTCTGACGCGCGCTCACGGCAGAGAACCACTGACAGCGCTCCAGAGCTGACGCGGCAGAGCAGGGGCCCCTGGGTGGCCGCGATGGACGTGCGCAGCCCACCAAAGGCGCGGGCAGGACCAAACGCAGGGAAGACAGAAGCACCACTGCTGGACCCGGGACTCGAGGAAGGAGCTCTGAAAGGTGTAGAGAGAGGACAGGAAAAGAGGAGAGGTCACCTTCAAACCACAATCTGGGAAATAATTGGAGAACCTTTTCCTGACCGAAAGGTGATCGTGGCCTGAGCTGTCAAGGGCTCACAGAGTTTCCTTCAAGAAGAAAGAATCCTCAGAGACAGGGCCCCAGGCGCCATGCATCAGGTGCCTTTTTTTGGTTACTTCCTTACGTTTTAACTTACTTCTTCAGATACAGCCTCGGACTTACCGTGGATTTGCAAGGATGGTACCAAAACCTTCTGGAATAGCCTTTGCCCAGATTCACCAACTGTTTATATTTTGCTCAGTTTGCTTTACTGCTTCCTCCTCTATCTAAGTATCTGGGGCAGGGGGGTACAGCTCAGTGGTAGAGCACATGCTTAGCATGCATGAGGTCCTGGGTTCAATCCCCAGTACCCCCATTTCAATAAATAAGTAAGTAAATAAACCTACTAACCTCCCCCTCAAGAAAGAAAAACAATTTTAGAGGAAAAAAATTACCACTTAAGAATAAATAAATATACACACATTGATTATACACATGCATTTTCTCCTAAATTTGAAACTCAGTTGCCGTCATCCTGCTTTTCGATGTCTAAATATTTCGGTATGTATTTCCTAAGAACACCTTCTCTTCCATAGCTCCCTAAAATACAGCACTCTCACATAACCATGGCATGGTTGTCAAAATCAGGAAACTTAACCTTGACATAATGTTACTCTCTAATACTCAGTCTATACTCAGATTTCTTTCCATTGTCCCTTGATGTCCTTTTTAGCTGTTTTCTTCGTCATTCCAGATCTAAGCTGAGTTGTCACGTCTCTTTAGCCGCCTACAGTCGGGAGCATTCATTCCCTCTGCCTTTCCTGACCTTCCGTGATTGTGAATTCAGGCCACCAGTTTTTGAGACTGCCCCTCAGGTGAGGTGCACCTGGGGCTTCCTCGTGCTTAGATCCAGGCATGGACTTTGGGGCGGGGCCCCCAGATGTGATCCCGTGTGCTCTCAGTGAACTGGATCAGGAGGCACAGGACAGCGGTTTGTCCCAGCGTGGGTGATGCTGCTTCCGAACGCGTGGTGAGGGGAGCGTTTGCCAGCTTTCTCCAATGCAAAGTTACCGTTTCCCCGACTGCAAGTGGTAACTCATTGTGGGGAGATGCTTTGAGACCATGTGTACCAGTCAGGATGGAGGTCCTAAGACTCTCAGAGGAGCAGAACTGGCTTATGCAGCTGTGGGGGTCGGTTCCCCTCTAAGTGAGGTGTTCTTTTCGTGTCTGGTGCCGGAGCCCCGGGGCCACAGTCCAGATGAGAAGATGGACATAAAGTGGCGGGAACCCCCGGAAGCTGTGAGGCTGAGTGGGAACCCATGTCGGTCCTTCATCATCACCTTCGAGACTCTGGCTTCCATGAGGGGTGTGTCCGGCAGGAGAAGCTGGTACTCCTCCTCACGGAGCTAGATACACGCCTGGCCCAAAGGTGGGAGACGCTGCAGAAAAGGGTCACAGGGCCCGAGGACCTGCTCGCCGCCCCAGTGAGCCAGCAGACAAGTGACCGCGCGTCAGCTCCAACAGCACTGCCTCCCGAGTGCATGGGAACAGGGGCGCTCCTTCCTTCCCTCCAGGGGGCACATAAAACGTTTCCCGTGTGGCGGCCTAACTGGGCACCGTGCGGGGAAGGGAGTCAAGGGCGTGTGCGTCCAACTTGGCTGCCCTGACGTGGGGCAGATCCACCACACCGTGTCGATATCCTGTTCCTCGTCAAACGTGGACCCACTCGCTTCGCGTCCATCGTTTCACTTCTTACTCCATCATCCTTCGTATACCCGTTAGTTAGCGCGTTACACTGTAAGGAGGGCTTTTTCCTCTCCCCGACTTAGTTATTAGTCCTTTATTTATTTGCATGAGTACAGACTTAGGGAGTTTTGTTTTATTTTGTTTCACAATCTGTTATTATCTTTGTTTTGACACTCAACTTGTCCCAGATTCGGCCAGCGAGAGCCGGTTCAACCTGGCCGCCCCATCCTTGACATGTCACCCTTATTCTTTAAGCACGACCCTCCTTCCTGGTACAGCCAGGTAGTCTAGGCGCGTCTTGGGCTTTGCCTGTCGGAGCCCTGGAATCAGCCCCTTCTCTGAGGAGCTGAAGTTTCTTTTAGGGGAGACCAAGGTCTGGGTGCTGAGTGTGTTCACTGCTAATATGTTGTTGCTTCCAGGCACTTTCAGAGGACAGAGCTAGTGCGCGCGCACACACACACACACACACACACAGAGACATGCACAGGGACACACTCACATAGACACACAGACCCACGTACACACGTACATGTACACGCATGTGTGCGCACACACACACACTGTGATTACACACTGACACCTCCAATCCCATTTCTCTTCCAAAACCACAGGGGCTAGCCTCCCTCTCCCCTTTTCCATAGTTGCAACTCCTTCCTCCAACAGCAAGAAACCTGGGTTAAGTTTTACTCATCAAGGACGACTGGTTCCCTGAAGGTATTAAGAAGAAAAGGGGAGATGACAGTGACTTCAGACCTTTGCCCTAGGAGTTCACAGCAGAGGTGGGCTTGGGAGGAAAAGCTACCGACACTCTGAGCAGTCACTGCTCACTCACTCAGCATCTGGCCCAGGGTGCTTTTCCCTTTAAAACACAGGTTCTCAACTGAGTGCCCAGCCCATGTCCCGAGAACACTCTCCTTATCAGTGTGTAAAATTCACATTGACAACAACATTGTGGGCAGAGGGATTTCTGGGAGGGGTACGACCGGCTATGAAGGTCAGGTTAAGACGAATTAAGTCAAGCCACCACAAAGACGACTGCGTGTTTATTGAAGCCGTGAGAACTTTGAAATATTGCACATGCAATAAACTTAGGCACTTATATACACAATAAGCTGTCCCACCCACGTAGCTGCCAGCCCTGAAGGATGAACAGATGAGTCGCACCCAGGCACGGATGCCCTGGCGCTGTGGCAATGATTCTTTATAACTCTTGTGAACACGGCCGCCATTGCCTCAACTTTTTAAATCCCCTCGAGTGACAGAGAGCAAATGTCTTATTTCAGACTGTGCCACCGACATGCAAAGCTGAGAACGACTATCCTTAAAAAGAAGAGAGTCTTTCCAGACTTAGAAAATATAGAACAATTTGCTAACAAAAATCTCAAATCCAAGAACAACACAGAAAAAAAAAAAAAAACAGTGAAGACTGGGAGGGAGAAAAAAAAAACAGTGAAGACTGGGGGGCAAAAAAAAAAGGTGACCAAGGAAAGGTCTGTACAGTCAGAACATCATTTGAAATTCGAATCAGTGGATAAAGCTGAACTTGAGGACTACACAGCGAATAAAATTGGGAAGGGATTCAGGTGAACGAGGTACAACCCAAAGGCCAGGTGGGAGCGAGAGAGGAAGATACAAGGAAATCAGTCTAAAACAGCGAGATTTTTTTCTCTCTTCTGTTAACTTTGTTCATAGAAATGAGCAGGAAAGCAAGTTTATAGAAAACGCGTATGGTAAAATAATGATTAACTTATGAGCTCATTGTAAGGGAAGTGACAGTGTTTGAATCCACACAGAAGTCACGTAGGTGAAAAGAGGACATTGTCACCATCGGGGGGGAGTGATAATGGACAGCACGGTGCTACGCTGTAGTTTTTAAAATCTATCAGGTGTCATCTAACAGCCACTGGACCAGCCAGGGGGCTGACCAGCAGATCCACTGAGCATCTATCTATGGAGAGGTGCCACGGGAATGAAATGAAGGTGGAGGGCCGGGCAAACCCCAGGCCATGGGCTTTAGCCATCAAGTTTCACACCAAAGAAACTCTTAGGGTCTGAGTCTTGCTCAAATCCTTCAACGTCCAATGAGAAGGAGGGAGGGATTTTTGTAAGAAAACGTTCATTGTTCTAGCTCCGGCTCTTACCTTCTTTTGGGAACATTCTTCTGATAAAATGTATCTTTTTCTCTCCATGTGCATTTTGTCACATCCACAGTCTGCTGGGAGTGACTTGTGTCTTGTGTCCCCAAAGGATGTCCAGAACCTCCCCCCATGGCCTTAACAAGTCTTCTCAGCTTCAGTTTGACCCTAAGCTGCCCTCAGTTGCCCAGAGAAAGGAAAAAAACTCCTAATTCTAGGATCTCCAACATTTCTCACATTCATTTTGCAGGAAACGTTACGTATTACAATAAAAGCAGTAAACACCCACCCTGGGTGTGGTGTAGCCCTCTCTTGCCCCGTGGTCAGCCAAGGTTCCTGACTGCCCGTGGTGGGGTACTTTAAAGTCCCCTCCTCCATTTTTAAATTATGAAGCATTTTGCATATTTAAAACAGTATATAACATATACACATGGCTGGTGTCTGCCAGTCCTTACTGGTGGCCAGTGGTCACCCCGTCGGGTCCTGATTAATACCAGCAGGTATCCTGATCTGTCAGTGTCTGAGGGGCACTGGTTATTAGGTATTTTGATTTTATATATGTAATAATAAACACCAGTGTACACACCAGCTGAAGAACAGAGCATTATAAAAAACTTCAAAAGCATTTTTAACAAGTAAAAACATTTGCACCATGAAAAGTTCAAAAAGGTGAAACGACATCAATCTTATCTCTCAGCTGCCTCGCCTCCAGCATATTCTAACAGTTTCTCGTGTATCCTTTCAGAGATTTTTACGTACAGACCAAAAAAAAATTGGATACAGGTATGGCTGCTCCTTTCACTGAGGGCAGCATGTAACTCAGAGGGTTCTGTTCCTGTTCTTCGGAGCCTGACGGTGCTCTCTGGGAGATCTCTCCACGTCAGGGCAGCAAAGTCGTCCTCCGCCTGCGAAGAGCTGGGCGGCACACCGTGGTGCGGTGGTGCTGTGGCGCACACTGTGATTCACTCAGTCTCCACTGGGGCCCCACGAGGTGACTTCCAGATGCTGGCTGCTGTAACAGGGGACTTTGTACACACTCGCTTTGTAAAGACGCCAGTGCGTCCTGTAAGGCAAGGCCTTAGAACTGGGATTGCTGGGCTCAAAGGTGTGCAAGTAAGTGTTGTGACCGCATCCCACGGGAGCACGCACACAGCCCTGGGACGGACCCCCAGGAGCAGAACTGCAGGGCCAAAAAGCACGGTACTTAACTGCACATGTGCTCTCACCACGGGCTGCCCGAGCAACGTGGAAGTAACAGTGTACGAACCAACTTCGGGCCCCCTTCCAACTGGGGGGCCGAAAGTGCGGCTGTGCATTTCGACTTTACATTGCCTTCGCTGTGAGTGAGGCTGAGAATCTTTCTATATATGTAGGAGCCGCTTGCCGCTTCCTTTTCTGTGAACTGCCTGTTTATGTCTTCTTCCTGTTTCTCCATAGGACTGGCAGTCTCTGAATGGATTTTCAGGAGCTCCTACTGCGAGAGAAGCTAGCCCTACAGGATAGGAGATGCATTTCCCCCCCCTTTTTGTCATTTGTCTTCTGACTTTCGTTGAGTTTCGCCCATGGAAAGGTGCTTGCTTTTTCACGCTGGCCGTGTTACTTTTGTCAACATCAGTTGCCTCGAGGGCGGCACCAGTTCTGTGCTGACTCACTGGGCAACTGGTCTTAGCAACCGGGCAATGGTTTGTTTGAAGGCTCCGTAGCGCAGGGCAAGCTGTTCCTGTTACGGGCCAGAGAGTAAATAATCTGGGTGCCTGCTGCAGTAACGCAGCCCCACCGTTGCAGTGTGAAAACAGCCCCACCGTTGCAGTGTGAAAACAGCTGCCGGCAACGCATATGTGAGTGCATAAGGCCGTTTGCCAACAGAACTTGTGACTAAAGTGGATGGCGGGCTGGATTTGGCCCCTGGGCCCTCGTTGGCTCACCCTCTGGCACAGAGGCCATCAGGGGCCCTTCCTCCTCCAGGGTGTGACGCCGACGGCCCCTGTGTTGGGCCCCTCCTCAGACTGCCCTCCTTGGCAGAAAGATTACTTCCCTCACTTCGCTTGCCCGAGTCCCAGCTTTCTTGCTGTCCCCGCAGCTCAGCGGAGACTCCTTCACGCTTCCCCACCTGGAGCCCCAAAGCCAGCTCCCCAGGCGGCTGTGGGCAGTCCACAGAGTTCCCTGCTTTACATCTGACTTGGAAACCAAGCACTTGGCCGGTGAGACACTGGGCACAGACACAGACTCAGTAACCGTGAGGCGGGGGCAGCACCCTCTCAGCGCGTCCCTCCCCGCCAGGACGAGGGGAAGCACTGCTGAGGCATCTCCCTCCGCGGGACCTTCCCTCCGGCCCGGCCCGCTCTCGGCCGGTTCCGCTGCCCCACGCCAGGCTTGGCCTCGGAAACCTGCTCTTGCCCATTTCCTCCGCACACCAGACAACCTAAGAATGTACTGAATTGATGAGGAAACAGGTGTAAAAATCACAGAACTGTTTCAAGTGAAAAAGAAAAATCTAGCTCTTTAATTTAAACTACAGTAGATTCTTTCTGGCCTTGGACAGGACCCCGTCTTAGGAGCTGTGGCTGGGTCCTCACCTCTTAAGAACTAAGGACCCCTTGGGGGTTCTTTATAGAACCCCGATCTACAAAATTGGTGCCAAAGATGATATTATTTTAATATTATCAAGGCTTTATGAATAGATTTTTTCCTAGGATCCATGACATTTTACATTAGGTACAGAGTAACTAATAGTAATTTAATTTTTGCTCAGTGGAAGAAAAAAAGCTAATTTTTCTTTTTTGCAAATTTTGTTGTTGTTACAACACGTAGGGGGATGGTACTCCTCAACTCACCAAATTCAAGTTGTCTTTAACATTTATGTTACATGCTTTTACACGGGAAAGGAATTTCCCCAGGGGTGCAGAAATGGCAGCAATAATTAACAGCAACAAACAGCCAGTAACAAACGTGGCATCCTCCAAACGGAAATGCCCAGCATCTCAGGCCCTCCTTTTCTTCTCAGGCCCAAACTCCTCAGATACTAATTTGTGAAATTCGCCGTTCACACAGAACTGAGCTAGAGCGCCCCCTGCCAGGATTTTAGCTGAAGTGTTTGTTGGAGGCTGAGTCCAGTTCCGGCTGTCACAAAAATAGAGCCAATAAGTGAGGATCATCAGATGAGCCGGTTACACAAGGAGACATGAACTCGCTTACATGAGAGGTCAGACTTAAGCCTAGGAAGACCGTTCATCTGTTCATTCCTTGAACAAGTATTTCTTGAGCACCTGCCAGGTACCCACTATAGCTCAGTGCAGGGGGTGAGACACACATTCAGTACCTCACCTCGGCGTCTTAAATGCAATCGTGAAAGCAACAGTAGAGGGAAAGACAGAACTATGGGACCTGGCTGACGGTGGGGGTGAGGGAAGGCTTTCCTGAGGAAGTGACATAGAACTAAGCTGGGAAGGAGGGCAGGAGATGGCCAGCCAAGAGTGGGGTGGGGGGAGGGCAGGGCGGCTTGGTGAGAGGCATGGAGGGGACCAAAGGCCGTGTGGCCGGAGGGGAAGAGAGGCAGCAGAGCCTCGAAGGCTTCTTAAGGATTTCAGTTGTTATTCTAAGAGCAGCCAGCAGCTTAGGAAAAAGTGAGGTCATCAAATACGCATTTCTAAAGATGATGCGGGCTGCCTCATGCACATGGAGCAAAGACTTGCAGGGGTAGCAATCTGAAGGTTATTGCTGCTGTTCAGGGAAGAGAGGTGGGGAGGAGAGAGAGAGAGAGACAGAGAGAGATCTTTGAAAGATACTGAGGTTGGAGACTGATGGGAGTGGTGGTGAGGGAGAGGGGGTCTGGTCTCCAGCTACGCCGAATGGCTGGCACTTAAGGCAAGGTCCTGGACAGCTTCTAGACGATGGGCACCCTTACTCAACATCGTCCACACGCTTGGAGTCTGGGGCGATCCCCAGGCCCTCCCTAGGATAAGCCAGACTCTGGCTACCCACTCACTGACTACCACCGAAGTATCCCCTCAGAGCGAGCTAAGACCTGCTTGCCTCTCCCCGCTAACTCGCAGGAATCACGTGCCCTACTCCCACATCTGTTGAACACGCCAACATCCGGGTCAAGAGTTACAACCTGAACTCCAGGGAGCGGTATGTTTGTAACTCGGGCTTCAAGCGCAAAGCCGGGACGTCCAGCCTGACTGAGTGCGTGTTTAACAAGACCATGAACATCACCCACTGGACCACTCCCAATCTCAAGTGCATCAGTAAGTAGCCGTCCCTACCCTGTTCCTCCACCCCCTTTGCCAAGGCCTCGCAGAGAGCAGCCCTGCAGTGTGGGCAGCTGAGTGAGCTAGAGGTCTGGGTTGAGGTCTGAGGCCAAATAAACCAATGGGCCTCCAAAACACACCTCCAGGAGGCGATAATACCTGGGCCTGGGTGGTGGGCAGCTGGCGGGGAGGTGGGGGGGGGGGGTCACAATTCTGAGTTCAGATCCTGGCTCTGCCACTTAACCGTCAGTGAGACCGAGGGCGAGGGCTTTAATGTCTTGGAACTCTTGGTTCCCGATCTAGAAAATGGACCGATGTCAACATTCTGGGTTGTAGGAGGATTTAGCGAAATCTGGTAAATATTAACTGTTACTACCATCCATGCTTTAAGATCATGGCAGCAAGAATTCAGCTACAGACAAAGGCGTGTGCTCATGGTCTGCGTGCTTCCCAGAGAGCTTTCCCAATTCCTCCCTGGGAGGCAGCCTGCCACCCCTCCTTGTGGGTACCCACCCAGGCAATGGAGGAGACACACGGAGCACAGAATCACTTAGCCCAGTCACCACGTCTGGGGCCCAGCCAGTGCTCTAGACCAAGGGTGAGGGAAGGTCCCCAGTTTTGGTTCTTAACCATCCGCAACCGGATAACCACGCGAGAAGGGGAGCAATGTTGGAGTGGGAGCTGAGAGAGCTATTTTCAGGAATACGAAGCCCCTTATTCTAGAAAAGAAAAGGTTAGCCCAGGGTCTAACAAGAGAATTATGATTTAACAAACACTTACTGTATACGTGGTGCATGTCCAGCCGCGATGTTTTCTCAAGTAACATTTGGGAAAATTCTCAACTCCTCTCTGGGGGAAGCAGACAGAAGGGGTTATTCAACAGCAAACTCACCGCCGTGGAGCTCCGTGAAAAGCCAGACTCTCATTGAATCTTTAGCGTTTAGATCACCCTGGGCCCCTCCCCTTCCCCTGCACGACCAGCCTGCAGCCAGGCAAGAAGGAAGCCTCCTGCTGGCAGCCGAGGTGCCTGCTCCCCACCCCAGGGCATCTCCTGCACTAAGGGGATGAGCTGGGTGAGGACGGGGAAGAGCCGTAACCCTGCGGTGAGAACACAGGTGTCTAACTCTCCAGCCAGGGGACCCACTGGGATCTGTAATCCAGGAGCAAAAAGAAGGGCTTTCTGCCATAGGGAGAGTGACGGAGTATTCACAGTTCCAATTCCCTTGAGTAAATGAATTGAGACGGAGAAGAGTTGCAGGCTCCGAACAGAACTGGGCGGGCTGGGGGAGGGGAGAGGAGAGAAGTGGGCGGGGCCTGGAATCAGAGACTTTTAGAACCCGGAGGCTGGAGGAACCTTCCGGTTTCATCCCCAAGAGCCCCCACCTTTCACCACTAACAATTCTCTGTTATTTTTCCCAAACTCTTGTGACAAAAAAAATCTGTTGAGTGATCATTTATTTTTATCACTGTTATCATTCCAGCCAAAAATAAAAAGGCATCAGACACTTAACTTGTGCAATCTTTTTGAAAGGCTAGGGGAAAAAATAGATTGCAGTCGGTTTGCATTTGCATGGGAGCTGCAGACCCAGATCGTTACCTATTTCTTATGCTTCTGACCTAGCCAGATGTGTCCGTTTTAAATTTATGTATTTACTTTTTAATTTATATCCAGTTCTGAGCCACCCTGGGTTCCACCCTCAGGATGGTAAATGCCATGTCCTTATCCTCTCTCTAGGAGACCCCTCCCTGACTCACCAAAGGCCACCCCCCATGACAACGCCGGCAGGGGTGACCCCAGGGCCAGAGAGCCACATCTCTTCTGGAAAAGGTAGGAATGTCGGAAACTTCTTCCGGACTCCAGTTCCCTGCTACCATCAGGACCCCACAGAGCCCTCAGATTCGTGGACCACTGCCGGAGTCCCACTGCAGACTTATAGAACAGCACACACCTTGGGTTCACGTCAAGCCTAAGAATTGATACTCGTCTTCACTTTCCCTTTTAAACCAAAGTTGCTTGATTGCCAGGTTCCACGTGTGCATAATTGATGATGGCCTAAAATCCACTCCTGGTAGGTCAGATCACACTGTCGTAGACACACGGCCCTGGGACCGGAGGGGGTCTGGGGTTCTGCCAGCCTTGCACATCAGCCTTCCCGGGTCCCATGGGCGCTGGCAGGAATTGTGACCGTCCTGGGTCAGATACTCTCTCACCCAGCACAGCAGGGCCACCGACACACGTCATCAATTCCCTCGCCCCCACGTCCCTTAAACAGGCCTAAACAGACGCCCGGACATAGGTCGCTGGAGAGGAGGACGGAACATGTGGCTCTGTGTTCCAGAGGGAGGGGCTGTCTCCACCTTCCAAGGCCACCTAAGCATCCTTGGAAAGACAGTGCCGGGAAAGGGCCATCAGCGCCTCTGCTGGCGCGATGCACAGAAACGGGAGGGACTGGTGCGGAGCCGTCTCCCAAGAACCCCCACCCTGGATGCTTTAGGAGGCGCTGGCATGGAGCTGCCACATTCTTGCATCCCCACCAAGTCTTAGGTAAACTCTACCCCAATTTCCTCAGCACTGTCCCCATGTTAAGAAAACCCGAGATCTTGGATGCTAAATATCCTGGGACAACGTGTCCTGTATCCTCCGATACCCCGACTGGACCCTGTGGCCCACTGCGCAGTGTGAGGCTCTCCCTGGCCCCCGTCTCCCTCCCTTCTGGGCACAGGCATCTTGCTCTGGTTGACAGAACGGCTAGCGCGCGGGTCCTTAACCATGGACACACGCTGAGGCCTCCATGGAGCTCTGGGTGGTCTGGGGAGTATCTGGGAAGTAGGGGCCTAGAAGTGCCCCCAGGGACTGGTGCACAGCCGAGGTGAGGAGCACGGCTGGAAGATGGATGGAGAGGCCAGAGAAAGCTTTCCTCCCACTTAGCTGATGACAGACAGGAGGAAGGGGTTGGGGTACCGGCCAAGTGTAAGATCGGGGTGATTCCAGAACCCTTTGATACGAGTCACGCCCAGTTCAGGAGGCCTTCCCCAGCCTTGGCTTCATGCCCCAAACACTTGGTCCAACAAAGATGCCCGGGGAAATCTCAGAGGTGCATGACCTCTGAGGCAGGTGCCGCGGCCATGGGCACTGGATGGACACACGCTGCGGGGGGCACACGAGGTGCTGACCAAGGGTCAAAGGGCATGAGGGCCCCTCCAGCACAGTGGCTGGGAGAGCGTGGGAAAGCGGCCCCAAACACGTGGTGGGACAGCCCAGGACGCGGGGATCACGGCCACGCGAGCTCACCCTTGGCTGCACGGCTGGGCTCCCAAGAGCCGTGTGGTCATAGGGGAAGACCCCGTTTCCATGGAAGGAGAGCAGCACAGCTGTGCCGCCATAACTGACGGTTTGGGGCAGCCGCTGGCCAGCTGGGGTCAGGGAAGAAAAGGACCTGAACACAAGGCACGCAGACCACCCTCCCGAGATGAGCTGGTCACCCAGATCCGCTCTCCAGAGGTCAGACTGGCCGAATCTCAGGATCCCCTCATTTCAAAAGTTTTGTGCAAACACATAGAAAGCAAACTAAAGTTGGCGTCCCATGGCGTAGAGTCTGCAAGCACAGTTCCACTCGTCTGTTTGAGATGGGTCTCTTGGTCTCCTACGAGCCTCACTGGTAAGCACTTCTCTAGGGCCTGCTTCTACTCAGACCTTTGGGATCGTTAGCTTATGGGCCCATGATAACTAACTAAACCCCCCAGCGTTCCCCCAAGCCCCGCGGCCGTTCCAGGTGGATGAAGATGTTACCCACTTACGGGATTTTCCCGGAGATCCGCGAAGCAGCTCCCCCCCAGGGGAGGGCTGGCCGGGGCGGGCTGGCCAGGGCGGGCCCACTAGAGCAAGCATGAAGGCCACTCTGTCCCAGAGCCGAGAAAAAGACACTGTCCTAAACATTCTCCTTGTCCATGTCTTGCACTTCCCTGCAGAGCCAACTTTTCCTTCCAAGTCAGATGCCCCAGGGGCCAGCGGGCCTGCTACTGAACCAGGCTCCAGGCTGACGCCACCCAAACGTCCTACTGCAGGAACCACAGGGGTAGTCAGACCTGAGCCCTCCCAAGTCCCACCTCAGACAACAGCCAAGGCCCTGGAACACACCCCCTCCGTCTCGCAGGACCCGCCCGGTTAGTGCTGGCTTTGCCCGCTTGAGGAGCGGTCAGCCTCCCGTGCCGCTTCCGAGACGCGGATGCAGGTCTGGGGCGAGCAGAGCGTCGCACCCTCCAACCCAGAGTCAGGTCGACGGAGCGAGCAGCCCTCTGCCCCCTGCTCTCTGCCACAGCCTCCTTGCTCTGGCCTCTGCTCTCTGTGCTCCGCCCCGGCTCCGCTCTGCTGGAAGAAAAAGCCTGTCTCGGAGACGGGACAAGGCTCAGCGTCTTAACCCGCCTGCACGGCAGAACCTTTGCCTAAAACCTGAGTAACAGCTGCCTCCTCTTGATATGGGAGGACAGAGGAAGCTTTCCATGATCTGGGGTCACGATGCGTGGAGGCGGGGGAGCACTCGGTAATCACGTCTTCTGTAAGAGCGTATCTGATTCTTAAGCATGGCCCAGCATCTAAGCGAATCACCCTGTTCTGTGCCAAAGCGAGTTTGGTTTCGCCAGCCGTGAATCTCTCGAGTCTTTTAAGATGAGAGCCACGCTGCACGGGATTTCTCCTGCTTAGTGAGAAACTAGTACCTTTAGGATCGCGGCAGTAACTAAGCTGCAATCTCCTCTCCGCAGGTGCAGTTCAATACAGGGCCAGAGCTGTGACTGGTAAGTGATCTGCCTTTGTCCTGGTGGTGCTTATGGTCAGGGGACCTCGTGCCAGGGTGCTGGACAGTCCTGGTTTACGCCTGCTGTCCCAACATGGTCACCAGCAGCTTCCCTGTTCACTCTCAAAAGTGTCTATGCTTAGATGGTACATTACACAAGCCCCCTGATTCTGCAATCCCAGCATGCCTAGTTCTATTAACGTCGGTCGATTCTCACGTCCAGCTATTCAGTTCTGCTAAGCAGGGCTACCCTGCCGTCAGAAGACCACAAGGTGGGGGGAGGGAGTAGCTCAGTGGTAGAGCACGTGCTCGGCACGCCCGAGGTCCTGGGTTCCATCCCCAGTCCCTCCATTAAAAATCAAATAAAATCAAAACAAATAAACCTAATTTCCAACCCCCACCCCCAAAAGAAAACCCCAAGGGACTGCTGCTCTCACTAAATGATGCAGTTCTTCCACGAGCTGCGTGCACCCTTCACAGGGAGTTAGCACCATGCCCTCAACAGCAACGTGCTCACTCCTCAGCGTTAGGGGCTGCTTTTTACAGAAGATGCACCCAGCATCACGGCCAGGAGAGCAAGCAAGTAAATGTAAGGAGGAAGATGGAAAAGTGTTTGCAAGAATTAAAGAAAAAGGGGAGGGGACGAGAGGGGAGGGAAAAGGAGAGCGAAAAGAAAGACGGGAAAGCAGGGAGAGATGCATGTAGGAAGAAAGAATCTAAAGCTTTTTGTCTGACATGTTTTCCATAAGCCCGAAAAACACTATTATTTCACATGGGGAAAATGATTTCTATTTTCTGTTCACAAGCTTTCCTGCGAGAGAATGATTCAAGCTTTTGTGTTCTATTCTGTCTGCACCAAGTGTCATCTGGGAAAGAACCAAGTGGCTCTGGTTATTTCTGCAGTCAGTTGATGGGAGTGGTTTTGAAAAATGATCAAAACGTACTTGCAACACCAAGATATCTTTAAAAGGCTCTCTGGAGAGTATTTTCATGGAAAAGCTGGCACTTAATGCCAAGGACACTGAAACAAAAAAATGTTTATCATTTAAGAGATGGCCAGTAAATAAAGCAGCCAACCTAAGTTTTCTTCTTGTGTCACATACCAATTAATCTTAACAGGTACAAAATATTCTATTGTTTGGATTTGCCATAATTTATTTAGCCAACCCCCTACTGGGACATGTGATGGCTTACATTCTTTTTATTTATTTATTTATTTTTTACTTTATTTTGGGTGGAGGAGAGGAAGTAATTAGGTCTATTTATTTATTTTAGAGGAGGTACTGGGGATTGAACCCAGGACCTCAAGCATGCTAAGCATGTGCTCTACCACTTAAGCTATACCCTCCCCCTGATGGCTTACATTCTTGAGCTATTTTACAATGATTAATTGGGAAAACCATGTAACATTTTGCATATGTGCAAGGATATCTGTAGGAAAAAAATCCTACACACAAAATGTGAGGGCCTTTTTTTTCCTTTGTGGATCTTTTTTTTAATTTGAGTTACGGTCAGTGTACAATGTTGTGTCAATTTCTGGTGTGCAGCACAACCCTTCGGTCATACATGAACACACACACATTCATTCTCATACTCTTTTTCACCATGAGCTACTACAAGATCTTGTATATATTTCCCTGTGCTCTACAGTATAAACTTGTTTATCTATTCTATATATACCTGTCAGTATCTACAAATCTCGAAACTCCCAGTCT
This sequence comes from Camelus ferus, assembly GCF_009834535.1. Lineage (NCBI taxonomy): Eukaryota > Metazoa > Chordata > Mammalia > Artiodactyla > Camelidae > Camelus > Camelus ferus. Next base: position 3,270,321 of record NC_045730.1, on the reverse strand, counting down.
GTCCCTTCCCACCCCTTCATGGATTTTCAAATAACCATTTTATTAAAGGCTCTAACCTGTATTTTTTTCCAGTTCATGACTTTCACTAGATTCAAACATCAGAAACTCTCTCCCCAATTCTGAAATGTCACATAACATTAACTGAACACCTCCAACAGACAAACAGCTCTGTGCAAGGAACTGTGAAAATAGAGATTAAAAAAAAAAAAACCTTTAAATCTTTTATGTTGTATGAGTAAGATTTCCTTCTTTCAGACTGTTTAATACCAACATGTTAACGACTGACTCTAAGACAGGCCAAGTCACTGCCAGGAGACATGAAAATGAAAGCTCTCTCAGTAGGTATTACGTTTCATCGGCTGAGAGGATGGAAGCTAAAATTAAAATCGTGCCCGTCTTCCAGAAACACTTAACGATGGGTAGTTTCTTCAGAGCATGTCATACACAACCCCAGCCATGAACCCCCAGAGTGTCGGGTACAAGTGGTTCCTGGGGCGTCGGGGGCGGGGGGTTGCTGTACCTGCGTGAATAAGCCATCAGCGGACCGTGTTCGTGAGAAGATACATAAAATGCCTTACCTTAAGCAGTCACTCAGCAGATATTAACTTGATGTTTTTATCAGCCCGTTGATATTACTGATATGATTTTAAAAAAAAGCTGTGTGAAGGATTATCATGCCCTTAAGCGGCTTTTTTAGTACAAGATGGTAAACAGGAGATGCTCCCATAATTATTAAATGAGCGAGCAGGTACTCATCTCAGTGTGAGGGCTTTAACACTTCGGTACACGTGTGGGGAGACGTCCACGTTCCACTGTCTTAGCTGCAGGTGGGCTCACTCGGCAGTCCTTTCCATCACCCACTACACTCAGTTATTCCCGTTCCTGTCTCTGATCCTCGCCGAGGCTATTCTAGAAGACTCCTGGTTGTGAAATAAAAGGTCAGAATGTCACCCACGACGGTGTTTACGCTGCCACGTTCATTCGGGGCACCAGGAGTGCAGAGTCTGCCTTTCAGACCGTATCATCTCTCTTGTTTTCTCACATCTGAGATGCCCTGGCTGCAGTCCACCTGCTCAGCCTCTCCCAGGAGCCGGCTCTCTGCTGGCTCGCTCACCCGGTCAGGCAGTATAAACAGAGCTCCTGCCCTGCGCCACACACGGCCCCACCCTGCAACCCATGCAGATTTCTCATCAAAAAGCAAACAACACTGTACATGTGTTTCAGCTTATGGAATGTTAATGGTTTAATTCCACCAATTAAGTGTCTATTGAGTGCCTGCTCTGAACCCAGCACTTACTGTGTGCTCAGTAGAGCAACAGAAAAGAAACCACTGCTCCGGAATAAGAAGCTGACGCCCTGACTTCAGCTGTCTTCAGCGGATGCCGGCACAGGCACGTCACAGCCACGGCTCCCTGACTGACCCAGCTGGCAGGTACCGCTGAGGAGAGACGGTCCCCTGTAACGTCACCAAGTACAGCTGATTTACAGTATGGTGTTAGCTTCAGGTGCACAGCACAGTGATTCAGTACTCTTGCAGATTTCACTCCATTACACACTATTACAAAATAGCGGTTATAATTCCCTGGGCTATACAGGATATCCCTGAGGCTTCTCTATTTTATGTATAGTCGTTTCTATCTGTCAATCCCTACTCTTAATTTGTCCTCCCTCTCTCCTTTGGTAACCACAAATTTCTTTTCTGTATCTGTTTTTCATGTACATTCACTTGCATTATTTTTTAGATTCCTCATATAAGTAATATCATACAGTGTCTTTTTCTGTCTGATTTGTTTTGCTAAATGTAATATTCTCTAGGTCCATCCATGTTGCTACAAGTGGTTATTTATTCTTTTTAATGGCTGAGTAATATTCCATTGTGTGTATACAGATACATATACCACATCTTCTTTATCTAGTCATCTGTCCGTGGACACTTAGGTTGCTTCCATGTCTTGGCTGTTGTAAATAATGCTGCTATGAACATTGGGGTGCATGTATCTTTTCAAATTAGTATTTTCATCTTTTCTGGATATATGCCCAGGAATGGAATTGCTGGATCCCATGGTAGTTCCATTTTTTGTGTTTTGAGGAACTGCCATGCTGTTTTCCATGGTAGCCACACCAATCTACATTCCCACCAACAGCGTAGGAAGGTTCCCTTTTCTCCCCACGCTTTCCAGCTTTTGTTATTTGTACACTTTTTGATGATGGCCATTCTGACCGGTGTGAGGTGATACTTCACTGTTACAGAGGGCCCTCGCATCGCCCACGTTGAACAGTGGCCACTGGCTGTCTCTGCCACCTTCTCCATCGTAGACCCTGCATCACTGTAGGTGGAAGTCAAGGCAGGAGGGAGCTCCTGACCTTTCTGGCTTTGTGTTCAATAACCCACCTCTTCTCCTCCCTCTTCCAGAGGCTGATTCTCCTCCCTCCTTCCTCCTGTCTCACCATATCCTCTCTCTTCCTTTTTCTTCAATCCATGCACCCCCTGGAAAGCACAAAAGGGTGGAGAACTCGGCAGTTGATATATGAATCCATTGTTTTGGTGATTCTGGTTTCAGGTTCTTTACTGAATTAGCCTGGACATGACTGAGGAAGAGGCCAGCGGTCTGAGCTCAAGTGGCTGAATTCAAATCGCTTTGCGGAACCACGGGCTCAGGAGCCCTCCTGCTTGAGTTTATTCTCACTAAGGAGAAACAGGAAGCAGCCTTGTGAAAGTGGAACTACATCAGCTTGCCTCTTCCAGTAAATCCCCGCGTGGACGGTAAATGCACGCCACGCCGCCTAGTCACTGTGAAGAGACAGGTTACCACGGGGTGCAACATCTCTGCCTTAAAATGCAGCTTTTATAATAATGATTAATGTTAAGTCTTAAAACTCAAAACCTCTTTCCCTGATTTCTCATGTTTTCTGTTACTTTTTGGGGGGGAGGTGGTACTTAGGTTTGTTTGTTCTTAATGGAGGTACAGGGGATTGAACCCAGGACCTCATGCGTGCTGAGCACGTGCTTCACCACTGAGCTACACCCTCCCCCGCCCCCCATTACTTATTTCGGAATGACTTTTCTATGCTCATTTTTATTTACTTAGGTGCAGGTGGTTTTGTTTTTGTAACTTTAGTGTCTCTTCCGATTACAAGGTCATTGCAAAAATACCAGGCGGCTGGGGGGGTGGGGGTGGACCAAACTTTTTAAAAAAGAAAATGAGTTTATCTCCAGTACCAAATGATTCCTTAATACTTTGGTGCATATTTGTCACCACTTTTCTGTGCCTAGGGACACACACACGGCTCACTGGAAATTATTTTTGATTCGTGTTTCTCAGCCAGCTTTTTCACTTAAGCTACTGTAAACATCTTTGCATGTTAACAAACATAGATTCACTTCATAGTTTTAAAAGCTGAATATGCCACTGTATGGGCGTGCCACACTTTATTTAACTAAGTTTCTATGGATAAGAGACTTAGATTAACATTTTAAAAATTATTTTAAGTAATACTTCAGTGAATACTCTGGTGTGTATGTTTTCCCATTTCCTTAGGACGAATTCCTAAGGTGGAACTAGACTCAGAGGCAGTGGTCTTCCCTGATGCTTTTGTAACACGCCGCCAATTGCGCTTGAGAAAAACTATACCCATTTCCCCTCTTCCCCTGCAGAGAACCCAGGGGTTTCCCCTCATCCTTACATTTAGCTGTTCTGCAGTGGAGTTGTGTTTGAAGGCCAAGTCGTGGAAGATGCATCCTTGTGCACAGGGTGATGTGCTGGCTGTACGGGTCCGGGAGACGAATGCACCTCCTGGTCCACAGTGAGACTCCTGGGTCCCCGGATGTTCAGGGCTGTCACCTGGCACGTGGAGCGTGTAGGTGATTTTTGCAGGGGGATTTCACAATATTAAGGCAAACTGGCCAAATCTGCTTGGAGCTTATGATTGATGCAAGTGTTTTAAAAATTGTTATGGTCTTTGGAGTTAACAGATACACGTTACTATATATAAAATAAATAAACAAGGACCTCACGTGTAGCACAGGGAACTGTATTCAATTTCTTATAATAACCTGTAATGGGAAAGAATCTGAAAAAAAATATGTGTATGTATGTATATGTATAACAGAATAGCTTTGCTATACACCTGACAATAACATTGAGAGGGTGAGGAGAAAAGGGGACCCTCCTACACTGCTGGTGGGAATGTAGCTTGGTGCAATCATTATGGAAAACAGTATGGAGAGTCCTCAAAAGACTAAACATAGACTCACCATATGATCCAGCCATCCCGCTCCTGGGCATATATCCAGAGGGAACTCTAATTCAAAAAGACACATGCACCCCAGTGTTCACAGCAGCACTATATACAATAGCTAAGACATGGCATAGTAAACAATCTTATGGTTACTGGGAAAAGGGATAAATCTGGGAGTTTGAGATTTGCAAACGTTAGCCACTATACATAAAAATAAATTTAAAAAACAAGTTTCTTCTGTATAACACAGAGAACTATATTCCAATATCTTATAATAACCTTTAATGGAAAAGAATACAAAAATGAATGTCTGTATATGCATGACTGGACCCTGTGCTTGTACACCAGAAACTGCCACATTGTAACTGACTGTATTTCAATTTAAAAAAAAAACTAAAAATTAAGAAAAAAGGAAACTAACACTGTAAACCAACTGCGTGTCAATAAAAGATAAAAAAATCTAAAACATAAATGAAATAGGGATGCTCTCCCTGCCCTGGGGCTCCTCCCTCTCGCACCCACCTGGAGACCCCTCCCTGCCTAACAATCTCAAAGGCCTGGTGGCTGGGGCCTGCCCCCCTCAAGCCCCTTCCTCTCACCACCCCTGCAGGTCCTTCCAACTCAGTCAAAACATGTGCTTTCTCTTCTAAGCTGTGACACCTTTCTTATAATACGTCCTCTCCTCATCACTCTTCCTCCGCCATAAGTTGCAAATAAAAAAATAGTAAAGATGACATTGGAAGGAAAACAGCACTGCCCGCTGTTTCTAAATCAGGATTCTGTGAAGGGGGAGAAAAGGGGGACCAGTGAGGAGGACCCCTGCCCTGTCCCCTGACTTTGGACTTAGACGCAGATGCTCCTCCCGCTGTGGTGCAGGCCTCCGCCCCGTCGCGCCTACCCCCAGCTTCTGATCCCTGAGGCCCTTACTCTCCCCTCCAGACTCACCCTGTCCCTGCCCCGTCACCCAGTCGCTCCATTGGGGAAGACAAGGATGGGGATAACGTGAATGGGGACCGTCTGAGGGGGTGGCCTTGGCAGGAGAGGAATGTCCTTTCTGCCCAGATGCAGACGGGACCGAGCCATGCGACCTGGGGCACCACTGGTAACAGTGCGGGCTGGAGGGCGTGCGGATCTCCGGGCAGGAGGGTCAACCCTGCAACACCCTGAGTCTCAGAAATGAACCCACGGCCAGGACTCTGTGAGTGACGCCAGCTCCGTTCTGCTCTTTTCACAGCGGCCGTCTCCGTACTCGTGGCCGTGCTGGGCGCTGTGTGTGTGGGGTTGCTCCTGGTGTGTTACAGAAGGTCCAGGTAAGTGGCACAGAGTCGCCCTGGACAAGATGCCTCCTCCCCTCCCCTCCAGGAGAACAGGGCTGCATCCTAATGACCCGAGCTGCCCTCTCAAAGGAAGATCAAATTATCTCAACATAAAGATTATACGATCCTTCGAGCCTAATGTGACAAGATGAACATCCCGTGAAATGCTACTGTAAAGCCAAAATGACAGTCATCGAAAAATTCACACAAATCTTCAAAAAGCTGTTCGTGCCATCCCAACCAGGAAGAAATGCCAAAAACCTCACAGTTCAGAAATCAACAAAATAAGGTTGATAGTTTACTCAAAAATGTGTCAAAACAATCCCCCTCAAAATGCTAAATGCTGGCAAATAGAATGTAACTTTTAAAAGGATTTTCAGAATACCATTATAAGTAATTTCCACATAAAACGTTGTATTTGGAGCTACAGTCTTAATGCATACAGTCATTATAGTTTCCTGAGTATACTAAAAAAAAGCACACACCATCTTTTAGGAGTAATACATCGAAAATATATTCTTAAAAAGAATTTGTAAATTTGATATATATGGCCAATAAATATGCTCATAAGAGGAAAACAATATTCACTGACTATATTATGGAAATATTCATAAATATATCTTTAATAAGAACTGATGTAAATCAATTACACGTGAATAAAAGACTTTTTTAATCAATTTTTCCAGCAGTGGCTGGAAAGGAATTGTCAACTCCTAAAAAAAAAAATTGGTAAACCTGGTAAGTGTGACTACCTGATCATTTGGTGAGTTGATTCTTGCCGTAAACTGGTAATTTGCGAATGGGTTATTAGCTGGATGTGTCATTCAACAAACTGGCTTTTAGAAAAGTGTTTTTGGTGAACAATCAGGCCTGGCTTAGCCGGGTTCCTGGTGCCTCCCGCCATCTGAACCACAGTTCTTTACAGAGGACTGGCAAGTTGTTCCACCAGCATCAGTAAATCCTGGGGACCGAGGGGGTTAAAATGACAAAATAAGATTTAAATACTGCCTGTGAGGTAGGCCATCTCAGCGTTCTCAACCTGAGTGTCCAAAAGGAACTGTCTTCGGACACAGTCTCTCCTCTTTTCAAATCCTGTGAATTATTTGCTTTGCAGGCAAATTAACCAGATACCGGGTGTTGAAATGGAAAGCACAGAGGTCGTGCCAATGGCCGGGGGAACCAACACGAGAGGGGAGGGCACAGAACACTGACCACACAGCCGAGGAGGTTCCAGGGGACACCGAGGCCAGCAGAGGCCACAGTGAAGGCCTGGTTCTGCTCCAGCCGAAGAGGACCAAGAGCAGACTCGGGAAGCTGGCCCCGGGGAAGAGCCTGCCAGGGTGTCCTGGCATCACTTAGCGACAGCCCAGCCCAGCCCAGGCACCACCCCCACAACTACGTCTCTGGGCTTAGGAATGACGTCTGTCCTGCCTGATCCTGTCCAGCCCCGGGCGTGGGGCTCGGTTCCCCAGGTCCCAGCGGTCGGCGTTCTCCCGGGAGAGAGTGAAGGCGGCCTCAGGGCTTCCATCAGGGCTTCTATTGCATTAGGACATTTACTCAGGACGGATTATCTGCTGGACTCTCCCTCCCTCCCCTCATCCTGACCTGCAGTTCACAAAGAAAAGAAACAGACCTGAGGCTCTAAGTGAATTATGACACTCCTCCTGGCTTGGAGATGTTTACAAGGATGACACCAGTATTTCAGCTCCTAAAAACTCTCTCTCCAGCTGGGTGCTCCACACGCACTGAAGGGAGCAGACAGGTTCTGTGCCCAAGTGAATCCTCCTGACTGAAGGATGCAGAAAGAAGAAACCTGAACTTGGTGACACTTTCTGTGTCTATGCATTTATATTTATATCCTTGGCTTTTATATCTACGTATGATAGGATTTGTGTTTTGAAATTGTGCCTTGTATAAACAAAATAAAATGTCTATTTTCAATACAAAAAAAAATGCACAGAAAGAATCACTGAAGAGAAATGTACCACCAAGAAATAAGCTGGGTAAATTAGTCCACAAAAATGAGATCCAGACATGAAGTCAAGTAGGGTGGGGTGGAGTTCAGGTCCAAAAGGACCAAGAGAAGTAGGGTAGGGGTGGATAAATCAATCAATAGGATTTTTTTTTTTAAAGACTAAAGGAGTAAAGTGAATTCTCTTACCAGGTGGTGTAGTACTTCTAGGGCAATGCTTTGTTTTGTTTTGTTCTGTTTTGTTTTAAATGGAGGTCCTGGGGGCTGAACCCAGGACCTCGTGCGTGCTAAGCATGCACTCTACCACTTGAGCTACACCCTCCTGCTAGGGAAATGTTTAAGTAGCCCCTACGATGCCAAAACATACCATGGCCCCAGAATTCATCCATCAGGTAGTGATGGATGTCTTGGAAGTAAGCACTGTGTTTCTACGTGAATGAGCTCATTGGATTTCACTGACTTCTCGGAGCCTGACGCAGTGCCCTGAAGGTGACTGGCAGGTGCTAGATCGATCAGTACACTAAAATATTCCCAAGCAGAGGACGGCAGCATTTCCTGAGACAGGTTCCCCGGCAAAGCTACAGAGGAGGGGGTGTCTGGGGGCCCTCGGCCGCTTCTCTCTGCATCCATCTCCCCATCCTTCTTCGACAGTTCCAAGCGCTGCCTCAAGTCCCACATCTGCCCCCATTTTTACAGAGTGACTGATGTCCAGAAGGTCTGGCTCGGGAGGACATAGTGGGGCCAGGAGGTGGGGGGGAGGGCACGGGCAGCCGCAACAAACTAGGCTGGCAGGGCAGACGGACCGCGCGGGGATCTCAGGACCCCCCTCCTCACCCCTCCCCGCCTGCCCCACCCCATCACAGGCTGCCTGCTAGAGTTCTGCAAAACCACCACTCTCCTCTATCCTGCCTGAAAGCCTCGACCCAGCGGCCTGGGAAGGGCCCTGCGGGCTGACCTGGTAGGACGCTGCTTCCTCTGGTTACCTGCTGCTGCCTAACAGAAACCACCTCCCACTGCAGCTCCAGACCTCACTGGTTCCCGTCTCCAGGGGCGGTGGGCTTAGCCAGGCGGTCCTGCTCTACGTGTGACCAGCTGGGACCACTCACCCGGCTACACTCAGCCAGGGGCGGGGCTAGGCTGGGCTCGGCGGCCTAAGGCGGCGTCACTCAGCGCCTGGGGCCCCAGTGCTCCTCTGCAGGAACTGTCCACGTGGCTAGCCTGAGCTTCCTCACAGCATGGCAGCCAGACCACTTACAAATGACCGAAAAAAGACACCACCAGGCCAGGAACTGGCACATTTTATGGGCACATCTGTTGCACTGTATTGGTCAAAGCAAGCCACCAGGCCACCCAGCCTCAAGGAGAGGGAGGAATGACAAAAAAGGAGGCAAGGAACCAAGGGAAACCATCTTTGGAGACTGTCCACCACAGTCCTTCCCAGGGCCACCAGGGGAGTGGCATTCATCTTTCAATCTCGGTACTCCATAAATGCCAAGGAATGTTGGATGAATGAGTGCAGAGAATGCCCAGGGTCTGCATCTGCCAGGTGCTGAGAAGGGTCCGTCTTTGTATTTCTGTTTCTCAGCAGGAAAGTACACAGCACTCAGCAGGATTTGTGAGTTCCACAGCTGTGAAGTCCCTGGCCCGGATGACACTGTGAGCTAGCTACAGAGCGACATAATTCACATTTCTCCCTCCACATTCGTCACGAGGAACGCCAAGTGGCCTTCATCTTTTTTATCTTCACTTGATTTTCCTTGACCAATAAGTAAGACTTGTTCTCTCCTCTTCTGAAGCCCTCCTCTAGACATTAGGAAGTAAGAGACCAGGGACCAAAAAGGCACACTGAAGAGTTTCTCCGTGTTTCTAATTGCTCACTCTGCTTTCTTCCTTTCTGGCCTCAGAATTTCAAGAACGCAGCTGAGAATTCTGAGTTTACTTGCTTGTTTCCCCATCAGCCTGTGTCCTTGAAGGCAAGACCAGTCAGATTCAAACCACAGCATCTCCACCACCTCGCACGGCCGGGGACATATCAGGACTTCAATGTGTGACTGTTTGCCCAGAATTTCTAAATATACGGTGCTACATTTATGCAGGAATTCTGGTTCACACTTTTCTCCCGTCCACCCATTCTACTTTTGCTGTTTTCAGGTATCCAGGATATAACACTCCCTCTTCTCCAGTTTTGGGGACCCGCCATTGTGTTGGTGAGCCTCACCACCCACCAACGCAGAGGCTGATATCCCCTCTCCCCGCCCCTCCCCAGGGTAGGGGTGACCCCTGACCCCCGCGAGGCCCATTGGACGCACTGAGTACGGACTGGATGAACACGACGGGACCACGGAGCCGCACCGGCAACGATTCCGGCATCACACGGCTGTCAAGCTGCCCGTTTCTGAGTTCTCCACACTGCTTTGGTTCCTACCCAGTTTCCAGACCTAAACCTTCATCTTCCTGTGATTCTCTGAGCCCCCCACATTTCTCCAGCAAATTTTCTTTTTCCTTATTACAAATTCCATTTTCATTACTTGTTATTCAAAGGTCCCAACCAATAATTTGGTACTAGGAGTGGGTACTGCCAATTACAGAGAAGTAGGGAAATAAAGTACAGCTTCGGCTGGTTCTCTGCCTCGGAGACGGTAGCAAACAGCGCTAGGTTCTGCTCACGGTCTGAGGTGGGACTCTAGCGGCAGGGAATTCGCTCCTCAGAGGTGGCCTGAATGGCTGCCCCGTAGGCCTGGCCCTGAGAGACAGCACCTCTGCCCGCCTCAAATACTACGGGGAGAGACACCCAAGGCCGCAGATGGGCGGCTACCACTAACAGCCCTGAACAATTCAGGTAGAGAACAACGAGCCCAAATCCCTGAAGTCTCAACTTGAGCCACCGGAGACTGGAACCGAGAGACTTCATAGCCATGCTGAGTCACATCCCTTAGAGATGCAAGGCCAGAGAGCCGGAAACCCCACTTATGAGTCTGGGTCTTAAACGTGTTGAGTCACATTAGCTGGATTTAAAAGCAGCACCAGGTTTAGGAAATCTGAAAGCTGGAAGGTAAAGCACTGACTGGATACGGATGAGGCCCCAGTACTGGGATGAAGATACAGGGGAAAGCTGGAGGCTCAGTCTCCCAGAGGCCCAGAGACCACCCCCACGGACCCTCCCCTGCCCTCAGCAGCAGCCCCCATTGAAGGGCACCCTCACCTCCCTGCAAACGAGCCAGGAAACCGGAGGTTCCGCTGGGATTCCTATCACTGACTCACTGCCCCCATCGAAGCACTGCCCGCATCCTGCTGACTCTACCTCTTGATCCCGAGGGCAGACGTTGCCCAGACTTGGTGCGCATCAGAACCTCTCACAGGGCGTGTCCAACACCGACTGCCGGGCCTCAACCTCACGGCTTCTGGTCCAGCAGATGTGGGGCGAGGGCCGAGAATGTGCATGTGCATCAAGTTCCTGGGCGAGGCTCACGCCGCTCCCCTGGGGGCCGCACTGTGAGCCCCACCCCTCCAGCACCCACCCCCTCCTCGCCAGACCCACTCCAGCTGTCCTGGTCCAGCCCATCAGCTGTCATTTCTTGCTGCAACGACGACTCTGGGCCTCTTAATTTATCTGACCTTCTTAAAGCACCCTCCCACCTACAACTGGAATGTTCTTCCTGAATAGAAAATCTGATGTCTTAAAATTTTTCACTCATTCCTCGTAGTTTTTCAGGAAACCATCTGAACTCCCGTGTGTCCAGGGTCCTTTACTGCCTGGCCCCTCACTCGCCTGCTCCTACTGTATACACCCTCCAGCCACACGCATTTCTCATCTACCCAGGTATTTCCTGCAGTGTCAGACCTTTAGTGATGGCAATTTCAGCTGCTGAGATTCTGTGGTATTTTAAAACACCCCCTGATCAGTATTTTAGGTTGGTCTAATACTATCACCTATTTTTTTTTAATCTAAAGTCTGAAATATGTCTTCAGAATAATTATGTGGAAGGACAAACTAATGCATAGTCCACAATGCACTATGGTATCTGAATGCTTCTATTCCAAGAATAGTTTTTATTGTATTTCAAATATCATCTAGACGAATGGAACATGACATAACAGAATTTGTTTTTATATGGGTAACTGCATCAAAATCTCTATATACAAGAAAAAATCAAAGAAGATGGAGACAAATCAGAAATCCTTTCTCTGAAACAAAAAACTAGAACTTGCTATCAGTGGTCTTCGAATTCTTAGAAAAATAAAAAAAGATCTCCAAGTTATCAAATAAAGGGATTATTAAAAAACTAATGAACCAAAGAAAAATATCAGGAACTAGCTTATAATTATTTCCCTTATTTTTCTCCCAATTTATGTGGTATAAAATCAAAACCAACCAAAAAAACCAAACTTCTACAGAAGTCTTACACAAAAACATGTTCACAACTAAATGAAACCATGGAAGCCTCATGTCTTAAAGACTATACTTTTAAAAAGAGCTAAAAGATTTTCATTTTCATCTAGTATTTAGTTTATATTTTTCAGTAACGCTTTTATTTTTTCCATCTAATTACTTATATTAAATCATAATAGATACTTAACTTCATACATATGGACATGAGATTAAGAGATGTGAACTACTACATATAAAACAAACAAGAACGTATCAGCCAGCACAGGGAAATTATAGCCACTAGTTTGTAATAATTTCAAATGGAGTACCATCTATAAAAATGTTAAATCATTATCTTGTACACCTGAAACTAGCATTGTAAAACAACTATATTTCAATTAAGAAAAATTTAATAAAAATACATAAATAAAATACAATTAACTTTGTAAGTATATTTAACAAAACTAAATTTTATATAGGAATTTCTATCTTCATAAACTACTGAGTTCCTTAAGAGACTTAAATAAATAAATATAATTTCTATTTTTACTGTTTATTTAAAAATTATTTTTCTATTTGAAACAACCAACTATTTGGTTTTAATAATTTTTTTAAGAAATTCTTAACACTTAAAAATTAAATACCATTGTCAACTCCTAGATTCTGGTTTTTTTTTTTTAAATAAGTACCAAAATACCAGCGCTGACGTTTGCTCTGACAGTACTGTTACCACACACACTTTTTTCCCTTCACGTTCCCCTTTCTTCCAGGAACCTTCTTTCCCTCGTTCCTTCCTGAAGAGCCAGCTAACCACCGCCCTGTTACTAAGCTCGGCCCCAGCCCCACCTGCTCTGGCAGGACACCCCTCCCGCCCCAGGTGCGCCGCGGGCCCCTCTCTGCAATCACACTGCTCACCGCCACCTCCGTAAGCCAGGACCACTTCCCATTCCAGACGCCCACTCCCAGGGCCCCTGCCCCACAGCAGGTGCTCCGTGAAGGCCCAGTGAGCCGTGATGTCTCCGGTAAATAAGCTGCCTCCTCTCTGGTTGGTAAAACGAGGTTTCCAGTAAATGCGTCCATAAACCAACATCCCCACTCCCTATCACCACTCATCCCCCAAACCCCTCTTTCCAACGACCCTGGACACTGTGCCGGGTCCACATCCACATCATTTCCCTTCACTCGCTGTTTTGTTCAGTTATCCAAAAGCACCAAGTAAGGAAGGCCAGGCGTGGTGGTGGAGTGGATGCCCCAGCCCGTCCCTTTCCGGCAACGCGTTCACCGCTGTCCTCCGCCAGGTGCAGCCGTTAACTCGGCGCTCCCCGCCCCAGCACCTCGCTTTACTCACCGGCCGCCCGCTATGTCCACTAGAGGCCTGACGGAGGAGGGGTTAGGGGAGGCTGCAGCGGCTCAAGCCACGAGGTCTGCTCTCCACTCCGCGGGCCAGGCGCGAACTAGATGCGGCGAGCTCTGGGCACGGCCGGGCCAGCTCCCCCACCTGCCATCTGCATCCCTGAAGCGCTGCACGGCAGAAATGTAAAAATACCAGCTCCTTGTACGTCGACGCGACCTGAGTGTTTCCACTGGTTTCTATAAGAATAGCTTTATTACAACGTCCACCGGCACCCCCGGCATGACCCAGCTACCACCCTCCTTTCTCCACGGACCCCCCCCCCCCCCGCCGCCGCAGGCGCCGCTGCGCCTCCCTCTCAGGTATGTCCTATCTTCAGTTCCACCTGTGGGGACACGGAAGTCTGGCCAGTAGTGTCCCTGGGTACTTGGCTTTTTATGTTTTACGTGGCCTCCCTGTTTAGCCTGTGAACCCCGTGATGACCGAGGCACACACTGTGTCGTATACACGTGCGACTCCCCGCGGCACGGAAACGCCCATCTGCTGCGTCAGTCATCACGTCACCCTGGACGTTAGGCCTCACACTCTGCCTGGTGCGTCACTGCACGGTCACAGAGCTGGCGCAAAGAGGCGGCGGGGAGGAGGAGAAAGCTGGGGGGGGTTTGGGAACAGCAGGGCTGAAGGCAGGGGCCGTCACACCGTGGTCTGCCAGGGCTAATATGCCTGTTTAATCGGAAGCTCGTAATAAAAGTTTAAATACATAAAATCTTTTTTTTATATCAAAAGAATATCCCCGGGTCCCCAGCCTGCTGCACAGAGGGCAGCGGGGCCTGGCTACCTACAGGGGCGGAGAAACCGCAGGTCCAACTCTGGTTGGCTTCGTCGTCCTCAGAAAACGCTCCACGAGTGAGTCCGGGGTCAGGGCAGGGAGGCCCCGATGCGCCGTCTGCGGGGCAGGAGCCCGCCCGGCCCCGGCCCGAGGAGCGCTCCTCCCTGACGTCAGAACACGAGGAAGAGCAGGGCTTCGTGCCGTGGCAGCACGACGTCCTCCACGGTGCGGTCCATGGCACGCACCTGCTCCGGGGAGGCGGTCAGGAAGGCCAGCGGCCCGATGCGCTGCTCCGCGCACGAGTGGCAGAGGTACCCGCCCTTGTTCTCCTTCCTGTTGCTCTGCAGGGGGAGGACGAGAGAATGGGGAGGCGGACGTTGGATGGAGGACAAGTGTTTGCCACCAAGTAGCGTGGCCCAACCGCCGTCAGCACCGCAGAGGGGCCGCGCGTCTGGACCCCAATGCTTTAGACCAGGGTAGCCAGGCGAGGTTACCCCACCCCCAGCACCATCACTCCCTGGGCCCTGCTCTGTATATGCCCTAGAGCAGATCTTGAATTTATCAGAGCAAGGGATGAAGAGCTGAGAAAACCTGAACCTGGCCCCCGGGTCCGGATGTCTGCTCAACCCGACCTCCCGGCTGCTTCCTGCGCCCTGACTCCATCCGGTCCCCCTGACACCAGGCCTGCCTCGTCCGCACAAAGCCCTAACGAGGCTGGTCTGATCCCCTCTACCTCCCGCCCCCACAGCCCCGCCGCGCAGTGAGACAAGACTGCATCGAACACCACGGCACGCAGGGCTGCGGCCGCACCCACGTACGTAGGTGATGGGGAGCTTCCGCATGGTGAGCACGGTGTCCACTGGGATGGCGTTGCTGCACTGCCCCACGCAGCAGCGAACCACGCCCGTCTTTAACACGTTACTCGTCAGCTCCACTTGCAAGAAGTACTCCTGAGGGAAAGAGTAAGAGAATGAGCGCAAAGCCTCGGCCGCATTCTTCCCAGAAACTCCAGCAGCTCGGGGGGCCTTCAGACGCCGCCCGAGTCCCAGAACAGACGGCTGCGTCTGCCCTGTGTCTCCACCTCGTCCCTGCCTGTAACACTGCCTCAGTTCAGCCGGCTTCCTGCTAAAATGGCTAGTTTAAAAAACAAAAGTTTAGGGCCGAGGGAGGAATACATTAGGAGTTTGGGATTAAGAGATCCTGGATATAAAATAGATAAACAACAGGGACCTACTGTAGAGCACAGGGAATTATATTCAATGTCTTATAACAACATATAATGGAAAAGAATCTGAAAAAATATATATATATACATATATATATGTTTGTATATGTATAATGGAATTGCTTTGCTGCACACCTGAAACTAACACTGTAAATCAACTACATGTCAATAAAGAATAAAAATGAAAAACAAAAATTAAATTAAAAATTAAAGGTTTAGTGGACAAACACGTGGAACTACCGGCTATATGGTATTTCAGGACCATTTCTGGACTTGACCTTCGGCTGGCCTGTCCCTGCATCACTAGGAGTGATCTGTCTACGCTCCTTACAGCCCAGGTGAGCTTACCAAGCCTGCCCATGTCCACCCTGCCCGTTTCCATCTTCCCAAGCCCATGGCTCTACGAACGGGCAGACACCCAACCTCTCTAAGCCTCAGCTTCTTCACCTGTGAAACGCACAGAACACGGCACCTGCTTCCTCCTGGGGCTGTGAGCCTGATGTCCGGCACTGCATGTGACGTGCTCAGAGCCTGGCACGCAGTGGGCGCCCCAGTCACACACCAGTCACCTCCGAGGCTGGAAATGCCACAAGAGGAGGGACCAGGGTCCAGTCTGCTGCTGCCCCACAGGAGATCACCAAGGTTCTGGCATTCCAGCAAGACCGCAAATATTTGCTGACCCAATAACCAGGATTTCATGTTTTCTGGATTACAATTGGCTGTTCATCCAATTTTTGCAAAATCTGTGTCCAGGATTCTGATTTATTTGGTTTTCTCACTTTCAGGATGTGCCTACCCGCTACAGGAAAGAACAGAAAATATGCACTCACGTTCCCACCAACACGTACTGACAACTAACTGTGGGAAACCCTTTCTAAAATGGAATTACAGATTTCCGTGGAGTCCAGTTCATTCTAAAATGGATTCACGATTCCTATGTTTCCAAGAACACAAGGAGGCATCTTACCGGTAATTATCTACGTCTGTGCTACACAGTCGCTTTGCTTCTCACCTAGTTCACCTCTTTAGTGCTGCACAGGATTCAGCCGTCTCTCTTCACCACCCCCTTTGTGTGGAGGCTCACGCTGTTTCCAAATTACTTCCAACAACGCAGCAGTGAACATCCTTGCGCATATTTCCCCTCAACACGCGCACGGATTCCCCCAGGGCTTTCTAACTTTCCTGACCATGATCCGTGCCCAGAAACCCATTCAGCATTACCGTTCTACACACACACACGAATGTGTAAGACGCTGAAATCAGTCTTACGGAAGTTTCTAACCTCACATCCAGTGTACTGTGAATTCTCCTTCAGATTTTATTACACTTCACTTTTCTTTTAAAAGCTTATCATAATCTGCTAACTAGGTTCCTAAATCATTCATGAACTGCAACCTACAGCTGGAAAAGCACTGCCCCAAAGCACAATTCTCAAACATTTGGTCTCGGGACCCTTTACGCTGAGAGTTGCACATTAAGGGCTCCCAGGAAGTTTTGCTTACGTGAGTTATAGCCACTAATGTTTGCCGGATTAGAAATTTAAACCAGGAAAGTTTGTAAGTGTATTAATCCATTTAAAACATAATAATAAACTTTTCACATTAACCTGTATATTTTTATGAAAAATAAATATATTTTTAAAAGACTTTTAACGAGAAGACTAACAATGTGTTACACTTTTGTAAATCTCATTCACATCCAGCTTAATTAACAGAAGACACCTGGGCTCTCGTTTCTGCTTTGGGGTTCAGTCTGTGGCGATACCGCGTCACGTGGCCTCTGGAGAACGCCGCCGCGCAGCTGGGAGAGCGCTGCGGGAGAGAGGCAGGTGACCACCCAGTATCACGAGGCATGTGTTGTGTAGAACACGTTCTGGAAAGGTTCCTGGAAGGGGCCCCGCCCACACTCTGAGAACTGGTACCCACTGAGAAAGGAATCCAGAGCAGCAGTTGCGTGTCTTCCCACCGGCTCCCCGCCGGCCTCGCGGTCCCTGAACGGGGCAGACGTCTTCATTCTCGCCCATCTGGTCATTTCAGTTTGCACCTCCCTGACCACCAAGGAAGTTGCATACCTCTTCTTCCCCCTAACAGGTTCCCTGGCCACTGGGGTTTCCTGTGCTGTGAACTCCTTGTTCAGACCCTTTGCCCAGGTGCCTACCAGGCCGTCTGTTTCGTAGGAAAGTGCAGTTGGAGATTTGCTCTGCTCGCTGCCAGGCCTTGGGGCAGCACCCACACACTGCTGGCATCTGTGAGCGCATGCGGGACGGACAGGAGAGGCATCCCCTGCACTCTGCGATGGGTCTTCCGGCAGCTGGCACGGGGCACCGTCTCCAGCCCCAAGTCCCTGCTGGCAGATCTAAGGCTGCCTCCCGTCTTCCCTCCAAGACTGGCAATTCTGTGAGATCACGGACCACGAGGCTTGCTGTTCCCTGTGCCTCCCAGCACTAACTACGGTGCTTGGTACACAACAGAGGTTCTGTAAATCTAATTAGTTGTCAAGCCAATGAACAGGTAAATCAGCTAATCAAGCCGCCTCCACCCTCTAGTGACAACTTGGGCATCCAACAGGTTGGCAGGTGCGCAGACCAGTAACTGGGAGGAGACACCATCCCTGAGGAACTGCGCATGGGCTGCCTTCCAGTCATGTCAAGTGCTGGCAGAGCGACCACTGCCAGCTGCTGCAAATCCTGCCCCACGGAGAAAAGCACAAACCCATCCCCAAAGCTTCACCCGAAACCCCGGCCTTCAGGAACCCAACGACACGTGATGTTGCCACCCAACCCCTCCCTTGAAATGCCAGGCTGTTCCGTTTTTAGAGGCATCGGGTCCTGCCCAGCAGTCAGGTCCTCTGCTTTTGGAGCACTGTACACATAACCCTCACCAGACACACGACACTGTCACCGACCCACTGCACAAAGGCACGGGAGCTGAGCACTCAGGTCACCTACACAAACGACTGCAGGGCTCGACGGCAGCGGACCTGGGGCTCAAACCCGGTCTGCACACACTGAGCCCATGCTCCTGAGCGCACAGTGCGTCTCTGTCCTCAGAAGCTCCAGACACAAATCTAAGTGACAAGGAAGCACACGTGGAGGGAAAGTGGCCACCTGCCAGACCGCACAGCCCCCGCTAAAGGCCAGGTCTCCCCAGGCCCTCCCTTCCAAACACAAGCAGCAGCCCCCGCAGGCCCCCAGGCTCCCCCGGCGGCTGGAGCGCAGTTCCCTGTCACCATCAGCACCCTCTCCAACCGCCGCCTCTGCACGCGGTCACGGCCGTCCTGCCAGCTTTGCTGACTAGGGAGCAGAAGCAGTGTCATAAGCAACTTCCCAGTCTCGGGGTGCCCCACTGGACGGCCCCGGCGTGTGAATGACAGGTCTGACCCGGGTCTGTGGACTCAGGCGCTCCCAGACTCACTACGGGAGGGGACTCTGCTGTCGCCCATGCCACAAACACTTCCTGGACACCTACTATGTGCCAGGCAGTGTTCTAAGGACATGCCTGTGAGAGCCGGGTTAAGAGTCGAAGATTCTAGGAGGCGGAGAAGCTGTCTTTCAGAAACTAGCGTAACTTCGTGCCACGTAATAATTGAGTAACATAACGGCTCCCTTTACTTTCTCCAAACTTCAAGAAACAGAAGGACCAAAAGGCCACTAGGTGAAGAGCTAGATTTTCTCCCGGGATCAAAGAAAAAGGAGGCCACCTGACCTACTCGTGGGGAGGTCAGAAGGGCTCACCACCCCGGGGGACTAGGGTACTACGGCTCACGTTTGTTCTAAGTCCTCACCAAGCACAACACCACTGTTCACAGCCTGCTTCCACATCCTCTACCCTCCTCCCCTCCCCTAGTGCCTCCAGGATCCCCTATGAGCAGGCGGTGGACTCAGCTGCTTCTGAAACAGGATGTCCCCAAACTGACACATAAGCTGTGGTAAGGAGAAAGCAGAAGTCCTGCCCCTCACACAAGGGCTCTCGGACTTTTGTGAACATCTGCTCATGCAAACGGGCCGTATTTCCTGGGCTTCCTCAGCACCCCTGGCCAGGGGCCAACAGATGTTTCCCAGTCCAGTCTCAGGAAGGCGGAAGCACTTCTCTGCATCCTGTGTTCTGTTCTTCACGGACAAATCTCATTTTCCCCATAAAATATATGCAGTAACTGGCTGATAAGCATCCAGTCAGCTTCAAAAAGCCTATTTGACTCTTAATAAATACTTGTGGGACTTTCAGATATACAACCCCCGGTATCTAGAAAACTCACACACCCATTTATCCTTTACCCAGAAGTTTAGGTTGTAGGAAAGTATCCCCAAGATGCACTGGCGAAACCAGAAAAGGACCTGTGCTAAGAGTCTGCACTGTAGCATCAGTGAGGAACTGCTCTAAATTAGGAAGCTTAAGAGCCCTAAGAACCAAACATTTGTCTGGATCCTGATTTGACCAAATCAACTGTAAAAAAGACGTTTCTGAGATAATCATAAAAGTATGACCATGGGTTGAGCTTAGAGGCCACATGGAATCATAAATGTGATTAAGATGTAACAATGGCCCTGTGGTTATGGAAAGAAGGCCTGTGGCGTTTTAGAGAGGCGTGCTCCACACACACACACGGGGTGGTTTGTGTATGGGAGCTCGATACAGTATTTTCTCAACTTTTAAATGTCTCAAAATTTCCCTTAAAGACAAGCAATCCTATGTAGCCCGTGTTGTGAAGCGGTATCACTGCTCTGTAAGGCCTCCATTAAAAGTCACCAACATGACAACTTGATATTGTTACAGATCTAACCAAGTGTGACACAGTTTGTACAAGAAAATCATACTACAGGTTCTAAAAAAATATATACATACAATCAAAGTGTATACAAAGACTCACAGAAAGTAGGGATTACCTGTACATAGAAGTTACTCTCCTGCACCACGCCCTGGGGTGCTGGTTTAGAGACTAAGAAAAGCCACACTCATCTCTAAACCAGGAGTCAGCAAACTACCACCATGGGCCAATTCCAGGCCCGTGCCTGCTGCTGGCAGTCACGTTCCCCGGGACGCGGCCACACGGGTGGCTGACAGAGGCCCGCGTCTGGGCGCGGTGGCGGTGCAGGGCTGAGCAGGAGTGGCAGGGCCATGCGGCCTGCAAAGCCTCGCGGACTTACTGTCGGGCCCTTGGCAGAAAGAGTCTGCAGGAGCTTGCCCTAATTCCTCCCTGGAGACCCCGCGGGGTGTCCCCGGTGCCACCAGCAGTGCAGCCAGAGAAAACGTGAGCTGTCACACAAGGCAAAGCCAAGCTGCTGGGAGACCCACAGTTGGTGTCAAATTCCAGAAGTGTCCTCATGGCCTAACAGGCCTGCCTCCGAGAGGCGTGGAAGACCGGCGACGAGGCGGGCTGAGACAGGAAAGTGCGACTGAATCGCAAGGAAACCGGTCTCGCGCTAGAAGGTTTCACTATCGGGACAGGTCACGTCTTCTCTGCCCTGTCTGCCTCTTAAGCACCGACGCGCTCCTCAAAACTGGGCTTCCTGCTTTGCCATCCCTCTCCTCTCTGGGAACCCGGCTCTGCGAGGGGAGAGGGTTCTCCCGCCCACTCTCCCACCTTCGCGGCCCGGACACGTGCGTGCAGTGCACCAGGCACGCGGTGAATATTCAGTGACGAGTATGCGGCTTCTGTCGGACCAGCACCCAACAACTCGGAGACTCTGGACACCCCTTACTGGAAACTGCCTCCTGTGCCCCCCCCCCCACACACACCCCCATCGCCCAGGGTCAAAGCCATCGGCAGTGATTCTGAGACTCCTGGCTCCCATGCCCTCACCTCCTGGGAGAACACACACTACAGCCCGGGAACTAAACCATCCCCTGCGCACAATCTTACACGTGTCAGAGCCCGCTACGGAAGAAACAGGATCTATGGTCACTGTGACATGTAAGTTTCAGGTTTCAGACTTAAGGACCTTTGCTTCAGGGAAGGATGGACCAACTCGTAACTGTCAGTCAAATTTCTGTTCTAGTTTCAACCCAACAGGGTTGAAAAAACTAAACAGCTTATACCCCAGACCTTGAAAGGCAGGAAAGATGTGGAAACAAGGGCGTAGGGGAGAAGGCTGGTCTGCGGGGCTGCAGTGAGCGGCTGACACGGTCCCACCTCTCAGCTAGTGACAAGGACAGGAGGTGCCTGGACACCCGCTCCCCCAGCAAGGACATGTTCCTTCCGGATACTGGTGGCAGCAGCTGCTGCCAGTTCAAAGGGGACCGGGAAGCGGGAGGGAGCGAGTGCAGACACAGGGCACCCGTGCTGCTCTCTCCCTGGGGGCACGGAGCGCCGACTGAGCGGGAGCAGCTCAGACAGACAGGTGCACAGCTGATGTTTTTAAAAGAACTTTCCAAACTGAATTAAGAATGACTTTAGAAAAGAATCCAGGTTTTTGTTTCTTCGGGGAGGAAGGGCCCTTCCCCACTGGCAAGCAGCCTCCGCGCCCAGGAAAGGAAAGCCCTTCTCCTCTGATGCAGGCCCCCAACCCACGGCCCCGAGGGCCCTTCACTCAAGCGTTCAAGTCAAGACACTGTTCAGTCGGCCTGCGCTGCCGGTGCCTCTCACCCCAGCCAACGTCAGGATGTTCTCCAAGGACTTGGTCATGATGAGACGCCTCCTGGCACGAGTTACCGCCACGTACAGTAAGTTCCATTCGTCCTCAGAGAACGACTCTGAAGAAAGCAACGGGAAAAAACGTATCAACACAGAAGCCTGCTGACAAAAATTTATGTTCTCATCTTAACGTTTACTACTCTCCCCATCTCCCTCCTGAAAAAACCTTCCAGATTTGCTGGCTTTATAAACAAAATTGTCCTCCAGACACCAACTCCAAGAACAAACAGATCCCCGACAGACTAGGGGCACCAAACACTGAGTTTTCGTTTGTGCTGCTTCTAGAAAACCCTGGGGGCCCACTGACCGGTCATGGGACACGGGTGATGTGCCTGCAGTGTGGCCCGCTGTCTCTCCCACTGCTTGCCACGGCCACCCCGGAGGGCTCGGGGGAGACTGAGGCCTACAGGGTGACACCACTTCAACAGACAGGCCCCGGCTCAGCGAGGGCCAGGCGCCAAACCCGAGCCTTATCGTCTCAAAGGCCACATCTCTTCCTTCTCCCGACACCACCTCTCAGTCCAGTCTGCAGCGTCTCATGTGGTCTTTACTACAGGTCTCTGCTGCCGGCCTCACCCCCCTCTCCTCTCGGTCACAGGATGAAGGCGAGCTCTTGATAAAAGAGCGGCTGAGCATGAATATACGAAAAGCCACTAAACTGCACCTTAAATGGGTGGACTGTGTGGTACATGAATCATATCTCATATAAAGCTGCTACCAAAAAACATAAAAATGCAAACCTGCCATGACTAGAGGGCAAAAGGCAGCAGTATGTTAAATGCACTTCTCTTCCTCAGCATAAAGCAGCGGTGTCTCCCACGGCCACTTCCTTCCCCGCTCCACTCCAATTTATGTTCAATACTGTGTCTTTCTCTCATTTGATGAATCTTTTCATCAGAGATAAGGAATTTTTAGTATTTCTACTTTCGGCCTGCCAATGTATGCTATGCCCCAAATTTTGAATCCGTGACTAACAGGGTTTATTTGTAGGAAAACTTCAAATGGTTTTATTCTACAATTTAAAACCAAAGCAACAGCATTGACGCTTAGAGTTTAACAACCAGCCTTGAGCATAAACTGATACAAAAGCAGACAAACAACAGAACGTTTACGATGTCACCTTTTATGATTTTCAAGCTTCTTCAATAAAAAGGAGATAATGAAAGGAAAAAAAAAAAAAAAACCCCTTGGTGAACAGGCAAACTGGTATGTTTTAGAGCTTCCGTCTGCTGGTGAGAAACCCGCAGCTGAAGAGCTGGTGCGGGTCAGACAGGCGCGATCGGCGCAGCGCCCCGCAAGCAGCGGGCCCCAGAAGCCTAGCTACCCAAAAGCACAGTCTAAGAGTAATGAACGTCGGACTAGGAGAACTTTCTGTTTCAGAGGGACCCTTCCAAGAGGCCACACCATCCAGAAACAGCAAGGCATCCCGCAGTGGAGCCTCCCAGAGGGCCTCGGGCCCGGAGGTCTCCTTACCGACTCTGAAGTGGGGCAGCTGAGCCAGGTTGTGCCGGGCACAAGGCACTTTCACGAAATCGTCCAGGACATGCACAGTGTCAAACTCCAGGCCTTTGGCCTTGTGCACGGTGCCCAGAATGTACTCTGGAAGGAAACAGAAGTTGGTCAGACGGGGGGCCAGAAGGAGAACAGAAGGAGAGGGGGGTCCCCTTCCCACCACACTCCCCAACTATGCTCTTGTGCCGGCGGCAGTGCTGCAGAGACAAGGAGGAAGAGGAAACCTCGGTCGGGAAAAAAACAGCAAGCGAAATAAACAGATGAGGGGAAAGGAGAAATCCGCAGCCGGCAAGGACACGTCAGAGTCATGGCCCAGCGCTCATGGCCACTGGCCCACCGCCCATTTCCTACACACGAAGAGACAGAGGCGAGAAGAGGGCCAGGGGCCCCATGGGGCAGAGCCGGAACGTGGGAGCCCCTCCTGCCGGCAGGAAGAACAGAAATGGGGGCCAGGGAGAAGGCAGCCCTGCTCCCCACCCCAGTCGTGGTTGTGCGTGATGCCCAGCAGGCAGGAAGCACTGAGAGGGGCGAGGGGCAGAGCCAAACCTGCAAAGTCCAAGTCCTCGATGTGGCACCGCTCGATGCGCTGCACCAGCTCCGGGATCCGGACGTTGTACTTCTCCACCACCGCGATCTTGGCTTCCAGCTCCTTGTCCTCGGCGGCGGTCACGTACCGCTTGAAGCCGCTGAAGCCCTCTCTGTGTGCCCACCTTCTAATGAACTTGTCTTTGATGACCAAGTTTTCTAGACAGAACACATGGCAGGTCAGGGTGACACCTGCTGTGCCAGCTCCACGGTCCTGACCCAACGCGTGGAGACCAGGGTCTCAGGGCTGGGAGACTGGGTTCCGGTTCCGGACCAACCATGTCCCAGCCTGCCCTGTGCTCCTGGGCAAGTCAGCTTGGCGACCTGGTTGGCAGCCTCTCCGGCTCCAAACTGAGGGTCAACAGCCCTACCCTTGAGATCCTGCCCTGTCTCAGGGACTCGAAACAGCGCAGCAATGAGAAAAAGAAAGGTGCCTGAGAATGTGAGAAACGCTGGCGTGGGGTCCCCGCACAGGTCTCGTGAGTGAAGTTGCCGGGCGGACAGAGACAGTGGGTCCGGCGTGAGTGAGAAATCCAGACCCGGGGAAAGATCTGGAGAGAGCTATGGGTCCCTCTGAAAACAGGCGGCCTTGGGCATCCCACCCTTACTGGGAAAGGAGCAACGCTAGCTCCCCTGCTCCGGAGCAAGAAAACTGACCCAGACCAGCCCGACCAGCGCCTGCCCTCGCCCCCTAGGGCTGCCACGCCACCACCAGGAGGGGCTCACGTTTCTTCCGTTCCTCCTCCGGCTGCAGAAGGGTCCAAATATCGATGATTCTGTCCAATCCAAATGACCTAATTCCCTGAAAAAGTTTTTCAGGTAGGATTTTTGTTTTGCAGTTTTCCTTTTTTTTTTTTTTTTTTTTTTTTGATGCTCTTCTTAACAAAGCAAAGCTAATGTAGAGGTGGGATTCAGAAATGAGATGGTTTCTTGGAAACGGATCTCAAACTGCACCCAAGGCATAAAGACAGCGAGCGGGAACCCCCATCAGGCACAAATGCACGAGGCTACAGCGTGGTCTGCAAACCCAGCGCTCCCAGGTGCTGAGCTCAGGCTGCTCCCTCAGAGCCTCCTATGTTTCAGAAAAAGGCAAGAACCAGCTGCACGCTGCCTTCTGGTCAAAAATGCAATTGAAGTCAGCTACTTTCCAGACACGTAACAGAGGTGCACCAAAGACTACAGAAGAGACCCGAACACCGAGTGTGCGGCACACACACTCACCATTTCTCGAGAAAAGAACCAGAGACCACCTACGGGTCCAGGTTACTGTGTGTGACAAGGTCAGCGGCTGAGGGAGAGGGCCTGACTGACCCCATCCGGCCTTGCTCCATCTGGGGGAGTGAGCTGAGCACTGACTGGGCCCAGGACAGGGACGAAGGCTCAGTCGTCTTACAGAAACGACCAACACAGGGGAGGAACAGCTCGGTGGGAGAGCGCCTGCTCAGCATGCATGAGGTTACGGGTTTGATCCCCAGTACCTCCAGTTAAATAAAAAATCATAATAATAAATACAATAAGTAAATAAAACTAATTACCTCCCAGAGAAAAACAAAACAAAACAAAAGTAACACAGCGGGACACGCGCAGGGAGTGGGCAGCCTCGTGTGCACAAAGGGCAGGAGGGCCCTCGTTCTCCTTAAGGACTGGAGGGAGAGGGCCGCAGCCCTGCCTGGCCCTACACCAGGAGGCTTGCTTCGCCAGCGTGCCCGGGGGAGGGTGCCAGTCACAGCGCAGGCGGCGGGAAGCCACAGCCTGCATGCGTGCCCGCAGAACAACCCTGGGGACGCCGGGCGTTTTCCCCGGCTGATTGTGGGCGCAGGACGGGAAGGCGCTCTTACCCCGATCAAGTGGATGCGGGCGGGCACCTCTCCTTCTGTCACCCGGACGGCCTCGTCAAACACGTTGGCGTTGGTTCGGGACAGCAGGGCCACCTGCCCCTTGGTGTCACCTCTGATGCCACCTTTGGGGAGAGAGCACAAACTCTACGGCAAATCCAAATAAAGAGGAAAACTAACCTTGGTAACAAACACAAGAAGAGGGACCGAAAGCCTTACTCTGATGGTTCCCTCCCACCAGCGTCTTCTTTCTCACTCTCTTGCAGACGTCCAGGATGGTAGCTCCCACGTACGCGATTTCCACACCAAACCTGAAGCTCTGTTGTCAGACAGGACGAGAGGAGTGAGCGGCCCCTGAGCATGTGAGCGCAGCACCGTCACCGCCGAGGCCTGGCCCCGCCACCCCGCTCCGCCTGGGAGGGCGCCCGGAGACGCCCTGCGGCGACCCCCGTGCGGAACAGGGGCCTGCCTGCAGAGGCGCGCTGGCTCCCTCTGAGCTCCCAGAACAGCACGTCCTACCTGGAGACCTGAGAGCTACACGTTTTTGCCTCGTGCCCCCAAGCCCAAACCTTGACAACTCCTCCACCATGTTTTCTATACTCTTTTTCTTACCACTGCCCCCGCTCAGCTCAGAGACCCCACCTCACGCCTCACCCACTGGTCTCGCTCCCTCATCTCTCCCTCCGTCCGAGGAGTCTCCCCACACACGTTCAAGTCACACAAACGGAAGAGCAATCCACGGAGACAGAGGCGGCGTGTGGCCCTGCAGGAGCCTCGCAGCCTGGGCGGCCTTACTCCCTTCGTTCCCTGGGACCAGCAAATGTCTCTTCTAAGCAAATCTACCCTGCTCTCCAAATCACACCCAGACTGCTGGGGATACGCACTCAAGGGTCTGCAGGAATGAGTGTCACCGTTTTTCCTGCACATCAAGGACGTTCTGAAATGAACTGATTTCTTTCTTTCTGACTCTGAGCACATTGCAGGCTGGGACCAGCGTGGACTCCCACGTCATCAGTGCAAATGTCAACACACTGAAAAAGTCAGATGGCTACTATGGAAACAGTTCTGACTCTGCAGACCCCTGAGAAGCAGGGGGAGCCACCGCTTAGAAGCACAGATGTGCCACCTGCTGTGAGCCTGATGCCAAAGCCCGCACGGTGCCCGGCCCTCCAGAAACACTGGGGAACCGGGCAGAGCCACCGCGCTCGCACGCACACGTATGGGGGCTCAGAAGCAGAGAGAGCTCTTACCTGAGTGAGATAGAAGACGTGTGTGTGGGGGACTGTGAACAGAGCATTGACTGCACCCCGGAAGGTATAGATCTGCTGGTGTGGGTCCCCTACAAAGATCTTCCCGCAAGGCTGAGACAGGACGATGTTCATGATAGCTGCAACCAACGAGAGGGAGGGTAAGAGAGCGGGAGGACCACCCCCCAACGGAGCAAAAAGAAGCCAAACTGGAGAGAGAAAAGGGCGAAGAAGTTCACACACTGGACAAGAGTTACCTTCCCTCCCGGAAAGGAGAGCCGTGTTCTCAACCAAAGAGACGATTTTATGACAGACAGAAGCAGCTGTTTCTAATCCTAGGAATGCAAGCTATTTTTACTTCTGAATAAATTACTAAATATGAGAAACCACACAGGCAAATATAAAATGAGGCAAATTACCTTCTCTATTATTATAAATGTAAGGCCCCAAGTTGACCTACAAAGTCACACTATTTTCTATCAGCCCCTTGAAAAACGTACAACACAAACTTTTCGCTCCAACTTGACTACCTCTCCCCCTGGGCATGAGCCCAGGTCCTGATCACCTGATGACCTGTGCTTGGCCAGTAGTTTAAGAACAACCCTAGCAAATCGTCTAGAGGGAAGTAAGTCTGCTTTGGGTGGGAGGAGGGGGCAACTGCTGACATCCGAAGTCAGAGAACAAAGGATCTCTGAACCACCACGTATCACGTGCTCCTCCTTCCAACAGCCGGGAATAATGGACGTCCCCCCTCACCACAGGCATCCTCCTGCGTGTGTGGGACCCCCGCATCCTGACGGCTCCTCACCTGGGGTGCAGTCCTGGGCCTCGTCCACGAAGATGGCATCAAAAGAGGCCAGCAGAGGCTTGCTGAGCTGCCAGAGCTTCAAGTAGCCTGCAAGGGGGTAGACGCGTCAGGACCCGGCAGGGGCGGCTGCGCTGGGCGGGTGGCGGGCAGGGCGGCAGGTGGCGTACCATCATGCGTCATCTGGTAGGCCTCCTCCCTGCACTCGCCCAGCTTCCGCATGTTGTCCCAGAGCCGGCTGGCTTCGAGGACACCGTTCTAGAACCAAGTGACACGGTGACACACAAGTGAGGACCCTGAAATCAGGCGTTCACCCCCAGGTACAGAGGTCACCGCCTCCCTCACCTCCCCTAGCTCCACGACACGGGCAAAAAGCTGGGACTGGACCACAGCCTGGGGTCGAATGTCACTCAGAGGACACAGCATCTGATGAACCAGGAAAGGCTGGGTGATTCCTCTGGATTTACGGTCAATTCATAAAAAGGGTGGCAAATGACAGAAAAGACTTGATAAAAACTAGAAAAGAGATTTCCACCCTTGATCCTAGGACCAGCAGACCCTAGGACAAGCCCTCGTAAACCATGGCAGGAGCCTCACTGGCTGGGGGAACCAGGGTGAGGATGGAGGGAGATGCGCGTTCCCCACAGAAAACCCTGCGCACTTCTCAGCCATTGTGACGGGCCTGCAGGCTCCCCTCCACCTCTCCCTCCTGCCAGCGGCTCTGAAGGAATCAAACACCCCGCACCACGTCAGTGCTCCGCAGGCCTCTGCCCCAGGGAGACCGGGACACGCACCAGTTTCTCGCTCTGCTCGACCATGACTCTCTGTCCTTGGCTGTTCTTACACCAGATGGGCACGTGGTCAATGGTCAGTTCCTCGTCAGCCGAGGCGAAAAAGTTCTCCAGAGTCTTACATACTAGCTTGGCCCTGATGAAGCCACCCTTCCCTTCTGCAAGGACAGAGTTGACCATGAAGGGTGTTAACTTGAAGAGATTCAGTTTCTTCTTTAATTGGTACCTGAAAGGCACAGCCCAGAGGAACAGGATTGGATTTCCCCAGCAATGTGGTGTTGAGTGTCTCCCCACCCCAACCCTCTTCTCTCCAACGAGACCACCGTGTCACAAAGTGGCACATACGGGAGAAGAAACAAAGCCAGAGGCACCAAGTAAGGTCCTCGAAGGACTGGAAAGGGCTTTGTTAGGCTCTCTGGAATCCACACCTAAGAACCCAGAAGACAAAGTGGCTAAGGCAGACACCATGACTCCAAGGTGTGGACCAAAGTCCAGGAGGCCCCAGGGGGGACGCTCGAAGCTTCCTGAAGCCCTCACGTCCGAGGGGACACTGGCTCAGAAGCCCCGGAAACCCTGGGCCAAGGGCCCTTCAGCTCCCTCTTCTCCCCTCCCGTTTCGAAGAAAGTCTACACTGACCAACCGGACTGGTGACACGAACGTCAGACAAGTCACTGTGACTTTCTGTGGCTCAAATGCAGAGACATGAGAGCACCTCCCTCAGCATGATGCTGTTATTGGAAATGACGTGTTTCCACGGGGTGAGAGTACCAAGTGCTAAATCTACAGTTAAACTCCCTGCCTGCAGAGGGAGACAAAAGCACTGAGTTTTCTCAGCGTCACCGTGGAGTGAGGACCGCAGTGTGGCCATGGCGAGGGGTCAGCGGTGCTCACTTTCGCCCGACGTGGCCGTAGGCCATGGAGTGGAAGGTCTTGCAGATGACGTTGCTGGGGAAGACGAGCTCGGCCTGCTTGGCGATGCTCTTGTTAAAGGTCACGTACAGAAACCTGCTCTCGGACCACTTCTCGGCATACTTGACCAGAGTGGAGGTCTTCCCGGTGCCTGGGGAAGCCAAGAGAGAGGGAGAACGGCTCCAGCTGATGCCCTGATCAGGTCCCACCCAGGCTCACCTCCCGCCTGCCTGAGACTAGCCAGCAGCAAGTTTCCTGACACCAATGAAAACCACAGCGGTGCGGGGAAGGGAGCAGCAGGCTCGCAGTCAGCTCCCGGGGCTGGGATACATAAATGGAAGCTACACTGGCCGAGGCCCCAGGAGCGCACAAATGAGGTTCAGGGGTCCTTCTGGCCTCTGCAAACTCTCCTGTCGGCCCCGCCCCCGCCTTCCACTGGGCAATTCAGTCAACTGCCGCTCACTTAACAAGTGTTTACTGAGCACCTACTGCACACTCAGCTGTATGCGAGGCAAGGAGGGTACGTTAAAAACAAAGCAGGGTTCCCACATTACACTCTAGTTGGGAATAAAACACCAACACAGAACAACTGGCACCAAAAAAAGAAAGAAAAAATATAATAACATAGTGGAGTGAAAAAGAGTATGGACCTGGAAACAAAAAAATCTCACCTGTGAAAGAAGAAAAGTAGCACGTCCTCCCCACCCACCAGGGCTGCCTGAAGGTCAAGGACACTGTGGACGTGTTTACACAACGTGTGTCAGCTGTCCTTACCAAGTAATTAGACACCAGACACTTAATACAGATGATCAGTTACTTAATTCATCAAGTCATGTTCAGGCCCTGATTCTACACACGTGTATCTATCAACAAATATTGTGATACTTGAAAAAAAAAGTTAAGAGTTCAGAGGTCACAAGGACTCAAAGAGCCAAGGAAGCCTCCATGAAGGAGAGAGAGACGGCGGAGGTCAACATGGGACGGCAGAGAGACGGAGGAGTGGGGAGAGGCAGGGGCGAGGGCAAGGCACGTTCCTGGAGGGAGACAGATCCAGCTCTGAATTCAACCTCCACCACTTATTTGCTTATTTAATCTGGGCCACGTCACTTTAATTTCTCTGAGCTTCAAAACCTTACCTATAAAAGGGACCAAGCTCACAGACTGTCAGGACCAGCCCAGGGCGGGCATCTAGTGAACGGTGGCTGCTGCTTTTAGGAGGGCACTTTGTCAGAAAAGCAGCAGGAAGGGGCTCCGGGGGGAGAAAATAGCACGAGCGAAGTTCAGGCAAAGAACAGCTCAGGGGACGGTTACCACAGCAAGCTAACCGAGGCAGAAAACTAGGCAACTCGTCCAGGGATGCAGGTGAGCACTGAGCGGTGGGACGTCACCCTACAGAAGCTGGGGAGCTGCTGAAACTCTCTGAACAGGAGACTGACACCACCGGGCACCCTGCAGGCAACCAGCGTCCAAGCACATACAGTGTCACAGGCTGGGTCGGCCCAGTGGCATCTACCCCACAAAGCAACTCCTATGGGCTGTCTGTTCACCAGGAACTCCGGTGTGGACGCTCCCTGGAGGGGTGAGGAAGAGCAGGCACTCCCCGGGGACCGCTTCTTAGAGGATTCATAGCGGCAGTTCAGTAACGGATTAAGGTAAAGCCCTTCGGGCAGGTGGCAGGGGGACGTGTGGACGGGGAAGGGACGTTCCAGCGGTGGCGGCCCCCTTACCCGCAAAGGCCATGATTTTCACCACCTGGAGGGGCTCCATCTTATGGCTCAGAATCAGCTGCTGTTCATGTGTGAGTTGGATGGTGGTCTTCTTACTGTAATCGTCACAGAAGGGAAATCGGGAAAAGAGCAAGAAACGGAAGAGACCAGGCAAAGGACTGTCAAAACCAAACAGGGAACCAAGCTGGACGAACAAAATTTAATCAAAAAGGTGGGGGGCTTGCTTACCCTTAAGACAATAAAATGTTCTAAAACAAGATTATGATGTTGGCTACACTCAGTAAATGTACTAAAAGTTATTGAATTATACAATTACTACGGGTGTATTTTATGTCACATAAATTATACCTCAAAAAAGTGGTTAAAACAAAACATCTTTCCTCCTTAGGTCTGAGAGTCATGAAGCGACAAAATACATACACACACCCCCCACACACACACGCACCCTGGCCAGACCGACGGTTCCTCCTTGACGTCCGTGGCCTGAGCACAGGAATTCTCCTGAAGATACAGGCAATAGAAAATGTTGTAGTGAATCCTAGTAGGAAAAAAGCAGATTAGAGATTTTCAAATTAAGCTCAAACTTCCTCAGATATTTTTAGACTCCTTACCATTGCTTAAAAAATAGAACTCCTGCCATAATTTTCTGGGAAAAAGAAAGGAAAGGGGTTTAAGTACACCTAGAGCTGACCAAAGCACCCTTAGCACCATTCTGGGGGAGACTGCTGTCCACGGTGGGCAGAGGCCAAAGGTGAGAGACCGGGAGGTGGCGGGAGGGGTGGCTCAGTGGTAGAGCGTGTGCTTAGTATGCATGAGGTCCTGGGTTCAAACCCCAATGCCTCCACTAAAATACATACGTACATATATAAATAAATACCTTATTACTTCCTCTCCAAGATAGGTAGGTAGGTAGGTAGGTAGGTAGGTAGGTAGATAAGAGAAAGAGACCAGGACGCGCTCTTTGGGGAACAAGGCACTAGCTGTGACCTTAAGAGACTAACGGTCACAAAAGCAGTAAGGACCCGCAGAACACAACTGTAAACCCTGCTCCTGGCAGGGGACCCCTGTTCGACACCAACTTAGAGCCAGCTTCCCCTTCTGAGCCTCCGCCGCTCTGCACCCTGTGCGTGATGCGGGTTGAGAGGCATGAAGAACATTCTACCTTTGAAGGTCCCAAAGGATGGGGCTGTACTGATAATAAGACGAAACTACCAAGGGCCAGAAGATGCAGCAGTGCCTCCAGGTCACCAGGAGGGGCACCGGGGACGCAGCACGCCCGCCAGAAGCACGGGACAAGGCCAGACGGCCGCCACGTCCAGCCCAGACCCCCACATTCACACTGAACCCAAGTTCCTCTCCCTCTGTGACCCGTCGCCCACAACCCAGGGTGCTGCCTCTCACCCCCAGAGTGAGAAGGGGCGGTCTCTGAGCATCAGCCTTTCTAATGCGACAAATATCTTCATGAACGCGTTTCAGCCTCTGGGCACGTTACAGTTGTCTCCCAGGTAAAGCAGGAAGAAATATCCAAACACAGTAACCTCAACACACACCTCCCCTTCCTCACCCACATCCACGTCAACGTGCAGATCATTTGTGGGCTCGTATCTGCACCTAAGGAGTCATTCACCATCTGGGCACCATCTCGTCCGACGACAGCAGAAAGCTCCGTGCGCCGTGCCTCCGTGCCGCGGACTGGGACACAACGCAAACCAGCCTCGATGAACTGAAACTTATCTCAGAGACACTGAGCAAATACTCTGCCATTTCTGGAGGATGAACGCTCCATCCCTGAATGTCACCAGGGAAGGCCGGGCTTTGGCTCACCGGGGCCCCCGGGGTTCACTTCTTCCAGAGAGAGGAAATCCTCTCTGGACTTCTGCTTCTCCAGGACCATCTCCAGGTCAGCGTCCGGGCCTCCAGGAGCTCCTGGTCAGACTCTGGATCCTTGGAGCTCACCCTGACGTGTCTCCGGGGCCCGTATCACCTTCCTGCACCTGCCGCCCTCCCAGTCACCACGTTCCTGCCAGGCTAGCTCCTTCCGTTCCACGCAGACACTAAACTCATTCCCCTCTTTGGGACTTAAATGATCTGTTCCTTCTGCAAAACTGCTCTCCCCCACATCTTAACCGGCCGGCCCCTCCCTGATGTTCAGGTTTCCTCAGAGCAGCTTTCCTCACGCAGTCTGAGGTCACGCCCCCCTCCCTCACCCATCGCCCTGGTTTTTCTTGTCTGACACCCTCATCTGTGCAGCACCCGTCTCCCTCACCCGTGCATTCAGTCCCCAAGAGCAAGGGCGCCTTCCACAGTGGCATCCCTGGCACCTGGAAAACGACCTGACCTGAAAAAGATGCGGGATGCACAAGTCCCTCCCCGGACTGACCTCTGCAGACCTGCTGGCGACTGAAACCAGCAAGGCCACTCTGAACGGGCAAGCCACATGCTACAGCCTTTCCCGCACTAAGACAGGGCAAACAAGGCTTCACCATGATTCCTACAGCCTAGCGCAAAAAAGCAAGAAATGGAGGGACCAAATCCCAATGTCCTCCCAGGAAACTGAGGAACGTATGAACACAGAAGGCTCCTTCCACTCCAGGCCTGACTTCCCTTGAAGGAACCACAGCCCTAGGGACAGCGCACAACCGTCCACACTGCACCCTCTCAGAGCCTCACCTGTGTCGCACACTCAGACCTCACAACACCTCCCTGCACAGGGACCCGGGTGGAGCAGCACCGCGGGGCAGGGTGGCGCTGGGACCTGCGGCCAGGCCAGGCCCCCCCGCCCCCGCCGCGCCCGCCTGTCCCCGCACTGCTGTACCGGTTGCTGATGTTAATGCCCTTCTCCCGCATGGCGTAGAGCAGCACGGCGATGCAGTACAGGGTCTCAGCAACGTCCGGCATGGTCACGGTGGAGCCGGGCCGCCGGAGGCAGAAGAGCAGCTGCTGGATGTCCTGGACGCTGCTGGACAGGAGGACAATGGCCACTACCAGGGCCCACACGTTGACGCCCTGCAGGGGAAGGCGGACGGGACGGGGTGGGAGACAAGACCCCAAAAGCAACCGATAAGAACCACATGGGACAGCAGGCAAAGGAAGCTGGGCTCGGGGTGTGGGTGCCTCCCGGGCCATCCCAACCAAGTGCAAACTTCCCGAGTGACATTTGGGAAACAGTGGGAACGTTTCCTTCTACCCGGGACTCTGTCCTTCTCATCACTTCCGAGTTCTTAGTTTACTTTGATTAAAACATTTCTAAAGTACCTGAAAGAGGACCCTGTACAGAGATGATCCTCCCGCCTCCCTGGCCTCCCCTCCAGGTCAGCGTGAGCTCTGGAGTCCGGACACTCGGGTCGAACAAGCTCAGTATTAAGTGGGTGCCCACCTGGGGGGCAGCACAAAGGGAGACGGCAGCCTCGGGGAAATCAAGAGTGAAATCCCCTGCCATTAGGACGCTAATGTACTATTTCCCTCACGTTATTATTATTTAATGCTTATTAAACGTTAAATAAATGTTAAATAAATTACTGAAAGTGTATTATTATGGACACATTATGCTCCATTTATTAATGTCTAATAAAATGTTCACTACCACAGAAATATCGATAACAGACATGCATCTGTCTTTCTTTACTGCAAGTCTCTCTGTTAAAAAATGCATTCCACAACAGGAAAGTTCTTACTGCAACTGTCTGCGAAAGCAATCTCACTCCACCACCAGCAGCCACTCCACTGAAGACAGAGAAATGCATGTGGCTGGACTTCCAACCCTCTGCTGGCTGCAGAATAAGGCTGGGTATGGCCCACAGCTTCCAAGACAAAATGTAAGGAGAATCCCTGCCCCAGACGAGGAGCCGCAGGACTGGAAGCAGGAAGCGCGGGACTATTTCCAGCTTCTCATTAACTCATTGTGTGTCTGGAGCAAAACCCTTCATTTCTCTGGTCCTTTCAAGTAACCCAAGTGGTCTGCAATACCCTGGGCTGCCCGGTAAAGAAATCCTCAACAATCAAAAGTGTTCAGAGGCTAGATGACCCCCTCTGTGGAGCACAGCTCAACAGAGTAAGAATTCGGACAAAACGCTCTTTAAAGTTCCTTCCGGGGGAGGGTATAGCTCAAGTGATAGGAGTGCATGCTTAGCATGCATGAGGTCCTGGGTTCAATCCCCAGCACTTCCACTAAAAATAAAGAAATAAATAAACCTAATTACCTGCCCCCTCCAAAAAAATTTAAAGAATAAAGTTTCTTCTACTTAAGAATTTAAGAATCTTTAAAAAAAAAAAAAAAAGAATCTACAACGTGGCCTTTTATTTCTCTACGGGACCAATGACAAGATTAAGGCTTCAAAGCAGAGATTAAAGGAGATTTTGAAAATAAATCTAAAATAACCTTCAGCCAAACTTGGTCACCAACACATTTTCTTCCAGTGAGAAAAGGGGTCACCTCCCCAAGCACCCCCGCGGCCCCTCACGTACCGCAGGGGCAGCGTAGAGATCGGGCAGGTGCTGGCGCACGCAGGCCTCTGCCTCGGGGAGGAGGAGGTGATCCCGCAGACTCCACAACGCCCGCCCGGGGTCCACACTCGGGGAGCACTTAGTGGTGGCTGTGTAGCTGGAAGGTATTCACAGCAGCGTCCGTGAGAGAGACGATCGCACGTGCCGACACGTGGGAAAGGACTTTGGAAATGACTTCCTCCCAGGAGTAAAGCGACTCACCGGATGAGGTTCAGCACACAGAGGTCCGACTCCTTCTCTATACCATAGCTGGACAGGATGCCGTCCACCTTGCTGACAGCTTGCTCTTCATTCATCAGGTATCGGTGATACAGCTTTTTCCAAGGAATGAACTGTGCAGTTTAAAAAACTCAAAATGACATGCAGGCAATTGTGATCAGAGCACAGACGAGGCCACAATGACACAGATATCTAACTTTCTACCAACTGAGAAACAATTATAGCTCACAATTCAAACACTGGGCAAATAGGGTAGAAACATCACACAAACTTTAGCTGGAAACTAGAACGGGACCTTGGTTTTGGTTCCAACATTAACTTGTCACAGAATCTGGGAAATGCTACTGCTTCAATTTCTCTATCTGAAATAGCATCCTGCCTCTGTCAGGAAACTAATGGCTCAGAGTTTCAATGAGGATTAAATAATGTGAGAGATGTGGCTACAATAATATCAGACAAGACAGACTAAGTCAAAAATTATTAGAAGAGACAAACAAGGAGATTATATAACGATAAAAGGGTCAATTCATCAAGAAGATACAACAATTATAAACGCACATGGACCAAGTATCAGAGCTCCTAAACCTTGAAAGCAAACACTGACAGAATTAAAAGGAGAAATAGATGGCAACAACGTAACAGGAGACTTCAATACTCCACTTTCAAGAACATGTAGAAGGAACAGCACTAGACCAGCTGGACCTAACAGACATACACTGAACAATCCACCCAGCAGCAGAATATAGTCTTTTCTCAAGCACACATGGAACATTTCCTGGGATAGATCACATGCTGGGCCACAAAACAAGACTTAACACATTTTTTAAAAGACTGAAATTATAGAAAGTATGTTTTTCAATCACTATAGAATGAAACTAGGAATCAGTAGCAGAAAGAGAACTGGAAAACCCACAAACATGTGGAAATTAAATAACACTCTTAAAACCACCAATGGGTCAAAAATGAAGTGACAAAGAAATTAGAAAATACCTTGATACAAACGAAAACAAAAACAGCACATCAAAATACACAGGATGAAGTGCAAGCAGCACTAAGAGTTAAGTGTACAGCCATAAAAACTTACATCAAAAAAGAAGATCACAAATCAACACCCTAACTTTACACCTAAAGAAAACAGAAAAAGAACAAACTAAACACAAAGCTAGCAGAAGGGAGGAAATAATACAGACTACGCAGCAGAGATCAATGAAATGGAGAACATAAAAATACAAAAAAAAAAAAAAAATCAATGAAACTAAGAGCTGGGTTTTTTTTTTTAAATCAACAAAACTGACAACCCTTAAGCATATTAAGGAAAAAAGATTCAAAAAACTGAAATCAGAAATGAAAGGGAGACATTACAACTGCTGTCACAGAAATAAGAAGGGTTATAAGAGTACTATGAACACCTGGAGATGAACGAATTGGACAACCAAGAAGAAATGATAAATTCCTACGAACACACCACCTATGAAGACTGAACCATGAAAAAAAAACAGAAAATCTGAACAGACCAATAATGAGTTAAGGAGACTGAATCATCACCAGCATCCTCCCAAAAACAAAGAGCCCAGGACCGGGTAGCTTCACTGAATTCTGTTGAACATTTAAACAGGAATTAATATCAATCCTCCAAAACTCTTCAAAAAAACTGAAGAGGAAGGAGTACTTCCAAACTTATTCTGAGGCCAGCATAACCTTAGGCCAAAGCCAGACAGAGATGGTCTAAGAAACAAAAGGCAAACAAGAGCTGTGATAGGCCACTGAAAATAACCGCATTGTGGCCTCGCTGATGATGACAGAAAGGGCATTATCCTGACACTTCAAGAAGGAAGGTTAAATTGGGACATCTCTCCATGTCTTTTCAAGCAGAATGAAGGGAACCCTCACTGTCTTCATCTAGGGCTATTCAGCTCACATCAGAGAGATCTCAGTGAAGTGGGTAGAAATACTGACCCCAAATTCACATTTAAAAACAGAAAGCTATTTCTCAGAAAGTAGGGGACAAGACCCCATGCAAAGAATGAAGCAAGAGTGATGGGAAATTTCCTCTGAAATCTTCTGTGTTTAGAAAATATGTATATCCACCTTGCACTGTACCGTTAAGTTTTTAAACGTCAATATACTTGAAGACTGAGTTAAACTCCCTACCGCTGGTTTATCCCCTGGCTGGCCTAAGGGACATACAAGCTAAGCAGAATGTTCTCCAAGTCCTCGGGCTTACTGGAGACCTGAACCTGGGAAGTATGATCATGCAACACAGGGTAACGGCAGCACAGAGAAATCCTTCACTGGAGCACGGCCACTGGCTGTATCAACCTGGAAAGGTCCTCGTGGGTGACTCAACGCAACCCTCACTATTATTATTAATCACCTACTGTGTAGAAAATATCGTGAGACACAGTGCAGAATGCAAAAACAAACAGGACAACCTGCCTTCTGTCAATCAATTTCAAGAGAGGAGGAAGGCTCTCTAAAACCCTAACTCAGAACATGATGAGCTCGAACAGGGGTGTGAGTCGCTACAGAACCAGGAGAGAGAGCTTTCAGTGGGAGGGACTGGGAAAGAGTAGTCAGTCTAGGAGTGAAGCCTCAGCACAGATACGAAGGGCCCTTTAGCTGGGAGAGGGGCAGATTAGACCAACATCAGGAAAGCACATGCAGTCTACACGTGGGATGCAGCAAACTGCTCGTTGTGGACAGAATACGGGGACAGGGTGAAGAGAAGTCAGCAATGGACCAGGAATAATAAGGTGAGACAAACATGGGAGGCCTTTGGGGGATGTGGATTGGATTTTGGCAAATGGAAACTAACGGTTCTGAAGAAACACTCTTGTGAGTAAGGTGAATCTATGCACTCTGAGAGGAAACGCCAGTGACAACATGGGCGCACTCTCCGTACCAGCGGGTCACTGATGATCTCCCTCCAGAGGTGGCACACCAGGCTCAGGTTCCAGTAGAGGTCCTCCACGGGGAGGAAGGCAAAGATGTGCCTCAGGACCTCGCTGGGCAGGCTACAGATGTGGCTCTGGGGCTCCTGGCCAGGCAAGGTCCCAAGAAGCCCATAGTAACAGTCAGGGATGGGGTCAGGACCGATGTCCTCCACCACCTGGCTGGATTCTCCAGGCGGCGCAGAGAGCTGTGGCACAGAGTCCTCTGCTTCCTGCCTGGCTTCCTGGGGCCTTGGGCACGACGGGGACCAACGATGCCGTGGGGTCTTCTTAGAAACCCCGTCCCACTGACTGGTCCCTGTGGCCGGATTCCTCTCGTCCTCGAAGGACCAAGACCGCTTCCTTGCAGGCAGAGCCGCCCCGAACGAGCCCAGCCCTGCTTCTCCATCGCTGTCCCGAGGGAGGCCACAACTGCTCTCCGCGGCAAAGATCATTCCGTCTTCCGAGTCCTTAGAACTGTCCTGGCCCACAGGATTGCTCTTGGCCATGTCATTGGTGCACCACTGCTGGCCGGCGAGGAAGAATTCAGGGCCGTATCTTGGGCATCCTCGACCTGCCCAGAGAACCCAAACAGAACCAATGAGAAATGAATGACAGACGACCCACTGTTGACCCAAATGAGACAAATTAATTTTCAATGATCTATTTTAATAGAAGAGAGGGACGAGGATATACCCACTGGTCAACTGATTATAATAAATAGCTTAATCCAAAAAGTATTTATATTGGGCCCTATCGTACAGTGAGACACACATCTAGCAAGAGAAAAAGACCACCAGCCTGCAGATGGTGTGAGGACCACATCACACGCTGCGATGTCTACAAACCGAATACCTGAACGGACAGTGAGCACATGATGACTCACATGCACACACCTGCTCACCAAGTTCACCTCTCCTGGCCTGCTCTGACAACAACAAAAAACTAAGTTTATGCAAACAGAAAGAAAAATGCTTTAGATTATCAGGATTCAGTAAAACCCACTCTTCTCACTTGACGAGAGTTAAAACCTTTTGATTTTTATTTCCTCCTGTGAAACTGACACATTATTTTAAAATATAAAAGTCAGAATTCTCTTCATATTATTTCAGTGGTACCTAGTCTATATATTTACTCAATAGGTATTTACTAAGCACCCATGATTCCGAGACAAATGTAAATTGTACAACAGAACAGTGTGTATAGTCCTTCACTTCACAGACTTCTCAGGCACTCAGAGGAGTCCAAATGGTGACTTCACACGTTACCATGGCATTTTTAAACTCCTATAAATTATTTGAAAATGCCAGTGAAGTACTTAAGTATCTTATCAATATACAACAAAATACATGGTACCTTCCTGAAACAGTTGTAGCAAGAACTCAGTTTAAATAAGTGAGGAACAAAACAAAGTTTAGCCTTTAATAGAAAATAAAATTGAGTATTTTTTATATATTAGAAAAAATTTTTCAACTGCTTCTAGGGCAATTTGACAAAAGTCCAAGTTTTGAAGTCAATAGGCCTGGGTTAAATTCTAATATTTTCTAACTGTGGAATTAATCACACTAACATTTACAAAGAGCAACTGCTAGTTCGATGCAAGGATTCCACGCTGAAACACACACATGCCAACAAGTGTTTATCAGTAGAGAACTCACAACACAGAAGAGAAGCTGACCTGTACACACAAAACAGACAAAATATCAAACAACATAAAATCACTGAGTTTAAAACTGCCTCATACAACTGATCACAGTGGTTCTAAGTGATGCACACACACCACAGTCATACCACAATACTGAAAGACAACTAGGGCAGATCTGAGCTGGACTCTGAGATTACATATATCGCAGGGAAATAAGCCTGGATTATACCAACAGGTGTTCACAACAGTGGGCATTCACTTGGCACAGTCAGGTACTAAGAAAACCAAACCGCCAGAGGTAAAGCTGCATGTAACAATGGCGGGCGCCTGAGTGCTGGGTCCGCTAAAGGAAAGGAGTGGCAGCGACATGGCAGAAAATGGTACCCAGGAACACTGCCTTGATGGCCTATGTCCCAGCTGATTTAGAAGAAACAAAGTCTAAGGCAAGGAGACGGTTTACTGCAGCAGCCCAGGTTCAAGGTGACCAAGGGCACAGTCTACCATAAAAGCACTGATGAGGGGACACTGGGGAGAAAAACAGCGGCCCAGTGGGCCTAGCGACAGACTGGACAGAGGGCTACTGAGAGTGAAGGATCACCACGGGTCTCGACTGGAATCGTGGTGATGCTGGTCCGTGTCTCCTACCACGTTACAACTAAGCTAACGGAACT
This sequence comes from Camelus ferus, assembly GCF_009834535.1. Classification (NCBI taxonomy): domain Eukaryota; kingdom Metazoa; phylum Chordata; class Mammalia; order Artiodactyla; family Camelidae; genus Camelus; species Camelus ferus. Next base: position 3,229,011 of record NC_045730.1, on the reverse strand, counting down.
CATCCTGCCACGCTTCCCTGGGGCTTTTACCGACTGAAAGTTCTGATAGGACAGAACTTTCACAGAAAACTCACAAACTACCGAAACTGGACTCCGAAACCACAGCAGCAACGTCTACAAACACTGCGAGATGTTCAAAGGCCACACACGCTACAGGTTCTGAAATGCAAGGGCTTTTCTGGAAGACGTACCCCTAGTCCCTGTTCTTGTTCTGGGTCTAGGATAGAGACCGTGGTTCGGGTCTCTGTGTGTCCATCTTTGAGAGAAGGGCTGCGTCGCAGCCAAGTGACTCCGAGCCAGGTGCTGGCAGTCGACAGCTGTGAGGTGCTTCCGCTGAAACCGTCTCACTGTTTTGTACCAACAGGCAGAAGAAATGGGACATTTGTTAGTTATCACCAATTCTACAAGCTGGCCGGCAAATTAAACGTACTCTGCAGGAACACAGTGACTGTGGGCCACCCCAGCCAGCCCTTCCCCTCCTCCCTGTGCTCCCATCAACTTTCAGTCATTATAGTTTCTTAGCATTTCTTCCTTAAAATTTTAGAAAAGATCCTAAAACAAGATCCTAAAATAACCTTGCTTTTCACCTGTCAAACTTTCTAGAGGCCCTGATCCTGAAATGCTCATTCAGAAAAAGGTTGCCACTAGTGGACAAGTTGGCCTCTTTTCCTTGACTTTAGCCAGGCCACTTATATTCCCGCTAACACCCATAAATATTTAAGAGCTGGCTATAGCTTTCCAGAAATAAACTTGTTCATCATCCCTGGAATATACCGGCTTCCCCAAGTCGCAGAAGCAGAACACACTAATGGAACAGTCATGGAGACTCCCTGTACGCCCCGCCCCGTGCACCCCGCCCCCCCCCCCGAGCATCCCAGTACTGGGCACTGAGGTAAGTGGACGGGAACGAGCCCCCCCACCCCGGAGAGAGGAGAATCGAGTCCACTTCCCAGCATCTTCCGAGGAGGACGTTTCATTTTCTCCCTTAATGACACACAAGAGCAGCAACTGTACCTAGAACTCTGTCTCAGAGAACTGAGATATTTGGGTTTATGTTAGTCACTTTCTGCCAGGTAATTCTTTTTCGTATTTAACTGAGACTCTCCACCGTTCTGTATCTTATTGCATGTAAGACCTAACTATCTCCTTACGGCATTAAATAGACAGTTACACTACAATAAAACAGAACAGTTACACTTTAAAAAAAAAAAGAGAGGACAAGAACAGATATAAGAGAATTAAAGTGATGCTTTACAGGAGATGGTCGAGAGAAACCAGTTTCTGCCCGTACTGTATTTTCACAGGTCCTAAAAACACTCAAGTAAACTGTAGTATCAAATGCCAGAATCGCACTCAACATTTCCTTAAGACTGAAAATGTCTAAAACCAAGACACCGATGGGTATGCCCTGCACAGTCTACATGCTCAATCATGAACCCCCCTCGGCCCTTCGTGTCTTCAGAAATGATCCCTCCAAATTTCCGTTTATTCTTTCAAGGTTTAACAGAAGTTTAAAAAAGCCTCATGGATATTTTCAGACTTTTAAAAAATTTAAAAAAATTCCTCCTACACACAGAATCAGTTCTACAAGACCCTCTGAAAGGATGCCAGAGACCTTTCCACTACCTGAATTCAGAGTTAAGATGCCGTGGAGCAGTGTTAAAAACATGCCTAGGCGGACAAAAGCAGGCATGCACAGGGCCACGGACTGGACGGGGAGAAAAGCTGGGTGTGAGCCCTCAGCCGGCCACTCAGACACCAGGGGACGCCAGGTCGCTTAGCTTCCCTGAGATCCAGGGGCATTAAACTGATTAAATGAGAAAACACACACCAAATAGTTGTCAAACTCTAAGACCTGACACAAGTACACCCATCTGCTTATTCTACTGAAGGAAGCTTAGAAGGGACTGATTTGCATAACACATTGAAATAACTTCCAAGTTAGAAAGATGTCCCCAGTGGTAAGGCATGCAGCACCCCAGCACCCCGACTTCTGTATCACTGTATCACTGTATCACTTCTGTGTCTCAATTACTTACTGTGAACAGAAAATATCCCCTCCGTTGTCATGGTTCTACAAATTTCATTATTTTGTTGTCAAACATTCCTCTACGCTAAACACCAAGTCTCAGTCCTGCTTACAGAGATTAAAAAAAAAAAAGAATGTGCAATTTTTCTATATTAACAAAATTAAAATCTTGAAAATTTTCTATATTGAAAAAAATAAGCTTAAAGCCTGATTATTCTTTTTAAAAATAAGACACTAAAGTTTGCCTCTTCCGCTCAAAACCTTTCAGATTACAAAGCCAACAGCCTAACTGCCACCTTCTCTGAATGGGGATCCCTGGTCGCTCCGGCAAGAGACAAGGCAGCACTGTCAACGGGCTTGCAGAACAGGACTGCGACTCCCAGAGCCACGGGTTCAGCCAAACACGGATGGAGAACGCCACCTGGGCCCCGCCAGTCCTGGTCCGTGGGGTGGACTCTAACAATGGACCTGAGCCCCGATGAAATCTGTTAGTACTGGGGGTCCTGGAACAAGTTCCCTGCAGACACCTCGGAACAATTACACTGACAAACCCTGGCCCCTGTTTCAGGTGCTCCAAACTCACTTGGCTCAAGTACGGGAGCAGCTCAAGAATCCCAGCCGGTGACCCTGCCAAGCCAGCCCATGCACACCAGACGTGCAGCTGGGGAGCGCTTCCTCTCCAGGTGTCCCAGAGCTGGCACGTACAGTGTCTACAGCAAGAGCTGGAGACAGCTGAGAAAAGTTACCTGTAGAGAGTATCTTATTTAACAAAAGTGACAGTCTAGGGCTAAACTGGCCTGGAGAGGAGAAGTTTTCAGTTAACATCACCAAAAAATAAGACTAACAATATCAAAGCACTCAAATTCCTGTGCCCCTGGTGCCGGCGCAGACCTGCGGGGAGAGCTCTGGCCCATCCCGGGCGCTCCTGCCCGTGGCCACCGCCACCGCCGAGGCCAGCAGCAGGGGGCTGGGGCATCTAGACTGGGTCGCGCGGCCTCGGGCACGAACGCAGCCGCCTACGTTGTCCGTCCGGAGTGGTCACCGGAGCCCTGACCGCCCACCTGGGAGGCAGAGCTAGCTGTCACTGTGCCGACTTCTGTGCCTTCAGCGAGAGGTCGGAAGCCCAGACCGCATTTCCTTCTGCCTCTCGGGTCTCTGAGATGAAGCATGTGATTCAAGGAACGGGGAGCCGGGAGGCCTCGCATCCGTCTCTGGAGTTAACAAGTCATTCAAGTCAAAGGCTGTGTGAGGTGTTCGGATTCGGAGCTGGAAGGCCTCCTCCCTCGGAGGGTGCACTGATCACTGACAACCTGGGGCTCCCTTCTCAGCACAGCGGGGACCTTGATAAGCTCCCAGGTGGAGTTCACACCCAGACAAGCGGTTCAAACCAGACAAGACAGGGGAAAGTGCCTAGCAACAACCCGAGCGAGGCGGATGGAGCCCATCAGCTGACACATTAGAATTACACGTGGACCACGCCGAGCTGAGGGTCTCCCTGAAGGTTGCCTGCATTTTAACAGCATCGATGCTTCTGCGAAGTTATTGTAAAATACTACAGTAAAACTCTAAGCACGATTCTCTTCTTAATGTACTTCCAAACCAGCAGCTCAAATATAACTTTATCAAAATGAAGATGCTCAGATGGTACCTCTTCCTTCTGAGTCACCCAGACCTCACAGTGCTGCTCCCTCCTCCAAGCGGCAGCTGAGCAGGTGCCCTTCACACCTCTCTCGAAGGGCACTTATGACTAGAAACTGCTCACGATTCTTTAAGGAGCAAAGTCAAACTGCTCCATGACGAATGTGCACAGTTCAGGAGATGGAGGCGGATGACAACCACTACACTTGTGGGCTCTCAAACTATGGGAGGCCCCAGAGATGCGGCTGAACCATCTCCCCGCCACAGCGGGCACCCCTGCACCCCTGCCGGAGAGCCCACCACTGTGACTAACAGAAACGGGTCACACCCCCCCGATGTCAGGACAGAAAGCACTGGGAAAGTATAAAGGCCATCTGCCAAACAGGGTTTTGCCCATTCCCACGCTGCTTTTCCGGATGGATTCCCCCTTCCTGGGCCCCCCTCCTAGAGCCCCTCAGTCAGCTCAGCAGACCACGGGCGCCCCAGGTTCCCACCCTGCGCCCAACTTCCGGCCCTCTGCCATCACCAACCTCTTCGCCCTGAGGACGACCTGTCCCCTCCCGGCCCCACTCCCCACCCCCCCAGCCAGGCCCACGGGCGGAGATTAGACTCCTCTCAGCCTCCTGGGATAATTATTACTGAACCTCTAGGAGACTGCCAGCCCCTCAAAGGCAGGGAGCACCACTTCATTCCTCAAAGCACTCAGCACAGCACTCTGCAAATAATGCATACTCCAACACTCAGCGAATGAGAAGGATGTGCTATGACTCTTCAATTCTGCTCCCAACAGCCCAGCTTCACTCTGTAGACTTAATTACTGCAAGACAATTTATAAAACAAGTCACACAAAGTGGAAGAGTGCTCCGGGCTGTGAGGCAAAGACAGCTATTCCTCCTCTTCCTGGCACACAGCGAGCCCAGTGTCCCTGTCCTGCTGGGGGCTGGATGCCACCACCAGACTGGGTCCAAGAGGGACACATGCCTTTTCCAGGCCTGGCCCTGCTCCTTCCTCCACCCTCCGCTCCACGTCCAGTTAATGGGAAGGTGACCCCCAGGGAAACCTAGAAGCCACACGTTCAAACAGGAAGACCCTCCAGCAGTCTGGGACCTTGGATTATCACTTTAAAGAGGGTCACTTCCCCGCCAACACACACACACACGCACACACTCCAACAACCTGAGACAGTTAAGGCGTTGAGAAACGAGCTTGGACCATGAGGGCATTACACGTGTGGATCTGCTTGTTCCTGCGGCGACACCTGCCCTCACCATTCCAGGATCATTTGAAATTGATACCAAGTCACTTTCTTTCTTCCCCTACCTTCATTAGTCAGAATTTATATCAAAATGTCCTCCAAACTTTACAGGTTACAAACCTAAGTGGACAAGATGAAGATAATACGTGCCTGCGACTCCTGGAGGGAAAGATTATGAAACAGCGACTTAAAAAAAAATCAAGGCAAGTGCGGCCCAAGGTGCCCGGGGGAGAACCAGCCCCTAACAAAAGCGGCAGCAGGCCCTTGCTAACCCAGGGAACATCCTGAGCCACCCAGCCTCATCGGGTTCGTCCCCCACAAACCTCCCGCTCTTGGCAGAGGGGCTCGGCAAAGTCCAAGCAGACGCTGGCAGAGGTGCACGGGGGGGCGGCCCGCTATCACGAGGGGTCAGGTACTCACAGCTCTAACTGCAACCCGGGAGACCCAAGAGTGCGATGCCAGCACAGTTAACGGTGCTCGTCCCCAAATCCAGCGCTGCAGAGAGCACTCACTCCACCCAGGCAGGGCTGCGCAGTGATAAAACCGCCCTGTGTATCTCAGATACCTGCAACAATTACCGTACGACGCATCTCTACCAGCCATGGACAAACTACTGTCACCATACAGCATATTTTATTGACACAGCCTTAACAACTGCTGAAGAGTGTATTGCTGTCTTCCGCCCCTGGAGGAAAGCTCTCGAGTCTGTTGGGCAGAGGAGCAAGGAACTGGCTCAGCCCCAACGCCCAACACACACTGCTCCGTAAACAGGAACGAAATGAATGAGTGAATGAAACGAAGAAACGCACAAATGCAGCACTCTCCTCTGCAGAAGCCCGCTTTCCTCCCTGGCTCTGAAACCCCACCCTGTCTCACAGCTCCGACGAGCCCCACAGCTTCTGAAGTGCTTGCACATGATCCCCCTTGATCCTTGCACAATCCTCCGATGGCGCCATGACTGACCCGGGGCTCGGTGAAGACGTGCTTGATGTCACAGCATAGCTTGTAGGCGATGGAACTTGGGTCTCCTGACTCCTCGAGTCCAGAGTTCCTTCTGCTGTAACAGGCTCCCTTCCATATCCAGGAAGGTTCAAAGCACCTTCTAAAACCCCAGGTTTAATTTCTCTGTCCCTTTTTAAAAACCATTGTGGAACATCATTACCAAAGACTTAACAGCAAGTTTTCAGAAAACAAAAGGAAGGTATCACTAAATACTGCAGACTCAAAATGGAAAAACGTCAACATCTTTTGTCCCCGTGAGCTCTGAAAGCAGCAAACAGAAAGGACTCACTCTTGATGCAGAGCCATGTCCCTCCCAGCCCCACACGCCGCTCCCCTATAAACCCACAGGCTCAGCCTCACGTGGGTCCTCTCACACCCGCAAACACCTGCTCCTCCCTCGGAACTGCCCTCACTTATTACAGCAAACGAGGATGGAGAGAGCTGTCCTACGTCTGTTTCTTGCAAGGGAAAGAAGGAATGGTGAAAGAAAGGAAAAACAAGAAAATGATCACTATTTACAGGCTAGGATTTATTTTTATAGATTTGAAAGGTTTTTTCCTACTGTCAATTCACCCCACAGCCAATTTTACATTCCTATGATGCCCTAGGTTCATGACAAACACCATGAGGGCTTCCTCTCTTGGCCTCTCCGGTGCCAAGTGCTATTTGAGTCACTGAGGATACAAAAATGAATGCTGTCACCTGTCCATAAGGCAGCTCTCCAAACGAACTACTATACATAATGCAATATAAGTGTCATACAAATGCACATATGAAACTCGTGGGACCAAAGAAAAGTGAACGGTTTGGAAAGACGAAAAAGGATTTATGAGGAGTTCAGCCTTGCCAGATGAGTAAGATCTGGGAAGGAAAAGAAATATGTGCAAAAACACAGAGAAAAAGCACAGCACTGGTGTGGCGGGAAGCCGGGTTTCATCGGAACGAAAGGCTCACGGATTGGGGACAAAGGTGGATAAACAATCCGGAAGCATGGAGTATAAAGGTCCTTAAATATAAAGCTAAAGAATTTTGGACTTTATTAGGTAGGCGAGTCAGAGAATCTCCTAGCTTTCTTAAGCAGGGTCAATGCACGATCAAATTTGCAAGTGGAGGCAGGATCAAGGATCAGTAAACATGCAGACTGTCAGGAAAACAAGGCAGGAAGCTTTACTAGCCCAGGAGAGGGTTGCTGGCCGAGGCCTGAGGGCAGCGGCAGCAAGAACAGGGGGAAGGGGAAAGCGAAGACCAGCTTGCCTGTTCTGACTGGAGAGACTGGAAGAGAAAGAACACAGGTAACTGACATTTGCAGCCAGAACTCAATGGTGACATCAGTGACCTCGCTGAGGAGGAAAAGAAAAACAGTGCTTTCACTTTAGGCACTTCTTTCTGGAGTGAAGGAAGAATGAAAGTTTCCAGCTTTGAAAATAGTTGTTTGTTTTGTTTCAAAATTATCTGTAGGAAGCCAGGTTAAGCTCTAGGAGGTACTTTGAACTATGAGACTGCTCCTCAAAACGTATGTGAGTGACAGCTGGAGACATTAGATTTGAGAAGCTTTGGTGAGATGCTCTAAGGGCAGGTGATTCCACAGACGGGCAAAGACAGGATTCACATTCCATCTTCAAATAAACGCAGCCTAGGAAGGACACAGAGGGAGGACAAGCAGAGAAAGATGATGTCAACAAATGTGAAATTAGACTTCTCAGTCCAATACCAATAGTTTGGTGTTCACACACCCACAGGTCACAAAACATGTCAAACCATCAGGACACTGAAGACCGTCGCTGAACACTATGGAACCCCGAAATACAGTGAGAGAGAAAGGAAAGAGGACAGTCAAGTAGCACATCAAAACGCCAAAGACGCCACATGAGAAAAGAGACACTAAAGGGCACACTGCAAATTCCAAACGCCTGCACAGGAGGGGTGAGCAGACCAACCAGGAAACCAGTTAAGACCCCAGAAGAGCTCCACCCACTACCTTACTGGCAAGACCTGTCCCCTCGACACCAAACTTCCGCCCTAGAGAATCACAGGGGCTGTGGACAGAGCCACATAAGTTACCACCTAGTTGTCTAAAGGGGGATACAGACCAAATTAAGTTGCTGAAAATGACAGGAGGAATAGAACTGCATTCGGGACACCACTTAAATAATCAATCCCCTGGATTTAAAATACTCTGTACTACTGTGCAACCACATGTCCCAGTTTTGTTTTTAAAAACAAGGAAACTGAAGGCATAAGAAAAGGTGGGGTCACTGACAATTAGGATGCGGTGGGGGCGGATTAGCAGCAAAAGGTGTGAAACTACCAGATACCTCACTTTCCATTTGCCACCAAACACCAACAGCTGCAGTGAGACCACTGCCTGGCACCTTCTAACACTTTATGCACTTCAGAGCACTTACGTAGTTCTTTTTTTCTGAAGTGGCAAGATACAATGCAACAGTAACTTTGGTAAAGCTGATGGGGACCTGGTTTTGTCTCCAGTGACTATCTGTATTACCCAGTACACCAAATTCAACCTGCTCATTAGGAAAGTGGGCTTGTTTTCGGGTGCCCACACCAGAGGTCTTTTTTCAATGCATCTCCCTTGACTTACCTGAGCAGAGTGCCAGGCATTCGCAAATCCTCACTGGGTGCTACCACTCTTCATTCCAGAGTGGTATTCATGATTACCTACACTTCCACGGGAAAATCTCTAACTTGTTTAGGCCTCAACTTCCCCACCTATCACGATGCCTGACACGGCTGTTCGAAGATCAGATAATTAATGTAAAGTGCTTTTCACACCAGAGTGCAATACAAGACGTTAAGCATAATCGTTTCCAGGCCTTGCAAATCGTGGCTACTCCCATTTTATTTCTAAAGGGACACCAAGAGCCGTGGAACTGAAAACACCAGGGGGCTGAATAACTAGCACCTGTAAGAACTCCACACCCACCCTCAGCTCCCCCATCACCCCACCTGCCTGCTCAGATGTCAGTGCCCTCCACCGGCTCAGGGCCCCTCCACGTCACCTTCATTTTCTCAATATTCAGGGAAGGGGGAGGGCGACTGCAAATGAAAGCAGCAAAAAGGATACAACTAAATGACTCGCCCAAGGTCAAAACACCAGAGCAGAAGGAAAGGAAATGCTGGCCGGCCAGTAGCGGAGGCCACGTCCCCCGCGACCCCCACACCACCGGGCACCGGCGCGCGGCCCGGGGCGCCCCTGGGCCTCACGAGTGCCGCCCCGCCGCGCCCCTGCACCGCGCCCGCCGACCGGCCGACCCGGCCCGGGCCCCACGCCCCTCGCGGACGCTCCGCCGGACCCCGCTAAGGACCCCAAGAGGAAGCGTCCACAGGCAGGGCCCGCCCGCGGCCCCCGCCACGTCGCCGGGCTCACGCACTATGGCGCTCCGCACAGGGGGTCCTGCCGCCACCGCCGCCGCCACCGCAGGGCCCCGGCCGCCCGGCCTCCCAGTCCCGGCGTCCCCCGGGCAGCGCGAGCCCGAGCAGGCCTCGGACTTCCTCCGCCAGCTCCGCCCCCGCCGCAGCCGCGGGAAGAGCCCGCCGCCGGTGCTGATGGACTGAGCCTGCGGCCAATCAGAACATGTGTTCGGAGGGGCGCGCTGATGGACTGCTCCGCTGAACAATCGGAATGCGAACCCGATGGAGGGGCGGCCACCGACAGCGGGCCCCGCCCCGTCCGTGCTTCCGCTAAGGCTGAGGAGGCGAGTGGAAACTTTCCCAGAGTTCCTGCGAGCTCGGGGACCCGCGGTGGGGCCGAGGCGGGCGGGGCGGGACCGAGGGCGGGACCGAGGGCGGGGCCGGTTGTGGTCGGCGGGGCCGTGGGTGGGGCCGGTTGCGGAAGGCGCGCCTGTGGGCGATGTGGCTGCGCCTGGTGACCTGGGCCGGCGGCGGTGTCCGCGCGGGACCCCGGCTGCTGTCCAGTCAGCGCGGATCAGGCCCTCAGCGGTGCGGGTGCCTCGCCGGCCTCCCGGTCACCCGGCGGTGGGGTGAGCTCGGGCCCGGGGCGGACGCCCCCACTACCTAATGTTTCTCCCCAAAGTGAAACCAGTGCGCGCGGCAGCCTCCGAGCGTCCGTTCGCGGCGAACCGCGGGCCGCGTGGTCCGGAGAGGCCTCGGCGCCGGGCGTAGGGCGGGCCGGGAGGGTCCCGGGGCGGCCCGCGGAGGAGCCGGTGCCCATGGCCGCTCCCGCGGACCCGCGGCGGCTGTGCCGGCTGGTGCAGGAAGGCCAGCTGTGCGCCCTGCGGGAGGAGCTGCGGGCGGCGGGGCGCGTCGGCTGCCCGGGGCCGGCCGGGGACACGCTCCTGCACTACGCCGCCCGCCACGGCCGTCGGGACGTCCTGGCCTATCTGGTCGAGGCCTGGGACATGGACATCGAGGTCGCCAACCGGGACTACAAGCGGCCTCTGCACGAGGCTGCCTCCATGGGCCACCGGGACTGCGTGCGGTACCTGCTGGGCCGAGGAGCCGCGGTGGACTGCCTGAAGAAGGCCGACTGGTAGGTGGCGGGACTTGCGGAGCGACGCCCGCCCCACTGTCCACGCTTCCCCGCAGAATCAAAAGTTCCCACGCCCTTGTCTGCCCAGAGCTCCTCCACCTTTCGCAGTGGAGCAGACGACCCCAGCCAACATTGTTGCTACCCTTGCCGGCTTAACTGTTATAACGCAGAGAAGGGTATAGAACGAGGAAACTGACATCGCCGCAGTCGACATACTTGCTCAGTTTTCACCGGGTATGCATACACTTGAGTGTGTGTTCTTGGTGATTTTATCACACTGTAGCCTTGCATGGCCACCTCCAGTCACCATGCTCACCTGTCACCCTCACACAAAGCAATTGAATTTTGTTCAATCCACGTGGTTTTCAGTACTCAGTACCTCTGTCCTCCTTCTTAGAGGTTATGAACATCTGAAGATTCCTAACAATGAAGTTCCTGCCCGCAAGGGATTCCCGATCTGATATAAATAAAGAACACATCAGACAGCCATATAGCTAAATAAAGTGCGTCTTGCCTGCTGGCCTGGGAGAGGAGGCCTGGTTATGTTTTGAGGTTTGCGCTTTGGCTGTGATTAAGCACAAGGCTGATTTTCTTGTGCTCCTAGTGAATTGGTCTAAGGACAGTGGGGGCGTATTACCTCTCAGACTTCTCGAAACAGCTCTCTGGGTGAGGAAACCGCCATACCCCCGCCCCCCCCAACAGCCATTAAAAGGGCAGGTCTCATTTGATCTTGTATTTAGGAAGTGCTGTTACAGTAAAACGTATTTGCCCGTTCTCGCCTTGCTGGGCTTTCTGAAACCCTTCTTCCCTGCTCCTCCAGCCTTCCTTCCCTGTTCAGGATTCATTCTCTCTGTGAAGTCCTTCTTGAACATTCCAGCCTTCATTTATCTGGGTTTCTCCCTCTGGATCTCTCATTCACTTTCATTATGATGTTATCAAAAATTTTAAAAAAGTGTTGGTGATTAAGAAATATCAAAGCAGTCTGAGAGGACTGACCCTGGATGAGACCTTAGGGATCACCTTGTTACAGTAAGCTCCCGCCACAGCCCAGAGCCCCGGAATAGGAGATAAAATTAACAAGGCCTGCCTCGGCTTTCCAGGAGTCATGTCATATTAGAAGGCAGAAGTGTTGTGTGTGGTTAAGGGGTCGATGACCAATGGTCCCCAGTGAAAGAAATCACAGGAGACTTGAGTCACAGCACATGGCAGGTTTTTATTAGTTGAAGCGACAGCACAGAGGGACAGGACCCCAGTGGACAGCAGCCGAGCTGAGTCTGCAGGTGTCTGCAAGGGCTTTTTCATGCACCCCACCCCATGGAATTTTTCCAGCTCGCGAGCGCATGCTCACTTGTATCTAGAAAGCCCTTGTTTGTATGTGGGAAGGAAAAAAGAAGAGGGGTGTAAACTGGGGCCCCAGAACATCTATTTTATTGGTCTTCTTCAAGGTCTTTTCAGGTTCTTTATTTTGAATTCCTCGTTCCCCTGCCTGCTTTTTCCTGACTGTTCGGTTCCTATCAAGAAGCCCAAAATCATGGCCGTGGGAGGAGAGTTGGTAGCAACGTAGTTCACTCCCCCGTAGCTGGGGACACACGTCAGTTCAGAAACTTAGCGTAATCACGCTGTTTTCTTTTGCTTCACCAGTGTAGGCTCCCTGTGGTAAGGCACTATGTCAGATGCTCTTGTTTGACTCCTTTTCAGCACAGTTTAATTAGTAAATGGTTACTGGTCAATGTGAATGGCATTAAGTCCAGTGGAATACCCCTTATGCAGATATTCAGGACAAATTACAGTTTGGTCTCGTCTGTCCCATTTCAGTGCTATACCGAAAACCGGCTCAGAAGCAGCTTTGCCTCCTCGGGATTCCTCTCCCATAGCCGCCCCTACGTCACAGTCGCTTTCCCCTTGTTACTCCCCCCCATCCCAGCCAAACCAGTTTTTCTGCACCCCCTTCCCATCCCTGCGTCCTTTAGGTCTTCAGTCTCTGCCTAGTATGTGCATTTTCCTGAGGACCTGGTCGCGTGCTTCTGACATCTCAGCTGCCCTTCCATCTGACTGCTTGTCCTGGTTGGCCCTAGGACCCCTCTGATGATGGCTTGCACGAGGAGGAACCTCGAGGTGGTCCAGGACCTCGTGGAGCATGGTGCCAATCCGCTTCTGAAGAACAAAGACGGCTGGAACAGTTTCCACATTGCTAGCCGGGAGGGTGACCCTCTGATCCTCCAGTACCTGCTCGATGTTTGCCCAGCTGCCTGGAAGACGGAGAGCAAGACCGGGCGGACCCCGCTGCACACGGCAGGTGTGGGCTAGGGCTGCGCAGGGGGCGGTCGGGGGCCCGCCCGCAGGGGCTCGCAGGCATTGGGGAATCGGGGGCAAGGGGTACGAGCAGCTTTGGGGTCTTTCGGCAAACACTTAGTTTCTATAGCTAACGTCACTGGGCCCTTAACACACTCTCCTTTCTTGCTTTAGGTGACTGTCCATGTGTATCTGTCCTCTCCTCCCCAGTTAGTTAGATGGCAGGCTGGTTCCGTGCCTTACTAAGTCTTTGACCTTGGGCGAGGAACTTAGTCTCTTGAGCAGGTTCCCACGACCCCAGAATAACAATGGTAGTGATGGTGCCCTAATCACAAGGTTGTTGAAGGGTTCAAGGAGCACGTGAGCTCCTCAGCACAGAGCTCGACATGCAGTGACCCAGGCCTGCTGTTTTCATGACCATTTCACATTGTCACCATTAAAGGCAGGAGGCAGGGAGACTATTTCCTTGTATCCTTAGTGCTGGTCGCTTAGATAAATACAGGTCTTATAATTAAATATGCCTGGCCCTTCATGTAGGTCAGTGGCTGTGACCTACCTATTGATAAGGTAAATCTGGGCTGCAGTTTTCATTGTTTGGAGTAATTATCCTTAACCTTGAATTTCTATTTGTGGCTTATCTTCAATTAGTGAAAAGCAGAAGTGTGGTCGTGAAAGAGAAGTGGGCGTTAAACAGCCCAGGAGTCCAGAGTGAGACATTTAGAACATCCTCTTGAGCCTCCTGGGGAGTTCGCTGAATTGCAGTTCAGGGCTCTTGGTTTCTCTGAAATCAGTACCTGCGACATGACGTGGCTCGGGAGGTACGCACACAGTTATTCTGGCCACAGCAGGCCGTCAGGGACTGGAGGATCCTTCTTAAAACTTTGCACAATCGTGGAAAAACTTTTCTCTGCCCACCAGTTGTTTGACAAGCTCCCCGACTCTTCTGGAGAAACCGCCCGCACCCAGTCATTCACACGAAGTAGTGGAGAACAGAGAGTCCAAATCTTTAGGACAGAGGACTGTTATTTTTAGCAGAAGGAGTGAATTCCTGGTTACTTTGTCATAGATTACTGTTAACATGTTTCACACGTCCTGGGCAACAACTGACAGGCCCTTGGGATTTGTAGCACCCGAGTGAGGAGGCAGGCTTAGGATGGAAAGTTTGCTGTGAGAGTCTCATAAAGAGAGGATAATCGAGTGTTGGCTACGTCCCTGTGAAGTGAAAACATCTCTCTTTACCACTTACCAGTGACATTTTTACTTTTCTGAGGCAGTAGCCACGTACCTAATTTAACACTCCTTCCCGTAAGGCGCAGGTAGAAATGTGGGGCAGACAGCAGTGCCCGGAGGAAAGCAGCGTTTTATTTTTGCATGAAAAAGCTCTAATTCTTGACTCTCTTCCCCCAGCAATGCATGGCTGTTTAGAGGCAGTAAAGGTGCTTCTTGAGAGGTAAGAACAAAACAGCAAATGGAGGAAAATGTTCACTGATTATGTCAGAGTTGATATCGATGCTCCGTAAAGAGCTCAGATTGTTCGGAAGGAACCTAAGTTGCCACCAGGGAAATGAACAAAGAACACAGCAGATAAAGAAGGGAAAACAAAAATAAGTAACAAACATGGGGAAAAATCATTCTTTTACATATTCATTCAACAAATATTCATATATTCATTCAGCACTCACTGTACCTGGCAGAGGGGCTACTACAGAAATCAGGTAAAGTGGTTTCCCCATCACGGAACTCAGGTGGGCAGGGAAGACAGACTCTGCCCAAGGCGTGTGAGTCAGAGACGCGTCACAAGGGATTTCGGGGTCCCTCCAGCAGCACAGGACTTGGCCTGGGAGTGAGGAGTCTCAGCCCCAGGGACACTTTAGCTACTACCTGAAGGAGGCTGGAGGTGAGAGGTGGTGGGGAGGCATTCCAGGCAGAGGTAACAGTCCCCGTGAGTGCTCAGAGCCAGGGAAGACACAGTGCAGTGAAGAAACCGAGAGAAGATCTGTGTGCGCTATGTCCTAAAGGGTGGCGGGGAGGCCAGAGAGAAAGGCCTGATTCAGACCAGGTGGGACACTGGACACCACTTGAAGGAGTTCAGATTCTGGTTCTAAGCATCTAAGACACCACTGAATAAGAGGTTTGCATTTTTCAAAGTCCCTCTGGTTGCAAAGCAGAGAACGGACTGGAGGGGGGCTGTTGCACTTAAATAGGACACTCATGGGGGCTGGACCAAGATGCTGACTGTCCGAGTGAAGAGAAGGATCTGGAGGTACTTAAGGAGAATCACCAGATCTCGGTGAGTAACTCAACGAAGGAAGCTGGGGAGAAGGAGAGGTCGAGGAGGACGTCCCGGTTTCTCTCATGATGCTGCTGCTGCCGCCAGATGAGATAAACAACGCCAGAGGAGGTGCGGGTTTGGGGGAGAAGATGGCGATCCCGCTTCGGGACACGTTGAGTTGCCTGTAGCTGTGAGACAAGCAAGCGGAGATGCCCAGCAGGCAGTTAGACACAGATCTGAAGCCCAAAGTGGGCCCCGTCAAAGTAGAAATGATCAAATCCGTAGGAGTGGAAGAGGTCGCCTGGGGAGACGCCGAGAGCAAGGAGAGAAGGCCTGATGGAGCGCCCTGAAAGCATCGCTCGTGCAGGACCCGCCTCCTGCACGTTGGACATGCTGGTTGTCTGCAGATTCATAAACTCCTTCGTTCACTCAGCAAACATGTTTCAGGCGCCTCCTGTGTGTCAGGTGCTGAGCAATTAGCAGTAAACACAGTCCTTTCCCCAACGGCCCATAGGCTGGTGTGGAAGCCGGGTAGAGACAATCGCAGAAAGAACATAAAGTTACAAATTGTGATCATACTGCAAAAGTCAAGTACTCAGCACTGTGCGCCCTGCAGATCTGGGCCTCTGTGAGGTCACGTTGAAGCTGCAGTTTGAAGGATGAGCTGGAGTTCCAAATGCACGATGGAGACGCAACGTTCCAACAGAGGGAACCGGCAGGTGCATAGGCAGCAGGGAGCTGGGCGGCCGGAAGAGCAGAAGTGGGCACAGGCATGACTGTGAGGAACGGAAGAGGGGAGGGCACGCAGGAGGTAGGACCCTGAGGAAGGGAGGGCGGGGAGGATGTAGGACCAGGAAGGGAGGAACGGGAGAAGGGAAGACAGGCGGGACTGGAAGCAGGTAGGACCATGAAGAGGGGAGGAACGGAAGAGGGCAGGGCAGGTGGACCGTGGGACCGAGAAGAGAGGAGGGGCCGGGGGAGCCCAGAGGAGAAAGTAGGTACCACGTCATCCTGACCATGGGAGGTCATGTTGAGTTTTCGGGTTTTGTCCTGTATGGTTGGGAGGTGGTAAAGATGTTAAAACAGGAGTGGCCGCGGCCAGATTACCTGGTGGAAAGGTTGCTCTGGTGGCGGTGAGAGTGGAGTGGCCGGGCAGGAACCAGAGTGAGAAACATGGTTACGAGGCGGTTGCCTGTTGGGTTGGTCTTAAGGGGTGAAGGTGATCTCGGAGAGAAGGATACAGAGTTTTGTTTTGGTTTTGATACATTTTGGATGTAGAATTGAGAGATTTGGGTAATAGGTTGGCTGTGAGGGATAAGGGCTAACTTCTGCATGAGAAGCTGGAGAGAGAAGGGCCCTTTATAACTGGGATGTTGGAGGTGGGCAGACTTGCTGGGGAAAACCAGCAGACCCTTGGAGAGCTCGGTTCAGACACTGGGGTTGCAGAGGCGCAGTCAGCTGTAAGGCTGGACGTCTGCCACAGGGGGTCAGAGTCAGCTGTCCTTTGGGTTTGAAGCAGTGACTTCTCTCAGCTGTGACTTTGGGTTTGGGCTCCAGGTGCCAGTATGAACCCGACGGCAGAGACAAGTGTGGCCTCACGCCCTTTATGGACGCGATTCAGTGTGGTCACATCAACGTGGCCAGGCTGCTGCTCCAAAAACACAAGGTAGAGAAATGGTTTGGTTTTATTCCTTTGGAGGTTCCTACAAGTTTTAGGCCACAGGATAAACAGAAAGCAGAGTTACTCAGATCATGGATTCTAACCTGGACTCTGCCGTGTTCCCCTGGGGAACCCTCTTTACCTCTTTAAATGCCAGTGTTTCCATTTGTACAACAGAAGTTTAACTTCTTCAGAGGGTTACTCTAAGGATTAAGTAACAACGTGCACAAGGCAGTTAGCAGAATACGTATTCAGTCATCAGTAGATGTGCTGTATTTTGTCACATTGGCCTGCAGCACTGCATCTTAACCATGTTTTTGGTCAGAGCGTCCTATGAGAATCTGACAACAGCTACATGTCATTTGCCCAAAAAAATGTCTGCAGACAACAGAGTTTTGCCAAAATGTCAGAAGGTCTGTGGCCCCAGGTGTCTCTGACCCTTCCTTCTGTTTGGATCTCTCCCAATCTACTAGGCCTGCGTTTCTGCCGAGGATTCCCTGGGGGCTCAGGCTGTCCACCGGGCCGCTGTCACGGGGCAGAATGATGCCATCCGATTCCTGGTCTCTGAGCTCGGCGTTGATGTGGACATGAGAGCAGCCTCCACCCACCTCACAGCGCTTCACCTCGCAGCCAAGGTTAGTTCCTTCTTGGAGCGCTGCTCCTGACCCCGGGGGCCGGCCCGGCCCCAGTGGCTCGGGGTGGGGGGGATAACCCTGGCGGCAGGGCGGTTGGCTCCACCCCTGTGGAAGGAGATTGCCCTGACGTGCTCTTGACGTGATCATGCTTCTGAAGCCCTGTGTCCCTTTAAATAGAAACCTGCCTCTGTTTGTTTCTGGGTAAAACTGAGAAAAGCCCTTTACTCCGTGTAACGCCCGTGCTCTCTGTTGCCTCTCACCCTTTTTGGTTTTCAGAAATAATGTCATTTGAAGCCATAAAAAATCCACTGTACGAAATTCCTAGCTCTCTGCTCTTTTACTGGATTTCAGAGGTTCGGTTTTCTCTAAGGCAAGGGGGTTGCAGGCACTGGGCTCTCCGGCGTACAAAATGTTGAAGATGCGCAAACAGTTTTTGCTGAGAAAGTGTCTCCTTACACCCTCCTGTTTCAAATGCTGGGGGCCTTCTGCACTTCGTCCTTAATGCTGTTGGCCACCCACCTTTGCTGGTGCTTCGAGCAACAGGAATAAATGTTTTTCTGGTGAACCACACCCTGCCTGTGTTCCCCTGTGAGAACGTGACTAGGGAGTCACGGGTGGGCGAAGAGTGTGGTCTGGGGCCAAAGCTAAAAGCGAGTGGGTCCCCCGTGGCAGGTGGAACCTGCGGCCCTGGGTTCAGTCTCACTGACTGGCTAACTGGCTGGGCAAGTGTGTCAGTGGCTTCACAGACGACAGTGCCGGGGGTGCTGAGAACCCCACCCGGGGAGGCTACGGTCTTCTCTAGTTTCTCTCTCCCCTGAAGATTTAGCAAAGAATGTGTATGCTTGGGAGATCTTGGAACTGTGTGTTCTGCATAAATCATAAGATTTACACTCCTTACATGAATATGGAAACCCAACCATCTCAGCCAATAATTTGGCCAAAAAGCTGATCATCTACACTCTAATAACTGAACGTCCCCTAGATCTGTGTGTAGTGATTTATCCTGGATTTCAGGAGTAATAGGACAAGCCTTCCTTTGGACGTGAGAATTCAGTCTCAGCAGTTGCGGGTTTCAGAAGAACCTAACACGCGTTAGAGTTTGTGTTTAAGCCCTGCTGTTGTCCTCATACACCGGTGACAGGTTTGTCTCAACACTCAGGAGGGACACGTAAGCACAGTCCAGACGCTCTTGTCCTTGGGCGCCGACATCAGCTCTAAGGATGAAAGAGATCGATCAGGTACGGCCTCGTTTTACGTGCACTTTGAAAATTGTTAGCAAACTGAGTGTAAACAGTGACGCTGGTCTGAACGTTGTTCCTCTGCTAGCTCAGCGGCCTGTCCCCAGAGCACCTCCCCCTCCGCCTGCAGGGCTGCAGGGTTGAGGCTGTCACCCGGGTCCTCCTCCTCTGCTTACAGGGCTGCTGCTGTCTCCGTGGCAACGGTGCTGCCTGTCTCCTTCCTGCCCCGGTTGCTGCTGTTGTTGTTTTTATTATTTTGAGCCACACGACGTATGTGAGATCAGAGCACCTTTGGTCTCAGTCCCTGATGGCTGCAGCTCTCCAGGTGCCACGCAGATTCTTCACTGGCCATCTCTCTCTGCAATGTATTTTAAAACCTCATCCACTATAACTTTTTAGACTGAGGGCTCAGAAAGCTGGTTTCAGATCTGTAGGCTTGGACTCCAGAGTAAGCCCTGGTGTTTGCGTGCCATCGTGCTGGGCTCACGGGGAACCAGGTGCTCACTGCAGGGCAGCAGAGAGAAGTCACAAAATCCCGCGCACGGACGTGCTCCTAGAGTCAGGGGGACGGGACTCGGGGTCGCTGGGCTCAGTGCGCAGCAGAAACCCGCAGCAGCAGTTTCCAACCAGGGAGGGAAGATTTGTCAGCGGTTTGTTGTTGTTGTTGCATCATTCTCACTCATGGAGCTATTTTTACACACAGAGAGCATTCACAAAGCTTTGAAGACGCCTCCCGCACCGCTTACACGCAAGCTCTCCTGCTTCTCGTTCGCTTGCTGTGCTGCTTTAGACACATCTCCTAAACCCTCTCCAGGTGGTTTTGTTCCTTTGGAAACCGTTTCTGACCAAGTCAGGTTAAAAGGAAAAAAGCTTTGATCCCGTACAGGCAAAGTGAGAGGGATGAACACGGAAATATAAAGTCTGGGTTAATTGAAAAAGTCTGTGTGTGTATCAGGGGCAGCCTGCTCCTGCGTCCATGTGGCCGTGGGCAGCGCCCCGAGCTGTGTGACCCTGTCCCCCCAGCCCTGCACCTGGCCTGCGCCGGGCAGCACGCGGCTTGCGTCGAGTTCCTCCTGTGCTCTGGGCTCGGGGACTCTCCGGACAAGGCGGGCACCCTGGCCGAGCAGCTCGCACGGAGTGCGGACGTCCTGCAGTGCTTCGACCACAGCTGGGCAACAGGAGGGCGTTCCTAGAGGAAGACGGTAAGCCCATGGCCCCTCCTGACCTGCTGCTTCGGGCCGGGGAAATGGGTCCGCACCCTGCGTTCCCACCTCCGCTCTCCCCACCGCAGCTGAGCGTTCGCAGAAGAGGGGGCTTCCTGGCCAGGCGACTGCATGTGGCGCCATCTCAAGCTCTCCCGAGTCTCTCTCGCGCTTTCTGCCTTCAGGCCGAGTCGGGTGGCGTTGATGAGTCAGTGTCTGGGGTCCTTGGAGAAGCACGTCACGCGCGCGAACACGGCAGCAAACATGCAGTCGTACACGGGTGTGAGACGTTCGTCACTGGCACTATGGTGAGGCAGTGATGGCGACGTGGAGAATGTCGCAAGCTGCTGTTGCCTGGAGTCTGAAATGTAAACAGCCTGTTGACTTGCTTCTTTCAGAGGCTTTTCATTGGCCCTGACGATGGTTTACCTTTTGATTTTGAAGCCAGGAAGGAAATGCTTATGTTCTGTTTAGACAGACGTTTACAAGGAATAACGAAAACATTTCTTTATTCTAAGCACTGCTAGTTAAGCCGAAATGTTTTAAACTTAAGGTTATTATTTTTTTGATAGACAAGTCTGTATTGGCTCCCTTTGGATAATAAATGCATCTAAAAACATCTAAGATATTTTCAGAACTTTTCCATGACCTCATTTGAAGAATGAAGAGGGTTTGTTCTTGAACCCACAGGTCACCGGGGACCAAGTTGCCAAATCAAGTAATGTGCTTGTCGCCCTCACAGTTCAACGATTACTCACCCCCGCCTTCTGGAATCTCGTTTCCCGTCACTTCTGACAACACACTTCTGGGTTTTCCTTTCTGACCTTCCGTTTCCGTGTCCGTCCTGAGCGCCTTGGCAGGACTGGTCCCGTCGGCGCTTCTGTCCCCGCTGACTGCTGTCCCCTGTGCTGGTGTCCCACAGCCGTGTCACCATGCCCCTCACCCTGAGCCCTCCAGCCCGTACTCTGCTGCCGGCTGTACGTTCCTGCACCCCACGCTCAGCTTACTCAGACCCCAGCCTTCCCCAAAGCTGACATTCGTCCCGTGTCCCCTGAGTTGCGACACCACTGTTCACCGGCCTCCCCAGCTGGAAGCCAGGATCAGTCGTCCGGGACCCTTCCTTGGGCAGGAAGCGCTGGCCAGTCTGGCTCCATCCCTACGGGGACCCCCTGGTCTGAGCCTCAGCGTGGCATCCAGACCGTTGTTGTCACAGCCCCCCAGGTCCTCCTCCTGTCCCCTCAGAGCTGTCCTTGCACAGTCGTCTAGGCTCTAACTGGACGAAGGGTGTTGACCTCCCGTGCTGGCTGGCCGCGTCCCCTCCCAGAAAACAACCTCCGCCTTCAGGTTCCCAGCGCCTTGTCCACGACCCGCTTCCAGAGGCCACGGCCGGTCCTTCCGAGAGCACAGCTGGTCCACGTGGCAGGGGTCGGGGCGAGGCCAGGAAGAGACACAAGGAGTCCCCGTCACTTGCAAACAGCTGGGACCTAACCCGTGTTCCCCATAGGTTATACAAGGAAGTGTTTACAAGAAGAAAATAGAAACGGGATTACAGCGTGGAAACGGAAGCACGGAGCACACCCAGAAAATGAGGGAAGTGTGCTGAGTGAAGCGGGCTCTTGGTGGTAGCAGGTGGGGCAGGTGGTTCGTTCAGCCTGCCGTTCCTAGAACCGCCAGCAGGTGGCGGCACAGAGCAATGTTCCTTTTATTCTCCCAGGATTTTTGTTTTAGAGCTCATTGTAAAATACAGAAAAAGTAAGGGGGAAAAAAAAGCGATCGTTCCACTGCCCTGAAATGACCAGCCTTGCTTCCTCCTAGTCTCTAAGTGCACGTAGTGGAGACGACGCTCTGTGTGAGGTTTTTTCCCAACTTTGCGTCCCAAGCACATCCTGGCGCCCTTCAGAATCCTGTGAGCTTTCCCTTGAATGACTCTCCAATGCCCCGTTGGATTATCATCCGCACTTACTCTCTTATGTTGTCATTTGTGGTTTTTCGGCCTTGTTAGGATGAGCCACAGGTGGGACGACCAGTGAAGCTTCGTCAAATTCGACTGAAAGCCGGGGCAGCGAGGAGGTCGGGGCTGAGCTAGGGCTGGGGTTGGGGGGCCTTGGGACGCGCTGAGTGCTGAAGAAGAGAGACGTGAGGGGATGATTTGACACGGATTCTTTCAGAGAGTGAGGCCGCAGGCTGTTTACAGACATAGAGAAGCAGCCCGTGGTGGGGAGGAAACTGAGGCGGCCAGACTGCGAAGGCTCATTGCCAGAAAGTTGTGGGGACAGGGGACTGGAGCCCACAGAGGCCGAGCCCTGGGTGCAGGAGGAACGTTCGGCAAGGAAGAGGGGAGGACGGTGAGGAGACAGTTTCAGGGGGACCCACACCCGTACCCCATTTGACATCAGTGTTTAAAGGGAGAAGGTTCGGTGGAACTGCATTTTCTACAATTGTGAATATCAATGTTAACCTATATTTGATGGCTTGTAGACTTGTTAAAAATTGCTCTCATAGGCCGGCAAGGGTGTGGAGGGGTTCAAGACCCAGTTAGAGAGTGATATGATGTGATTGAGAAAAACAAGGTCGAAGTGAGGGCTGGCCTCTCAGCCATGACAGTGGGTGTGCTTAGCGGGCGGGACAAACGCCCGGAGAAAAGTCACTGATCATCACGCAGACAGCCCTAGGCCTCCCTGAGAACAGCACTGGGGGATTACGTTTCTCAGCCCCAGGCTCTGCCATGGCGCTGTTTCTGGCCTGAAGATGTCAACTGAGGCATGAACGCAGGCATTTCCACCAGCCTCGTGGTGGAATCTAAACCTCTTTTTCCTTCTTCCCCGTCTCTGAAAGCCTGTGTTTTCCACAGTCTTTGGAAGGGTGAGTGGCACACCGGGAGTCTGCGAAACAACATAAAAACCATGGCAGTGGTGATTCGCTCCTGTTCAGGGTTCACGGCCCCGGACGGTCCCCCGCGCTTGGTTACCAGGCCGGCTGAGGACCAGCGGTGAGGCCAGCCAGGCCAGGCACCTCTCCAGACTCACACAGTCAGCAGAATCCAACTCACACCCAGAAACGCAGCTGGAAGGGAGCCCAGGAAATGTAACGTGTAACCCTCCTGCTTCTGCTTGCAGGAAATCACGTGAAGAGGAGGTCGCCCCCCCACACCTGGTATCACTGAAATACCGCCTAAAACCTACCTCCTGGGAAGGTACCCGATCCTCTCACACCGTCACTGGATGGTGTAACACCATTTTTTAAAAGGAGGTGCTGGGGATTGAAGCCAGGGCCTCGTGCGTGCTAAACGTGCTCCAGGGCGCTCGTCTGTACCAGCCTGCAGCGTGTGTGCGCTTTATTTTCCTCCATTTGGCTGAAGGTCCGCAATCACGCAAGATTCAGATGAACATACAGGACCTAGGAACAAAGCCCAGCTTGCAGGTTGCCCTGCCCCTCGGGCCGTGGCTCTGGGTCTCACACCCCCTTCCCTGTCTTCAAGCTGGTGCTGCTGAGCTGGCTCAACCTAACCGTCTAACCTTCGAAACAAAAATCACTTAGTAAGAAGGGTGTGCGAGTAGAGGAAAACACAGACTCCAAAAGCAGAGAAGAGCAGGCCGTCTGCTCCATTGGTGCGGACACCACATCTTCTCAAAAACCGCCACCTTCCTGACCTTACATGTGTGCACGTGGGGAGGGAAGCTCAGTAAAACATTGTCACGCGTGACTGTCCCTCCTCCTCAGCGCTTCCATCCACCCTATCCACATCTCCTGTGTTAGGATGTAAATTCTGCTCCTACAGCCAAGACCCAAAATAACAGCATAAACACAAGTGCATTTCCTGCGTAGGAGCCTGGGAAAAGCCAGCCTCGGGGGTTAGGACACTTAGGGACAGGCAGACGCCGGTGTCAGTGGTCCAGGCCCCGAGTGTTCACCAGCCCACGCAGGGAGTCACGCCCCTTCTCAGGAAGGCGGGTGCGTCATTTCCACCATTCCCGCCCCGCTGGCCGCAGCTTCGCCGTGGTCACTGGAAGAGAACTGAAGTCAGGTCCAGTAGGGGTCTGTGCCACCTGCCCCTTTCAGAGCTGCCTTGATGGGGACGGTTCATGTACAGTCACCTGTCCCCCTGCCACCCCACGCACATACACACGCCCTCCCTAACCCTAGGTTTCAGAGTCCTGGAGAGCAGAGAGCAGCCCACTCATTCACAGACGTGAAGGTGTGCGGGACCGGGAGGCCACGTGTGCAGGGGCTTGGGGTGACAAGCAGCTCGGGGCCCCGTGGAGCTGGGCGGGGCCCAGTGCAAGCTACTCCCACGCGCTGCTCTCAGCTTCCTGGTAGAAGGGGTTTCAATGGTGCCTCCCTCCTATTTATTGTGCGGATGCAGTGGGTTCGCACCCGTGGGTCCCAGCACATGGTAAACACACGTGTGTCAACCGATGGCACAGTCACCGTTAGCAGCAGCAGAGTCAAGAGGAAAAGCTGCCGAGGAAGGCAGCTGTGGGGCACCGTTTGTGTTCCGTGTCCCCGACTTTCCTTCTCCTTCCTCCCTTGGGGGGTCTTTCCCTAACTCGGCCCTCAGGTGCCTCCACCTTCTTTATCAGAAAGATACATTTTTTAAACATTTTTTATTGATTTATAATCATTTTACAATGTTGTGTCAAATTCCAGTGTAGAGCACAATTTTTCAGTTATACGTGAACATATATACATTCATTGTCACATTTTTTTCTCCGAGCTATCATAAGATTTTGTATATATTTCCCTGTGCTGTACAGTATAATCTTGTTTATCTGTTCTACAATTTTGAAATGCCAGTCTATCTCTTCCCACCATGCTACTTGATCTCAAAATCTCTATCCATGCTGAGATGGTAACGAAGGCATGAAAAATTGAAATTTCATCAATCCCTGAGTTACGTTTCACCGGGAGTCAAGCTATTAAACGAAACGAAGGCAGCTCTCAAGATGAAACGACTGCGCCATTAAAAATGTGAAGAGAGATTTAAAACCGGGGTTCCACCCGGGCCTCTCCTCCTGGCTTCCTAGTGGAGAAGCTTTCCACCCCTTTCATGGCGACGTCTTGTTAGCCTGGTTTCCTCTCGGCATCTCCGGGAGGCCCACTGTTCTCCAGATCCTCGCTGCTGCGCGGCCTCCAACAAGCATCTCCTGGTTCTGGTTCTGGGACCTCTTAGCATCCGCCCCCGGAGTTTAACTGTATGAAGCGGTAACGGTTTCCCGCACTCCTGGATGCTGTGGGTCAGGGGTTCAGACCACGCATGGCGGGGGCTCGTCTGCTGCTGCCTGGCAGCCTCAGGTCTCCCCTCCTCCCTCGGGGTGTGAGCGTCTTCACGGGGTGGAGGCTGGGGCTGCAGGGACGGGCGTCCAGGGAAGGAGCCTGCAACGCCTTTCCTTACCTGCCGTGAGAGTCACCGCCTCACTCCCCACCTGCCATCTGTCAAAACCGTCAGGAAAAATCTCACTCAGCTTCAGGGGCAAGGGAAACAGACTCTACCCACCTCTTCCCTGGTGTGGACAGGTTCCGGAGGGGCAGGTGGGACTGGAAATACAGCGTAGAAAACCACTCCGGGACCCACTTCCCTGTCCAAGTTCCTCTTTCAGATTTTCACGCACCTCAGTGTCTTCCTGGAAACTTCTCTTAACTCGCCGTGTGGTTTCCTCCGATCCTCCCCGCCCCCCGAGGCTCCCCACCCCGAGAAGCCATCCCTGACCCCAACCCAAGAGCAGCCCTTCTATGGGGCTTCGGCACATCCTTTCAGAACTGCTCAAAAAATGCCAGTCTTCCCTGCAAAACCAAAACTCAGGATCGGCATCCATGTCTGTTTCGCGCCTGGCCCGGCGCGGGCCCAGCGTGGCTCTCTGTGGGGTGAATGAACGGCCCAGTGAGGAGCCTGGACAACCGGCCAGCCTCCGCCCTCGAGAATCTCCCGGCTTGCTCCGAGCGTGCGGGGCGGGCGCAGTGCCATGGGGCCGAGAGAGGACGGCCTGCAGGGGACAGCTTCGCAGGAGACGTGGGCGGGGACTTGACGGATGGAAATAATTTTGATTTGTGGAGACGGTGGGAAAGGGCTTTCTGAGCAGAGTCAACAGCAAGGATGCGATACCTTGAGTTTGGGATTGCCAGGGAAGAGGCAGTGAAATTTGAATTTCAGATAAACAAAGAGTACTTTTTTAGTATAAGTATGCCTCAGGTGTTTCAGAGGATATACTTGCACTAAAAAAGTATCTGTTGTTTATCTGAAATGCAGATTTAACAGGGTGGAGACCCTAAATGAGACTCCAGTTCATGGAGCATCTTGGCATCTCCTGGGCGGTTTCCACGGAGCAGCGGTGCCTTTGTTCCCCATCTCACAAACCAGGGGAAGAGACAGCGGGAAACGTCCTGCGACTCCCCTGTGGGCATCGCGGCTCCAGGAGATGCCATCTTCCCGTGCGCCCCGAGCTCACCACCGCAGGGTCCAGGCGGGCGCTAAGAAGCCATCCAGTCCTGTGGAGGCTCAGAAACATTTGATAACTTGTCTGCACCGACAGCCGAGTGTCTGAAAACACAGCTGGCCCCCTGCCCTCTCAGTGACCGATGTGACGTTCCCGGAACGTCCACAGTCCCCCAGACACGTCCACGTGGAGGCATCCGGCTGCCTTGCCACTTCTACGCAATAGCTGGGAATTTCTTCTCTGTCAAACATCAGTGATAACCTGTGATGGAAAAGAATCTGATAAAGAACAGATTTATATGTATGTGAAACTGAATCACTTTGCCGTACACCTGAAACAATGTCAGTCAACTATGTCCAATTTAAAAAATGAAAAAAAGTATCAGTGAGATTGTGCCAAGCCTGGAATTTCAGTTTCCCACTCCAGCTGCCTGAGTATAATCCAGCAAAAGAAAACCAGAGAAATGTTCTGACCTCTTCAGTGGCGTCAGCACTGCACCTGACTTCCTGGTGGGGTGAATTTCCACACCCGCCCCTGCCTGCCCCGGGGGTCTTACTCATTTTTCAGTACATCCAACACCAGCCCCAGTGATAAAACCAGACACTTTCACTATTCAGATGTCGATCTGCACTGAGAGTGGGTTGCTAACGACAACAAGCAGTGAAACAGCCCGACCGAATTTCCCCTGCTTTGCTTTTTGGGTTTCACCTTCGTTTCGTTTTGCAGAGTCAAAGGGACTTGCTCAGGAGGCCGAACTGCCCAGCCAGCAGCAGGGCCTGAGATCGTGTGACCGTGGCTCCTCCTCGATCAGCACCTGCCTTGCCTGGGTTGACTTGTCTTCACCATAACTTCCCAAGTGACAAGGAAGAGTGGGGTCAAGGACAGAGGAGCAACTGACTGACCTGAGTCTCAGACATTCCAGCCTTGGGACCTCTTGCAACTGCCTCAGCTGGTGGACTGTGGTGGCCACGCCCACCCGCCAGTGTCCAAGAATGGGACAGGGGCCCCCAGACCTCAGGGATAGACAACTTCCCCCTTTTCTCTCACCCCAAAGATGGGGCAGTGCACTTTGTAGGCAGGTAACGTCCTTCAAACTGATTCATTAACCCACAAAACAGTGCCAGCCCATTCTCCTCACCAGTGGTTTCCAGCAAATCACAAGACAGACTGCCCCCTGGCAGACTGATGAGCACATACGTTCGAGGCCATGTAATAAATGTACTACCCAGTTCTACAGGAACGCTCGAAAGAGCCCTTTGACAAAAATAAAATGAGGTTTATGATTTACAGTGTATTTAGAACAAATATTTGAAAGGGTGTTCCCTGAGAAAGAAGTCACCCTCGCCTTCTTTCCACTCTGCCTCCCAAGAGGGAGGAGAAAGTTCCCTGAGGAGGTGGCGCCTTTGGGTTGAACCACGTGCACCATGAGCTGTTAAGAGCCCTGAGCCGTTAAGAGCCCTGAGCCAACGCCCAGGCTCAGAACTGGGACAACCAGACTCACAGGTGACTCTTCCTTAAAAAAAAACAAAAAGAGCATCTCACGTGATAACTGTTGATACAGATCAGCAAGGAGGTCCGATTCCCCCTGCACTGTCCCCTCTGAAGGTGGTCACCATCCTCCCTGACGGCCAAGTGCAGCTGGACAACATACAGAGCTTCCCCTCGAATAAACAGGAAAGAGAGTAGGGAGAGAGGAGGCAGGTTACAGGAGGAAATTATTACTTATGCAGATGAGAGTAGCCGGGGGGACGCCACGTTTTCACTGCGGAAGGAAGGAGTTGCTGTTTGATGGAACGGCTGCTCCTTCCACCAGAGAATGAGATGTGAAAAGCTGCACATGGTCCTGGTTTAGAATTGGGTCTGTGCCAGACTCAGCTTGAACAAGTTCCAAGAATTAGATTTTTTTTAATGCAATTACCAAAAAAAAAAAAGTGTAGCTAAAATGGGTGATTTGCATTTTCTTATTGCTAACTATAAAATTCATAAATGATCAAGTGCAAAAAATGAAAAGGGGAAGAAAAGCCTTACGATTCAAAATGTTCATTAAACTCAAAGTGTATGCATTGTTAATAATGCAAACGATACAGAACTATGAGCACAGAAAGTGACAGTTTCCTGTTACCC
This sequence comes from Camelus ferus, assembly GCF_009834535.1. Lineage (NCBI taxonomy): Eukaryota > Metazoa > Chordata > Mammalia > Artiodactyla > Camelidae > Camelus > Camelus ferus. The sequence goes on along the minus strand of NC_045730.1, from coordinate 3,200,726 downwards.
TTCTCAGAGACAACCGAAGGTAATGGCTTAGAGGGTGGTTTTCTGGGTTTTTCTCTATATGTGTGCAATTAAATATATACATTTTTGCAGGGAGAGCACACTACAGATAAAGATCATAATTTAGTACTTTCTTTTTGGAGTTCAGTTTCTTTTTTCTCATAACTATATCTTGGACATCCTTTTGTGCCAGCATTTTATAGACACAGTTTATACTTCTAACTGCTACATAGGGTTCCATTGAGTGGGTATAATTACAGGTGTATATATATATTTTTTTAAGAATAGTTGATGTACAATGTCGAGTTAGCTTCACGTATGCAGCATAGGGATTCAGTGATACATATACATGTATATACATTCTTTTACAGATTCTTTTCCATCATTGGTTATTACAAGATATTGAATATAGTTCCCTGTGCTAGACAGTACGAGATATCAATATCTTGTAATAACCTATAATGGAAAAGAATCTGGAAAAGAATAAACTTATATACATGTATGTATCACTGAATCAGTCTGCTGTACACCTGAAACACTGTCAATCAACTATACTTCCGTTTTTTTTTTAATGGGGAAAGGCTCATCTTCATCAGGTGCCTTTCTTAAGGGCAGAGTTCCCTTTCCCTCTCCTGGGTCACAGCACATGGGGTCACCCAGCACGGGGTGGGAGGGCGGTGCCAGGTTGGTACCCATTGGTCTGTGGTGGCATTTAGCCAACTGGTCATCTTCCCTCACCAGTCACTCCACTCCCGTGGGGCCTGACGGGAAGTGGACTGTCTTTTCCTGCAGATCCTCTGATTCTCCACATCCTCTCCTGTACTTATTATTATCTGTCTTTTCAACTCGGGCCATTCTGTCGTGTGTGAAGTGATTTTGATTTGCATTTCCCTGCTGACTAATGCTGTTGAGCATTTTTTATGTCTTTGTTGGCCATTTGTACATCTTGGTTGGAGAAATGTCTGTCCAAGTCCTTTGCCCATATTTTAACTGGCTTGTCTTTTTTTTTTTAATATTGAAAGTATGATATTACAGTATTATATTAGTCTCAGGTGTACAAGGTAGTGATTAGGTAATTTTATACATTACAAAACGATCACCACTTGGCTTGTCTTTTTGTAAATAAACCTCTGGACAATTTTGTTTCTTCCTTCCTTCCTCTATCTCTCCCTTTTCCCACTAAGAGAGCACTCGACAAGGCGATCACGCACATGCAGTCCCTGAGCAGAGGATGCCACAGTCTAGTGAAGGAGCTAACACGGGGCAACGCGTGTTAGTGGTGTGGCCCGGGAGCTTCCAGGAGCCGGAGCGCCTGAGGTGGGTTGAGAAGAGCGTCCTGGCTGGCCTGTGGTCTCCGTGAGTCTTGTTTCTCCAGCGTGTAAATTAAGAGGATGGCAGAGGGCGCCCCTCGGCACACTGGTGCTCCCTCGGCGTCACCTGTATGTGGATTCAAAGAGCAAATACCACCACGGAGTCATTTGGTACACAAAGCTGTTAGACAGCAGCTCTGGTAAAGCAGACTAGGCTGTCACATGTGGCAATTTGGGGATTATAGGAAGACCTCCTCCCCGTGAAAAATGTATGTCCAGGTACCTCCCATCTCTGCAAATAAGCCACTGCAACCACAAAAATCTCCTATTTTTACTCTCTTGAGACATGAAATCATGCATGATTCATCCATGATCATTTCTTCAATAAATGGTTTGCTAGGAGAGGTCAGTTTATTAACATTAAACTTAGAATTTGAATCCTATGCCACCACTAACCAGCTGATTGCCTTGGCCAAATCCCAATGTGTCCGAGGCTGTTCCCTCATCAGTGCAGCAGACTTGGTAATACCCGCTTTGTGTGGTAATAACTTGGGTTAAATGAACCGGTAGACGGTAAGTATGAGCCAGAGCAGAACCGCAAAGCAGTGGTTTGAATGGGTGTTGCAGACCTTGAAAGAAAGCAGATTGCAACCGGGGGACAGGGGGACAGGTGGGAGGGGATTCGTGAAGAGAAGCAGGGGTCTGCTGTCTATTAAAGGGAAGGTCTGGGGTGGGGAGGGTATAGCTCAGTGGTAGAGCATGTGGGTTGCCTGCACAAGGTCCTGGGTTCAATCCCCAGTGCCTCCATTAAAAATAAATCAATAAAAACCTAATTACTCCCCCTCAAAAAATAAAAAAATAAGGGAAGGTCTGGTGGGCCTCAGAAAGAGGGCCTTAATCGGAGAGGAGATGCCCCTGTAGGGGGAGAGGGGCTCCGAGGACAGCCCCCCTTCCTCCACCAGGCCAATTGCAGAGTGAACTTCGGGGGACACCGGCATCACCTGCGTTGGGCTCCGTCGTCTGGGGTTTCCAGGGAGGGCCTCTGGCCCAGCCCCCGTGGTCCCGATTGCCCGTGGCCAGGCAGACGCGAAACGCGGTGCTCTGAGCAGTGGAAAGAAAGCTTCCAGCCTTGCAGGGCAGCAGTTCACCCCCAGAGGAAAACGTCCTTTGTGGCCGCTTCCTCTATACAAGGGCAGCTTTGTCCCTCCCGGGAAACTGTCGCCTCCCGGGATGCGGTGCAGCCCAGTGATGGGGCCGGGACGTGCCTCCTCGAAAACAGCCCTGCTCCGCTAAACTTAACGGCTCCAGCAAGCCCAGCTGGGCTCGGGGCTGACCCTCAAGTGAAGGCCGTGCTCCCTGGTGAGAAGCACCGGCCTCCTTGCAAACGAGAAGGAACCGGAACCGCGGGTCCCCGCACAGCTGCGCCCACCTCCTTCACTCAGACGCAGCAGCTCCCCAGAGGCAATCTGCACCCGGAAAGGCTTTCCTGACCCCACCCCTGCCTCCCTCCCCGCCTGACTTCTCATACGCTTTGCATACCCTACATTCAACTTCAGGGGCACCTTTGCTTGTTTTTTTATTTAGGTGACATTCCCATCACACAAAATGAACCATTTTAAAGTAAACAATCCAGTGGCATTTAGTGAAATCACAGTATTTTGCAACCACCACCTTTATCTAGTTCCAAGACCTGTTTGTGACCCCAGGAGAAGCCCCAAGAAGCAGTTACTCTTCAAGCCTCCTCTCCCCCAGCCCCTGGCACCCACCAATCTGCTTTGCTTCTGTGGATTTGCCTGTTCTGAATATTTCATACGAACACACAACACGCAACCTTTGCGTAGGGCTGCTTTCACTTAGCATCCGGTTTTAGCGCCCGTAACAGTCAGCGCCTCGTTCCTTTCTACGGATGGAGGTTCCATGGCATGTGTAGGCCAGTTTGTTTTCCATTCATTCACTGACGAGCTGTTGGTCCTCGTGAAGAGCGCTGCTTTGAACGCTGGTGTACAAGTATGGGTCTGAGTCCCTGCTTGCAGTTCTCTTGGGTGGATACCCAGGAGCAGAACCGCTGGGACTTGGGTAATTCTGTGTAACTGTCTGAAGAATTGCCAAGCTGTTTTGCACAATGGCTGCACCATTTTACATTCCTGGCGGCAGCGCGCGAGGGCCCCTCTCTCTCCACATCCTTCGTTTTGCTTTTTGGTACCGCAGCCCCCCCAGCAGGTGTGGACTGGTGTCCCGTGATTTTACTTGCATCTCCCTCATGACTGGTGATGCTGAGTGGCTTTTCACGGGCTGCTGGCCGCTGGTGTATCTTCTTAGGAGGAACGTCTCTTCACATTCTTAGTCCATTTTTCAACACTGAGTCTTCTGTCTTTTTCACGTTGAGCTGAAAGCATTCTTTGCATATCCTGGATGTGTTCGTGTGCCTTTGTTGTCGCTCTCAACACATTCCAGTTTCTCACATGTTTGCCTCCTCCTCTAGGCGGAGAGCACTTGAAGACCAGGGCCTGTGCCTTTTGAAAAAAATCCTCTAGTCCCTGGGCCTGGAACAGTGCCCGGCCCAAGCGGCCCCACTCCCGTGTGCTAACAGCTGGTGGAAGGCATAAATAGTTGTTAGGGGTCCTGCAGCGAAGAGAGGGCCCATCCTTAGCCCTCATTCCACTCTCCTCTGTTTGCACCAGAGTCTTGGCCCTTTGGGCTGCGCTCTTTAGTGCCGGGCAGATGGTGGACGGGCCGCTCCATGCAGAGGGTAGAGGTGAAAAGCCACCGTGGGCCTGGTTTTGCCTGACCAGCATCCCTTCCTCCGCTGCTGGCAGCAGAGGCCCTCCGTCCCGAGGGGAGCTAACTCCACGTCGTTCCCGTGAGGCTGCTGCCCACCCACGGGCAGCCACAGGCTGGGCCTGGCTCATCAAGGACCCCCAGGCCCCACCGGCTCCCTGATGGGCCTGTCACCAAAACTAGGAGCCCAAAACCCACCCCAGGCCACCACAGCAGGAGCGCTTCACGGGGGTGGCAGCTGGGCCTGCTGCACCGAGGGTTGAGCCGTGGTCTGAACAGCTGGAACGGGTTGAAAACACATCTAAGTGGGGGGTTAGCAGAACCTTCGCTGCTGGGCAGTCCACCCATTCCTCTCCGTCTAAACAACCAGGCACAAGAGTCGGTTCATCAGCCACGTGTGTTGTGCCCAGCCAAGGCCCGGGGTGGGTACAGCTCAGAAGGTACGACGCCCACCTCAGGAGTTTTAAACGGTGTCAAGAAACAAACGTGCCCAGGAGCATGCAGCGAGGGGCCCCTCGGACCACCAAGTCACAGCCCACCGCAGACACACACTACTCTATAGAACACAGACAACAATGACCTGCTGCACCGCACACGGAGCTATGTTCAGTTTCTTGTAATGAGCAGTCATGGACAAGAATCTACATGTATATGTATGTATGTATGTGACTGAGTCACTTTGCCATACACCTGAAACTAACATTGTAAACTGACTACACTTCAATCAAAAATAAGAATTTAAAAAAAAAGGCTTTGCTGAAACCCTTCAGGGAGTTTGGAGTTTTGAGGCACAAGACACGCATCCTTGCTCAGCTCTGCGATAGACCTTTCTCTGCTCCCAACTCTGATGTTTCAGTTCGTTTGGCCTCATTGTGCGTCCGGCACACGAACATGTGTTGGGTAACAAGTGTGAGTCTTTGTGCCCCTGGAGGACCCGTCCCTGGACCTGGGCCTGGGAAGGGCCTGGAGGTGGCTCTCCTGTGCTGATGCGGCCCCTCGAGGGGCTGACAGACTCCTGGCATTTTGGGTGATGAGTTATTGGTGAAGGAGGATGGAGGTGGTGCCTCTTCCTAAGCTATTGTGAACTGCATCCGGTCTCAAAAGAGTCCTGACCTTTTGAAGAGAAGATTGTTCCTTCTGGTTGGAAATAGTCATGGTGTTTCACGCCAGCCTTCGTGGAAACACGTTAGGTGACCATAAGGAAAGACGCACTTTGAAAGGAAAGGAAGAGAAAAACCAAGTCGTGGAAAAGGCAGATACTGGCATGAGGGGCAGAGCGGGCGTATCGCCCACCGTAACCTGGACCAGGGTGTCAGTGAAGCGTCGGACGTCAGAGGAGGTTAGGAAGGCCTGCGGTGTAAGCGGTGGAAGGTCGCCTGTTCACCTAAAGGGCCAGAAAGTATAAAAAATACGTTTTTCCCTAAATGTCTCCCCTCTCCGCTCTCCCCCTGTCTCTGCACTGTTAACTCAGGAAGCAGCCCTGACCGCTGCACACAGCCCTGCCCTGGTCCTGCCCAGGTGGTTTTCCTGGTCAGTGTCCGCGCACCTGTCCACTGGGCCCCACCCCCCGCATCTTCTCAGTGGCCCCAACGTTTTCTCGTTCATCGCTGCGTCATCATGCCACTCACCTCTCCGTGGCCGACGTCATGATTTGGTTACTTACCGGACTGCTACCCTGCAGAGGGAAACACGGGCTTATGCTTGTGTGTGTCCCGAATGTTTCTGGAAGGACACCCAAGAAACTTACCAGTGGGAAGTGAGGTCTGGGGTGGAAGGAACACATGCTACTTTCCACTGTATATTCTTAAGTTTTATTTTGACTTTTTTTTTAAACTATGTGTGTTATCTTTAAGTCAAAAATAAATGAGGGGGAGGGTATAGCCCAATGGTAGAGTGTGTACTTGGCATGTCCAAGGTCCTGGGTTCAATCCCCAGTACCTCCATTAAAAAAACCCAATAATAAATAAATAAACCTAATTACCTCTCCTCCTTCAAAAAAAAAAAAAAAAAGAATAAAAGTATCTACCACTGGTCCCCACCCCTCCCCAAGGGAAGGCACATATTTATTCATTCATCTATAAATTTGTCAGGTTTTCTGGGGGGATGGGAGGTAATTAGGTTTTTATCTATTTATTTTCATGAAAGTACTGGGGATTGGACCCAGGACCTTCTGCATGCTAAGCACACACTCTACCACTGAGCTACACCCGCCCCCCCTGGCTTTTCAAGGTTCAACTGCAATGTTAGTTTTCTAACATCGGGGAAACTTTAGGCTCTAAGGTCCTGAGACCGCGCCTGAAGCTTCCTCCTGCCAACCAGCTGAGCCGCAGAGCTAGTCAAAACCACTTTGGTGTTGTCACACGGAGGGAGGGACGGTCCTTGTGCAACACAGGATACCCAGGTACTTCCCACAGGACAAGTGCCAGTGACCCCAATATGCAAATAAAGCTGTCTGAACAACATGCTCTTCTTCGGAACAGTGTTCTCGGAGGCACTTGGGTGAGCAGTAAGAAGGGTGCCCATGCAGCGAGGCACACCCTCAGTCCATGTCCCAGTCCCTTCACTCTGCACCTTGAAGAGAGCAAACCCCCAGAGAGAGACAGAGCCCCGAGAAACCCAGCACCGAACAGTGCCAGGACAGAGAGACAGAGACAGACAGAGACAGAGAGACAGAGACAGAGAGACACAGAGACAGAGAGATAGAGACAGACAGAGACAGAGACAGACAGAGACAGAGAGACACAGAGACAGAGAGAGATAGAGACAGAGAGACACAGAGACAGAGAGACAGAGAGAGACAGAGACAGAGAGATAGAGGCAGACAGAGACAGAGACAGACAGAGACAGACAGAGACAGAGAGAGACAGAGAGACAGAGGCAGACAGAGACAGAGACAGACAGAGACAGGAAGCCTCAGGGGCAGAGACAAACACTTCATCCTGCTTCCCAGCAGTGCTCACAGGTGGAGTTGACCTTCTCATGCTGGTGGCTTGGAAAGAAGCCGAAGAAAGGAAGAGAAATAAAAAAACAGGGAAGGGGAGGAGAAAGTGTGCGTGGGAGGCGCAGAGCTGACCAGAGGCTGCGCTCACATAACCCGGGGCGACCAGGGGCCGCTGACCAGCTTCCGGACCCCCAGCCGCCGCTCTGGTTTAAAAGAAAGGGTGACCTAACAACAAGGTCTTACAGTACAGCACAGGGAACTATGTCAGTATCTTGTAATAATCCATAATGAAAAAGAATATGGGAAAGAATATGTACATAACTGAATCACTGTGCTGTCTGCCAGAAGCTAACACATTGTACATCAAGTATACTTCAATAGAAAAAATAAACAAACAAAAAATAAAATATGAACTTTTATTTAAAGCGTGACTGGGGGAGTGTTTGGCTCGGCGAGAGCACGTGATTAGCATGCACGAGGTCCTGGGTTCAATCCCCAGTGCCTCCATTTAAATAAACAAACAAACAAACAAATAGACTTAATTACTTCCTTACACCAAAAAAAAGAAAAAAGAGAGAGAGATTCAAAGTATGACTTAAGACAATGAAAGAAATGCTTCAATAGAAGTGGACGGCATCAAGGATACATAAACCAATGCATATTTTTTAAACTTGCATTTTGTTTGTTTTCTGGCTGTGCTGACCAGTAGGACAATTAGTGAGTTCGCTGGGCCAGCCGGCAGGGCAGGACCTGTCAGTCCCCTGAAAGTGAAGAGGCAGCACCCGGACAGCTCTGAGTGTGAGTCGGACTTCCAAGGTCAGAGGGCTGAAAGCTGAGGATGTTCTCTGGGTGTAAATTAAACTCTTCACAGCAGAAAGCAAAGCTTTCATGTAACACAGCAAGGTTGACAGGCCTCGGTCTGCAGAGAAGTTTAACAATTAACCGACAGACCAGCTACTTTTTCATAGGCACGGTTTTCTCATCCATAGAACAGGGAGATTGAGTGGGGCCTCCAAAGTCCTTTCTAGAACATTCTAGAATCCAGAGGCTCTAAATTGTCTGAAGAGGAGGGTGGAGAGGTGAACTGGGCCAGCAATTCTCCACAAACAGCATCAGGAGACCCAAATCCTCACGAGGAGTCAAAAACCAGATAAACACAATGATGAGCTCGTCTGAATAAATCGCTCAGGCCCACAGAGTGCGGTATCAACACAGACCCTGTCCCTTGTGGAAGTTTTCATTTCCACAGAAGAGGAAAGGTCCAGTGGTCTCAGATATTTGCCCAAGCGGCAGGGAAAACCGTGCGGCCGTAAAAACCAGAGGTACCAGTGCGGCCCGGCAGACCCACGGCTGCCTGGACGTGCGGCCAGTCGGTGGTCCCCAGAACCAGCTGCGCTGGTGCTGAGATGTGGAGTGGCCCAGGCCGCGGCTCCCACCCCCCGTCATCTCCCGGAAGATTCTGACTGTCCTTGCATCACTGTTGCCACCTGTCAGGTGCCACTCGGATTGCTTTGACTTTGTGAAGTGAAAATACTCTTATTTTCCTCAAGTGAGAACCTATGCCAAAGCATCTAACTATTTTTATAATTTTTAAAGTATACTTTATTTTTTTCTAATTTTTCTCTTCTTCTTAGGGTATTTATTTATTTATGTATTTATTTATTTATGTATGTATTTATTTCAGGATACTTCATTTTTGAGAGTGGTTTCAGGGTCACAGCAGAAATGAGTGAGGGGTAGAGAGATTTCCCCTCTGCCCCATCCTCCCCTGCCCTCCCCCACCATCCACATCCCAGCTCGGAATCCCGTTGATTAGGATGTGGCCTGCTTTTTCTCTCTGGATTCTGCCTGGGGTGCCAGGATCAGGGCCTCTCTGACTCAGCCTGTTCACAGTCAACCGCCTGCCTTTGTGGGGCGGAGGGGGCGGCAGGAGGAGGTCCAGGAGCCCCCTGCTCCTTGTCCGTACCTCCAGCTAGTTCTGTATTCGCCCCTGCTCAAGGCCTGGCCCTCGAGGTTCCCCCTAACTTCTGGTCTAATGAGTTCGCTTCCTAACGCCTCACCTCTGTGTAGTCTCTGAAGTTTTGGCTTCCTCCGGTCTGTTGAGTCAGTTCGGTTTCACAATCTGCTTGCCAGCTTTCAAAATTCCATCAGCTTCTTTCAACAGCCAATCCCTTTCCTGTTCTTTTTGAACTCAAGGGTTTATGTCCTTTCTCATTCCTTTACTGCCGTTTTCGTAGGCTTTGAGGAAGGAATCATACTAAAAGCTTGTGTTCAATCTGCGAAATATTCCCTCAAGTTCCTTCTTTTGTTTTATTGTGTCCCCCACCCGCCTCCCCTGTAACAGGGAAGAACAAACCTGACTCCACACTGAGTCTATATTCCTTTAGCTCTAACCCTGTGCTGTCTCCTGCGCTTGGTCAGGCTGGTTCTGCACCTTTTGTAAAAGAACATTGCCTGTGCCCTGAAATGTACAGGGCAGTCCATGCTCAAGGCTCTGACCTTTAAGGCTATAACACTATTCCATTCCTACAGAGATAAAAAGTTGCAGAACAGAGAATAATATTTGTCATGTTGAAGGTTTATAGAAACATTGTGACCAGACCTAAGCGTCTGCAAGAACAAAGGATTCCTTCACCCAGAAGTTTGCAACAGCCAGTCAAACCCCCTCCCCTTCTAAGAGAAAAGACGCCTGAATTCTAACAGGGGTAAGATGGTTCCTTGGGACACTAGCTGACATCTTCTCTGTCTGCTGGCTTTCCGAATAAAGTCACTGTTCCTTGCCCCAGCAGCTCTGCTCTCAGTTTATTGGCCTGCCGTGCGGCGAGCAGTACTAGCTTGGATTCAGTGACACCCCCTCTATGCATGCACTCTCTCAACTTCTGCTTGGGTATGTAAACGTATTTTGAACACTGTATAAGATACATGTGTTTTCCAATTTTAAAATAACCGCATTGGACTGAAAAATATTGTTTTCAGCGACCCCCTACCTGGCTACATTGTAGTTTAATCCCTCTGATTGCTGGAGAGAGGTTACCTCCATCTCTTTGCTGCCATATTTTAAAATCAGATGAACATTTTAACCCATTTTCTTCTACACCAGAATATTTCTTTTTGATAGGTACTCAGGAGTAGAGAGATGGGACACAGGGGTTTATGCACGTTAAATTTATTAAATAGTACCGGGTTTCTCTCCTAAAGGGCTGGCAGGGAGAACTCCTCAGGGCCCTTACATCTGCACTGTGGCTCTCCTGAAGGAGGGTGTAAATAAACAGCACTTCTCCAGTTTGTACAACCCTGAAACTCTCCTGGAAAAGCATCCTGAGCCTTCGGTGTCTCACAGAATACCCTGGGAGACACTGACACAGATTACGACAGACTGGAGGAGCAGCTCACCGTTTTGGGAGATGGGGAGAGGCTAGTAGCTGGCTTTTAATCTCACGGAGTCATTGTATTTACATCACTGCATAGTGGATCCTGATTTGCGGCTGGCCCAGTAATTTATTTTTCTGTTATCTGAGAAAAGACAAGATGTTTTTCCTAATACTTTGGGGTTTTTGTTTGTTTGTTTGTTTGTTTGTTTTGTTTTGTTTTCTGCTAGGAGTCAAGATTGACCTTGGAATTTTTTCCCAGGGCTGTGGGCATCAGAGATTCAGCAGTCAAAACTGTGACTATTCAGGAAAAACACAGGCATCAATTCACAAAATGCTGGCAAGAATACCAAGACCAATATCCAGGTCTGACAGGCAGACAGTCCGACACTGGTGCAAAGAAGAGAACTGATTTTAAAAGGTTAAAATTTAAAATAGTAATTAGACATCAAAGGTTTTGGGGAGGGGGTAGCTCAGTGGTAGAGCACATGCTTAGCATGTACCAGGTCCTGGGTTCAGTTCCCAGTAACTCCATTAAAAAAAATAAAGAAAGAAAGAAATAAAACTAATGACCCCACCAAGTTTTTTTTAAATAAATAAAAGTTTTTAAAAATTACAAAGAAAAAAAAAAAGAAGCCTGACTCAAAGGTTAAATAGCTTTGAAAATGAAAGCAATGCTAATTCAAACTAAGGCTATACTATTATAACCATTAGATCAGCCTGGAATTAGGACATAACCTCTGTGTGGACAGGACCCAATCTACTTAGCTCACTAAAGCCTAGTCCAGGGCCTGCCCAGAGGAGACACAATAAGTAATTATTGAAGAAATAAATGAAAACAATCAGACATTTGTATTTCAAAGGCCTTATAGTGGAAGATCTGGGGTTAAAATATTAAAGTTATATAGACATAAGTATGTCTCAGAAAATTTCCCCTAAACCATGTACAAATATAGTGCATTGAGTCAGGCCAGAGCACCTCACTAGGGCTAAGGAAATGTGATGGACACCTCCTAGGATGGCCATCCCTCTTTCCTGGGAACGGGACACCCCTCCCACAGGCGTGGACTCCTGGCAGCCATATTTCTGCCCTGTGATCCTTTGCCCTGACTATAGTTAATTGGATCAGACTGGACAAAGAACCCTAGCTGGGACAATCAGATTCTCTCTTCTGGAAACTTGATGTTGAATCATGAAAACCTAGTTAGTCTAGTCCAATGGTTCTCGCCCACGGTGATTTTTTTACCCCCACCCCTGGGGACACTGGCAATATCCCGAGACATTTTGGGGTCTGGGAGAGTTTCAGTGTTGCTGGCATCCAGTGGGTAGCAGTCAGGGACACTGCTAAATAAGCTACAAGGTACAGGACTGCCCCCACCAGAAGGAATTACCTGCCTACACTGTCGATGGTGTGAGGCTGAGAAACCTTGCTCTAGCGTGAGCACCTGAACAGGTGTCAGGTAACTCAGGTGACTGGGGCTGCCAGAGGCATCCACCCTCCACAGCCAAGGGGAGCAGAGTCAACCGGCAATGAGAGGACAGTGAAGTCGTGCAGAGAGCATTGAGCTTAAAGCCAGAGTCTTCCAGTTCCTGAGTCCTGTTCCTTCCAGACACCAGACTCCAGTTTTGCCCCTTTACCCCCCTAATATATTCTCCTTTCACACTTAAGGTAGCCTGGTTTTGGTTACTTGAAACCAAAGTAACTTAAATTAATACGATTGGGCAGCTTAGAGATCTTTCTAGTTTTCCAGGATGGAACAAATACATAAAATGAAGTCGCTGTCATGACTTCTCCATGACAGCCACGCTGTTATCCCACAAATCCTCTACAATGAGGCACCGGAGTGAGTGGAGGCTCTCCAAAGGGCAGAGGGGTCTAAACACGCCTGCCCTGGGCGTGTGAGTCTTTTGGGAATCGGGACACCTGGCTCGCCTACTCTGCCACACACCCGAGCCCCTCCCAGTTTCACCAACCCCCAGTCAGTGTACACAGAGCGTCTCGCTGCCGCCAGTGGCACCTGGTGATGCTTTCCAGTTTGCACATGGTTTTCTATGTCCATGCGCACCATCAGTCTGGGTACTGATTTTATTTCTCCCTACACAGGAACTCAATACAAGTTGTGATGGAGGGTAAGCCACTGAAATGGTCTTTTGACATTCAGTTTCTTCCTGGAAGTTATACTGTTCTTTAGCTACATTTTAAGAATATTGTGAATTCATTCTTTTATCCATACCTATGGTTTCTTAAGCATTTAGGAGTCATTGACCCCTTTGGGAATCTGATGGTGAATCCCCTCTCTGGAAAAATGCACATGTGCACTATATTTTGCATACAAATCTGAGGGCCAATAGACCATTGAGAGGCCATTATAATCATCCCCCAGATTATGAGCCCTGCCTTAAATATTTATTTAGTGCCTACTGTGATTCAGACATAGGAAACAAAAGGATGAAAAGGGAGCATTCTAACCTTGAGAGGAACACAAATTAATAAAACTACAGAGCAGTAAACACTCAGCTGCAACCCAGGTAACATTTGCTAAGAGAAGGGTGGTAGCCTCGGACAGAGGAATTTAATCCAGACTGGGCATTAAGGGAGGATTCCTGGAAGAGGTGACATCTGAGCTGGGAGTATGTTGACTGAAAAAAAAGCATAGCCTAAAAGTTAAGAATTATGTTTTATTCGGCAGACATTGTGAGGACTTCAAGCCTGGGAGACAGCCTCTCAGTTAGCTCTAAGGGACTGCTCTGAAGAGGTAAGGGGGAGCCAGGGTATACAGCAGTTTTGGAGCAAAGACCAGGTAGTCAGAACATCAAAAGATTACGTTTATTAAGTTAAGGAATTTAGTGCTTTTCTACACTTGGGAAGATGCAAGGGTCTGGGCTCAGTAAAATCATTCCTCTGATGTGCACCTTTGCCATCTGGGGCCAGTCTCCTGTTCTTTCCCGTCCTGAGTTCCCTCAGGGATCCCTGTTGGAGGCAGCTGCAATGTGATGGCTTGATGGCTGCAACATCCTTTGTCTACTGATACGGCAGGCAATATTTTTCATTCACAAGTATTAACAAGCAGGAGGAAGCAAGGTCCAGTAGAAGGAGAAGTGAAGGATGTTCCAGACAGGAAAGGGGAAAGACTGTCTAGTATGGAAAGAGTGTGGCAAGGTCATGGAATGCAGCTCTCTAATCTCTGCTTGTTAGCTCCCAGCTCCACTCCTGCTTTTTCCTGTATTGCAGGGGGCTGACTCAGCAGATGTCATGAATCAGAGCCCTCTGGCAACCGCTTCTGGAGAGGTTCTGCCGGTGGGAAGTGTCGGTGGAAGACTGGAGTCAGGACGGAAGGAGAAGCCACATTCCCTCGCCGTCGTAGCATCCCCAGTGAGTGGGGAGGACTCCTGGGCTCCGAGGGCAGTTGTGGCAAAGTGGGTCAGCCTGGACAGCCCAGCAGTCATGAGCGCTGGGTGACACACTTCCCTCCTGCTCCAGCCTAGAGCCCCAGGCAGTTCCTAACTGCTGGTTCCTAACCTTTTCTCTTTTGTCCCTCCTGCCCTTTCAAGTTTTGAAACCAATTCCCTGTGTAATATAATACAGCCTCTGTTTAAGATACCTAGAGGGGTTCTGTTTTTGTGACTGGACACTGACTAAGACAGTCATGGATCAGAAAGTACAGTGAGGGGTGGAGGAGGGCAGGGGTGAGGATTTGGTTGACTAGGTAATTGGGGGCCAGATCATTCAACAGCCTCTTAGGAAATGATCAGGTGTTTGAACTTTATCCTAAGAGCACTGGAGACCTGAGAAAAATTTTAAAGTCATGGTCAACTTGGTCACTATTGATTTTTATGAAGATCACTTGGGCTATAATACAGAGGCACCTAAACTGAAGAAAGTTTTTGCAGTTATCGAAGGGAGAATTTGATGGTGGCTGATACTGGGGCAGTGGCCGTGAGGTTGAAGAGAACGGACTGGAAGGATTCTGATGAGGTTGGAGGCTGGAACGTCATGGAACGCCATGGCAGATTAGAGGTGGCTGTTTCTGTTGACAGGTGGGTTCCATAGCACCTCCATTTGAATCTGGGTGTGCTCTGTAACTGCTCTGACCAATAGAATATGGCAGGAGGGACACTGTGCCAGTTTCTGGGCCCAGCCTTAAGAGGCCTGCAGCTTCCATTTCTTATTTCTTGCTTCTTGGAATTTATACTCTAGGAACACAACTGCCACACTTTGAGAAGTGCAAGCCAAATGGAGAGGCTCTGGCCGACACCCCCAGCTACGCTCCCAGCCGACAGCCAGCATCAACTGTCAGCCATGAGTGTGTGCCATCTTGGACATCCAGTCCAGTGGAGCCTTCAGATGACCCCAGCCCCAGCCACTGATTGTAATTGTGCCACCGACCCAAGAGATTCCCACCCATCTGAGCCCATTGAACCTACAGGCCCTTAAGAGACAACAGTAGTTGTTGTTTTAAGCCACTAGGTTTTTTTTTTAAAGCCACTAAGTTTTTGTTTGCTTGTTTATTTTAATGGCGGTACTAGAGATTGAACCCAGGACCTCAGGCAAGCTAAGCACACACTCTACCATTGAGCTATACCCACCCTCCCCACCCCAACAAAGCCACTAAGTTCTAGGGTGGTTTGCTGCACAGCAAAAGAAAACAGGAATAGATGTGGAAGGAGAGAAGACAGAATCAAGCAGGATGTCTAGAATTCTGGTTTGGGCCCAGCTGAGCAGTTTGGGGGCGGGTGCAGGTGTAAGGTCTGTCATAAACTAGGAAATACATATTTTTGGAATGTCGTTAAATTTTTTTTTCTAGATGCTACCATGTTTTACCTGCAGCGTTAGCCATCCAGATTTTAAACAGATTTATATTCTGTGGATCTCTATCTTTAAGACCCTCCAAAATACGAATTTTAGTATCTTCTGCTATAAGAAAAGCTGTGCTTCTCAAAGTATCAGGACATACTGGTACCTATTTCATCACATTTAGTCCTGGTAGATCTAGGCATCAATTTCCAGGTCTTATTCATTCGTCAAATATTTACCCATCCTCTGTCAAGAACCCAGCACTGTTCTGGGTCTTAGGGGCCTAACTGTGCATGAGGCAGATACTATCCCTGTCTTCATGGAGTTTGCATTCTGATCGGCAGGCAGGCAAAAAAGTAAAGAAAATAATCACCAACTTGATAAAAAAAGAATGAAAGAAACAAGCGGGTGCAGATGGAGAATAACAGTTGGGGGGAACCTACTTGACATAAAGTGGTCAGGGAAGATTTTTCAGCTGAGACTTAAGGAAGTGGAAAGAACTAGCCGTGAGAAGAGGTGCAGGAGGGGAAGTGAAGGTCAGTAACCATGAGACCGACAAGAGCTCAAGCCCTTGGGTGGTTAAATGCTGGACCAGATTCTAGGAACTGAAAGACTTGTGTGTTGGGGGTGTCGGGAGCCAGAAGTCCAGCAAGATGAAGCGAGAGAGGGACGAGGGGATGGTTGAAGCAATACCTCTTAGTCCCTGCGAAAGGGTCTGCATTTCATTCTAAATGCAAAAGACAGGCAGAAGCATGATCATGCCCTGATTCATGTTTTAAGAAGATAAAGGTCAGAACACACAGGAGGGGAAAACTGGTTGAGAAACAGTTGTGATTTTGGACAGAAAGACGGCCGGGACTAAGGTTCACTCTAATCTCCTTTGCCTTGGACTCAGACTTTTCCTTTGTGAAGCACAGGCAGAGGCGGAGGAGAAACAGAGCAGCAAACACTTCTTCCCAAGGACCCGAGGATAAGACTCTTGCTTTGTGTAAAGATGTGAAACGTTTCCAAGATCGCGGGTGTCTTCTACTCCTCTCCACCAACCTACTTCCCCCAACCTATGGTTTCACTCTAGCAGGAACTGCCATCTGTGGCCTTCGATGCACTGAACCAATTAGTGGCTTTCAAGCCACTTCACCATAAGCACTATTTGCTGTCTGCCAAGTTCCTTGGCGACTGAAATAGGTGGGGGTGGAATTTGGATAGACTCAATCTCTGGAAGATTAGTCCAGTTTCTTTTTCTTTTTTCTTTTTTTTCGTCCTTCTGCAGGGCCATAGGACTTATCTGCCAACAAAACTAAACTTGCGTGTAAGAAATCAGACTGAGGAGCCTTATTAGCCTTAAATTCAGTTCCCGTGTCCAATGCCTTTAAGTTTCTCAGTAACGCCATGTGAATATTGGCAAACTATCCTTCATTTAAAACAAAGCAACACAAATCAGCTGAAATGTTTAGAAGCTTCTCTAACATCCAGAGGCGGAAGGCAATGTGAAAAATGCTCTAGTTTAAAAAAAGTTGGGCAAATTTTTCTGTCAGTTCAAAAACATGGGTAATATTATAAACGCGGCCGGAGAGAGATCCCTTGTTCCTTCTGCCGCGTGAGGACACAGTGAAAAGACAGTGTGAACCGGCGGGCTGTTCCTCACCAGACACACCTTGATCTTGCACTTCCTAGACTCCAGAACTGTAGGAAACAAATTTCTGTCGTTGACAAACATGTATGTATCTCCTGACTACTTGGAGGGCGACCCCAGGACTTCCTTAAGGCATCACCTGTTCAAAGAAAAGTCAGTTACACCCACTGTTATAGTAACTGCACTTGATTTTTTTTTCTACTTATAAAAATTCATTTGGTCACTAACGTACTCAAATCCAATTTAGGCTGAATGCAAATTTAAACTCCTTCCTTCTCCCTCCCCCACAAAAAACGTCCTTTGTCCAATATAACACACCTTCTTAAACTCCTTCCGGGGTGAAGTAACATTGTAAGAACTTGTTACATTCTTTCCTGAATCATATTTAAACATGACGGAAGTTCTATCTACCAAGATTCGCTCTAAGTAGCTCTTACCCAGCTGTATTAGAGAGTAAATCTTGAAGGAAATACCAACTCTTGCCTGCTGAGTATGCAGAACTATCAAAGGCTGAAATCACAGGCTGTCAACCCTTTAGGAAAATCATTTATCTCGAAGGCCTGTGGAGGGTCTGCCCTCTTTAGCCACTGATTACACCTGTCTCCTCACCCACAGCTGGCGATGCCTAAGAGAATCCTAAAAAAAGGCGCGTGTGTTTGGAGCGGGGGTGGGCGGGGTAAAGGGATGGGCGGCTAAACCTGTTCAGAGCGGTCAGCTGGTTCAGGTCACAGCACTCAGTAGGCGCTGACCAGCTTCCAATCAAACCTGGCCTTCCCCATTATTTATACTTAGAGTTACTTTTTTGTTTTTTTTAAGTTTTTTTTTTCTTTTTTGAATTCTCTCAGTTTCCTAAGGCCGCACACGGGCAACGCACCAAGCGGGAATGACAGGCCGGGAAGCGATAAAACAGTGACTCCCGAGCTCAAAACATGTCGGGTCCTTTTTCTTTCAGAAAAAAAGAAAAGCAAAACGAGCGGCAAAGGGCCAGGCGAGGCGCCCGCGAGGGCGCAGCGGGGTCGGTCAGGCCACTTTGCGTCAGGCGCCGGGCCGCGGGCGGACGGGCGGGAGCGCGGGGGCCCGCGTTCCTGGAGGCCAGTTCTGCCCCACGTGGCCGCCGCAGGCCCAAAGTCCAAGGGCGCGTCCGGCCTCCACTGGGCGCGGGGTAAACGAGCTGGCCCGCTCCTCCCCTGCCCGCGAGGGCCGCGCCGCCGCCTCCGCCCCCAACCACGGTGGCCGTGCGCGCGGGGCGGAGAACCGGAATCCACGGGCGCGACGGCCCGCCCTCCTCTCGCGAGAGAGCGGAAAGGAAGAGGGTTGGGCGGGCGACGGGGACGTAGCCAATGAGCGGGTGGAAAGGGCGTGATCGACGGCCTCCTTTAAGCCCCGCCCCGGCTGCGGAGGTCCGGGTCGCCGCCCGCGTCTCCCTCCCCTCTTTTTCCTGCCCTCCCTCCCCTCCCCGCCCCGCTCTTCTCTTCACGTCTGAGGTGGCGGCTGGCTCCCTCCACTCCAGCTCCGTCTTCCCTCCGCTCCCGCCTCTCTTGACCCTCGTCCCGGCCCGGCCTGAGCGCTCCCCCCGCCCCGTCAGGGTGGCCGCCTAGCCCCCGACCCCTGGAGTGCTGCGCCTTGTCCTTTCTCTGGGCTTCCGTCCGCGCCCGGCCCCGCCATGAATGAGGAGTACGACGTGATTGTGCTAGGCACCGGCCTGACGGTGAGTCCGGGCCCGGGGGGCGGCCCGCGCGTCTGCCAGCCCGGCCCCCCGCACCCTCCCGGGCCGCGCGGCGCCTCGGAGGGCCTCCCGGCGGGCCTTCCGGCCTGCGTCGCCGTTTCGGGCCGCGCCTGCGGCGGGGCCCTGCGGGCTGGGGCTGGCGGCCGCGCGGGGAGGGCGGGCGGGCCGGCGCGTCCGGACGCGGAGGCGGCTCCGGGAGATGGGGCGCCCGGTCCGGCAGGTGCCGGGGAGGGTCGTAGCGGCCACGCATAGGTGGGCGGAGAAGAGAGCTCCGCTCCGCCGCAGGACGACGGAGGAGCCGGCCTCGCGCGACTGGAAGCGGAAAGGCACCCGGCGCAGTGGGGGAGGGTGGGAGCCGATCGCCGGGCGATTTCCTGCTTGGCCTCCCGCCGCCGCCGCTAGTCTGGGTGGCAGGTCACTGGGTAATCACAATCTGCTGAATTGTTCGAGTTCGGTGAACTCGCGTTTTTGGAGAAAATTAGTTTTCTTGCCCCTTCCCCCCTCCAGGTGAGAGGCATTGTCCGTTCCTTTTAACCACCCTCCCATCCCCCTTGAGCAGCTTGATTTGGAAATGAGTGTTCTCAGAATGTGCCTGTCTAATGCTTCTCACCTGACCTTTGCCATCTTTTGCTTTTGTTGGTTCCGACCTTGCGTCCCTTATCTCTCCGGGACGCCTTCCCCCTGAGAAATGGATTAGAAATGGGTTGCTAGAGGCCAGGCTCTGTTCTGCTATATATACCTTCTTCAGGGAGCTAGAAGATAAATGGGTAACAAAGTAAAGACAACAGTCGTGATGCGAATGCATGGTGTTCCTAATACCATGGTACATTTGCTCTCCTATCTATCTGTCTGTTTAGAGAACAGATAACATTCTGCCAATAATGCAGGCAGGTGTTTTACTTCTCTTTGTGCTTTTATTTTTTGTTGGGGGGACGTAATTAGGTTTATTTATTTTAATGGAGATACTGGGGATTGAACTCAGGACCTCATGCATGCCAGGCATGCACTCTGCCACTGAGCTATACTCTCCCCTCTTTGTGCATTTCAAAGAAAACGAAGACTAGTCATCTTGCGAAAGAATTTCCATTTGAAGAGAGGATCATTTCCGTTATCAAAGTTTTTTTGAAATTTGGAATTTTGACTTTGGGTTTCTTCATTTTAAAAAGATGACCACTGATTTAGATCTTGTGTATCCCATATGAACTGACCTCAGAGTCCTGAGTCATTTAATGTAAACCTGCTACAAATTTGTTGAAATGCATTGTATTATCTCTCGGGATCAAACTAGTTTTTTTTTTTTTTTTTTCAGATAACACTCCCAAGTGACTAGTTTAGATTTCTCTGGACAAGAGAGAACCTTCGAACTTGCATTTGGCTGATTTCTGAGGAAAAGGTTGTTAGGAACTAGAGTGGCACTTCTCTGACCTGTCATTTGTGTGTTAAGAGGGACTTGTGATTGTTGGATGATGCCCACTTCTGCATGCTCATGTTGGCCGGTCCGGAAGCAGACATGGGACTGGCTAGGACATAGCACCAGGTGGATGAGGTTGCTCTCTAGAAAGCTGTGTAGTCAGTTGGACTGGGAGGTATTGGGTTAAATTTCTTTTTTGGTGGTGAGTTTGAAGACTGTTGGATGCCTAACAGGATAGGCCTATCCACCGCAGTTTTTTTTTTTTTTTTTTAATTTTTGAAGTGCTTAATTGCGATTCTGAGCTGAGCTTAGTAGTTTGCGGTGGACTTTGCCCACTGAAATGGGTGCCCTCGCTGCCAGCGTATTGTAAGAGCTGGTTAGTTCCACTGTTTTTCTACGGTTACTGCTGGTCTTTCAGATTTGCTCTCGATTAGGTCAGTTAAACACGGACAAACGAGTGCAAATCCATCCTCATGCAAGTTTCCACACTCCTGGTTCAGAGGCATCACTTTGTATCAAAGACGGCACAGTCTTAACTGTACAACAACTGAGTTAAGATAATGCCCTTTATTTAAATCTTCGTTTGGGTTAATCGTGACCTTTTTGATGAGTGGTAGATGTGTATTTAACTAGAAATCAGACCAAGTTCTGTCATTTTATAGCTGTGGTAACTTTAATCCTGTGAGCCTTCCTAGATTGTTTTTTTACAAGATACTCTTTGAGAATTGTATCAATTCAGAGCAGTCACATTATTACTTTCATAGACAGGAGGACTGGTGATGGGATGACTTTGGTAATGATAAATTTCGTACCTTCAGTTTTAGTCATACAGGGACTTTGATTACTTAAGTGAAGAGGATACCAAAGTTAAAAACCCTCAAGTTAGAATTAATTTTGAGTATTTGGCGTAAACATATCATTTAATTTTCTTAATTTTTGATCTGTAAATATTTAGTGCCTGAGGTTTAAGAATATAAAAACAGGCATATGTTATCAGTTATGGGTACCAAATATTACATGATGCCTGTATGTCAAGCACTTTGAGTGCCAGTAACTTGTTACTTTTAAAATAAAGTGTAAGGAAGTGTTGGAGTTTCTGTGTTGCCTAGTGTTATTGTTTTATATCAGTTGTTATGGCTAAATAAGGTCATATTAGTCCACAAATAGTGATAGTAACCTTAACAAAGAAGACCTAAAACGATTTGGTATAAACCAGAGCATAATCTTCATTCTGTCCAGGAGAAATGGAATATTCCGTGTAATTGAATTTTTTAAGGAATTGAGGGTTATCCCCTTAAGTGATAGTAACCTTAACAAAGAAGACCTAAAACGATTTGGTATAAACCAGAGCAAAATCTTCATTCTGTCCAGGAGAAATGGAATAGTCCGTGTAATTGAATTTTTTAAGGAATTGAGGGTTATCCCCTTAAAGAACCACAGCTTTTAGATGAAGGCCTTTCCAAATGGTATCACAACTTCTCTAACAAATTAAGGACCGTCATTAACGGACTTAATAACTAAGATTTCGCATCAGGAGGATTGATGATTGTGTGTGTGCTGTCACATAATGAAGCCATTGAGACCTGGTGGGCTTTGTAGAAACTTTGGCCTCCTTACTGAGTCCTCTCAGACTGCTTTTTTATGAGTTAGTTCTACAGTCTGCTTTTCATTTGTTCCTTTTTGCTTATTTTGATGGTTAGGCTGGCGATGACAGGCAGCTTCTGAACATCTAATTTGCTGTTTCTGAGTGACTTTGGCTTGGCAGTAAATTCATGAATCTTAGAAATAGTGTATAAAATAAGGGTAACCAGCTCCGCAGCTCTGTGTCCCAGCGGTATTTTGTTTTCCTCTGTGATAATTCTCGTAAGGAGTTACGAATAGAAAAGGACACTTCAGTGATATTTAACCAGATTACATTCAGCATTATATGTTTAAAACATTGTACATCCCAGACATACTTTTCCTCCTTTCTCTTTATTAAAATTTTGTGATTTCAAAGAGGAGTTTTTGTACCTAATTTAAAAATCTTAAATTGCCCTTTATATTTGCTCCTTGGAAATCCTTGCCATTACTGTTAGAGTTCTGTGGACAAGGACTTTCTGTCCACTGCAGCAGTGATCATACGACCAGTATCCATGCAAATGTCTTATTTTTGGAAAGTTTAAATACCACGTGGGCAGTTTGTATTTTAAATCAGCCTTAAGCATACTGGCCCAATACAATGGAAGTAAAATCAGACATATTTCAGCGTCTAGAGGTGGTGGCGAGACATTTGGTTTGAAAGACCACGGGGTAAATGTTTGGCTCACGTATATGATCTGTGATCACCTTTACCTCCCCTCTCACAGGACCCAATTAAAGGCTTCCTCCTTCCTCACTTTCAGCTACCTGTGACTGTTTTGCTTGATTATGGGCAATAAAAGGGCAAACACACCTGTCTTTAAGCAGCTGCTTCTCCTGTGGGGATGACTGTAATAAGTTAGTATGAGAAGGTGCTAAGTGTCATGAGAGATACACAGGTGGGAATTCAGACAGGGTAATCAGGAGACCCTTCAGAAATATGGAAGTATTTAAGCTGGCTGTTAAAAATGCTGATAAATAGAGTGGGGGAGGGGGAATTAGATGAAGGTAGTCAAAAGGTACAAACTTCAAGCTACAAGGTAAATAAGTACTAGGGATGTAATATACAACATGATAAAGGTAACTGCTGTACGCTATGAATGAAATTGTTACGAGAGTAAATCCTAAGAGGGAAAATGTTTTTCTCTATTTCTCTGATGCTGTATCTTTACGAGATGATGGACGCTCACCGAACCTACTGTGGTAGTTGTTTCATGACGTGTGTGAGTCAGATCACGTGCTTCACACCTTTACAGTGCTGTACGTCAGCTATAGCTCAATAAAACCAAGCTTGGAACGGGAGGAGGAACCTGATTTTCTGGGCAGATGGGGCAGTGTAGGTCAGTACTGAGGAGAGGATATGTGTAGGGAGCAGGGAGTTTGTTTTTCCTGAAGCAGAAGCTGTGAAGAGGTACAGTGGAAACAGGGTTGGAAAGAAGGCAGATCACCAAGAATGTTCGAGATACTAGGCTGAGAAACATGGATTTTAACTTATAGGCAACGAGAGAGGATTTTGAGCGGGAGAGATATAATTAGAGCCAGATTTCAAGAAAAGTTATCTTTCTGACAGCTTTTTTAATGAGCTGCGTTAGAGGGGCAGGAACATTTAAAGAAACACAGTGCTGAAAACTCACATTCGTTTTTATTCTGTTATTGCTGTGAGACATAACACTGAGATTAACTGATTTAAAATTTTTCTAGTTAATACATTTTCCTTCTATTTCTAGACAAGCAACTTTCAAAAGGCACTTTTCTTTAACATCGCTTATTAGGTGCTTTGTTTTCCTAATCACATTTTTGTGTGTATTTACTTTCTGTTTTATTTTTTAAATCGTAACAGAACTTTAAAATGCCGTAGGATTTAGAGTGTTAATGGTGTTTAGTTTGGTCCCTTGGAAGTTACATCAGAATATCAATGTACTCTGGCTCTGTTTTCTTCCAAGCCTAAGCTGCTGTCTAAGTAGGAAAGGGGCTGGGCCTTCCCTTTTCAGGGTACTAGAATACCACTTAGTACCACTGGCCTCTGAGGCTCTGCTTAGATCCATCACAATTCATGTATAGGAACACCATTCAGGCTGCTTCAGTACGTGAGAGGTACTTCACCTAATGTGTTTAGGTGCTGTCCTTATGAGTTAGTTACTCTGATCATTGCACCCCCAGGGCTCTGTGTAGGTGCTGAAGGGAAGTGAGCCTCAATATCACTGATTCGGTCCTTTCTGACCATCTCCACACCCACATCCACACAGACTAGAACTTTGCTGAACTTTAAACATTTGGTTTAATCGTTTACCTCTTCATGTAGGACAACATGGGTGTCCCAGCTGGGTGTCAGATGCCATTATCATAAAGACTTGGATTCTGAAGATGGTTTTGTAGTTTTAGTTATTTTGGATGTAAGTCTGCATATTCTTACCCTGCTCAGGTCGGTTGTGGATGATTCAAAATTCAATGTGGAGCACTCTCATCTCTTGGATTTATTTGAAACTAATATGTTGGCTAATACTCATTTATGTATGTTTTCTAGTACAAGTTATCAGTGTTCTTGACATGCGGTGGATGGTCCAGGTTTTCTTGTGTGAAAAAAGGAAATTCATTTAGAGTTTTTTCTGAGTTTGACTTGCTTTGCTTGTTTATCCTGTATTCACCAGGTTGTAGTAGATTTTAGTTTTGAGTTAATTTGGAAAGATACTCAAGTTTTAGTATCGATGGACACCTTGTACTAAGGTATGATTGATAAGTTTCATCAGTGAATTAGTGACTTCATCCCTTGTTGTAAAGTAAAATTTAAAGTCTTGCCTGTGTGATACTATGTATTTTATTCTCTTGGCAGTGTAAGAGCAGTCTTTCGGAGATGGGTTCAGAAGAATCCGTGAGGCTGCAGAGTTTTAACTGGCTTTTGTCTTTTTTGCTCCAAGTGATACCTTTAATATCAGCTCTTTGGACTCTGGTGAATCTTTACATTACTGCGTCCTTTATTAGGCCTTGGCCTTCAGTGCTTGCTTTAGAGCCACGCAGTGGGCGTGAAGTTGTGTGCAGAGCTGTGCAACACGCAGTTTCTTGCTGTGATTTTGCTTCTAGAAGTTGAACCGTGAAGTCTACTTTTGACGGCTGGAAGTGTGACTGGTCTTCGTCTGTGTCATAATCTATTTTGTCATAATCTATATTATTCTACTTTCATATCATATATTGAGCCGTGTATGTTAGTGCTTCTTTGGATTTTTTTTAAACAAGTGATTTGCTTTTGGTAATGTTAGAGTTGATTTTTACAGTTAAAATACCTTCAGTTCTGTTTATCAAGACCTCATGAAGAAGTGAAAGGCTGGGCATGGAATGGAAGAAGATATTTGCAATGCATAAAACCAAGAAAGGGCTTTATATATCCAGAATACATAAGGAACTTCTATATAGCAGTAAGAAAAAGACAGAGAGCCCATTTTAAAAGTGGACAAATAATGTGAATAGGCACTTACCAAAGGAAGATACCATTGTTATCAGTAAGTTATAAAAAAACCCTGCTCAGCCTCATTAGTTATCAGGAGATGTGAATTAAACCACATCACAACTAGATTGACTAAAATTAAAAAACCAAGAACACAAGTGCTGGGCATGGAATTGAAACAACAGGAACTTTCACACGCTGCTGACAAAGTGTAAACTGGTGCAAGCATGGTGGAAAGCCTGCTGGCAGTGTGTGCTGAGGTTGCTCATACTGTGCGCTCCTTGATGTGTAGCCAACAAGTGCGTGTGTGAAAGACACACTGAGAATGTGTACAGAGCATTATTTGTAACAGCCAGAAACTGGACACTATCCCAGTGTCCGTCAGTCATAGAGCGGATAAACCGTTTGTGGTATGTCTGTGTGGAGCATTCCCTCAGCAGACTCCCCTTTGGCTTTGTTACCCGGAGTGTGGTCCATGGAGCACCTGCTTCTGCGGACACCTGAGGACATTACCTGCCAGTGCAGCAGGTTAGACACACTGAATCAGTCTGCAGTGTAACATGATCCCCAGGTGTTCAGTGAAGGCTGCGCAGGGCCTCTCCAGTTGTGGTTCTTGAGACTGGTCCTGGACCAGCAGCATTAGCATCGCCTGGGAACTGGTGAGACATGCAAATTCTCAGGCTCCACCCCAGACTCAGAAGCTCTGGAGGTGGGACCCCGCAGTCTGTTTTAACAAGCCGCCCGAGTGATGTGGATGCAAAGTGAAGTTTCAGAACCTGCTTAGAAGTTACATTTCTTAACAAGTTCACAGGTGATACCAAATCAGGAAACACTCTTTGATATCCACCGCTAGTAGGCAAACCTGTAAAAGTCCAGATAGTCAGATTTTAGGTTTCTCAGGCCATGTGGTCTTTATCACACCTGCAGTTCTGCTGTGGTACATTAAAAACAGCCAGCATGTAAGGAATGGGCATGGGTATTGACCAATAAAACTTGATGTACAGATAGAGCCTGTGGGCTGGGTTTGGCTTCTGTACTTCGGGGATCCCTGCCCTATAGTAAGCAAGTAAATTTTGACCACAAACACACTAAAAGGTGTGTACAAAAAGTATATACTATATGACTCCAGTATTCAGAGTTCAAAACCACATAGAAGAAGCCTTCGCTCTTCAAAGTCATGAGCTGGCTTGGGCTGGCAAGGGGTTATGACCTGGGGGCGGCCTTCTGGAGTGCTCACAATGTTTTGTTTCTTGATCTACATAAGAAATGACGAGGAGAGGGTGCAGCTCAAGTGGTAGAGGGCATGCTTAGCATGCACAAGGTCCTGGATTCTATCCCCAGAACCACCTCTAAAAATAAACTTAATTTTCCCTCCCTCCACAAAAACTTGGGGAAAAAAAAAAAGAAAAAAAATGCACCCTCCCAGAATAAAATTTGAACCTGATAGTAACTAATTTAAAACACTTAAAAATATTAAAATGTGTAGGTATATTATGGAAAGTTTGAAATATGTATGAATTTTTGAAAATAAGTTTTTCAGAGTCAGGCTTCTAGGGTAGTGAGATTGTTCTGTTGTCTGGAGTCTTTTGGATAAATTCGAGAAGCATTAGGATTTATAAAGGTATAGGGAATTTCCTTAGTCTTTTTAAAAAAGAAAAAAAAAAAGAATGTCTCAGCCTCCAGAACTATGAGAAATAAATATTTGTTGTTTAAGCCAAAGGAAAAAAAAATTAAAGCTTTTATCGCCTAAATTCTGGTTGTAGTGGCTTTGAGTGAATGTGTATCCCATCTCTGTGTTTCTTTTCATTGATCCATTAATTGGATTCTTCCTTGAGTTTTTCTCCCCGGCTTGATTTGGTCTGTCTTAGTATGTCCATGCCTTTTTCTCTTTCTGCGGAGAGTGCTCATTTACAATCCTCTGTTGATTGTCAGTTGTATTAACAGTTATCCTGGATGCTTCCTTTAGGGCTCCAGTTTTCAACCCCCCTGGTCTCAGGATCTGTTTAGTCTTAAAAATTGAGGACCCTGAAGAGCTTTTGTTTAGAAGGGTATCTGTCAATACTTATCCTATTAGAAATTAATGCTGAGAAATTAAAAAATAGTTTTTATTAATTCACTTAAAGATAACAGTGATAAATCCATTATGTGTTAACACGTGTAACAATTTAATGAAGCATAACAATTTTCCAAGATAAAAAAAGCTTGTGAGAAGAGTATCATCATTTTTCATTTACTACACATCGCTCTAATGTCTGGTTTAAGAGATAGCTGGGTTCTCATCTGCTTCTGTGTTCAGTCTTCGTGAGTTTTGTCTCAGCTAAGTATATGAAGAAAATAAGGCTTTTGCACAGATGCGTAGTTGGAAAAAGGTGTATTTTATAGCCTTTCAGATTGTTGTAAATATTCTTTGTTTTACACCGAAACACTAGTGGCGGGCTTTTTAAAAAATTAATTGCAGTATGTGCACATCAGTGAACAATTCATATTTTGTTATATTAAAATCCATTAATCTAGCTTGCACTTTGAATTCCTCTCTCCCCGCCCCCCGCATGATTTTGTAACACCACTGGTCACTTGGAAAGTACTGGTTTAGTAACGCAGAGCTTCTGAACTGTTGACACATTTCATTATGCAATATCAGAAACTCAGATCTGTTAGTATCATCACTGATGTCTGAAAAGTCCTTTAAGTATTGGGGATCTGACGTGCCTGTAGTGTTGGATATAAGTTTTCCAAAATACAAATTTTCATTCAGAATTTTGAATGAAAAAAACTTTTCATTTTTGGCAGCAAATACTGTCTGTTGTTTTCATTGACATTCAGTTTTGGGAAACTGCCCAATACCGAAGCCTGAGTAATCACAGTTTGTCAGTCAGTTCTTTTTTCAAGTAAAAATGATGATCCATGAAAAAAGTAGCTAGTTTAGCTTACGGATCAGTTGCATGAAAGGCTTTTCTTGAGCCAGAGTTGCCTTATGTTACGTCCCATTTTGCTACACAGGATATGTAAAAGATGGGTGTTCAAGGGTGTATGTTTAACAGAGATGATTTTTAATGCTTCATCAAGGACAATCTTAAGTGAAATTGGCCTGTTTTTTCAAACTGTGAGTGCTTGGTGGTGAAGAATATAATGACTGGTGCGATTAGAGCCTCTGCCTTCATTTGTTTTATCCACCATGGATCTTGCACCATCACTGAAAAAAGTAAATAATGTCTTAGTGTTACTATGAAGATAGTTTTAACTTTGGGAACCACAGACCACTCTGAACCCTGGTTCCTTTAGGGCTTTGTCTTTAAAAGTACGTCATACATTGCGTAAGAATTAATTACTAAAAGAATGCTTAATGACGGGCCTGTGTGTGTGTGTGTGTGTTAATCATGTATCTGTTTGAAACATGCTGTACACTTTCTTGGAAGATACTTGTGCTTTCCCTGTAGGAGTGTATCCTGTCGGGGATAATGTCGGTGAATGGAAAGAAAGTTCTTCACATGGATAGAAACCCGTATTACGGAGGAGAAAGTGCATCTATAACGCCGCTGGAAGATGTAAGTGTTAGAATAAGTTAATGTGCCTTTTATCCTTTGAGTCTTTTACTTGTGAATCTCAACGTTACTTTTTATAGATGGTTTTCATTTTGTTTTATTAAATAGATGATCTGTAGCATTGTAGTTTTCAGGAGCTCCTCGTTTGGGGCTTTTAGAAATGTAAACGGTGGCCTCTGTAGCCATCTGGGGCAGTTGTCTGCTCTCTCTCGAAGTTCGTAGAGTGTACGCTGGGCAGGGTGCGTAGAGGGTACCTTATGATGCAGACTAATGTACCCCAGGCACACGCCAGTGCTTTCTACGCGGTCTCAGTTACCTTCCCTGTCACTCGGAGGTTTCCTCCTATTTTTCAGAGGACAGAGTAGTCTGTGGGGGTAAGATCACAGGGATGGGCTGTGAACCCAGGTTAAGACTGCAAAACTTAGTTCCTTTTGGTAGCCTCCCTGCTTCCTGCCTTTTCAAAGAACATGGGCACGTGAGGCATTTCCAGAGTGTGTTTTACCAGGTACATTCGCTTCTCTGACGTTTGTTCAGCATCATGTGAGTGAATCTGAGCTGTACTGTGCCTTCTGGGAGATAGATATCAGTTACTTTTTAAATAGTGACTTGAATTAGGTAAACTTAACGTTTATATCAAAAAGGTTTTTCTGTATTTAGGCGTACAGGACAATATGTATGGAAAGAAGAATACCAGGAAAGAACAGTATCAGTGGATTTTTTTTTTGTTCCATGTCTGTCTGTCTTCATGTCTGCTGAAAATAACAGACATGATACTTGACTTAAATAGTTCATTCCCCTGCTAAGAACAGTGTTTTCCTACATAATTTTAATACCATTTCACAAGTAAGAAAATTAACCCTAATATCCAGACCATATTCAGATTCCCCAGTAATCCCAAGAATGTCAGATATTGCTGTGTGGTAGCGGTTTGTTTTGTTCCGTTTTTTAAGTTAGTTTAAGCATTGCCTTTCGTGTTGTTTCCCTTTATTCTCTTAATCTGTGAACATCTCCACTTCCTTTCTTTTGGGAGGTCTGGGCGGATTTACAGACAGCACTGCCGGGCACTTCATGCTGCCTCACACCATGCTGCTCGCTGTAGCTTCGCTGGGCACGGCGCTCGGTCTGACCTGGTTAAAGTGATGGCCCCCCAGCTTGTCACCCTAAGTCATCTGGAGCGATGTGCTGGCACCATTCCTCCCTCACCTAGTGCATTTATGTGTTAGCTCCTCGTCAGTAAGAGGAGCAAGCTGTATGCTTTCTTTTTTAACGTAGTCAAGAACTTGAGGTTTTTGAGTAAATACAGTCTGTTCCACCTTGGCAATAGAATTCATGAGTTTGAATGAATATTCTTAAATTTTAAGCTGCAAGCTTTTTTATCTAGAGCTTCAAACTCTTGTAAGTTATAAATTAACTGGAACTTACTTGATTTGATTTTTTATTGAAGTATAGTAGATTTACAATGTTATGTTAGTTTCAGGTGTACAGCAAAGTGGTTCAGTTATACATACATATGTATATACTTTTTCGGATTTTTTCCATTATAACTTGTTTTAAGATATTGAATATACTTCCTTGTATTATATAATAGGTCCTTGTTTATCTGTTTTATATATTATATATGTTAATGCTAAACTTCTAATTTATCCCTCCCTCCACCCCTCCTTGTTAGGTAACTATAGTTTTCTGTGGCTGTGAGTGTGTTTCTGCTTTGTAAATAAGTTCATTTGTATCATTTTTTTTTAAGATTCCACATATAAGTGATACAATATGATATTTGTCTTTCTCTGAGTTCACCTAATATGATAATCTCTAGGTCCATCCATGTTGCTGAAAATGGTCTTACTGAATTCTTTTTTATAGTTGAGTAACATTCCTGTGTGTGTGTGTGTGTGTATGTACACACCACATCTTTTTTATCCAGTCATCTGTCGATGGACATTTAGGTTGCTTCCATGTCTTGGTTGTTGTATATAGTGCATCTGTGAACACTGGGGTGCATGTATCTTTTCAAGTTAGAATTTTCTTGGGATATATGCCCAGGAGTGGGATTGCTGGATCATAGGATAACTTTAAGTTTTATAAGGAACCTTTATACTCTTCTCCACAGTGGCTGCACCAGTTTACATTAACACCAAAAGTGTAGGAAGGTACCCTTTTCTCCACACCCTCTCCAGCAGTTGTTCGTAGACTTTTTAATCATGGCCGTTCTGACTGGTGTGAGGTCACACCTTACTATCATTCTGATTTGCATTCCCCTAATACTTAGCAATGCTGAGCATCTTTTCATGTGCTTATTGGCCATCTGTATGTCTTCTTTGGAGAGATGTCTATTTAGGTCTCCTGCCCATTTTTTGATTGGGTTTTTTTTTTTTTTTTTTGACATTAAGCTATTTGTATCTTTTGGAAATTAATCCCTTGTTGGTTGCATCATTTGCAAATATTTTCTCCTATCCTGTAGTTTGTCCTTTCGTTTTGTTTATGGTTTCCTTTGCTGTGCAAAAGCTTTTAGGTCCCATTTGTTTATTTTTCTTTTATTTCCATTACTGTGGGAGATGGATCCAAAAAAAATATTCCTGTGGTTTCTGGCAAAGTGTTTTGCCTTTGTTTTCCTCTGGAAGTTTTATAGTATCCGGTCTTTAGTCCATTTTGAGTTTATTTCTGTATATGGTGTTAGAGAATGTTCTGTTCTCATCCTTTTACAGGTGGCTGTCCAGTTTTCCCAGCACCACTTATTGAAGAGACTGTCTCTTCCCCATTGTGTATTCTTGCCTCCTTTGTTGTGGATTAACTGACCTTAAGTGCGTGGGTTTATTTCTGGGCTTTCTGTCCTGTTCCATTGATCTGTGTCTGTTTTTGTTAACTGGAACTAATTTTAGCTGTTTTTTTCTGATTTGAAGAATCTAAAATTTATTTTCAACTCCCTGCATAATTATAGAAGCAAAATTAAGCTTTTGTTGGCTTTTTATTCAGGAGAGAATGAGTTTAAATGATTTCTACAAATACTAAGGGGTGTGTCTGCAGAAGTTGTATCTCACTGTCTGTACTCTTGCTTTTCCACGAGTAAGAAAGCACACGCCACCTCTGCAGTATTTACTTCCGCGTCCATGAGCTTAGTCATACATCTCGCTTAGCTGTGTATTGGGACTTTGCTAAATATTCTGACTAAAAATGAAATGAACTTGTTATTCTCTACCTCACGTTGGTGATACTTTGTTCTACCAAAATCACTTCATCAAAAAAATAGTTGCATAGTATAATGAAAATTAAATTTTGCTTTGGTTTTAGTTATACAAAAGATTTAAAATACCTGGAGCGCCACCAGCATCAATGGGGAGAGGAAGAGACTGGAATGTCGACTTAATTCCCAAGTTCCTTATGGCTAACGGTAAAGAATGCTCACTTAAACTTAATGACAGTACATTGAGTCAGACTTAAAAGTAGAAACTGGCTCGTGACAGAGAGTCTCAGTTCGGGTGTGTGGAAGTGGATCTTGTTGAATGGCGGCAGTATGGTGAGTAAAAGGTCCCCAGAGGTGTCTGCAGTCAGTGAAGAATGGAGGGAAGTGGGGACAGAAGCCTTTCACGCGGTTGTATTGGTCGACCTTCCTTTCACTGGTTTTGATTTGGAAGGATATGCTTAAAATTTTCTCTACCTCAAGGTTATAAAAACAGTATTTTCTTTTAATGGTATTATAGTTTCATTTTTTTCACCTTATACATAAATTCTTCTGTTTTTCCATGTAAGTAAGTTTGTCTGGTTTTTTACCTGTCTGAGAAGTAGAGATAGGAATTTACTTTTTCAGAATAATTGTTTTTCAACACCATTTATCTTTTCCACTTTGATTAGAAAATTTTCATTATATATTTAATTCTTACACACGGGTCTCTATTTTTCACTGGTTTATGGATGAATTAATATACAAGGTACTGAAACGCCTGAATGCATAAAACTCTCCTCATTATCTTGTTCTCAAAAAACAATTTTTTCTTGATTGTCCTAATATGTTTTTCCTTGCAAATGAGCTTTAACATAATTTGGTTTCTCTAAGAAGTTTACTGTTTTTAGCATACCAAAATTTCTTTAGTTTAGCCTAGCTTTTTCTCAATCCAAAGTTATTGGCCATTTTAATAAATATAAATAAATTAGAAACTGAAAAGCAACAACTACTGTAAGATTTTGCCTATCAGTTGCCCCTCTTTAAAATATGACAGGAACTTTAAAGAAACCCAAACCCGTTTGCAATAGTATTGTAATTCTAAGCCTCATACCCCTCATAATTACTGTATAACTTCTACAAAAGCAGTTTGATAAGGTTATTAACCTTGAAGTTGTAACATTAAAAAAAAGGATCTAACTGTGCTGAGCAGTAGGTGTGCACCTTGATTGTCCTACTTAAAATACGGCCTTGGAGAGTTTTGTAGGAGTTCCTGGACAGTGTTAAGAAAATACTGGAAAGCTGTTAGTATTAGTAAATGTACTTCTATTTCTGCTCATTTTTGAAGGCAGTAAGATGTAATTCACAGTATGAATGATGTGACTCTTACAGGTCAGCTGGTTAAGATGCTGCTTTTTACAGAGGTCACTCGCTATCTGGATTTCAAAGTGACTGAAGGGAGTTTTGTCTATAAGGGAGGAAAAATCTACAAGGTTCCTTCCACTGAAGCAGAAGCCCTGGCATCTAGTAAGTAACTTTATTTTATTTTCACAGAATATTGAGATTGTATAATGGAAAGGGATTTTAGAGATTAAAATTTAAGGTCCCCGGTATCAGCCAGCCACCCACTCTTCCAGTCAGCGAAGACTTACTGGGTGTCTGTCACGTGCCAGACCGCGTCCTAGCGGTGGAGACTGCATCAGTAAGCAGGAAGTTCAGAATTCTGCCCTCTGGAGCCAGGAGAGGGTTTACACCGGGGGCTTGTTGCCGGTGAATCCCAGCCTCCCAATCTCATGGCGCTTTGTCTGTCTGTAGTAATGGTTCACAAGAACCGTCGGTTTTGGGGTGTCTCCTCCGTGCTAGGCGCTGTGGGAGCCGCGTCACACCTGCTCTCTTACTTGACGTGTGAAGCCCTCTGTGGGGCAGGGGTTCCGTTGTACAGATGAGGATGCTCGGGCCTGGGACTCACACAGGGAGCGGGGCGGCGCTGGAACCTGGTGGGGTGTTCGGGGCCCCTGCGCTTCGCCACGAACCGCGCCGGCTCTGGGGCCGCCAGGACGGGGAGGAGCTGTGTGCTGGCGAAGTGCGGCCTCTCTCTGGGCTGCTGCCATTCTCCAGCGTCTGTGTGTCTAGGAATTCCCAGTGAGCGTGGAGTGATTTTATTTTCTGCCCCAAATTATGCCCTTTACTAGCTCACCAAAGAGTCCTGGTTAATATTGTCTGAGCTCTTTGAAACAGCACGCCCCTAAAAAAGACCTTCCGTCCTTGAAGGAGTTTCAAACGCTGTGCAGCGCAGTTCCAGGAGGAATAAAATGTGTACAACTAAAGGGTAGAAGAGTTTTACATAGTAAGTGCTCTTTGAGTTTAGAGGAGGGAAAGGTTTACATCGGGAAGGGTACCAATAAATTCTCCAGTAATTATTTTGGTATTTAGAGTAGAAAAGATTGCTCACCTAAAAGCCTGATATGAATTATTTTTGCAGTTCCTCCATCTCCATTACTTACGTCTTGCAATTAGGGGAGAAAATATTGGGCATAAAATGTTGAAAGACACTACAGCCAGAAAGTGAAAAATACCACTCAGAATCGTGGCCAGGTTGGGAGTGATAGCTGGGTGAGGGGAGGAAGGAATGGCTCCTGACTGAATGGAGGAGAGTCAATGGTGACATCACGGGTTAGAAACCGTTTTACATCTGTTCAGTATCGGTCAGTCTAATATAAGTAAAGTGTTTTCATAGAAATAATTCTAGTTTAAGAGTTTGAGTAGAATTCTTTTGAACAAAGTTTGTGGTTTTTTATTTAAATCTTTTGTTCTCTCTTTGAGCTCTTCTCTATATTAATAGCTTCAACTACCTTCATTTAATAAATATTGAAGGACTTTTGACAGTTTTATTTTTCCATTTTTGATTTCAAGTATGTAAAACATTTACATGACCTGAAAGTCAAAATTATATCAAAAGATACATTTAGAGTCTTGTTCTTATCTTTTCCACTCCATTCTTTTCCGCCCTGATAGGTGATCATTTTTACTTGTTTCTGGTTTACCCTTCTTAGGACCTTTTTGCAAAAACAAGCAAATATTTTAATGTATGTATTTTTAAGGTTAGATTTATTGAGGTTGAATTTACATACAGTGAGATTTATGTGTTTTAGTGTACTGTTTTATAAATTTTTACCAATCACTCCCTTATCAGCAAATGGATAGGATAGGATTTTGAGGTCAGAATGGCAGGCATGACAGTTCTAGGCAGGATGAATGAATGGAATAAGAAGTGTGGATGGTGGGAAATTCAGGAGGAAGATAATTAAGAACAAATTATCTTACAGTTTTGACAGTCGCTAACGTTTTTGAACATCACGTGCCGGCATGTATGTCCGAGTACTTTATGTGTGCTGTCTGCTCTGCATGGTCCTCGCTGCCGCCCTCTGAGATGCGGTGCTGTGATCCGTGTTCGCAGGCGGGAAGCTGAGGTGTGCAGGTGGGAAGGAAGAGCCCAGACAGCCAAGCTCGTGACTGGTCAGACCGGTTCACTTTTAACCACTGAACTATCTAGAATATAAATACAGCTTCTCAGGCATTTTAACAGCCGTCACGTACCCGCCAGTTCTTTCTTGTCCCTGCTGCGTGTTTCTAGTTGCTGTGATTGTGTTTCATGTAATATGCCGTCTAGGTCTCTTGGCCGCTTTTCTTTGGAAATTCTGACTTGCCGAGATTATCCTATATATAATAGAATTACAGCCAGACCTGGTACTCTTAAGTGCCTTCTGCCCGCTGAGTGTCAGTGGGACTTCTACTTTCCTAGGAGAATATATTTCTATTAATGTAGCCTTGGTTTAAATTGGCTTCTTTAAAGAGCTGAATGTATACTGTTG
This sequence comes from Camelus ferus, assembly GCF_009834535.1. Classification (NCBI taxonomy): domain Eukaryota; kingdom Metazoa; phylum Chordata; class Mammalia; order Artiodactyla; family Camelidae; genus Camelus; species Camelus ferus. The sequence continues at coordinate 3,165,140 of NC_045730.1, read as the reverse complement.
GTTCTTGTGGTAGGTCATGATGCCAGCTAAAGCCTCAAGATTCCAGTAAGTATTTGTTCACTGGTCAAATGTTACTTTAGTCACATTAATGAGAAATATACTTGACCTCTAACGTTGAACACAGATACTCTGTTCAGAAATGTTTGAGCTGTTTTCAGGAATAGCTTTGAAACCGGCCCAGCTAAGTCTCATGTCTTCGGTTGAGACGTTAGCGTGTGTGTTCTCACTCTTGCTGCTGTGAGGCGTCTGTCTGTCTGGAGCAGCTCTCGCATCCCAGAGCGAGGTCACGGAGGGCTTGTCGGGGCAGCAGCTAAAAGCCTGCTGCAGCACCCGGCTGCCACCTGGCTGAGGCCGTTCAGGGCCACCGCTGGAGTCACGTGTCGTGTGCCATGCCTTAGTGCTTCTCCTGCGACACTAATTCTACTCTCATTTCTTTGTTTATTTTTCATTCCATCATCAAATCTTAAACCTGTTAGTTGATTGGAAGTTTTTTTCTGTTCTTTTATTGAAACTACTCTTTTTTGTAGCATTTTTATGTTTTAAAAGTCTGGACATATGTGTCTTTTGGTAAACAAATCTCACTGTGCAAATGAATGAAGGAAAGTGAAACCATTTGAAATGAAGTGAAGGGGGAGGGTATAGCTCAGTGGTAGAGCATGTGCTTAGCATGCACAAGGTCCTGGGTTCAATCCCCAGCACCTCCACTTAAAAAAAAAAAAAAGGAAGCGAAGACATGACTTGGGACTAAATTGTGAAAAGGTTTTTTTCTAATCCTCTTATCACATAATTAGATTATATTTTCTTTGTATATTATAAATGTAATATAAGTCAACATCTTTTATATTCACTCCCGTCAGACATCAATTACGTAGATTGAATATTGAGCACCTGTGTGCCAGGTCCCCTTCTGGGTTTGGAGGTAGGGAGGGTTCAACAGAACGAGAAAAGTAAACAAAATGCTTTCCCTTCTGGAGCTTTCTTCCATTAGTGGGAGATGGGCAATACATAAATAAGGAAAAGCATATGAGATGGTGAAATACTGCACAGAGATGAAAGGATGGGGTACGGGAGGGGCCCCAGTTTTATGCAGAGTGAGCAGGGAAGGCATCGTCACACAGAAGTAGCTGTCACAAAAATAATACGGTAGGAAGTATTATTTGACCCCTTGGAGTTAGAGCTTTTTCAGAATGAGCGCCGGTCTCTGACGATGCAGTTGCACTGCTGTCGGTTCTGACATAAAGGGGTGGACGAGCAGTGGGGAGCCTCTCCTCTGCTGTGGGAGGGTCTGCGCGCGCCGGTGTTGGGTGCTGTGGGTGTGAGCGGCCCAGCAGGCTTGAGGCTTAAAGGAGGGAGGGAGATGAAAAAAGGAGACAGTGGGGAATTTGAGAAAACATGATAGTCATTTTTATTTTAGAAGTAGTCATGAGGTACCTCCACAATTAAGTGTTGGTAACAGCTTTAGGGTCCAAAAGGCGGGGTCCACCGGAGTGTGACCCAGAGTATCGGTGCACTGGTGTGGTGATGTGGGTTTCCTTTCGTGTCTTACCTCCCCTGACGACTAAGCTTGTGTCTTAAGTAGGGTGTAGTAATAGAATGTTTCTTTTTAACCTTACGCCTTTACTGTGTATGCATTCTGTCCATGTTTTTAATGCTAGGTTATAAATACTAATTTAAACACATGTAGTCAGCTGGCATGAATAGCTTCATGATCATTTTAATTTTCAGTTTTGTTGATTTCAACTAGAGTCTTAGGGGAAGTAATGTTTAAAATATCAAACTGTCAACAGATATAAAAACAGTTAAGAGTTTATTTTTAAAGCTGTAGTTGTTTTTAAAGTAGCTGTGCAGTTGAAGAAAGGGGAAGAAGACGGAACCAGAAAACTTTCTTCTCCTTTGGCTGTATCTTTCTGCCAGCTGTACATGGTGCTATGAGTACTGGCTGGTAGGAGGAGCTGAGGTTCACTGTGTGGTGGTTTACAGCTTTCTCCTCGTCGTCGTCTTTGTGTACAAAGCAGTGTACTGATTATCTCTGGCTTTGTTAAAGTGACTGGCAGCATGACCAGCATCTAAATTTCTTCGAGGTCAATTTGTTCTTGGAATCTAAGCTGCTTTTCCATTAAATGCCAGAATCTCTGTTGGCATACAGAAAAAGAAAAAAATGAAGAGCATTTAGAATTTTAGGCAATTGACGTGGTACAGGCCAGAGTTGTCAAAAGAGCACTCCGATAGATGCCTTCATGGAGAATAGTTTTTAGAGTCATATTTATCTTGTTCCTAATAAGAGAGAGAATTAAACATTCTACATTTAATTAATCACTAATTATTTGTAATTGTATTGTAAAAGTGAAGACTTAATAGCTGATCTGTTATAATTGTGACAATTTATTTTAAAGTGTTATGAAACTTGTCAGTTTATTTTAAGGCATTGTCCAAACTCCTGCATTTTAAATTGCACATTGCATTAGAGGAGCCTCAGATAACAGCATGGGCTACTTAAACTTTCCTCTCACACTCTCTTTCCTTCAGTGGCCTATTGTGAGTGTGTGCTTTTTGAAAAATCCTTTTTTAGGCTTAATGGGGCTGTTTGAAAAACGTCGCTTCAGAAAATTCTTGGTGTTTGTTGCCAACTTCGATGAGAAAGACCCCAGAACTTTCGAGGGCATCGACCCTAAGAAGACGGTGATGCGAGAGGTATACAAGAAGTTTGACCTGGGCCAGGACGTTGTAGACTTTACCGGCCATGCCCTGGCGCTTTACAGGACTGATGAGTAAGTTTTCTGGGTTTTACATTTTTATTTTTCTCGGAATTCTCACTGAATTTCCCAGTTCCCCAAAGTGGAAATGCTAATAAGCAAACAAACGTACAGCTGTATTATGCTCTTAAAGACGAAGTTCTAGCTGCAACTTAGTGTTAGAACCTTTTAAGTAAAATGTGAGGGTATTGAATCCCTTCTTAAAAATCCCTTCTTAAGGAGACTTTAAATTGAACATCAGAATGCAAACCAAAGCCCTTTTCTAATATTTATTTTCTTTTATCCAGCTATTTAGATCAGCCGTGTGTTGAAACCATTAACAGGATTAAACTTTATAGTGAGTCTCTGGCGAGATATGGCAAAAGCCCCTACCTTTACCCACTCTATGGCCTTGGAGAACTGCCACAAGGGTTTGCAAGGTGAGAGCCCACGTTCAGCCTGGGGCCCCGAACCCCACAGATCCTGAACCTCAGTTTCAGTGGAAGTGTGTGAGATACGGTTGTGAATGATGAGACAAATGTCTGAGTAGTAAGATGGATGCTTTTCATTTTTATTGATGAAACCACGGATCTACAGTTTTCAAAAAAAGTTGAGTTGGATGAATATATAGACCTGTGTAACCAAAACGCCAGTCAGGATGGAGAGTGTTGTCCTGGCTGTGGGGAGGTCCCTCCCGGCCCCAGCCCCTGCACAGCTGCATTTGTGACTCCTGTCACGGGAGATGACCTCTGCCTGGTTTTGAAGTCTTTATAAGGGGAATGCTATGTCCTCACTTCCGTCTGGCGTTTGCCTGACAGTACTTCTGAGATTCATCCATGTTGATACATATGCTAGTAGTTCGTTTTAAAAACACTGAGCAGTGTTCCGTTATATGAATCATGTGAACATACCACATTGTCGTGTGGATGGACATCTGAGTCGTTCTCAGTTTCCGGGTATTATGAATGAAGCCACGGTGAACTTCGTGGAGAAGTGTGTATGGACGTCGATTGTCATTTCTTTTGGGTGCGTATCCGGGAGTGGAATTGGGGGCTGATCCGGCAGGTGTGTGTTCAGCTTCCTGGCACTCACTGCCCAGCAGCTTTCTAGAGCGCTTGTAGCACGTTACACACACTCAGTGCTGTGTGAGAATCCTGGTCGCTCCAGATCCCTGTCAGCATTTAGTGTTGTCAGTCTTTTAATTTTAACCACTCAGGTATGTGGGAAATGCTGTCTCATGTTTTAATTTGCATTTCCTGAGGACCAATATTGACTCACCTTTTTGTGAGCTTGTTGGCCATTTGTATGATTGTGTGGTTTGAGGGCTCATTTCTCGTGCACATCTTAAAAGGCTGGGTTGTCTTTGGTTTGTAGGTGATCTTGACGTACCCTGGCTGCAAGTCTTCTGTCAGTATGAGTGTTACAAATGTTCCTTCCGGTCTGTGGCTCTGTGGCTTGTCTTTTGATCAGCAGACGTTTTAAATTTTGATAATACATCAAGTTTTTTTTTTTTTTTTAATGTTTAGTGCTTCTTGGGTCCTAAGAAATCTTTGTCTACTTCCAGAGCACGAAGATGCCCTCCTTTTTCTGAGAAGCTTTATGGTTTAGCTTTGTGTTAAGTCTGTGATTTATTTGGAGATGCTGTTGGGGCGTGAGGCGAGGCTCGAGGTTCGTTTGTTTCTGTACTGATACTCAGTTGCTCCAGCACCATTTGTTGAAGAGACGTCCTTTTCCAGTTGCCCTGGTGTCTTTGTGGAAAATTAGCTGGCCGTAAATACAGGTCTGTTTTGTCCCAGTGATCTATTTATTTTGCCTGTTCCATTACCACACCATCCTGGTTACTCTAGTTTTTACAGTAACTCTTGAAATTAGGGAATATAAGTTCTCCAACTTTGTTCTTTTTCATAATTGTTTTAACTATTCTAGGTCTTTTGCATTTCTACATACATTTATTTTGTTTTATTTTTCAGCGGGGTAATTAGATTTATTTTTTTGGTGGTAGTACTGGGGATTGAACCCAGGGCCTCATGCATGCTAGGCATGCACTCTACCACTGAGCTGCACCTTCCCCCTCTACATACATTTTAGAACAGGTTGTCAACTTCTAGAAAAAAAAATTTGCTGGGATTTTGGTTGGGATTGAGTTAAAGCAATTTGGGGGAGAATTAGCAGCACAGAGCCTCCTAGCCCGTGACTGTGCGCTCTTCACGTTTTGCGGTTTCCTTTGGCTCAGCAGTGTTTTGTAGCTTCTGTCACAGACATCTAGCACTTGCTTTGTCAGATTTATTCGTAAGGATTCTGTTACTTTGATGCTATCAATGAAAGTTTCATTTTTATTTAAGTTGTTAGCTGCTTATATACAGAACTACAATCGATTGTTGTATACAGACCTGCTATACGGTGACCTTGCCCATACTAGTTCTGTTAGTTTTATAGATTTCTTAGACTTTTCCTGCAGTCACGTCATCTGTGAGTCGAGAGATTAGCCTCATGCTTTGCGGCCTCTGTGTTTTTACCCCTTGACTTGGTGCGCTGGCCAGGACTTCCAGAGGAATGATGAGTGACAGCGGTGGAGGTGGACGTCCTTGATTTACTCTCAGTCTTAAGGGGAATGCTTTCAGTGTTTTATTAGTAAATATATTTTCTGTAGGTTTTTAAAATGGATTTTGTCAGATTAAATTGCCTTTTATTCATAGCTTGCTGAGAATGTTTATTATGAACGAGGGTTAACACTGAGTTAATTATGCAGATTTCCTTTATGCCGTTGTTACGGTGAACTGTGTAGGTTGATTGTTGGATATTAAATTAACCTTGTACTCCTAGAGTACACACTACTTATCAAGATATTATTTCCCTTTTATTGTTAGATTTAATTTGCATGTGTATGTGTATGTACTTGTGAATGTTTGCGTGTGTACATTCACACAGGAGTTTCTGTTATGTTTGATGGATGCTGGTTACGATTCCGGTGCTGTCCCTGTCTGTGGATGTGGTTTTGTACCAGGCTTGGCAGCCTCGTGAGCTGGACGAGTTTCCTCCTCCTCCGTCTCCTGGGTTTGTGAAGATGGGTGCTTTTCTTCATTGTGTGAGGGAGTCGCCCCGTGAAGCTGTCTGGGCCTGTGCAGCTTGCTTTGTGGGAAGGAGTTTGATAGTTACTTCATTTTTTCTTTTCATATTTTATTAAATAACAATTGTGCTTGATCGTTAAGGTCTTTAACCCTTAATGTCACTTGGTTATTCTGTTTGTTTATTTAGATACCTTTGTTGTGGTATAATTCCTGTACAGTGAACTGCGTGTATTTCAGATGTATAATTTGATGAATTTTAATAGACGTATACACCTGTGAAATGGCCACCACAATCAAGATAGCTGACATTTCCTGCAGTTCCCAAGAGGTGCACATTGCCAGCTCCTGATTTCTCTCTCCCCACCCCCTTTCCCCCCGGTAACCATAAGTTTGTTCTCGATGTCCATGAGTCTGTTTCTGTTTTGTAGGTGAGTTCATCTGTGTACCTTTTTTTCCACATACGAGTGATACCATACGGTATTTTTCTTTCTCTTTCTGGCTGACTTCATGTAGAATGACAGCCATTTCGTCCTGGGCTTGCTTGTTGAGAGTTTTAAAATTACTGATTCAATTTCAGTACTGGTGATTAGTTTATTCATATTTTCTATTTCTTCCTGATTCTGTCTTGGCAAACTGTGCCTTTCGAAGAAATCGTCCGTTTCTCTGGGTCGTCCTTTTTGTTGGTGTGTGGCTGCTTGTAAGTAGCCTCTTAAGATGCGCATTTCTGTGGTGTCCGTTGTGACTTCTCCTGCTTCATTTCTGACTTTATTCATCTGGGCCCTCTCCCTCTTCTTCTTGATGAGTCTGCCTAAAGGTTTATCAGTTTTGTTTTATTTTTTCAAAGACCCAGCTTTTAGTTTCATTGACCTTTTCTATTGGCTTTTCAGCCGCTTTCATTTATTTCTGCTCTGATCTTAATGGTTTCTTTTCTCCCGCTGACTTCGGGTTTTGTTCTTCCTCTCGCTGCTCTAGGTGTGGGGTTAGGTTGCTTGAGGTTTTTGTTTCCTGACATAGGCTTGTATCACTGTAAACTTCCCTCTTAGAACTTAAGACTTTGATTGTTACTCCATTTTCTTTTAATAGAAGTAAGGCTGTTCAAATGTACTATTTTTTATTTTCAGTTGTATTTTTCAAGGAATTTGACCATTTCAAGTAAGTTCACCTTTTTGATACAAAGTTGTCCGTAACCTCTCTTCACTATCCTGTTGATGGCTCTGCGGTCAGTAGTGAGGGTCCCACCTTCGTGCCTGTGATGGGTAATTTCTATTTCCTCTCTTTTCTTGATAGGGTTTCATCAGTTTTATGTTCAAAGCACCAAATTTTTAGCTTCTTAATTTCTTTTGCAGTTATTTTCTATTTTATTGATTTCTGTTCTTAATTTCTTCCTTTTACTTACTTGGGTTTAACTTTTTTTCTTTTAGTTTTTTTAAGGTTGAACCAGATAATTGATTTTATACTTTTCTTCTCTAACATGAGGATTTGAAGGTTTGAATTTCCCTCTAAATATGTGCTACCCAATATGGTACCTTATCTTTCTTGTGAAATTTTTTTTTTGAGTTATTTGAAAGTATAGTGTTTAATTCCTAAACATTGGGAGGTTTCCCTGAACATGTTGTTACTGACATCTAATTTATATCTGTATGGTGAGAGAACTTGTAAAATTTCAGTCTTTGAAATTAAGGCATAATTTTTGGCCAAATACATGATCTATTTTAGTGAATTTTATGCCCTTGAAAAGTGTGTACTTGGCATGTTTTGGGTGCAGTGTTCTTGTGAGAGCAGCTAATAGAGTTGCTCAAATGTGTATTTCTATTGATTCTTCTATTGGATTACTGAGGGAGGGTCTCCTGCCAAGACTGTGGACTTACTGTTTCTCACTTCAGTTCTGTCAGCTTGCACTTGCGTTAAGCGTTGTTATCAGGTGATGTGCGTTTCTAGTTGGGGCAGGTCTTTGTCTCGTACTCATGCCAGCTAGCTTGCTGTTTGCTTGAGACCCTTTTTTATCCTTTTACTTTCAAACTCTGTCTTTATATTTAAAGTAAGTCTCTTGTAGACAGCAGGTAGTTGAATATTGCTTTTCTATCCAGTGTGGCAGCCTTGGCCTTTCAATGGGATTGTTTAGTCATTTACATTTAATACAATTACTGATGTGGCTGGGATTAGATCTGTTTGGCCGCCTTTTCCCCCGGAGTTCCTCTTTCCTTATTTGATTAATCAAATATTTTATGCATTTCATTTTAATTGCTCTTAGTGGCTTTTTAGCTTTGCCTTTTTATTTCTAACTTTCCCGTGTTCACTCTATAAATTGTACTATGCATCCTTCATTTGTCACATTTTATTTGGTGTTAATATTGTACTACTTTACGTAAAGCGTAAGAACTTTACAAAGGTTTCATCCCATTTACCCATTCTCCTTTGTGCTAATTTTTTGTGTCCTGGATTTATTGATACATTGTAGAGATGCTGGATTCTATTTGTGTTGATTTTTGTTGGCAGTTACATTATTGGCCATTCACCTTCAACTTTTGGAGGCTTGGTTTTACACTTTCTTGGTGGGGGTCCTTTGTTTTTGGCTGAGTCTTTGGTCCCAGCACAGTCAGGTGTGATCTTTTGGGGTTTCACTGGAAAGCCCGAGGTATGTACCAAGCTCCCCTGACATGGCAGTTTCAAACTGCAAACCATCTGTCCACGTGGCCTGGAGTGAAGTCGCTGCTCAGGTTTTTCTGCCTCTCAGCTGTTGGTTTTGCTGGATTCCTCGGAGTCTCTCTCATGTGTACAGGCACTTCTGGAGTTAGTTAAGGGTTTGAAGAGATTTTATAATTTGGTTGCTCCTCCTTTTGGAAGATTTCCTCCCACAATTTTAATCTACTTTGACACCCCAAATTCTGTTTTATGGCAGCTTAAATCAGTGAGACTGCAGGTTTTTTGCATCTGCTGTAGCTGCCCCGTGTTACGAGGCCTGGAGTGGTAGTCCTCAGGGGGAGGCCCATACGCGCCACGTAAAGGTCTCTCCCAGCTGCTCCCTTTCCAGTCCCTTCTCTGGTTCCTACTTGGTTTTAGTCGCTCTCCTGATAGCCTTGTTCAGAGCTCTGCTTGCACGCAGGAGGATTAGATGTACACAAGCAGTTCTCCTGTTGCTGGTTAGTGTTTTTTGGACTTTGACAGTCATAACTGTGAATGTGAGACATCATTTCATGGTTCTGTTTTATGATTGATGCTTTAATGACTTTTAAACTGCTGCCTTCTGGAAGGAAACGCAATACATCTTGGCTATAGCTGGTTAGATTTGACAAGGAGACTTGAGGATCTGGAACAATTATAAACTATTGACTGCACTTTGAATACTTCTCTAGGCTGAGTGCTATTTATGGGGGCACCTACATGCTGAATAAACCGATCGAAGAAATCATTGTGCAGAATGGAAAAGTGGTTGGTGTGAAATCTGAAGGAGAGGTAAGCAGCTTACAATTTATAAAAATGTCATACTCTTATTAAGAGAACCTTATTGTCTGATAGTACTTACTTTCTTGTGAACGCTGGTCCTAGGTTTCAGACTAGCTGTTTTCTTTATGGTAGCTTGGTATTCACAGCGACCGAAGAGTAATTACAGGTGTTGGCTCCCAAAGTTTCATTTAAATTTAGCTTTATTTGTACCACTGTTGGTGGAAATGAGGCTTGGCCAGTATTAACCATTTTATTATTTAGTTTAGTATTATTAACAAATTATTAAATAATGTTAATAATCATTACTATCAACATTTATCATTTTATTTGGGTTTAGCCATGGAGGTGGCCAGGTGGTGTTTTGAACAGTGTGTTTCAACTTTAAATTGAATATAAATTGTCAGTTTTGTTAAAGTGCACGTTGTTACTCAGTAGGTTTGTGGTGGGTCTGTGTTTTCTTGAAAGCTTTCAGGTGGCGCCAGTGCTGTTGGTGTGCAGACTGGACCGTTCACGTTCCATGAACTGTCACCCCTTACGGAAACGGTCTTCATGGGTTCAGACCATGCGGTCCGCACTCACTGCTTGGCTCCCGAACCCTGATTGTTGTTGGAGGTCTTCTGTAACTGCCGTGTACTTTCCGCATACACGTAATAGAGGTTTACCAAAGAGGGCTAAACGTGTCAATCTGATGCCTCAGAGCCCTTTTTATTGCAAGCTTTCATTCCATTCTTCTTTGCTTCACACAACTACTTCCTCTTACATTTCAAGCCTTTGATAGAAGGAGGAAGGCTGTGATATAATAACATAATTTATCTTGCAACTTAAGTTTTACTTAGTATAGTCTTAAGATGAGAATGATTATGGTCTGTTTGTAATATTCATACCACTGACGGACAGTTACACTTTTCACTGGGTGTATTCACATGTAATGACAGTCCTTAAACACAGTTTTGTTTAATCCTAACCACATCCCTTTGTGGTTAGGTAGAGCCAGGATTTGAACCCTGGTCTGCCCAGTTCTAAAACCTACACTTCTGAACACTAGGCAACGCATTTTTCCTAATACTTCAGTAAGATTTAGGATTTGTTCCAGAATTTGTAATCTGTAGTTCACTAAGTACCAACACTTAACTTCACGAAGATAACATGAATTTGAAGGACGAGTGGCGCCAGTGTACAGTAGCGTCACCGACCCTGAGTGCCGCAGTCTTGAATGTTTGTTGCAGATCGCGCGCTGTAAGCAGCTCATCTGTGACCCCAGCTACGTGAAAGACCGAGTAGAGAAAGTGGGCCAGGTGATCAGAGTGATCTGCATCCTCAGCCACCCCATCAAGAACACCAGCGATGCCAACTCCTGCCAGATCATTATCCCGCAGAACCAGGTCAACCGCAAGTCAGGTGAGTGCCGAAGGGCAGCAGGCGCCTGTAGACGCCTGTTAGACATAATTCACTTTGTGTTTTATGCCAGTATCTGCTCTGTTACAGTGAGGAAACTAGTTTACACAGGAAAACAGTGTGACGGGTTCTTCCAGCTCACAGTGGCGCCAGGTCCTCGCGTGGGGGTGGACGTGGCGGCCGGGCCCCCTGGCCTCGCGCCCACCGCGGTGGTGCGCACCGCTGCGCTGCTGGGGGCCCGTGCTGCTGTGCTGACCTGATTTACCTGTTCGGTGTGTTTTTGGAGCCAATGACAGCACTGCTTTTACGTCATCGTTTGTCTACTTCATACTTGTCTTTGACTTTGATTTCTCTGATTAAGGTCAGGGGTTTAGCTCTAAAATCGTAATTCCTAATCTGTTTGCTTTAACCGGCTGTTTTCACCCGGGAGCTGCTTCTGTGTCTTCCTTTCATCAAAGTTCAACTTAAAAGGGGTTGCTAGCTTTTAATGGCTGGTGGAAGCTGTCTGTGTTTCATTTTCTCCATGAAAGAAACCAAGTCACTGGAGATTATTAGTAGGACAGAGGGACTTAAACATCCATCAAGGGCTCCCAAGCGGCCTCTGGACCCGGGAGGGTAAAGGGAGCCCAGCGAGGATCTTCTCTGTGGGAAATCACCTCGCTACTTTGTGCTGTGCAGACACATAGAACCTGTGAATTGTTAGATGAGCTTGTTCGCCAACTCAAGAATAGCTTAATGCTGTTTGCAGTTTTATATGTTTTAAATCAATGAGAAACCAGTCGTTAAATAAGTCCTTTCTTAGCTATTCAGAACCTTTCTAGACACGGGGTTCAGCAAGGAAGAGCCCCCCAGTGAGCTGTGGCGGAGCTGGGGAGTCTCATTGCCAGGCCCAGGGGCTCACTGCCGCATACGCCCCTCCCCTCCAAAAGGCTGAAAGTCGCTGGGTGGATTTGCCTGTTGTGCGTAGGCCCTGCTTCCTCCGCGCAGAGCTTAGGCTTAGACGACACGCCTCTCCAAGCCGCTGGTCTCACCTCGGTGAAAGGCGGCCTTCCCGAGCGCACGCAGGGCCTGCAGTTTCGGGCCCTGTGCTGAGCGGCCTTCCTTGTTTCAGACATCTACGTCTGCATGATCTCCTCCGCACACAACGTGGCTGCGCAGGGCAAGTACATCGCCATCGTCAGCACGACTGTGGAGACCAAGGAGCCCGAGAAGGAAATCAGACCAGCTCTGGAGCTCTTGGAGCCGATCGAGCAGAAGTGAGTGACGCGCTCGTTTGCTTCAGCTGAGACAGACTCTGGCTCCGCAGTGGGGCGCACCCACGGGAGCGGGGGAGGCAGCCGCCATCTCCGCCAGCCTCGCCGTGTGCGTGCGCGCGCACGGAGCTCACCTGCTGACTTAATTCTCTCCCCCTCCAGATTCGTTAGCATCAGTGACCTCCTTGTACCCAAAGATCTGGGGACAGAAAGCCAGGTGAGTAGCCGTCTGCAAAGGGTAATTAATTACCAGGCTTTACTGGGGTCGTCCCTCAATAGCCTCAAGTCTTGTGATTTTCATTTTCAGATCTTTATTTCCCGCACGTACGATGCGACCACTCACTTCGAGACAACCTGTGATGACATCAAGGACATCTACAAGAGGATGACAGGGTCCGAGTTTGACTTCGAGGAGATGAAGCGCAAGAAAAACGACATCTACGGGGAGGACTAGCAGCAGCGCAGCCGTCGCCATCAGGACAGACGTAAACTTTGGCAGATGACGTGTATTGTATGAGATCAGTGTTGTAAGGCCTGCTTTTGTGATCAGAACTGAGATTGCAGAGCACTGTACCAGTAAATGTCCCTCCCCTTTCTAACATCATGTATTAACTTGTTTTCATGGAGTGGCTATGCAGAATTGGCAGGTGCCCACATTCTGTCCAATTTAACCTATACTGGCTTGATTTTTCTAGTGAAGGATCAGTTTTAAAACATTGTGATACTGATACAGAGAACTCGATACGGCATTTGTATCTTTTAATCAGTGTGTAGCCTTTGCCGTTACTGCTTCTGCTGCTCCAGAGCGGACCGCGTGCCACCTGCCACCTGTCCTCCAGACGCGGAGGAGGAAGACTGGAATTGACTTCTCCATCACTGGGGACAGCATCCCCCACCATGCCCCATCCCCTTACGTGTCTGTCAACTATTACGGCAGTGCCCAGGCAGCACGGCCACGAGTCTGGTTTACGTGGGCCTCAAATTCTAACGAACTCCAGCGTCTGAGTCATTTTGGAGGGAGCCTGTGTGCGGTGTTTAACCTAGTAAGATTGATGAGAGCAGAGGGAAAGACCCATCATAAAGCAGATAAACCTAGAAGCTTCTTTTGTATCCCAAGTGTGGCCTCTTCCACGGACCAAGCTGCGATGCAGTATTGACTTGACAGAACCCCCACTCCAGCGGTGTCTGTACTGCAAAATAAAGCCCCCCCTGGAAACCAGCTTCCTCGTGTCGGTGTGTCGTGTCCTGGAGGGGCAGAGCTGTAGGCACTGTGCCGGCGTGGGCCCTGGAGGCCAGTCACCGGGCCGTGCTGGTGCTTCAGAGCCCCGACCTTCCCGCAGGTGACGCTGTCGGGTGGGACGGGTGCTTGACTGCTTTCACTTAATTTAAACTGTGGTTAGAAGTGGTTTTTTACTGGTACCTCCTATGGCCTTGACAGTTAAAGCCTCGCCGTGTATGCCGTCACTTAGCTCCGAGGAACGAGGGGTGTCTCAGCTGCGTTCTCTTCGTCTGAATGCTGAGTCTTACAGTTGAGCCTGACAGACAGACTAGGCAGATGGTCTGTCACAGGAATTGGGGTGTTAATAGCTAGCATCACACGGTGATGACCTCAGCTCAGTTCTCAGTCTCATGCTCCTTTTTTGGCCAGAGGATTCTTTGTTGTGGGGGCTGCCCTGGTACCCTGGATGCACCTCCCTGGCGTGATGACCCAGAGTCTTCCAGGGCACAGGCTCACCCGCTTGAAAACCACTGCTTGTCTGCGTAAGATTGAGACTCCAGCCGGCCCTTCCCCTCGCCCTGTACTCACGCTGTGAGCTGCTGGCGCAGGCAGAGGCACAGGCTGGGTAAGCAGCACCTACAAAGAGCACCAGGGCCTTCTCACGTTCTCCAGTCGGCTTACTTACTGAACGGCTGCTATTTCCGTGCCAGGCCAGCGAGGTACGAAGGTGAGGAGCCTTCAGTTCCGGAAGAGGTGGCCTCGTGGGCTCTTCAGCAGGGGGCGCACGACTGTGTCAGGCAGGCAGCACCTGGCAGGTGGCAGGTGCCTGCCAACGTGCTTTTCCTTCCCCTTAGTACTTGAGCTCAGGGTACCAAGGATGGTGACGGTCCTCTTAATAGATTCTTAAACGAGCGGGCTTCTACACAAGCGCTAATGTAAAAATAATTAAAACTGTTAGCTTCCTCCTCCTGAGACAATCACAGAACTAGTGCAGCCAGCACGCCCGGCCGAGGAGGGGGTGTGAGCAAAGCAGGAAAAAGGCTTTGAGAGACGTTTCTGTACAGGTCTCATGTGACCCCGTGGAGGGCCAGGTGCAAAGTCCTGTAACTGTCCTGTCGCTGCTGCAGGGACACCTCGCCCTGCGAGGGGACGCCCTGGGCAGGTCAGTGGGGCCTAGGCTGACAGATCGAGGCCAAAGTGAGGTAAGTGGTCGGATTCCTCTGGAAGCTAGTCCTTCCGCAAAATGGCCTTCCAAATTTAAACTATAGAACGTTCTCTACAAAGTTTTGCTATAAAGTCATTGCAGATGCATTTGAATGATTTTTAGTTGTCTTTTATTAAAAAAAGAAATTAGTTACAAAAATCTTTGTTCCAAATAGATACTATGTATCTTACAAATGTTTTTGCTTAGTTTTAAGGATTACTGTAGAAATGATTTCTAATATAAATAAGTGATTATTTCTTCCTCAGCTGATTTTGTAGTGTACCAGTTACAAAAACTAAGTGAAAAATTTGTACCATTTAGGAAAAAAAAGTGTTACCTTTATGTAGTGTTGCTTGAATAACAACAAATAAAACCACTTAGGATTATAGTTTTTACACTGGTGGTGGAACCTGTAAAACAGTGTAACATGCATTACATGTGCCGTTCTGACCTTCACATGCAACAACAAAGCTACTGATTAAAACGGGTTTTTTTTTTTTTTTTGCTAGTTTTTGCTACCGTTGAGTACATTTGTAAAATTTTTATTTTTAACGTTAAGTTCAATTAAAAGCTTTGAAGGCATACTGTTCAAAGTGAGAATAATTTAGAACAATGGCAACACTGCAGCCCAGAGCTGCTGGGGACCAGGCCAGACGTCCCAGCGACGTGAAGATGGAGGAGAGCCTTCCCGCGGGCTGCAGAGCACTGATCTGAAGTTCTGTGTACCTCAGAGGTTTTCAGGGAAAAGGGAAAATAACTAATTTCTTGTTGGCATCAACGATGTCTAAGTAAGCTGCAGTTGAATTACCTGGGTAAGTACAAAATTGACAATAATTCCATCTTTAAAACCAAATAACCATGAAGTATCTCATCAGCAGGAGGCTGCCTAAGGGGGAAACAAGTGTCTGCGTCTGGGTCACAGCAGCTCCTGGCCTGGCGTCAGACGGCCTGCAGGTGACATGTACGTCGTTCCCAAAGTAGGTCAGTTACCTCATGAGTGACACTTGAGTGATGCCATTTATGCCAGACCAGCAGCAGCTCCACCCCTAAGTAAGCAAACACTTGAGCTCTGCAGCCTGATGTGTAAGGTGCAAGACAGTTTTCGCACAGCTGGTCGCTCACGGGTGACGTTACCTGCTGTCAGTCCCTTGCTGGAGAGTGAGGGCTGGGTCCTTACCAGTAGCTACTCCTAAACGGAGCGGCTACTTTTTGTATATTTTCAACGAAGTCATTTACGTCTGTGACGAGGATGCCACCATTTTCAAAGATTTCTCTGGAGACCACAGGCTTTTCTGTAAAAAGAAAAAAATCGGTGAAAAATTCATCTACGCACAAAGTAGCAGAATCCCTTTAATTAAAAAAAACAAAAAACAAAAAAATCCACCCTCATGCATGTAAGGGGAATTCCAAAGCAGCCACTGCCCCGAGAGCGGGGAAGGGGAGGCTGCAAACCTGATAAGTGACAGCTAGTCACTCCTTAAGGCATCCTCAAAAGCCTGGAGCAGAAGGCTCCTAGCGAGACAGACCCCGTGCTGCCCCCCCCGCCTCGCCGCGTGCGGTGCCAGGACACGCCGGGTCTGAGCTTATTCGGCTGCCAACTGGGGCAGGTCCGCACGTTTTACGGTGTCCAGGGGCTCCCTGTGGAGGACGTTCTCGAGCGGCCCTACCACGGCGCCAGCTGGTTGGATTTACCTGTTAGGAAGACGGCAAACCTGGCGTGGACGTGCTGAACCTGCAGGCTTAGCAGGCACTTCAGGTGCTCGGTTTTTGCTGACGACCGAGAGTCACACTGGTGGTAGGGGAGCGGCTCGGTGATGTCCGCGCTCTGACACGACTTCAGGATCAGGCTCTTCCTGTGTGCGGTCGGGTCCACCCTGGAGGAGGCGCGCAGGCGCGCAGAGCAGGCCCGGCGTGGGGAAGGTACCTTCATTTTCAGTTTTATTCCTACACTTTCCCTAGACTTCGCTGCTGTCCCGCCGAGTTCCTGCACAACATCGCAGGCGCGCCTACTCCTCCTTAGGTAAAATACGGGGGCCTTGTCCCACAGCAGGGGCCCTACAGTCACCTGCCACCGTGTCCACCCCTGCCGCTTGGCAGGTGTTTCTGAGTAGTGGCCCTCCTCCTGCCTCGCCCCACAGCAGCGCCCCCAAACCTTACGCTCCCTTCAGAAGCTCTACACTTAACTGTTGGTCAGAGTCACCAATTTCTTGGAAAAAAAGTAAGAACAAGATTTAAACTGAGGTGGAAAAGAACAAGGAATTCTAGCTGTTACATGATTTTAATGAAATTGGTGACTGACCGTTTTTCCTTCCAGAGGAAAATGTTCCCGGGACTTCTCCCCCTCCGCCCTCGGTTCCGTCTCGTGCCAGCACTCGCGAGCCTGGCTGGAGGGAGACCCGCCCCGCACCTTCCCACAGCTGGTCACGAGCGCTAGGGACCCCCGAGCTTCCCTCCAGGCTTCATCCTGTGTGCGTGTAAAGGCTTAAGGTTGGCGCCATGCTGTACGGAGCTTTTACTTCTGTTACTGAGTAGACGTCTGGATGTGCTTCTACTGGTGTAAGCTCTGCGTGAGGTCGCTTTGCATCCCTTTAAAGGGCTGCGTTTCCGCTTAGCCCTGTGCTCGCCCAGAGGTGGCCCTGAGGCTGCTGCTGTCTTTACCGATCCCCAGCCCTGGCTATAAACGTCTCTAGAAACAGTGGTTTTTAAAAGCTAGGTTTTTTTTTGGTTTTAGTTTTAGATAAATTCTCCCCCACAAAGGTCAAAATAATATGGTGAGTTTTCTGAAAAGTTATTATTATCCAAGACTGGCACGCTCTGAAGAGCAGACTCGGGGCCAAGGGCGACAGAAGGCCGCGCTCCCCCGACCCAGGCACGCGGGGGCCGCCGCCTCCCCTTAGTCCTGAGGGCGACCCTTCCCCCCCCCCCGCCCCCAGGCGCTGCCTTGAGCCCCTCCCTCGCTGAGGGCGGCCGCGACCCTCGTCGCGACCCTCGTCCCGCCCGCACCGGCGCTCTAGGAGCCCTAGGAGCCCGAGCACCGAAGCAGGAGTGGCCGCCAGGTCGGGGAGGGGCCTGCCGCGTGGACGGCCAGTCTCCCGGCCCTCGCCCCTGTACTGCCCATGCCCGTGGGGCCCAAAGTGGTCCTGTGACTAATGTCCCCTCCTCTGTAGACCTCCCTGGGCCTCGCACCCCTGTCCCCCCGCAGCCAGCAGGCCTTTTCAGCCAAAGAACCAATCAAAACGCCGTGAAAACCCCACTCACACTTCTAAGAAGGCTCGCCTATTTACAGGCTACTGTTTAAGAGTGAAAATTAAGGATACACGCGTTTCATGCATCTTATAACTCTGGCAACTTAAAATATGAATAACTCAATTTTTAACAAACAGTAGAGACTGAACCGACGGACACTTCAGGGCTGCAGGGCCTGTGCTGCGCGGGCGCAGACAGTGCCTCAGACTCGCGGTTACGGTTACAACTCGCGCTTCCTCCACCGCAAGCCCTGCTTTAAGAACAAAACCCAGACGCCTGTCAACGGACCGACACACCGAGCGCAGCAGCCTCGCTCCGGGACACGCGGGGCGCCCTCCCCTGCCGAGAAGGCCTTACCTCACGTCTTCTCTCAGCTTCTTAGTTTCCCTGTAGTGAAGCAGCCACTTCCACCTCCCATTTCCATTTAGTTTCTCCAGGATTTTGACAATTTCCTTCAGTTGAACTACAGAATAAAATTAAGTTTGACAAAAGAAGATGTGTTTTAGAATTTGGGGCTTATCTGCTCACAGTCCCGTCATCGTTACTCGTGAGTAACAGTGCCCCCGTCTGCGTGTTTGCCACCACTGCCCCCCTCACAGCCGGGCAGGACCACGCCTGCTCACCCTCTGGCAGCAGGCGGCCGCACAGCGGAGCGCTGCCTGACGAGCAGTGACAGCTTCTAACGTACGAGATCATGCAGTTGGAACAAAACTAGGAGGTCCCGTTGCAACAGAAAAGCCAGGTCTAGGTTCCTAAACACAGAATCTACAAATGCTTTCCTCTCCAGTTTCCATGCAACGTTCATGCTTGTTCAGGGCTGTCCTCACCTCCCACCGTGTTCAGTTCTAATGAGCTATGCAGGCCGGGCAGATTCTGATTGTGTGTCAAGTGTCTGCCCTGTGCCCGAACATTCTTCCGTCAAGCTTGTTGCCCCAAAAGGACTTACATATGAGTGTTCAAGCAGATAACTGAAGACTTAGAGCCATTTTTTAGATTTCCACGACACTGACAAGATGGTAGGGGTGACGGCAACAGAAATGGAAAAGAGGGCTGATTCTAAACAAATAGGTAGTTGACTTGATTTGGCAAAGGAAGGAACTGAACATAGCCAGATCTCAGAATCAGTAGTTTAGCCACATTACTGAGAGGTTTGGTCGTGAAGGGAATCAGTTAAAACAAGAGGGTAAGAACGTGCCCGGTGGGAACCAGAATCAAGTCAGACTGTGTGCACGGCCGATGGCACCCTGTTCAGTAGGTGGTGACTGCTGTAATAATCATTTCTTTTTGATGAAATAATTTTTGGGTCACTGAGTGAGGAGAAATTTGACTAGATAATAAAGTTAAATAAAAGACTAACCTAAGGTTAAAGTTTCTAATATTGTGTCATCTGACACCACGAAGCCTCCCGTCCGCAGGAGCTCCTGGTGGGTGCCGTCGAGCACGTCCTCAGGGCTGTCCACTCCGGCGAAGACGACGCTGGGGAGATGCTTCAGCTTCAGCAAAGAGGGAATCTGGGAAACAGGAAAGGACACCCCAGTGAAGACAGGTTCAGTGGGTCACTTCTGTCCCTTTTATTCCAGATTCAGAAATAGCGGGAAACACCTTTACCCTTGATGACTGAGTGGGAATCCTCCCACACAGGAGGAATAAACTCTGTTCATTAGCAACGCTGCAGACTCATTAAAATCAGTTAATTACGAAGTGGTCTCTCCCGCTCCAGAGGCAGAGAAGGCGGGGCCCGGAGTTGGGCGGGTGGCCAGCTCAGCACCGCTCGCCCCGTCGCAGCCTGGCGCGGGTCAGTGCTCTGGGTTCCGGTCCCCTCGACGCAGGCTGGTGCCCGCCTGGCCCGTAGGTTACACCTTCTTGGGGCAAGCAATTACTTTTATTTAACCAACATGTAAATATGGCAACAAAGAGTTAAGAAAATTTTCACAAATCCTTGTAAAGCAAGATTTGTTACTGTTAGGCAAGAGATGCAGATTCGTATTTCAGGCGAGGAAACTCACCGCTATGTCTCTTCACTGAACTTCTCCATTACTTTCTATGAGAACTAACCCTGAGACATAATATGCCCCGTAAATACCTTGGTAAATGACAACAGAGTATCACCTCGACCCCACTGCCTTCCCCCTAGACTCAGTGCAATTGTGGTTTAACTTACTCCCTAAATAAAAAGGCAGTGATGAGTCTGAAAACTAGAACGTAAGATGCCCGGACACGCTTCTTTGCAAGAAAGTGGCTCGCAAACCTACCTGGTGCAAGTGCGACGCTATGTCCTCATTTCTGATGATGACCATCAGCGTGTCCTCCTCTCTGCGAGGAGCCTGGCAGAACCGCTGAGGGTCTGCTTCCACGTGGCCCCCTTTCCTCAGGATGTTCTGAAAGAGTTACAAACAGCCGTCACTACACGACGGATACTGCGCACAACTACTTGAAGGTTTACTGAAAACCTCAGAGGCGCACGCTGTTCACTGAGTTACATCCCAAAGGCAACATCAATGGTAGCCTGGCTCCTCATTGGATGAGCTTGGACCTAAACGCCCCCTGGGTATCACTGACACTGGGCTTTCCAAGTTTATTTCAGAGGCAAAGCACTTGATGAGCCCTTCATGTCCACAAGGGCTGAGTCTTCTGAAACATGAGACTCGTACACACACAAGTTTCACCCTCTTCAAGGGAATCACCCTGGGGAGGCAGACACTACTCTGAAAATGCCACCTCCGGTCATGACGTTCCTAGAGCTCCTGACAATACCCATGATGCCTCTGCACGGCTTCGAGTGCCATGAACACGGGCTCCTTCTGGAGAAGCCAGCAGTCCCCCGGATCCGGGCGTCTCTCTTCTCTGGAAAAGAGTGGGAGACGTGCGCGATGCTGCCGGGCTTTCGCGTGCTGCTGCAACGCAGTCTCCCGTCCCCTCGCACAGGACCGCTCTGCAGTGAGACGCCCGGGAGGGTGAGCCCATGTAATTCCAGAGGTCCCTTAACCTCCAACTTTGTCGTGACTTTGACGTTGTTTCCATGTAAAGGATTCTGGAGGTTTACCAAAAACATTGTCCGAGCATCCCTTCTTGTTTCCTTTATGAAAATAAGGTGTTACTTTGGTCTCCCCTGGATCTCAAAACAACTAAAAGTTTGACTATTTCAATTCTTCACTCAAAATGTACAGCAATGTCTTTTCACAGACATCCCTACAGGTAAGATTTCTTTTAACGAAGAGCCCACTAAAATATCTAAATATAAATCCTCACTTATTTTACTAAGAAACTATTTGAATAATACATTTTCTGTTATGTTGAACATTTTCATCAGATCTGTGGAATTCTGGGCTATTCTGTCACGTGCTGTATTTGGACAGTAATAAGCTGTCTTCCGAGAAACGGGGGCCTGACACCCTGGCACTAGCGAATGCTTCCGGGCTCCAGGGCAGAAGCACTCTCCACAACAGCTTTCTGAGCTTCTCCAAGCACTTTGCTCTTGACCACACTTAACTCTCAAATTTATAATGTGTCTACTTTGTCACTTGAAGGTCGGTTTTAACCTTTGCACAAAATCTGTTATTTTTTGTTGTACGTAGAGGCTACATGATGGACTGAAAGCCATTTAATGCTCTATTTTTCCAGCTACACCGCTCACTGAAATGGCGTGGGACTGTAGCAGAGACAACAGGAGGCGGAGGGCGTGGGGGGCGCCAGATCTGGCAACTGTGAAGAACCATGGACAATGAAAGGGTCCCTGACGGGGAAAAACCAGTTATACAGAAGGTTGGGTTCCGCAGATTTGGAAAAAATGAAATAAAAATCCTATTTAAATGGCACAGCAGGAAGCACTGGCCACCCTGCAGGAGGCTACACTGAAGGCCTGAAGCTAAGGCCTGCCCTCCCCATTTCCCCAGTCTGTGCTCTGCCTCCCAGCGCAGGTCCCCCTCTTAATGCAAACACGTCACCTTTCAGAAGTACTTCTCAGTGCCTCCCACCACCTGCAGCCTCTCCGCGCCCCTCCTCCCCGCCCAACTTGGTTCCCATGACCACGCTGCACCCCAGGCGCTGCCCGGCCCTGAGGACCCGCCCTGGGGTCACTGACAGCTGCGGACGCTTCCCGCTCCTCGGAGGCTCAGCACTGACGGGTTTATCACTGGACACCCCCACCACAGGCCAGACGCCCTAGGCTCAACACAGGACTTAGCAGGGCCGTGGGCCTGGGTGAACTGTCTGAAACAAACCTAGCCAAGCCTTCAGAACCGAGTCTTCCTGGCCCAGCTGCCCACACCTGGGACAAGAGCATCAGTTCCCTGAGAAAACATCCCTCAGCCCCCAAACCAGGCCCCCTGCCCTCAAAACAACGCTGACTCGCCTGCACCGCTGTTGTACGTCTGTGTGTCTGTTTCTTTTATCGTGTTTCTCTTGGCTTGTTAGACCCGATGGATCAGGACAGAAAGGCAACAGGCTCCAACACAGACACAGAGAAGGACCCTGTTGTCTGGGCCGGCACCTGCTGTGAGGGGGGCCTGAGGGAG
This sequence comes from Camelus ferus, assembly GCF_009834535.1. Taxonomy (NCBI): domain Eukaryota; kingdom Metazoa; phylum Chordata; class Mammalia; order Artiodactyla; family Camelidae; genus Camelus; species Camelus ferus. Next base: position 3,143,065 of record NC_045730.1, on the reverse strand, counting down.
GTGCCGGTCTGCGGGGAAGAGGGGCTGGCAGGGCCAGGGCTGAGCTGCAGGCGGGGAGTGTGACTGCACATGGGGTGCAGGACTGAGCCCCCTGCCCGGCAGCCAGAGACGGAGCGGCGGCTTCGGCACAGAAGGATGAGCCTGGTGGTGGTGGGCTGCACGGGAGACTGTTTGTTTAATGGAGGTACTGGGGATGGAGCCCAGGACCTCATGCAAACTAAACACGCGCTCTACCACTGGGCTATACGCACCCACTGCCCCGCCCTGTTTTTGAAACGGAAACAGATGTTGTGTGTGTGCGAACGGACACATATGGCTACTTCCTGGTCCTGCCCGCTGGGAGGACGCGGACACAGTGACACCAGCGGCACGGAGCTCACCCAGTGCCCTGACCCTGATGCCAAGTGCTGTTCTCCACTAACAAGAATCCCAGCTCCTTGGAGAAACGGCGGACTTCAAGGCTGGGGCAGGGGACACGTGGGCTGAGCCTGCAACACCACACGGCACCTCAAAGGGAGACGTGTCCGAAGAATTACAGGCACTTCCCACCAGGACACAAGCAGCCAGCTTACAGGGACTCCCAGGGCAGGGTCTGGGACAATCGGAGCAGGAGGAGGAACAATGAAGGGCCAGGTGGTAACTGAGTCGGGTAAGAGGGAACCCCGGTCCAGGCCGAGAGAAGTAAGTGGATAAATAAACAAGAGGAAGAGGAGGGAAAGCAACGAGCACGTGTGCGAAGAACAAGGGCGTCAGTGTCCCCCCTTGGCACCCGTCACAGTCGTTACCTCATCCGGGCAAGTGTCTCTCACGGGAGTCACACCCGCAGAGTGAATGGCGGCCAGTGAACAACCTGAGGAGCAGGGTATTTACATCCCCCCAGGAGCCCCACTTACTAACAAGGACAACACGCTGACGAGTTAACTCTGCGCTTAAGCAAGTGAAGAGTGAGCACGCCGGGAATGGGCCAGGGCACCATGTGTCCCTCCCGACGTGCAGCGCTCAGAACACATCCCACCTGGTCTCCTCGCGGAGAGTGTGTGAACCACCAGGAAACGAGGGACAACGGCACGCCCCTCAAGCACCTGGCCTCGGTCTTGCAAAACACTGGGAGTGACAGCGGCGCCACTGCAGACTGACAGACACGACAAGCAAGGACCTGAGAGGCTGCACGTGGGGCTGCAGGTGCTCAGTGCGACGTTCAGGTGGTGTCAGGGTCATGCGGGCGAGTCTGCACACTCAGCCCCCACACACTCGCGTGGTGGCTCCCCGGGTGGCAGACACCCTGTCGGCCTCAATCCGAGGGCACCCGTGTCTGCAGCACACAGTCAACTGGTTCAGAAATGTTAACAGCAGGGCATCTGGGCAATGGGCACTGTTTCGGCAACCTTCAGGTAAACTGAAAATAAAGTTTTTAACAAAGAATGCTGTCTTTTCCCAAAATACAAGAGAAATTCTGAGACGATAAAGTGAGACATTCTGGCTCCTACTAACTAAGGGTTTCACCACAGTTCCATCACTTAGATTTAAGGACCACGTTCACCAGAACATCAGTTATCCTACATACAAAGAAAAAAAAATCCAAAACCAAAACAGGTCCCTCTCAACTATACACACTAATGGAGGAACACAGGCAGTGATTTTTTAGAAATCTGAATTTTAGCTTTGGACTATGTTTGTGTTTACGTTTGAGTATGTCTACCCTGGCACTGTTCTGTGACAGTCAGTCACTGCGCTAATTCTGGAAAACAGCACACATCTTTAAACACAGGACAAATGGCCGATCCCTGAGGCCTAACATCTTGCGTGCAGTGAAGGACTGAGCTGTGGAGCTCACAGACCCCTTCACATCACGGCCACTTGCTGAGCCCAAGAAAGCTGCATGACATAAACAAACCAAGTTAGATGCAGTCAGAATAGAGTGAACGCTAAGAAAGCGCTGGCACTTTACCTTCGTTCGCACAAAGAATGCCCTGTCCTCCGTCTCGACAAGGTGGAAGAGGAAGGTGCTCGTGCAGGCCTCCTTCACCACCCTCTCCAGTTTGACGCGCAGACTGGTGCACAGGTCCGAGACCATGTCCTCGTAGGAGGCCGGCCTCGCCGGGGAGGGGCCTGGCTCGCAGGGCGCGGCCTCCCCAGGAGCACCGGCCGGCCCCTTGTCTGGGAGGGCGGCCTGGTGGCTGTTGGCCATCACCTTGTTGAACTCGGCGTATTCGCTGAGGATGAGGGAAATGTCACTCCGGGACTCTTTCAGAGTGCTGTTGTATCTCAGTTTGTTGAGGTGGAAAGAAACAGTCTGGCTTCTGTCTGAGTTCCTCAGACGATTTCTACTGTAGCCGCACCTCTCATTCCAGGAGGGACGGCTCCCATGGCCAGGTGTGTGGCCCCTCGCCTGCTGACTCTGGTGTCTGGTGTCCTTGCGCACGACTGTCACCACAAGGGGACTCCTGCTCCGGGAGGCAGGGTGCCCCAGGGGATCGGGGGCTGTGGTCAAAGGGAAGGCCCCGGCGGCAGCTGGGAGAGGGGGCTCCTTTGGAAAAACGGTGGTGGCAGGGGCGGAAAGCCAAGAACCTCCACCCTTCACAATCTGATTTAGCTTATATGCAAAGCGCAGATACTCCAGATCCAGAGTGTTCTGGGTGAGGCTGTCTGCCGCCTGCCCAGCATCCGTCCAGAGGCTCAGCGGGCCCCACGTCGCCCAGATGCTGGGCTGCCCCCTCAGGCTGGGCAATGTTCTCGAGGCTTCCTTGTGCTCCTTAGTCACAGTGAAGTTGGCGTAGGACCTGGGCACCCCGCAGAGATCTCGGATCTGGACGTAACAGGGCACACGCACGTCTTCTTTCTTTAGCCCAAGGGGCCAGCTCCTGGGAGGGACGCAGGCCTGCAGCCCAGGGGCCTGGCCAGAGCAGCCCCAGCCATCACCACCGCTGCTGTTCAGGCTCCGGAAAGTGTCAGAATCGCCTTTTGAAGCACCTTCTTTTTTCTTGGAGTGACTACGCCGCGAAGCACAGGAGTCTTCCGTGTCTGATTTGGGGTTTCCACAGTCACCAAGAAAGTCCTGATCCGAGTCTCCGGAGAGCGGTTCATAATGGATGGCACAACTCACCCCGATATCCACGCCTCCGCCCAGGGCCTCAGACTCCCCCTTGGCCCCAAGCCCCTCGCCCGCGGTCTCATTTTCTGTCTGCTCTTCAGAGACCCCACACACAAGAGGGGCACGAGATTTGGGAACAAAGGACGCAGATGGCTCTTCACTGCTATTCTCACCGGTTACCGCCGTTGTCCGGTAGGAATTGGTGCGTAAATACAAGGGGAGAAGCCCACCACTTGGCAGGCCCTGCGTCTCACACGTGGCCCTGTCCTGCAGCGCGCAGGCGGGCCTCTGCCTGCCTTCTGGAGGGGCGGCGGTACTCAGCTGAGCGCCCACGCTGCCCAGGTGGCTGGCTCTTCCATGTAACTGACCTTCAGTGTCATTATTCTTGAGCAAACTGGCCATTCTGATGACGGAGATTTCCTCAGTTTGAAACCCTGTCTCCACGTTTAAGGGGCCTGGACAGTAGGCTACTGCGGCGCTGTCCGAGGACAGGGTGGGCCTGGGCACCTCCGCACGCACACGGGCCAGGGCAACGCTGGCTGTAGCAGCTGGGCTGGAGCTCAAGGACTTAGCTGGCAGGTAAGAGCCTGCATCTGATTTCAGATCGCTGAGCACGAGCTGCTCCTTACCACTCTTCAGGCCGGCCTGCTGTCTTAGTGACACACTCACACCACTTGGGGCGGAAAGAAATGTGTCAGGGAAAGACTTACTGTCCGTCATCTTTCTGGGGCTGGCTGGAGGCTCACCGGTCCCTAGGACAAGATGGCACAGGTCGGCGTCTCTGCTGTCTGTGCTCACTGGCTGCAGTGGAGTTCCCGATGTTGCCAGGGTTTCTGGAGAATCTCCGTATTTGGCAGCAGAAGCAGGCTGGCTTAACTCCGCATCACAGAATGGCACCTTTTCTGAGAATGAGAAACCCTCACCACACTCAGCTGGGACCGCTTTCTCAGTTACTTGACCAGGAAGGGTTAAATACCTATCTTCTCTTCCGGGGCGATTTCTGAACGTGGGAGGCGTCTCAGCAGAGAGCTGCACCTGCTGCGCCTGAGTTATGTCACCTTGTCCCACTGGATGGGTCGGACCAACAAAGAAATTTTCTTTTCCTGTTGTGGCCAAGTCCACTGACTTCATCTGGGAGAACTTGTCACTTTTCCTACACTGTGTGTCAGAGAGTTTTAAACCACCCGGGGACACGGCCCGAGCTGGCTGTGCGGCTTCACCTGGTGCCTGGGGGTCAGGACTAGAAGCTGGTGACACTTCTTCGATGAAGGGAGCGAAGGGGAAGTCTGAGGCCGCGTGAACCTCCTCTGCAACCCCAAGGGCACACGTTTCTTTAGAAAGTAGCAGAGTCACTGTGGGTAGGTTGTCACCTCTCTCCTCCTCTTCCAGTGGTCCCGCTGACGTATTACCAGCAGAACCCCCGTCTCCTGGCCCAGTTACTTCTTCCTCCGGCTCCTGAAGCTTGAAGCCGGGTAACGGGGCCACCCGCCCTCCTCCTGTTCCACCAGTGGGCACCTCTGTGTGGCTCATGGGCGGTGACACTGCGAGAGTCAGGTCAAGGTCGGAGTCTTCCTCGGACAACTCGAGGCTGACCTCCTCTCTCTTCGTGGGTAGACTGGTTTGCTGGGTAAGTGCTGAATTATATGATCCAGATCCCCTGTTGTCACTGGTTAGACCACTCCTGTCTCCCTTGGGTTCCGAAGAGCCGTCCGCTGCACTCCTCACTGACGGGACGCGGCCGAGGGGATGCTTTCTCCCCGAGGGGGCGGGGGCTGACGAGGAGGCTATGTCTTCAACCTGGGACGGCTCTATGATCTCTTCTGAAGAGATGCTCAAGAGACTCTGAGTCTGCAGGAGAAATTCTTGAGACAGTTTCATTTCCTCTCTGGGTAACGAACAATTAGAACTTTTAACTAATGATAATGCCACTGAGTTATCAGGGGGCGATGGTGAGCCTGGAACAGTCTGCTCCTTCGGTAATGAACACATTTCTTTAGCAAGTGTCTCTCCATTTACTGAGGGTGCACAAAGGTGCTTAGCGCCTTTCTGTCCTGGCGCGGCTAGAGAGGGGAGGGCCCTAACACTCTGCGTGTGTGCCTTTTCAAATGCGGACGCAGGATGTGGAAGACTCGAAGCAGGTGATACTTGCTTCATCAGCTCCACGTTCAAGGCTGTGGCTTTCTCAGGCCTGCTTACAACCTCTGTCTGCACCGGCACATAGGCACTTTTTTCAAAAGTGAGAGTAACTGGCTCCAGATTGATCATCACACACCCCGTGTCATCCCCCCTTCCCGCCGAAGGCTGGCGCTCTTTGTTTACGAAGCTGGCATGCTGGGCAAGGCCCTGCAGAGCACTTGCTTCTGCCTGCACTGCTGCGTGAAAAACATCAACCTCGCCCTGAAGGGTGCCGTACACAGACTGCTGACAGATCACTGGTGGACTGCTGGCCCCATCACACGTCTTGGCGAACATGGTCTGTGTGACAGCGTCGTTGTACGAAGTTACTCGTGTGCTATCAAGTGGCTCAAAGGCTTTCTCTTCACCAGGAATCGAGGGTCCATTAGTCTGGGAGCCTCCGATGCCAGAAAGCACGAGATCAGAAGTCTCTACTTTCTCTGATGTCTCTTGCTTGGCTTTTCCTGCACTTATCTGAAATAATAAAAACAAAATAATTAAGAATCAAGCGTCAAATAGTTTTTTTAAAAACACTCACATATGTGAAGAACAGAAGAGACAAAGGTCAATTTTAGTTTGCTGTGTTCTTCTGAATCTTCACAGGGTAGAGATGAGGCAAAGCCCTCTCTTTTAGGTCCGTGTCAAACACCCCACAAACAGGAATTTGTTTTCTTTCAATACACACACAGGTGAGAGCTCAAAAACTTCCCTGATTGCACAGAACCTCCTCTTTTTTTAAATGGAATTTTGGGAAGACAAGTGACCAGACCATGGACAATTTAAGGACTTCCAAATGCAGCCCTGTTTGTTAAATAGCACCACTTAACTCAGGAATGCAGCACTAGAGGAAGAACCGCTCAATTAATTTTGTTTGTCAGTAAGATTAAATTAATTTTTAAAGCAAAGAATAACTTACTTTTAACACCAGCTTTCAGTTAGACAATAAACACACCGTCACCTGGCACTCTCCCATGAGGAAACAGCAATCTCTCTCTCGTACTCAGAACACACTGATTAGCAGCTTTCCCAAGGTGTCAATCTCCATTCTGGTAAATAAAGGTCCCTTAAGCCCTGAGCTACCTTTTTTGCTTCTAACTGGAGAGAGTCTCTCTCTCATTATAATGCTTTCCAATTTGACAGAGCAATAGAGAACACAGTGTGGTTTGCAGGAATAAACTAAACCAAAGGGACTGAAGGATTTAGGGTAAACATTAAAAGAAGCCCCTGTGACCCTCCCCATCTCACTGTGGCCGATGAAGCCGGGCCACAGTGAAATCCAGGTGGTAATAACTTTGACATGTTTATAGTGATATGTTTTTTTAATCATAAGCGAAGTCTGGGCATTTGAAAAAGAACTGCTAAATGAAACAGCTGACTGAAGGCAACACGCCCCTGGTTTCTAACACTTACTGTGCTGGAGTCCTCTTCTCACCTATGTTCCCAGAGAGTAAAGGAGTGGAGCAGACCTGTACATGCACCTGTACAACACAGGCATGGCGTCCAAGAAGATTACGGGGGAACATTTGTAAATAGACGCTACGGGAAGTGTTGGGTGCATGAATTTTAATATTCTGCCTTCTACTTCTTAATACTCTTCTATGTTTGCAAAAAATCATTCCTAACATCCTAAAGTAAAATTAGCACTGGTGATGGTTAATATACATAACATACATACATACATTTCTTACTTCATAAGAAACCAGTAAGTACATAGGGAATAACTGGAGTCTGCCTAACCAAACTACAGAAGTTTTCTTACTCTAAACCAGTGACTCTTTACTGGATTTTATGTGTCTCTTTGAGAATAAGATGAAATTTATGGACCCCATCCTCGGAGAACCCCACTCCCCACATAACATATACAGATGTGTACACATGTGAACACAACACATGTAGGTACACATACCACACACACACACAGAATGCGGCACTGGGAGACCTCCAGGTTGTCCAGGTTCGAATCTTGGCCTGACGGCTCACTCCCTGTGTGACTTCAGGCCCTTCTGTGCTGCTCCGCCCTCAGTCTCCTCATCTACAAGGTGGGGAGACACGGTCCTTACCCCCTCCAGCTGTGTGGGATTCACTGATGACTGTGAGCAAAGCGCTCAGACCGCCCTCTGGCCCCGAGCACGCAGCTCTTCGCTCGATGAAGAGGAGCAGCTGGGGACACTCACAGACCCTCCGAGGCTCACCCTCGCACCTCCACGTTGGCCCAGGTAGAGACTCAGTGTTGACACAGGTCCTGCAGGCACCTGAACCCACGCAAAATTATCCTGGAATAAACCTGGGCTGAAAGCTTAAAAAGGCAGGTATTCTGTCAACCCATTTACTTAATATTTTGATTTAGCTTTGATTATCTGGCCTGGCTGAAGATCAGCTGAGAACAGTGGAATGAAACAAAGTGTATTTTCCACATGCACAAACAGTTACCTGCAGACCTGTGAAAAGTATGGTACTTTATTTACTGTCCCAGTATTTTCTTTTAAAAATAATTTTAATATATTCAATTTTAGTTTACTTTAAGGTTTGCTGAAGATTTTTGATGTTTGTATTAGCACACGTGATCCGTAAACACCACTCGAGGCAGGACGTAACAGGCAGTATCCACCTCTTTTAAAAGGCAGTAAGCGCAGCTGAGCGCTGGAGTCAGAAGCCTTCACTCGGCCAGAGACCCGCCTCCCGCCGGGAAACCGAGGCCTTGTTTAGAATGTGATTTTACATATTAAAAAAATTTTCTTCAAAACTACTACCAGCATTTACAGCATTCAGGGTTACTTACCTCACCGTTACTAGAATAGATGTAATTCTGGCTTTCTGGGGTCTCCAGATGACCCTCTGTCACAAAAACTTCTTTCTGTTCGCTCTGCAGCCAGAGCTCCAAGCCCCTCGTGGGTGGCGGTCTCACGAAAGGAAGCAGGGAGTGCGTGTCGGGGAAGGATGCCTCGGCAGCACAACCCCCGGGAGCCCCCCTCGCCTCCGACAGAGGGTCCGCAGGGCACCTGTCCACGCAGGAGGGCTCCTCGACTTCACTGAATTCAAACGAGTCTAACGTGCTGTTTATAGACACGTATTTTGCTGGGTTGCTGTGCTCTACTACTTTTCGGGACGATCGTATGACCTTGTTTTGATTGCTGTAAAACAGAGCTACCCACATGTGAAGTAAAAGCTTCACTTCTTCCACGTTATCAGGCAAGTCAGTATTCCAGGGCCTGAGATTTTAAAGAAAGAACAAAAATCACTAAAAATGATTATTTTAGTTGATTGTCTCATCAGAGGCAAATGCCTTCATTCAATGTTAGGTTTTGTATTCATTTTATATTTTACAAATTACATTAACGTGAAACAATGAGTAAGATAAAAATGAAGTAGATTTAACAAATAATTACAATGAGTATAATTCATTCTTTGACAGAGAAAGGAACTGAAAACCAGAACTTTAAAAGTGATTTCTTTTTAATCATAACACCCCTAAGCCGTATGACCGTGATCAGAACACTGGCTCCCCACTCCGCCCAGGACGTCTCTTGTGTTCCACGCAAACTCTCTGGACACAGCACACATGTTAAGTGAATCAGGGTTCCAGCAGCTTTCCAAACCCTCATCTCCTTGCTTCTGCCATTTAAATATGACACTTCAAAGACTCACGGACATCTCAAAACGGAAAGTTGTTCATAAGGCTAAAGTCATCTCCCAAAAGTTCTCCATGTGATCACTAACAGACAGTGGCAAAACCAGCCTCGTATTCCTTTGTTTGTTTGTTTCTTTATTTTAATGGGGGAAGGTAATTTTAGGTTCATTTTTTTAAACCGAGGTCCTGGGGACTGAACCCAGGACCTCGTGCATGCTAAGCAGGCACTCTACCACTGAGCCACACTCTCTACCCTCAGCCTCATATTCTCAACCGTCAGTAAACACGACTGCCTTGTATTATTACAAGCTGCTGGACTTCACTCACACACACACACACACACTGCTGTCTCCCTCCCTGAAGTCTGTCACAAGTAGCCCTTCTCACTGCCTTTACCGTCATGCCCACTCACCCATGCAACGCTCTTACTACAGTCTTCTCCAGTGGGTTGTTGGTGTATTTGCTGTCTAAGCTGAACACATAATCTGTTTCACACTTGAAAGTGACCTTAAAGGAGCCGTCGCAGCTGAACACGGTGTGAGAGCAGGAGAAGTCTTTCAGGCTGGAGGGCAGCAGTCTGCCCCTGTGCCTGAGCGCCGGGTCCTCGGACAGCTTCTGCAGCGGGGAGGTGCTCTGCTGATGCCGAAATGGCATCACCTTCCCCACGGGGGTTCCCGCTTCGGGGCCTTTTGTGCCATTCTTGGCAAAGGCAGGGCCTGGTGCCCCTCTCTGCTGCAGGTGCCTCTTTGAATGTTCTGCAAGGAGCAGGGCGTAGGAATGCTCCACAGCAACAAAAGAGCTCTGGCTTGAGTCGGAACTCTCCAGCGTTTCCTCGGGAAGTGCCGACCGGGCTTCTGCGGGGGCCTGACTGCCAGGCACCAGGCTCCCTTCCTCCTGGTTGACTGCGGGGTCCGGCGTCGGGCTGCTCTCCTTATCAGGAGAGGACTTAAGTAATGGTCCACCTTTTGGACTTCTAACTCCTCTGTGATATTCATGGTCCGATGTACCGTGCAAAGAATGTTCTTTAGAAAGCAAAGCATCATTCTGTGGCAATTCAGGGGAGCAGTGAAAGAGTCTGGGCTCAGGTGACACTGTGGAAGAGGTAGCAGCACGCAGTGCCAGATCAGCCAACATGTTCAGGGCCTGAGAGTCACAGCTGACAAGGGAGGTTTCAGGTGGGGCTTTCTGAGCCACTGTGATATTTTCTGGTTGAGCTGTATTTATGGTAAGAACATGCTCCTGACCATCTGAAATTTCTGATTGAAGCTGTGAGGCAGTTTCTCCTTTGGCTTCAGTATAAAAGAAAAAAAAAAAAGAAACATAACATTTGATTTCCATAGAATTAATTCTTTGTCCTATTACTATGGCTTGGTGAAAATCAACATTAAGTCAATATATTTAAAAAATCGATTATGTTGCATAAATTGTATACTAAAATTTTGCTATCAGACTGAGGTCTCTTCCAACTCTCAGATGCATTATAACGTATTTACCAGAGGAACAAGTCTTAAGGATTGTGCATGTTAATTTAAAAAGAAATCACACTTCAAAAATGCATGTACTGAACTACACACAAGGCATACAACTCAGCTAAAGAAATACAGAGAAAAAAACAAAAACAAGTAAGGAAAATGAGCGTCCTGCCCTCAGAGAGCTTACAATCTAGTAAAAAGAATGTCTAAGTTTGAAACGTATACTGTAGTAGGTTAACATACTTATCTTAGAATCATTTTCCTTAACATGTTATTAGAGAAATCACCTAAATTCAAAATAGAGATGATTTTTAATCATCATGTTTAACCATTTTAAACATCAGCTAAACCATGTTTAGTTATAATGTGTAATTGATATGAATAAAAAAAGTCATGAATATTCAAAACTGCCAATTAATTTCAAGTTTTAAAACTAGTTTCTGCACTGAAAACATTTCCTCTCTATTTACAAAACAGCAAATCTCCTCACTTACTGATAATCAGACACACCCATCTGCCTCTAATTTGGAGAACTGGCGTTCTCAGGACACTGACTCAGCCTTCCTCACTGCGGTCCTCATGAAGGACAAAGTTCACAGCAATACGAGGCATAAGTCCCTGCAGCAGGTGGACGGATGGACAGAAAAGCAACTGTGCTCCTCTTTGTAATTCACAGCAGCAGGTCTGAAATGAACTACTGCCCTGTCTGCAAAGGCCAATAACAATACATTTATAGAGGAGAAGGCACTCTGGCCTATGAGATCATCTGGCAGAGTGAGAAGAGTATGTGTATGGTGAGCAGGGTACAATTAATCAACCACTGCCCGGTTTTTATTTAAAAACAGCCAAGTCCAAAGGGGAAGGTGGGAGAAACTGACCCAAAGAATGAAGTCTCATGACCCCCGTCAGGTTGACTATAAACACAAATTTAACTTTAGGATCTAACGTGTCTGCCGACATGAAGTTCATTCTGTCCTTCTTACCACCACGGCTCTCACACTGAGTATCACTGTGAGCAAGGTCTAACATAGAGAACGTGGCACTGAATCAAGAAAAAGGGTTCATTTTAATAAATGTGTGTCATCTCAGGCAAATCGACTTGTTAGAGATTTTCAACCAATTAAAAATACAATACCAATGATCTCTTTTAAGAAATACAGATAAGACAATGCCAAATGAATTATACAAAAATATTAAAAGTTCAGTAAATAAAAACAATATTAAAATCTTTAAAAAGGATAGAACACTATTAGTTTCAGTGAACAAAATGTGCCTCCTTGAACTAGGACATTTCAAGTATAAGAAATAAAACAGATTAGTATGGGGATTAAGAAATAGAAGAAACATTAAGAGACTATTTTGAAGGTGGTAATTCTAAAACTATAATTTGGAACTTGGCTGCACAATATATACAGACATTTGCAACACAATCTGAAACACACATTCTGAAAACGTTTCATTTTTCTGGGCTCACTTTTTTGCCAATGCCCAATTGCATATCTCCTCCCACTAATCGATTAGTCTACAAATACCGGAAAGCCAATTCAAAGAGCTCAAATGACAAGGCATTATGGACAATCAACGCTCATGAAGTTGACAAATTAATTGGAAAGACAGGACCAAGATAAACTAAATGACTGGAAAGATGTATGAATTTAATTCCATAATGTTCTAAAAAACCCAAAAGGAAACAGAAGGAAAGAGAGATGTGTGCAGATCAGAGGATGAGGAAGGCCTCCGCGCGGACTTTGCCGAGCAGACCCTGGACTGGGAGAGGGTCCTGCACAGGAATGAAAGCAGGCGTAACGTGTGCTCGGTGGCACCGAGTGCCTGGCAGGGAAGGGATGTGCTGGGAAATGGCAGGAGAGAAAGGGGGACGCATGGGCGCCCACACCTGGTCCGGGTGCCAGAACCGCAGCACCGCAGGCTGCAGATCGACACGGCTGGTGAGCTTTCAGAAAACCTGCAGTCACGAAACAGCACTAAAGAAACCGAAAACTAAAAACCAAGCTCATCCACAACAGCATCGCCCCAGTGAAGCAAGTTTCTTTCCCTGACTTCCACTACATTTGAGCTTTTTAAAAAACAATCAAAAGACAGGTAAGAGAGAAAGTATAATCAGAGAATTAGAATTCTAAATACAAAAGTATGAGGAAATAGAAGTTAAAAAAAAAACCAAATATAAAAACCCCACACTACAACCTAACAGGACTCAATAGCGAAGATACTGTAAGTTTTATAGGTTTTACAGCTTGGCAGAACCGCGCTAAACTCAGAGGGGAGATAAGAAGGGGCGTGGCGCTGGGAGAGGAGTGAAGTCCGTGGTGACAGGGAGCGTTCCAGGAAAGCGGTACACAGAACTAGAACAGTCAGTCGTCTGCTCAGATAACAAGACTTTATCATTAACTTCTGCAAAATTAGTTCGGTAAAACTGCTTTTAAAATTAATTTAATGCCTTTTAAAACCAGACACAGGATTCGGGATTACTGACTGCTTTGAACAACTGCCTTACGGTCCTCTCTGGACAAACAAGCTTACAACCGTCTCCTTTTCACAACTGATTATGGTCCAGGAAACACTGCCAGGTCCTACCTGCCTGTGCATTTAGTCATAAAAAAGGCCGTTTGTACTTTAACGCTGGTAAGCAGCTCTCTTGTTCAGGCCTTCTGCAAACTGGAGAGAAGGACTACCTGGCGAGGGCACTTTCCTCCCTCACCCCCCACGGAAGCTGGGCTCCTCGTGGCATGGGTGTCTGAACTAAAGACGGCAAGGCTGTGACAGGGGTCAACTGCTCTCGTACTGTTACACTATCTTGCATCTCAACTGCTCTACTGTGGTGTTTAAATTTACAGGAAGAGTATTTCTTACCAGGTTGCGGCTGCTTTCTGATTCTCGGATTCTGAGTGCCTCTCACTATATTTACCCTCTGTTTTTGTGGAGATTTCTTCACAGGTGGTTTAGCCCATGGAACAGTTTTGACTGGAGGTTTCTCTTGTTTCCTTGCCCGTTTAGCATCCGTTGCCACTGGAACATCTTTAGAAACGGGAGCGTCTTGGTTCTTCCTATCCAGTTTGGTTGTCTGTACAAACTGTGCGGTCAGCACTTCAGCACCTTAGGCAGAAAAGACACCGTATTTTAAAGGGTGGGCGCTCAGATATTTATCAGCATAGCTTCTCTTTTTCTTTCTTTTGTTTAAGGGTGGGTAACTTGAGTAACAGAATAAAATACAAAAGTTTGGGTATTTCATTAAAAGGTTTTTTTTAAAAACAAAGCAAGAGGTAAAAGTTCTCATATAAATACAGAAATATGAACTTGCTAAGTGTTGGTCTATATCCCTATCGGGTTTAGAAGAAAAATACCAGAGTAATAACTACAAAAACAAGGTATGACTTAATCTTTGCTGAGCGATGTGCAGGCAAGGATGGATGTGCTAGTTCACAGCACTGGGTGACAGTTCAATTCACTCAAAAGCGACACAGCTCCCATAAGGCCATGTGGTTAAAACTATAATCACACTGTAGACAAGAGGCGGTCGTTTGCAAAGAGCAATCTTACATATTTTACTTTACTACACCTAAATATCGAAGTCTTAATACCACTCGAAAAATCACCTTTTAAAAGAAGACAGAGGAAGGTACACGGAAGAAAGTCCTCATCTGACTTAATTTCCTATAAATCTACTCTAACTGCTCACTTCTCTTATGGAGTGTTCAGCTTTGCTTCTCACGGTGAAGGAAGGAAATAGCAAAAGGTGGAGGCACACAAGGAGAGAAATACTACCCGCTTATATCACACATGGGAAGTTTCAGTATTTTAAGAGCTAAAAAAAAATTTTAATAAATGCTTCCTTTGAAAACTTCTTCCCCATTGACTTTTCATAATTTCAGTTGTTCCTACCAAAAAATTTAGGCCCAAAGATGTATAACATAATCACACACATGAATGTTTGCAAATATTTCTCAATTATGTTAATACAGAAAACACGATACTAAACAGTTTAAGAAATTGTGATGGCTAACAGTGAAATGCAGAAAAGAGACCAATTTCATATCACTCTTGGGGGTGAGAGAAATCAGTGGTTTTTAAAAAAAGCTTTTAGAATCTCTTAATGTTGAACATTTCTTTGGGTCTAACTATTTTCCTCTCTACTGAATTATTAAAAGGCAATAAAGTATTATATATATATATATATATGTATATATATATTTTTTTGAGACTAAGACTGCTGATTCTACACAGTTACAATTTCTGAAATTTTTATAAAAAAAGGCAAAACATTAATCAAGAAGGAGAACAGTTAAGCCATGCCCAAGACCTCCAAATAAATAAATAAATAAATAAGTAAGTAAGTAAGTAAGTAAATAAGTAAATAAGTAAATAATAAGTAAATAAATACCCAATCACCGCTCCCCTCCGCACCCCCCCCCCGAAAAAGCTGAGATGATCCAAATCAGGGGAAGTGTAACATCTGCACAGGCAGGAAGGGAGCATCTCCCACAGCCTGGGTCTTGGGAGGAAAAGGGGAGACGAGAAGCCGCGGGTGACCCTGCAGGGGCCTCTCCGCTTATCTGCATTACTCAAAGCCGTGAAGCCGTGTTTCTCAAACCGCGTGCAATAACCCACGGGGGTCTGCACAACAAACTTAACGGGTTCCAACCAGAATTCCATCTTAAAGGGAACAGAAGATACCAGATTGTGTTCCACACAGTTAGGGTAGTTTTTGAAATTTCTGTTTCAGTGTGTATGAGTCTGTGCTGGACTACAACAGAAATCGTGTTTCTTAGAGTGGATGAAACTAAAAACATGTGAGAAACAGTGACAAACATGTATGTTCAATTATAGACAATTTATTTACTACCTCTCAGTAAAATGGTTCATCTGGAGAAGAAACCCAGTAAGGGCTGGCCTGGAATTTATAGTGAGTCACTGTGTTATACCGCCATTCTTTCCATCACCCTCCAAAACAGACACACAAGGCTTGTGCACACACGCACACACCCTTTCTCAAACTACAACTAGCCAGAAATAACTATTTGTTAAACCACAGTGTAAAACCTTAAATATCTAGAATCCTGGAGATCCACATAACTCCAACGTTTCTTCTTTAGGCACCAAAATTTCTAAATTCAAATACTATTGATAGAGTTGGCAAATATTCTCTGTGAAGGGCCAGACAGAATGTATTTTCAGTTCTGAAGGCCACGCAATCTCAGTCACAACCACTCAACTCTGCCAGCGACGTACAGAGGCAACAGGTAAATGCCTGAGGGACCCTCTGACCACAGTCTGCTGACCCCTTCTCTGAGGAGTCATAGCGCATTTGTTCCCAGTTTTAAATAAAATACACTACACACAATCTGAGATGATGCTAAGCCAGATGGTGTTCTTGTCTATGTCCGCTAGGGTGCGTCTGACTGTACATTAAATGGCTCTAGACGCTGACTCTCACTCAGTTTTTAGGGGCAACAAAACCGCTTGTGGAACTCTTTCAACATATGAGCCTCCAGGCCGCCGGGCACTTTTCCAGTGGGTCTGTAGTAGGATCCAGTGACCATTAATAAAACTCTGACATACAAAGGATTAGAAATTCTGCCCCAGACTGCTCTAGATTTGGAGGGTCCAGGCCTTTCCCCCTTTACACATGTTCGGGTTGTCAGCTACCACTTTCTGCTCTTTGCTGTTAGTGTGCCAGACTTAGAAGAGCCTCTTCTTCCGCTCAGATTTGTCCGAGGACAGCTCAGAAACTGGATGACCTTTTTTCTTAGAATGGCACGTGAATACTGATGGTTTGAGCAGTTTTACAAGTGAAACCCAAGTTTCTGTCCTATTCCTTGATTTTCACCTGTTATCCAGGTCAGCACCTCCCAGACTTCAGCCTACAGACCCATCCCCTGGACAGCAGCCCTGCGCGACCCGGCCGAGTCGGGGACAGACCGGCGCAGGGCACAGTGGTTGTCGTAACTGCTCGTTTGAGAATCGACACAGACCATGCTTACCTCTTTTCCTCTTCTGAGGAAACTGTCCTTTGACTAACTTGAGGGTCGTGGGAGAGTCGGGCCCCTTGTTGGCTCCAGCGGGGGTCCTTTTGGGGAGAGGGCGGCACAGGCTCACCCTTTTACTCGGCACCGCGCGCACCGCGCTCCCCTTTCTCTTGGGCTGAACTCTCAGACTCACCGCCGAACTTAACGGGACCAGAGCTCCCTGCCTTGCTTTAATGATCTCCTCAGAATTCTTTTCTGTCTCTGTTTCTTTTCTTACTTCTGCCTCTGAGTCATGAAATTCAGGATCTGGAGTCATAACTAGAGAAAATGCAGCATCACAAATTCCATCTGAGATACAAGGAGACTGAGGACGCTCTACCAATAAATCTAACGCAGTGGATACTTCCAAAATGTATGCATTAGGATCGGAAAAATAAGACTTCAACTGAGTGAAAGACTGTAACGGGCACTTTTCAGCGGGAGGAACCAAGTCAAAACCATTGGACGCTTTGCCAAAGAATGCAGTCTCTTTAACTCCGTCCTGAGACGCAGCAGTCAACGCAGGACTTCTTTTCACCTTGCATAATCCTCGGAAATTATGCTTGACTAATGTGTTTAGAGAGATTCCTTTTTCAGTAACTGATTTCTTTGCTTCTAGCAGGGCACAGTTAAGGGCAGGTAAAACAGGTGTCACCTTCAGTGAGATGTCATCTTCAACTTTCAAGTCTTTCAGCCCTAAAATATATATATACAGGTATTAAAAACCTGAAGTCCTTTTTTTTTAAAAAAAAATAGTAACATGCAGAAAAAACTGCTTTAGATTACAAAATTATGAGATGGTTAAATATAAGACAGCGTTTCAAATAGTAATCTAAATGGCAATGAACAGAAGACTTACGGCTGCATTTAATGAATGTATTATCATCTCCATACATAGAAAACACACACACAAAACCAAAAAAGAATCATTCAAATGGAATCAGCAGGCAAGACTGCAGAAGGCAGACCTGCCTTCAGCTCCGTCTCACCTGACCGGGGCTTAGGAAGAGCTCAACGCACCACTGGAGCAGCAGCACCAGCCTTCAGAACTGGCAGCTTTGCCGTTCTGTTCTCATTTGCTGCTTTTAAAATGTGTCTTATCTGTACCTTAAATAACTTACTTCAAATCCTCAAAAGGCAGACTTCCAGTTATAAGTAAGTAGGGATGTAATGCACAACATGATAAAACATAATCAACACTGCTGACATCACCTAGGAAGGTTGTTAAGAAAGTCAATCCTAAGAGTTCTCATCACAAAGAAGATTTTTTTTCTATTTCTTTAATTTTGAATCTTTATGAGAAGATGGATGCTCACTAAACTTACTGTAGCAATTGTTTCCTGACGTATGTAAGTCAAATCATTATGCTGTACACCTTAAACTTACACAGTGCTGTATGTTAACTATATCTCAGTAACACTGGAAGAAAAAAAAGTCACAGTGCAAACCAACTGAACTAGCAAAAGTGAAATCCTTAAGTAACCCCCAAGTCTCCTGGTAACTACTGGTGTATAGTTCATTATCTTCCCTAACAAATGAAATTGAAAAAAATTTTTTTATCTTAAGTAACAAGACTGACTAGTCTGTGTTTCCCTTCCTCCCCCGGCTCACTCTGTAACTGAAATGCTAATTTTTCAGCAAATCAATAACCTAAAGGAAAACAGTAAGGGGAAAAAGAGAAAAGGGCAGAAGTGGACTAATAAAAACCTAGAAAATGTAAGAGTTCTCAGTAATAAAAACCCACAGGCAATAGACCTTTGGTGCCTTCTAAACCCAAGTACAACTGAACACCATTCTTGTTAAAGAAAAAGAAACTGCAAAATCAAGAAACACCCAGCTGAGTGCATCTGTACTCGAGCAGGTGTCAGGATAAGGGAAAGAATGGAAAGGGCAAGAATAAACAGGAAAATGTGACCAGACATTAAAATAAAAATTCCTTGTTTTTGCGGTTCATTTAAACAGTAACAAGGAAAAATAAAATATAAAGAAGTTCTCATGTACTATACTAACAGTTTCCAATGAATTAGCATTCTTCTAAACAACTTCGTTATTTCAAGAACCTGGGAAGGCAGAACCCAGAATGACTTACAACAGATTATTATGAAATCTATGAAAAAGAACTTTTTAAGTGATTCTTTTTAATAGAATCACTCAATCTAAAACAAACAACCACAGCACTGAACCTCTAAATGACAGAAATAGAAAACGTCGCAATGAACCAGAGGAGGTCGAGAACACTAACACAGCACTCCAGTGTTTCTCCAAAGAGAAACCCTGTGCTGTTCGGCACCACACACGGCCACTGATGTTTCTTATGCGAGTGGTGGTAGACACTGAAAAACAAGAATAAAGGCAGAGCT
Organism: Camelus ferus; assembly: GCF_009834535.1. Classification (NCBI taxonomy): domain Eukaryota; kingdom Metazoa; phylum Chordata; class Mammalia; order Artiodactyla; family Camelidae; genus Camelus; species Camelus ferus. Next base: position 3,124,319 of record NC_045730.1, on the reverse strand, counting down.
CTGCCACACTGAGGGAGGCAGCAGGGTGGGAGCACAGGCGGGAGCCAGCTCGAGCCTGCTGTTTGACCCTCTGAACTGCTCGTAATAAAAACACCCGTTTTAAGGGTTGTTAAGTCAACTGCACCTAGCAGAATACAGACATCACAGACGCCTGAGGAATGCGAGCAGCTACTGCCATTACGTTGTCACCACTGGTGATGTTCTGCCTATTCCAAAGGGGTGCCTGAAAAAGTACAGTTCTCTGCTTTGAGTAGCTGAATACAATCTTAAAACATCAATTTCTGAAACATTTTGTATTAATTGTAGCTTTATAAATACCATATAGAATTTTATGTTTAAACACAGTGTGATTATAAAACAACGAGGAAACTTTCCTCATATGACAGAAACAAGCTGTTCGTTTACTTTCATTTACTTACTCGCTCAGCAAACGTTTTCTAGGTGCCTGACCCTGCGAGGCAGAAGGGATACAGCAGAACACAAGGCAGGCATTACATAATCACAGACATCATTATTTAAATCACGCCAGTGACAAGCCGAGGGCCCTCACCAAAGGAAGAGTGGTGATGGGGCTCAGTGAGGTGACACTTACACTGACACCTGACAGTCACGAGCAACAGGCTAGATCGTGCTGCTCCTCAGATATTATCTGTTCTCTCTCCCCACAAGAGCCTCTTCAGACTTCGCTTCCTAGCTGATCTCTGAAATTCTAATACTACAGATATTCTGTATCTCTGTGTACACACCGCATGAGCAGTAATTTTTGCCCCTGACAGCCAATTCCTGGTCATGGGGGGCAGCATCACCCGATGGGGGAAGACCAGCAGTCCAGACAGAGGGAAGGGTGCCCACGAGGGCCTCGGGTCCTACTGACGGGGAGACTCTGACACAAGCATCTCCTAGCTACTGCTGCTCAATGACAAATGAATCCAGCTTTGGACATGCTGAATGTGAGGAGCACCTGAGACATCTCAGCGGAAAGACATTTCTGCAGGCAGGTGCTGAAGCAGACAGGAAAGGATAAGCCTACAGAGAAGGGAGATGAAGGATCCACCCGGGAGGGTAAAGGAAGACAGGCATTTGAGAAGACAGCAGTCACCAGAATCACGTGCTGCTGAGAGTTTCAGATGAGGACGGAAAGGGGGCGCACAGGTGCAGGGAGCCGCAAGCCCCGGGCCTTACCTGCTGACGGGGATAAGTGGAATAAATGTAGCCCGTGTAGACCCGCCTGCTCCTCCCCAGAATCTGTAGAGAGAATCAGAAGTTGGATTGTTGGTTCACACAATAGAAGTAAACATACTGAACAGCACATTTTCCACAAAGTCGTCCTTACTTGTTTCTGATATTAAGGCCGACGATGTAAGTAAAATGAAGAACTCCCGCTCTTCTAAGCATCTGATGATGGCCTTGAACATAAAAAAGAAAGAAGATTCAATTCCTCTCTCCTTCCCCCTCTGCCACATTCTTCAGTGGTTTTTAATCTCATGAAAAGTTATAGACAAAAGTTCTTGAAATGTCAGTGTTTACAGGAATCAGGACAACTCTGTCCCCAGTACCAGAAACTGCCAGTTCCTCAGTGCTCAGTCGTGGCCTTGGCAGGGCTACACCTCATAACTAACGGGAACACCAAGGCCTGGTGTCAGGGTCGTGTCTGACAACTTAACGAATCAATCAGAAACGACTTCTTTCACCTTCTCACTGCCTCGTCCGACATCTCTCACTGCTGTCGAAGCAGCCACTATAAACTCAAGGTCAGCCAGACCTGTGACTGACACTTAAGCCCATGTTCACACAAAACGTATCAGACCCCTGGAACTGGAAGAGCTGGAAGACCCCACTGAAGGAACGCCTTCTGCAGCTTCCTGGAGACAGACAGTGATGGGAAATGACCTAATTAGGTCCCCTGGAAACGAGAAATGCAGACAACAGCCGTCTCCTCTCTTTCCCTCTACCAGCCCTCAGTGGTAGCTGCCATTCTGAACCACAAAGATAAACAGTTCTTCTTTCCCATTATTCACCATTTCAAAAGCCTACATATCCATAATGAAGACAAAATCAATGTTCATACAGTAATTTTTCAGCTAAAAAAACTGAATAAAACATACCACTTTATGAAGTGAAAAAACAACCTATTTCAAAAACTGACAGGTCTAAGCCTACAAATGTGATAAATCAGTAAGTTCTTCAATAATAATTGAAGGGTGGAAAAAAGACATCTTGTCTAATTATTTACTGGAGCTAAGCTACGACACTGACGCTTCCGCACAGAAGCAGCCACCACCGGGAGTCCCCACGCGCCCCCATCACAGCCGCTGTGCGTCTGCTGGCGGACGTTTCTGTCTCCTCCACAGCCTAGTGAGTCCCTCGATGGCAGGGGCAAGTTTGTACTTTTTGCTTCTGGCACGTAATAAGCACTCAGGAAAGAACGACTGAATAAAGGCATCAGCAGTTACACGTGCCCAGAGCTTTGGTACCTATTAGCAAATGCGCATAATTCTTGTTTGGGTTTTAATCAGTGTAAAAAGTGAAAGTAAGTAATCGGCTACATTATTCTGCATTTTAGGTTTTAATAGAGATGAAAGTAAAATCCCTCTCTCTGCTTAAACCTGTAAGTTCTGCATTCCAAAAAGTGTGCAAATAAAACGGAAACACGCAGTGCTATCTTGCTAGTCTCTCAAAGCACATGCTGAAAAGACTACAGAAAGTTCCTGTTTTACCCTTTGTGGGGAATCTTTGAAACGTCCACCTCTAGCCTCTTCCATTTACACACAGGAAAGCACTGCCACACGTGTCCGTAACACCTCTTCAGAGACTGTGCTCTGTCCTGTTCCTGAGGCACAGGGTCACCTACTGCGCAGCCATTACACAGCAGGCACCAAGGCGGCAAAAGAGCTTAAGACGCGATACCTGCCGTCAAGGGGCGCGGCGTCTAGGTGGGGGACACCGATATGTAAGGGTTCTTCCTAATATAATGGGGCAGGAAAGGCGGCCCGGAGCACCGAGGGGCAGGGCCTCCTGTGACGTGTAATTTCTGTAAGTAATTATAATGAACACACAGGTTTTGAAGCAAAGCAGGGCACTGAGTTCGACACTAGAAGCACTCACAAGGCAGCTCTTCCCCAATGCATTCCTGAAAATACCCTTGAGCTTTCTTCCTTTCAACTTCCAAATGTAAAATGAACTATGCTACTTCAGAAACACACGGCCTATCATCCTGTATTCAGTGGTTATCGGCTCATCGCCTGTTGTCACCCCCAGCACCTCCGGACTGCAGAACCGGGGGGTGGGGTGGGGGGGCTGGCCCCGCATCCAGTTCGAAAAGGTGGACTGAGTGGCCTGAGCTAACAGTGAGGGCCGTTCCCTTTCCTGTTGCTGGCCGGGATGCGTGCACACGATGGAACTGCTCTAAGGAAACACGCCAGGGTCTGGAGGAGGCGTTCTCTCTCTGGATGCAAAAAGGAGGCACACCGCCCTGCCCAGCAGCCCAGGACAGAACCGTCACGCAGAGGAGAAAGCAGCTCAGAGCCCCGTGCAAGTAGCACTTGAGCTTCCTGATCACCCAGAACTGAGAAGTGAGCCTACTGAAACTCTGTTTAAGACAGCTTGGGTTTTGCTTATACGCAACTCAAAGCATCTCACCTGACCGTCCCCGAGGCAGCTCACCTTCACAGCTTCCGCATCTGTTCTGTTTAATTTACTGATTTCATGCTATCTACCATGGGGAGAGTCCATCATGTCAGAGAGGGCTCGAACCTGCTGGGCCCCGTCCCTCCCTCACACGTTTCCTCTGGGAGCTTGAGGAGTCGCTCGCTGTCAAGTCAAGTGTCTACTCCTATCCTCACCCTGAGGAATGTGGCCAACGTAACGGAGGTCTTCCGCTCGCTATGTGTTTCTCAGTAGACTCTTACTTTCTACATCATGAAAACAGTAGAAGCTGCAACTTTTCTTTCTTTTTAAATGTAAGTATTGACACAAGTCACTTTTAAAGAAGTATTCACATGTGGTCCTTTGACTAATGCAGAAATACCACGGATCTACTCTTCAGTCATAAAACAAAAATAACAACAAAAAAAGACCTGAGAAAAACTATCCTCTTATTCTTAAAACCAGGAGTGTAAACTGACTAGTGAGGCACAGAAGTGAACTAAGACACAAAGGGGTTGAAAATGTGAGCCAGTAAATATCAATACATATTAAATGATAAACACCCTTTCAGCACATAAAATAATTCAATCTAGCAGAGGGCCAACTAATAATTAGATGATTTCTCGATTTAAGGAAAAAATAATAATTATACTTGAAATGGATGATTCTTACCAATTGCTCATTTTTAATGTATTCTGTTAGCTTGTCTATTTTTTCCCCTTGTTTGTTTGACAGTTCCACCTCATACATATTGAAGCACATTTCTTGGCAACAGACTGTGGAGAAAAATCAGAAAAACAGAACAGTTATTTTAAAGTGCGATTATGCATTAAAAAATGCTATTATGCATTTTTATGACTGATTTATTCATGCTAAAAAGAGGAAAGAACTAGGAATACTTTTTAAAAAACATTTATCATTCAAGGCTCTTGGTTGTAAAACTTCTTAATAAACAGTTACTGTATATAGTATTCAAAAACAATGCTTTTACTTATAACACCACTACTACAGGATTAACAAGACAAATAAATACTATATAAATAATACAAACTGCAATGTTCCGTGAATTAATCTAAATGACCAAGAAATTTTCCTTCCCGTGTCTTCTGCTCTTTTCCTTCATTTAAAAGTACATACAGTTGACCCTGAGCACCTGTCCCCCACCCCCGCGCAGTCGGAAACTCAGGTACAAAGCCGCAGGCGGCCCTCAATGTCCGCGGTTCCGCAGCCGCAGGCCACGTGGTTCTGCAACACGCAGTGCTGGAAAGATGGCGTATGAGTGAACCTGTGTTCTTCCAGCGTCAGGGGTACATAAATAAATAAAAACAACCACAAAGCCTCTGTTCCCCCTGAAAGGAATGATTATAAGCTCCCCACTATTTGTAAGCATACCTCTGTTTGCTTAACTCCCTCGGTATTCTATATTAAAGCTGGTCTTTGCCACATTAGATGAACTACCTTTCATTAGTTCTAGCCGGCCTCCCAGGAACTGAATCACATAGCAATTCTACAACTTTCACAAAAAACCCCTTTAAGCATCACTTAAGGGAAAACAGAAGTAAGATTGTGTGTGTGCGCACGCAAGTGCGCGTGTATATACGAAACGGAGCATGGGAACAACTGAAACAAAGCTCAGGACAGGCAGTGTATGTGACATTTCAACAGACCTTTTTGCTCCAAGTAATTCTGTTTTTTAAAAGCAGCTTCTGGTAATCTTTTTTTCAAAGACGACACTTTCATTACATACTTAAAATCTAGTTCATGTGGTCTGAAAAACAAAACAACAATACCATGTAACATAATAAACACTGACACTACTGTATCTTAGTTTTTGGTTTTCTAATATAAATGCAGACCAAGATATCATAACCACAAAAAGCCCTTAAACCTATAAACTCCAGGCCAAATAACATGTATATTAATAGTTTAGATTTTCAAATATATGACCTCATAAACCATAGTCTAAAAATATGCTCACATTTTCTGAATGCATTCATTTTAGGCATAACCAAAATATCTACATGTGGAAGAACTATGCACACTGGAACAAGAATTTTCTAAAAAGTATGCCTTTTAAGAGTTGAAAACTTTCAACAATGTCGGATTGCCCATCCCGCAGTGCCACAGAATGAACCGCATCCAGACTTCTGCACCATTTCCCCTGACTACTTTTTCCTTTTTTAACACGAAATACTTGTAGACTTACCAATGCCTCCTTTGCCCCAAATACTTTGTATATCCTTAAGAAAAGCATTTTTTTATGTAACCACGAAACAATTAGCAAAATCAAGACAGTAACAATGGTATAGTATAATACTTTAACCTACAGACAGAACTTTTCACAAGTTGCCAACTGTCTCACTAAGGTCCCTTGTAACCAAAGAAAGTCCTTTTCCTGCTCTGGTCCAGAATCCAGTCCAGGATGACACACTACATTCAGGCACATCTCTTCAGTCTCCTTCAATCTGCAACAGTCTCCTAGTCTTTCTTCACTTTTCGTGACCTTGATATTTTTGAATAATACAGAACACTATCACTTGTTTTGCAGAATGTCCCTCAGCCTGGGCATGTCTGAGCTTCCTCTTGATGAGACTGGCAGGATACCCGGTCACTGTCTGTGCAGCACACTGGAAGCACAGGATGTTCACTCCTCTCTTGGTAGTCTCACTTAACCACTTAGTTAAGGTGGTATCTGCAGCTCTTCCCATAGTCAAGTCCATTTTCCCTTTTGTGAGATAAGCAAATACCAAGAAACTTTCATCTACTATATCAAACCTCCAATGACTGCTATGGTATTGCCAACTTCTGAATTCCGTCACTTTTTCTATACTTACTAGCAGAATTCGGTAGTGAGGAAGAACTTGCCCTTCTCTCCTATTTATTTATTCATAGAATTCTTAATTTATTCTATGGGCTATAAATTCCCTCCCTTTTTTAAAAAAGGGCCAATAGAAAGAAAATGAATTCACATAGCACACCAGTTTTCATCTCATATTTCAATTAAACCATGTATAACTTTCAACGGTTTGGGTGCAAACCAAGCAGAGGTTTTAAACAGGAAGATATCACAAGACGCCTTTCACTGTTCTCCAGAAGCAAATATTATAATTCATCCTAATGTTAATACATGTAATAGCTACTCTTTTTAACACTAGTCTAGGAAAGTCATGTGAAAATTAGGAAATTAGAGGCTGCAAATCTTAATAAAGACTCTAACAGAATTAAGTGGCTATAATCTGCTGCAACTGTAATTCAGGCAAACCCAATTTGTTTCCTGGGGAAAGTCAAACTTTTGGTATCAAATAGATTAATTTAGCCTGAGAGGTCATTGTCCCATGAATGGATTAAGACACCAAAATTTAAAAAGTGACTTGTGAAAGATGAGAAAACTTATTTCGAAGCAAAGGTCAGAATTTAGGTCTGAATTTCGGTCTCCTGCGTCGTGCTCCTGTGCTTTGTGCAGCTACCCGGGAGTAACTAAAACCCAGCACAACTGCTACATCTCACTCTGGTGCCAGCAAGCCAGACCTCAAAATGAGACTTAAAAGACTGTACAAGCATTAGTAAAGGACACTGATCCAATACTCACAGTTGCGTTGGAACCACTGTACCGTAAGACGACCAAAGAGTTATATCACATAGCAGACAGCCCTGAATGATTAATTTCCCTTTCCATGGAGAGATGAGAACTGTAAGAAATGAGGGTAAGAAACTGATTATCTTACTTACGAACAAAACATTTACTTAAAAAAAAAAATGAAAAGAACCAATTAAATAATTTCTTACCATTTTCTTTAAGTTCAAGTCTAGGGGGGAAAAAAAGAAGCATTTTTTATAAGAGCAAAGAAAAGAAACCCAGCAAAACAAAGTGTGCACATAATTACTCACACGCTGTTATGATGAGGAGCTGGTGCTGCCATCTTTTTAGGTTCCCTGTACTGAAAAGCTACAATCACGTAAGGGCAGATCTGTCTGGGTCGCTCAGTAACAGTGCTGCCTGAAAGTTCATAGAGGTAATACTGAAAGAAGAAAAATAAATATTATCAGGGTAGCACTATGGAATTCCACGTGCACCAAGTTTATCGCAACCCCACCCAGTCCCGAAAAGTAACTCATTAGACTGAGAAACGTACTGTAGGAGTTTGTTCCCAGGTGACTATACCTGACTCAGCTCAAAGGTGCGAAAATGACTTGTCTTGGGAGAGACCTTGTCAGTATCTGCAGCCACGTGGCAGTCACAGCCGGAAGATGGGCTAGTATAGTTAGTGGTATAATTCTCAGGCACGAACTTGACTCTTCCCTAGAATGAAAATATTAAGACTAATCAGATGTTTTCAAAGAGGAATAATCTTACTCCAGGATTCATTTAATAAAGATGTGGATATGTTAGTCGACTAACAGTTAACTGTGTAAAGAACTACAGTTAATAGAAAATTATCTTAAGGGCAACAATAGTTTTAATCATCCACAAACCCCCTTATATTTCTATTTAACCCTTAAAACTGTATTTAAAAATCTGGTACGTTTGGGCATCTTCCTGAGGCAAATGTCCAAAGCTTTTATCACACTATCAAAGGAGTACACGAACTGCCTCAAATTTAGGAGAACCATTTCTTTAAAAGAAAAGTTACACAGCCCACCAAACGGACTGGCTATTTAATGACTATATCATAAAAGATGACAAGTGAAATCTAAAATTTCAAAAGATGAGTTTCCAAACTGAAGTATTACATAATTAATTGTAAATTACAGGCCGAGAGCCTTCTGTTACGCCAGGACCCCATACATCAGCAAGGAGCAAATACACAGTGAACCCCTTAACAGGCCGATAGCCCCGATAACTAAACAGCTGACAGTGTTTCCCATATAGTTCTCTTCATCAAGTCATGTATCTCCCAGAAAAGGGGGGGGGGGGAAGCTGTCAAGTTTATCATACAATGGTTGTAAAAGATATTTTGAATAAGATAATGACAAACATGGAAAAGATAAAAATATACAAAACATATACCAAGATGAAGTGTGAAATTACAGGCAATTTCATCTGTATCTTTATAAGATGACTTACTTAAAAAATATATATAATGTATTGCTGTTGAGGTCCTGCCTCTTCCTTCACAGGGCCAGCAAAGGCAACATAAGACGCATAATACAAACAGGACTTCTCAGTGAGCAGTCAGAACCTGCTGGGCATGGCTGGCTTTTGAGCAGTAAAGTAAGGAGGACTGAAAGCGTATGGGCAAGAACTAAGCAGCAACACCCACCAGACAGGGTGGGACAGAGGGGCAGGAAACCAATGGCGAGGCACAACCCGACATAAATAAACAACCAGCGTTTGCTATCTGAGCTGACAGGTGCATCTTCTGCAGCAGGACCACAGCACTCGGCACGGAGCAGGAGCGAAAACCAGCAAGAGCAACAACTGTGTGCCAAAGCTATGCTACCTTCCCTCCAGTTCTTGGGGACAATTTTGGAATATGAACAGTTCACACTTTAAAAAAAAAAAACAAAAACCAAACCAAAAAAAAAAAAAAAAAAAAAAACCCAAGAAACCCCAGTAGTGTTGGGTTTATAACCAAAGAACTTAAGGTAGTAAAAAAGCTGAAACAAAAGCAAAAACAAAACAAGACCACAGAATATGTCCTCAAAAACCAGAGTTTTCCTATTATTTGAGTGAAAATTCTAATCGTGTGATTCACTTATACTGGATTATTAAAGGGCATTTAAAAAATTTCTGAGATCATGAAGCTGTCAACAAGGGAGGTCTCGATGTTCTAGGGATAAAAAAATAAAGATTTTTGACAATTTAAAGTAGACAATTAAAAAAAAAGTTGCTTTCTGAATTCATGTCTTGTAACTGAAATCATAGTTTTATAAGCAGCTACTTGTTTTCTGTTATTTAATGCTTAAAGAGTGGCATCGTGGGACGGGGTGAGAGGAAGGGTTTTCACTGAACTTGTTTTATTATTTTGAAGTGTTTTTTTTAAAAAACATATTAATAGATCATCTTTTAAATTAACAACAACAAAAAGCTGTCTTTTAAGGAAAGCAAAAATAGCAGTTATTTTTTTCTGAATTTGGAGAGCTTTCTTCGACAAGGACTATGTTTAGCAAATGATCTGCAAAGATTATTATCACAGACTGATAAGCTTTCAGTTTTAAAAGAAAAATCACACAAAAGTACATTTCGGTTTTACCTTAATTAGATTAAAAATTACAATATAACCAGACTTTCCATGATACCAAGGTCTTGCATGAAGATAGTCTGAGTATTTGGAAATATATACACCTAGGAAAGTATAAAATATACATTAATTTACACTTTAAAAAGACTGTTCACCATATATAATTCACATGTAGGGCTACTTGGAACAATACAACACAAAAGACAAATAAAAGCTAATATTAATAAACGACTTTGAAACTTCTTACCTTTTAAAACCTATTTGAGATATTCTACAGGTATGGAAACGTTAGAGCTAAGACAGAATGTATGTGTCTGACAACCAATTTTCTAGCTGGGTATAGTAACTGGAAAGGGATAAAAGTATCAAATTTTTGGAAAATTTTTCTTTTGTTTTTTTCTCCATGCAGCCCCTCAGTGAAAAGGCCTACAGTTACCTGATTCTCAAGTTATTTTTTGCAAAAAAGAAAAAAAATCTTAGTAAGCACTTGTATCTTAGAATGTGTGCTAATGTCTATCACTGTACTTCGTGGCTGGGCAGCAGAGACATAAAAGGAAACAGAACAAGTCTGCTAGACTGTAAATTCCAGTAAGGCAGGGAATGAAGTGCACGCTACAACATGAATGAGCCTGAAAAACACTGAATGAGGTAAAGTTAGTCACAACAGATCATATATGATTCTATGTACATGGAATGTCTGGAACAAGCAAATCCATAGAGGCGAAAAGTGGCTGCCCAGGCTTCTGGGAGTGGAGAGTCACTGCTAACAGGTATGGGACTTGCTTTTGGGTGATGAAAATGGTCTAAAATTGATTGTGCTGGTGGCTGCACAACTCTGTGAATGCACTAAAAAACATCAAATTGTATACTTTAAGTGGGCAAATTGTATGGTATGTGAATTTTCTCTCAACAAAACTGTTATTTGGGGAAAAAAAAAAAAAAGATCAGCAGGAACCTAGCCATGAAGCCCAATAATCTTTCTCAGTCCTCATCTCCAACTTCCGCAGCATCAGACTGCTACGCGGCCTTCCGGACGTCCTCTGCTTTCTGTCAATGTCCGCTTCCTGACTCTTCTCCTCTCCCCACGCCCCATCCCTCGTCCCATGATGACCCCAACGTTTTGTTCTTCACCGTCTTTCAAACTTCTTTGCTGTCCCATGTGACAGTATCTTTGGTTTCAACTCATACCCTCTTCCCTGCCACCTTGAGCCCCAATCTCCAGTCTTAATTCCTTTCCCAACTATTTTTACGACCAGCAGGACAGCTTCCAGAAACACTCAGAAAAATCTCATTATTTCCCAAATTTAACTCGTTACAGTAGTGGTGTCCATTCACTGAGAGCTAAGTCCTTCACATGGTCTCATGTAATCCCCACAGCAAATCTAGAAGAGAGTCTCATCTATTTCACAGATGAGGAGAGCGAAGCCTAAGGAAACTTAGTGCTAATTCACATTCCTAGCGATCAGATGACCTTTCTCCTTTACCTCGTCAGCCACCCTACACTCTCCTCTCCTTGTGTATCTCTTTTCCACTGACGAAGTCGCTGTGGTGCAAGTCTGAAGCCTCGCATCTGATCCTCTCCTTTCTCTGACCCCTCGCATTCCATGGTTGCCAGGCCTGGTCAGTTCTGTCTGTTCTCCATCCCCGCTGCCACTGGGATAGTTCAGGAGAGACCCTCACCAGCCGCGGATGCCTGCACTCAGCTCCTGGCACTGATAGGTATCTTTCCTAGTCTAACCAACCTTTAAAAAAAGGTAACTCCTGCTAGAAAAGCTCAAGTCTTAGACTCAAAGCTCATTTACATGTTTAAAGTTCTGATTCTAAAGATTATTACTTATCATCAATGAAACTAACTTTTAACACAGGTATCTTAGAAACTGACCAAACCCCACTTCGCTTATATAAGAAGAGATTCTTTTTTCTTAAAGACATACCTTTCGCCGGGTCACCCAGAGTGGTGATGGCACTGCTGCCCACACAGAGTCCACGCTGACATACCAACTTCGCCTTTAAACAGATTGGAGTTTGCTTATTATATCATTCTTGGGAGAATCAATGAAGTAACACTATAATCTATGAATTTTCCATACAGAATCTGTACACTGTATTCATGGCACAAAGCAAACTTACATAAGGCAACTGTGTTTTAGTTCAAACTTTTTCATGAACTTCTACCATTTCTGTTAACAGAAATGTCATCAGCAAAACTAAATGAAACAAGCTCACAGATAAGTTCTCTCTTGAAGATTTGTTTCAATTACAGCTTGGGAATCATGAAATTTGAAAATGTTTTACCCCAAATGCCTTTCTTAATATGAATCCATGACACACCTTAGTTGGAAGTGAACAATCAAGTAAATCAACTCTCTGGTACTTCTACACCATCTTTGTTATATGCTAATGTAAATAATTCTTTAGCAAATCTACCATTGTACTTTAAAAATCATGAACCCAACCAAAACATTACCTTTGAACTATTTTAAGTTGGATCACTAGCACTGTTAACACCGTATCCAGACACCACATACATCTTTGGAGACATACCTGCACACAGCAGTTTCCTTTTCCCACAATTTAGGTACGAGCTAAAATATGTATGTTCAATTTTCAAAGGCAGCATGAAACGACTCCAAGTAACTAGAATGCTGATAAGATCCCCCAAGCCATGTAATTTAAACTTGAAAAAATTCCACAAGAAATAGAAAATGTCTTTGTAAACAATGATCCCCAAATGGAAAAACATCTATTCACTCCATTAAAAGGCATAATTGATAACAAACCTGTATTAATCCAAATGTCACCACGAGCTTACAAGTATATTTAAGATAGAGGACCTGTGAAAAGTAGAAATCAAGTCTCTTTCCTGACAAGCTTTCACTGTCATTTACGATGCCACCAAACTAAGTAACAAAAAAGACTGATGGTAATCTCACAAACTTTCTAGAACTAAAACACTGATATTTAAATTTAATGATATATAATTTTGTACATTAACCTCACAAAATTAATTTTCTACAAGCTAATTCCCTTACCTGATTTTCAGTTTCAAACAGAAGAAATCCATAAGTTTCTTGAAGTTCTTCGTGAGTATAGTTACTTGCTTTCTTTTCTTGGTAAAAAGTTTTATACTGTATAAAGAGAGAATAATCAAATGCTATAAACATGTTACTTTGCCTTAAAAATTAATTTTTAAAAATGTATCATCTGAATTCCTCCTGCTAAAAAGCTAATGAAATTTATTATTCTTCTATTCCCTAGAATATATTATAATTACCTTCCAAGTGACTATTTCCAAGGATCTTTTATCTCAGCTGAAATGTGATAGCTAGAAGAACTAGACTTATACATAAAAAATGATGGGTCTATTTCTTTTAAAACTAAAATAAAACTAACACACAGACACAGTGTGTACCAAGCACCTCACCTCATTTAAGAAAATGTCATTTTTCACCAAAGTCACTTGACTGTACTGAAAACCATGCTCAGATGCAGAGTCCAAGTAAGAAGTATGTAGAATGGAAACTGCCCTCTGGAAGAGAGAGTCTGAACTCAAGGACACTGTCTCAAAAACTGTAAAACACAAACAAAAATAATGCAACTGTTTAAGATAGCCGAAGGACTGGGGGAAGGGGGCACACCAAGTACCCTGCACATTCCAGCTGCTTCCTTCCTGCGTAACTGAGACGCTTACAGTGTGTTTTGGCTACTGTATCCACACCATCTTAAAAGACCTTGTATGTTAAAAAAATAACCTAAATGGATTACAACTGAGGGTGATTTACCTTTAATGCAAGAGCAAACCCCTCGTGCCTTCGGTGTAAAGCTGGGTGCTGTAACCACAGGTGGTAAAAGCAGATCCAACTGTGGTGTCGAGCTGGTGTCAGCAACCACTCAGACTGATGTTTCTTATCCTTAAGCTTTTTTTTTAACCCTATGTCACATTTTTTTGATAAACTAACCCTTATCGTTGTCTCACAAATCCCCAAGTGTGTTAGGTTCCCTGGAAGGCAACTACTACTGCACTCGGTAAACACATTAGAAACTGTGTTTCTTTGGGGTTTCCTCACCAGACTGGACACATCTATTGAAATTCACTTCTTATGGATTGTGTTAGAAAATGATCTTTTTATACAAATAAAACTTTATTACTTTTTTTGAAAGTGTTTTTTTCAAACCACACCCACATGCTATGGAGATTCTGATCTGCCCCTCCCACGAGAGGCCTGTGACCTAGTTGAGAATTACTGACTCAATCCAGTAATTCCCTTCGCTGAGCCTTTGTGCATTTTGATTTTACAAGTCCTCACTCTAGCAAGAATTGAGCTAATTCTCGTAATGCTTAACCACTTGATTTCTCTGTATCCTCTCTGCTCTCTTTAACAAGGTTGGGGGTGAGGGTACAAACTGATTATTCATAAATAGTAGAGAAAACAGAGTAATTTATGTAGCACTGAAAGTTTTGGCCTTACAGTATAAATGAGTACATTAATATGGCTTCCTACTTTTACCAGAACTCTGCCAGTTACAGAGAAGTTCAAAAGTTAGGGAAAATAAAAGCTTTTAAATTAATTTATGAACAGCAGATTTAAAAAACCCTAGACTATCACAGAAATGAAAACAAACATTTCAGTAAAATTACTTTGGATTAAATGGTCCTACCACTTCAATTAACAAGGTAATTTAAAAATGCTTTTAATAAACACAACCTCCTAGTATAAAAAAATAAAAGATTATAAATAGCAAGGAAGGAAAGAAAAGAGGAAGAATCATTTAAGAATATTCTGAAGTTGGTATATCTGATCTATATTCTATTTTACTTTCCCTCAGTTTCACCTTCTCTCCTTTAATATCGTGTACCAGTGCTGTACAAAATATGGATATTCTAAAGAGATTCAAATATCAAAACACCTGGGATAATTAAAAGCATGGCTCTCTTTAGCTAATTACTCAAGACAAACTGGGAAGCCTATGCATTTGCAAATTCATTTTACAAATAATCTGCACTGCTGGCTCAAAATCAATTCAGGATTCCTTTAAAAGTTAAAATTTTGGATTCCTTGTATTTAATATTTTTCAAAACATTAAAATTTAAAATCTAAAATTTAAAAATCTAAGCAGCTCAATATTTGAGATATTTGAGAAAGACATTGCTTACAAGTGAAAGAAAGAAAAGTTGTCACAGCTTTGGAAATGAACAATCTATCAACTTACATAAATTCTGCAAGATGTTAACTAGTAGACATAGATTTTAAGTTTCAGGAGTACTGAATACTACATATATCACCATTCTTGAGTGACAATCCACAGTAATAAACAGAAAACTGTGAGAAATAATGCAATTAACAACAACAACAAAAACCACCACCTATCTAACACAGTGTTTCCCAAATACACGTGGTCAGGCCACACCTGACACATGATGGGGAACACTGTTCCCAGTAAAGCTACGACTAACGGTAATGACTTGAGCAAAGAGGAACAAGTAAGAAATGACTTGTTTTGTGCTTACATATTTTTGTTTCTAAAACTAGTATGGTTAAAAATGCCTCCCCTTTAGGTCAGCACTATCCAAATAGCCATATATTATAAAAGTAATAATTTTATGGTTAGCAGAAGGAAAAGCATGTCAAAAGCAAAGTTGCTAGAAACGCACAGTAAATTCTGAATCTTTCATGACTTCATAATAAATAACCTCAACTATACTCTCAAGAAAGCACAAGCTCCTGGCTCTACAAATAAGGAAATAGATGAGGATTTCACTGAGAAATTACACAACGCACTTTCACGTAACCCTCTAACAAGTGTACAAAGCAATGCGAGCACTAAATAAATGGATGGCTTCATTGTTGCTGAGCAATGCACATGCTGTATTTAAACATTCAAGATTACCAGAATGTTAAGAGGATGAAGATGGGGCCATTCCACAAAGAAACCTAAAACAATATCTAAGCAGGTTAACTTGAAAAGTATCTGTCTATAAAGTGTAAAGACTGTCCCTTAGGGCTCATGTGACCAAGAAAGGGCACAAGGGGGAAAATTTAAGTTCAGTTGAAATGACTCAGGTAATATTCTTTCCTGTAGAACCTAGTTTGGGCACATTTCTGTGCTATTTGTGGATGTGATCTTAAAAGCAAGGTCCAGCTTAACACAAGCGGATTCTGCTCAAAGTGCCCTGCATCAACCTCCTCCTGTCGCAAAAGCTCTTACAGGGATACTGAGTGTCTGGGTTTGGACACTTCTCTTTTTAGCTTCAAGTAAGAGAGAAGAAAATGATAAACCAATTTCTGATGCTATGCCACAGGTACCTATTTTCCATTTTATAAGCAGCTGGTCTGAAAGCAAATCTTGAGATGAACCAGTGCCAACAACTCAGGTGTGACAATACCTCTAACAAAAACCAGTCACTTGTACATCTCCCCACGACTGTCATGACCACATCTGTTTGTGAATTAAGCACCAGAACTCAGCAAAGACAGGAACGCTCAGAGCCCAACAATATTTTCCGTTAAGGGCGCTCACTAGCAGAACGCAGCCCACATCCAGGAATACACTCGATGCCCACATACTCCATCTAGTCCAAGCAGGTCATCTGAGAGCTGCTGCAGGAAGAGCCCACCCTCTGATCACCTAAGCCTAAAATTAACATAAATACAACTTTTTTAGAGCAGAATTTGGCAAGAAGTAACACAAACTTACATGGGCATACCAAATAACCATTCCATTTCTGGGAATCCATTCCTCTGAAATACTAGCATAAGGTACAGAGGATACATGCACAAGGGTGCTCCATGCACCAGCAGCATCTCTAACAGCAAAAACAAGCCAGAAAACCTAAACTGCTGTCAACAAAGACAACACCTCACAACTCCTAAATAAAAAATAAGGTAAATCCTTATATACTGACATACAAAGATATCTACTGTATACTACTCAGGAAATAATATGCACCATATAATATCACTTTGGTAAAAAAAATGAAAAAAATTATGTGTTTGTAGGTGTACCATAAAGATGTAGAAAGATGGGAAATACATAACTGTTTAACAGTGTTATTACCAATGTTACTGAGATTGGGGAGCAGACAAAAAGGAGAACTTACACTTTTACCATATATATTACTACAATTTAGGTTTTTCTTGTATGAGCATGTATTACTATTTAATATATTGCAATTCAAAAATCAAGTAAAGTGAATCCTAATTTCAAAGAAATACAAATAGAGGAATGTGACAATTTCCCTTGGACACGTATCTCTTCTGATACAATTTGAAAACTTAATCACCTATCAATTTTGGACTAATAAGAAATCTGTAGCTATAGGAAATTAATTCTTTTGAAAAGTCCATTCGTTTTACATGATTTAAATTAAAATTTTAAAAATTATACTTTAATACTTAGGAGTCATTAGTAATAACTTATAGCATTTTGTTTAATACCTACTCTTTTCTGATATGAACCCTGTCTTGGTCGTCTCTAAGAAAGAATGTAGCTGGGAGGGTGGTCTTAATTCATTTTCACCAAGTACACCCCCAGAATTCTTGATATAGTCCTGTTCTCTGTTAATGTCATAAATGCTAAAATAAAAAAAGAAAAAATTAAATCATAAAGTGGATAGTTCTATTTCTAGCATATCTACTATACAAATAAACGTCTACTGAGCATCTAGTTTACACAAGGCACAATTTTATGTTTCCCTTTGACAAGTCTCCAGCGCTAAGGGCTAAATTTGCTCTATAAGAAGTAACATGCATGAATTGAAAGCTTTTCCTCCAATTCTTTAACTTCTAAAGAAAATTTTCTTCACAGAAATAAGTTATGCTTATAGGAATCAGTTTTGCCTCATTGAAAAAAAACTTTCAAAATAAGATTATAGGACCATAGCTATGTTCTACTGGCTGGAAATAATTAAGTCAAATAGAACATAATTAAATAAACTCTCTCCCCATCCCTAAGTAAGTATGTGGTTCACCCATTCACTAAACAAAACTAGCAGTGGTGACTATTACATACTCAGTACTACGCTATGCCCTGGATTTTGTGGACAAATGAGAAAATGTCTCTACAACAAAAGCTCTTAGACTAGAAAAGGAAGATAAAAACCTATAAAGAAACCAGTACTAAGCACTGTAGGAGAATCTGGAACGTGACTCAGAGGGCGTATGATGGTAGTCACCCAGGGGACCTGTCAGGAGACACTTCCGAGAGGCACGGATACTTGAAATCTGAGTGCGTATTCAAACGTAAGGAAGCTGAAAAGCGGCACTGGTGTACATGTTTTCAAGGCACTAGAAACAGGAGCAAATGCAGAGGTAGAAACGTGACACACATCAGGACTACAAGCAGTTCATTATTTTTGGAATTCAAGACGCTTTACCAAAAAAAATAGCACATACAGTTTTATAATAACACATTTTTTTCAAAAAGGATTTGAGGTACAATTGTGTGGATATATTTAAGATTGTTTAGAAAAAGTCACAATACTGATGATATTCATTCATTATTTATGTCAAGAGGGGAGAATTAAACTGGGAGTCAGGAGGCCAAGATTCTAAGGCCGACCTACCTCTAACTTGTTCTGAGACCTGTGTGTGATGATGTGTTGACTGCCTTCCCATGTCCCTTTTTCTTCCCTCCCTCAAACCACAACTGTGTTTAGACACCGTGGTGATCCCATGCTTCAGGAGTGGCTCGGGAAGGTGGGAGTTGAGGGCTGTGTGAATATCAGTCACTCTACGTTCATTATGGTGACTCCACTCTCTTTGCTTAGTGATTGTTTCAGGAGTAAACATGTGACTTGATTCTGGCCAAAGAGATGTGAATGGATGTCTACAGAGAGAATTCTGGGAAAGTGTTCCCACAAAAGGACACAAGATGCACTCTCCCCACCTTCATCTTATTCTACCCTTAAGAGTCTCATCTAAAGATGAGCTTGAGCCCAGAACTCCCCGCCACCAAGACTGGGTTGATCAGCCAACACACTGAGGATGGAATAGAACAGACAGAAAGAATCTATATCCTTGATGAAGTCCCTGAACTGTTGAATAAACTAACCTGGGGCTGTCTTGCCTCTGCGTCTTTCCAAAAGTGAAATAATAAACGTTCCTTAATTTTTAAACCACGATTACTGGCAGCTGAAAGCAGACTAACCATGGACTTTATTAAATTATTTACTCTAAAGGCTCCTTTAGTTGTGATCGTCCTTGTAAGGCTCCTTTCAGTTCACTTGTGACTCCACAAGTGCCTCACTGAAGGCTGTTATGCATGAGGCATCGCGCACTGCACCAGATAACAGATAATCGAAACTTAAAATACAAGATGTTTAAAGCCTCTGGCCACTTGATTTCCACGCACTCAGTACACCTTCTCTCGCTCCCAGGCACAAGGCAAAGCGCCCCGGCTCAGGTCACTCTTCAGGTGGTTTCCCCCACTAGCTATACACAGTCTGATTTCATGCCCCTCCCCGCTTCATGTCCAAGTTTTCCTCATGTTTAAAGGCCACCCTAAGACCTAGCTTCTCTGATGTCTGAAGATTTTTCCAGCTCACATTAGTTGCTCCTCACAAGCGTTCCACAGGTACTCACCACAGTCCTGTTACATGCATAGCTCTGGACTGGAGCAGGAGAAAACTGAAGACCAGGTGCCTACCTGAAAGAGTGGTCTTTAACCTTTGGGTCATAATTTCAGAATTATGTGTGAAACAACTGTGTTCAGGACAGTCTCCTCTACAGACTAACGGGGGGATGTGGAACATGTGATTAAGGACTTGCACTTTGGAATCGAAAGGACACAGCAAGATAGGATTTTGAATCCATATCTTTCTAGCTTTGTGACTTCTGAGAAAGCCACTTAATCTTTTGTCCCTCTCTTTTTGAGAGTTAACGTCAACAAACTAAACATAAACTAAATTAAAAGCCCAGTAACTACTAGGCTGATTAGTCACTGCCCCCACCCTCCCAGGGAGTCCTCTTAGGTGACCACTTTCAACTTCAGCTGTATCTTTTGGTTTAACTCTGTTCCTAAATAAAATACCCATATAAACTTTAGATATTCCTTTAATGAAAAACACTTCCCGCTGCCGCCCCCCAACACACTTCTGACCATGCTGTCATAGTTGCAGCCACATTTTGTTATATCGGTACTCAGTGTTTCACTGCTGAGCCCCACTGGATAGTCAGTTTCCTTTTTTACATGTTGTTTTGTTTTCCAGAGTTTCAAATTACCTCTGCTTAATTTTCAGTTACCAATCATTATTCCAGCCTAAAAGTCTCCCAGAGAACTAAGAATCTCCTCTGAGTAGATAGATACAGCAAGTGTTTTTGGAGACACCCTTCATGTAGCACATGTTGTCCAGCTTCAGTCTGGACTTGTGCCCTCTACCGCTGCTGCTTGGCTTTGAGACCTTGCTGCGGGATGCTGAAATACAACACTGATCTACATACGTTCAACACAATTCCAGTTTGCGGAAACTGATGACCTGGTTCCAAAATTTATATGGGAATTCAGAGGATTAAGGACAGCCAAAACAACTTTAGAAAAGAAGGGCAATGCTGAAGGGCTCACCACTTGATTTCAAGAATTACTACAAAGCTAAAGGAGTCAAGACCAAGGTGTCGATGCAAAGATAATGCATACAGAGAGATTAGATACTGGTTGGGAACACCGCCAACACAATAGGTAAAGACCATCTTTACAACAAATGGTGCTACAAGCACCAAAATGGAAAAAAAAAACCAACATGAACTCCAACTCCTACCTCAAACCATAAAATTCAACTGGAAATGAATCATAGACCTAAACATAAAAGCTAAAACTATAAAGTTTCCAGAAAAGATCGTAGGAAAAAAAATTCTTAACCATGATGTACGCAAAGATATCTTAGGACAAAAATCAGTTACCATAAAAAGAAAAACTGATACAACGGACTTTATGAAAATTAAAACCTTCTGATCTTCCAAAGAAGTCATTAAGAAATGAAAATATTTGCAAAACGCTTGTGTCCAGAATACATAAAGAATTCCCAGACACACTTCACAAAAGACGTAACACTGGAAAAAGGTCAACATTATTAGTTATCAAGGGGGCGCTAAATAAAATACTACTTGCCCACTAGAATGGCTAAAATTAAAAAGACAAAATACTCAGTGTTGACACGAGAAACAACTGGAACTCTCATACATTCCTGGTAGTAAATCAAGTCTACCAAGACTTCCAGCAAATGGCTGGTGATCCTTGGCTGTCCATTTACATTTAAGTGTGAGGCACTTAAAGCTGACGGGGCAGGGGTTAGATAGCTCAATGACAGAGCACATGCTTAACCTGCTTGAGGTCCTGGGTTCAATTCCCCAGTACTTCCTTAAAAAAAAAAAAAAAAAAAAAAAAAGGCTGACAAAGTTTGGTGCATGAACAGCGCGTCCTGACTGATAGTCCTCATCCTTGCAGGTGACCTGATGGTGATGCAGCTGTTCAGTCAAGCGAACCTGAAAAATCTGAGTCTGTTAAATATTCTGCCATGGGCTCTAAGTTTCCCCAGAAAAGAAACTTTATTATCTTGTTTAGGGGAAGCGTAAGCTTAACTATTAGTTCTGGGAACCACTCAGAAAAAGACAACTCTGGTTTCACTGTTGCATATGTTAATTTTCACTGAATCTGTATTCTCATTCAGGTGCCTCACCCCGACCTCAGTTGTCCAGCGCCTGCCCCATTCACGTCTCCCGAGTATAAACCCTCCATCTTCTGTCAGGTAGAAGACAGACAGCTGTCTGGGTGTATGGAGTGAAGGGGATGGAGGGCATCAAAATTCTAAAAATCATTGATCAACCCTTCTATTTCTACTCCACCTGTATTCCTGACTTGAGAAGTACCTGGTACCTCCAAATCCTGAGCCTTTTCCAGATTATGTGAGGGAATCAGCTTGCTTCTCTTATTGGCTTAGCTCTCTGCAGCATTCTCTAGTCCACTAAGTCATTTACTACTTGACCACCTTCTTTCTAGTTTCCCAAATATTGATTTCACTACCCTTTTTTAAAATCGCCATTTTTTAAATTAAAGAATCCAAATGACTTTGTGGTAGATATGCTGTTTGCAGATAATGAAGTAATTATGGGTAAGATATAAGACATAAAACTGAGGGGAAGAAAGCACTGCTTTGAAATTTTTTCCTTTAAATTCTGATGGAAAATTAAGAACATCTCCACTTGGGCTCGCGTCTTTAACTGAGGATGAACTCAGCGGCCAATGGAAGGAGTCCACACCCTAAAGGAGCAGGAGCAGCAAACTACAAAGTGCTCATCCCCATCAAGAAGCCGGTAACTTTACATTTGATTTTTCCAGCTTGGCTCAGTTTCCAACGTTCATGCTTGGGATTCCTAAAGTCCTCTTCAGCATTTAACTAATTCTCTGTTGATGGAAGGGGCTGGGACTGTTTCTCCACACGTAAACTGATCTTTGTCATTAATCACTTTTATAATGAGAGAGCAGCTAAGGCATGCTGCCACGTCTTCCCCCTTCTCCAAATCTTCCTTGGCGATGCAGAAGTTAACCCTACATGGGCAGGGGTAGAAGTACGTCTCCGAGTCCCTGTCATACTGGAAGTCCTCGATTCTCACCTCATTATGAAACACCACTATCGTCACTGGGGCCAGCACAAGCCTGTCACCCCAGCCCTCCAATCCAGGCCGGGGCCAGTCTGACTTCTGATTTCACTATCTTCTCCTCTCTCGTTCTCTTGATCTTCATGGAGTTATACCTTTATTCTTTCACTATAGTCTTAGTGGAATTTCCAGAGGGTGTGTACAATTGGACGTGTCACAGACACAACTGGAAGTGTTTACTTAATGTAAGCCTTAATTTCTTCAATCAAAAAATGTGGAATATACCATCTACTATAGTCGCTACTATTACTATTATTTTTTATTTCAACTTTTATAATTATGAAGACCTCACTTTATTTACTTATATATTTATCACACACCTAATTACATATCAAATCTTCAACAAATATTTGATTAATTTAAAAGAATTAGCTTTTAATGCATATGTCCACAATAACCATTTACTCAAACACATAAAAAGTACAAAGTGGATTTTCAATTCTCTCAAAGCTTTCTGTTCTTTCCTTTCAGAGTACTTATCATGGTTTATAATTACATATTCATAATTACTTCACCAATGTCTATTTCCCTAATAAACCAAGCCCTATGAGGACAGGAATTATGTTTTGTTTACCTCCAATTACCCAGCATCAGCCCAATGCCTGACACACAGTGGATGTTTAGTAAATATGTATTTGGTAATTGAATGAAAGAATAAATACTACTAATGCAATTTAATCTGTTCCAAAACTCAGAAAAAGGAATAAATCTTCCCAATTCTTTTTTATAAAGCAGTCAAATGCTAACACCAAAATCTCACAAAGAATATACACAAGGAAACTATAGATCTATTTCTTATGACTACTGATACTAAAATCTTAAAATATATGTGCTGGCAAAAAGAATCCATCAGGACATTAAAATAATTACAGAGATCAATTAGGGTACATTCTAGGAATGTAAGAACTGGTTCAATAAATAGGAAATCCATAAATTCAGCTAGCCACATTGACAGGTCAAAGTTACCACGAGGGGCTGCTGCAGCATGAGATGACGTAGGAGAGCCTTGCATCAGATTCTCCAAAGGAAGGTACTTCATAATTCTTTTCCAACAGATGATTTAAATAAGTTTTTGTTGCTGCACAGTATTTTTTATTTATGTATTATTTTGGCCACACTTAATCTAAAAAACAAACTGATGGTTCCAAAGAAAGCTGTTAACTTAGTAACACAGAAAAATGGCCTACCATAAATTGTTTAGGGGAAAGAAAAGTAGATTACAAAAGAGAAGGGTATGTATATATAAAAGTCTTAAGAACATACAGCATGACTTAAACAACGGTTATCTTCTGTTTAATGCTCAATGCTTTATGTTTCTTGTTTGATTATCCCCCCATCACCAGATTGTTAGCTTCAGGAATGCAGGGAATTTATCCTTTTCCATGCTGTAACCCGCCTGCCCAGTACACAGTAAGGTTTCAATAAACATTTATGTAATGAACCAATCAATTCGTATTCCAGATCACCTCATTTCTCTACTCAAAGCCCTTCAGTGGCTGCTCACTGCCCTCAGAACACAACACACACTCCCCGCCAAGGCTGTGTGAACGCCGACTCTTGCTTAACTCCCATACCTCACCTTGATCCACCTCCCGATTTATGCTTATAACCACCTTCCCACTACCCTGGGAGCTGATTCAAGCTGTTTGCTCCTTTCAGGCCTTTGCACTTGCTGTTATTTCTGACTGGAATGTTCTCTCTCCCATTCTGCCCAAGCTTAGCTCCCTCTCATATTTTAGTGAAATCAAGAAGTTATATTATACCCTCAGATAAACCTTCTCTGATCACCCCACTAAAGTAGGCATTTTCTTTAAAGCACTCATTAAAACACACAACTGTTTTGTCAGTGTACTTTTGTGTGTGTGTGTGTGGGGGTGTCTGTCCTCCCCACTAAACGGAAGGTCCGCAGAGGCAGCTACTCTGTCTTGTTCACAAAGTCCCTTAGTATCCAGTAGAGCTCCCAGCATCACGGTAGAAATCCAATACTCTACCGAGTTATCTTAAGTGGGTCAAGTACAGGTAATTTTTGTTTTACTTTTTATGGCTTTATGTATATATACCTGAGATTTTACATAAGCATAAACATAATCTGGGGGAAGTAAAGTATTTTCATTTTGGAAAAAAAATCTCCCATTGCCCTAGGTAGAAGTTAGTTTTTAAAAATGATGACAAACTAAGAGAAAACAAATGGAAATACCATTTTTTCCATAAGCCAAAATAATAAAAGAGACTCCATAAAATAAAGCTTCTCTATGAAAAAAATGGAAAATACTATGTAATGAAGAACTTGTGATTTTCATAAAAAATTTTAAAATATATGTAAAAAGTCTGCCATGTACAAAAGTTTAAAAATAATCATGGACAGAAAAAATAAAATCCAAGGTACCGCTTGCTATTATTTTAAGTGCAAAGTCCATTTGGAATCACTGCTTTGTATTTCAGAAGATCATCTGAAACACTTAAGTGGACACACACACAAGAGCTGTAAGAAGAGATGCCATCTGTCCAGCAGCCCCGCAGGGGTCTCCTCCCCACCACACTCACTGAAGCCCACGGGGAGCTCTGTACACCCGTAAGTACACAGACCCACCTGCCCATCACCTAGCTCGGCGGCCCCACCAAAGCTTCACTCCCTAAAGCCCCCGAAGGTGGGACACCTAGACCCGCCCTTCTCCCAGCGCTCAGGCTGGCCAGCGGGTGGGAGCCTCCGGCTGGGGGTGAGGGCCGACCCTCCTCCTCACCTCATGGTGCGCGGGGGAGGGGGCTGTGCCTCGGCCCTGCCGGCCCCTGCGGCCCCCTCCCGCCAGCGAAAGTCAGTGCGGCCGCGGCGGCGCTAGGCTGCGCCTTTTAAAAGTCAACGAGCGCGGCAGACCTCGAGCCCGCACACGGCCGGGAGCGGGGCTACGGTCTGGTCCGAGGGCTGGGCAAGCATGCAGAGCGGCCTCGTCCTCGGTTTCTGACGTCTCCCAGTACTGAGAGTGGGCAGTTTGTTATTTTACAACGATCGCTCCAAGCTTCAATTTCCTCGAAGGTCTGGCCCGCAGGTTATTCAGTAACCATCCCAGACTGCAAATCCCGACCTTACCCAAAATCCATGTCTTTTCACCACGGTGACCCCAAGGTACTCTGACTACTGCCGCTGTAAGGCTTTCTCATTACTGTCTACGTAGCTCACCGGCTACAATTTCATGGGCCTTTGTTATGTAATTTACAAATATAAAAGGCCTACCGAATAAGGTTTTGAATACTCCATACCTACCCAGAAGATGCTGATACCAGCATCCTGGGGTTGAGATGGGGGTGCCCGTCCCTTCCACTAAGCCACCCACCGATAACAAAATTCACCAAAAATAAAACTGAACGGGGGTGGGGTGGCGGGAGGTGTGTGTGTGATGTGTCTGGTCTGCTCTCAGGACATCTTTACTTTTGGCCCATGTTTTAACTAAGTAATGTGAGATATCCATATGCATTCCCTGGGCCGCATCTGCATTTGCTAGAGGAAAACTAATCAGGAGTTCCCAGAGAATCACAGCTGCTACGTACTGTACAATTAGAAAACATAAGGAAATCTTAACTCACAAAGTAAATGACTTGAATTCACCCAGAATCATGTAGATTAATTACTACTTAAAACAGCAAATTAACTTTGGGTACTTAGATATACAAAGAGAGAGAAACTGCCTTCTTTTTTTTTAAACTTAAAAAAGTTATTTCCATTGCAAAAAATGAGTTATACTTATGTACTGACTTTTTCACTTAACTGTGGCTTGCTTACTTTTAGACTTAATATTCAATTTTTGAGGACTGTTTTAACATTCTCAAAATCCAATCCTCCTGTAAAAAGGATTTCTGTAATCAGACAGATACTTAACAATCTTTCATCTATCAAATTTTGCCGTCTTTCTTGCTATGCTGTGTAAAACATCAACAGATTCTTTAGAGACCATACTTTCCACATGCAAGCATCTTTTACTAGAATCATTTCAAAGTTTCTATGCCATTTTCAAACATCTGTATAAAGAAACTGACCTTTTGTTCTGGCTCCTCATCAAACTACGTTTACTAATTTGTGTTTTAGTATTAAACTAACAGCCTGCAATGAAAAGGCTGCATTAAGCTCGTTACTGGATTTACTACAAGGATATTGTTAAGTAGTTCTGTCCTTCTTACAAGAAAATCCTAACAATAAATTTCTCTCAGATTCAATTACATTTTAAGACCTGCTCTGGATTATTCTGATGATTACCTATAATAGAAAGCGACACCTAATCCAGCCATAACAATGATTTTTTACTGCTACCATCCCTAGATACATCTCATTACAAATATCCTGGGCCAAGAACAGGCCTCTTCACTAAGGTGGCTCACAGAGAAGTAGGGGATAACCACAGGGTGAAGCAGGGGCTTCCACTGGTCAAAACAGGCCTTAGGAGTTGGGAGTCTTGAGCGTTCCTTCTCCTAATGAGGAGCAGGTGTGCCCAGAGGTTCTAAACAGGGTCTATTTCACCGTACCACGGAGGGTAGTGAGTCTTTACCACAGAATATGACCAAGGGATTTAGTTACCCAGTTAAGTGTTACTAAAATCTTGTTAAGAGAAAACAGAAAGTATACCCCAGACATTTCTTATAAAATTTATAATTAAAAAAACTGAAGACAAATATAAAGCAAAAACAAAGACAAAAGGTCAACTAAGGTAATTAATAAAAACAAACGCTGGTTCTTTGTGAATAAAATAAGCAAATATAATCAATAAAAAAAGAAAAAATATCAAAAAGGAGGCTACAATAAAAAATACGGGGAAAAGTTTCTAAAATTATAAATTATCACACACTATACCAATAAAATTGAAAACTATAATTTATTAACATTGGTTTAATTGGAAGGAATTGGAATAAACCAATTATGATGAAAAAATTGAAAAAGTGGTCACAGTCCTACTCCTTTTCTCAAAAGACCAGTTCGAGTTTTATTGTCAAGGTTCACTTTTCACTTATCAGATTATGAAAAATCCACAAGTTTGGCAATGCAGTCTGTTGGGGAAACTGTGGGAGACAAAGGAAAAGAAAAGCAAAAGACCAGGAGAGAAGATTTACTATGAAGATTATGAAGATTTATTTATACATTAAGATAAACAGATCAACAGAATAGAAAAATGGAAATTCACAGTTCAGGAATTATGAATAGCCAATAAACACATTTTAAAACACCTTCAATTTACATACTTAAAGCCAAGTAACCCCAAGCAAGATAAATACACATTACAGCAAGACAGTAGAAAGCTAAAAACAAATAGAAAAATATCAAAGCAGGCAGAGAAAAGAAATTGAGAGATTGACAGCTGACTTTTCAATAATGGAAACCAAAAGACAGAGGAGTAACAGCTAAAAGACAACTGCCAACCTAAACTGCTATATTCAGCAAAAACATCTTCCTTAAATGACAGTGAAACAGATTTTCAGGTAAACACAAACTGAGAGAGTTCATCATCAACAGACCTTCAATAAAAGTTATTCCATAGGATATACTTTAAGCAAAAGGAAAATAGCCCTATAGATGGATGGTCTAAAAAATAAAAGAATAAATGAGTAATACAGAAAGTAGCCAAAACATGGGAAATATAAACAAGTACTGACTATAAAACACAACAGTTATTTTAAACAGGGCTCCTTCTATCTGGTAAGAATATTTTTTAAAAAATTGAAATACATGATGGTAACATGCAAGTCATGATGGGGCTGAATGAAGTCAAACTTCTAAAGTTCTTACATTGTCTAAGAGGAAGGTAAATATATTGGTTAGTTTTAGATATTGAAAAATCAAGGATGCATGGTATTTCTATAAAAAGGAAAAAAGGATAAAATTTCTAAATTAGTTTATGGGAAAATGAAATAAGGTATTAAATCAATATTTAAAAAAAAAAAAAAGAGAGAGAGAGAAAAGAAATATAAAACAGCCAGGACAAATAGAAAGCACAAAATAAGAGCAACTGTAGTTAAATAAGCTATATGTCCCAGTTAAAACTGTTGTAAAATTGCATTAAAAATTCCAATAGATGCTCTTTTTTAAGAGACATATCTAAAATATAGAATTGCATATGAATCTTACAGCTATCAAAAAATAGTAAGTGAAAAAACAAAAACTAAACAATCAAAGAAAGAAATGCATGTTAGAGATAATCACAAAGGCAAGACAGGATTCACCGAAACTGCTGATACAACTGATTAACTACAGGCAAGGTGAATTAACAGAATGGCGGAGGGAAACTGGGAACACAGATTCACAGTATCAGAAATGAAAAACGGAGACATAATTACACATTCTTCAGACATTAAAAACAGGAAGAGGGCACTTTTAACAACTCTGTGCCAATAAATATTAAAAATTTAGACAAAATGGACAGAGTCCTAAAAAACTAATTTACCAAAATGAACAAAATTTTAAGAATTTAAGTAATCCTGTAACCAATAAAGAAATTAAATCACTAGTCAAAAATCTGCCACCATCAACACTTAAGACCTAACTGGATTCAACAGTAAATTCTACTATAACTAATTATCCACATGAGAATAAAGTTAAATTATAGCTACACTCCAAATTACATACAAATAACAACTCCAAGTATACAGACATGAAATAAAAATCTTTAAAATCAAGAACTTCTAACACCACAAAGAGAAAAGGAATTTGCAACCCATTTAACTATCAAAAGATTAGTACCCAGAGTATGTTAAGCAGTCCCACAGTTCAACAATCCAATAAAAAAACAGAAAAATGGACAAAGTTAGTACAAGAAAAAGGGGGGAAAGATCTCTACAGATAGGATATAAAGAGATGCTAAGATATAAAAAGGTACTCAAACTCAGTCAATAAAATGTAAATTCAAATAAACTGATACCATTTTTCAGTCTATCAAACTATCAAAACCTACAAGTTTAGCACACTCTGTGAGGGGAGGCTCTAGGAAAAGTCACTTTGGTATACTGCAGGTAAGAAGACAAAATCCAAGGAAAAGCAGTTTGACAATATTTACCAAAATTTCAAAAGCATTTATCTTTTGATACAGTAATAACAGTTATAGAAATTAATTGTACAGAAATTTCCCATACAAAATGACAAGTCTGGCAGGGGTGGGTACAGCTCAGTGGTAGAGCACATGTTTAGCATGCACGAGGTCCCGGTAAAATCCCCAGTACCTCCTCTAAAAAATAAATAAATAAACCTAGTTACCACCCCCCAAATAAATAAATAAATAAAGTTAAAAAAAAAAAGACAACTCTACAAAGTCACTCCATGCATCTTTTTTTTAACAGAAAAAGATTAGACAAAACTCGAATACTCTAACTAGTACAGACTATAGGTTAAATAAACTGGTACAGCCACACAACAGAAAACAGTTTTCCCTACTATGTGGAATGAGCCTGCTTCCTATATACTGATTTGTGGATTTCCAGAATATACCGGAAAGTGGAGGAAAATACTGGAGCACATACAATAAGGAGGAATATAAAAAATATACTGGGGAATGAGTTGGACAGGTACAGGGAAGAAAGATTTTCTTCAATGTACACCTTCACATATTTTTTAATTGTTTAAATAAATGATTCCAGTAACTTTTTTTTTAAGCAACAGGAAGAGGTCATCAACTTGTATATATATATAATGTTCATTTTAATTTGTAGATAGAAGAGAAAACAAGCACCCAGTAGAAAAAGTAGGGAAAATCTAACATTACACAGAAGAAAACAGACCCTAAATTTCTTTTAACTTTTAAATTTAAAACCAGAGTAATATATCACTTCACTTCCACCAGACCAGCAAAAATTTAAAAGTTGGACAACACCATATGTGGAGAGAATGGTGAGCAAAGAGGGGGTTCATTCACAATTGGTGGAGTATAAATCAGAATCACCATTTGGGAAAAGTTAGATATTCTCTAATGAAATTGAACATGCCCATATCCTCCCAATGGAAACAGCAATTCCACTATTAATATGCCCGAACAAAAGTATTGTATGTATGAACTTGGAGACAAACAAGAACATCTATGGCACTACTAACTATAACAGCCCAATGTTGGAAATAACCATTATGTTCATAAAGAATAAAATGGATAAATGTATAACATTCGTACAGTAGATAATTATACTTCAACAAACATGAATGAATCACAGGAGTGCTTCCCAAAGTGGTGATGACAATGTATGTGACTTTTTGATATTATATACTGAAATGTGTCATCATTTGGGAGATCTACATAATTCAATGAACTAAAATCTTCCACATGAACAATGCATGGGTGAAAGATTCCTTTAAAATGCAAGACAGATCAACAGGTTTTTACATCACAGAGTTTGAGAAGTCCATTGATTTCAAATTCTACATTGCTAACTTGTAAGAAACTACTAGGTTTTGATGAGTATTAAAGAAAAATATAACTATTTAAAAGATTATTAAAATATTTCCCCCTTCTCCTAAATATACAGCTGAATGAGGCTGGATTTTCTTCAAATACTTCAACCAAAACAATATATCGCAACAGATTGAATGCAGAAGCAAACATGATGCTCTAGTCATTAAAGATATCTGTGAAAATGTAAAACAATGCTTCTCTTGCTACTAACTTATTTTTAGTTTTGGAAAATAGTTATTTTTCATTAAAAATGTTGTTTAAGATTTAATATTTATTATTGTTACTATTTTGGAGGTATCAATAAATATACCACATGCTTACTGACACATGTAAATATACCTATATCTATATTTAAAATTGGTTAGTTTTAATAACTAATATGAAATAATCCACATAAGCAAAAGATCTTTGGGGTCCTCAATAGTTTCCAAAAGTGTAAGGGAGTCCTGAAGTTTCTGAATTGCTGACCTACAGGCACATACTTCAACAGGGATGACTCTCAGAAGCACAAAGTTTAACGAAAGTAATTCAGAATATACAGTATGATTCTACTTAAAGTGCAAGAACAGGTGAAAGTGCACATGCTGGTTAAAGATACATACACAGTTGATAAAACTGTAAAGAAAAGCAAGGGAATAATTAACACAAAATTCAGGATGCCCATGGTGATGGAGGCAGGGAATCCTTTGTTTCTGGCGAGAGGCACACATTAAAAGCTACTAAGATACTTGTTTTATTCTATTAAGCAGAATACATAGATACACTTTTTTAAAACAGTACATACAAATGGTATGTTTCACAACAAAAATTTTAATAGAAGAAACAGAGAGATACCTATTCTCCTAGAAAGAAAAACTCAAAAGAATGTCTCTTCTCAAATTAGTCTATAAATTCAATGGAATCACAAATAATATCCCAACAAGACTTTCTATAGAACTTGAAAAGATGGTTCTAAATTTCATTTGGAAGAAAAACGCACAAGAGCCCAAAGCTTTTTTGAAAAGAAAGCACCAACCATATTACAAAGCTACAAAAACTAAAACAGTGTGGTAACAGCTAAATGGGTCAAAGTAAATAATAAAGTTCAGAACCCAATTAAAAAAAAAAACTAGCAAAGTATATAAGCTGGCCAAAAATGCTTAATTTTCTTATTACCCAAGGAAGACAAACATTTAAATGAGATATTATTTTCAATTATTGGAAAATTAGTAAAATATTAGCATCAAGCGCTGGCTAGTGGGGAGATAAAAACAACTTCCAAGAGACTGAATGTAAAAGGGTACACTCATTTGAGGATAATTTAATAGTATTATTATCCATCATTCTCAAAAGGAACCAATTCTGTGATTCACAGAAATACTGTAATAAGCACATGGAACATTGTTTATAATGGCAAAAAAGATAATCACTGCAGCATTTTAATTAGAGGAGAAAACTTGAAAATAAATGTCCATCAACAGACGAATGAAAAACTCATTTGTTACACAGATGCCATATCTATTTAATTATACTAAATAGATATATCATACTGCATTTATTTAACAAACACTGTCTCAGGCAAATTTTTAGACACTGCAGATTTTAATTCATTTAAGTAATTACGTTTGGATTACAAGAGATGCTCATGACACAGCTCTTTTCAAAAAGAACTGGTTGCACTTGGACAAATGTCCTGAAAACACGAAGTTTCAAAATTTCTTTCTCTTCCTTAAAATAACTGAATAAACACCATGTCACTTTTAATTTTTCTCTAATCTAGGTTATTTACTGATGTACTGAACATATTGTATAGAGCTATCCAGTTCTGGAAGTCAGTTTTCAACAGAAAAGTATACTTACGCTATTAAGGAATAGGAACTTTGCTATAAATCTCCCAAGCAGGCTTATTACCAACGTCAGAGCCTATGATATTAAATACCGTATCCAAACCCCTGTTCCCTTCTGGTGTTCTTCTGGAACACCGTGGGCCCAAGGATCACTAATGTTACTGCAGTTAACACCATATGCTTGTACAACACTTAGGTTTAGAACATATTTTCAAAGACCTTACCATTCTAATTTTAACTTACAAGGAGAATAAAGGGTATTTAAATTTCTGGATTTCAAATACACAAATGGTGATTAAAGTGAAACGAGGACTTTCGAAGTATCTCCCTTAAATTTGGAGGTTAATGTGCCACGTTCTCCCAAAGTGCTGCCTGGTGCCACCTTCAGACAAACTGCAGGGTTGCATGGACCAACCTATCGTGACACTCCTTTCGCACTACCTCGGTTTCCTGCTAGATGACCCTCCCGGTGGATAGACCTCTTCGTTTTCTGCCTACATGAAACCTCTACAGAAAGAAACTGTTGGCGCGGACTTTACAAAGCATCCACAGCCCAGGCCAGACCAAACGAGTAAAGCTTCCCCCCAGGTGTTTGTCGCAACGTTCGCGAGGGTGGAGCGGTCCTCGGACAGGCAACTCCAAGGCAAGGCTTAAAGCATCCCAGACTTTCAGAACGGGGACAGAGGGCCTCGGAAGCCCTGCTCGAGCCCGTCAAACGCTGACTTACTGGAAACAAGTAAAGATCCAGGTGTTAGCATCTGAGAACAGCCGCACGTCAAGTGTTCGGGAAAGCAGCAAAGCAAAGCAAAAGCGATTCTGAATGCCCAGACCCGCGCCACCGCCCGCACCCCGGAGCAGGGCAGACAGGCAAGAACGCGCTAGTCGCTCGGCACGCGAGAAAAGCAGAGTCGCCTGTGATTTTCCGTGAGATGACAAGTGCCAGCCCCCTCCCCGCCGCCCCTGCGCCCCCCGGGCACCGGCGAGGGGAGGTTTACCTGTCCTAGGCGCCGCCGCCGCCGCCCCCCGGGACTTGGGGTTAGGGTTCAATTTCTTCCCCATGCTCGGAGATGCTGCCCGCTCCTCCACGCGCCTCCTTCCCCTCGCTCCCTCGCGGCCGGTGTGACAGACTCCGTCGGACCCGCGAACGAGCCAGGGAGCCCTCGGGCCGCCCCTTTCCGGGACTCCCCGCCTTCCGGTTTCCACGGGGCGCCGTCGCCCGCGTTCTCGCAGGCTCGTCAGCGGCGCGCAGGACCCTCCACGTCGCAGCCCGTCCTTCCCCTCCGCCCGGGTGCCAGGAGCGCGACGTGGGGCGGCCCCGAGGAGCGGGCTGGAGGGACGCGGGCCCGGCGTCCAGGCTTGGAGCCCGCAGGCCCCGCCGCGCTCGTCAGCCAAGCGTACTCCCGGCCCCAGAGGGTCATAGGAAGGCACCGACCCCGAGACGCCCCCCCGCCTGAAGGAACATGTCGACTTTCCCACTGACGGGCGCTGGGACCCGGAAGTAAAACCCTGCGCCCACAGGAAGAGGAGGGGGGGAGGAGAAAAGAGAGAAAGTGAAAACTGAACTGTGGCGTCTCGCTAGGCGGCAGGAGCCAATCGCTGAGGAGAACTCGACGCGCAGGCGCCGGCTGCGGCCGGCGTCCACGCGGCGCTCGCCGCTTCCCTCTGCGCAGGCGCGAGGCCGCTACAGGTCCCCGGACCGCCCTGAGTCTCCTGCTGCAGCTGCTGCTGCAGCTGCTGCAGCGGCGCTTGTTTTGTGTTGCCCCAAAGCGACGTCGCCGAAGTCACAACCTTGTCATTTAATAAACGATAATCCATGTAACCTTTGTTTGTGTGCTGGTTTCCTAGGAAGACACCTCTGGGACTTTATAATCCAACGCAGAGAGAGCTGAGGGAACGCAAGTAGCATTAATTCTACCGACGAGAGGTAGCAGGTGCTACAGACACTTAACTGGGAGCCAGGCACTGAGCCAGGTGATGGGAATGGAGTGACTTATTACCGTTTACTGGGGCCAGGTGCTGAATTAGGCACGAAGATCGCAGTGGTGAATAAGCCAGACAAGGACCCTGCACACAATGGAGTTTATTCTAGAGGTGGACGACAGTTGCAAGTAAACTACCGCCACTACCACCAAAACAGAATTTAATAATTCTGTGAAATGCTGGAGGAAGGGGTTGGAGGCTGGAGCCAGGAGCAGAAGAGGCAGAGCTACAAGGTCTCACTGAAAAAGGGACATTTGAGGTCAAGCCTCAATGATAAAAACACACCAAACTAATACTTGAAAGATGTGGAGGACGAGCTTTCCAAGAAGAAGACAAAGCAAGTACAAAAACCCTGGATGTGAAATTGTATTCAAGAACTGAGGAAGGTTGCCTGTAGAAGCAGAGAATAAAGTATAACATTTTTAACATGTACAACTCCCTGATGTATCACAAAACAAATACTCATGAAACACCACACTGGTCAAGAAAGAGAACACTGCCTAAACCCACCCTGTCCCCTACCATCAAACCTAACCACTAACCTAACTTCCATGGTAATCTCTTCCCTTTCTTAATAGGCTTGCTGCCTAAATACACATCCCCAAACTTTATCATTTAGTACTGCTTGTCGTTTGAACTTTATATAAATTGAATGATTTTGCGCCTAGTTTCTTTGGGGTAACATTGTGAGACTCATGTTTCTGTGTGCACTTACTCTTTCACTTTCATTACTATGTATGTAGATGTGGATGGAGCACGTTTTCCTTATCCATTGTGCTGTTGAGAGACATTTGCACTGTTTCCAGTTCTTGGCTGTTACGAACGATGCTGCTTTCTTATTCATGCCTCTTAGTACCCATGGGCATCATTTATGTTAGGTGTATACCATGCTGGATGTGCTGGACATGATAATTTGGATTTTTGTTTCAGCAAGTATTTATCCCCTTCCCTCTTCCATGGTTGGTCAAGCTTACCTCTCGACCTCACTGGTATTGTTCTTAGTCATATGAATTCTTTTGACTGATAGAATAGTAGCAGACAGGAGATAAGCAGGAGTCTTAAGTGTGCTTGTAGAGTTTGATTTGGCCCTTGAGCTCAGGTGATGCATATGAGGAGACCACTGTCTCATGTAGCTGTTGACCTTTCAGTCTGCACCCTCAGACCAAACATATGTGGAGCATATGAATCCAAACTGCAGGCCAAACTCATTAGATTAGATTAGCAGAACCTTAGACATCCTGAAGATTGGTGAGTATGAGAATTAATGCTGTTGTCCTATGTCCTGAGTTTGGGGTGGTTTATTATACAGCATTATTGTGACAATAGAGAAGGCTATGTTCAACTTTAATAGATAATGTCAAACTCTTTGCAAATTGGTTTTACCAAATTAAATTTCCACAAGAAAAGTATGAGAATTCTAGCTGCCCTAGAGCTTGGCCAATATTTTCTAATTTTAGCTACTTTGAAGGGTGTGTTATGGTGTAAATATGCATTGCCTCCAGCTTTGTTCTTTTTCAAATATTTATTCTAAGTCACTTTAATTTCTCTATAAATTTCAGAATCAGCTTATCATTTCTACCTAAAAAAAACCCCAAAAAACCCACAGCTGCTAGGATTTTGTTTGGGATTGTGTTGAATACATAGATCAGATTAGAGAGAGAAACTGAGAAAACAATTCCATTTACAATTGCATTGAGAAGAATAAAATAACTAGGAATAAATTTAACCAAGAAGGCAAAAGACCTGTATACTGGAAGCTATGACATTTATGAAAGAAATTGAAGACACAAATAAATAGAAAAACATGTACTCATGGGTTGGCGAAATTAATATTGTTAAAATGTGCATAATACTCAAAGCAATCTACATATTGAATGCAATCCCTATCAAATTCCAATGGCAGTTTCCACAGAAATAGAACAAAGTATCCTAAATTTGTATGGAACCAAAAAAGACCCTGAATAGCCAAAGCAATCCTGAAAAACAAAGACAAAGGTGAAGGCATAACAATTCCTGATTTCAGGCTATATTACAAGCTATAGTAACCAAAACAGTATGGTATTGGCATAAAAACAGACAGATAGATCAATGGAACAGAACAGAGAGCCAAGAAATAAACCTATGCATATATGATCAGGTAACTTACAACAAAGGAGCCAAGAATATACAATGTGGAATGGACAGTTTCTTCAATAAATGGTGTTGGGAAAACTAGACAGCTACCTGCAAAAGAATGAAAATGGACCATTATCTCATATCATACACAAAAATCAACTCAAAATAGATTAAAGACTTGAACATTAAACGTGAAACGATTAAACTCCTAGAAGAAAACATAGGCCATACACTCCTTGACATCAGTCTTGGTGATGATTTTTTCGATTTGACACCAAAAGCAATGGCAACAAAGGCAAAATCAAACCAGTAGGACAACATCAAACTAAAAAGATTCTGCACAGTAAACAAAACCATCAACAAAATGAAAAGCCAACTTATGGAATGGGAGAAAATATTTGCAAATCATATATCTGATAAGGGGCTAATATCCAAAATAAAGAATACATACAACTCAATAGCAAGCAAACCAACAATCCAATTTTAAAACATTTAAAAATGGGTAAAGAATAAACATTTTTCCAAAGAAGACAAACAGATGGCCAATAGGTACATGAAATGATGCTCAACATCACTAGTCATCAGGGAAATGCAAATGAAAACCACAGTGAGTTATCACCTTATATCTGTTAAGAGTAGCTATTATCAAAAAGATAAGAAATAACAAATATTGGTGAGGCTGTGAAGAAACAGGAACACTTGTGTACTGTTGGTAGGAATATAAATTGGTGCAGCCTCTCTGGAAAACAATATGGAGGTTCCGCAAAAAATTAAAAATAGAACTACCATATGATCCAGCAATTCCACTGCTAGGTATTTATCTGAAGGAAATGAAAACACTAACTCAATAATATGTACCTTCTATGTTCACTGCAGCATTATTTACAGTAGCCAAGACATAAAATCAACCCAAGTGTCCACTGATGGATGAATGGATAGAGGAAATGTGGAATCATTTGTAAACATGTTCTTCCCTTCTGTCATGAGACTTCAAAAGTTAGTTTTTTTTTCTTTTAAACGAATGTGAACAATCTGGACTTTACGATTTCTCTCGAAAGCTGAAAGAAACAGGGAGTATGCCGGGGCCAGTAGGAAGTCTGTCCTTAAAAGGAAAGCATGAGAAGACTGGAGAGTTGCTAAGCTCGATCAGTGCCAAGGAAGGTAGTGAGTTGTGGCAGCTGAACGCGTTGCATATGGACACCTAGACACGTGAACATGTTTTGCAAACGGACACAGACACGCTCCGCACACAGACACAATGTGCACGTGGACACATTTTGCACACAGGGGCATGCTTTGCACGTGGACACATCACGGTTTGCACAAGAACAAGTATCTTGCGCACGATCACACATGTGCCCAGAAAAGCCTGTGGCAGC
Organism: Camelus ferus; assembly: GCF_009834535.1. Taxonomy (NCBI): domain Eukaryota; kingdom Metazoa; phylum Chordata; class Mammalia; order Artiodactyla; family Camelidae; genus Camelus; species Camelus ferus. The sequence continues at coordinate 3,086,131 of NC_045730.1, read as the reverse complement.
GACCACGGAGTTGGACGCAGGTGACCGCGGCGTGGCGCTGGCCCGAAGCCCGGGCAGCTGCGGTGGCCGGGCCGGAAACTACAACTCCCGGCGCCGATTGGCCCCGCCCAGCCGGCAGCGCGGTCCCGGCCCAGGTCCCGGCGCAGGTCCCGGGGCGCGAGTGGCCGGGCCGCGGAGCTGGGGCGCGCGGAAGCCGGCGGGCCGCATGGAGCCCCGCGGGGCGGACGGCTGCTTCCTGGGCGACGTAGGTAGGTGCGGGACCGCAGGCTGCGGGGAGCGCGGGCCGGCCGAGGAGCGAGCGCCAATGGGCTGGCTCCTGGGACCGAAGGGTGCACCTAGGGACATTCGCCCCGGGCGGTGACGCGGTGACGGAGGGCCAAGTCCTTAACTCAGCAGGTCGGTCCCGGGATCCCATGCATCTCAGACTCGGCTTCTGCGTCCCGCACCTTGCTCGTCCCCACAACCCGTGGCCGGGATCGGCGCATTGCAGGGCTGCTCATCCTTGGGAGGACTTCAGAACTGCAGACCCACCGGAGCGCGGCGCACCCGGGTGTGGTTGCGTGCGGGGGAGGGGGGTGCGCAGTCGTTGCCAGGTTCCGAGGACAACTTAGGAAATGCCTTGGCGGGATCCCTGGCCCAAGCCCGGGGTGGGAGCTGGACCGTCTTCCAGGCGCCCTGTGAGAAGGTCAGGCGCGGGGTCATTAGCATCCTACAGACACCCAGGAATCCGATCCAGGAGGGGGATGTGCCCTGGTCGCACTGTGCGAACCATGCACCTTGGATCTTCACTGAACCGTCTCTACCACTTGGCCAACCCAAGAATAAAATGGACTGGAGGGCAAAGGGCCATTTTTTGGGGGAGCAAACTTTCCTGCCTAGGAAGCAGTTTTAGAGCAAATGAAATGAGCAGTGAAAGCACTTTGAAAACCTGGAAAGAAAAAAAAAAAAAAAAACTGAAGTATTTTTACGCTGATTGAAAAAAAAAGGAGCCGAATAAAAGTGAGAAGTCTTAAGGGTACATTTAGCTTAAGGGGAATTGCAGTTCTAGCAAAGCAAAGCAATTTTAATTGGTTTTGCAAAACAGCCACTTCGGACATGATCAAAGGCATTTAATAAGCGTCTGTTTTTACTTGGCATTCCGCCCCAGGCAGACTCAGGGCTTTGACCCTGCCAGTGGGATCTGTGCTTGGTTGGTTCAATTAAATAAGCAATGAACAGCTCACCAGGAAAACCTATTTAAGCTCATTTTAATATTTTTGTTCATGTACAACATTCAGCAGCCAGCATCGCTTCTGAACATGTTGTTTGTGGGAATGTATGTAGTTCAGGGAATGTATCTTGAGAAGAAAATACATTCTGGACTAACTGATGCACGGCTTCTGGGGTTCCTGGCCACTTTTGACTTTGTCATTGTTTTATTTCATTTATTTCTCTGAAGACATGTCCTGCTGACATTTTTATTCTCAACACTAATGAATCAGCTCAGTGTGTTCAATCCAAAACAACCCTGCTCTCCCAGCAGAAGTTCCCGTCATAGGAAGTTTAACCTAATGTAATATTCTGATCTCAAATTCTGTATATGTGGTGTACCCTAACCAAACCAGGTAGGTTTGTTTTTCATATGATACCTCACAGAGGTAAAGGCTGCAGTCTTAGGATATGCCCTTATAAGTAAGAATGTAGGGAGAGTCACATCCTAAGCTGAATCTAGTGTTTATTAGCAAATGTAATACACATCATCATCGACCCAAGGTTAAGTGTTATTTGCAGAGCTGAAAAAGGTGATCTCCGAATTCAGCTTGTGTGCTCAAGAGCTTCTCACTTGGAAGGAAGAGGCTGGCAGAAGATGAAAAGGTGCCTTAGGGATCTGGGCTCCAAGCAAGGTGGGCTGTTATGTTCTTCAGTTATCCTTAAACAGTTCATTGGCTTCTGGGGTGTTGAGAAGGTGAGATGGAGCGGGAAAAGGAGAGGCAGCTCCTGGGACCGCAACGAGAGCCACGGAGCTGCTAGGTTGTGTGCCGGGCACGGGCCATACGCCCTGTGGCAGACACGGGACAGTCATCATTATTGGTAACTCAGAGGTGAAACTGAGTCTGCATAGCTTATAAAGCCATCAGGCCAAGGTTTTAACCCAGGTGTTTCTTTTTGTTTGTTTAGTTTTTGCTTGTTTTATATGTTAAAAGGGGTCCAGGCTGTTTTCCACTTCTTGGTAACCTCTTTCCACTGTTCTCTTTTGCTTTCACTTACTCTTTTTCACTTTCTCTTTTCCTCTCTTAATCAAGTTTTGACTTCTTGTCTCCGTAACACATCTTAAAACCACTAGTTTACCGACAAACAATATTCACGGCATTCATATGAAAAACCTTTTGCTGAAAAACCTCTTAAAAAGCAACCAAGTACTCAGCCCCAATCTCCTGAGTGAGGGTTTCCTCATATCAAAATACAGATTTCTGTTTTCCCTTAGAATCAAAGTGACCGGTCATTCCCCGCAGGCTGGGCTTTACTTCGGACTGCACTGCTAAACAAGGGTGATCACGATAAAGCACTTATTAAACACCCGCTTGTGCCGGGCTCGCTGCATATACTGTGTCTCCGGTTCCCATGGCAGCAGGTGCATTCTGTGCAGCAGGTGTGTTATTCTTAGGCACTGGTCTCGTCCTTGTGGGGTTTTGCTCCCTTCCCCCTGTTTTCACTCTGTTACTATCAAAAGAATATATATATACACACACATTCTTTTTCAGATTGTTGTCCATTATAGGTTATTACAAGATACTGAATATAGTTCCCTGTGCTGTACAGTAGGTCCTTGTTGTTTATCTATTCTATATATAGTAGTGTGAGTGTGTTAATCCCAAGCTCCTACCCTGTGACATTTTTAGAGTGTCTAAAAGACTCCACTCTGTCCCAGGTGCTCTGATGGGTGCTGAGGAGACACCCTGTGACTTTTTGCCAGCGGGGAGTTCACACCCTGTGTGTTTGCATGCACTTCTCTGCACCTGGCTTAGACGGCGAAGAAACGCCAAGCTCGCAGCATGGGAAGCTGGGCTGTCAGCGGGCTCCAGGCCCCATGTGATCAGTGATTCACCTGGTGGTCCCATCTCCTGGGCTTGGCCATCTCCGGGGTTCTGGTTCCGTCTTCAGGCAGGTAGCCCGATGGCTGCAGAAGTTCCCAGCTTACCTCTAGGCCATATACCGGGGAAGGAGGGAGACAGTCTTCGCCGGTACCTTCTTGGGAGCCAGGGGCGTGTTGAATCTGTGAACCGTCTCAGGAGGCTCTCCCTTAGGTCTCCTTCACTGGAGTTGGGTCAGATGTTCTACGGGAAATGGGAATTCTGTGATTAACTTGGACCACTCGTCTGTGGGGGGGGGGGTGGCACTGAGAACCCGTATCAGGGACCACTATCTTGTCTGTTTCTGCTGTGCGGCAGGCAGACAGGTGGGGACCACAGCACAGTAAGGACTGGTGGGAACTGGGGCAGGCGGTGGGGGGCACCCAGGAGGGGCTAACCCAGCGTGGATGGGGGCTGAGGAGGGGCAAGGGCAATCAGGAGAGGTACAAGTAGACATTACCTAGGGTAAGGTTGGGTGGTGGGTGAGAGGGAGAGGCCAGAGGTGGGGAGAGAAAGGGGCTTTATTCCGGGGGAGAAGTGTCTGCAGGTGGGGTTCTCCATGTGCAGTCCCGAGACCAGCTGTGTCAGCATCGTCTGGGAACTTGTTAGACACTCAGAGAAGGCATCCTGATTAGGAAGGAAGAAGCAAAGCTACCTCTATTTGGACCCCACCCCCCGGCAGTGGGGGTCGCTCGAGGATTTCGAGTAGGGCTGTTTGGACCAACTACATGATCACACGTACAGTGTCTTGGGTTTTGTAAAAGGTCCCCGGGGTTGTGCGTACGTTCACTGGACCTGGCCAGAAGTGGCGTGGTCCCAGCACTCGGTGTTTTCCTTTCCAGGTTTCTGGGTGGAGCGCACCCCCGTGCATGAGGCGGCCCAGCGAGGGGAGACCCGGCAGCTGCAGCAGCTGATCGAGAACGGGGCCTGTGTCAACCAGGTCACCGTGGACTCCATCACGCCCCTGCACATGGCCAGCCTGCGGGGCCAGGCCCAGTGTGTGCAGCTGCTGCTGGCTGCCGGGGCTCAGGTGAGCCGCCCTGCAGCATGGGCCCCTGGGGGGGTGGACGAGACCAGCTCGAGAGGAAAAGAGGCTTAGGAATAGCGTTCCATGTGATGCAAACTCATGGAAAGAAAGGGAACCACCGGAGGCAGCCGAGATGGGGAGGAAAGAGGCTGGCAGAGTGGGGGTCGTGGCGGCTGAGGGAGGAGGGAGGGCGGGTCGCTGTGTCAGCCGCACACTGAGGGCCGGTGAGGATGGTCGTGGACCTGGCTGCTGGGAGGTCACTGGTGGCTGGAGGGAAGGCAGTTTAGCACAGTGGTGGGGTGCTGTGGTCTGCACGTGGGCAGGGCTGGTGGGCCTTGGCTGCAGGGGCATCTGCGCTCAGAAAGCAGGATGACTAAGTGGGGTGCTGGCCGAGCAGCTCTGGCAGGAAAGGTAAGAAGGAACCAAACCAAGATGCTGATGGGCGGCTCTGCCTGGCGTGAATACTCACCCCACTGCGGCATCCGGCTGGTGGAACTGCTGCGCGTTTAACGGCTGGCTGGGCTGGGTGAGCTGGTTGGAGCCGGCCCCGCTCGCCCACCGCTGGACAGAGGTGGGGGTGAGGAGGAAGGGAAACTTTGTGCTGCTGGGCCTTTGCAGAACTTGGCTCTGAAGGTGGTTCCAGAGGAAGTGGCACACGCTTCAGTGTGAACCCAAATAACAGCTGAATTTGGACAAATTCTGAGCAGATGCTGCCACTGTGGGGAGTTGCCGTTTTCCTGCCCTGTAATTTTCCAGCAGGAAGAGGCATGTTAAACAGTTTCAGGCACTCTTTCCAGCCGAGGCTGTTTTCATGCCCTGCCTGTGCTTACTAGCTGTTTGGGATGGCGGCTGGAGCAAGGCTGAGTGGATCCTCCCTAAGAGAGAAGAAAGCCCCAAGCCGCCTGCCCACTGTGCTCAGGAGGCCAGCAGGCACCCCCCTACTTCTCTCTCTAATGCCTTTGCCTGGCACGGCACCTCAGCTCTTAGTAGAAAACCAAATACTTAGAAAAACTACCTGGTGTCTTTGCAAAGATGCAGAGCATCCATCAGGACGAGCAAGAGAGTAGCCTGCATCTTCCCCTCCGCCCCCGGCACTGGTTTCTTCCCTCCTGCCAGGTGGATGCCCGCAACATTGATGGCAGCACCCCGCTCTGTGACGCCTGTGCCTCGGGCAGCGTCGAGTGTGTGAAGCTCCTGCTCTCCCACGGGGCCAAGGTCAACCCGCCCCTGTACACGGCATCCCCGCTGCATGAGGCCTGCATGAGCGGTGAGCCGTACTGCGGAGCAGTGTGGACGGGAGGGCAAAGGGAGGCCCTGCTGGTGAAGGGGGCTCCCGGCTGAGCCATGGACTCCCTCACTCTTCCTCCTGGCGAAGCGGTCCTCACCCGGGACTGGGCGCTTTGTTTCTAAGGGAGGACTCTGCGTCCAGCCGAGTCAGCGCCTTTCAGAGGCTCAGCCTGGAGCTGTTCCCTCTGCAGCCGCTCGCTTGGTGGCGGCTGTCCCTCTGCCCTGCGGGCCCCACATGTCGCTGGGAGGTGAGGCCCGGAGCATTGCCTGGGCAGGTGTCCTCAGAGGATGGGGAGCTGGCGGGCTTTCAGCTGCCCTCCGAGCAGGGACGGAGCTCAGATGGTGGGAGATCAGAAGCGCCCGGAAGAGGGGCTGCAACGGGTGGAACTGGAAGTTTAGGTTGGGAGCTGGTGGGAAGTGTTTTAAATGATAGACTGAGGAGTCTGACCCCTGCTGTTTTGAGCAAGGTTTGCACATCACGTCCTGTGCTTCGGCCAGTGTGGTGTTTGTCTTCGCCGTGTTTCGTTGGGGTGTGGGCTCCTCCACCGCCCCACCAGGGCCACTGTTTTCTGCTGCCCCCACGCTGATTCCCACAGCTAGGCCATCTTTGTCACCGGCAGGCACTGAGGTCCCCACAGGCAGCCTTGAAGGTTTTTGAGTACTTGCTGAACAATAGGAAAACAACATTTTTAAAGGGTGGCTTCATGGCCATCTGTGTACAGTGTAGGAGAGGGAAGGTTATGTTCGCTGGCCAGGGCCCTGCCCGTGAGACTGACAAGGGAGCAATTAACAAGAGAAGCCGAAGTTTGCTAGGGTTTGCCTTGCACAGACACCCAGGGGAGCTCGGGCAAAGGGTGGTTAGAATTGGGGTTTATGAAGCATCTTAATAAAGAGCAGTGACGAGACAAAGGAGAAGGACTTTGAGCTCGAGGGTGGCAAGTTATGGGAAGGCAAACCTGCCGGGAAACTGCCAGGAGGCAGGGCTGGTTAGTGAGGACTGCTGCGTGGACGCCTCTGGTGCTGGCTCTCAGCCGGCCGGGGTCAAGTTGTCCCTGGCGATTAGCTTCCTGGGAGAGAGGGGAGGGGACAGCTTTACACATTTACATACTGCTTTTGGGCAAGTGAGGGGGAGCAGAGAATTTGTCTTCTAGCTGCGTCTTTAACTATCTTCAGCTCAAAGTAATCCTTAGACCAAAGTGGCGTATTTTGGGTGGCACATTCTGCTTCCTTCAGGAGATGGTGGTGGTGGGTATCCCAGAAATGAGGAGATGAGGTGGGGGCCATCCTGGGGACCCAAGGGTGGAGCTCTTGCAGCTTAAGTGGGGTAGGTTCACTTGGAGAGCTTTGCGGGGAGAATCAGTGGGATTGGACGGGCTGAGAGGAGAGCACAGGGTCAAGACCGACTCAGGGTGAGCGGGGAGACCGGCTGGGGAGGGGACGGGAGGACCTGGTAGTGGTGGGGATGTCCAACGGATGGCTGTGGAGGTGGGGCTAGGTCTGGGGTCTGGGGTCTGGGGAGAGGCTCAGGAGCCAACAACAAAGTATGGTCAAGGGAGGAGAGAGGATGGGGTCTGGGACAGAATGAAACCCAGACCCCCAGATGGGGGTTAAAGATGCCTGCAAAGAGGCCGGGAAGGTATCTGCTGGGAGGTGTGGGGAACCCGCTTGGTGGGGGAGTGTAGGGAAGTTCACCCAGGCGGCCTGGACGTTCCTGACACAGCTTAGCAGGCAGCCGGTAGTGGGGAGCCCCTTTTCCCCCCTCCAAGGGGGCAGTGAGGCGTCTTCTCTGCGTCCAACAGCTGGTGCCCCCAACTTCGTGTTCTCCCATCAAGAGTGCCAGCTGTGACCTCTCTCTGTTTCTCCCACGGCCAGATAGGACCCGGACCCGCCGCTCCCGAGGGCCATGTGGGGCGTGGACTGCCTGTGGTGGGGATGTAGTCCCGCCCCCCCCCCCCCCCCGCAGCCAGGCTGGGGCTCACTTGTTCCAGCCGCGTCTCTGCCAGGCTCGTTATTCCAGCCGTGTGTCATTACGATGCCTTTCATCCGTCTCCGTTTCTTTGAAGGAAGTTCCGAGTGCGTGAGGCTTCTTATTGACCTTGGGGCCAACCTGGAAGCTCACGACTGCCACTTCGGGACCCCACTGCACGTTGCCTGTGCCCGGGAGCATCTGGACTGCGTCAAAGTGCTGCTCAATGCAGGTGCGTCGAATTTATACCTACTCTGCTCACTGCAGGTGTGTTGTGTTCATGCCTGCGGCTGCTCAGGGCAGGTGCGTCAGTGTTTACGCAGGCTCTGCTCAGCGCAGGCGCGGTGAGTTCGCCTGCACCGTGAGCCGGCAGAGAGCTGGGAGGGGGCGTCAGACGGCCCAGGTGGGCCACTGGCTCTCCCACCTGCCCGTTTCTCTATTTATAAAACCGGAAAAATAAAACCAATCTTTTAGGGCTGTTGGGGGGATTCGTGGTAACATTTCTGCAGCCCCTGGTGCCTAGTAGGTGTTCACCAAAGGAGAGTGATTCTTCCTGGTGGCCAGCGTCTTCCACCAGCTGTCAGCTGCAGACATCTGTCGTCCCTGATTCTAATCTCAGGTGGCCTCTTTTGACACCCTTCCTAGACCACATGCATTCTTCTTCTCTTTTTTGTTTAAAACTATTTTTGAACTCTGGAAAAATCTCAAAGATACAGAAAAGTAGAGAGAAGAGGTCAGCATATGTTTCCTTTCCAAGGCAGTGATTCATAACTTTTTGTTGGGTAGGTCACAGGTCCCTTGGAACATCTGATGAAAACCACGGGCCACGTCTCTAGAAAAGTCTGCATGCAGGTGCCTTTGCGTGTGATTTTGGAGAGGGTCCCCGCCCTGCTTGGGGAGGGGAGCTGTGGGGGAGCCATGGAGTGCCCCTGGGGATGGATACAGAGGCTGTGGGTCTTCCGTAGGCCGCCAGGCTAAGTCACCGAGCTGTGGATTACTTGTGCAGAGGAGTGGGGGTCAGGCAGGTGAAAGTCCACTTATTCCTGGAGGGGTACTTTTTAATCCGCACCCCAGCAGTACATCTTTAGCTGTGCTGGGAGCGTTCAGAAGGAGCTTCCCCCCTCCCTTCCCAGCACAGTGCTGCTCAGATGTGTGTCTGCTATTATTCCAGCAGGCAAATCCCAGCTCTCCAAGCTCGGCACCCTCCTGCTGCCCTGGCATCGTGCTGAGTTCTTGGCAGGCGCGTGACAGCACTCCCTCGCCCCCGGAGCCTGGTCTTTGTTCCCTAAGATTCTACTGAGTCCACTCTAATCCTACTTTGCTTTGAAATCAGGTTTTTGATCCCTAGCAAGCATAGACCCCTTTTCTCTGAGCTGAGAACTTTTAGGGCCCGGATGGCATCAGGCGCTATAGGCTCAGGCTCTCTCTGTCCCGAGTTCCAGGTGGTGTCATCGTCAGTCCCTGCAAGGCCACTTTCTCCCTGGCTCCTCCTTCCCTTCCTTCTTCTGTCCCCCCCCCCCCCCAATCCCACCATTCTAATGTGCCTCTGTGTGTTTTGTAAAATACAAAGTATCGGTTGAGGCATGAAGTTTTCATTGAGGTGACTGGTGTTACGGATGGGACTCTGCTTCCTGTCTGATCGCTCAGCCCTGTGTTTTCAAGATGCACTCACGTGGCTCTGTGTCCCTCTGGGCTGCTGCTTCCAGCTTCTGCAGAGGACGCCAGTTGGTATTTTCTTAAAAAAAAAAATTCGAGGAGATTCCATTGTATAGAATTATGATAGCTGTGCCCTAAGGATGGTGTTTTACCTGAATCATATTTTTATCAAAATCTTTTTTTAAATGCATTTAAAAATGGCCGTGTTCAGCTACTGTTTGCCTCTTTGTGAACGTCTCCTGTCATCCTGAGCACAAGGTGGGGCGGAGCTGAGTTCACAGGATGCCTCATCTGGATCTAAACTCCAAGGAATTTGGGGGAACGTTCCCTGTTTTCCCACTGAGCCTCCCTTTTGTACAAGATTTCTCATACTTAAGGAATATTCATTCATTCATGCAACACACATTTTTAGAGCCTCTGTCCTCCGCTTATGATGTATGTGCATGTGATGTGTGTGTCCGTGGTGTGTGTGTGCATGTGTGGGGTGTTTCCATGGTGTGTATGTGTGTGTGTGTGTGTGTAGGACAGGCAGGAGAGCCTGAGTAGCTCAGCCTGAGAGTCCGGAGCCTCAGACTGCACAGGACATCAGAGCAGACTCTTAGCTCACCGGGAAAGTTTTTGTCTTGTTTTTCTTCTTTTTGGTTCTGTTCCCAGTTATATTTATTCTTTACTGCTCCCTGTCCTTGTCTCTCTTATCCTAAGCGGGAAAAAAAGGAATCACTGCTTCTGGATTTTGAAGATTTAAAAATTAAAAAAAAATTTTTTTCAAATTGAAGTATCGTTGATTTATCGTGTTATATTATTCGTTTCTGGTGTACAGCAAAGTGATTCACATACACACACATATATGAATTCTTTTTCATTACCAGTTGCTACAAGGTATTGAATCTAGCTCCCTGTGCTGTAGAGTAGGACCTTGTTTATTTATTCTGTACACAGTAGTTTGTATCTGCCAAACTGCTGGAAGGTTTTGAAAAAGGCTGCAGCAGAGTCTTGGTCTTGTTTCCCAGGCAGGGCTGTTTTGGTGTCCGGTGCGCCTTGGTGATGTTGACTAGTATGTTTTTTTTTAAAGGATGTGCTGGGGATTCAACCCAGGACCTTGTGCACGCTGAGCACGCACGATGCCACAGGGCCGTCCCCGCCTCCTCCCCACCCCGCCCCCTTGGTGACGTCAACTCACCTATGGACACCCCTCCCACAGTCCCCGCCTCCTCCCCGCCAGCCCCGCCCCTCGCTGACGTCAGCCTCCTCTGGACCCGCAGGCGCCAATGTGAACGCAGCGAAGCTGCACGAGACGGCGCTGCACCACGCGGCCAAGGTGAAGAACGTGGACCTCATCGAGATGCTCATCCAGTTCGGGGGCAACATCTACGCGCGGGACAACCGGGGGCGGAAGCCGTCCGACTACACGCGGAGCAGCAGCGCCCCCGCCGAGTGCTTCGAGCACTACGAGAGTGCGTGTCCGGGTGCGCGTGAGGCCGCGCGCTGTGGGGCCTCGCGGGAAGCTCCGCGCTGGCCGCTCAGCCATGAGGAAATGGTCCCTGTACGCGGGCCGGCCCCCGGGAGGCTGGTGATACAGGTGCAGCCCCCGCTTTTCAGGAAGCAGTACGCATGATCTGGCCGAGACAAGACCTCTTCTCTGGGGGCACGTTTTTAAATGAGTTCACATAGAATGACAGCCACAAGAGGCTTCAAACACCCATCTATTGGGGAAAAAAAAAAGCCTATTTATTCAAAATCTTGCCAGCCTTACCAAACCAAAATCTATTATGATTTTAGAGGCAGATACCATCGGTATCTGTCGGTGAAACATCTAGAAAATGTTCCGTTTCCTGCAGCCAAATAATTGGGGCGAGCAAGTAACATGGGAAAATGAATGTCACTAATAATTCTTATTTTTCTTCCAAAGAGCTTTTTCTTTCATAACGTGTCCTGCATTGAGAATACTCTCCTTGGTTCATTTATATGTTCATCACAGATGATTCTAAAGAGCAACCTCACGCAGCCAGGCTCTGTTCATACACAGTTCGGTGCCCCAGTTACCAGGGACCCCCAGGCACCTTCCTTCTTTGGTCCTGGTTTGCATCCCTCTTGAGCTCCACTTCAGGCCCCAGTCCTGCCATCCTGACCCTCTGCCACCAGGATGCGCATTTGTGGACTGCCCATGTGGCTCCATCCCAGTGGGTCCTTTGTGGCCTGTGGTGCTGGGGAGCAGAACCCAGCTTGTGTCCTGAAACAGCAGGAGTGGAGAGCCAGCTCCTGGTGCCCCAATCCTTGCCCTGTCCTTATTTGTCTGGAAGTTTTCCAGACAAGACTAGTAGCTGTCGATTACTGCTTTGCTTACAAATCTGCATGAGTTATAATATTATGGGGAAAAAATAACAACAACAAAAAAAAAACCCAAAAGCCAAAAGCCCACAGAGTGAAATCTCAGTGGCCTGCATCTGAATTCCATTTCCTGACCTTCTATGTTCCGTCCCTGCCCGTCCTTCCTGGTAGACTACCAGAGAAGATGCGCGGAGTTCAGCCCTTTTCCAGGACAAGGCGGGTGTTTTTAGTGCCATCTTGTTGCTCATTAAGTTGAAGGATACTATAGTGCTTCCTTAAGCTGACCTCATGTGCGTCTTTTCCCCTTCTTCCAGAGACACCTCTGACCCTGTCCCAGCTCTGCAGGGTGAGCTTGAGGAGGGCCACTGGCGTCAGAGGGCTGGAGAAAATCGCCAAGTTGGACATCCCTCCCCGGCTCATCGATTACCTTTCCTACAATTGAGCTGCAGGCGCGGGAGGCAGGGCAGGCTGGTGACACCTGGCTGCTGGCCTTCCTGAGCCCAGTGTCGGGCCGCAGGGCTCTCTGTCTGGTTTGCCTGAAGCTGTGTCATCGCCGTGAACACCGTGCCCCGAGTCCCATCTGGCTGCCCCGCGTCGTCTTCTCTGCAGACTTCAGGGAAAATGTCTCCGAGGCACTGGGCGGACCCTGGCCAGCCCTCCTGGACTTCAGTCTGACTCCAGTGTCCTCCCGGCCGTGCACTTGTCCCTCTCCACAGACCTTCCGCAGAGGGACTCTCAGGAAAGACTCTCCCTGGAGCCCAGGGTGGGGCTGGGGGTCCAGGGCGCTGCTGCTGATTCCACTCGCCTGGGAGGCACCATCTGATTCCTTCAGCACCAGGCGGTCCAGAGTGTGCAGAGGGAGGAGGCCGTGCTGCATGGGGTGGTCTGGGTTGGGTGGGTCCTGACCACATGCCCTGGATGCAGCATTGGGGACAGCCAGCCACTTGGATGCTGTTTTCTGGAGCTGCGGTTGGCCCTTTCCAAGGTCCACCTGTGCCCAAGTAAACCCATCACTCAGGGAGCTTATAGGGGAGACTCAGGCTTTTTATTCCCCACAACAAGCACAGTGTTTCTTGGGAAGTTCTTCTTCAGTTTTATGTAGGGGGTATACACGTTTAGGGGCCATGTGGGCTCTCACACTTAGGTTTGGTTAATGAGTCTTTAAAGCAGCAGGTAACGTGAAGGCATCTTGGCACGTCTTCCTGGGGTCAGGATTTCCAGTATGAAGCCCTGTTAGGAGACTCTTTAGAGATTATTTTTTATCTGTTTTGACAGTTGTCTAATGATTTCTTTCCCTGCTCTAAATTTTGCACATTCCTGGAAGCTCTGAAATTGGCAGAAGAGGTTGCCGGCCCCAGTGGGTACTGTCAACCACGGAGTTATGCATTTTTGCAGCCACTCGAGGAGCATCTGTTATGCTTAAGGCATCGTGTCTGTGCTTTGAACTGGGTAGGAATCAGACTCATCATCAAGGCAGGGCAAGAAAATGTTTCACAATCTGTAATTCTCCATTACAAGCCATGAGGTAAACGTTACGCAGTATGTTCAGACGGCATCATCTGCTGAAGGTGCTGTATCGTAGTTTGAAAAAGAAGAAAACAGAAACCAGGGAGTTAGACTAGAGGACTTTGTATAAACAATTCAGCTGTATTTGGTGTCGGGGGAAATGGACGAGGTACTTGTGGACACTATTGTGGGTCATGCCTGAAGCCGGCGTCCCCAGAAACGTGAACTCACCAGATGCCCCCAGAGGGCATAGGGAGCAGGAGCCTGGATGGGCCTGGGTGGTGCCAGTCGTGCTCATGACCAGAGGTGTCTCTTGGCAGAGCTCCTTGGGTGGGGCCCTGATCTGGTGGAAAGTTCTGTGCTGGTGGCTGTGGGGGTTTTCCAGCTCCGCTGTCCCAGCTGTTGTCACGGTGGTGCTCGGTTGGATGCTGAGATAAGAGCCCCTCCTGTTTGGCTGCAGGGGCAGAAACATGTTCTGGGTACATCCCCGTATCTGCATGTGCTAATAACAATGGCGGGGAAAGCATGGGGTTCTGCCCTTCCATTTGTAACAGAAACTTGCCTCTAGCCGTGAGAGCAGCTGACATTTCCCCATGTGCGACACTCAGTGCAGAATCCGGTCCCCACACTTGCTGCTCAATAAAAGCTGTTGAAGGAAGTCCATCCTTGTGTTCACGTGGTTCTTTTCTTATTGGGGGCAGGAGCGCCCGGTGGACCTCATCCAAGGGGAGTCGACAGGAGTCCACTATCCTCTCCCCCGTGTTTTGGGAGGTCAAGTGATGTCTGTCTCACCTTCCCACCTTCCTGCCTCTCTCTGTCTCCTGATGCTGGTCTCAGTGCTGCCTGCAAGGGATCAGGGGACTAAGAGTTTAAGGGCCTCCTGTACCACCCCCCACTTGTACTGAGATGTAATCAACATGAAATCCTTGGGCCTGGACCCCTCAGTATGATGCGGCTGAAGGCAGATGTCTCCAATCCTCTGAGCTGGGTCTTCCTAGCTGCAGAAGAAGGATCAAAGGTCAGACTTTGATCACTAAAAGGATATTGATGATCAACCACAGAATCTTACAGATGAGAAAGTGAGGCCAACATTAGGCGATTAGAAGATGCCTTGGAAAAGTGTTACGTGCTCCTCAGATGCAAGTTACATGGTCATGACTACCATAGCTGTGTTGATGTCTGTAGACCTTAACAGCTGTGTAAACGATTCTCCTCTGACTTTGAGACAGGACCACCTATTTCAGGGGTCATCGATGTACAAGACCTCTCAGTTTACGTTTGAAAACTCAACCTGCAGCTGACAGATTTGGAGGAGACATTTGCAACAGATTACAAATGACTGGTGATCAAAATATATAAGGATCTTTTATACATCATTAAGAAAAAGATCAACAACCAATTAAAAACAAACAGGCTAAGACTCTGAACAAGAAATTTACAAAAGAGAATGCCAGTGTCCCCTGACAGAAAACGATGGTCTGTCATGATGAGGGAAACTCACTGAAATTAGTCAATATGCAATTCAACAAAAAGATACCATTATATGCCATCATCTTGATGCAAATTAAAAGGCCTGGCAGTTTCTTAGTGCTGATGGATCCTATCGGAAAATGAGAGCTCACAGACTACCAATGGGGGTGTAAATTGGTACGTGTATTTTTGAGAGCAATTAGGTGGTACCATTAAAAGTGCTTACCACACGTGCCCAGTATTTCTACCTTTTTTGGGGTGTTTTTTTTCCCTTCCAGTTTTGTTGCGCTATCGTTGACATACGGCCCTGTGTAAGTTTAAGGTGTACAACATACAGCATGAAACAATCACAAGAGATTTAGTGAATATCCACTGTCTCCTGTAGATACAACATTAAAGAAATAGAAACATTTCTTCCCTTGTGATGAGAACGCTCAGGATTTATGGTCTTCACAGCTTTCATGTAACATACATTAGTGTTTATTATTTTTTTTTGAACATTTTTTATTGCTTTATAATCATTTTACAATGTTGTGCCAAATTCCAGTGTAGAGCACAAGTTTTCAGTTATACATGAACATACATGTATATTCACAGTGTTTATCATCTTTATCACGTTGGATGTTACACCCCTGGTACTTACTTACCTTGTAAACGGAAGTTTGTACCTTTTGACTGCCTTTGTCTGATGCCTGAGTATTTCTGCTTTTGCAAATAAATGTTACCTTAAAGAAGCCCTCCGTCGTACCCGAAGGAGGTGGGCGGGGTGTTCACTGCCCGCTGTTAGTACTAAGCAGTGGAAGGCCCCGTTAGTAGGGGGGGAGCTGTAGAATATGTTCGTTTAATGCTTACGCTCTGTGAAAGTTAAGGTGAATGAGCGCTCCGTGTTTTAACACTAACAGACCTAAACATTATAATGGCAAACAAAAAAAGAGCTGCCAACCTTATTTAAGGGTGGTGTGAATCCATGTGTATAAACTGAAATACAAAATAGCCTACGCGTTGAAGGATAGCCACGTGTGTAGTGAACACGTAACGTCACGGAACCCACACGCCCGTGTCACGCTGGGTGCGGCAGGGACATGTGACCTGGGGAAGAGAACAAAGGGAACTTCAACTCTCTGTGATGCTTCATTTGTTAAAAGAAGATGTGGGGGGAGGGTGCAGCTCAAGTGGTAGAGCACGTGCTTAGCCTGCGCGAGGTCCTGGGTTCAATCCCCAGTACCTCCTCTGAAAATAAATCAATAAGACTAATTACCTCCCCACCACCAAAATAAAATAACTTAATACAAAAATAAATACATAAAATATTTTTAAAAATTAAAAAGAAGATGTGAAGCAAATATGACAGAACGCTGCTGTTTGTTTACACTGGGTGGTGAATCCATACACGGTGTGAGTGAACATGCGGTGGTGCATGGGTTAACACACGTGCAGTGACACAGGGATGTTATTCTCCATGTGTTTCAGATTTTTCTTCATGATAAACATTTAATGCAGAGGAGGGACAAAGGGTGGAAGTGTCTTTAAAAAAGAAAGCCATCTTTGTGACCATTATAAGGGGGGTTCTGTTTAAGAATCACTTCCAGCTTCCTGTTGGCCATGGAGTCGTGTTGTTGGTTCCAAGAGGCTGTGTCCCATGACACAAGCTGACACGTCTTTGTGACCCACCTCATCTCTGGATGAGGGAACAGCTTGCAGCTACTTTCTCAAGGAAAGGCCCTGAGTACCCTATGTGGCTCGCGGGGCCAGCCCGCATCTCACCCGGAGGAACGTGTGGGGTAACATCCTTCCATCGCTTAGCCTCTCCTGCTTTGAGTCTCCGTTCACACAGACTTAGCTTCACTGGCTGATGACCCGTGGGGGTGAAAGGTGCCTTTGGGCAGAGCTCTCCTGCTCTGATGCGACTCGCTCCCTAGGTGATTGTGGACCTTCCGGACCCCCCTTCTTCCCCAGCTTCCAAATCCTAGCCTTTGGAGAGATCAAAGCCAGTCCCTTCAATGGAGGACCCATTTCCCAGCGGGAGGACGCAGCCCTGGCTCCTGGACATCACCTGCCCTCTGCGGGGGGGGGGGGGGGCGGAGAAGGGGTGCAGGGAAATGCAGGGTCTCCCAGCAGCACCCTCCCTCCCTTGCTCACCGCGGGGTCTCCCCCTTCCTCCTTCCCTCGCTGAGCCAGCACAGGGCCACTACATGGGTCACCCATCGATACTTCTGGATGAGTCTGCACAAAGCTTTGGCGTTTGTTAAAAGCAAGACGACAGGCCCCAAATAAAGTCACTTATGCTGAGCCCCACGTCACGGAACCGAGGCTTGATTACAGTCCTGGCTCTCCCAGAAATGGAATCTAGTCCGTCGGGAACCGCCTGGTGCGCACTAGTGACTCAGTCTGCCCCACAGAACCCCGTATCCCCTACAGGAACGTGACCTTGCAATAACCAGCCCTCATTTCACCGAGAATACGTTTCTTGTTCCGGCTCCCCCCGTCTGTCACAGTCTCTGATTTCACACAGCATCTTGGAACACCTTTCTGTCTGCCCGATTGGAATCGATTTTCTCAAGCAAAGTCTCACCTGTTTTCACAGGCCTCAGTTTATCTGTTACCGGCTCAGCGGGACACAAAGGATGGGTCTGCACAGCCGCTTCCTGCCCTGGGTTGCTTTGTTGGAACCCCGGCTCATGCTTGCTTTCTGAGGGGCAACACCCTTCACCTTTAAGCATCTGAGTTCCTTTATGCAGGAGAATGAGCCTAAACCGGATTCCCATCACCAAGCCGCCCTGCTCCCGTGCTGCGCAGCTGTGCCGGCCCGCGGGAGTGCCTGCCGGGACCCAGGGCCCTAGCAGGCCGACTGCTCCCCCACCCTCAGGCAGCTCTGCAGCTTTTACTGCTCTCCCTGGAATGGCTTGGAACAGACTTCCAGACCCTGAAGCCGTTGCCTTTTCTCTTTTCCAGTGTAGGTGCCAGTTGTTGACAGCTAAGCCCCGTGACGTTGGCGTCAAAGACCTGTGATCTCTGGCAGTCTGAATGCAAATATGTCTTTAGCTGGTCCAGTCTAAACAGAGTGCCTTGGAAAAACCTAATGTCTCAAGATCACAAATAAAGGGAGAAAAGGTTTGTGACACGTCTGTCTCTCATACACACACTTACTTCTTTGTATAGAATTTTCCTTTCCAGCAGCTGGTCTCCAGGTGTGCTGTTCTCATGAACTCCAGAGATGAGAATCTGCAACTGAACTTCAGGCTGCGTGTGCAAGGAGTTTAGCTCTCTGCTTTCTGCACGATCAGCGGAGGGATCTCCCATGCTTCTTGGTGTTAGCCGAAGCTGGAGGCTCCTTCTGCAGTGCTGGAGACAGAGCACTGGGTGAGACAAGGAGCAGGAACATCCTCTCAGTCCTTGGTCCACGTTCTCCTTCCTACCTTCCTCCCGTCTGTCAGGCCACACATCTTTCCTCCCTTTCATCCATCCATCCACCTAGCTTTCCTTCCACCCGCACACCCATCCATGCAGTCCTTCGAGGGCCTGAATAGAACAAAGAGACGGAAGACGGGGTGTCTGCGCTCTGCCTGACTGCTGGGCTGGACAGGGGTTTTCTCTTGACCTTGCACTGGGGCTGGCAGTATCGTCCGCAAGCCAGGAAGAGAGTGCTCGCCAGGACCCGATCGCGCTGGCCCCTCGTTTCAGACGTCCAGCCTCCAGAACCGCAGGAACAAAGGCCTGCTGTATAAGCCTCCGGTCTGCGGGTTTCTGCTACAGCAGCCCTGCACCTTCTGTGCCTGGAGAAGTCTCAATCGCTGGGTGGGCTGCTCTGGGGGAGGGGGTGTCCCGGGCTCTGTAACTGCTGATGCAGGAACCAGGGGAGATCCCTAAGTGAGCTTTCTAACCACAGCGGTCTACCCCCTTTAAGCTTGGGGTTCTCTGCACGTCTACAGCTTCCACAGGTGAGGTCATTCACCAGAGGAGCAGGAACTATGGCCTTGAGTCTCCGTTCACACAGACTTAGCTTCACTGGCTGATGACCCGTGGGGATGAGAGTGCAGGGGAAGGGTCCCCAGCCTGGCGTTTTGGTGTCTGGCCACAAGGGGGCGCCAATGGCACAGCCTGCTGCCCGGCTGCCCAGGCCTGGTCCTGCCTACAGGGACAGCAGCACTGTCATCAATCAGTCTGGCTGCCTGGGCCTGCTGAGCTGAGCCAGGCCCGGCCGGGCCCCGGTGTTTTATCTAGAAGACCCCTCTCTCCCTGCCACCCTCAGGGACCCCTGTAACATGGGGGACACTGAGGGCAGCTCAGTTCCAGCAAAGCACCGATCTGGGAGGTGGTGCTGGGTGTCACTACTGAGCTGTGCAGCCCTGTGTGGCAAGAGTGTCACCTCCCCGGCCTCAGGCTCCTTATAGAAACTCTCAGGTTGGGCCGTAAAGTTCTCTGAGGCCACTTCTGCTCTCATGCTTTAACTCTGCAGGAAACGCTGCTGGGCCAAGGCTTGCTGCACACAGAGCCGTGGGCCCCAAGGCCCGTTTCCTGTTTCTGCTCTGCCTGTACCTTGGCTGGGCGACCTGGGGCCAGCCACTGCCCTCTCTGGTCCCCACTTGCTTGTCTGTAAGAAAGAGGCCTTTAGATGGGCCACCAGCCTGTCCAGGGTGTCCCCGGCGCCCAGATGACCTTTGATGTCTCCCTCTGGGCTGGGGACTGGGCTGTCTCAGAGCCAGGGCAGCCCCACACCTGGAGCCAGAACCTTCCTTCCACCTGAGGCCTGGAGGTACTGCTGGTCTGGGGGCGCAGAACCGAGCCCCAGGCACAAATCTCACCCTCTCATCCAACCATAGACCCCCCCAACCAGACCCCATTACAGGGGGTCACTGGCTCTGCCTGGACCCCACTGCAATGAGGGGTGTGGACTGGTTGCTTTTTTGTGCAGTGTCTGGGGCGCTGAGAATTCCCTTGTATTTGAACATCTCGGGGTCTCCAGCACCCGGCCTGGTGACAGGCAGCACCGCCCCCACCCCCCAGCAGTGGTGCAGAAGAGTCAGCTGGGCTCTGACTAAAAATACAGAGTTCCAGGCCTGCTTCTGCGACTGATCTTAGGTCCTGGCTGGCCCAGGAACCAGCATTCTTTTAACCAGCCACCGGGTGAAAGAACGCCAGAGGAATGCTGAAAGAATGAATACATTTCATTAGTGGGTAGATCCCCCCCCCGACTCCCCATCTTTTGTTTCTTGTTTCTTTTTGTTTCAAATCATATCTCAGCACCTTGGAATTTGGGGAAGGGGGATGTAAAAATAGCCATTTTTCAGAGCCGGCCTTTTCTGTCTCATGTTTAGTCTGGGGCCGCGTCCTCGGCCTCTCCGGGGCTGCTGTCACTGTGGGATGCCGAAGGCAGCTCACACCGGCCCCCCCAACCCCCTGGCGATCTCCGCACCCCGTGCCTGCCCAGGGCAGCGGGCAGCCACCAGCGGTCTGCGGGGGCTCATGCCTGGGGCTTCCTTCGTCCTGGAGGGCCTCGGAGGCCAGAACCCAAATTCTGCCCCTCGATTACCCCAGCACGTGAAAAACACTTGAGCGGATGAACGGTGCGGCCCTGGAGAGCACTCTAGATCACAGACACTGATACCTGCACCTGAGGGCTCCTCCCCTCTCTTCCCGCTGACTCCACCCACCTCCTAAAACCCAACACCCGTCCAGGCTGCTGGGAGCCCAGCCCCCGCCCCCTCAGGGCAGAGGTCCCCCGGCCCCTGCCGGCTGCCTCCTCTTGTCAGGGCCCTGACACGCCCACAGCCTGCACGCTCTCCCCCCTCCGTCAGCCGGGCTCCAAAACCAGTCATAACAAGCTCACCAAAGAGGAGAGGAGGAAAGAAGTGAAAAAATGTATCTTGGCCTTAAAACCCAGGGCCATATTCACATCCAAACCACTGAAAACAGCGATGTGACAAGGCTCCCGTGTGCGCTGAGGGATCTGCCTCATGGGGTCCCCCAGCTCGGAGGAAGGTCTCTGCTGAGCGCACAGGACCCGGGGATGCAGCGGAGGGACTGGTCCCTGCGGGGCAGAGCTGAGGGCCCAGCCTCCTTCACACAGGGGGCTCAAGGGGAGGAAACAGGCGTCTGGAGGCACTGGGTTACGGTGAGACCGGCTTTCTCGCCAGGCCCCCTGCCCGCTCCTTCCAGTGCTCGGCCCTCCAGCCAACCCCAGCCTCCTGGGGAGCAGGGCGTCTGGCTTGTGGGCTTCCTGCTAACTCTTTCCACGTGTGTTTCTGCCGCAGGCCTGTGCAGTTCAGTGCTTTCCTCCCTGCCCGAGAGGCGGCCCAGTCCCCGGCCCCTTTCCTCCGGGGGTGGGTCCTCCCACGCTCGGGCCCTCTTCTCAGCCCAGGGCTGGAAAGTGCTGGAAAAACGGGGCCGCGGCTCATTCGCCCAGACGTGCAACATTTCAGCTGTAGGGAGCACCTGCCCTGCTCTGTCTCCTTTTCTAGATTGGCAGGTGGGCTGTTCCTGACGTTGGGCTGGAGAGACCCTGGCTCTGGGCCTGGGCTCCGGCGGCAGCCCTGAGCTACAGCTCGGCCAGGCTACAAAACCACATGGAGCTGCAGCCTGAGCCGGGGCCGGCCGGGCCGGCAGCCGCAGCTGGGGCCCATTGCTGGGCACGGGGAGGTGTCTTTCTTGCTTCAAAGAGGAGCCGTGCCGGCCCATGTGGTCTGATGGGGCCAGCCAGGGAGAGCCCCTCCAGGACACGGCCGCCCCAATGTTTTGTGCCCCTGAACTAGACAGTCTGTGAGGCTCAGGCCTCATGTCCCTGCCCCAGGACGTGCTGGGTGATGAGACTCAGGGCCAGCCTCCCAGCTGACCTTTGCCCCTGGTAGAGCGGCGCGATG
This sequence comes from Camelus ferus, assembly GCF_009834535.1. Classification (NCBI taxonomy): domain Eukaryota; kingdom Metazoa; phylum Chordata; class Mammalia; order Artiodactyla; family Camelidae; genus Camelus; species Camelus ferus. Next base: position 3,064,924 of record NC_045730.1, on the reverse strand, counting down.
CTGAGCACCGTTCAACCTCCCCAAGTTCAGTCCCCTCAGCGGGAGCCTGGGGTTCCCTGTGGTTCCTCCCTCCGAGACTCTCAAAGGACTCACTATTATTCAGTCCTCCCCAGACGCTTTCAAAGCAAAATGCTAGACAAACAGTCCTCCTAAGGACTCATTTTATGACGCCTTCTGAGATGCCAAGTGCAGTCCACGTGCTCACATGTGTTCTCTCTTGACATCCCGGGACTACGTCTGTGGGGGTAGATTTAACCATGATACCTCGTCTGCCAACGAGGATGGCCGCGCAGAGCAATTAGAGAGCCTGCACAAGGTTGCACAGCTGTTAGTGGTAGAGCTGGGGTTCCAGCCTGGGCATTGGACCCCAGGACCCATGCTCTTTTTTTCCAGCTTTATTGAGATGCAGTCACCACCCTGTCCCACCTTCCAGTGTGGAAGGATGGGCGGTCAGGCAGAGCCCCGATTGCGTTTACAGCCCCTGGCGTCTCCTTCAGAGCTGAGGGCTGCGTCCAGCCTGCCACAGCCTCACCCTCCTGCCTTTGGGTGAGGAAGTGATGCTGTTGTGCAGAGAGAATGCCCAGCGGAGGGGCAGGGCTCCTGCTCTGAAGCACGCACGCTCTCCGCTTTCAGAAAATTCCCCGTGGCTCGAGTCTGTGCAGAGATCTCCAGGCTCCTTCACATCTTGGAGTCGCTGGGTTCCACTGGGCCTTCCACCCACTATGTACGTCTGAGAGGCCCCAGCCCGGCGCCCCAGGGATGAGTTGGCAGAATCTCCTGCCAAGCACCACCGACAGCCTGCTAAGAACCCTTGGTCCTCAGGGAAAACCCAATCTCCTTGGCATGGTATTCAAGGCCCTGCCCACCGGCCCCGACCCACCTGCCAGCCTCACCTTTCCCGGCTGCCTCCTGCTCCTGCCATCCCACGTGCGGAAGTCAGTCCTCGGATCCCTGGATTCCCCTCCCCAGGGGGCCCCCATGCCCTTCCTCACGCTCGCGGTTCACACGCCCAGCTGCCCCGTCCGCTCCTTCAGGCAGCCGCCTCCGCTTCATCGTCCTCACGTTCCCCCAGAAAACTACGGGTGCCAGACAGGCACAGAGCATCCCGCAGACGAGAGGCGCAGGAGCAGTGATGGAGACGCGCTTTCCGTCCTGTCCGTCCCCAAGAAAGTCAGCATGAGACGCGGAGCCAGAGCCCAGACCCGTGGTGTCCGGGGTGGAGTTGTTTACGGAGGGACAGGGCCTCCCCAGCCACGCCCGCCCCCGGTTCAGAGAAGGAGCCACGGTGCGGGCACTCATCACACACGAGCCGAGGGCTGGCGAAGCACCCCCCAAACCTACATGAGTGTGCTCCTGACAGGGGAGCATCTCCTACCAGGAAATCCTACACCCCAGATCCCTGTACCCAGAGTGAGCGAGTGCGGAAAAATGAAAAACGGGAGGGATAAATTAGGCGTTTGCGATTAACAGATACACCCCACTATAAGTAAAACAGATGGAAAAACAAGGTCCTACTGTACAGCATAGGGAACTATATTCAATATCTTGTAATAACCTATAATGAAAAAGCATCTGAAAAAGAATGTGTATATAACCCGATCACTTTGCTGCACGTGGGAAGCTAACGCAACATTGTAAATCAACTGTACTTCAAATACAAAAAGAAAGAAAAAGAAAAAACAAAACGAAACATATCCCCCCACCCCCGCCAGTCCCAAACACCCCTTGTTACAGTTATCCGGAGGGTTAAACGGCTGGTGGAGACCACACGATTTTAAACTCAGGCTCCTGTGGTCAGATGTGCACCGAGGACAGGAGCCCAGAGCAGGAGGGACGGGAGGGCAAGTTGGCAGGCAGGCTGGGGCGGCGGCCAGATGAGGAAAATTGAGCTGGTGTGAGCAGCAGTGACTGGGAGGAGAGGCTTTTCCAAGAAACCACAGTGGGTCTCCTTCCAAGGAGCTGGGGGCCCCTGCAGACGTGAGCTCATCGCCCCTCCCACCGTGGCCTCTGGGGGACTGGGGCCGGGGTCTCTGCCCCCTCCTGAACTCGGAGGAGGCTCCACCTGCCAGCTCTCCCAAAGAGGCCTGGACCGGACGTCCGCCCACTGACAGCAGAGGGCCCAGGCTCCCCCGCGGCTGATTCAGCGCCAAGTCTGCTTCAGCTTCAAGGGTCCTTAAAAGCACTAGACATCTCTCAGGACAGAAATACTGGGGGGGAAGAAGCAGTTATTCAAACAGAATTGTTTTGTCCTGTACCAACGGGCTGATTGTCTCTATTACTTTGGTAAGAGGAGAGGGACCAGGACCCCCCGCACTGCCCAGGGTTCTCTCAAACAGACATAAAGGGATGTACAAAGGGGATGTGTGCTGGGCTTTGGTTCAGGTGATCACAGAAGCCTCGGTGTCCCTTGATCGGCCGCCACTCATGTGTTTCAGAGGAAACAGGACCGTTTGCTTTAGTTGCTGACGTGATTTAACTTAGGGCTGGGAGAGACTCGCTGAGCACGGCCCCTGGAGGACGTTTCAGTGTGACCAGAGGCTTTCCAGGACTCGCTTTACCTACTGAGTTTGAAGAATAAGGATATTGGGGCTAGCTCTTGAAAGAAAGAGAGAAAAAAAGAAAGGAGGAAATAGCTAAACTACCACAAGCAAGAAGAGTGGAAACCCATTGCTCATCCGTCTCCCTGGGAGCCTCCCTGCTGATAAATGTTGACTTAATGAAGATTCCCTGTCTTGTGCTGTGTTGTTGTGGAAGAGGATGGATTGAATCTGAAACTTGGCTGTGAAATCTAAGAGCTGTGAATTTCAGTCTGTTGTCCTCTGTGGTTGCAAGGAAGGCAGAACTGGTACCCAAGGCACCCGAAGACCATGCCTCTGTGAGAGTGTCCGCCCTGGTCTGTCCCTGCTCCCCGGGCTCCGGGGCAGAGGAACCCCACTGGGACGGCTGGGGCAAGGGGAGGAAGTCAGAGTCTCCGTCCCTGTGGTCGCGGGGCTGTGGTCTGAGGCAGAGACAAGAACAGGAAGTCCTCCGGAGCAGCAGGTCCAGTTCCCTTTGCCGCCAACCTAAAGAAACTTGAGGAGTGTCAGCAGCTGGGCCGGGGCGGCGCCTGAGCGGGCGGTGGTGTGCAGCAGAATCGCAGGTGGGGATGCCGTGTGGACCCCACAGAGAGACCCGCAGGAGCCGCTCCCTTTCAATCCTCCCTTTTTCCAGCTCCCAGTATTTATCCTGGCTCTGGGCAGCAGACCCCTGTGGGGACAGAGGGACCTTGTGGAACAGGGGCAGGGAGGAGACCTTCAAAAACCACAGGGCTCGTGATGAGACAGGGTGAAACAAACCCAACCAAAACACGGGCTTTAGGGTGGGGTGCGCATGCTGGATTTCGCGGCTGTTCCATGAAGGGCAGGGTGCAGAGCTAAACACACCCAGATGTCTGGTTCCCGGCTGACCCTGATTTCCTGAAAAACCTCCACAAAGTGAAGTGTTCCCAAAGCCAGGATGCACCGCCCCCTGCCCCATTAACACAAGCAGCAGCCTTGGGGTTGATGAATTCACCCTAAGGACCACCCTCCTAGCCCCATGCGGCTCCCTGGGTTGGGTGAGCTCAGCACCTGTGGCCCCAGCAGATTGGACCAGCCTCCCAATTCTGCATCCCCAAGGACACCACCCAAGCTCCTGATTGGCTGGAGCTGGAGGTCCATCCCCTCCAGCGACAAAGCCTCCCAGAGCCAAGGGTCCACCTGGAGCTCCAAGGACAGGGCCAACCCTGTGGTCCTAACCTTCCAGACCAGAGCTTTCAACCTTGTGCTGGTGCCTCTTTTGTTTGTCCTGCTTGCAGGGGCGAGGGAGGTGGTGTCTGAAACTGGATGGATCTCAGGTGGGACGCTGAAGAGGCACCTTCCCAGTGGGAGGTAATGTGAACCATTAAAACCTCTCCCAGCCTTCCACCATCTTTCTGCTGGGTCTGGACATATCGGCCCCCAGCATCCTTTTCGAGGACTTCATGGACTGCCTGTTTGTCCGTACTGAACAAAAGCCCTGATCAGCGGGACTGGTGGGGATCTGCCTGTCCCCGGCTTACTGGCCCCTGGACCGCCTGTTCACACATTTGAGTGCTGGGCCCTTAGGACCTTAACTGGTGAAGGGCCAACAGTCACCCTTGGTTGTTTCCAGGCTCCCCACTCTCCCCATCCCATCAAACACACAAGCAAGTAACAACCGTAGCTGACCGCCCAGACCCGGCCTTCTGGGGAGGACAATTCTGTCCCAGCCAGTGGATTCAAGGAGATTATGAACGCAGGCCTTCGCTCTGCTTCCTGACTGTACAGGTCATCCCAGGAGATGGTCTGGCCTGGGGACTGTAACCAGGAGGCAGGACCACGTGGGTTCAGGGCTCCTCCAGACCTCTCCTCGCTCCTCCTACTTCTGTGTGAAGGCGTCGGATCTTTTCAGTCCACTCCTGGTCTGGTTCCATTATCTTTAGGACGTCTGGTTGTGTGGGACCAACCCCACAGAGGCCACGTCTTTGATTCAATGCTGGGTGACCAGGGGTGTGTGGTCAGGAAGAGGGGCCAGCCCGTAACATTAACATGGCAGGGTTGTTCAGGAATGCGGACACCGGTACCCAGCACAAGATAAGAAAGCAATGGAAACAGAGAACTAAAATTAGGTGCAGATGAACAATGTTTCTGCTTCGGGCAATGGAAAAGTAAACCATACCCACATCTCTGTTTTTCCCAGGGTCTGAAGACAACCCTGGGTACTGGGGCTGTTGGCTATTCCCGGGAACATTTCAGAAATAACTCATGTTCATTTATGAGTGGGTATTTATAACAGCGTTTCAGAGCAGGTCTCCAAGAACCCCGCAAAGAAGCCTGGGCCCCAGCCCTGGCGAGGGGCGGGGCGGAAAAGGGGGCAGTCCTCTCCTGAGCACCTCTGCTTGCTGAGGCCACAACCCCGGGGCGGGTGTGGCCAGCGGAAAAGAAGGCTCCGAGCTTTGTTTCTCTGCAGAGGCTTCCCTGAGAGGATGTCAGAGCCTGAATCGGATTACTTCTAGCATTTGATGGAATGGGTGCACGCGTGCGTGCGCACATACAGGCGCACTCTGGGCTCAGGCAGAGATTAGCGGTAACATTTCTGGAGGCACAAAAGGAAGGCGGATTCCTGAGCGGTCAGCCACAGACCTGAGCGGCCCCGGAATGCTGCCGGCTCCCAGTGCTGACATCATCTCCCCTTCTGGCTCCGGGAGGAGCCCTCTGATCCCGCAGGTCTTAGGGCGACTATTTTTAGCCGGGATCCCATCCTGTGGCATTCCCCTGGTGCACTCGAGGGAGCCAGGATTTCGGGGAGGGCCCCTTTGATTTTCTTGTGCTCCTATCTCTGCCTCTGCCTGTGACATTAGAGACTGTTAAGGATGGAGCCCACGGGTCTAGCATCCTCACTGGGTGGACAAGCCTGGAGAGGTTGACAGCCAGCTGCAAATCCGCCCTCCCGTCCCCCTGCCCCCACCTCGTCCCTCCTGCTCTGTGTCAGTTACAGCAGTTTCCAAAGAATTTGCATTTGGCACCACCCTCCCTCTCAAAAATTATTGAGGGCACCAAGAGCTTTTGTTTATTTGGGTCACAGCTGTCGATACAGGTCGTGTTAAAAGATCAAGCTGAGAAATTAAAAAAAAAAAGCCTTATTCATTCATTAAAATACGTTAATAACAGATTCACACAGAAAACAAACTTACGGTGATGGGGGAAAAGGGGGTGGGAAGGGATAAATTGGGAGTTTAAGATTTGCAGATATTAAGTATTACATATACATACAATAGATATATAACAAATTTCTTTTGTCTAGCACAGGGGGCTGTATTCAATGTCTTGTAGTAAGCTATAATGAAAAAGAACATGCAAATGAAGGTATGTGTATACATGTATGTCTGAAACATGATGCTGTGCACCAGAAATGGACATACTGTAAACTGATTATACTTCAATAAAAAAATACGTTAATAAACTCATTGCATGTTAACACAAAATATTTTATGACCCATAACTAGAGCTTCCAAAACAAAAAAGATCAGCAACAAGAGTGGCATTATTGGACATTTTGCCAATGGTTTTCACGCCTGGCTTAACTGAAGATAGTAGGCTTGTTCTGTCTGCTTCCACGTTCAGTCAGCTGCACGACCACACGTCATGTAGCCTCTGGGAAACTCCACTGTGAGAGACTGAGAGTGAAAAAAGCACCTTAGTGTCTTCAGAGTTATTAAGAAAAGATCTTGGATCCCGTCAGGGTTCCCTGTACCACACTTTGAGAACTGCCAGTCTGTGGTCTGTCAGGAGGTGCCTGATCTACAAGACTCTCTTAGACTCTGGCCCCTGTAGTCACTGCAGAAGCATTCATTGGAGAACTGCCAGGAATGTAAAGAAAAATGTAGCCCAACGTGACTCTCAGTCCAAAAGCTTGGTCACTAAAGAAACGGAACTGACTTTATCTTTCCGTAATGATGTGATATCTGATTTCTCTCCCATCTTCATCCGGGCCGCTGGGGTCCTTCCTGGGCTTCCCCCACCCGAAGATTGCAACATATTCCCGGGGCCTTGAGTATTGCAACGGTTTTGAGATGTGGTCCTCCGGCCTGAGGCTCAGTCCACACGCGAGCTGTTAGAGGCTCGTGTCCCCACCTGCCTCTCTTCCCTCAGAGGAGCCGAGGGTGGGCGCAGGGCCGCCCCACCCCAACCTAGGAACCGTGACCCTCTCTCTTATCCCCCCCTTTCTCCCTCTGGTTCCTTCCTACGGGCCAGACAAGTCTTCCTCCCGATGGAGCCAGGGACACAGGCAGGCTCTTTCTGCTCCTTGCCCGCCTCCTGCCTCCCTCGGGATTAAGCGAGTTAGTAATAAATGTGCTGACCCACACTGAGTACCCAGTAAACGTTGCTATTCTTGTTCTTTCTAGGCACAAAGTTGGAACTGGAAAGGGGACATTCAGGAAGAGAAGCCCCCCAGAGTTCACATTTCCACTTGTCCCAGCTTCACCAGCTGCCTCAATGGTAACTTGACGCAGCAAAGACAGCCCATGCTTCCCCAGGGACTCAGTCCTCCTTCAGGTGACCGCCTGCTGCCCCACCTGTTTTTAAGGGCATCAGCTGTGAGCTCAGTGCTCCTGGGATGCACCCCCCACAGTGTGACGGAGCCACTGGCCTGTCCCAGGCCATTTCCCTGGTGCAGGTCCACCACGGTGGGTCCATCTTGTAGAGTCAGCAATATTCGTGGAATGAGAGGATGTGAACCTCCGTGCAGGCTGAGAGCATCCTCCACCAGACGCAGGTGCCACTTCCTCTCCCACCAGCTGGAGCCCAGGGGGCAGGTCTGTTTTGGCCAAGACCCATGCTCCTCATCCATCCTTTTGCCACCTGTGGGGCTGCTTATGCAAGGCCCCTAACAGCTGTACGTGTGTGTGTCCACAGGCACACAACACACAGAAAAAGGGCACAGGATGGGGTCTCCTTTCTTTCTCCCAGGCTGTCAGCTGCCCTTCCCTCCAGCAGCCTTGGTGGATGATTAAGACCCTTTTAAGGGGAAAGTACTCTCGGCATTTTTCTTCTGGTGTGACCTCTGTGGCCGGCCGGGTGGATGTCAAGCCTGGTGAGAGCTGCTGTCAGCCTCTTTTGTAAGGCCAGACTGGTGACTGGCAAGGGCCACCGGTCTCCTGTGTGCTCAGGACAAGTGAGGTCTGGTCCTGACTGTGGCTGGACCCGGAGCTCCTGGGAGCCTGGCGGCCTCATCCCTATTCCCCAGCGCAGCAACTGGGGATGAGTGGGGCGCACCCCAGGCCCAGCCAAGTTCAGAGCAGAGAAGCAGGGTGAAGACAGCCCCACAGGCCCCAGATCCTGGCTTCCTGCATCAGCTACGTGACCTGGGGCTGGGTTGAGGGTACTCAAGTTCAGAACCACAATAGATCTCAGCTCAGGAAAAATCCCCACGTTGTCTGGTTCTGAGCAGACTCGACCAAGGTGAATCAGAGGTGAGTCAAGTGCCTTCGAGGAGGAAATGACTTATCAGGCAGCCCGTCCCGGCCAGGTCACCCATCAGTCACTCGCGAGAAACAAGAGTGCAAGAGAGGGGGCAGTCTGCAAACTCCTGGCTGCAAACCTCCCTCTTTTCCAAGATCTGATGGAACTGTTGTGGCTCATGAGCTTCCTCGGGGCGCTGAGGTGTCTTTTGTCCAAGTCGGGCCTGTTCTGTGCGGTGTGGGAGCTCCCTGAAGACTTCTCTGTGTACTTCCCAGGGTTCCTTCTCCCAGGGCAAAGCTTTGCCTCTTCTCCTGAGGCGGGGGGTTACCTGGAAGGCAGGATACGGCTGCTGAGGGGCTGCAGACCCTGCCTTGCTCAGAGCTTTTTAGTGGCCTCCAGGCGTAGGGCTACATGGTGTAACCCCCACCTCCTGTGTCTGCGATAGCAGCCGTCTGAGGCTGCGGACCCTGGGGAGGCGCCGGCCTTCCCACGGTGCTGTGGTGCCTCTCAGCCCAGCAGCGCCACGGCTATGGCAGGGTGACTTCTCGGGCCAGGCGTGACCTTCTCTGCTAGAGTCCTAGGGAGCTGGAGATGGAGGGAAATCTTGATGATCTAAACCCTTAAATTGACAGAAAAGGAAACCGAGGCTCAAGGCCTGTGATGTGCCCAAGGTCACAGAAGAAAATTCACAGAAGAAGCAAGACACACCCCAGCTTTCCTCTCATGGCTCCACCGTGTGCTTAATGGTTCCCATGAAGCTAGTTAATAACAACCAAATTTTTTGTACGTTGTGTTGAATAATAAAAATGATGATGATGATGACATGCTGTTTCTGTAACTCTGGAAATTACTCCTTCAATTGGGGTCTTTGGTCTCCATGGCCTGACGCTTGTAAAGCAAGGTTCGCATGCAGCCTGAACTCCAGACGCAATGAGCTGCCAATCGTGATCAGGCATTTGTGTTTGGGGAAGGGGGGCTGATTCACCTAGAATCTGGATTTTTTTCCTCTCTGTTCTCACCGTGAACACAGGATTTGTTCTCTGTATGATCTGTGAACTGTTCCCAACAAGATTGTCCTCATTTCATCTCACGCCCCCTGTCCGTAACACAAAGGCTGTCACTGATGATTCCAAGTCCACGCAGTAAGCAGGAACCCCCTGTGACTGGACGGCATGAACGGATCCAGCGCCTGGCTTTCATGGGAGCGGGAAATCGCTAACCGATGACCGTGATGCTCTCGGGCTCCAGCCTCTGGCCTCCAACCAGAACCTTTTCTGATGGCCGCCAGTCCTCTTGACACGTGCACCCCAGATGTGGGTTATTTACAGGCTGCCCAGATCCCGTGATGCCCAATGTATGGCAGCAGGGCTGCGTGTGTGACCGCTGAGGTCATGGTTATTCATTTCAAGCTGCAAAGACACTTGGTTTATAAAACCCTAGCGAGTTCACTGAGAGGGGCTTTCGGGGATGAGAAACAGTCCCCACGGCATCCTTTTTGTACCCAAACACCAGTGGGATCAGCACTCACGTCACTGGTCCCCATTCCACCTTCGGGGGCAGAGGGAGGTCCTGAGCTTGCGCTGGGTGGTTTCGCCTTTCGGAGGAAGATGGTGTGAGTCACGGCGATTTACTACCAGCTCGCTAAAAACGTGTCTGATGGGTAAATGCCCCAACCAGGAGGCACGGAAACTGCCGAGAGGCTACACGAGGGCTCACAAACAGACATTTTGAGGCTTTGGTGTAAGTCTGTTTCTGGAACCAGTTTCCTTATCTGCAGTGTCAAAGTGGAGAGTGGGGAGCCAGGCTGTTCCTCAGCCCCTCCGCCCCTCCCCAGCTCACACTGCGCAAGCCTGCGCCCACGGTAAATCGTGTATTACGGGGGTGGTTTTAAGCCACGTGCCGCCTCTCCCAAGGTCGACGCTTCCTTGAGGTCCGAGGCCACGTCTGTGTGTACCCGGCTATTTGCTACCTCTTCTTCCCTCTGTGGGTTCAACACTCTTGAAGCAAAGAGGTTACGTGAGAGGCAGGAAGGTTACTTAGAAGAATTTGAAATAAGCCTCACCCCCCGCACTGTGCCACCGACAAGCACCATGGAAAACGAAGGAGAAACGGGACGGTCAACTACCTGGTAGGTAGAGGGCTTGTCTTTCCGTATCCAAAGATGTCCAGGTTGATGGGTGACAGATGACGGTCATCACTCCCCCAGGGGAGCCCTTTACAGCCCCCTGCACACAAAAGCAATCAGCGCTGGCAGTGAGCTGCCTTGGAACACATGCAACGCTAGCACAGACTGAGATAAATGTGCCCCAAACGGATCCTCTGTTTAGCACATTGCAGTGGAGCAAAACTGGGCTCATGCAGGGAACAAAGACGAGTGTGATGAAGGGCTTCCTGCCGCCCCTGGGGCGGAACCACTCATCCTTCCTCCCTCTTGGCTGGGATTTGGGTGACTTGACACACTCTGCTTACATCAGCACCTCACGTGGGATAACATGACCCCCCTGGGAGACGCTCAGTCTTGGGGGACACCCGTGGCCCGGATGAATCCTCGCTCCTCTCAGGCCCTTTCAATTCCGGACCGTGTCTGTGGGCCCCCAGCTGTATTCCTCCTTGTGCTCTTTGCGGCTTGTCCGTCCAGTTCTTCAAGCTGGTCCTTTGAGGGTGGTACTTGTGTCCTCTTCCTTATGTTTTCTTTTCTGTCTGTTTTTGTTTTTCCAGCTCTGTTGAGTTATGATTGACACAGAGCCTTGTGTAAGTTTAAGTGTACAAAGCAGTGAGTTCTATGCATGGATTGCAAAATCATCCCCACAGTAGCTGCAGCTAGCACACCCAGAAGCCTGGACCGCCTCACGAGCGCGTGTCGTCCTTGCTCAGGGGCCGTGCTAATCGCCTCTGGGTTGTTCTGATTTTAGCATTTACGTTATTTCTAAAGGCCTAACTTGGTGCTTCCCGTACTTTAAGCATTGAGAAATAAATGCAAAAGGCAATTGTGTTTGAAACACACTGAAAGCATCCTGCCTAACTTCTGAGAACCTGTAAGACAAGGGCTTCAGGGCATCTGGCTGAAGTTTGCCAAATATGACGCAGAAAAAGGATGTGCTCTGCACATCGGGGCCTGACACCCACTAGCAGGCCAACCGGCAGGGCAAGGCCATGAAAGCCGGTGTCACGGGTCATTGCATTTGCCTCCCACGTGGCCGAGGAGTCTCTGTGGCAGGTAATGGCCTGGAGGGGCTCCCACAACAGGCCCTGATAGAAGGCACAGACTGGCTGGGCTGTCCTCCGTGTGTCTTCCCCGAGGGACAACCAGCGGGAACTCAGGGCAGGATCCCGTGACAAGCACAGCTTCAGGCCGTGGTGGCAACGGGACTGGGAAGCTGTGCGTTCTACCCCTAGCGGCTCTGGCCTGAGTCTCGGCCACATTCCAGAGGATACGTTTGCCATGGTTTGTTCCTGCCCGGGCCACACAGCCGGCCTCCCCTCTGCCGCTGGCCCCGCTCTCAGCTCATTCATCTCCGCAACTGTCAGCCGAGAACAACAGGTGAAGGCAGGCCCGGCCCATTGTCCCCGGAAGCCTTTAGCTATGCCTGCCACCCCCTCGCCAGCGGCACAGACCTCCAGCTTAGAGCGGGTCTCGCTGGGCAGCCCGCTCTCTGCACGACTGTGACCTGGAAAAACCTTGATCCAGACCCAGCCCCGAAAGTTCCCCTCATCTGGGCCTAGGGAGCTGCCCTGGGGCCTCTGAGGGGCTGGATGAGATGCAGGGCCAGCTGCAGGTCAGAAGGTGCATCCTGCCTCGAGGCTGGCCGGGCCCCCTGTCACCGGGAGGGCAGCCTGGGGCACTCGTGTTTCAGGTCCCTTTGTCAGCCCACTCCCTGCATCTCAAGTGAGCCACTCGAGAGGGGTCATAGTGTGTCTTCCTTTCTTCCTTTTCAGTTCTTCCTAAGGATTAGTTGAGTACTTTATCTATGGATTAAGCCTCGAGTGATAAAAGCGAAATGCTATTGTGTTTGAATTGCACTTGTAGCATCTTCTCTAAAGTCTGAGAATCTATGAAGACTTCAAGGCACCCTGGAGAAATTCGCCAAATATGATAAAGATGAATGGGAAAGACTGAAGGACATTAATGAGGCAAAAACATGCTGGGAGAAGGAAGGAGGGAGATGGGGGACTCCCTCAAGCCCGGGGAGAAAGAGTTTGGTCCTAGTCCTGGGCTCAGTTACAGCTTCTGACCTCCTGCCGCCTTCTTTAAATTTTAAGTGAAATGGGTGATTCCGAGCAAATGGCCTGGGGTGGGTTACATCAGAGGGTGAGCAGGCTCCTTCTGCGCACACGGTGGGGGCTCCATGAGACAGCCGTGCTCCCTAAAGCCAGGCGTGGGAAGGTGGACGTGGGACTGGGGCCTGCCCCAGGGAGGGGGGCTTTTATCCCCCACCTGGAAGGTTCCTTCTCCCTTCACCTTTGTGTCTGCAGCCCAGAAGGCAGCGCGCAGGCCAGTCACATGCACAGAAAGAGGGCAGGGGCGGGGACAGCGAACCGCAAACTTAGCTTCCTCCCGTGTTTGAAATTCTTGGCACCAGCCTCACACCTCATGGAACTGCTTATGCAGATGTCATTTAATTGGGCAGCTGAAGTCATCTGGGAGGGTAATTAGCAAGCGTCCCTTTCTTGGGTTTTCTCGTCTGGAAACTGTGGAGTCATCATTTTCCCCTCCCCGCCTCTCCCTCCCCCACCTCCCTGGGTCCCCGCCTCTCTGCCTCACGGCGGCACTCTGATCAGGGCCCTCCAGGCTATTTCTTCTCTCCAGTCCAGTCAGACCACACCCAGACTGATCACCTGAGAACCTCACTTGGCCTCCCCCCATTTTAAACCTTTGACAGTTGCCCACTGGCCACGGGGCTAAGGCTGAGCCCCTTGCCCGCAGTTTTAAGCCAGCTTCCTTCTTCTCTGCCCTGATCCCTCCAACGGCCCCCCGGAGGAGAGCTCTGCCCCGTCGCGGTGTGCTCCTCCGTTCCCGCTGTGGCCCCTCTGTGCCCCTGCGCTGAGAAGGGTGTCTGAGTTCAGTTCAGTCTCCAACCCCCTCTTCAGCCTGGCCAGCCCCGAGCACTGGCAAGGGCTCTTTGTTCTCCCCACTGGCCTCGCCTCTCCCTTTTTCACTCACGTATTCTTTCCAACTAGAGGATAATCCCATTTGGTCAGGGACTGGGCCTCGCTGATTGAAGCTTTGGGACATCCATGTAATCATTTCTCAAGAGAATCTGAATTATTATCACGAAGCAGCCACTCAAGCCTGCAGGACACAGGGCCGCGCAGAGGGGGGCAGAGGTGGGGGGCGTCCCTCCTCTGACGGGGACAAGGCACGTCCTGGGGAGGACGCTGAGTCTCTAAGGGCTGGGATCAAGTCTCAGGGCCTGGAACATGCCCACACGACTGGGGACAGACAGGATCCACCAGGCGCTGACCTGGCTGTGGCCGCAGCCAGAATCCCAAGGGGGAGTTTCTGCGGCAGCAGGAATTGTCGCAGATATTGGGACAAGACAAGAACCTCCACACCTGGCTTGTTCTCTATAGGAAACTGCCAAGGGGCCTCTCTGAACCCAGGGCTGGATGTGTGGCTGGCCACACTGGCTTCAGCCCAGGGGTGGGAACCCCCCACAGTGCCTCCAGGACAGACGGGGCTGTGGCCACTCACTCGGGACATCTGGGACTTTCCTGCTTGGCAGAGCCTGTCCACCTGGAGGCTGAAGCCCTCTTGCCACCCCTTCCCCAGCCAAGGCCTGGCAGCGGCCGGAGGCCCCCTGAAGTCCCAGATGCCACCTTCCAACTCCTCACTGCTGCCCCCCTTCTTCCCTCCCACGTGGGCTGACCCAGCTCCCCTGAGCTGCCCGCCCCATCCTCCCCCTGCACCCCGGTGCCTCTGGGTCACCACGACATCGCGGGGGAGCTGTCCTGGCCGCCCTAGAAACCAGCTTCAAAATAGCTTCCCTAAGCCCACTGGGGACACCCAGTCTCCCTGGCTCCGGTTCCCCAACTTCGCCACCTAGTCCCAGCTGTGCCCACGGAGGGACTGTCACCCAGCACCCTGGAGTGCAGGCCTATTTTTAGGCAACTCTGGGTGCGGGCTGGCCCCCCTCTCTAGGGCACCCCCCCTCCGAGGTCCCTCAGAACCACTCTCTGGCTGACAGTCACTGCGGCGTGTCCCTGGGTTTTCCTAAGGGAAGGCGGCTCTGGACAGGAGCGTCCTGGAATCTAGCGAAGGAGGAGGACCAGGGTGGGGGCGGTGTCCAGGTGGTGGTCTCTGGAGAGAGGAATTACTGGCTAAGTTTGGGTCAGGGTGAGGGGCAACCATAGGGTCCTGGCCTCGGTGCCTGTCTTTACTTCCATGACAGGGAGTCCACGGGCTGGGACCAGGGGGAGGCAGGCGGTGCACTGGCCCCCAACTTAAGGAGGCACTTGGTCCCAAGTTTGCACGATTCCTCCTCTCATTTCCTCCACCCCCGCCTGGTAACTGAGCTCCACGCAGGGCGGGGGTGCTGTGAGACTGATCACTTCTCTGGCCCTGGTTCGCGTATCTGTAATGGGGGCACAACAAAACCCCCACCTGTCTCCCTCCCAGGGTCGCTGTGAGCACGTATCCTGTGTGTGCTGGGGTGGCCCTCGGAGGGCCCTGCGGCCTGGAGAGAAGCAGAGAGCAGGGGAAGTTGAATACCTTCGTCCTGTGCCCTGGACCCCCACATCTGTCCTCGCCCGTGGCGGGGGGCTCCACGCACTCTGTAGCAGTGGGCTTGAGTCGTGTGCTCTTCAGCACAGACCTTGTGCTGTAAACCTCAGGGCCTCCTGGAGCCAAGCTCCCTTGTGTGCTCGAAGACCCTCCAGCTGTGGAGCTGGGAGCAGACCTCACCAGGGCTGGGGAGATGCCTGTCCCCAACCCATGTGAAGCACATGAGAGCTGTCGCTCCTCCATGGACACGGGGGCATGTACTGGTGCGCGTCGTGAGGCAGATGCCAGCACCGAGTCCTTTCCCGGCAGGGCTGCGGCAGCCCGCCCAGACCCCGGGGCTCAGGCCCGCAGAACTCTGAACCGGGAGCCAGCTGTGTCCCTCCCAGCTCAGCACCCCTGGTGAGTGAGAGAGGGCCACCCCCTTCCCCTGCAGCTGCAGGCTGCAGCAGGGGGCATCTGGGGACGTGCCCAGCGCGCGCCAGTGAGCCTGCCCGGGGGCCTGGAAGAAGCGCCACCGTGCCTGCTGCCCGACTTCCTCAGAGAACAATGAAAGAGAAGATGCCGTCTTTCTGTTGGGGAAGCTGGAGAGGGTGTGGTGGCCACAGGTCCTGAGGGGTCGGCTGGGCCGCTGAGAAGCCCCTCCCCCAGTGGAGACCGCCCTCCCCAGGGCCTGGGAGCCTGTTAGGGCGTTTGGGCAGCAGCTCCCGTGGGAGGAGCCGGCTCCTGTGTCTCGGGCCGCGGCGCTAATCAGTGGAGTGGTGGTAAACGGCACTTCTGGGTCAACAGCTCATAAGTCATGTGCTGACTCCCTTCCCTGTAAGGTCTTTTTATGAACACACTGTCTCCGCCTTCTAGAAGGCCCTAGGCTGCATCCAGACAACGCAGACCAGCATGGCAGGACGGGGGCTGAGACCAGGGACTCCCGAGCCTGCTGCCCCAGTTTGAATTCTGACTTGGCCACTCACTGGCTGGACACCCGCAGCAGGTGCAGAGCCGCCCAGTGCCTCCGTCTCCCCAGGTTATACGGATGCAGACAAGGACGGCGTCTACCGTATTGAGCTGTCACGAGGGTTAAAGGAGCCCCAGTCTGCAAAGCCCTTGGAACAGCACCCGCATGACATACGCACGGTGTTGGCACGAGAAGAGAACCTACGATGAAGTACGCGGCCATTCGGGGCCACGACCAACGGAGGAGATGGTATTCTGGTTTTAAGATCCAGCCGAGTTCCTGTTGCTTCGAATCTGATTTGGGTCTGGGGAGAGGCACGCGGGCAGGAAGGCGGTTCCCAAACACGGAACTTGACAAGCAGTTACAGAGCCGGCCTCCCTGCGGGGAGCCAGGCTCCTGGGACAGTGGCCTGCCCTCTCTCAGGGCCCTGGGCACGCCGTTCACTTCTGACCAGCTCGGTGACGGCTCCTGAAATCCAGGCTGACGAGGAGAAACGATGAGGGAGGTCTCAGCTGAGGTCCCGGAGCGTGACGGCTTCCGAGGGAGCGTGATGGCTTCCGAGGGGGCGTGCGGGTCTGGTTACAGACAAACTTTCTCAAGATTGGACGAGAACAGGGTTCTTCTCCTTGGGACAAGCAGCTGCGTGTAAATGTTTTAGCCCCACTGGGCAGTGTCTTCTCCGAACTCCCCAGACCCAGTGGGAAGAAGAGATGACCCCCACACTATCCCGTCTGGAGAAGGGAGAGAAAGCGGGGGGCTTCCATCTGCTCCAGCACAGGCGGGGGTGGCGCTGGGGATGGAACTGTGATTTTCTGGCACCCAGGGGCCCTCAGAAGAGTGGGTCCCTGTGGACCATCCAGGGGAGGGCCAGCCCTCTCATCTGTGGGTCCCACCAAGAGCAATAACGGGCTGGGGGCTTGCTGCCTCAGGCTGCCCTGGGGAGAGAGGGTCCCTGGTTTCTCCCATTGACAGGGCTACCTGGGAGTGGACCTCACCCCTAACCAGAGGAGCTGGGCACAACCTCGTGACATCCGGGGCACCCGGGGGTTTGGAGGTTGGGTTGTCCAAGCATACTGAGGCTGGCCAAGCCGACAGAGGCTGGGGCCCTCCAGGCCAAAGCAACTCAAGCACCTTGTAAAAGCACAAGGCTGTTACGCCTCCAGTAACAACCACTTAGAAACATTTACGAGGCGGTTTATCTAGAGTAACCGGCTCCATCTGCACCGAAACCTTGGGTGTCTTAGCTTCAACTTATAGATGAGGCAACTGCCACATAGAGAGGATCATAACTTTTTCAAGGACACACAGCTTATAAATACTGGAGTTATGGTCCCAACCCAGCCGGTTTCCCCACACTATGAAATGGCTCCTGAAGCACGCAACTCCTTACGTTCCAAACACAAGCCTGGAACCTACGTTTAAATCGCCTCAGCCACCCTAACTTCCACGATCCACATGCTTTCCGAGGGGCTCCCAGCCTCTAGGCAGGAGCAGCTGATGAGCAAACACACAGGTGTGTCCCAGCCCTGTCTAGTTTCTACGATGTCCTGTTCCTACAGGCTCCCACGGGGTTTTGTGAGCGGTTAGATGCCTCCAGACAATTTCTGTGCAGCCAAGCCTTCCCCGTGATGTGTTGCTTAAAATGGCTGGTTTTGGCCCACGATTCTAATGCAATAAGGCCGCCTTTCCCAGATCAGTCGTCTGAAGCCCACCAGCACTGCCTGGCAGTGAGCGGGGTGGCAGCTGTGGGTCTGAACAGCGCTATTTCATCCCAGTCGCTGATGAAATGAAGGACGAGGCTGGGACCAAGACCCTTTCTTCAGCTCCTCTGACTTGGTGTGGCTCTCACCCAGCTTTCTGGTCCAAAGGCTGTACCAGGAAAGGTCCTCATGCCCCACCACCCCACCCTGGCTGCTTCTTTCCTAGGGGCACCGCGCTGTGGCCCCGCCTTCACCTTTCCTCCCAGACCCTGTTCCCTCGCTTGGAGGGTGTCCCTGGGGACAGGTCGGAAACCAGAGCTGCCCAATTCCCCCATTGTCTTCAGAGCCAGCGGAGTGGAACAAACCTGCCTGAGGGTCAGATTACAGCTGGGGCTTTGGAAGGCCAGGGGCTTGTGGCAGCTGTTGCCAAGGCAACCAGCGGTGCAGAAAAGAGTGATAGAAAAGAGCCAGGCTCTCAACCAGCCTGGCCTCCGGGGGTCAAGGAGTTGAGGGGACGGCCAAGGGCTGGGCCCACGTCCACTGATTAGGGGCGACTGTTCCAAATTCAGCCGCAAGGAGCCGGCTCCGGCTCCCCTGACAGGTGCTCCTAGTATCTGCCTGGTCAGGGGTCCACTTGGCCCTGCGAGTCCTTCCTTTGGTGCACTGCTCCCCGCCCCCCACCGCCCCGGCTGTCTCCTGTTCCATCCTCCGCTTCTCTCTTCCTCTGTTGGGACTCCTTCCCCCTCCTCTCCCAGGAATGAGAAAGGCTGAAACAGTGAAACATAATCTAAAAGGCAGATGAAACAAGGCCTGGGGAGGGACTGGTGGCCGCATGGGCAGATCCGCCCTGCAGGCTCGGCACCTCGACTCCTAAAGGGCTTGTCCTGACCTCAGACCCAGGTCAGTGATGTGTGGGACGCCCCCAGGAAGCCCCCTCGATGGGGGTCCCCCTGGGAATCAGAGGAGCCTTGTCCTTCGAAGGCCTTTCTTTGCTTCCAGGGCCTCTCTGGCCCTGTTCCGAGCGGCTGTATCTCAGGAGGCAGGCTTTACGCAGTGCCCAGTGCTGGCTTTATCTTTCTGCGAGATGGAAGCTCTAAGACTTAGGTGCTCACAGACCTGTTCCCTGGGCACAGGCTTAACTATGCCTGATTCCCCCCACCTGCAGCCACGTGTCTTTCTTCCTTTTTTTAAACTGAATTTTTAAAATTGAAGTGTAGTCGTTTACAACCTTGTGATAATTTCTGGTGTACAGCATAGTGATGCAGTTATATTCAGGAATATATATATAATTCCTTTTCATATTCCTTTTCATTATGAATTATTACAAGGCATTGAATACAGTTCCCTGGGCTGTACAGTAGGACCTTGCTGTTGATCTGTTTTACATATAGTAGTTTATATCTGCAAATCTCAAACTCCCAAATTATCCCTTCCCACCCCCTTTCCCTCCTGGTAACCATAAGTTTGTTTTCTCTGCCTGTGAGTCTGTCTCTGTTTTGTAAATAAGTTCATTTATGTCCCTTTTTTTTTTCAGATTCCACATATAAGTGATACCATATGGTATTTTTCTTTTCTTTCTGGCTGACTTCACTTAGTTGACCATCTCCAGGTCCATCCATGTTGCTGCAAATGGCATTATTTTAGTCTTTTTTATGGCTGAGTAGTATTCCATTGTATAAACATACCACTACTTCTTTATCCAGTCATCTTTTGATGGACATTTAAACTGTTTCCATATCTTGGCTATTGTAAATAGTGCTGCTATGAACATTGGGGTGCATGTATCTTTTTGAATTAGAGTTCCCTCTGGATACATGACCAGGTGGGGGATGGCTGTATCATAGGATAAGATTATTTTCAGTTTTTTAAGGAATTTCCACACTGTTCTCCATAATGGCTGTACCAGGCAGGCTGATTTCTAATCCCTTGATTTTGCAGTATTTTAGGGGTTTAACTTCATTTTTCTCGAAATCTCTTGATCAGAAGAATCACTCGGAAGCACGTGTTTAGGATTCAGATTGCTGGGCCCCACCTGAGAACTGTGGAATCCAGAACTCTGGGTGGGGGTGGCCGGGGGATCCATTTTGGAAAAAAACTGCCCCCGTGATGCTCGTGTTTGGGTACATTCTGGGAACCAAGGTCAAGTTGTGCATTTTCAGCTCCTGGTCTCCAGGCCTCAGAGGCACCTCCCAGCTGCAAGGGGGAAGCGATCTCACTGCTGGGCCAGCTGCCCACATGCGGCCCAGGACAGGGAGGCACTGGAGGAGGCAGGGCTTGGGGGGCACAGCTGGGCCCACTCTCAGCCTCTCGTGGCCCAACTGGCTTGTGCGGTCAGACCCGGGTCATCTGGGCGCACCTGGCCGAGCTGCGGATACCGCAGTGGTGTCTAAAGTTTTGCAGCAGCAGGAGCCCCACCAGGAATGGACGGGAGCCCCAGGGGGCCAACCAGGCATCTTACATCTCCGGGCTGCAATTTTTAATACAGACCCACCTCTGACGTGAGCTGCCAGCACTTTGTGCGTGTACCCTGTGAAGACCCAAATATGTCACCTGCTGTTCCGCTGTGACAGTGCTACACGTGGGGTAGGGTGTGGGGTTTGGGGCACCATAGCCCTGGGTGGCTGTCCTGGCTGCAGTGGCTCCTCGTGGGACCTCAGAGCATCCCACTTCCTTATCTTAAGATGTGGCTGACAGTGAACTTCACAGGGTCGCTGTGAGGCCCAGCGGGTACAAAGTCCAGCAGGGGCCTCGCAGACGGAACTCTCAATACCTGCCAGGTCCTTTTGTGTTTATCTGCTCTCTCTGGTTACTTCTCCTTTCTTATCCTGTTAAAACACTTCTAAAAAATGGTCACACGACAGCAATCAATTGTATTTCTCCATACGAGCATTAAACAATTGAGATATGGTATTTAAGAAGCCAATGTCATGTCCAATATTGTTAAAAAATAAAACGCTTATAAATAAATTTAATCAAAGACGTGAAAACGTTAATACTGAAACCACTGAACATTACTGAAAGTAAAGATGACACATAAACGGAGGCCACAGTGCACTTCCGGCTTGGAAGATTCAGCATGCGTACATCAGTTCTCCCCAGACTGACAAGTAGCTTCAGTGCAAATCCCAGTCATAATTCTGACCAGCTTTTGTTTTTTTAAAATAGAAATTGAGAAGTGGGTTCTAAAATGTATTTGTCCCCACCGAGAGGAGCTCACTTCTGAGTGGAAAGGGCAGAAGATCATTCAGCAGAGCAGGGCCTTGACTCGGAGGCTGATGGCAAACAGAAAACAGGGTCGACTGTCCCCTCCGACCATGGCCACAACTGTCTGTCCAGGCAAAGCAAGCCAGGAGGCCATGGTTCCCCCGGCTGAGGCACCAGCTTGGACACCTGGCCTGGAGCTCAGCTGGAGGGTGTCAGATGCCAAAGGTGCAGCGTGAAGAAAGGCTGGGACAGCCCAGCCTCTCTTGAGGGACCTGCCAATTCCCCGACCAGGGCTCCTCCATCTTCACCACAGCTACGTGAGGCGGGGTCCCCTCTCACAGCCAGGGGTCTCCTGTGACTCCATCAACATTCCTGTGAAGATTCTCCTGCCTATCCAGACTTGCTGGGCTGCTCCGGAGCCACCGCCCTACACTCGCCGGGCAGGGACAGCTTTCTATTAACCAGCAGTCAGATGGATAGCTTGATTAACTGAGGGCTTTCCCCTTTAAGGAATGATGCCTGGGAGTCAGCGTGACTCATCTGCCCACCCCCTAAGTGTACCAGGAAGATGATGAAAGATGAGTCCTCACCAGCAGAAAGCCAAAAATCAGTTCTCTAACTTAGGAAAATGACAAGTGCTCTTTCCCGCTTTTTGTAAGTGTGACATTCTGCATGTTTGTTGCAGAAGAACATGTTATAGCTCAGTGTGACAGCAACCTGGATCCAAGCGAGAGATCAAGCAGCACTGGGAGAGCTGGAGAACTCAGGTTTATTACATCAGCAGGCCCAGAAGAGTTAATACTCCAAGCTCTGGACCCCGTCTATCGGTTTACACAGGCTTTTATAGGCTGCCAGTTTACACTTTGCAACATCATATGCAAATAAGGCATAACAAAAGTTGACTAATTAGGAACAAGCTTTGTAGAAATGGACCAATCAGGAGGGAGAGAAATAACCAATCAGGAGTGAGCTCAGGGAACCAATAGAACTTTAGGGGTAAGTAAGCTGTTTCAGAGGCAAAAAGTCAGATACAGTTTCTGGGTCAGGGAACCGGATGGTGCTGTCAGGAGACTAGTGGTGCTGCCTGGGGGTCCTGAGGGTCTTTTTATGGGGCTTCTCATCTCCTGTTCACTTCACTAAAAAGGACTGTTTTCTAATTGGGGTTATTTACATTTCACTTTGCACAGATACTCACGAAGGGTCCGTCCCTCTACTAAAGGAGACATCACCTACTGGGCACCTCTGTGGCAGGAACTAGGGGGACGAGAGATGTGGTCCCTGCCATCAAGGGGTCCCCACAAGGGGACAGAGACCATGGCTGCCATGGCAGGAGGAGGAGTGAACATCACGCAGACAAAGGGCTGGTACCTGCCTCACACACACTTGCCTGTCTAATCCCATGGCTGTGGAGTTTTACAAATGAGGAAGTGGAGGCGCAGAGAACTTTGGTGCCCCTGAAACCCAAAGTCACATGGCGAGTGAACTAGATTTGAAGGAAGCCACACTCTGAACCACTGCCCTCTCTGGCCTCGTGGAAGTGGAGGGTTAGGGAAGGCTTTCCAGCCTGAATGGTAGATTCTGGGCAGGTGGGGGGGACAGGGGAGTGACCCCAGAGCTCAAAGTGGTTCCATCTGTTCTTCTTTCTCCTGCTTTGGGCTGTGGACTCGATCAGGACAGTCCACACTCACACCCACTGGGTGGCTACCCGGCCACTGGGCCCTGTGCTGGTAGGAGGCTCTGGGACTGTTCGTGGTGCCTTGAGGGGTCTCTCAGGCTTGAGGGCTCATGGTAGCCCTCTCCTCTCTCTGTCACGGCCACCTTTACCCTCTGCAGGCCTCTGAACAATTAACCCCATATCCTTGGGTGAGCCGGGCCTCAGAGGGACCAGGGTCTCAAAGCCACAAGTTCTTTGCAGCCCTGGCGCCCGGGAGGGTCATGCTGGGCGTCTCCTCAGGGTTGGTTCCTGGGGGCACCTCGTGCCTCCTGGCACAGGCATCATGTGCTCACTGGACCTGGTCCATTTGGCTGCAGCCACCTGCGTTACAGCGGGAAGAACCCAAAGTTCAGGGAGATGAAGCGTGTCGCCGCGGGTGATGACGGTCCTCTGAGTCATTCGGGGCCGCCTGACAAATGTCATTTCAACCAGGACAGAGCCAAGGCCAGGCCCCCCGACGGAAATGAGACGTGTGGAGAGAGAAACCCTGCAATGGGCAAAGCGGCTCCTTTAAATGTCAAAGGAAAAGTGAGACTCACAGCACTGCCCTGGCCCCTGCTGATGAGAAACACACCGCCTCTGAGATGTTTCCACGTGCGGCTGGTACCTACAGAGGCCAGCGGGGGAGGGAGAGGGCTCGGAGGCCCGCGGAATCTGCAGATATTTAAGTCAGCGTGATTGGGCCTTCCGGTCAGAAGGATGAGTAATTAACGAGTGTTCGTCTGAGAGCGTGTGTGTGTTGGGACCTGGGCTGAGTGTTCTCTGCACTATCTCAGAAATGCTCATCGGAGCCCTGGGAGAGGCGCGTGTCTCAGGCCCCGGCGATTGGTTTTGGTTCGTAAGTACAAGGCCCATCGCACGGTCCCCGGCCTCTGCTGTGCCTCAAGGCCCCCATCCCTGACCTAAGACCTAACTCCATGCCCGTCTCACCTAGAGCAGTGCGCCTCCAGGCGCTGGGACCTCGTGCAGTGTGCACCCGACCTGCGCCACTCTCCTCCCCCTCCCAGCGCGGAGGTCAGCCCGGACGAGGCCGGGGGCAAAATGCAGCTGCTCCCTCCGGAACAGGCAGCCCACGGCGTTCTTGTGCCCGGCAAACCTCCCAAGAACTTCATTATCTGATGGGGGAAGCTCTCAGGCTGCCCACGCCTGCTGCAGACGGGCAGACGCAGCCTCGAACTGACGGCCCTGCCGAGATGGGCTGGGGAAGGGGACTCTGGGGAAGACAGAGGCGCTGAGTGGCTGTGGGGTGCCATCCCGCTGGACAGGAGTCAGACACGAGCCTGGAACCCAGGATTCCGACCCTCGTAATGACAACAGTGCTCCCACATAGAACGTTTCAGGGGTCCAGCAATGACCAGGGGATGGAACGGCTATTCAGTCCCTCAGTGGCTGCCGTCTGCATCACACACAGGAAACTGAGGCAAGAGACAGGCGGCTTGCCCAGGGTCACAATGTCTGGTTAGTCCTCTTGCCCGTCACACCCCCGGTGCCTCGTACCAGGAGGGCCACCTGGTTAATGACTGACACGGTCTCAGGATCCAACGTGTGCGGGCAGCGTGCCCAGCTCCCAGCTCCCAGCTCCCAGCTCTCCAGCCCTTGCTGTTTGTCCTGTGACCATGAGGACACCGGTTAGGAGGCTCTCAAGGCACATCCAGACCCACACCAGCTGGGTGGACGCTGGGACACCTCCTCCTCGTGCCAGGCTTCACCCCACACCCTGCTGCAGGGTTTCTCCAGCTGCAGGGTTTCCTAACACCACCCCTGGGTCGCAGGAGTGGAAGCAGTTGTGAGCGGGTGTGCCCACCTGCACGGGTGAGTGGGCAGATGTAACTTCCTCTAAAAATAAATAAATAAACCTAATTACCACCCACCCTGCCAAAAAAAGAGGAGAAGGAAGCCCTGGAGTGTGTGGATTTATCCTCAGATAATCCAGGAAGTGAATCATTCATAAGTAGGTGTTTTATTTGAAAGTGTAGATATAAGGAAATAAAAATTTCTTTAAAACCAGTCAGCAACTCCAGATTTCAGCTCTAGAAAGAGAATGTCTAGAGGGGAAAGGCTGCGGTGGCAGATGGCTTCTAAGTCACCAGCAAAGGTTCCGTGTCTTGGCATTTACACGTCGTGTAACCCCTGCCCCTTGGGTGTGGGCTGGACCTACTGACAAATTTTAATGAACAGGATACAGCGAAACGGGGGATGTCGCTTCTGAGATTGGGTTACCAAAAACATAGGATATTCTCTCTCGTTCCTTCGCTTGTTCACTCTGAGAAAAGCCAGCTGCCGGGGTGTGAGCTGCCCTACAGAGGGGCCCCTGTGGCAGGATCTGAGGTGTCCTCCGGCCACCAGTCAACAAGAGACAGAAGCTCAGGGTCCACTGTCTCGCAAGGAGCTACTCCTGCCATAGACCGCTCAGCTGAGCTTGGAGCCAGGACCCCCCCCCCCCCCCCCCACTGCCACCACCAGCTGAGTCTTCAGTTGGGACCGGGACCACAGCCCCATCTGTCCTGGATTTCAGCCTCGTGGGAGACTCTTAGCAGGAGGACCCAGCTCAGCCACACCTGTGTTCCTGACCGACAGAAACCCTGAGATAATAAACGTTGTTTCAGGCTGTTCTATGCGTGGGGTAATCTGTTACAGAGCAACAGATAACTGATACGCGTGATGATCTAATGACCATTTGGGATTTTTCCTTCTGACGGCTGCCGCCATCAGCACCGTCCTAGCATCCACATGGGCCACGCCCAGTGAACTTATGGTCAAAACAAAGACCCCTGGCTTTCAACCATGGCTGATCTTTGTGCTCACTTAGGTGGGGGTGGGAATTGAAACAACAACAACAACACAAATGCCGACGCCTGGCTTCCCTCCCAGAGATTCTTAATTCATTGGCCGGGAGTGTGGTCTGGACCTTGAGGGTTTTAAAAGCTCCCCAGGACAGTCTAACCTGGAGTAAAGTTTGGTAACCATCGGCACCGCCAAGAGGCTTCCCTCTTAGTTCCTCGAATCACAGCTAAACAAACACAGTGGATCCTCATTCTTCATGGATTCCGTATTTGCGAGTTCACCTACTTTCTAAAATCGATCGGTAACCTTGTCAATACTTTCAGACCCACTCATGAATCTGCACCAAAAGCAGCAGAAACTTTGAATCACCCAACGTGCACGCTCCCAGCTGCGGCCGGCCGAGGCGATGCTCTGCCTTCTCAGCCCAGCTCTGAAAAAAAGGTCCTTTTTATGCCACAGTTTTCTCATTTTTGTGCTGCTTGCTGGTGACTTCACATTTGAAAATGGCCCAGCGCAGAGTGCCAAAGGGCTGGCGGGTGTCCCAGGGGCAAGAAGGCTGCGATGTAAGTCACAGAGAGAACACGTGTGTTAGTTCAGCTTCTCGCAGGCGTGATCACCGAGCTGGTGGTCGTGAATTCAGTGCTTATGACTCAGCAAAACACGCCAAACGAGGTGTCCTTAACCAGAACCGCACACGACAAGGTTACATGTCGGCTGGTTGATGGAAATGTATGACCAGAAGCTCACAGGAGCCTAATTCTGTATTTCCCCAGGAGCAACAGTTGAGTATGTGCTAATTCAGTGTTTGTGGTTATTTAGCAAACGTCACCACCGTGAATAAGCAACTGTACTTGTGAGAAATAAAGGAAATAAATGGAGAGAGTCCGAAACGCATAAAAGAAAGTCGCTTACAAAGTCCGAGAGAAGCCAGCATTTGTCACTGTTTACTTAGAGAGGCAGCCCCCAGCCCTCACGGGTTGCAGCATCGCGCAGGTGTGTTACCTGGGCCCCGCTGTCCTCCCTTCCGTCCCCTCTCTGCAATTTGGCGGGTCTTTTGACACTTCTATGGTCAAAGCCAAGAGACCTGAGATGTTCTCTCAAGTTCGCCTGCGGCACACCTTCTGATCCCTTATTCTATTTTTCTGTGGGGACGTGACATGGTGTAGTGAATTGTACAAAGCCGTCTGTACAGGTGGATGGATTTTTATGTGTGGATATACCTGTGAAATCACCCCGGATCAAGGTTTAATGATCACTTTAGATTTCCGATCCTCTGATCGTTTTAGAGCTGAGCCACCTACCTCCTGCTACCTGGTGAGCAACGTGAGGAATGACCTCACCTGTCAGAGAGACCTCACCCTCCGCACCCACAGCTGGGTGTGGCTTTTCTCTCCAGGCTCATCAACGTGGCCATAAATTAATAAAACACACTGACAGCCTTCCTGCCACAAAACAAAACAAAACAAGCACACTTACTGGAAAGGGGCACTTACTGCCTTCAACCACGGTGAAAAATAAAATTGGTATTATTGAATTAGCTGATTCTCTTAAAACGATTCCTGAAGGAACACAAGTCTTGAGCAAGGGCGTGGTCCCCCTTATCACTGGACAAACATTGACGGATGGTTACTTTAACAAAATCGATGTAAATCCATACCTTCTGAATATTTTTTGGCTCACAAATATTTTGATAATATCTTGAGAAGTCAGACGGGTGCTAATATGTTTGCTTCCCACACAAGACAGCAAGGTTTGTGAGATGATTTTCATTCATGCCAGTCTTTTGTGGATTCATGAGCAGCTTAGTGTTTTGAGCAAAATCACCCATAAAAGCAGTTTGTGATTGTGTGTGCGAAAAATCCTCAGAGTAGTTCTTGTTATGTGTAGTGTATGTGTATGTATATCTGTATTTATATATGTATACATTTATACTTAAATATGTATTTAAAATATATATTTATCTAAGAAAATATGTATTTTAAGATGGTTTATGATCTTGCATCACAGATTTTGTGCTGTAGGGGGACTGAGGGCCGCCTCGATCTTATCAGTGAAGCCAGCCCCAAAGCTAGCGTCGATTTGCAGATGCTAACTACTATATATTACATAGATAAACCAGTTTCTTCTGTATGGCACAGGGAACTATATTCAATGTTCTACAGTAACCTTTAATGAAAAGGAACATGAAAACGAAGGTATGTATGCACATGTAAGACTGAAACATGCTGTAGGCCAGAAATTGACACATTGTCACATGGATGACTCTACTTCAATTAAAAAAAAAAAAGGCAAGTAAGCTATTTCCTGCCCCCAGGGAAGGACTTTCCTGCCTTACCCCAAGCTCACCAGTCACGGCGTTGTCCTAGCTACGAAGATGGCCGTGGGGGAGGCCGAGCTTTGACTCACTTTGACTAACACGGGAGAGGACAAGCCCCTGCCGGGGGGGGGGGGGGGCGCCCTTCCTAAGAGGTGTGTCTGTGGGGGTGCTGGGAGAGGGTTGTTAGGGTGACGGCCAGTCAACATAATGAAAGAGAAAAGGGAAATTTGGTTTCAAGTGAAATATGAGTCTTAAAAGTGGGGGAGAGCGCAGATGCGGAGAAGGTAGGAGAGACGGAGGGCGGTGGGGTTGGGGGTGGTATCTGAAGGCCTAGGGACCACAGGGTCATGGAAATCTGGCCTCTCGTGCTGTCACTGGCCACGGGCCACAAAACAGCCAGATGCCGTGACCACCGACGTGAGTCAGGGAGATGGGGCCCTGACACCAGGAGGGAAGTTGGTTGGCATGTCCCCAGCTTCTGTGTTAGGGTCCTCGACAGTTTTGTCCAGACCAGATCTGAACATGTGTGCGTTTCCACGTTGTGGCTTTTCTGGAGAAGGGAAAGGGAGCCGGCCCACGGGAAGTGAGGTCTCCCCACGCTTGGGTGCTCACGGCCAGAGGCGCCACGTACTTAGGCTGAAGATGGTAGGGCCTCCTCACCTTCCAGATCCTAAGAGGTAAAGGGAAACAGTCACCCCGGAGAAGAAGGGGTTCTGATGGCACTGCTGTGCCTGCTTCCCTCCTCCTCCTCGGGGGCCTGGGAGGTGTGGGAAGAAGAGGGGTCTGGAGGCCAGGCCACTGAGAGGCCCAGGGATCCGGGATCAGCGGGTGGCGTGTTCCTGGGGGGTGCAGGAAGGTGGTGGCTGCCTGAGGGACAGGCCACCTCTTAACAGCTGGAATCTGGTGCTGCCTTAACCCGGAGTGAGGCGAACACAGGATCTCCCAACTCAAGATGAGAACGTGCTGGGGCTCCTCCTGGAAGCCGGTGACCCATGGATCTCCCAGGAGGGTCCCTTAGCCTGGAGGGAAGACCCTCAGAGATGACCAACCAGGGCCACGGTCGGGATGGGGCCCCTC
The DNA here is from genome assembly GCF_009834535.1 of Camelus ferus. Lineage (NCBI taxonomy): Eukaryota > Metazoa > Chordata > Mammalia > Artiodactyla > Camelidae > Camelus > Camelus ferus. Next base: position 3,036,458 of record NC_045730.1, on the reverse strand, counting down.
CAAGCTGTCTCCCGTCACCACCCTCCCCTTTCCTTTCGGGGCGGCCGATTTGTCTGCTGCTGCTTCACTGTTTCTGGAGGCGGGTCTGCACCCCCAGGAGTCCCCTGTCCTCATCCTCATCTCCCCTCGAGCATGGTCTCTGCCCCAGGACCCCAACAAGCCTCAGGTAAGGGCAGGAGGAGAGAATGGGGAGGTGCTGGGAGAGTCTGAGTCTCCCTGCTCACTGGTGTCTCATCCCCCTGCCTCCGAACGCCTGTGGGAACAGCTGACTCTGCCCTGAGGCAGCCCCTCAGCCAGGGACACTTCATTCCCTGGCCCTGTCCCCTCAGACAGACTCCTTAAGCCTCTTTAAGGTGCACTGAGGAAATCTGGAACCCAGTCACCCTGAGCCTCCGTCTCCTTCTGGAGCAGGGTGGATCTGCGTTTGTGACCGATGGGCGTGGATGGAGGTTTAGGGGGCACACGATGTCTTGGTGCTTAGTGCATGAATTTCCAGATGTTCCAGCAAATCAGGGTGACCTCCTGGACACCCCCGGGCCTCCGATGACTGGCTAGCGTCTTAGAAGGCCTCATCTGCAGGTGCTTAAAAAAAGACAAAAAGACCTCGGGCTCTTTTTTGTACAGAGATCATTCTAGAAACCTTCCAGCCCCAACCAGTGACCAAAGGCAAGGAAAGAAAGATACTCATTATTGTAGCGCCTCCTACGGGCTGGGACCCTGGGAAGTGCCTTTTCGTGTTGTTCTGTTAAACACATTTGTGACAGAAGCAATGTGGGTGTTTCCTGAAACACTTCATTTCCCCCATTTCCCACCCCACCTTCCCCTGTTTCTGGATGGGGCCACTGGACATGGGCTGAAGCCGAGCACTCCTCTTCCAGGCAGACCCCGACCCTTGAGCGACTGTCTGCCCCTCCTCTCTGCCCCCTTAGCTGGTTTAGTGCAGCAGGTTGCGGGGAGGACCACGTGGGGGAAAAACATGGAGCCCTGAGCTGGGGGCAGCACCACGTGGAGAACACAGGACCCCAGCTCTGCGTGCGCGAGAAGCATGTGCTTTGTCACCGCGAGTCACAACGGTTTGGGGCTGCTTGTTACAGCAGCTGGCAGTACTTCCTTAGACTAATACAGCTGGGACGATACACGCTTTACCTCTGACACAAGTGGCCCAAACAGAACGCATGGTAAAAACAGCGCTGAGACTCAGATCTGCCCAATGGCAAGGTCGCTTTCCTTTGGGGGCCTCTGGGCCACGGCCTTGGGTGCTCATTTCATTGAGATTTCATTTGCGTTAAAGGAAACGCCTGTGTCCTCTCCTCCTAGGGGCCAGCCCTCGTCTGCGGGAGAACTGTTACCAGCCCCGTCTTACAGGCGAGGAAACCCGACCTTCAGTATCTCAGAGACTTGCCCAGCGAGGTACAAACCCTAGTATGTGGCGGAACCGGACCTTGACCCCTCATCGGCCTGGGACCAGGGAACTCAGCCCCTCCCCTCCAGAAACTGCATCACAAGCTCTTTGAGAGCCAGGGTTGGGTGGTCATTTTTCTGCTGTTCTCAACAAACAGCCACTGATCGATTGCTTGACCCACAAGACTGTTTGAAATAAAACAGAATGTGTTTCTTTGAAGGTGTCCAAATCCTTTAGAAGATCATTTACAACTTGTTTCCAAAGAACCTCTGGGCACAACCAGTCTGTTACCCCCAGCCTTGCGGTCACAGCCCCTCCCCCGGCGCCCACGCCGACCTTTCCCCATCAGCACACGCTGTCTGGAGGCAAAGCCGAGAGCAAGAGGCCAAGATTCAAATCTATTTCAGGCAAGAATCTGCAGGAACGGAGCTGAAGTTCTGCAAACAACACTGCGTTTAATTTTAGACGAGAACCTGACTGACCTGTGCCCGTTCGTTGTGCTGATGTGTCATTGTTTAAAGTTTCAACAGTCTTGGTATTTTCCTCCCGAGACTGAAGTTAAATAAGAAGCTGGCACGAAGGACCAGATATTTCTGGCTGTATGTGTCTGCTGAGTAGGCCTGGCTGCCAGCGCGTTTTCCGAGCCACCGGGGAAGATGTGCTTTCTACAGAGCAAGAGGGGATGTGCGAAATGTCCTTGGAGTAATGCCTGTGAGGTGCTCAGAGAAGACTCGACTCTGTTTAGACATTCTGTTTCTTCGCAGTTCCCTCCCTGGGGGACTCCTGGCTCTCTCTCCAGACGGTGTGTGTGTGGGGTGGGGGAAAGGCAGCGTGCAGGGAGTCTGGAGGGGGGAATTGGGACTCCACCATCAGGGAAGCGTGGATTTTTCTTACGAGGGAGATGGCATCATTCACACTTGGAAATCCCGCGTGGAACAACTTGATTAAATACTACATGGCCCAGGTTACCCAGAGGGATGGTGGATCCTGGGGAAGAGCTTTTTTAAAAAAAGTCCACTGGATCAAAGATCACAGGTTCACCGATGGCAGCAGGCAGTGCATAACGGCACCGAGGGTCCACACTCTAGAACATTTGCTGGCACGTTATCCTCAATTTATTAAGCACTACGCAGAGGCACCCTCTGTGGTGGGGAAGACCCATAAAAAAGCTTGTGCGCTTAAAAATGTGCATCCACATAATCTGAGTTATGGCTGTTGGGACAGATCTCCCATATAAGGACGCCTGGGAGGGAGTTCAGATGGTGTCATCTGTGATTCATCTGGGCCCCAGGACGCCAAAACACGCTATGATCTTGAGTTGGAACCACATCGACGTCCTCCACAGTCTCTCCCGCCTCCAAGACAGGGATTTTGGGTCCCTTGTCGCTTGGAAAGGGACGTCTGGTTAATTCTGTGATGCTGGAAATACCAGTGCCGTCCCCAGACCCTGGGCTCCTTGTTGGAAAGGCGGTCCCATAAGTATCCTGGAAGCACTTTCTTTGTGCTGAACACTCTCTATCCAGGGCATCTGGGGGTCCAAGGTGAGGTGCACACCACACATAGAGTTTCAAGTCCTCGGGGAGGAGCCCAGGGGACATCGTCCCTGGCTAGTGGCTTTGGAGGTAGACGTGCAGGATGGTGGTGCCTCCTTCTGGTGTCCTGGTGGAGGCCATTGCCCCTCGTTTCTGCCCAGGAGCCGCTTCTGAAGCCAGTAGCTGGAGTGCACAGTGTCCTCCCCGACGCCAGGATGGGGCCTGTGTTGAGAGCAGATGTTCCCCAGAAGTGTAGGGGCGAGGTCCAGCCCTGCCCAGCCTTGCTGCTGCCCTCTCAGCTTCAGGCTGGAGCCTCCTGGGCTCCTCGGGTCAGGATGAACAGAAGGGATGCGGATGGCAGTGATCCTAAGGGTTCTGGAGCGGCCTCTTTGCCCTGGGCACCCTTGCTGGCCTTCCCCGGGAGCTGGGTTTGCATTCTGGATGAGTCCCCAGCCCAGTAGCATTCCCCGGTGTGGGCGACACCCCCTCGAGCTAGGCTCCCGTCTCCTCCCCTAAGCTCTGCTCTGGCTGCACACCCCTGACCCCCAGGAGCCGTCTCCCTTCTGGGTGATCCGGTCCCTTCTGCCGTATCCACTCAGCTTGGCATGGGAGGACTCATGCCACCCTCCCACGCCATGAAGCAGAAGAGCCTTCAGAAGGTGCTAGGTTCCCCTGGTCCTGCCAGGAGACTGCTCCAGGCAGGTGCTCCATTCAGTCTTCTTCAGGGAAGAACCTAGTCTTCCAGGCACCCCCATCCAATGCTTGGCTGCATCTGTGGTACCCGGAGGGTCTCTGGGGTGCGACCTCTCAGCCAGGCAACTCAGTGAAGCGCTCTCTGTGACCCTGCACTTGGCTGGTGATCGGAATGTGGGGCTGAGGAAGGAGCCCCTCCCCCAGAGGGGACGGAGCACCGCTCTGACTACCCAGACTCTCTCCCAGGAGAAAAGGTGCCTGGAAAGCGCACGTGATGGAGTGGACAGTGCGGGCAGTGGCTCAGGTGCCCCGAGATCTCAGGGAGGGCAGGTCAGCCGGATTTCCTTCCAGAATGCCAGGTTGATCTTGTCCTGGGATTGTAACAGGACCATCCCTACTCTCAAAAGGAGCTGCCTTTGATGTATTGTTTGCTCCCAGCTCCGTGACGCTCAGATCAGATGTACCCACGACTTCCCCTGGTGCCCAGACAGGACGTGCACGGAGATGAAGTGCTTGGCCCGACGGGTGACTAGGGGAGGAAGCGTCCAGCCTGGAGGACACCGGGCGACTCTCATCGCTGCGAGGTTTCTTTGATGTGAGACGAGGCCTTTTTATCTAGCAAAGGGCCGGGATCCAGGGCGGGGAGCTCCCACACATGGGGGCCCAGCAGACGCCCCGGGGGTGCATGCGGCAGGGGAGGAAGGTCTGGGCTCCCCACGAGGGAGGACTTCCTGACTACCAGGACTTTCTCCCAGTGCGAGGTGGAGAGCTCCCCGTCACCAGAAGTGTTCAAGCGGAGTCTGCACAACACAACACGTCGTGGGACTCAGTGCTGCTTGCCAGCCCTGCTGGATTGCAAGCTTTTGGAGCCGGACCGTCATTTCTTTATCAGAGGATGACTGATGCTTTTATGGTTTTGACCTCATCCTGTGAGGTCAGCTAGGAGCGAACCCTTTATCTCAGGAAGGCAGCAGGGGCAAGTGACAGGCTCAGAGCTGCACATGTTCAGGGAGTGAGGGTTGGAATTCACACACCCCTACGTTTCTTGAGTCCCCGGGCAAGGCACTCGTGGCAGCACCTGCAGTGGCCAGAGCCCTGGGGAGCAGAGCAGCCTGGCTCTCCTGGCACCAACTTCTGGACCCACCAAGGAGGCCACGATGCTCGACACTTAAGTACCACTTCATCCCAGGCTTCGGATTTGGAGAGGAGGAGAGGGGCGTTTCACTTCTCCTGCAGTGTAATTCTTTAGTATACTAATTGCTTATACAATTTTAAAAAATAAGTTTTAACATTTCTCACTTGGAGCCAAGTGATCCCCACCACAGTGCAGCTCCCCTGGGGGCTGGACTGGGTCGTTAACCTGATAATAGTCCCTGAGCCCTGAAGCACGGCTAGTTCATCAGGTCCCACCATGGAATGGCCTGGGGACAAGGGATGCCCAGCTGGCCACGCGAGGGCTGGTTTCACGGGTGGTGGGTGGTGGGGAGGCGGTGTTTTGGATCCAGGGTCTCCAAGGAAACCCAGGGTCATAGCATTTCTGGGCTGCAGGGCCCTTCGGAACCTGCTAGCTGAGCATTTTTTAAAGGTGCTTCCCAGAGTCCTAGGGGTCAGGGGAGGCCTTCCCCCACCTTGACCCTAACCCTCGCCTTCTTCAACTGGAGAGCCCCTGTTTTGCTCTGCCTTGTAGACCTGGCCTGGCAAGGGCTCTCGTGTGTCATGTTCCAGACAAGGAGCCTGGAGTGCAAGAGAGGAAGTGTCCCCTTGGTGCAGCCAGGCCTGGAGCCAGACTGGGGGCAGTCAGCACGGCCAGGCCTGGCAGAGGCACGTGGGGTCGGGGGTGGGGCAGTTCTTCTGAGAAAAGCCAGGGGTCCTGAGCATTGAGGGCAGCTCGGGGCGTGGGGGGACGTGGCAGTGGGAGGCTCCGGGGAGCTGAGCGCTTCCAATCAAGGTCTGGGGGTGCAGGAGGACAGACCGCTTCCTGGTCAGGGGCGCCCGGCTCCGGTGTGGGGACGCCGCTGGTCTGCTCTTGGCCGGCCTCACAGGCCCGCGCTTCCTGACCTTGGGCGGAAATGTGATGTTTGCGGGCCGTTCTGGGGGGAGGGGAGGTGGGGCGCCTGTGACGCACTCTCAGAGGGGTTAAGAACGCCTGCCGACGGTGGCCACGTGGACACCCTGGGCCGTACCCCCTAGTTTTCTTGCTCCAAGTCACTTTTTTGCTGTCTACCCCTGTGATTCCCTCAATCACAAAACACCCTCCATCCTTGGAATTTGGAATCATTATTCTGCACTAGATTGCCTATCTGTGTGTGTGGGGAGAGGGTGGGAGGGTCCCGGAGGGAGAGAGACTGCATTCCATCAGTGTGTTTGTGTGTGTGTGTTTGTGCATGCGCGCGTGGATGAACCGGCATTTGTACCCTGGCTGTGACTCAGAGTTGGAGGCGCCCCCGTTTCCTCCCTCTTCCTTCTTTCCGCTTGCACTTGGCTTCCCCTGCTCCAAGGGCTCTGTGCGTCCTCTGATCTGCGCTGCTTTTTCCGGGCCCGGCTCCAAGGGCGTGCCAGCAACCTGGCCCACGGCAGCAGCGGAAGCCAGCGTGGCTCTAGAAAAGCATCGGTTTAATTAGCAGAAACGATCTGTGGAGTCTCCCAGGGATCAGGACCCATTTTTCAGTGGCTGGCCCCATGCCGAGCCTGATGAGTTTTCCAGCAGGACTGTTTTGTTTTGTTTTGTTTTGTTTTTAATTGAAGTATAGTCGATTTACAACGTTGTGTTAATTTCTGGTTGTTTTGGGTTTTGAACTGAGTCACTGGCGTTGGGCTCTGACCCGAAGGCCGGCCTGGGGAAGGTCCAGACGTGGTCCTGTTTGGACCTCTTGCTTGCTCTTGGTGGGCAGTGCTGGGCACACTGGGGGAGTCTCCAGGGACATGCAGGGGGCACTGGGTGCCGCTGGCTGGGGAAGGGTGCAGTGCCACACAGACTGGGCTCACTGGACTGTCCCTCTCAGGCGAGGGGGCTGCTCCGTGGGTGTGGACTGCTAGCTGGAGAGGGAAGTGGCTTCAGAGGATGACATTTCTGGAGCCCGTGTTCTTCATGCAGCTCTGGGTGTGCTGGAGGGCAGGAGCTGCAGCGGGGAGCCTCCGGTCCCCCGAGGGAAATCCACTGGGTCACAGAGTGACACAGAACGAGGCAAGTGGATGGTCCCAACAGGTCATCTCAGGTTTGGTTTAAATCAAAGAGGCCACTGGAGAGCCCCAGGTTCCACAGAGAATGTGCTGGAGAGAGGATGAGCTCAGGGAACCCCCGGTTCTCAGCCCCCAGGTTCAGGTCTCTGGGGATACCTGGATCCCCACATAAAAGTCCAGATCACTCTCAGGCTGTAAAGCCATCCTTGTCACTCTGGGATTCCTCTCGGGGCTCTGGACTGTCCTGTGCCCAACAGGCCTTTTTGGGGAGAGAGCCCTTAAGGCCTTTTTCCAAGAAGTCTCTTTTACAGAAAGGTAGGTTTCCTCCAGGGGACCGGGCTGCCTTCTGGTCACCCCTCCATGTCTGCCTGCATCCTCCCCGAGATGGGCCTCTGGACCCCTGACGCCCTGACCCTGGCTGAGGAGGAGAGCGTGGCGGGTGTTTACGCGGCTTTGCTTCCAGCTGGGTCACACAGACCTTCTGTGTCTCCCACCGGAGGTCCAGCTCCTCTCAACCTTTTCTCTTCTTCTGCTTGACCACTCCCGTCTCTTCAGGGCCCTGACACTGCTGTGTGGTGCCCTCCACTGCCCCGTGGTTTCCCTGCACCCTAAGCCTTCACAACCAGTCCCTTTACCACACTCTCCTCGGACTATCCTAGTTAGAAAACCATCTTTTCTGGACTTTCCTATAAAGTGAGGTTTGACAGGCTTATGCTCTGAGGGCAAAGCTCCTTGGACACGTGTGCTGGAGAGCAGACAAGTGGTGGAAAAGTGAGAAAAAGAACTCCGGGGCTCAGAGCTGCAGTATTATCTGGAATTACAGCCCATGCTTGCTGGACTGGTCCCACAGGTGCACCCACAACTGGGTGATCTCACAGCTGTGGCTGAGTCCCAGGGTGAGCCACCTCTGCCCAGTTCACAGGGGCCTGGATAAGAATCGGGGTGCCAGCCTGCCCCCTGGGACCCCTCACTGAATGCTGATGATTACTGGAAGTCCTTTGTCCCAGGGTCCCAGCCCTGGTAATTAAACTGAAAATCTCCCACGGTCCTGTGTGCACCCAGCTTCCCAGCCCCAGGTAGGGGGATGCCAGACCAGAGAGAGACCCTGCTGGATGCTATGACACTATATATAGAAAACCTGAAGTCGCCACCAAAAAAACTATTTAAACTAGTAAATGAATTCAGTACAGTCGCAGGACACATGATTAGTGCACAGAAACCTATTGCTTTTCTATACACTAGTAATGAACTATAAGAAAGAGAAAGCAAGATAACAATCCTATTTACAGTTGCACCCAAAAGAAAAAAATACCTAGGGATGAACTTAACCAAGGAGGTGATAGACCCACACTCTGAAAACTATAAACCTTTGATGAAGGTAATTGAAGATGATGCAAAGAAATGGAAAGATATCCCATGTTCATGGATTGGAGGAATTAATATTGTTAAAATGTCCATACTACCCAAGGAAATCTACAGATTTAATACAATCCCTGTCAAAATATCTGTGACATTTTTTCACAGAACTAGAACAAATAATCCTAAAATTTATATTGAGCCACAAAAGACCTCAAATTGCCAAAGCAGTCTTGATAAAACAAAACAGAGCTGGAGCCATCACACTCCCTGACTTGAGATTATACTACAAAACTACAGTGATCAAAACAGCATGGTTTATGGTTTTTTTTTTTTTTTTAACTATTCAGCCATAGAAAAAGAATAAAATCATGCCATTTGCAGCACCATGGATGGACCTGGAGAACATCATACTAAGTGAAGTAAGCCAGAAAGAGAAAAAAAAATACCATATGATATCACATATATGTGGAATCTTAAAAAATGACACAAATGAACTTATTTATGAAACAGAAACAGACATACAGATATAGAAAATAAACTTATGGTTACCAAGGGAAAAAAAAAGGGTAGGAAGGGATAAGTTGGGAGTTTGAGATTTGCAGATACACACTACTATATATAAAATAGACAAACAATGATTTTCTACTGTCCAGCACAGGGAACTATATTCAATATCTTGTAGTGACCTATAATGAAAAAGAATATGAAAAGGAATATACATATGTACATGTAAGACTGAAACATTATGCTATACACAAGAAATGGGTACCACATTGTAAGCTAACTGTACTTTGATTGAAAAAAAAAGAGAAAAAACCCCCAACAAAACCCAGCATGGTACTGGCACAAAAAGAGATTCATAAATCAATGGAACAGAATAGAGCCCAGATGTAAACCCATGCACTTATGGTCAATTAATCTATGACAAAGGAGGCAAGAACGTACGATGGAGAAAAGACAGTCTCTTCAATAAGTGGTGCTGGGAGAACTGGACGGCTACACGTAAAAGACTGAGATTAGAACATTCTCTAACACCTTATACAAAAATAAACTCAAAATGGGTTAAAGGCCTAAATGTAAAGACCTGAAACCGCAAAACTCCTAGGAGAGAACCTGAGTAGAACACTCTTTGACATAAGCTGTAGCAACAAGTTTTTGGATTTTTCAACTAAGGCAAAAGAAACAAAAGCAAAAATAAACAAGTGGGACCTAACTAAATGTAAAATCGTTTGCACAGCAAAGGAAACCCTCAACAAAGCAAAAGACAAACTATTGAATGGGAGAAAATATTTGCAAATCATATGATCGATAAGGGGTTAACATCCACAATATACAAACAGCGCATATAACTCAATGTCAAAATAACAACCTGATTGAAAAATGGGCAGAGTCCTAAATAGACATTTTTCCAAAGAAGATGTATGGATGGCCAACAGGCTCATGAAAAGATGCTCAACATCACAAATCATCAGAGAAATGCATATCAAAGCCACAATGAACTATCACCTCACACCCTTCAGAATAGCTATCTTCCAAAAGTCTACAAACAATTGTTGGCGAGGAGAGGAGAAAAGGGAACCCTCCTACACTGTTGGTGGGAATGTAAATTGGTGCGGCCACTATGGAGGACAGTATGGAGGTTCCTCAACAAACTGAAAATAGAACTACCATGTGATCCAGCAGTTCCACTCCTGGGCACGTAACTGAAGAAAATGAGAACACTAATTCAAGAAGATACATTCACCCCAATGTTCACAGCAGCACTATTTACAACAGCCATGACATGGAAGTGACCTAAGTGTCCATCGACAGATGACTCGATAAAGATGATGTGGTGTTTGTGTGTGTATATATATATGTGTATATGTGTGTGTGTATATATATATATATATATATATATATATATGCAATGGAATACTACTCAGCCATAAAAAATAATGAAATGTTGCCATTTGCAACAACATGGATGGACCTAGGTAGTTATGCTTAGTAAAACAAGTCAGAGAAAGACAGCTACTCTGTTATCACTTATACGTAGAATCTGAAAAATAAATGAATGTATGTAACAAAACAGAAACAGACTCTGAGATACAGAGAACAAAGCAGTGGTTCCCAGTGGGGAGGGGGGAGAGGGGAGGGGCAAGATAGGGGTAGAGGATTAAGAGGTAGAAACTACCACATCTAGAATAAACAAGCGACAGGGATGTGTTGTACAGCACAGGGAATACAGACATTATTTGATAACTAACTATAAGTGGAGCGTAGTCTATAAACATGTTGACACACTATGTTGTACAGCTGAGACTAATATAATACTACAGGTCAACTATACCTCAATAAGAGCATAATATGAAGGCCTTCAAGGCAACGAGAAACCCCGCTGGTGTATCAGCCAGGGTTCTCCAACAGGACATGCAGAGATTCAGGAGATTGATGCTGAGCCGGCTCATGTGATGACGGAGGCTGAGATGTCCCTGCATCTGCCGTCTGCAAGCCGGGACCCAGCAGAGCCGGGGTGCGGTTCAGTCCGAGTCCGAAGTCTGAGAACCGGGAGCTCTGTGGTCTGGGGGCAGGAGCAGGTGGACATTCCAGCTCAGCAGAGAGAGCGACTTCCCCCTTCCACCACCTTTTTGTCCCCTTTGGCCACAAAGGATGAGCCGAGGCCCCTGCACCAGGGAGGGGTCTGCTCTCCTCCACCCCCTGATTCGAATGTGAACCTCTCCTAGAAACACCCTCACAGCCACAGGCAGAGACAGCACTTTGCCAGCTCCCTGGGCATCCCTCAGCCCCATCAGGCAGACACATTACATCAGCCGTCACCCAGGCTGAAGTAGCAAGAGAGAAGGGTCAGGGTTGGGCTCTGCGGTCGTCCTAATGGGTTCCAGGACTTCTCGCCCTTAGCAGACACTCAGGCTGGTCGAGGTGCAGGAGGAAGGAGTCAGGGAAGGATGTGATTCTTTCCACGTGAACGTGGTTGTGTTTTCATGACGGAACTATAGGAACACTCAGACTCTCAGAGGCAGAGGGTCCGGGTGGGGAGAGGAATCCATCTGTGGCTTTTTCAATACTCCTAGGAACGACTTTGCTGTATCCCACCTCAGACACGCCGGCACCAGCTAGACCCCCTTCCTCTGAGGCTGGGGTCCCAGGCCCACGTTTCCAAGCTTTAATCACCCCAGCCGGCTCCTTCTGCTGCCTCAGCAGGGAGACGGAAGAGTTCTCTTCTTGCCTTTTCAGTTACCTGCTTAGCAATTTATACTCTTGCAAGTATTTGCATGGAGTCTTCTCTGTTCAAGGCCCCGGCATGGGATGTTTTCTGTCTGAACCCTGCCCTGCACCTTTGCAGTTGGTGGCAGTGAGTGACTCCAACCTGGCTGGGAGGGGCCAGGGAGGGAAGGGAGATTGCGGGGAGCAAGCAGGGGCAGGAGGCAGAGAGAGGAGGGCGCTTGGAAGGCGGCTCTGAGTCACTTCTGCTGCCTGGGGCCAGGTGTGGTGGTGTGGGGGGTGGAGGGGTGGGGGCACTGCTGATGCTTGGAGAGCAGGGATCAGGAAAGCCCTCCTCTCTCAGGGCTTCAGTCCTGGGCTGCGGGTGGGGTGCTGCCTGCTTTCCAGGCCGTCCTGGCCAGTCAATGTCCCTGCAAACTGTCCAGCTCCCGACCCGGCTGCCTGGCACTCGACGACCTGCCCCTCAGCTGGCTCCCTGGCGCCTTTGGTGGCCTGGCTGGGACTGGGAGAGGGGGCTGTGGGGTCCGGCCTGGAGGAGACTGAATTCCCTCATGCCCAATTCGGAAGCCCCACTGCCTGGGTCCTGCCCCTAACTCTAGTCCTCAGGAATCCCTGTCCCTTCTGCAAATCAGCGCCTCCGTGGCCTGCCCGGACTTGTCCTCCAGGCAGCTCCAGCCGGTTCCACCGGGAGTGGCTATGTGGGCACAGGCTGGGCCCGAGGGAGGTCTGGAAGCGGCCGGAGAGGTGAGAGGGCCTCGTGGGAGAGAGGCCGGCACGGAGGCCCCTCGTGATGCGCTGATTTGTGGTCCCCCAAATTCAGATGCTGAAGCGCTCACCCCCAGCACCTCTGAATGTGACCGTATTTGGGGACAGGGTCTTGACAGAGGTGATAAGTTGAAATGAGGCCCATAATCCAGTCTGCCTGGTGGCTCTCTAAGAAGAGGGACACGGACGCCAGGAGTGTGCGCCCAGCAGGACCGCTGAGGAGAACACCAGGCCTGCAGGCACCTGGCTCTTGGGCTCCCAGCCTCCACGTGAGGACGCGGTGGGCGGCTGCGGCGCAAGCCCCCAGCGCGGTGTTCTGTGGGGGCGGCGGGCGCGAACCAAAGCCGTCCCCGCATCTCCTCCAGCGGATCTGAGTCTTCCACTGCTCTGGCCTCCCTCCTGGTGGAGGCCGAGACCCAGGCCCACGAACTCAGCCGCTTAATATAGCCCAGAGGTGCTCTCGGGCGGGTCGGGGGGTCAGAAGTCTAGAACCAAAGCTCTGGTAAGGCTGGTTCTTTCTGGACGTGTTGGGGCGGGTGGGGACCTGTTTCCTCACCTGCTTCTTGAGTTACTTCAAGTCTAGGGCCGGGCTCCAGGCATCGTTCCCTGGACGTAGGTGGCCTGGCCAGCCTGGGCTTGCCCGGCGTGAGAGGCCGCGCAGGGCAGGGCGCGTTTCTAAGTGGCTCTCCGGCCCCTGTCAGCCCTGGGAGCATGCAGGAGTTTCCCGAGCTCGGAGCCTTGGCATCCTTATCTGGAAAACGGGAACCGTGGTGCCTCCCTCGCTGCGCTGTCTCGGGAACTAATGGGAAAGCTCTCTTTTTGCAGGGAAAGAGCTCAGCAGAGAGCTCAGCGCTGACTTAGTGCTCGGAGAAAGCTGGTCGTCACGATGTTCAGAGTCTCTGGTGTTTTGGTCCTTTCAGCCCTGCAGTGTCTGGGGAGCCGACCGGGCCCCGCTGTGTGTGTGTGTGTATGTGTGCGCGCACGTGCGTGTGCGTGTGTGTGTATGCGTGGTGGGGGGGGTGCTATGAGGCTGACGGGACTGGGGCAGGTGGTACTGCTGACGCTCAGTGCAGTCCTGATTTCCTCCAAGGGACCCTCACGGACCCCTGCCCCAAACGTGGGCTTTGAAGAACCTTCCTTCCCTCCCCCTGTTCCAGGCACTCGGATAGGACATGGTGTGACGCTGACTTCATCCCTCCACCCCGACACCCGGCCCGCCCTCTGAGTTGACACCCACGGTTAACCACCGTGGGACTGTGCGCGGGCCGGACGCCACCCCGAGGGGAGGCAGAGCCCCTCGTCCCTGGAGGGTGCCTGTGTGTTCTCGCCTGCGGGGTGCTGGGAGGTGCGTGTGTGTATGTGTGTGTGTGTGTGTGATTGTGGGGTGTGAGGGGTTGTGTGTGATGTGGGTAAGTGTGACTGCATTAGAGTAAGTGCAGGAGTCTGTGTGAGCAGCGGGGCAGGCCGGGCGGGGCCGACCCCCCCAACACCAGCAGACGCAGCCCCGGGGTGGGAGGTAGGGGCCGAGGGCGCAGAGCTCACAGGGGCTGTAGTCGGAGGGTGAACTTGTCTTCTCCCCAGGGTTGGGGAACTGACCCCAGTCTCCAGAGACCGAATGTCATTTCAGGCTTGGCTGTCCCACTGCCTCCGGGGGGCCCTGGTTCTGGGTTTGGGATGGATGACTGGAGGCTGGGGCTTTCTGGGGAGCGGACGTGGCCGATGAAGGAGCAAAGGCAATGGGGTCGGACTCACCTGGTCCATGTGGCCTTGGTAAAGTCAGGCAGCCCCCGGAGTCTCCGTTCCTGACCTGGAAAATGGGCTGTGGTCCCCGAGCCCCTGGGTGGAGGAGAGGAGTTGGTGAGCTGACTTAGGTGGGCTCCACTAATGTGAGCAGGGGCTCAGCACGGTGCTAGGTGCATGCCTGGCGCTCACAGACATCAGCCGCCTGGCTCCCGGGTACCTGGCTTGGCAGGGCACCTGCAGCCCTGCTCCTCCCACTCCTCCCCGCCGCCCCCCTGCAATCTGTGTGGAAGAGGCCTCGAGAAAGTCCTGCCAAAAAGCTCACTTACCAGGGTGGAGGGTGGTCCCCGCCAGGTTCCTGTTTGCCTGAACCAAAGCCGCAAGCCCTTCAAAGGAACCTCGCAAACCCGGATGGAACAGTTTGTTTTCTTCTCACACAGGAGGCAGGAAAGTTTGCTAAGTCAGGCTCCATTAAACCCTCAAAAGGCCCTTTGTTCCAGCTAAGACGAGGGAAAAATTACAGAACGGGGAGAGAGTGTGTGCTTGTTTCTGTTCTTTGCGTGTCTAGGTAAAACAGCCACACCTGGCCCCCTCCCCGCCCCTCCCACCCCCCACTGACTCCTCTGCCGATCAGCTCTCCTGTTTGTCTCAGGACCACCCAGCCAGCAGCGACTTCCAAGGGCTCTGAGTCCAGTTGGATTTTCATTTTCCGAATAACGACTTGTACTACTTATGAAATCACAGAGCTCTGTGGTACTCGCAAGTGTTTATATTACCGGCAGTGATGCAGCCGAGGCTCCTGCCTAAGTTAACTGGCTAGTCCCTGGCTGAGCTGGGGCTGGAACCAGGCCCCTCGGTATTCGGCCTGGGCTCAGCCTGCGGTCCTGCGTGGTCACTCCTGGCGCTGACGTGGACAAGTCCGCTTGTTCCTGACCCCTTTGTCTATAGTAAAGAGAGAGCTATGTTAAGATTTGTTTGTCCTTATGAAATCACAGAGCCCTCCTGGCAGGTCACTGTGTGCCCGGCACCGCCGGCAGTTGTGCAGTGTGCAACCTGTGAGATGGAACGGGGTGGCCCCACTCCCAGGGTTAATCTGATAGTGTTCATCCATCCCTCCGGCACATGGAACGATGCCCTTGGCGGGGAATGATGACTTTGATCCTGAGATTGGTGGTCCTAATGCACATAATCCAATAATCCAGCTGTGTGGAAAGAGGCCAGTGGGCACGGGCCTCTACTCCTGGACACCAAAGCTGTAGGAGGCCCCTGTACTCTTAGCTGGGCTGGGCTGGGTGGGCGTAGGTGTGTTGGCAGGGAAGCCGTCCTTAGGGGGCAGACAGACATTTGAGGGTGGGTACTCTGGTGGGGCAGAGTGCTCTGGCCCAGGTTTTGTCCCTAGGCAGCTAGAGAATGCGGAATGTCAGTAGTGTCTGTCTTGACTCAGAGGTGATAGCCCGAATTATGGCTCCCCTCCCGCTGGCTCCATTTCCTGATCTACTAAAACCAGGCAGAGCAGCGCCTGGCCCCCACTGCCCTTAAGGACGGACAGGCCAAAAGGGGCTGGGTTTTGTGAACTATCACCGGGGCGTGGCTTGGTGTCACAGCACGGTGCCTGGGCGTTTCTGGGGGACACGGGAGGAGGCATCTCGGCTGTGACCCATCTCCATGCTGGGTGCTCTGTAAGGGCACATTGCTCCTCTGTGCCACCAAGGAGATCACCTGCCATCACAACTCTTTTAGGGTGAGCTAACCCTGAGTTAGGACTTCTTTAAACAGCCTTGTTGAGGTGTAATTGACATTCAAGAGATTGCACCTGTTTAAAGTGGGCAACTTGATACGTTTTGACAAGTGAATAGACAATTGAAACCAGCCCCCAAAATAAGATCACGAACAGAGACATCACCCCCAAAAGTCTCCTCGCGCCTCTCCCCCCCCCGCCTCGAACCCAGGCAACCACTGCTGAGGTGGTAAGGTGTGCCGTGACCTCAGGGATCTTAAATGCAGAGGAAGGAGGCTGAGGGGAGGTCAGGAAAGGCTTCATGGTGGAGGCAGCACTTGAGGGAGTGGAGCACGGTGAGGGGAAAGTGCTTACCCTTAATGGACTTTGGCAAAGGTCAAAGGTAAGCGGGCTGCCAGGGCTGGGGAGGCAGAGAGCCAGGTGGAAGGGGTCTGGCTGACCTCACTGGGAGTTCGGCCCCTGCCGCGCTGCTGTGTGATCTTGGGCGAGTTCCCTGGCCTCGCAAGCCTCAGTTTTCCTATTTGTGAGATGGGAATATTGATCGTACCCCTAGGTTTGTTGTGAAAACTAAGTAAGTTTGCTTAATGTCGAGTGCCCGGCGTGTGGTGGACCATCAGGATATGGTATCTGCTGTGCCTGTGCTGGATTTGTGACGCACGACACTGTCAGAAACACGCACTCTCACCCTACTGTCTACGCCTCCCTGACTGGGGGCCGGTGTGGGGCCAAGAAGTGAAGAACCTGCTGTGCCAAGAGTGATGTCTTCAGTACAGACTATGCCTGCTGCCCTCCCACCTAGAGTATCACCTCCCCTCTCTCAAACCCGTCAATCAAGGACTCACTCAGGCCTCACCACCCCCAGGAAGCCTTCCCTTATTACTCTACTCTAGGACTCTAAATGCTGAGGTGTTCTCTCCTCTCTGGACTCTAAAAACGATTTTAGCTGCAACCACACCGTCTGACGTGAGAGTGTAGCATCCGGCACTGTTTTCTGTTCTGCATATTCTGAGAACAAGTTTCTTGAGGGCAGATGTTCTGTCTCCCGCTTCTTTGTGCCCTTAGCCACATCCTTAGGACAGAATTAAATAAGGACTGGAGATCATCAAGTAGGTGAGAATCTCTCCAGACACTGCAGAAAGTACCAAGACCAGTCCTCATGGCCGTCACACACGGAGAGTACTTTGAATGACAGAGATCAGTGTGAGGACAAGCCTGAGTGAGCTCGGGCCACTGGCACAGAACACCATGGGTGGGTGGCTTCTAAACAGCCAGGCACAGCTTTCTTCCAGCTCTGGAGGCTGGGCATCCAAGATCAAGGTGCCAGCAGGCTTGGTGTCTGGTGAGGACGGACTGCCTGGGTCATAGACGCTGTGTCCTCATCGGGGAAGGGGCAGGGAATTCTCTGGGGTCCCTTTTATAAGGACACTGACCCAATCGTAAGTCTCGACCCTCTTGACCTCATCACCTCTCGAAGGCCCCACCTCCTGGCACCATCACACTGGGGGTGGGTAAAGATTTCGCATGGATTTGGGAGGGACACAGACACTCAGTCCGTAGCAGTCTGTGATGGTGACCGCACGAATGGTGGTCTCCCTAATGGCTGGAAGGTTTTTGTGTGTCCCCCAGGGATGCCCACACTTGCAGGGGCCTCAGCTCCCATAGCCTTGCAAACCAGACCCTCAGGCCGGTCAGCCCACTGACACTGTCTCCTGCCCAGGGCTCCGGGCAGACATGGGGCCGGGGCCGTCAGCCAGGGGGGGGCCCTTTGGCTCTGACAGGCTAGGCTCTGGGACAGAATCTCTGTGGCTTTTCATCAGCTGTCCGTTGCCGACATCTATTCAGCCTGGTATCCGAGGCTCCTTCCTGGGGGACTGTCCCCTCTGTCCCATAGGGACAGTCACGCCTGCTCCTTACGGCCGCCCGCGAAGGTGCAGGGAGGCCTCACCGACACCAGTGTTCTCCAGACCCATGCACGCCAGCCCTGCTCTCTGATGCTCTGCTCTTGGAGTGACTTGTCCCTGACACTTCCCGTCCATGCAGCAACCTCTGAGGAGCCCCAGGGCCCTCCCTGGGTTGCCATTTCTTGCGACTGAACTACAGGAAACCCCATCCCACAAAGGGCTTTGCAGGGAGGAGGGGAGATGGATCCGGAGCCAAATGGATGGGAGGTGGGCCAAACACTGGGCTGGGTGAGTGCTTGGTGGCCAGCGATGTCTGACCCACCTACTCATGCCCCAGCCCTCGGTAGGGGGCCTCCCAGCCGTTCCAGGAGGACGGTCCACCCTGGGCAGACCCCGGGCACTGCTGGCTGGAACAGACCTGTCCGGGGGTGCCCAGGTCACAACCCCATGTGCTCATTGGCTGTGTGGCCTCAGGCTAGTTACTCTACTTTGGCGAATCTCAGTTTTCTTACCTGTAAAATGGGTGTAAGGCCGACCTTTCAGATCGCTGTGAGGATGAAAGATGATTAAATGTGGGAAGTGCCTGAAACGCAGAAGGAGACACTTTTTACCTAACAGCTAATCTTATTCCATTAAATATCTCCGTCTCTCCAGTCAGCCCTCTGGGTCTAGTGGAAAGAGGTGGAGTTAGAATTCGGGCCTTTCCAGGGACGACACGTGGCTCCTCTGGACAGAGTGCATCTGCTTCACCTGGTCTGTCCTGAGGCCCCCGCGCCTTGAGTCTTGTATTCACATCTGGATCCGGCGGGATCTCATCACCGGGCCCCAGCAAGATGCTGGGTGCTACCATGGCCTCTCCCCCAATTCCCGGCCTCTGCTGCCCCTCTCCTCACCCTGAAGGCTGGGGATCTCCCATCAACCGAGGGACAAATGCCCTGTGGTCCCTGGTGAAGACCCTCAGTCACCTTCCAGGCTCAGGCTTTAGGGTGTCAGCCGAGCTGGCTGGGTGGACGTGGGGCCCACTGTCCGCCGGGCCACAGAGGAAAGCCCTGGCTGGGGGAGACTCTCAGAAGGGCAACCTTGCACAGGCCATGGCTGTAGGACCAAGGTGGGGTAAGCACTGATGGTCAGAATTCCCAGAGGAGCACATTTCATCCCAGTGGAGGGAGAACTTTCTGTCGGTCGTAAGGAAACCCCACAACCGAGGTGCGGGCTCCCTGGCAGCCCAGCCTTCTCTGCCCTCCCTGACTCAGCCGTGCTGGTAGTGGCTGTGGGTGTGTGTTTAGCTTATGACGCATCAGTGTGCTGTGCAATCACACTTGTGGTAGAAAAAGGAAGCTTTGTTTGTCCTCAGGTTCTGTTGAAGTAGATACATTTTGAGCCAACCAGCCACGGACTCCCACCCCCTGAGTTCTGCCCCAGATCTCGAGGCTCCGTGGACAACCCAGTTAAGCAGCGCTTCTCAAAAAGTGACACCGTGGCCCGACTCCGTGTCTGGGTGTGTCCCCGTTACAACAGCACGCCCGCACCGCGCTCTGGCACTGGTCCGCCAGCGCCGAGCGGGGCCGGCAGACAGCTACCGTCTTCCTTTGGCAGAAGAGGAGATGAATGCCTTGCTGGAGGTGGTGTCGCCACCCAGCAGCAGGCCTGGGGGACGGGGTGCCCGGTCTCCTGGGTCTTTGTACCAAGCCTCGTGGATCCCTGCAGCTCCAAACAGACCAGGTAACTGTGGGACGGGTCCTTCAGGTGCCGCTGGAGCGCAGATGTGCACGCTCAGGGCGTCCTCCCACGCTGCCAGGGGTGGTGGCAGAGGTTGGCACAGTTTTTAGGAGTGTAATCTGGCAACATGCATCAAAAGCTTCAAAGAAGCCCATGTGATTTGACCCATTAATTTCATCAAGGAGCTTGATTCTCACTGTGGGAAGAAGGGCTTTCTTCCATGGGCCTCCAGATTCTGCAGTCAATTCTGTTCAAGTCAGTTTCCACGTGTGTAATATTTAGAGGACACCCAACGAGGTGTGCCCTGTGAATGCAACAGAAACCAAAGCAGAGGGATCCTCCCCTGATGTGTTGTAACCTGGTGTTGGGGTGGCAGGAATGTCCTTCCTGGGCTGCGGCCATGCAGCTCTGGTCCCTGAAACCATGATTCTGATGATGGAGATGAGCCCAGAGAGACTCCTGGCTTCTCTCTGCCACGTGGGGACACGGCGGGTGAGAAGGTGGCCGTCCGCAGCCAGGCGGAGAGCTCCGGCCAGAAACCACACCCGGCCAGAACTTGACCTTGGACTTCCAGCCTCCAGGGCGGGGAGAAAGAAAACTTCTGTGGTGGAAGCCACTGGGTTTGCAGCATCTTGCTGTGAGCCAACTAAGTCAGTCTGTGATGCGCGGTCTCCGTGACGCGGAAGCCCCACCCCTCATCCGCTGTCACTGTCCGGCCAGGCCGCCCCCTTGCTCTCCTTGGACTCTCCCCACCCCACCTCTCCGGTCCTGAGGTTCTGGATTTGCTCTTGCCGCCGCTACTCCTTTAAGACGCCCTCTCCTCCTCCACGGGCGGCACAAGTCCCACCCCTCCCAGGTGTCCCCTGATCCTTGAGGCTCATGATGGGCTCTCCCTGCTGTAACCTGCCCCCGATGGTCATCACCGCACAGTTGATTACTCAGATTTCTACTGTGAAGTAAAATGCATATTTTACGGCAAGACAAGAAACATGTAAGCAGAGGAGATTGTTCCTGGCCTCTGGCCCCCTCTTCCCGCACTGTGCACTGTGTCTCTGCGCTGGGCATCCACCAGGCCTCCCGGGCCGGTGGGGACGCTGGCTCCACCATAAGCAGCCGCGCTCTCCCAGCACCAAGACAACTCCTTAAAAGACAGCATTCCTTCTTGACCTTGTAAGGCGTCACACAACCCACCGGGAGGACGGTTAGATCTGCGTTGTGTAAGCTGTCAATAACGCATTGTTGGATGTCCAGCCCTCTGTCTTAGAAACCTTACATAACTGGGTCTTGATTTCTAACGGGCGGAACAGCTCTCAGAGCTTTTTTTGGGGGGGGGGGCGGATTATAATCCTCAAATTTGGCTTGAATAAAAGTGTCCATTTCTTTCTTAGATTGACTGGTTAATTTTTCGTTGGCACCAGGAGATGATTTTCTGTCTGCAGACCCGGGACCACACGTTTCCCGAGGACAGGGACTTTGTTCTGTTCTCTGTGCTGACAGAGGGCGTTCTAGGTTCTAACCCATGAACAGAGTGAGGAACACACAGGGGTAGGTGTCTGTAGAAAGTCAGACAGAAACAGATGGGATTAGAGAAGAAGCGAAGAGTTAAGAGGGATTTCCAAACAACTGACATGTTCTTCTCCTTTGTGTCCGAGACACAGGACGTCCAAGAAACACTTCCCTCTGGGGCAGCGCCTGCAAAAGCAGAGGTGAGAGGTCCCGGCCTAGCTCTTGCTGTTTCTGGCCTCACTCCCGTCCTGCAGCCTGGAGGGAAAGGCCAGTCTAGGGCTTTCATGCCACAGGAAGGAAAAAAAAAACCAACAAAAACCCAGCTGCAATAAGGCTTTGTCCTGAGAGCAAGTTCTTAAACAACTAGCAAATAGAGATGAAAAATGCGAGGATGGCACAGAGGCTGGTTGTATTTGGAAGGACGCAGATGCACCAGGGAAAGACAGGGGAGAGAGTCCACAGTGAGGACGGAAGATGCAGAGACAGAGAGAGGTGACAGAGGGAAGGTTTTGAGTCGAAGTGAGGGTGACAGCAAGGGAGAGGAGAGACGGAGGAGACGGGCAGGACAGGTCTGGGAAAGGGGAGAAGGGAAAGAAAGCGATGAGATTTGCAGAGTGAGCTGAAGGACGACAACTAGAAAACAGACAGCACAGGAGGTCTGGCGGAGAGAAGCCCGCACGTCGGGGAAGACGGGGGAACCGAGGGAGGCTGGGGGCTGAGGTTGGATCCAAAAACAGGGGCCAGGGTTGGCATCACATCTTTTCTTGGCATTTATGGAGAGCCTGATTTAAGTGTTTGCAACTCTTGGACACAGGCCTCAGGTGACCTGTGGGGCTGAGCGTCTCGGCAGCGGAGATGGCCTCCCCAGATCTGCGCTGATCTTGGTGAAAAGCAGACTCAGGCTTCTCTAGCGGGACCCTCTCCAAAGCCCGGGCCTTGTGCGCGTGCACAGTTTGTGAGTGCGGTCGGTCACGGCGTCCTCTCTGATTTGGGACGTTTGCACTCCCTGCAAGTACACGTGAGTCACCCACAGATGTCCTGGTAGAGACACGGCTTCGGGATTCCTCTACCACCCCTGGCATTGTGACGAGGAGGCAGTGCTAGGGTCTCACCGCCACGGGCAGGCATCTGGAGGTGCCAGGGCCTAGAAGGATGGGGGGGCAGTAGAGAAACGAGGTTTGAAATTTATAGAGCCGGAAGCTGGGCTGGGGGAAGCCTCCTCTCAAGGCCTCAGCCACTCTCAGGTCCTCTGCTCTCCTCTGAGATGCACGTGATGACGTAGCGTGTGAACTCATGAAACACCTCATATTGCTGGGTGACACAGGAGCTCCAGTCCTGGAGGTGTTTTAGATCTGCTGCCCACCTGTTGGCGCTGCTAGCTACCCGAAGGCAGCCGCTTCTCATCTCCAGGGAACAGCATTGTGCCTGGCGTGGAGCAGACATTCGACAAGTAACTGTCAGATTCACACATGAATGAATAGAACACAGTGAAGGGAACACATCTGGGCGTCGGTTCTCCCGACATATCCGTGTGGCTTTGTCTGCACAACAGCAAAGGAGCCATGGCAATGAAGACGTGGTCCCAGACGAGGGAATTGCCCTTTCTCCTACCTGTCACCCCCCCTTCCAGCAGGGCGTGGCAGGTTAGAACTGAGAATGTTGGCAGGACCAGATTCCAGCGTCCAGTTTCACCCCCCTTGTTGAAGGTGCTATGTTCTAGGGTAAAGAGATCTTGTTTTCAGCCAGTTCTTTGGAGTTTCCTGACGTCCCCGCGGTTTTTTAACCAGAGGTCTTGCTTGTTGCAAAACCCCTTTGCCTGTTTTTGTTCCCGTTCAGCGGAAACCTCTCTTTGGCTCCAGAACTAAAGTTTCCTCACAGGTTTTGGGTTACAGAGTCTTCTCCATCCCTGGAGTCTCTCTGTGGGGAACACAGAGTTGGGTATTATTTTTTGAAGTTGTGACTATGCAGAATCTGAGACTTGGATAAAGCCACCAGGACGCTGCATCCAAGAGCTGAAAATTTGCTTTTAAAATTACGTAGAGGACTTTGGACCCAGATTTTTATTTGGATAGCCTGATTCTTGGAAATGCAGCTGATGTCTCTTGGGATGTATTAAAGCAGCTTTTGTGAATAACTTCAGACACTGACTTCCCAACACCCAGTGCCAAGTCTGCAACAGGGGGTTCGTGGCCTCTACAGACCTCCCCTCAGCCAGGCAGTGCTCCCCCCAGGCTACGATTTCTCTGGTTTTGCCTCCTCTGTAGGCCTCTCAAAATCTATGTTATTACAACCTTCTTTCTCACCTCTGATCGAAGCCTTCTCTGTGGAAGGCCAAGACCATTTTTTTGTGGCCAGTTCTTGGAAAGGAAGAGCCTCTCTTTACCAGCTCCTGCCCAACCTCGCTTCCTGGACTGAAAGGCCTAGTCCAGGCCCCCTGCAGTAATTTCCCTCCTTCGGGGATGATGATGGCGCAGGGAGAGGGGTCCGTGAGGGATTGTTTATGATCTCAGCTCAGGCTGATCACACTTTCCGGGCTGTTAGCACTCTTTCCCACGCAGATCTGTCATCCTGGCTGAGCCGGCCCCGGAGAGGTTCTGGGCTTCAGGCCCGGCCGGGACCTCCCCTGTGGGGGTCACTCGGGGTCTGTGTCATCTCCAGGACACGGGGATTGATACCTTTAGATTTGCCTTCTCCCACGTCACCAGCAGTGCTTCCTGGAGAAAGAAGCAACCAAAAGAAAAAAGAAAGAAAGAAAGAAAATAATACGGCAGGTGGTGTCAATGGACCCTGCTTTGTCTCCAGTGAGGGGAACGGGGGTCTGAGAGGAAACAGTCTGGGGACAGGGCTGCTCGCCTGTGGGTCTGGGCCTCTGCAGGCAGGACCCCACGCCGCGGGGGCAAGTACTTACCGTGCTCACCAGGGTCTGGGGTTGCACGGGATCCGCTTCCAGGGCGAGGGAGGGGGTGGTCTCTCCACTGAAGTTCAGCTCCTCCGGGTCTGCAGGGCGGCACCAGGTGACTGGCCGAGACAGCCTGGGACCCCCGACATCAGCCTCCAGAAGCTTCTCCTCCTTCTGTACTGAGTACCTGGATCCTTCTCCTCCCTGGAAATCCTGAGGCCACTGGAAGGAACAGAAGACTCGAGAAGGTGTTTGGGCGACCGTGTGAGATTCCTCCATGGATTGCCCCCATAGGTACTGTCTCTCCTGGGCATGGAAACCCTGGCATTCTTTCCAGCTTTATGACAGACCACCACCCAGGACCACTCCCTCATATTTGCCTTCCCCTCACTTGGAGGAAGAGTCCCCCTCCCCAGCACCTGGCACCAAGCCGGAGGGCGGAGGGTGGGGTGGGGGGCCCTTCAACCACTGGCTGCTGGCCTAGTCCCTTCCCTTCTCTGGGAGGGTGGGTCCAGGGTCTCTCTGAGAACCTGGTTGCTATAGAAACAGCCACCCAGAAAGCAGGATGGTGGGGAGGTCTGCAGGTGGGTTGGGCCCAGACGTTTCACAGAGATAATTTTTTTCTTTGCTTTTTTGGTGGAGAAACATACCTCACAGTTCCCATTCATATTTATCCTGGGGCAGTCTCCACCCTGCACGTGAGTTTTAGTTTTAAATTTCTCCAGTGGAACAACGGAGTCATTTTTAGCCGGCTGGTTCAGGGAGACTTTGAACGGCCCCTGGAATCCGTGAGGAGTCAGCGGGGCTGAGCTGTGTTTGATTTAAAATTGGAAACACAGGAGGCAGAAGAGTGGCTTTATATAGCCTGGGAGGTCCAGGAGCCTGGCACTGATTGATGGCAGGCGAGATTTATAAATTCCTTCCCCGGGGATGGAATGTCCTTCTGAGCTGCAGTCAGACAGCACCTTTTTCGGGGATGAAGGGAGGTGGTTTGAGTCCAGTTATTTGACGACTGAAAGGGAAAGGGAATGGGGTGAGGGGGCCGCCCCGAGTCTGTGCTGGGGGACATGGCTGATCCGCAGGCCTGGGGCCCTCCCTGACGTCCCCAGGGCCCCGCTCCGGTCAAGGAGTATTTGGTGCCTCCTTTCTGGTGCTCCAGCCCCCGTCCCCCTGCTCTACTCGTCAAGGCCAGGGACCGACCTGGCAACCACAGGGACTGCATTTTGCCAACAAAACGTCCATCTAGGTGTCTGGGGACAGGACAGGTCCTGGCGCTGTGGGGAGGGAGATGGGGAAGGAAGATGGAGAGGAGGTGGGAGGAGGCTGAAGGCAGACGCCATGTGCCCCAGGGGCCCGAGTCCTGCGTCCAGCGTGTGCCTGCAGGGGACACACTGAGTCCAAGGCGCCCAGGCCTGGCACGGAGGTGGGCACTGCGAGGGGCCCCACGGCTGTCGGCCACCGGGAGGGACATGCACCACTGCATTGTGGACCCACCCTGGCCCAGGCCAGGGACCCCCCCTAGAATCAGACAGCACTGCCCAGCTGCATGCCCCTGCAGCCTGCACCCCTGTCCTGAACCCGGCAGGTCAGGAGAGGGGCTGAGTCATGTGGCCAAGCTGGCGGAGGACCTGGATTAAATGAGAAAGGACAGTGGAAAATGTTTTTTTAAAAACTGTGTTCAGGAAAGTAAAGCCAGGGCGGGGGGAGGGGGCGTATTCAGCTCTGCGGCCCCTTGAAGTGCCTACAGGGCCCACCCGTGGGCAGACAGGAGGCTGGGCGTCGCTCACCTGCGGTACCGGTTCCCAGGGGCCTGCTTCCCCCCGATGCTCAGCGTCATGAGAGGTGGGAGCTGCGGGCAGTGGAGAAACTGTCACCTTGGTCCCAGCATGCCCGGACCCCCGTCGTGGCCCGGCTTCTGGGCATCACCGGAACACGCAAGGGACACCAGCGCGTTCCCTCTCTGGCTTCTCCCGTGTCCCCTTCCCAAGGCTTCTCCATGACAGCCACTAAAGCTCGTTAGACGCAGGCAAGGTGGTTCTGCGTGATGCTGGGGTGACAGGAAGATGTGCTTCACTGAGTGGCCAGGAGGCCAGGTGGAGGCACAGAGAGAGCCCTCATCCCTTCTGGCTGAGGTGCTGGCAGCCACACAGGTCTCCATGCTTCGAGGGCACTGGGAAAGGGGGGCGTTGAATGCCAGCTTCCCAGCCAGGTCCGCGCTGGCGACTAGGGAGGGAGACCTCGACCCCATCCCCGTCCTAACCTGTTTCATTCCCCCTGCAGCACTGAGGACATGTCCCATCAAAGACACTAAGACTGGAATCATCTTGTTCTGGGGAGTGATGTCACCGTTTCTTTCGGCAGGTGGGACGGGGATGCTCGTCAGAGCCCCCAAGGTGACCACGGGATTGGCTCTCTGCTCCCAGCACTGAGGGAGCCATGTCCGTGGCATCTGGATGCTCCGTCTGCTCTCACAGGCTTGTTCCCGGGTCTGCACCTGCAGGCGTCAGCCAGCCCCAACGGCGGACGCTGCGGGAGGATGAGCCCGAAGTGGCCGAGGCCGCAGGGCGCTGCAGTCAGAGCGTGAGCCTCGTCCTGCAGTGTGAAGGGGGCTCTCCAGCTGCACTGCCCGGGGCCAGTCCCGCCTCTTGGGTTGTTTCAAAGGGTGGAAATACATGTGCAAGCCTCACAGAGTGTTAGAGCTGGACGGGGGACAGCAGTGGGAGCTGTCATTTACTAAGCACCTACTGCATACCAGGCACACGGAGATGATTTCTGACGCTCACCAAGGCCCGAGCAGGCACCCTTATCACCAGGTCACCGGGAGGCCAAGGGGCTGTGGGAGGCGGAGAGTGTGGTCGGGGGCACAGACTTGCATTCAGTCGCAGCTCTGCCACTTGCCAGCGGCAGGACAGCAGGCAACTCCCTTAAACTCTCTGCGTCTCAGCTTCCTCATTTGTACGACGGGGAAGTTACGATGGTAGCCACCCTCTAGGGTGGTAGCGGGTTCTGTCCAAGCAGGTGCTCACAGCAGGACCTGGCACCCGGGAGGGGCTGCGAGAATGTCAGCTCTCCACGTGGGGGATGAGTGATTTGGGCCCAGGTCTTGGGGCAGCAATCACCTCCAGGTCAGAGATCCCGGGCTGTCCGGCCTCAAAGCCCAGGCTCTTCATCTGACAAAAGAGGAAGTCTGCACAGCGGGAGGGGTGTCAGGACAAAGGACTGGTCGAGATTCTGTGACCGCCCCAGGGCCAGCAGCCCTTTTGGATGAGCCCAGTGTAGTGTCCGCCCCATGAAACACTGCCTTTGGAACGAAAGTCACCTCTCACAAGTGAGCTCCTTTGACCTCTGGGTTCTCTGATGTGACGGCTGGCGGCCAGGGTGGAAGGCAGGAGCCACTGCCTCTTAACTGCTTCTGCCCCAGACTGTACCCTCCAGCCCTGACTCTCTTCAGACCGTAGAGCGCTTCCCAACAACCGGGTATGGATGGGGGAGAACCACGACCAGGGACCAGCGTGCAGGAGATCTGCATGGATTTCTAACCACCCTTTGCTACCAACCTTTCCATTTTATTTGAAATAAATATTCAAGATTAGCCTGCCCCAGACACCTCTCTTTTTGCCATGCCCGCCCATACAAGATTTCACCGCATTTCCATAAAGCACAGAAAGAGAGATTCCTGCCTCTTTTAGACCCTGGGCTTAACAAGGATCGTTTCAGGGGGAACCAGAAGAAAAGGAAACGGGATAGGAATGCAGGCGTTTTTTTTTTTCAGTCCCCTGAGGCTTCTTTCTTTGATTCAAATTTCCCTCCAAGAAGATGAACACAAACGAGTTACAGCCGACTCCCAGCTTCAAAGGGTGAATCACCGCAGTCTGGCAGAGGCAGACGGGAAGAAGCCAGCGTGTGTGGACGGGAAGCGGTGCCCAGCGGTCAGCCTCCATCCCCCACTTCTCTCCAGGGCTGGGATTCCCTGTCCGCCCGGATTCACGGCAGACAGAGGGTCTGGGGACCTTCTGGGGATGCTACTGGGGGTGGGAGCTCTCCGAGGTCACACTGTGCCTTCCCCGTGGACGGGTGGCCCATGTGGCTGGGACCGTCCTCCTGTCCCGACTGTGCACATCCCTGCACTTTCTTCTGCTCCTGAGGGACAGAGCACTCGGGGCTTGGGGGCGCAGTGTCATCCTGGGTGAGGAGAGGGTGGGGAGGTTGGCAGGAACGAGGGAGGAAAGTGAAGTGTGGAAGCTGGATCTGGTCTGCCGCCTGGAGAAGGGTCAGTGCCCGGAGGGGCTGAGGAGCAGAGGGAGGGTCCCACGAGAGCCAGAGGCAGGAGCCCGGGAGAAGCGTGGAGCCAGGATGCTCTGGCATCCGCCCCGGTCTCACTTGAAGACCAGCACGTGGACTAATTCCTGGCAGTGCACCTGTCCCTGTCTGCGTCCACCCCCCAGGTCATCTCGTCCACCTTCTGGTCGCTGTTTGGTCTCAGCAGCTCAAGTTCCTACTTGTGACTTTCCAGCCTTTAGTCTCCCAGAAACGCCCAGACACGCCTGAGTTTGCAGGGGGTGCACGGTTTGTGCTGTTGTTCATAGTCTGAGAAGCAACAACACTGGGGTGTGGTGATGAGACGCCCGCAGTGATGTTCCAGCTCGTCTGGGGACCGCGGTGAGCTGTGCACGTGGTCCTGACCAGCTCCTGCTGCCGCGTCTTGTTCCCCAAGGCCAGGAGGGCCTGGTGACACAGAGGCCTGTTGGCTCTGCCTTCCAGCGTGTATTGGTCACGGGCAAAACCACACTTTCTTAATCACCCTCGTTGCCGGGAAAGGGTCTTCTCCAATGACGGGGGAACCTTCTGTGGGAGCCAGGGGTCCTGGGCCGGCCCTTCTCACCTCCCTACCGAAGGCTGTTCCAGACTCCGTGGCTGACCCGACTCCCAGGGTGACTTTCGGTCTGTGTTGGTCTCGTGTGAATCGGAGATGCCTGCAGGCCTGTCCTGGGCTGGGCTGGAGCTGGAGTTCAGGGGGGACACCGTGGACTGGGGTCAGAGCTGTGCCCTGTGTAACTGAAATCTGATAAGTAACCAGGTCCGTCACCCTTCAGGATGTGGGGACGAGGGGCCGCCTCTCCCAGGGCTCGTGGGGCCGCAGGGCACCGCCTCCTGCTCGATCTTAAAAGTGCAGGAGACGTTCTCGTTTATGACCCGAGGCCTCACTCGCAGAATGAAGTCCACCGAGCGCGCGGGAGGCCGACTATTGGATTGTTTTGAGCGTTTCCTGGCTCTTCTTGGGTCCGCGTGTCCTCATGTCAGGTCCACTGCTCCCCACAGGCGGCTGCTTTCCGAGGTCGGCCCCCTGGGGGCCCCGCCTGCGTCCAGCCTTCCTTTGGGTCCTTGGCTGCACTGTCAGCGTCCTGAGGGCTTCCATCGTGCTTTCACGCTCCAGGCGACACGGGGACGCAGAGTGGCCTGTATTTAACTGCTGAGAGCCACTTTGATTAAATCAGGGTCAAATGATCACCCCGAACCAAAGCACAAAGATTCGTGCTGAGTCTCACACAGTAAAAGCAGCCACACAGGTCAAAGTCTCCCCTGGGCCTCCTGCTTTCCTGGGAAAAGGGTGATCTTTCGTGATTGGTGCTGAGGTCGCTGACTTTGCCCGGCCTGCCCTCCCTGTGCTGCGGGCAGGTGAGGGGGTTCCGGGCCAGGCCTGGGGGTGGGGGTGGGGTGGGCTGGGCTGGGGGTGGGGAGGCAGGATGGAGGGGGCACGGCGGGGAGGCAAGTTGCTGGTTCTGGAAGGAAGGGGTCAGGTGTATGACCCATCTGCCTTTCAAACTTCCATTTGATGTTTAAAAAAAAAATTGACCAACAGAAAATATGAATATGACAGGGGGATTGTTGCTGAGAGGCCAGGACCCCACGCTGCCAACATGCCCGTGGTAAGTGGCTAAGGAGGCCCGTCTGTTCCTCCAAGCTCCCGTCACCACGGGGTGAGGCAGTCATGTTCAGGAGGACAAGCGGATCTCCCTAGAAGGGTCTGGAACTCACTCAGAGGCCAGAAAGGTGTCTGTTCCAAGCTCCAAGCCGTTGAAGCTCATGAGGAGTGACTGAAAACCTTTGAGTTTAATGTGTATGCACATGTGGCTCAAGCCTCCACATGTGAACAAACACGTGCGCCTGCGGGTGAGCACGGGAGGCATGGAGGAGGGTTTGGGGTGTGAGCTCAGTGCCTGGACAGGAGGCCCCAGGTGGTCTGGAAAAGCCCGGGGGCAGCTCCCTCGGAGGTCATTCACCCAGTGGCTTTGAACTAGCTCTTTGGGACCCTTAGACTCTCCAGAGGTCCCTCCCAAAACACAGGGGGAGTAGGAGAGGGTGAAGGGAGCAGCCCGACCACCTTCCTTTCCCCAGTGCTCCTGACTCATGGTCCTCACCTGCCAGATGGGCCCAGCATTGCCCAGGGCACTGGGGGTTAATACAGGGAAGGGTTGGACGGGTGGTGGGAACAGTAAAGGCTCAATGAACATTAACTATTATTCATCAAATGAATAAGATTTCATGGGAAGCGTGGCTTCTACTGCTAATTCTGAAAGCTACCGTCTAGTCCCACTCCCGCGTTTTCCAGACCTTGTAACCTTTGAACATAGCACTTGCCCAGGACAGTACGACTACTTCGCCAGGGACACAGAGGGCCTTGCAGAAGGATCTCCTGGCTCCAAGCCACATCCGCTTTGTGCTGCCCTGGACAGGCCGTCCTTGGGGGATGGACCGTGGGCACTTCCAGTTGCTAAGGGCACCTCTTGCAGCCTCAGGCCCCCTGAAGGCTCTCGAGGTCCAGCC
The DNA here is from genome assembly GCF_009834535.1 of Camelus ferus. Lineage (NCBI taxonomy): Eukaryota > Metazoa > Chordata > Mammalia > Artiodactyla > Camelidae > Camelus > Camelus ferus. Next base: position 3,005,974 of record NC_045730.1, on the reverse strand, counting down.
CAGCCCCGGCACATGACACGAGTTCACGAAATATCTGCTGAATGGATGATGAAGGCATTGACCAAGGTCACGTCACTGGGTGGAGGCTGAGCTGGGATGGAACTCGGGTCTCCTGGGACGAATGATCAAGAGAAACTGGGTGAAGGCGGTGGAGGGCGTGGAGTCCCCGTGTGGTCTGTGTGGCGGGGAGGACTGGGCTGGAGGGCTCATCACACTGCGCCGTCGATGCGTGAATCCCACCCCCAGGGTCCCGCCCATCCTCCACTTCCTTACTCAGACCACCGGTGTTGTGCCTGATCTGAGTTCTTGGGAGATAAGGGACTGAAGCTGGCATCAGGACCCCAGGGTTTGCCTGAGCTGGGCCTTGGCTGTCTTTAGGGGGTGGCGTGCGAAGGATGGCTGAAGTCATCAGACACTGAGAGGCGCCGCGATGCGGTGCAGGAGAGGCTAGGCTCTGAAGCAACGCGAACGTTGATCCAGATTCCTGGCTCTCCCACGAACAAGTTTTGTGACATCTCCGAGCCTCGGTTGCTTCATCGGTAACACAGGAGTAAACAGTGCGGACAAGATGAGGTCACCCCCCCGGAACTCTTCCCACAGCACCTGGCACACAGGGCTCAGGTGTGAACGTTAATGTCACCCTCTCCCACAGGTAAATAGGGCAGAGGCATCGGCGTGGCTCTACCGGGTTAGGCAACGAGGTGTCGACAGGCTGCGATGGGTGTCCGAGGAAAGCATAAAGCTGGTGGCAACAGACATTGCCGAACATGGGCGCAAAAGGTTTGCAGCAACCCCGTCACCCAGGGCGGCAGGGAGACCAGGAGCCGTGCTACCTCAGGCACAGACCTCTCCTGCCACCAGGAAATAACAGATGCACACGTCCTCACCGCGAACCAGTTAAAGCTGATATGGGGCTCCAGGGCCAGAAAGAGCAATTTCTCCAAAGAAGGAAGCAGGGGGAGAAACACATTCTGGTTCTAAGAAACGCTGGACAGGATGGCGGGAAGGAGAGACCCCAGACATGGGGGCCCAGGAAGGAGGCAGAAAAGGAGACCCACCAATCATGTCAATAAGACAAATTCTCTGGGCCAGCAGACGCACGAGCTCTTAGACTGTAAAAGAGTTAAGAAAAATGTGGGTGTAGGAGGAGATCCTATGATGGGAAGAGGGGAGGCTGAGGCCCGAGTTCAGGGGTGAAGCTGCACAGGAAGCCTGGGTGGTGAGACGGTGGAAATGGGGAATATGGACATTTTTTCACAACTAAACATCTATCCAATGGCAGGGAGCTCCAAGACCTGAGGACGTGTGTGTCTTACAGGCGTTGGAAGTGAGATGCTCAGGGGACATGGGCAGCGGTGCCCGGACACTGGGTGACAGTCGGGGTGGGCGGGCTGGGAGCCGACACCACCACGGGGCGTGGGGCTGAGTCACGGGTCACATCACTGGCTTCCGGTTTCCTTCTGAGGAGCCAGTTCCTTCGGTCTGCTCTGGAACGGGGTGACCTCTGCCCGCCATCACGGCAGCCGGCCCCGGGAACGGGAAGGAAGGGCCGTTCCTAGGTGACCCTGGAGTGTTGTGCACATGAGAGGAGGGGCTGTTTGTGTAGCAGGAAAGCACGTGTCTTCTCCTCGACCCAGTCATTTCGCCGGCGGGAGATGCTGTGACGGCGGGAAGGGCCGGGTTTGTTCACAGACCACCGATGCGGTGCCTCGGCTGGTGGAGGGGCGGCGCTGGGGGAGTGGGGACGCTGGCCGAGGTCCTGGCCGCGGGCGCGACGTGGGCCGGGAACTGGACCGCGTAGTCTTGGTCTCGGCTTGGCTGTTAACCTGGCGTTTCTTAGTCCACCTCCTTGGCCCCTCGAAGCTTCATCTGGGGCGTGAGGGGGCAAAACCAACCGTAACCCATTCAAAGGACAGCAGTGAAGGCGGCCCAATCACTGACCCTTTGTTCTCTGGACGCGTTCCCCGCACCCACCTCGTGACGAGGACAACGTACTGGTTGGGAGACGGAGATTAGACAGGACCCCCCCCCTCCACCTCCGACAGCAGAGGCTGGAGGCCGGGCACCAGGTGTGTGTGGAGGAGGGCGGGTGACTCCCCGGAGGCAGACTGGCTTCCAGGCTGAGGTGCCTCTGCGGTGATGGCAGAACATGGCCTGAGACAGGCCTGGAGTGGACTGGTGTCCAGTCCCAGAGGCTGGCAAGCCGCCCTCTCTCCCCTCATCCCAGGAGAGTGAGCGGTGGCCTGCAGGGAGGGAGGCGATGGAGGCTGTTTTGGGGGTGGTCTTCCTGCCCTGGGCCCCCAGGCCATTCGAGGCTCTGCCCTCAGTTGACCTCTTGTTCGAACACACTTCGGTGCCCGTCATTCCGACTGCAGACATTGGGCAGGACCCCAGCTCTGTCTCTGGGACCCGCCCGGGATGGGAGCCCTCAGAGGCAGGGTCACAGCCCTCCTTTTGTCCACTCCTCCGGCCGCCCTGGAACACAGGCTCGCTCTGCGGAAACAGCTCCAACAGCTCCAAGGGGGCAGGGGCATCGGGGCTGGTCCGCCTCCCCCCTCAGGTAGCAAGGCGGCAGCGCGGCCCCCGCCCGGGTGGGGCGATGAGCTTGTCAGGCTCGGGTGGAGCCGGTCCTGCCGCCCCAGTTCCAGGACCTGACCTGGTTGAAGCCGGCGCCCCCGCTCAGCCGTGCCAGTGCTCCTGAGGACAAGCCGGGTTGGTGGGGGGCAGCACCACGTGGTCTGCAGCCGGGCGCCACCTTGTTTTGCTGGGCGCACCGTGCTCTCTCCTCTGGGCTCTTCTGTAAGTGGCGTCAGCGACGTCTGAGAGGTGGAGGGAAGACCCGTGAAGCGGGGCCACCGGCCTCAGGGCAGGCGGTGGGCGTGACCAGCGAGGGAAACACAGCCAAGGGGGACGGCACCGGCCGAAGCGCCTGCCCGAGGCCCCCTGGGCGGGCGCGCTGTGACAGGCTGCCCGGCACACGCGTTGCCTCTGGCCACTGGCGTTCCCCTCCGCCTAGTTCTACAACGCTGGGAGGTGAGGCATGTGACTCGCCTTAGAGAGACTTCCCTCCAAGGTGGTCACAGTTAGAGGCCCCGTGCTTGCAGGGCTAAGGGTCAGCCCCCTGGGGAGACACTGACGAAATCACTGCTTGCAGAACGTGCTGGATAACAAGTCCATCGTCACTGGGGCCGGGCACGTGCGTGGACTGTGGACAGAGAGCCACCTGTGTCCCGCCAGCCTCCTGACAAGTCCAGGCAAACTGTGGGCCCTGAAAACACAGCAGCCCTGGCCGCAGCCCTGGCCGGCGAATGGCTGTGAGCACAGAGTCCCAGACACACAGACACATGATGTGATGTCTGCCCCCAGCAGCCCCACCTCTGCTTGGGCGGGGGCCTGAAGTGGACAGGTGACCCCCAACTTCTGGGCATTTCCTGGAAAATGATGTTTATCCATCAGGTCTGCTCTGCGGTTCCCCGCCGCTCACGTAACCCCCCGGCAGCCTGTAAAGCAGGCGCTGTGTGGTCCCCCTTAAAAGGGGGCGGTGTCACCCGCCCCAAGAGTGGGGAGCCAGCTTGGCCCCACAGCTGCCGGTTCCAAAGCCAGAGATGAACCACCTGTTGCACGGCCTCCAAGGGCGGGGGTGGGGCGGGGACTTGGCGTTCAGGACACGGGCACCTCGGGGCTTGGGTGCAGGCTGCACGATCTCGCCGTGTCTACTGCTCACCCCGCGTGGGCGGCCGCGATTCCCACACAGGGCAAGGTCCAGGCAGGGCCGTCCCTGGGGGGACTGGCTCTAGGGGAGGGACAAGCAGGTCCCTGCAAGTTGGGGGAGCCAGAGGCACCCCCAAGACCCATGTAGCAGGTTCCCCAGTGTTTTGCCCACAGAGCCCAACAGCAGTGGGAACGCAGGGGTCTGCTCCCGGGTCAGGCTCCCGGGACACCCGAGCCTCACACTGGCTCTGCGGGCCTGGCATTGTACACCTCCTCCCAACACACATGAATCACATGCCCACACGCACAGTCACACGCGCGCACGTGCATATCACACACGTGCACACATGTATCACACACACAGTAATGCCTGCACATCACACCCATACTCACCGTCACACACGTATCACACGCTCATGGCGACTGCTTGATGCTGTCCGCACATGATGGGTCCCCTATGGACTGACCGGCCACCTTAGAGGGGTTCACGCTTTCTGTAACATCTACAGGGGTGTCACCCTCCTCCAGGAAGGGGACCCCCTCCTCCCCCAGGACCAGGGCTGCTCTCACTGGGAGGAGACGAGCATCCCAGGGAGATAAAGTAACTGGGGCAGGGGAGGGAATGAGGCCTGGGCGGGAGAGCTGACCTCTGACGGGTGACCCCAAAAGGCTTGAGCTCCCCTGCCAAATCCGCACCCTCTCTGTCCTCCTTCCTCGGCAGACCTAGGACCCCCCAGCACAGCCACCCTGTGCCCTGGCCCCCCATCCTCTCCCTTCAGACCATGCACCACGATGAGCTCCACGCAGAGAGACCGTGGCCCCCAGTGCATCCTTCTTTCCCCTTCTGTGCACGTGGGACACCCGGCAAGTGGCCTCCTCCAAACTCAGGCTCCTCCCCAGACGGACACCCTCACCCCCTTACCTGGGGGGAGCCTCGCAGCAGGTGTGGCCTGTAAGAGATGCCCTGATCACGAAGCATCTCTGGTCTCTCCACTCCCTCCGCAGCCTGGGTGGGAACTTAACTAGGGGAAAAAAGGAGCTTAACTAGGTTTTGGCCGGAACGTCGAGCCTTCCCCGTTTTCCCAGCCTGAGTTCCACAGTCACTCTTGAGTGGCCATCCCTGCTGCCGGCCCAATGCCGCTGACCCCTTGCCCACTTCGGCAGAGGCTGGGCGGGAGGAGGCAAGAGCGATGTCAGGGCTGATCCACCCTGAAGAGAGAAAGCCTGCGTCAGGGAGGAACGGCAGAGAGGATACAGACGGGCTTGACCGGCGGTCAGGCTCTCCCCTGAGCTCCTGGGTGGTTGTGGGCACCGTGTGTGACCTCGAGACACCATCTCCACGTGGCGAGAACACAAGGTTACCTCCTGTCCCCGGGGCTGGATGCTCTTTCCAAACAGAAGCCCCTGCTCTGTGTGGGGCTGCATCTGCCCAGGCCCCGGGACTGTGTCTGTGACAAACCTCTGGGCAGACAGCATCATCAATCAAGGAAGGAATCAGAGCGAAACTGAGCCAGGTTCCGCCCCCGGTGGGCACTTCCTCGGGCGCTGGTTTATACCGAGTGCAAACAGGACGTGTGTCACAGAACAGCAACACTGCCGCTGATCAGAGTTACTTCATCTTTGATCCTAAGGGCCCTGACCAGATGCGGTGGACCTTGTACCGTGTTTACAGGTGAAGACACGGATGCACAAGTTAAGCTCCCACGTCAGGGACAGAGTTACACCCGAGAGCTCAAGTCTCCTGTCTGGAGAGCTCTCCGTTTGCAGCGTTGTATTTCATACCAAGTAATGAGGGAATATTAAGCATCTTGGCTTTTAAATCAAGTCCTGCTAATAAGAGGAGGACATTTAAAAGATGTAGACTTAGATCTTCAAATATTCTGCTAAAAACCAAGTCAAGGGGCTGGGTTGATCCAGTGATTAGGAGCCCCGCCCTTCCTACCTCGCTTACGAAGTGGCTGCTTCCCGGTGCTGGTCTCCGGGGTGGACCCACGTTCTCCACCCGATGCTGTTGTCAGCTTCATGGAGAAATTGATTGCTTATTATGTATTGAGGTCTCTGTACTTTTCCAGCTTCAAGATGCCTTTACAGGAGCATGTGTCTGTCTCCAGCTGGGCCTCTGGGTGGCCGGGGGCGGGTGTGCGGGGCTGGGGGCTGGGGGCAGGGGGAGGTGTTTGCCTGGCTGCTGTCTAGGGAAGGACAGACTCCGAGGTCTGTCTGATGGGCTGAACCAGGAGGCTTGGAGCTGATGACATTTCTCAAGAGGAGAGAAGCTTGTTCCTCCCACCGAGGCAGAGGTGGGGGGAAGTCATAGGAATTTATAGGGACAGAGAGGGGATTTGCTTGAGAAAGTCACTGTGGGGCCTCAAGGCAAACGGCCCTTCCCAGCCTTGGGTGTCACTTCTGAGGGGACGGTCCCCGAGGCCCGAGCTCTTGGTCTAAACTCTGCTACTCAGGGCAGCGGGCAGAGGTGAGACAGAGTCCGGGCTGGGTTTCTGTGCTGACAGCTGACTTTGTAAACCCACGAGTCAGGCCAAGTTCGCAGTTTCAGCCGCCCCCTTCCACGTCCTCCCACCCCCAAGCATCTCCGGGGCTGGCCTGCTCCGGCCCCGTGCCCCTCAGCCTCCCCCCACCCCTCAGGCAGGACTCCTCTGGGAGTGCAGATGAACGGCCCCCTCCTTTGCGGTGTCTCTTCAGGGAAACCCGCACTTACAGACAGGATGGAATCAGAGGAATTGGGGGGCTGGAAGAGAAGTATTCTGCGGGGACAGAAGTCCTGCCCTCACCTCTGAGGTCACACTGAACATTCGTTCAACAATTCTCAGCACCACCTGTGCGCCAGGCCCTGCCTGCAATAGGCTCCCGCTTTCTGGAGAGCAAAGGCAGACAGGCAGCCAGCCGCATCCCCATCTGACACCTGCTGGCCACCCCGATGCGAGATGGACCAGAGGATCCGGGGAGAACCCCACTACGTTCCACCACCTTCCACCACCATCTGCCCCCCGCCAGCCCCGCCCTGCAGGACGAGCGCTGGACACAGCCCCCCCAACCCCGCGTGCTGTGTCTGCTGAGGGAGGCTCCCCTCCCCAGCCTGTCCCTAAAATTGGGGGAGCCCTCTTGGGTGCCCCCCCCACCAGCTTGGCCGGGGTCTCTGTGAGAGCCACGTGGGCAAGAGCTTCTGGGGCGCGGGGTCTGCGGTTGGGGCTGGGCGAGGCCGCCCCTCGCGGGTTCCCTCAGGCTCCTCCTGGGCGGGCCTGCCTCTCCAGTTCCTGCATTTCTTGTCCTCAGCTGGTCTGTCCCTCCCTGGGAGGAGAATTTTGCCCGAGGACGTGGGGTGGGTGGGGAACCTTCCTCCTCCTTCCGCTCGGATCTGCAGAAAAGGAGGGGGTTCCCGGCCCGTGGGAAGGCTGCCACCTGAGCTCCGTCCTCTGGCAGACGCAGCCTTGCGCCGCCACCGGTCCAGCCCTGACGTGAGCCCTTCTGGCTGGTCGGCAGTGAGCGCAGAAGCCCCGCGGCAGGTGTGGGCGACATGGCCGAGCAGCTGTCCGAGGAGCAGGTGGCCGAGTTCAAGATGGCCTTTGACAGTGTTGACAAGAACAGGGACGGTGTCGTCAACGTGGAGGAGCTGGGCGCCGTGATGCGGGCCCTGGACCAGGCCCCGTCAGAGGCCATGCTGAAGGAGTTCATCTCCCAGATGGACACGGACGGGGACAGCGCCATCAACTTCCAGGAGTTCCTGGTGGCGATGGCCAAGATGAAGGCCTTGGGCGGCAAGGGCCACCTGCGGGAGGCCTTCCGCGCCTTTGACCTGGATGGCAACGGCCGCATCAGCTTGGACGAGCTCAAGCAGGCCACGGCCAAGCTTGGGGTGACGCTTTCCCCGGAGGAGCTGGACGTCATGATCCGGGAGGCCGACGTGGACCAAGATGGGCAGGTGGACTATGAGGAGTTCCTGCACATCCTGGCCCAGAAGTGAGGCTGCCTCCTCCTGCTGCCGCCCAGGCCCCGCTTCCAGGGGGGACGCAGAGGGGCCGTCTGGGTCGTGGGTAGGATGCTGGGCCCCTCCCCGGCCTGGGTTCTGCGCTCTCCCCGGTGAGACTTCAAGTGCTCGTGGAACGGGTGTGCTCCCTACCTCACAGGGCTGTTGTGAGGAACCCTAAAGCATCGTGGTGGTCGGAATAAAAAGGGGTGTGAGCTCCAAGGGGGGTGCACTGTGCTTGAATGGGGGACACCCGAGGGCTCCAAGTGGTGGCTTTTGGGGTTGAGACTCCATCTCTTCTGCTCGGCCCTAGTGGGGGACCCACCTGGAGCAGGCCGCCCTCTGATGGATGAGGAGAGGGAGGGGGAGGGGTATGGGGGGGGAGGGGGAGGCTCCAGGCTCAGGCAGGGGCACCACCTGCACCACACACAGTCTATTGTCCTTTCACGTCGCCAGCTGTTCTTCAGACTCAAGTTGGAAGAAGGGGGGGTGTGGGGGTGTGTGTGCTGTGCACACGAGCATGCCTCGCACCTGAGACACGGGGTCTCACGGGGCAACACGCTGAGCAAAGGTGGGGGCACCGGAGGCTCAGGTCCGCATCACCTGAAGGCAGGACAGTCAGGAAACCGAGGGACCAGAGGTGCTGGGACGGGTGAAGGGGAGGGGGTCGCACATGCAGGGGACATGGCTCAGGGAGGAAGGGGCCCCCGGGACCCGGACCCCCTGCTGCCCAGACCCTCTCGGCTGCGACCCCTCAGGGCCCCACCGTCGGGGGTGCTCTGAAGCGGCTTCCAGGCTGCGTGTGCACCCCGCGGAGAAGCTGGGGAGAGTCGGGGAGGTGGGGATGGGAGACGAGGGTGCGCCAACCACCCCCGCCCACCCTGATATCCGCTTGGGTTTGCGATGTCGCTGGGTGTTTCCTGAACTGTATCCCAGCTTGTGCGGAGGCGATGGTTCTCAGCTCAGGGTGGGGAGAGGCAGACCCAGCTCGCCTGGGGGGTTATTGCAAAATAGCAATGCCTGGCCCTGCACCGCTCCCTTGTTCCGGCACGTGGCTGGAGGGTGACAGAGCTGCCTGGTTCGTCCCTGTGCAAGGGGAGGCGGGGCATGGAGGCATTGCTGCGGCATCGATGAAGTTTTTCTACTTGGTGACACACTCAGTGAGTCACTCAGTGTCCTGGGACCCCACACGGCTGCCCCGGTCATCCCAGCCCCATCCTCAGGGTCTGGCTGCGGTCCCCTGAGGCTGGACACGGTGAGGGGAGGTCCTGGGTTTGAGGACTGGGAGACAGAAGACAGAAGTTCCCGGACCCTGAGGGCGGGCAGGAGGGGTGGGTTGGGGAGGCAGGTGGGGCACCTGGTGGAGGTAAGACATGGAGATGAGGAGGTGGGGGACAGAAGCTGCTGCCCATCTGGTGTGTGGCCTGAGGGGGGCAGGGTGGCTGTGCCCGGGATGGGGGTGGCCCCCTCCAGAAAGTCCCCATCCTCTTAGGGACACAGGTCACACAGTCTGAGTTTCTAAATTGCAGATTCCTAAGGGCCACGCTGGTCCCGGATGAAGGTCTCCAGGCTCTGTGTGGAAAGGAGAAAAAGGTTTGGACGACACTAAATGCATTCAGATTTAAATTCTGAAACTATGCTTTCTTTACTTTCTGTATTAAGCATCCTTTCACGATGTGACTGGTGGCAGACGAGTTTTGTGAGTGTTCTTCCACGTACTTCCTCTGAAACATGGGGAATCTGACACATGCCCCACGTTCATTTTGACCTTTTCCTGCCCCACGAGGCCCAAGTGTCCGAGAACCATGGCTCAGGTCTACTGAGTGTAAAACTGAATCTTTCCTTTAAAAAAAATTCTCTATTTTTCTGACTGTGAAGAACGATGAGACTCCTACCTGAGAAGAGTGAACTCCATGTTCAAGACCACCGCTCCCTCTGGGGCGGGGGGCCGGCCGGCGCAGGGGGCCCCCAGCTGGTGCCGCACTGTGCTGTTTTCCAGGCCGGCTGGTGGCTACACGCACACTATTCTATCCTCCGTGGTTTTGGCAGTGTGACGTCTTCTACTGCATGCAGTTCATGGAAGGTTAGAACTTACAGAAGGAAGGAGAGACGCCACCAGCAGCCCAGGGAGATGGGGGGTCTGCCACAGGTTTGCGAGGAGACCTTTGAGGCTTAACCCTGCTGAGCTGTTGCCCCAAGGCAAGAAGAAACCAGCAGAAACTTCTTTATCTGTTGTCCCGGGAACAGGACGGGGAGCTGTGTTGTCTGGGAGAGGAAGTGACTCACTCTAGGTCTCGGATGAGAGGAGGACCTGGGCTGGACTTCGGGGCTCCAAGGGCCTCGCCCCACCTGCACGGCTGTTCTCCAGGGAGACCCCTGGGCAGCCCTGCCCCCTGAGGAAGTCACCCTGGGAGGGGGCCTGGTGGGAGGGCAGGTGGGGACCAAGGGCGGACGGTCTCCTTGCGCTGACCCTGCAGGAGCCACAGAGAAATGGCTTCACGCTGGCTCCAGACGGTCTGGACAACCTCGGAGGGCGGGGCCCAGTCACCCCCAGTCTAGACCCCAAGGGCAGTGGAGAGGGAGCCAGAAGTTCAGGTCGGGGCAACTGGTTCTCCGTAAGCCACTTCTCTGAAACTCCACTGGCCGAGGCTAGTTCTGCAAATAGTCAACTTGCTGGTATTTCCCAAAAACTTTTTAAGAGGATACTTTAAGGGTGAGAGCCGAGTCAGATGAGATGCTCTTAGCAGCTTTTGAGTCAGTTTCGCCGAGCCTGAGATTCTAGTTTCGTTCCGTTTGACGTGTGGCTCGGTGGCTTCAGTTGTTGTCACTTCACCTAAATGTCGAAACATAACTTGACAGGGATGGACGTTCTTGGTATCTTCTTTTTTTAGGCACATTATTGGGCCTAATCTTGGGGAAGGGGAGCTGGTTTGCTTCGTGACGGAGAAGCTGCGCACGCCTCCCACGCAAAGGGGGTAAGAACTGTGGGTGGGGCGGGCTCCCCGCTGACCTTCGGTGCAGACCGCGGCTCCGATGCTGCGTTCCCTGACGGTTAACTGGCTCAGAGGGATATTTTGCAAGGGTTTGAGGTATTTGGTAAATGCTCGGTGTCCGAAATATGAACCATACACACTGACATTTGAGCAGAACTGAACTGACGCGTCTACTGGGCTGGCTGTGGTGAAACAAAAACTAATCTCAGCTGAAGTAACAACTTTCCCCCAGTCCTTCAAGACATTAACTCTGGACGAATTATGTCACTTCTGGTCAAAGCAGTTTCAAATCCTATATCCTAAGTAACACGTTTTCTTCACCAAATTGCTCCTGGAGCTTTTACGTCCTACTTTATATCTGTTTCCAACAGGCCTCTTAAGGTCCTCTTTTAAGGTTCACATCAAATTCCTCCTTCTCCAGTAAGTGTTCCAGAACAAGACCCGGCACGCTGCGGACCTGCACTGCAGTGCACACTCTTGGTGGGAGTGACTGAATCTCTCGGTGCGAGTCTCACCGAGGTGCGTCTTGTATTACAATTCCTTGTGAACAAGGCCAAGTCTCCTTCCTCAGGACCCCAAATAAAACTCATCTACATTTACACGAGACGGTAAACCCCTTGGGCGCAGGGCGTGTGGATGCCTGGAGCGTGGGCTGGTTTAGGAGACGCCACCTGCACTAGGTGTCGGGGCCGGGGGGCTCCCTCCTCCGTGAGGTATCACCCCTGCCGGGCAGAGATGGCATCCGCGATGCCAACAGCATGAAGAGAAATCTTCACCGTGTCCCAGTCGACAGGAAGAAGGAAGGCCGTGACTGAGAGAGCGGGCGCCTGCCTTACGCCCTGTCCTCTTTGAACCGTGACAACGGTCTGTGCCTGGTCAGGAAATCCCAGCACTTCTGTGTCAGGCCCCGCGGGTTCTGCCTCTCTGGAGAACCCCATGGAGAGATACAAGAGGAAGTTTGTTATGGAAATTGGCTGTGTCGGGGGGGCGGACAGGTCCCAGGATTGGCACCCCCAACTTCCCCCGCTAGCACAGACTCAGGGGAGCTGGGGTGGAGTTCAGTATAACCTGCGGCCTGAGGATCGAATCCGGCGGCTGAGGGGGTCCCATCCTGATCTGAGTCTGAAGACTCAAACTAGGAGTCCCATGTCTGCGGGCACAGGTAGGTGGGCGTCTCAGCCCAAAGCAGAGAGCGAATTCACCCTTCCCTTTTGCCCCACTGGGGCCCGCCATGCCTTGGATAATGCCCCCCACACTGGGGACGGAAATCGGCTTTACTCAGTTCACCAGATCAAATGCTCATCTCTGCTGGAAACACCTCCCAGACACACGCAGACAGAAGGTTCCGCCAGCCCCCCGGGCCCCCACCAGCCCAGCCAAGACGACACATCAGATCAACCGTCACGAGTTCTCTTCCCTCGTGGAGGAGGGAAATCGGACATTCCAGGCTGTGTACCTGGTAGGACAAAGGTTTAAATGTCAGGCCTCCTGTGCCAGTGGGTAAGAACTCAGACCACTGCTTCTCTCTGCACAGTGCACCCCCTCCCCTGCCGCTGATGGGTCATGAAAAGCAGGTTCTCAGCAGAAACAGTACATTGCAGATTCTCAGGAATAACCCCTAGATAAATTACCCGGTCCCGTTTTCTCTGTAAACTCATCCAGGTTCTGAGTTTTCGGCTCACGAATGTGGCTGGCCGACCCCTCCTTCACCGCGACTGCTCGGTGGTGACCCTCCAGCGGGTGCTGCCGGGCACCCAGGAAGCCAGGGCTTGCCCCCCACCGCCCCATCATCACCCCACCACACACACGTGACCTCGCTCCCTCCCCCCACGGTCCCCCTGGTGTGTCTGTAACCTGGGAAGGGGCCTGAGCGCCTGTGTGGGCTCCTCGCTCACCTGCAGCCGCCTGCCAGCTGGGATGCTCTCCTCTTCCACGCAGGAGCCCCGCCCAGGGCCGGGCACCACCTTTCCAGCCGCCTCTGCCCTTCTAGCCTGAGCCCACCTTTGCTCTAGGCCAGGATTCTCGGTCCTGGCTGCCAATGAAAGAACTGGAGAACTTTTGAAAAAGGCTGTGTTTGTGGGTCCCCCTGATGTCCCAACCCACAATGTCCTGGGGGCCCAAGGGTTGGCCACCTGCTTTATGCTCCCGGGCACCTATGTGGCCAAGGCTGAGAGGCCAAGAGCACGAAGCACCTACTTGCCCTGGAGACCAGGGTTCACCCGGTGCCCCAGGCCCAGCCGTCCCTGGCCCACTGGGCAGGGAGCATGGGCCCTGCAGACCATGTGGGAGGCTTCCGGTCACACAGGTCAAGTCTGAGCCACCTTGTCCGGGGACACATAGGGGCCTGCTGGGTGACCCCACTGCTGCTCTGCCCCTCGGGGGCTCTGGATGCCAGGAATGTCGCTGACCCCGGAGCTCCCACCTTTCTGCCTGGCTGCCCTTTGACTTAGATGGAAGTCAAATCTTGGGGAGGGAAGCGAACACTCTCCCGCGAGTCTCCAGCAGGGACCGACCCGCCTGCTTGCTCCGACGTCTGGCCTCTGGAGCTATGAGGACAGAGCCACCAGGTCTGTGGTCATATGTTCCAGCAGCCACAGGAGACGAAACACACGGAGGTGGAAAGTGTCATGCAGTCACTCACAAGCGTGTGACGAGGAAGGCAGCGCACAGCTCCCCAGGGCATCTACTGCCCGGCCTCTGAGGGCTCCGCCCACCCTTTGTCAACACATCTGGAAAACAAATGATGCAGCAATTGTGGTCTGTTTGCTACAAGAACAAAACACTCAACTTGGGGAGGAACAGGGGCACTGGGTGGGAGAAGGGCTGGGAGCTGTTGGACCTGAGGTTCTTAAAGACCCTCGGCTGTGAGGCCAGTGCAGAAGGACGGAGGCCTCCCAGGGACCCTGCAGTGACAGCCAGGGGTTTGTCTGAACACAGGGCTCCGTCCCCAGCCTCACTCTGCCTGCTGCTTCTGAGCAAGGAAAGGCAGGGCCTCCTGATTCCAGCTGCTCTTGGAGGTCTGGAAAGAGCCCAGTGGAAGAAGACCCCGGCCCAAGCCCTAGGTCACACACCTGCCTCCGAGGCGGAGCTCCGTTTGCCCCAGGCAAGGGCTCAGGTGGCAGGAGCTCCTGGACAGGAGGGCCCAACCGTGTCACTGGGGCTCAGCTGCTCCCTGGGGCTGTGCCCCAGCAAGGACTGGGGTCGTGGTCCTTGACAGAGAGGAAACGCTGGGAAGGCTGCGGGCGGTGGTGGGGGACCAGGACGGAGCCTGGCCCCGGGCCTCCCCCTCCTCCTGGCTCTCTCCCCTTTATCTCACTCCAGCTGCTCAGGCCCACGTCCCCAGCGGCCTGGGAGAACTCGGCTTCGCGAGCTCTAGAGGAACAGGCAAAAGCGGTGAGGTCTTACCCACTCCCACCATGGACGGGAGGGAGCAGAGCTGGCCTCGGCGTTGACCTTGAGCTAGACCTCGGGCAGAGCCCTCCGCCCCGGTTTTCTTGTTTGCCAAAGGCGTGCAGCAACAGCTCTTCCCCCGCGGGCCTTATTAAGCGGCGGGTCGAGTCCCAGCCAGGGCGGACCTGATGAAACGAGGGGCACGGGCGCGGGACGAGGCCTCGGCGGGGTGTCTTGGGTCCCTGTGAGTGTGCTCACAGCCCGTGGGCTTCCGGACCCCGCGCCTGAGAGGCCGCGCTTGTTTCACTCCTACCTGTGGGTGGGGCCTGACCGGCCCGTGGGGCGCCGCCCCCTCCCCAGGGCGTTCCGTGAGGCCGAGGGGATGTCCTGTCAGGAACCGCCGCCGTATCTGCCGGGGCCAGTGCGGAGGGGTGTTGGAAACAGCCCGTTATCGCTCCCCAGACAGTGCTGGTCTCTCGTCCCGTGGGCTGGCGCTGGCAGAAAAAGCAGGTCTTCAGCACGAGCTTTTTGACCGGAGGGATGTATTCGTGTCTGTGGTGACTGTTACAGGGAAAAGAGGGAGGGGAAAATGCACTGGCAGCTCTGAAAGGGCGTCCAGTCGGCCCAGCTTGGGGCCTGCACCACGTGGTGCCCGAGGCGGTGCTGGGACCTCACCCAGCAAAGGTAGCAGGAGGGCGCGGACCTCCCTCTCCGCGGCGAGGGCGTCTAAGGCAGGGCTTCCGTGCGACGTTTCGTTCTCAGGACACGTACTGTTTCCTTCTACTTATACGCAAGGGAGGCTGGCTCTCCACTTACCGTGGTCGTTTAAAGCAGTTGCTAAGTGGAGAGCGTGCAGGTTACAGAAATAACAGGTGGAGAACGGTACAAGGAGTCGGACAGCGGCCCTAACAAACGCAGGACAGCAGACAGCTCACCTGGTGAACCTGCCCACCTCTGAAGGGGGCGCTTGGGCCAGGTCACCGCTGGAAGCTTCTCGTGTGCACAGAAGCCTACAGAGAAGTGTGGCGTGGAGCTGGAGGGAGCGCGCCCTCCCGATGTGTCCCTGCCGGCTCTTTTCTGCATCTTATTCTGCTGCCGTCCCTCCCAGCGCGGCGGGAGTGTGGCTGCAGAGGCTGGAGGCAGTCCCAGCTCTGAGAAGTGGTCTCTGTGGAGACTGGAGCAGGAGAAAGGCCATCTCCAAGGGCCGGGTGGCAAGAGCCCTGCTGGGGCCCAGGGGTGGGTGGGCAGGTGTGGAGTGTAGGGGTCCCCTGGGGAAGGCTGCTGACGCCACTCAGCCTGGACGTTGTCTCCTCAATGACATGCAAGAGCCACCAGAAGCACGAAGGACAGGCTGTTGGGGGAGTGACCGCTGGCCCGTCCAGGGGGCAGGGGTAGGTGGGGGTGGCGTGGGGAGTGGGTGAGGGAGCCGGTCAGCCTCGAAGCTGGTCCAAGGCACCGAGGTAGTGAGTGTGCAGGGAGAGGGGACCCGGACTAGAATGTCTACAGCCCTGAGGACCTCTCCTTTCTCACACTGTTGTAGTCAAGTTGCTGGGGAACTTCCCTTAAATTCACCTAAATTCCTTGAGCTTTAGTCATCCAGCTTGCCATTTCAGTGGCCTTCAGATATCTCACCGGCCTTCAGATATTTCAGCAGTGAAACACTTCAAAATCCCAGGAGGAAGTCTGCAGAGACATGGCTATTGATTAGTGGAACGTTGTCCCAGGAGTTCAGACGTAGGAGGGGAGCGTCGGGGAGCTGGCTGTCCCCGCAGCTCCCTGGGGGACCGGTCACCAGTCCACTGCATCCATCCCGAGGCTTCTCCCTTGCAGAAGGGTGTGCGGCCGGCCACACGCTCTGTCCCGGACCTGCACCTGCCACCGAGCAGAGCTCCGGGACCCTGACTTCCGATCCCCATGGGTTCTCTGTCCTCAGCATCTTGACCCGCCCAGCACGCGTGTCCCCGTCACAGTCACCTGGGGAAGGAGGGCCCCGTTGCTGAGGGTCACTGTCAGTCTGAGAAGCCTGCCACACACCCGCCATGCCCCCCAAGCATCCAGAGTGCTGTCCAGCCTAAGAAAACCACGCCACCTGCAGCACCACGGATGGCCTGAGGGTCGTCATTCTAAGTGAAGTCAGCCGGAAAGAGAAAGAAAAACACCGTACGAGATCACTCATACGTGGAATCTTAAAAGAGACACGTGAACTTGTTTACAGACTCACAGACACAGAACATAAACTTACAGTTACCAGGGGGCAGGGGGTAGGAAGGGCTAAATTGGGAGTTCCAGATTTGCAGATACACACACTACTGTATCTAAAACAGATAAACAAGGTCCTACTGACGAGCACAGGGAAGTAGAGTCAACATCTTGTAGTAACTTATGAAAAAGAATATGAACAGGAATGTGTATGTACTTGTATGAACCATGCTGTGCCCCAGAGTTTGACACATCGTTGTAAACTGACTACATTTCAGTAAAAAGGAAAAAAGTGCCTGGCCTATGAGTTTAGGTCTGGTCGTTCCAACCCCCAGCCCCAGAGGCAGCGAGAATGCCTCCCGGGCATTTTCTTGTGCTGCAGTGACAGAGGCTCATCGCACTTAGGACACTGAAGTTAAGGGAGCAGCAGGCGCTCGGGCTGCAGGGGTAAAGTCGCCAGGGCTTCTCGTGGGCGGCGGCCGAGCAGCCCTCACACCTGAACCAAACATGTGTGGGTTTTCCGTGGCTCAGGCCTCCTGAGCCCGCCTCCACTCCCCCAAGGCGGCCTTCCGAGGCCCGGCTCTGCCTCGGGGTGACCCGGAGTCAGCTTTCCTCTTCCATCCGTCCTGAGGATTAAGCAAGATCATGAGTCGTGGTCTAAGTCCCTGCAAAAGGCTGCCCTTGGGCCTGGGGCTTCTCCCAGCCCCTCACATCCAGGGACCTGCTGGGCCAACGGGGTCATGCTGGCCAGAGCCTGCACCCACTTCTCGACCGCCTTCCCCAGTGCCCCCCAAAGGGCTCCGCACCCACTGCCGGGTCTGGGCTTGTCCTGGGGGCTGGATCGCTGCCACTCACACAGCCGGGCCCGAGGGCCTGGAGGGTGAGTGGGGAGGGCGTGGACAGGACCTGGATGTGCTGGCCGGGCTCGTGTGAGGCCCTCCGGGTGCAGGACAGCCGGGGTGGGGAGGAGGGGGCCAGACAGGGCAGAGGCCTGTTTCCAGTTTTCTCCCAAACAGCAGGGCGGGGCTGTATGCAGAGGGCGGGTACCTAGTACACAGTCGTCCTTACTGATGTGTGACTGACTCACCAAGCTCCCACGTCTGACCGAGCTCCTGTCTAGGGTTAAGACAACTGGGAACATTCTGTGTGGGAGGAGGAAGGGGGGGGAGGGGAAGCCAGGAAAGGAGGGAGAGAGGCAGAAACGAGAGCCTTGCCGTCCACCCGTGTGGGCAGTGCAGCCCAGCAGCCCGGGTGGGAGCCAGTGGACCGGGCCCAGGTCCTGGGTCCACCACCGAGTCAGGCCCCGCTATCAAGACAAGAGAGACTGAGTAAGCCCGGGGCATCCCAGGTCAGCTCGCTCGCCCTGGCCCCTGGGGTGCAGATTCCGGGAGGGACGGCAGCGAGCCTCAGGCCTCAGCCACGCTTGGTCAGCCTTTGACCCCCTCCCCTGTTCTGGGCCCTGGGGGGAGTCTCGTTGCCTCTTCCTGAGATTCCCTTACTTGTTCCCTCTGGTTTGGTCCTAACCCCAGGGCACTGACGAGCCTCTGGGGACGGGGCTCTCCCGCGAGCCTCCCCACCGCAGCTCCAGCCCAGCCGAGCTCTCGGGCCTCGTACTCACTGGGACTACGTGACAAATTCTATAAAAACTGTTACGAAGCCAGGCTCGCCTGCGCAGCCAGCCAGATGCTGACACGCCGGGATCCGCAGCAGAGGCAGCGCCTTCTCAGGAGACAGCTGAGTGAGGAGACGGAAGAACAAGCCTCAAACTGCTCCCCGGGAGGCCCGGGGCTGGGGTGTTTGTGGGATAAGGAAGCGGTGGTCTGAGGCGTGGGGCGCGTGGGGCAGGGCGATTGGAAATAAGAAAAAGGTGAGAAACTGTTCTGCGCAGGCATGAACTAAGCTGCAGGCTCTTTCCTGGGATGCTCGCTCAGGAGATGGAGGAGCTAGTAGGTCCCGAAAGTGGTGTTTTTGATGCTCTGTCAGAAGGTCTCCGAGCGGACACTGGTGCGCACCCGGCTGCCCAGCTGGGAGGTGGGTGGTCCTAACTGGTCTTAACTGGCTCGAGCTTGACCTAGACACAGCGGACTCCAAGCTCCTGGAAAACAACTCGGGCAAACGTCTTACTGGTTAGGACCCGTGATGGGTGGAGGACACGCGTCTTTAAAGCAGCAATTAGAGCGAGCTTAATCGGTAAAGGCAGGTTACAGGTGTGATGGGTTTAACTGGTGGTGACCCTCAGTTTCAAACCCTCCGGGCTGAAAACAGAGGTGAACATGCATCGTCTCGCAGCTTCTCTGGGAGCTAACTAGCCAGCGGCTCCGGCCCCTGCCCGCGACGAGGAGCCGGCGGCCGGGGCTGCTGCGCGAACCAGCGGCTGCTGCTGAGGCCGAACTGACTTGGTCTTTCCGGTTCCCTCAGCAAACGTGTTGGGGCGCCCACTCTGCGTCGGGAGGACGGGCCATGGCACCCGAAGTCCAACAGTCTCACAGCTGAGAAGGGAGGGCGCAACCCAAACTGTAAAGTGTCACGGGGGCAGCACCAGGTCCCTGGGCGGTGGGACCCAGCGAGGGGAGGGGTCTAAGGGGTGTCAGAGCAGGTGCCTAGAACAGTGAGGCCGAGCTGGGTCTGAAGGAGTGAAACCCGGGGAAAGCGGTAGTTAAACCATCACACCTGCCTTTACTAATCAAGGTTGCTTGGTTTTTGGCTTTCGTTTTTCAAAAATCTTAATTTTTTAATTGAAGTACGGTGAGTTTACAACGTGCCAGTTTCTGGGGTACAGCAGCATGTTTCAGTCATACGTGTGCACACGTAGGTTCTTCTTCTTTACAGGCTATTACAAGACATTGAATGTAGTTCCCTGTGCTGTGCAGAAGGAACATGTTTGTTTTATATACATTCACAAATATTCACAAATCTCGAACTCCCAATTTATCCTCCCCCACCCCCTTTCCTCGACCCACCCCCCATAACCATAAGATTATTGACGATGTGAGTCTGTTTCTGTTTTGTAGATGAGTTCATTAGTGTCTTTTTCTTTTTTTAGATTCCACATATGAGTGATACCACGTATTTCTCTTTCTCTTTCTGGCTGATCTCCAGGAGGAAACTCTAATTTGAAAAGCTATGTGCACCCCAATGTTCAAAGCAGCATTATTTACAATAGCCAAGACATGGAAACCTAAACATTCATTGACAGATGACTGGATAAAGAAGCTGTAATACATTTATACAGCAGAGTACTACTCAGCCATAAAAAAGAATAAAATAATGCCATTTGCAGCAGCAACATGGATGGACCTGCTTGTCCTCTGAGCTGCACAGGGCCTTAAACAATAAGACGTCTGCCCGAGTTGTTGTCCAGAAAGTTGGAGTCAGCTGCATCTTGTTCATCTGATCAAGAGTCCATGGTGTCCAGTTGGATTTGAGATATTTTTCTCTCGTCTTCTTGTAAATAAATCCTCTCTTTGCTGCAAACCTCGGCATCCCAGCCTTCTGGCTTGCTGTGCATCAGGCAAAACGAACCTGGTTCAGGATGAGAAGGTCACCGGGTAGAGGGAGAGGGAGGAGGGGGCTCGGCGGGTCAGGGAGCCAGGTGCCTGGCATCGCCGGGGCAGGATGTCGCCTCTCTCACTGCTCTGAGTTCGGAAACTCCTTGGACCTGTGCCGTTGAGCAGACGCCAACGGCTGCCCTTGTTTGCCTATTACTGCAACAAAGCAACTCGTTGGAGAGTCCTGGGGGGCTGCAGTCCCGGAGGGCCTGGCTGTAGGTAAGAGCAGCCGACAATGAGGACGGAAACCATTTCCACTTGTGGAACAGGCTGTTTCATGCTCCGGCCCTGCAGGCAAACTTACTTCCACGGTTTCAGGGACTCTGTCCGGCTGCTCTCGGGAGACGGGCTGTGGAGTGTGTCCTTACATGCCCATGTGCTGTTTCCCGGTGTTGCGGGGAAGTGCGCTGCCCGCTGGGGCCAGGCGTGCGGAGGGCGGCGCGCACACCCTGCCTCAGGCCGGCGGGCCCCGGGCACGCGGAGGCTGCGCGGTTTTCAGCTGCGTCTGCAGCCTGGCAGACGCACTGTCCCTTCGGGCCTATGGGACAGTCACAGACCGACTCCTTGTCCACCCGTTTGTGAGCGGGTCCCGTGTGCACTCCTCTGCTGGCTGTCTTAGACTGCATGTGCCTTTGGGGCAGAGACTGGTGTTAAGGCCCTCTCTCCTGTCCTGCCCTAGAGGGGCACTGAGCTGGGGCGCCGGAAACAAGACAGAGGAGAGGAAAGGAAGCTAGGGGCAACGGCTCCCACCTGTGCCCCAGTCCCGTGTCTGCACCCCACGGGCACCTCCTGCCCTCCCCCCGCCCCCTCCGTCCCCCGGGTCATCATGGCTCCCATGTGTTTCTCTGACAGTAGAGTGCGGAGCAGAGGGCTGAGCTCACAGCTGGACATCGCCCAAGATGAGGAGGATGCCCGTGGGCGGGCGGTGCTAGGGGCTGCAGAGGAGCTTGCCGGGGAGAGGACAGACAGGCTCTATGCCTCGTGGCTGGTGAAGGTGCCTGATGTCAGATAACAGCCTCTTTCCCAGGCCTGGAACAGCTTCCGGGAATGGAGGGAGGCCTGGTGCCAACCTCCCAAGTCATGTTCAACGGACAGTTGTGGTCTGAGCAGCAAAGAAGGGGGCCTGGAGGGGGCCAGGGTGGCAGCTCTGGGCCTCCATCCATGGAGGACAGAGAGGGTCCCGCCCTGACCGCAGAGAAGGGGGAGATGCAGAGGTGGCGAGGGGACCTCTAGAACAGGCAGGCGTTTTAATGAGGAGCACGAGGAAGAAATACTGAAGAGATGGCCACTCTGGTCTTTCTGCATCTCCATCACCAAGACTGACTGATGGGAGCCTTAACTAGGCATTTGCTCATGTCTGTAAAATTAATTTCATGACATGAGACCCATACCTACCCTGCAGGAAACTAGCGTGGTGCTGGGTCTACGCACGCACCACACAAGGCAGCGCCGACCAGCGCAGAAGCAGCTGGTCGCCTGCTGGGCCAGCTGAGGACAAGGCAGTCTCATAGAGGCAAGGGCGACTTGGTGACACTGGTGTCCACTACAGAGTGAGTCCAGATGCCCAAGTCCCCTCCCACCTGGGTGCACACAGCCTGAGACTGAGCCTTAGGTTTAAAAAGACCTCCTCAGGGATAGACTATCCTTTGTGCAAAATATACAGACACACTCACTGAAAGAAGCTAGAAGGAAAACTGGACTTACTGCAACTCAGGCTCTGAAGAGTTTAAAGGCAGCCTGGGAAGACAGGGGACAGGTCAGTGCTCACCATTACATACCGGCTGGCGGCCAGGGCAGAGATGACCGAGCGCTGACCAAGGAGTCCGAAGCGGGAGCGCTTACAGACAGAAGTGATCAGCCCCCCCCACCCAGATACTGATTCCGTGAAACGCGTGGGGACTGGGGAGCGAGTTAGCGGGTGAGGCTCAGACACCTTTCTTCTTTTCAGAGCACCCCTGGTGATTCTGATGCCCAAACAGGCTTGAGAACTACTGGGCTAAACCATCAAATGTTCTCAAACACAGAGGCAATTTCTGAAGTCTTCATTCTATGTAATTCTTCGGTTTCTGGGTCTTATTTTTTCCCTTGAGTGAACCCAAGGAAGTCAGAATTCTCAATAAAACATCATCCCATCAACCACACTGAACAACCACTTGTTTCTACAGCTTCAGATGCGGATCAAAGGTGATAACTCTGGAAGAATCTGTGTCTTTTAACATCTCTGGAAATGAGCAGAAATCTTGCTTTCTGCTTTTTTGGGATACAACCACTGGTGTAATCTACACCACCGAGCCTGAATGCCCAGAGGTAGAGACCTGAGACACCGCAATTAAAAGCTGAAGTTAAGTGGGTTGCTCTGCACTGGCTTTCCTGTCGCACCCAGAATGCGGCCAGGTGTTCAGCGGTCCTCACCTCATCAGCTGCTCTCTCTGATGCGGGGTGTTCTGAACGGTCTGGCAAGATTCACAGAACTTGACCTACCTGGATCTTTCTATCACTTGCCAGTGAATTTCAGAGGTGCTAAATACTCACGACTCTTACATCTCCGTGAGGCCTGCCAGCACCTCCTCTGCTGTAACAGCATCTTCTGGCAAATGTCCCCCAAACGTCCACCAGCCAAGAAACCTGATTATGTGTGTGACTTTTTTTAATTGTATAATTCATTTATACAGAGAAATCATCTGGATTTAATTATTTACAGTCTTTTTCAATTTTCATTTCCACTGGCCAGAGTTCACATAATAGTCAACATTTACTTGAACTGGTCACCATCACAAACCCGCCAAGACGCAGGGCTTTTAGTCCCCCCCACCCCAAGACTATGATCTCATCTGAACAGGAACATTTCATAGTAAAGGGTTCACCAGTCTCCTTACCCTCTTATGAATAAATTCACCAGAATTCATCTAATATGGTCGAATTTTCAACACACTTCATTTTCTTTTCAAACCCATTACTCGCAAGTATTGTAAATCAAGTCAGAGTTCACTTCCCCCAACCCTTCTACGACTTACTACGCACTCTCAGGTTTAGCTTTGACTACCTCCTTTCATAAACGTCTGCACAACCAGACAGCTTACATGAAAACAAAACTACTCTCTTTTTCCTTCTTTTTTTTTTTTTTTTAAACTTATTACCAGTCAACTGCCTTCCCTTTTGCTTTTACAGCATTAAAACTTTCAATGAAACCCTGAACATGTTTTTTTTCTGTGGTCCGGAGCATACTAAGTCATTTCACTGGGTTCACCATCTTAAAATACTACACTTTACAAATTGTAATTTTCTTAATTGGCTCAAAAACAGTATGGCTTGGTTTCACTTGGTAAAGTTAACATGATTTAAAACACACACACACACGCACACACACACAACACACATACACACACATTTTTAATCAAGAAAGAAAAATAAAGACATGCCAATTTGAAAAGGCAACAAAGTAAAAAAAAAAATAAAAGCAAATACTAAAAACTACTTTACAATAAAAAAAATTAAATAATTGGCAGGTTAAATCAATGAAAAATGAGGAATGTGCAGTGAAAAACTAACAAAAAGCATTCCAGTTGGTAAAATGGAAAACCTATTAAGTTTTGTTTTCAAGGAACTTATGCTTCAATGTAAATTCTGAAATATTACACATATTCCAAGTAGATCTTAGGTGCCAATGTTAAAATTTCAAATTCTGCATGAAAAGTTTATCAAAGAAACACCAGTAAAATCCCAGAATTTGCAAAATTTTAAGCTTTGGTGAATATCGTAACTATCACAATTGGTATTAAAAATGCACTCATGATGAATGCAGAATGAGGAGAAAACCCTTTTCAGAAGTATTTCATTTGATTAAAAATACCAGGCTTGCATGTTCTAAATAATCTGAGAAAAAAGACTGCAGTTCAACAGCAATCTGTATATGTATCTTTAGCTGCCATTAAAAAAAAAAAAAAAAAAAAAAAGGAACAACATCCAAAATCAACCGAAAACACAGACAACGTGAAGACTGGTCTCAGCCCTGCGCCGCCCCCGCCCCGCCCCGCCCCGCCCCCGCGACGAGGAAGGACCGCCTCGCACGCGTACGGGCAGCGCCTCCCCGGCGCACGGGCTCACACCACCGTCTCCCTCCGCCGCTCGCCGCCCTGCGCTCGGTCCCTGTCCCTGGCTCGCCGGGAGCCAGCCTGGGCGCGGGCCGCTCTCCCGCTGCCCGCGCCGCCGGCCTGGGAAGCGTCGCGGTCGGCGCCGCCCTGAGCCGCGCTGTCCGCCGCGCACGCCGCGGGGAGCTGGGGCGGCGGCGCGCCCTGCGGCTCGGCCGGGCCGGGGGCCTGCCGGAAAGGGGCGATGGCGGTTCGGATGCAGTTGAACCACTGCTGCTTGTGGAAGACGTCATTGGCTTGGAGAGTGTGCGACTGGCCTGGAGAGGGGTCTTGGAAGCGAACTCGAAAGATATTTTTAGCTAGAAACATAAAAAAGGGAAATCCAGATAAAGTGGCTGTACTGCCTTGGGGTGCGGGCGTTTGTATGACGGCGCATCTGTCAGGGAGGGACGCTGGCTGATGCGGGACGGCACCCGGACCGCCCGCTGGCGCGTGGGCCGTGTGGCACCCGAGGACTCAGTGAGGGTGGTGGGAACAGGACCGTGGAACGCTCAAGTTCCAGCGTGGGGACAGAATTTTTAAAGAGAAAAACTAAGTTCATTACGGCTCTGAATTTATGTTTATTTAAACGATTTTAAAGCGTGTACTCTACCTTTGTCGGAGTTGCTGAAAGCCCCTCGAAAGGACCCTCCCATCCTCACGTCCCCGTCCTGCAGATCTTCCAAGACCAGGTCCTGGACCGGGATCGGCTGCCGGTAAACCTGGTACGAGTGACGCTCATTTCGTGTAACAGGTCGAGTCAAGACCAAGATGTCTTGGAACAGGAAAATGTGCAGTTTCTGGAGAAACAAGAAACAAATGCTTCCTAAATAGGGAACTTTGTGATTTTAAGTGACTAAGATCCATGGTTAAGACAACTCGATTTGACATTATTTTAATTTCATCAAACTGACTTACTAAGACTCCCCTTACGAACGGCCTCGCAAACACGGTTTTACAGCCATGCATGCTCTGCTTGGAGAGCTTGCTGAGTCTCAGACTGTATGAAACTTTTTTTTTTACCAGCAGTAACATAAGATTCAGCAACAGCTGAGCAAACGCTGCACACCACAAAGACCTGCCTGCTGGCAGCAACGTAACCAGGAGCAGCAGAGCCATACGCCAGTCTTCTAACGAAGTTAAGAATCACAAAATGTGAGCTGGTAAAAATGTTAATGGTTCTGTTTTGTCCCACATAAATTTAAAAAAGCTTTTATAGAACAATGAGGCCTCACGATAGAAATCAGAGATGTCAGATTTCAACTCTTTCCAGGAAGAAATCTCAACTTATAAACTGGGCTTCTGAAAAGCACTAATGAAATAAAATACCATTCCATGCGGGAACCTTTGTAATTAAGATTTAAAAAGTAAGTTTGCTCTCATTCAATCTGCTGCAGAAATTTGCTTAGTAGTGCTAAAAACGACTTCCATTACTATAAACTCTTCAAAAATGTTTTAAAGGATATGCTGTTTATTAAAAATGTAAAGCTAAAAATGTTTAGACAGGAACCCCTCGCCAAGCAAGCTGATTCTCGCTTCAGAACTGAAAAATAAAGTATCACTGTTCTCCACTAAGACGTTTCAGCCTTCCTGTAATGACAGATACCAGATGGCTGAGTCACATCAGATCCGGGAAGCCTCCTCCTCTGTGAGGAGCTCACTCCAGAAGGCCGCGTCACACGTGGCGGGAGGTGGCAGCGGCGCCTGGCCGGCGCTGACACTCACGTGCCCGTGTTTGCTCCTTAGCTCCCCGTGGCACAGCAGCACCTTGCTGGCTTCAATCCTGGGGTCCCTCTGCTTCTCG
Source organism: Camelus ferus (assembly GCF_009834535.1). Taxonomy (NCBI): domain Eukaryota; kingdom Metazoa; phylum Chordata; class Mammalia; order Artiodactyla; family Camelidae; genus Camelus; species Camelus ferus. The sequence goes on along the minus strand of NC_045730.1, from coordinate 2,980,223 downwards.
TCCAGGTACTCCAGCTTGTCGACGTAGTACTGGCACTCCGACTCCCCCTTCTTCAAGTTGATGTCAGAGAGAACGCCTTGTATTATCAGTATCTAAAAATACCCAGAACACCCGACGGAGTGTCGTCAGCGTGGCAACTTGCCCTGCACTCCTAAAGGGCTAAGGGTCACGCTGAAACAATACAACTGTAAAGCCTGGGCTCTAGAAGTCAGGCAGTGCGGTCAGTCCCCTCATTTTAACGCCTCAGCCAGATGGGGTGTTTTGCCCAAAGTCTCACACAGCTGGCGAGTGGAAGAGATCAGGCCAGAATCCAGTCTTTTGATTAAAGTGTAAATGTAAAATGTGTCACGTGTCTTTACTAGCGCACAGCGCACTAACATACGAGAACGTGAAACTACAGAAAACGTCACCGTGCTGACTGCACGTGCAGAGGGGAGCGTCGTGCCGCACACCTTTCCAAGGCGCGTGAGTATGTAAACCTGAAAAGCTAAGACGCCTTTACTGGACTACTTACAGCCTCCTCCAGAAGCTGAACGTCGGGGTGGTCTTTCGGAGTGTGTCTAAGGATTTCCTTCAGCAGTAAGGGGTATTTGACAAGGCGGCTACGAGGAATATCTAGGAAGCTCCAAAGATCTAGTTTTCGACTGAAGGGAGACTCAAGACATCGCTGGAGGAAGTCCTGGACTCTCGGATCCTGCTTCTTTTGATCGAGAAGAGCTTTGGCTGCCAGCTGGTTACTGCAGTAGCCTTTGTAGGCATTCAAGCCTGGCAACTGCAGGGGAGTAAGAAAAACAAACGGTAGTTAAGTCCCGGCCACAGTCGAGTCCACTAGCAAGACTGAACACCAAACACAAAACTCACAGCTACTCTGACGGCTGTAACGGGCTGCGAAAGCTCCCCTGCAGGTGGTGACGGGGCTTGGATGGTATTCCGGACCAACATCGGAACGCCCTTTTTCAGTTTCCTCATCTGGCTAAATCCAAAGACTCACAGCTTCTACTGCCCCTGACCTCAGTCTGATGCGAGTCTCCTGCACTCAGAGGACACCTTCCTCTCTCACATTCCTCTCCAACCTGGGCACCGTTCACTGACCTGACTACTCGCCCCCTCGACTACGAATGTGGAGACCGTCTTTCACCACTGAACCCCCGGCCACCCCTCCGAGGACAGGGCCTGGCAGCCAGATGTTAACCAGAGAAGAAAACAGATAACTAAATGGTACAGAGTGTGGGAATTCTGTTCAAGGAGGAATGTATTCTTAAAACTGCATCATTCACGAAGTGTTTTTAAAACAGGGACTGTAACTTCTTATAGCTATGCAAATTTGTTCAGCTGTAACGCCTTATTTATCGGGTTTTAGAGTCCAGTTACTGGATCTAATCACTGTGACACTCATCACAAACGACAGGTCTGAAGTAAGCGTGCTGCACACCCAGTTCACAAGAATGTGGCCGATCTGCTCCACAGCTCCGCCAGGCCTGGTTGCTTCTCCTATTCTTGCCAACAGATCTGAAATGTAAAGGACCAACCATAGGTTTATTTAAAACATAATTCAGGGAGGGGCAAGAGAGGGGGAGGGGATTAAGAGGTACAAGCCGCCATGTATGACACAAGTAAGTGACACGTGTGTGCTGTTCAGCACAGGGAACACGGCCAGTACTTTATAGTAAGTTTAAATGGAGTATAATCTATAAAACACTAATCACTATGTTGCATACTTGAAACTAATCTTGTAAATCAGCTATACTTCAAAAAAAAAAAATCAGCACTGAATTAGAAGTTCAGATTTAAAATGACTTGTCACTGCTGACCAGAATCTAATGAAGACTGGGGGGCACATCTCACCTTCGTGCAGAGGTATGTAAGCGTCCAGATCACCAAATATGTGCGTGAGTTCCTCCTCTGACATAATGGACAACTTTAACATGGGGTCATGGTAGGCCTGCCGGAGGGGAGAAACGTGTCACACACACAGATCAGACAGACGACACTGAGAGCGCGGCATGTGGACGCAGCACGACTGACTGCACAAAAACGCGTGTGGACTCCACTGGTTACACATAAAAGAAATTAAAGTATATGTCAGTCCCTAAAGAGGCCCCTTCCTGATACTCGTCCTTGAAGAGATGTGTCTGAGAAACCGAATCTAAAGAATGTACTGGCCGACAGGTACTTCCCACTTTCCCACGCCTGCAGGTAAGAAGCCCAGCCTTTAGAGTGAGGCCTGCGGCACGTGATAAGGAGTTATTTACTGACCTTTCTTGCCAGCTTGAGATCCTCGATTAAATCCTGTTCACCTCGGGACATCTCATATATTGCCTAAAAAAACCCAGCAAACATCGTCGGTCATTCCTTCCTCGGAGAGAGGAAAATCAGATACAACTGGTACTTACCATTGTTTAACTGACATTTTGAACAGCGCTTTTTAAAGCGACTCGGTCTGAAAACTATAGTTCAGAATGGAATCTCAAATCAGAGGATCCGCGTGTTTCACAGCTTCACCCCATCAGAGCTGTAGGTCTGCCGACCAGCCCCCCCCACGCGAGCTGCTGCGCTCGCGTTGGGGAGGAGCGCTCGGACACAGACACGCCAGGCTGTCTGCCTTCGGCGCGAGTTCGCTATTCTCCTGGCGGAACACCTGTTTATCAAACGGAGCCTGCCTGTGTCCCGTTTAGGCCAGTAAACGTGGTCTCGCTACCGGGCGCCAGCGTACCTCCTGACGCTTGATCTCTTTGGTAGTGAGAGACTCCTTTGTGCTGACGTCTAACATCTCCGACCACAGGGCACTGCTTCTCCTCTTGGCAGGCGTGGGGACTGTTGATCTGCTCGAAAACTTCTGAGCAGAAGCTGGGGATCTGCTGTCACCACGAAGGGTAAACGACTTAAAAGAAAAATAAAGAAAAAAAATTTGGAGGATACAGTAATTATTCCTTTTTTTTCCTTAAAAAAATAATGGAAAGACAAATTAAAAACAGGGTTCTGAGAATTTCTCAATGCATAAAACAATCATTTATCCAAGCTTCAATCTATTATTCTAAAATATTTATCAGGCAAAACTACTTTTTGGGAATAAAAACTATCCAAGATTGTGCTTTGATATAAGATGCAAATTAATATAATGAGGTTATATAAATACTGTTCTGGTAACAGTATCTCTTACCAGCATGTTCCAAAAAAGGAAAGTTATGTTTAAGTGTAATAGTACAAACCTGTTTGTACGACTCAAAGAATATACAAATTTTAGGCTTCTATAAAAAGTCCCCTCACCACATTACTTGGCCCTGGCCCTGGCCCCTACCTGTATGGTTTGACCAAAGCGTCTGACGGCTCCATTTCTTACAGGAGAGATTAAATTTGCCAAGGACGTGACCCGAGCTAGAGGTCGAACTCTTTTATTGCTTGGCTCCTGTGAAAACAGAAACAAGTTATACTAAATGTGTTTTCTGTGTAATCATTTCAAACAAGTTTGGGCAGAGTTAAGCCCTCTCAAAACCCAGATATTCGTACAGTATAAAATACAGAAGCATGTAACTCTGCAAGTGAATGTTGTTTTTCATTGTTGAAGTACAAAGAACACTAATGAGTAACAGTAATGTATCAAAAAATAAATGGTAGAAGAAAGGCTAGTCAAATATCTGAATGTCACTCTGAGAACATAACAAATATTATCATGAAGCCTAAGAAAAACCAAAATTAAAACAAAGAAATTAGACTCTAGGACCCTACAGAACTTTTCAGTTTTGTGCAGAGACTACCTTGGGGAGAACGGCGGGCTGGATCCCGTGCGCTCATCACTCAGCTCCGGCCGTCTGCAGTATAACAATCTGTCTCACCTCTGCCCCTCCCTAAGTATTTCAGAGCAATTCACTCTTAAGTACTTCAGTTACAAAACAGCTTTTAAAAGAACGCCTCTGACATTGGGTGGAATGGGTCAGATCTAAAGGCAGTGAGGTCCCTGTTGTGGCAGGCATTCAAGTACAGGTAGGACAGTGGAATCAGACTGACTGGGCCCAGATCCTGGTCCAGACACTTGATAGGGAACACCCTGGGTCTCAGTTTCCTCATCTGTAAAATGGGGTTAATGTTAGACCTTCTCTTCATTACGAAGATTAAATAAGATCTGTGTAAAGGGCTCAGAACAGTCCTTGGAGTGTATTACTAACATTCTTTCTTATTAGGAATATTTCCATTTATTACATAAACACTGGGATTTATAAATAATTAGATCTTATCTCATACATTTAATTAATTAACTTCAAGGAACAATATATACAAATTCAGATGAAATGGTCACTGTTTCACATGTACTGTTTTTAAAATAATAATAGTATAACATTCAAGGATCTCAAAACTTTGCAAACTGCATTATTCTGACTTTACTGCTCGGGAAGTGGAGTGTACCAGCAGTGACTCACGCTGCTGCTGGCATGAAGGGGACCGGGCCACAGACCAGGCCTGCCCTTGATGTCTACGGAGCATAACTACTTGTCTGTGTTTGGTGCCTTTGATGATTGTGGCATATTTGACAAAACAATTTTATGAGAATTTGGAAGAATACATGATGAAAAATTGTATTAAAATGGCCACTTAAAAATAAAAACTACCACCTAAACACGGCAGATGAAAAAACTTTTTTCTAAAAATTTTTTGATATGATCAATGTCATAAAAAAGAGGTGAGGAAGTGAGTAAAAATAGTCCCCTGAGAATAATTTAAGAGTAAAGTGGCAGAAAGTTAAAATCTTCTGGAAAGACACTTAAATGATCTGCATATTCAAAGAAGCAATTAGACTTATTACAGCTCCAAAAGGTGTCCACACATGTCAGAAGGGAACTGGACCAACACGACTCAGGCCTCTGAAGTCCTTAAGAGGTGGCGTTGCAGACCAGCCCTCCTCTGCCAAAATAATTAACTCCAAAATAAAGCTTTGAAGATAAAGTCATTAATGTGTGAATGTTAAATGAAGCGAACAAGAGGCCTTTGAGATGCGCAGTAAGAGGACACACTGTGTGGCCAGGACACGTGTGAATGCCTTTACCACACCATCTGTGCAGACTGCAGGGACACAGGCAGCCAGAGGGGCCGGCAGGAGGCATTCCTTTCTATTTAGTGGAGACGGGACAAAGACGCTGCTGTTTGGATGGAGATATAATTACCTCGCCAAGTAAGATGTGCCAACGTTAACCAGAAACCAAGCAGCTGTCAGAAAGTTCTGTTCCGCATTTTTAGAATCAGAGGTTAACTCCTCTTCCTTGTTCAGAACGTAACGAATGTGACTTCCCAGTAAATCATAAAATACTTAATTTCAATTTAAAAGTCTTTGGAAAGGTGCTCTTCCCAGTGAATTTGAAACAAAAAGTTAGTTTAGCTGGAAGGAAAGGGATTTTTGATATCTATTTTATTACCTAAAACCAAATTAATGACCCCCAAATCCTTATCTTTATAGGATCACTTACTGGACAACTGCTAATTTCCTGGTAACTCAAAATTCTGATATTTAAAATTAAAACTACAGAATTTAGACTTAGATCATTAAATGAATATATATGTAAAGGAACCTTCTGAAATTAGAACTCTGAAATGTGGATTTTGTTCACACCATCTCTAGGGCGGCAGGGTATTCTGCTGAGCTGTCCTTGTGTTAATACGCCGCACAGTCCTGGAGAAGCCCATCTATAATCTCACTTCACCCAGGACGTGCGGGTCCTAGACGTCTAATCTAGGATGTCTGCAGGAGCGCACCCGGCTAGCCCTGTCAGCAGAGAACCACACTCCTCAAGTGTCTGGGGGAGAAAGTTCGGTGCTGAATCAGCAAATACAGGGGAAGGGAGTGGGTGCGAGGACACGTTTGTACTTTTCGCACATGGTTTCTGATCCACTTTCCGGTCTTACTAAAAGGACACACGTGAAGAATGTTTGGCAGATGTAACACCAACTTTTAGCATATATATTTATTTCAAAAGTATGAAGAATTTTAATGAATAACTTAAAAAGTGTGATTGAAATATAAAGGCATAATACTGAATATGGCTCACTGATTTCAGGGTAAGTACATTATTTGAAAAAAAAAAGTCATACAAACAACTTCTGTGGATAAGTAATACGAACTAGGCATTCATGGGTCACCTATAAGGTTGGGACAAAATTTTCTCTTTATAGGTTAGAATTTGGCACATGTGAGCTACAACCAAAAGCAGTTTTCCTTTAGAGGTCTAGACGTACCAGTGTAATTATCTTGGTTTGGTTATTAAGAACCTAAACATATTTTGAAGACAGTTTTTTGAGAACTGGGGTTACACCCCCACCTGCCCCCCGCAGACATGGGGTGCAGGTACAGTTTGAAGGTGACAGAGCCAGACAGGGGCCGGAGTCCTCCTATCTCACTCACCATCACCCCAGATAAGGCTTACCTAGTGGTTTTGTTGTTGTTGTTGGTTTTGGAGTGTTGTTAACAGCATGATGGTGATTACAAGAAACTGAAAGGATGAGCACAGACACCGAAACTATACATCTCAGAAGACAACCTGAGAATGTGCGGGAAGAGAGAGAGACCATGGCCAGCCTTCCGCGCTCAGGGAGCTTCCTGCCGGAGGCCACCTTTCATCACTGGGGCCACCAGGGCTAAAGTTCACTAAGACCGGGCTGGGGGCGGGCACACAACACCCTCTGATATAAATTCAGGTTGTTTATTTAGGTTAACTTTTAACCAGACTATCTAGCTTGACTAGGCAAGCATATACATTGTTACAGGGACTCTGCCTTGAGACTGGGTTTTTACTCGATCTGTTTATTTGACTAATCCACTTGTAGTCGGATTTTATACCTTAAAATATTTTCTGGCTACCTAGAAACAGAAAATTGTTGAATCAATTTAAAGTCTTTTACTGGGATGTACCTTGCACATAAAAACAACAACAGGGAAAAATTCTGTTGTAAGCTCAGTTTTTTTGTAAACAGACTTTTTTCTCCTAAATGATGTCATGGAAGAGGATTTATTTTAGGAGGGTCTCTTCTATAGTCAACCAGACCAAGAAACTTAAAAAAAAACAAGTTATGTGCCTGGGCTTTTCATCTGGGTTACTGGATAAATAATTTTCTCCTCAGTCTGGCAACAACTTGGAGAAGAAAAGTTATTTTATAAAAAAGACAAAAATGAGTTGTGATCACACAGGATTTCTTCCCTTTCCTCTTAGCAATAGAAAGAGTCCAGTTTAGTTATTCACTTAAGGCTGTGTTGCTAGTGCTAAAAACCTGACAACATTCCTGGTGTTTTTAATCTTCGGAATAAAGGTATGCCACAAACGCGGCCGGTATCTGAAAAAAAGACTAGCTCTTGATGGTCCAGAATGATTAGTTTTAGTATTTACACTGATGATTTCTTTTGAGAAAACTGAAACATATAAATAAGAGCCAAAACCAAACAGTAAAACAAAAACCAAAGCCAAATTACACCAAGAGCACCCCTTCTAAAGATGGCAGCTGTTTTAACTACCATGTACGACACACAGCTTTACCAAGATACGCAATACACTGCACATATGTTAAAATGTATAGCTAGGTAAGTTTTGTTAGATGGACACAGCCACAAAACGTCACCCCAATCAAGATAAGAAGTCTACGGTTAATTGAATGCAGGAACACCATTTCCATCACATAAGTGACAATACAGCATACATCACAGATATACTGTGCTATGTGATATAAACAGAATGCCCACATAGTATTAAATCAACAATCAAAATTAAGTAAAATGGCATAAAAATCACTTATTTTTATAAGTGTTCATAAAGGCTTTTAAAAACTACAATGACTTCAGGTAATTATTAAAGCAAGGAGGGCAAAAGCACCTAAATAATGATTCGTTGGCTTAAATATTTTAACATAGCTTTCTTTCTGAAGAACAAAAGTCGCAGTACACTTATTAGATGTGGAAAGAAAATTAACAACGAACACTGGATCAGATGGCAGTTTGTTCACTAGCATTGACTTGCAAGGAGGGAGTCCTCCTTTCCTCCTGTTCCACAAAGCAGTCCGCAAGATTCACTAGGTAACAAATGCAGGTCAAAACCCCACAAAAACAGACACACACACACAATCAAACAAAAAACAGCCGTACTAAGTATCAGAAGTGTGACCCATTTAACCAAACTGAACAGCATATACATTCAAGATCTTTAAAAAATCTTTTTGTAAAAGAGTTTTTGTACACTCAGGCTATGCTATGTACAAATCTATCTGCACCAAGTTCCTAAACACGTTTTCAAACCTGCATGTAAATCAGTCATACATTTTAATACTTAATAAAATCAAAAGTTAAATTTAAAATCATACTGTTAGTAAACTGTTGAAAACTGTGAGAGTTCCCTGGAGTCAGAAAGCATTCCTCTGGCTTTAAGTCTTACCTCTTGCTCCCTGAAGGACTGACTGTTAACATCCAGGACCCGTATGGTCCTTTTAATAGGCAGGAGACCCCCGACCTCATCGTGCGCCACCATGCTTTCCCCGGGACCCCGACAGTCCGGCCCGCGGCCGGCACCCGCACCCGCGCCGCCCTGCAGGGAGCTCAGCCGCCCTGGGCAGCCATCGGCACGACCTCCTCCTGCCGCCGGACGCGCTGCCTCTGCCGGCGGGCGGGCGGCGGGGACCGCGGACCTCCAGGCCGGTGGGCGGGGCCCGAGGGGCGGGCACCTGGGGGCACATGACCGCTCTGCACCCACGCCGGGCACACCTAGGCCTCTTGGCTTTCTCTGCGCCAGACAGAGCCCTTTATCAGGAGGTTTGGAATTTCGACAGTGAGACAGAAAGGAAAAGGATACTGGGTTAATGTGTGGCTTTTCCCGATTTAAAAAGTACTCCCAGAGACAAACGAATTGCTTATCTCGGTTACCTTCTCTAGTACTTAGTTGCAGACAGACAACCTGGCAACTGTTAAGTAAGAAAATCGTAATTCAGAGTTAAATAATGTATATACTAAAGAAAAGCCTAGTTATCCAGGGACCTTGCTTTTAGAGAAGCGCGAGCATATTCACAGTTGTAAAGGAAGCTGAGTTTTGCAAGCCGGTTTCCGCCATTCCTGAGACAGCAGAGCCAGCCTTGTAGGCACTTCCCTGTTTCCACTCTCTTCCTAAAGAGAACTCTTCCACAGGCTACGGGTCAAGTGTACTTGGGCCACCTCAGATTTTAAAGCTCACCATTTCCTACACGGAAAGGTAGATTTTTTTTTCCTGTATGTTTAAAAAATTTGGTATCTGTGTAACAGATGTTTTTATAACATAAATACATATAAAATGATTTCTGTTCTAAAAGTATACATAACAGGATTCTTCCCTATTCTGAATTAACTGACCTTTGTTAAGTCTAAGGACCTACTCAAAAAGGTGAAGGAATAACAGTCTCTAAATTTCTAGTCCAAAACTTCTGTTGGTTTGGGAGCTCTGTTACAAAGGAGATTTTCTTCTTTAACAGTAAATACTGTATTCTATTTTGAAAAGTAGGATTTTAGCTTAACTGTATACTTTGAATGATATGATGCTGGTAACTTGCAAAAACATTTCTATTCTTAGGATTTACTGAGGTCAGAGAAATCTGATAAATCTATGTAGAAAGCACTAATTCTCTAGATGCTGTGGGTGATTTGAAAAAAAAAAAAAAAAAGGCTTATTATCTGCTCCTAAAGTGCCAGGAGACCACATATAAAGAAAGGTAGACCACATAAAGAGGCAAGTAATACAGGACAGCTTTTGACGAGTCCAAAATAAGCTGTGCAGCTAGTTAAGGGCTACATGAGTTCAGGAGAGGTAACCGCTTCTGTAGTCTTCCGAGCTGAGGGGAGGGCGGGAAGACGAGGGAAGAGGCGATGAGATGCCATTTCAGTGCCTTGAAGGCCGTGTTCTGTTTTTGTAGGTCTGAGCAAGGGAAGAGCGCAAGTCTTTCCCAAAGGAGCCCGAGGAGAGAACTCAGTGTGAGGTCACAGGCTGTGGGTGAAGACAGAGCAGCAGAGGGTTCTATGGAGCAGGTGAGAAAGAACGAAAGTTATGTTGTAAGGTGGTGTTTAATATGGTTGAAGGAAGGCTGGAACATAATGCAAAAATCATAGTCAGGTATCTAGAAGTCTGCCTAAGGCAGGGGCAGTGGGAAAGGAAAAGCACACATGCAAGAGGCGACTTATGCAGTTAGTCAGAGATGCCTACGATTTCAAAATTAGGAGAGGTACCTACTAATGCAAATACAGAAGTACAGGAAAAGCTCTGAAAGAACATTCTGCGTTTCATTTTAGACATACTGGTCTGAGGTGGTAGAAAAACATGCAGATAAAAATATTGAGCTAGTACTTCGAAGTGTTGGACACGGACTTGGAAGAGGTCAGAGGGTAGATTTACACTGGGGAGTCAGAGACACAGGGACCAGAGAGGAGGCTCTGGGAGTGAATGAGATGTGTGCTGGAGAAGAGCTGCAAAAAAGAGGTCCAAATCTAACTTTGGAGAAACGCCAAGGGAAAAAGAATTTTACAAAACAGTCAAAAGGAAAGAAGCAAAGCAAGATGCCAAGGGAAGAAAGGTGTTAATTATGGCAAAAAGGTTAAGAAGGGTGAGAAAAGATTCATGGATTTAGTTATCACAAGTTTAATGAAGACCTCAAGTGTGCTCATTCAATGGAATAAAGAGACGAGGAACCACATAGGCTGAAGAGTGAATAGAGCAGAATGATAGTGCGCATAGACAACAATGGCAAATAATCTATAAAAACCAATTTCCTAAGGTTTGCAGGACAGTGTTACTTCTTGTAGGAAGGCCCAAAGCTGCCCTTCTACAAACACCAATGTATTTTGCATTCAGTTAATGTTAATAACTGAATGTTAACAATTTGTCTTTCTGCTTTGAGACTTTTGAAAAAAGGCGATTGGTTATGTTTCGTCATCTGTTCTATTACCCGGTCACACCCGGGCCGTGGAGGGGCTGGCTGTTTGTGGTGGACAGTTCAGGTCTATACAGCATCTATGTGGAAGCACCGTAGAGACAGACCATGGAACCCAGTTCTCTAATTTTACAGGTAAGAACACTGATCTGCCTAGGCCCTCAGGCCTGGTAAGAACCCAGGAGTCTGGTTCAGTTAGTTTCATCTATTAAAAAGTAGCTGCCAGCGCTTCACAGCCACTGAGTTTCATGAGGGAATAAAGGACTTTCGCAGAGTGGGAGTCAGGAAAGAAGCTGCCAGGGCGTTCTCACGGGCCTCTGTCCTGATGTCTTTCTCCAAACTTTTTCTATTTAGTTCTGATAGAGGAATGGCCAAGGCAATGAGGGGAAAGGCTCTCTCTCATTTCTTTCCTTCAGTAAGGATCCAAGGGGTAAAGGTAGAAGTCTTTATATGTAAAAATAGAAAGCCCACAGGAGCCAAGTAGCGTCTAACAGGGATAGTCCCAGTATGAAAGCCCCAGCTCACCAAACCTAGAATCTTAGGTTCATTCTGGACGTTCAGGAGCTAAATATCATGTAGACAGTGGCAGAGAGCATCCATCAAAGCAGCGAGGCACGTGGGATGCTCAGTTAGTGCTCTGAGTGATGAGCCTGCAAGAATCTGGACTCGAACGATGCTCCACAAACTCCCAGGGCTTTGTGATCACTAACTCATCCACCTCAGTGTTTTCCGGAGGAAACCGGCCGGTGGTGTAGACGAGAGGGAAACGTGAGTCTGTCCACTGTGCCGGGCGCTTCCTGCACGTTACCTTATTTAACCAACTCCATGACGTCTGTACTGTTACCTTCATTTTACATACAGATGGAGGCAGGCAGGACTCAGAGGGTTTAGGAAACTTGTCGGGAGATGGAGCGCCGTCAGCGCAGGTCTGCGGCTCAGGGCTCAGGCTGCGTGGCCGTCGTTCTGAGTCAGGAGGAGAGCTGCGCTTGAAACCCGAGTCTCCTAGTCCCAGGCTAGTTTTGCTAAACAATTGCCAACATTTTACAGAGAAGGAAACCATAAAAACAGTAGAGAGGTCACCTGCCTCATAAGAGGGTAAATAAAAAGATAATAATAAGATCGTTCCAGCTGCTTAAGTCTTAGAAGCGCTCCTATTTCATCGGATGGTTGACATCAATGAGCACGTTACTAACAGCAACTCTTTTTGTGACTGTCTATACCTGGCATAATTGAGGCACAGGTTGGTTAAGTGTCTTTTCTTTGTGCAGGAAACCTGGTATTTATAAACTTAAAAACTTAACTGAGTTATTTAAAAATAATAATGCAGCTTTGTTAAAGATGCAAGTTTTTGGTAAAATTACTGGTTTCCCAAGAGTTGGTTTAGTTATAGCCTCTGTTCTTCTGTATGTGTGGAGCCTTCAGTGCTTTCTTCCTTGAAATATGAATAAGGTAAAGAGAAAGGTAAGTTTCCTTTCTCTTTACAAAAAGGACTAGTAGCCTGCTTACCTTTGTTTTCCCTTTTAATGTGAAATTAGATTTCTGAAATTTAGAAATAAATTCGAACTGAAGAGTAACTACTACTTTTTTGGTTTTGATATTATTTGTTTTTGTTTACTTTCATCTGAAACAATATCACCAACTGAAAATTACAATAGGAAAATTATGGGTAAAGGAAACACAAAAATCTTAGCTCTCTGCTGCCCTCTGCAAGAGACATTGTGAAATGCAATTTTTTTCACTTTGTTTTTTTTCCATGTTAGATGTCAGTAAAATTTTTATCTGCGGCCCTTGTGTAACTCTCATGTTTTATATTACTAAATTAAATACAGATTTAAATAACACACAAGTATATAAAAAGATTCCACAGTTCACAAGAAATACTTTAAGGACTTTTTTCTAAATATAAAAAAACTATGTTCCACTTTAAAACTCTAGAGCTCAAGATTATAAATAACTACTATGTATCTCTCCAAAAATAGGCTACTTAAAACCAATCTTCAAATATTACTAAAAAAGGAAACACTGATTGAAATACTAATAAAATGGAACTCCTGGAAAACCAGAGTTCCAGGATATCTGGTAATGAGTTAAAAACAACACCCCAAAAGGCAGTTATAATACTTGATGAGTATGAGAGAAGTTAGTAATGAAGTTGTACGTGGATTTGAGTTTTAAAAATCATTTGGATTAAAATTTTGAGTACATCCAAGATTTACTAAGAATATTTTGGGAAAAGATCAACTCAGATCAGTTAAATACTATTAGAAAAATTAAACAGAATAGCAGGTAGGCTAAGAAGTTTGGTATTATGAAAACCACGGTTCTTTTTGCAATCATAACACAAATAGCAAATAAAATTGGGTACTGGTGCTGTTAGTGGTGACTTTTTATCTCAAGGACACAGGGTGACAACTGCCAGTATCATGTAAGATCACTTATGCGTATTTAACAGAATGCTGAGTGGGATTTCCTCCTGAAACTCAGCTAAGGCCAGACCCTGGGGACCAGCGATACTGTGCTTCGTGCCCAGCCTTGTGCCTGGCCTCCTGTTTTCTCAGCCCACTTCTGACTCCAGTTGCTGCTTGGCAACCAGCTCCACGACAGCACCTGGCCTCGCTGCACCGTGCATCTCCTGCTTTCCACCTGGGCTTCTCGGATGCTGGAGCATGGCATTTACACAAGTGGCCTGCAAGTGTGAGGGACTAACACCCCAGGCAACGACCACTGACAGTGGATCACAGAAGCCATTAGTGGACGAAGCTCCCTCTTCAGCCCCCTGAGAAGGCAATTCTGTGGCGTCCTTTACATGGCTCTTTGGAAGGTCCCAGCAAAATCAAGCCTCAGTTGCCCATAGCAGTGACCGGCTTAACAGACACTTGTATCAGCTGCCTCCTTGTTCCCTGGAACAACACCTCACAACAGACTACCTGTCAATTAGCTCAAGTCTCAGGCTCCGATTTCTGGAGGGAACCCCGTGAGATACCAACAGGAGGACTGGCCCTAGTGATTAGATACACAGGATGGGATTCTGGAAGTGGGTCACTGATTGATGAAATGGTGATAAGGACCACAGGTACGGACTAGGCTGACTGGTCTGAGGCTTGGAAGGAGCAAGACTTGTTGAGACAAAAAATTCTGGAGAAGAGGCATATAGGTGGACCTGTGGAGTGTGCACAAAGCTGTAGGGTCTTTGTGTCGTGTTAATGCTCATTGAGAGTACACGGAGGTGCTAGGTGAGCATGACTGTTCTATCCTGTGTCTCCAGGACCACCCCTCACTTACACGACAGGCCCACAGAGAGGGTAGCTATGCCAGCGGGCACAAGGTTACGTGTGGGCCACCAGCAGGGGCTCTCTCTTATGAAGGCTGATCTAGACGTGGCCACTGATGAATGCCCAGCCTGCCAGCAGCTGAGAGATGATCCTGAAGCCTGGGCTTACAGCACCACCCCCTGAGCAGACCTGGTGGCTGGGTGATGATGTCAGCCCCCTGCCTCCACAGCAGGCAGTGATTCATCCTGGCTGGAACTGAGGTCTCGACTGGATGTTGAATTTCCTTCTCTGTCTTCAGGGCCTCTGCCAGCACCATCGTCTGAGAGAACGTACAGTGCTTGCTTTACTTGCATGAGGGCCCACCCAATATTGCCTTGGACTTGGGGACTTATTTTACAGCCAAGGAGTTGCAACAGTGGAAAGATAATTACTTGGTCCACTAGTTCTTCCATACACTCCTTATCTAGAAGCAGAAAGTTGACAGAATGAGACAATTATTTATTAAAGGTTTCACCAGTTGACAGAATGAGACAATTATTTACTAAAGGTTTCACTCTTGTCCAGCAGCTCAGGGATAAAACCCTGCAGGTTTGGAGCACTGTCCCTCAGAATGTGACACACGTGAAACAGCCCATGTATGTTGCTATGTCCTCAGCAGCCCCAACACTGGGTCCCAGGAATCAAGGGGTGGAAGGAGAACTGTTCCCTCTGAATGTCACTCCCAGATGTGGGGTTTTCCCTTCTGTAACCTGGCTCTGCTGCAAAGGGCACCTGTAGCCATCACAGCTCAACTAAGGAAAAGAAACTACGAGTCAGACTCCCCAAGGACAAAGGAGGGGCAGGCCACTGCAGCGTGGGCCAGGGTGAGGAACTCTCTTACGGGCGGAGGAGCGAGATGCTTATCACCTAGGGCTTCGTGCAGCAGCACAGGCTGCAGCCTGTTCCTCTGTGTTCCAGCTTCGGTAGAGGTTGTGGCTGGCCACTACCCTGAAGTCTCTGCAAAATACTGAATTTCATGGAATGTTGAGCACGTCTGACTAGTGCAACGAATGCACAGTATTGAACTTGCATCCCCTCCTCACACCCTCAACCTTTCCATCAGTTGCACCGCAACTTACTTTCTGCTTTAGGGCTTCGTTAATGCCTTATGGTTGTACAGTCCACAGATACTGGGGAGTACATTACCGACAGGGGGTGAGAGCAGGAGAGGAAACCCTCCCCTCCGGCTGCTCCTCAGAGGGCCAGCTGCCAAGTCAACAACACACCTGGGACTGGCTTTTCCTCCTTCCTGGCTTCACTTTCCCAGCCCCTTAATTACCCACATTAAACCACCTGCATGCAAGCCTTGCCTCAGTTTCCACAAAGTCACACAACTAGCAACACAGGTGAGGACAGGTCCAAAAGTTAGAGTTCATAACCTCTAAATAGCCTTCACTGGCCGTAGCATAATTTCATTTGATTTATGGCTTATTTTATATTAGTTAACAGAGCAAATAGAAGGTGACATTAAAAGAAATACAATTAACATCCCCAGAAAAGTAATAGAGGAAAATATATTAATGAAAAAAAAAGACTTATGAGAAAACAAAACTAAGAAGTAGCGATTATGGAATAAAAAATTGTCAAAATAAAAATGTTAACAGTCAGGCTAAATAGCAGAATAGACACTAATGAGAAATTAGCAGATTAGATGAAGTTGAGGAATTCTTCGAGAGAACAGCATGAAAGACTCACAGATGGAAGAATAAAAGAGAGTCATAAACATAGGAAGTACTTCCAGATGTTCCAAAATCTTGTGAATAGGAGTTCTAAAAGCAAAGGCTAGAGAGCAAAAGGGTGAAAATGAACTAAAGAGCAAGAAAAGTTTGCAAATCTGAAATAAATATTACTCTTTAGATTAAGAGGGTCCAAAGAATGCCAAGCAGGATGAACAAACCATTTAACAACAACAACAAAAGAACCCCTCAAACTACAAAAATATCAGATAAATGATACCATAAAGAGACAGAAGCAAGAGACTGGGGAAACAATCTGGTATATTTATTTACGTTGCAGACGTGCTGTAGGTTCAGCATACAACCCTTACAAGGGTAAATTTTATGTTATGTATATTTCACCATAGTTTTTTAAATGTGAGGGAAAGGAGGGGGAGAAACAGAGAAACAATGTTTTATTCTTTTACAGGGCAGCCATTTACGTCGAAATGCAAGACAAGGGCAGTAAGATAGCCATAGTTATGTGAAGTCACCAGCTTTAGCCTCCAGCTAGCTTCAAACTATTCATATCTGTCCCTCAGGAAAATTACCAATTACCTGTCAGTCATTTAGGAGTAAAATATGTAATTTATTATTATGTTTAATCTAAAATTGCAGCATACACCAATACTCAAAATATAACACTTCAGTATACTTTCAACTTTTAAGAAAAGGAGATTCCCCAAATCCAAACATTTAGAAAAAGAACCAAACGTTCATATATTTTAAAGCATTTCTTTTGAAGTGTTTTGGTTTGTTTTTTGATCATTGATTATATCGGAGTTAAAGAACTTCAGTCGTAGAAAATGACTCAGTATTACTCATCCCAGTATTATTTCACATTAATAAAGTCAACAGTCACTTGTGACTCTTCCTATTGGAAGAAAAAGGCAAGGCCGCTAAGAAACAGAGCTGAGAAACACCTTTGGAAAACAAATCATGTGTTCTTTCTAAAATAAATACATTTATACATACTCTGGTAGTAAGGCAACCGGATAAAGGACAGTGCTGAAATTTTACTCAGAGACAAATTTGATAAGCAATCACAGCCTCACGACAAAATAGTCAATGATCCATTACATGATAACTAACGTTAGTATTAAATTCTTCATGTAAGAAGAATTCTTCATTCTGCGATACAAGGCAAAATCCAGAACACAGTGCCCATGTTACGTGCGTGCCAAAGTCCAAGGTCTTACTTCATTCATTTGACCTACATTACTTCATCTGTTCATTCATCAGATGTTTACTAAGTACCTGTTCTGTATCAGGTCATGTGGCTAGGCGGCTGAAATAGAGTGGTAAATAAAGCGAATAATTTCCAGCAACAGCCAGCAAATGAGCATACAAACTGATTACATTTAGCTTATTACATATTAACTGCTGTACTTAGATGAAAGTCCATGCAAAAAACAGAGGTTGGGAAATTGGCAGAGTTATTTGTTTTGGGGGGTAAGAATAACTTTATGAATGTCAAACCCAGTGGTTTTCAACCTTGGCTTAAAAACAAACCAAAAAAAGTCTCCAGATGTTCCTGGGTCCCAGTGTCACTCTCTCTCGTTCGTTACCCCATCTCCCCACTTGTATACGGTCTGGGATAGGGCCCAGCAGCACATTTCTTCCCCTAAAAGCTCCCAGGTGCCTCTGACCTGCAGCCAGGGTTGAGTACCTGTTTCAGCCAGTCATTATTTTCAAGGTACAAATACAGCTTAAGGCTTCTGTGATCATCAGAACTTCACTGCTGACTTCTTTCCTCCTCCTGAAATCCTAATTTGCTCTTTCCTCATTCAGTTCTCCCTACCTAGAGGGCACACCTCCCAGGCTGGTGAGGGATGGACTCCTGGGACAGAAGTTAGACTCTGGGGAGGATCCTGGACATAACAGCTGCATAGAGGATAGAGAGGCATCAGCAGGCAAAGGGAGTGAAGAGGAACAGGGTGCAAAGGAGGGGACGGGAAGTGCGGTAGGAGAGATCCTGGAGGCTGCAACGGGGCTTCCACGTTAAGCACAGGACTTGGGCTTTATCATCGCAACAGTGGACAGCTGCGAAGGAACGCAAGCAAGGCGCTGAGGAGAAAGAGCAGTGCGGTGCCACCGAGAGGCTACGGGCAGGGAGGCCAGAAGCAAGGCTCTATCTCTGGAAGCAACCGCATAGAAAGACAGAAAACCAGGACTGTGATCTGTCTTGAGGGTTCAGATTAGGGAGCCTTCAGTTTCAGACAGAAGGGTCTGCTGAGGGAACGAGTTCTCCGAGAAAGATTAACCAAGCGGAGACGACGGGTAAGGAGGGAGCCCCATGAAGGCTCTTTTCGCTTCCACAGCCGCTACCCTAACTCAGGGCCTCTCGCCTGTTCCCAACCCTCACTAACCTATACCTTCTCCGCAGGCGGAAGGGCCGCACTTCAGGAAGTCAGTGCAAGAACCCAGAATGCTATTTCTGTGGACTTTCATGGGAGAGCCATCAGTTCTTCAGCCAGTTGTTTACAGCCTTCAGCTCAGTGGCCAACTGACCCTCCGTTCGACTTCATTTCTTAGTTCTTCCTCGTATATGTCTTTGAATCTTTCCAAATCATCTCTTTATCATTCCCTAAACATTTAACTGATTTTAGCTCTTTGCAGGGGTTTGTAGATGCCCCTTCCCTACCTAGCTTGGTTTCCCCAGTTCACATTTGCCCTCATGGAAACCCAAATCAAAACCTCCAAAACATCTTCTCTTACTCTCATTCCGCCTTCTAGACCAGTTGGTATTTCTGCACAGTCTACTGTCACCTCTGCAGGAGTAGATTTTGTCACAGGTCCTGGTTCCTGATTGTATACAGTCTTATCTCTAAGGTCTAGTACAGCACTTGGAACATGGTGAGTGCTCCATGAACGTTTGTGGAATTAAAAAAATAAAATAAAGAATTTAGACCAGACTCCAGTGGAGTTCTGAGTATACAGAGATGATACTCAGTAAAGAATTATTTCAAATTCATTCTTTCCTTATCGTAGTTGTACATGAATCCTTAGCTTTGGGAGGCATGGAGACAACATCACTGCGTTATTCTCTGTGCAGCTGGACGTGTGTTTAGCATAACCAAAATTTTATAAGGATTTCCTTTTTGAATATAATTCCTCAATCTAAAGAAGTTAATAATAGTACATGCAAATATATGACTATTGCCCTAAAATGTACTTAATTTTGAAGGACAATAGAAGCCTATCTTTGGCTAGTTGATGAGTATTATCTCGTAATATTTTATCCAAAAAATGATAGTAATTCAAATAATTCCAGCAAATTCAATGTCAATAAAATCTGCTAAAAGTAAATTAGGTTTAGAGGAAAGGTGAATTTGGATTTTACCTTTAAAGCAATGGACAGCTATGAAGGAATTTCACCACCCCGGGAACAAACCAACATGAGGCAGAATTCTGGGAATAAGGCAGTGGCAGCAGCACAGTTTTACAATTTTTCTAAATCCTTCCATAAAAACACATAGAACAAGGACAGCAAAACCAAAACGCAGAGTCAGTATGCTCAGCCTGTGTAACAAGGTGCACATCTCCATGAATCCAAAAGCACAAGTTAATATGGATAAATCGGCAACAACGGTAAGACGTATACGGTACTAGAAAAGAGCAGAGAAAAATAACAAAGCGTCTGCCAGAGCTGCGCAGAGGAGAGGCCCAAGCTGCAGAGTGAGGCAGGCCACTTCGAGAACAGCAACGGACACTGACAAGGGCTGGATGTGCTCAAATGACAGCAGGGTGTGTGGCTGGAACGCCTGAGCCTCCGGGACTCTCCAAGCTCATCCCCAGGACAAAAGCCCTCCACTGTGGCACAAGCTCTGGGAACAGGTTTCAAACACAACAGAACAGAGGTTACAGATACACAGGAAAGAGAAAGTTCAAATAAATGCTGAGGAGAAAAACAGGTCCTGGAGAACTCGGGAAATAAATCTATACTTCTTACTTCTTACAGACCACAGAAGAGGGAGCTTCAGAGTCATAAAGATGGAAAAGCTCTCCTGACTCAACTCCTCCTTTCTAAAACTACTTTCACATAACAATGGCCAATAAAAAAAGAATCGTAGTTAAATCCATTGCAAAGTTTTTATAAGAAAACAAGGTATAAGGGGAAAAATAACATCCCTACAAAAAGTGAAAGCATGGTAGGAAAACATGCTCACAAAAACTGTAACTATTCCAAAACCAGCTATGAAGGAACATAAATCAGAATTAGAAAGGTTATAAAACTAACGAAAAAATTAGAAATAAAATATCCAAAACTGGAAACCAGACAAAAGGATTCCTGAATGCCTCTTCATTGGAGAATCGCATTTTCTAAGGTGTATACCCTTTTCTTGATTCACTATTTGCAACTGATTAGGGTTTTTTTTTTTTTTTTTTTTTTTTTTTGCTTTTTACAGATCTGTAAGGGTAAATGTTAACTGCAGCAAACTGAGAGCAATGCAAATATGTTCTGTAGGCAGCGATGAAGATGAGGGTATTCATCTGTTTTGTATCCAATTTAGCAGTCTTATCCCATCGTTCTCTCTCTCAGTGACCAGAATACTTCAGTGTTTCCTATATCCTTTGACCAGCTTTATCATTCTGTTGGCTTACTCAATATGTTAATGACAGATCTTCACTCCTTAAAGTAAAAAAAAGCAGATGGAGCAACTAGCATAGCGAAACAGAAAACCCAATGTACACCAAAAAAAGAGACCGTGTTTCCCCCAAAACCTTTCTGTTGGTCAGATAGTGGCAAACTGAACAGCTATGAGACCCTCAAGGCTTCAGCACTTGGGCCCAGAGAAGCAAAGGGAAGCCAACGTTTAACATTTAGGCGACTGAGCATAAAACCCCGATTCCGACAGGGCCACACGCAGCGGGGCGTGGGCGAGAGCACAGGGGACGCTGCCCCTCCTGCCCGCCCCGCCCCGTCCCCCGCGGCGGCGCCCCCCGCGGCGGGCCTGGTCTCCCTAGGCACGTGGGCTGTGATCTCCGTCACAGCGCAGCACTGTTTTGGCGGAGGTTTTCTGCTCATTCTTACCAAAGAAGTAGAGCAGAAGAAAGAGGGTATCTGTAAGAGCCAGTGTTACTCAGTGTTACCCTTAAAAATGCGAAATGCAAAAACTCCCCAAAAACAAAAGAATCAGCTTCCATTATTCTTATAGCACAGAAACAAAGCACTGCGTATTTTAAACTGCTTTTCTTTGCAAGAGCAGCGAGGCTTACTTTCAGATCAAGGCTGCTAAGGCTGACGACGTCATCATCTTTCTCTCTTCGTTTTCTTTTCTATAAGAAAGAAAAGATTTCATTCTTAATTAGAAGGAATGCATGTTACTCCATTAAACAACTAGTAAAATCACTTTTAAAAAGTGAAGTCTTAGGCTGTATTCATAAGAAAATTATTTTTGAGGGATGCTCATAAAGTATCTCTAGCACGTTATTATTTACTGTCTAAAAAGTTCCCTCTGACTAAACCATCTCTTGTTGTGAAGTGATCCCACCCTATTAAAACCTCACTCATGTAAAGTTTTTCAGAACAGAACTCTCATGTAAGTCAAGTCTATACTTATTAGAGAAAATGTAGATGTTTTATATATAAAGTCAGTAAGTTTTTAAGAAAAGGAACACATATTTATACTACGGAGGGAGGGAGGTGAGGGATCTCCACTAGAAAAAAAAATTTCTTTTATTCTGGCCCAAGTTAATTAAGATTTGTTGCCTGAAGCAGGATTTATCAGGTGGAAGATGAACTTGCACGTCCCTGGAGTACCTTCCAGTAATCACTCATCACCTGCATTCAGTCCTACTGGTACCAGCAGTGACAAAACTGTGTATAGGTCTTTAATTTCTACTCCTTAATCAGTATTGAAGAAGAATCCTTAAGTACATTTCTTCTCCCACATCTCAGATTAACGTTTCAGGTTACTTGTGATATAGCCTCGTTCTCCTGAACTCTCCAAACTGAGCAGCCAGGGCTCCCTCCCAGGTGCTGGCCCCACCTGAGGAGAAGCTGGTGAGAAAGCAAATAAAGAAAAGGAAAAATAAAGTCCACACAGAAGTGGAGAAAATGTATCAAGCCTGGAAGTCTCAGAAGCAAGCCCTCATGAAAACAAAAGAGGGCACGCTACAAAGTTGGAAAAGCTACCTGAACCAAGCCTCTTTGTAGAAGTTCAGGAAAACTAACTAATCCACATTTAAATGAACAGAAAGTTCTCCAAGTCAAATCCTACACACAGTAACTCTAAGAAAAAAGAGCATAAGGGACAGAATAACATCTCTACAGGGAAGGAAGTCACCTCAGAAGGAGATGCTCAAGGCAGCAGAGCAAACCTGTAACATTGTATTTCAAATTCAGCTAAAAGACTTAAGAAAATGATACAGGACATGAAAGAACACTGTAAATCAGAATTGGGAAAAACTAAAAAAATGAAATGACAGAACTCAAGAAGTCCTTACTGATCCTAAGGTTATATCCAGAAGATGCAGACAAGTATGAATAATATAATCATATATTATTTGTATGTGATATTTATATGTATTTGTATATTATTTGAATAATATAATTTGTAAATGATTTTACAAGCAGAACACAGAGGGACACACACAGCGTTGCTGACGGGTCAGAGTGCAGTTGGGGAGGGAAGGACCTTCACAGGAGGACACTGCCAAGCAAAAAGCAGATCGTACTGATGGGAATAAAGCATGTACATGGTCACCCTTATGTACTTACAGAGAATCGTACCCATGCTCATGTGGGGGCAGTTGTATAAAGAAATTTGACAGACTTTTAAATATTCTAGTGTATTTTCATTTAAATATTTTGAAGTTCTGCTTTCCATATTTGTATGTTCAACCCACCTAGAATGTAGTTTTGTACGTATGTGGTACAAGGTGCTTCAGCCAACTGCCCCCGCACCTAATACCCTTGTTGAGAGCACCCCGCCTTCACACAGCCTGCGATGCAGTGAGTGCTCACGTACATGTGGCTCAGTTTCTGGGCTCTCGATTTTATCCCATTGGTCTATTTATCTAGACCTGCACCCATATTATGCTGTGTAATTTCTGTACCTTTGGAGTAAGTCTCACAGATCTTTTCATAGGTTTATTCCTAGTTTTAAGTTTTATTTCAATAAAAGCATCATTAAAAATTTACCCCTAATACATGTATACATACATATATATAATATATATAGACATAATATATAACATATATATACATGTATACATATATAATATACATATACATATATTAGGGGTGTGTGTGTATACACACACACACATTCTATTGATTGATTTTTGTAATTTTTATAGTCTTGCTCAAACTCTTGTTAGTTCTAATAGTTGCTATTAATATTCTCTTGCATATTCTACATAGACAATCATATTGTCTCTAAGTATGAAATCGTACTGGCTCTTCCTTTCTAACTTTTGTATCATTTGTTTTCCTGTCTTACTGTGTTGGCTAGCAGCACTACTACAGTGCTGGCTAAACATGATGACGGCATGCTTTCTAACTTCAGGGGAATGTCTCTAACATTTCATCATTACGTGTGTTGTCTGTGTTTGTCACTTTCTCTGCTCTTACTTTTCCTCCTATTTTCTTTGATTTACTCTATTGTTCTTTTTCTCACCTCTTGAGTTAGATGCTTAGTTTTTATCCTTTTCCTTTCTTAAACTATGTATTTAAGTTATAAATCTCCCTCTTAGTATTCCTTAATCATATTTCAAAAGTTTTAGTACATGAACGCAAGATATTTCTTTTGTCACAGAGCCCTCTACAAAAGTGCTTTCCTGAGTGAGATGTCCCCATCCCAGAAGACGTGCAAGTTACCTTCCCTGCAGTGCAGGAGGAAAGTGTAAGCACTTTGTTTCTATGTATTTCTCAATCCTTAAAAATAAGCTTTACTAAAATGTAACATACAGGTGATGAGCTCACCATCACCTACATTTTCAAACGTGAGTTAAAGACAGTGGCAGTTTAATCACATCCAATTTAGAAGTCAGCCCCAAGCTATGAAACTGTCCTGACTATTTGACATACAGATTTATGTCCACTATCATTAACCTCACCCGAAGTGAGTACTGTGCTTTGAGACAATAGCTATAATGTACCTAAACATGATAAAAGACTGTATTAGGGTAATTAATGCTCAAAATATTTTTGCTGATAGGCTTGCAAAATCAAATTTGGAGACACTTCTCTACTACAGTTTTTCTATTTAAGTTTAGGTTCAGTTAGTAAGGGAAGGGACCAAAATGAAAAAGGTTTCAGAGGAAAATGTGCAAGTGCATTAAAATCAGAAGACTCTTGCTATGAATGCTTTACCGACCAATTAATGTACATAAATGAGTACAGAAATCTTGAACAGAAGTCCCCAACAGAAACATAAATTAAATACAACAGGATGGAATTAAGTGAAATGTGCGGTGCCGAACCCAGCAGCACATCGTCAGCACGTGCACACGAGCAAGGTCTGGCTGACTGGAACAGAATCATCTCTGCTGTTTCCCCCAAATAAGAAAAGCGTAAGAATCATGCTGTCTTTGTACATACTTTATTTATAGGGGTATTATGAAATAATGAGTGTTTAATTACAAAAACTCCTCAATTTTCTGGTGTCACTTTGCACAAGGTTAGATGCCTCTGTGAAGTCTCATTCTAAAAATAATGAAGCAGTCCCTCTAGAATAAGATGATTAATAACAGAAAATCATCCATTCATTATGTATTTGTTATCTATAATCATTTAAGTATTTTTCAACCAAGAAAAAGCTGTTAGAGTATGTACATAAAAAAACTTCATGTTTCATAACATATTCTCTTAATTTTAACACTGGTAGGAATAAGAGAAAGAAATGCATAGAGTTCAAGATGAATAGAGCCAATACTTTTCAAATTATATCTTATATTTAATTGAAATAAAAATTTCTTTTTTTAGCAGAAAAGAATTAAATCAGGCTGACAAAGATGGTGCTAGAAACTCCACACCTAAAGGTTTTCAGGGAGGTACAGACAACTGAGCTGTACACCAGACAGAAAGACAACCCAGGAATTATTTCTGTCTAATGTCTTGAAATAAAAATCCCAGGTGCCTACTCACCAAAGTGAAGTCCCAATGGGGGCCAGGTGTTAAAAATGTGAAGGAGCTACCTCTCCGAAGGGAGTATCTGTTAACAGAAAATTCAAACAATAAATACACTGAGTAACTTCAGTAAAATAAAGCACTAGACAGATAAAAAGCTATCTTTTTCATAGTTTCAAAACTGTTCAAAGTAGCCTTATTAGTCATCCAATTGTAGAAATAAGGAGGGTATATTAAAAAGACCCACAAAACCCAAAAAACCCAGAAAAACCAGGGTGTAAGTTCTGGTCACTTTTTTGAAACTTTACAAAAGTGAAAGAGCCTTTATAAAATTAGTGAACAGATTAAGAGCATTTTATGAAAAGTAATTCACTACAACAGTTCACCACATACACAGTCAAGTAATAAGAAATGTATTTATATAATGTTACACTAATAGGTTAAATAAAAAACAGTAAATGGTACAAAAATTATTTGATAAAACTCAACATTCATGCTTAATATTTTAAAAACAAGAATAAAAGAATACTCAACCTAAAACCTTAAAACCTAAATGTATTTATTTTGTATTTGATGTTTAAATCTCTTTCATGTACTGATTTTTTTTAAAAATTATGATTTAATAAACAATAAAAAGCTTTGAATGACAGTATCTGAGACAAACATCTCTCATGAGACTAAAATTTGGGATTTTGTTCTTTACTTAACCTGTCTTCACCTTTATAAAAATATAAACCTCTGCTTATAAAACATGTAGAAAATCATAAAACATAGGTAGCACAGGAAATAAGGTCTATAAACTATACGGACAGAAAAGCAAAGGCAGTTTCTTCAGAGCGTGCTACGGCAAGGCAGCTGGGACTCAAAGGCAAGCTGAGGAATGAGAAGGTTTTATTTCTGGGGGAGAAGGGGCGGCTCGGTGCTCCCTGATTGGAGGCTGTCGGCAGGGGCAGCTGCCGGCGGGCTGACCGGGACTGGGGCATCCTCTGTGATTCACAGGTGCAGGTGTGACTTGCTCTGGTTGGCTCCAAGTTGGAAGCAAGGATGAAAATTCGGGAGGCTGGCAGTTACCGATGGAGTCCTGGCCATTTGGGGCCGATTATTACAGAAGTTACTGCTTAGCTTCCTGGACTGTCAGGCCATTGTCCCTTTGTATACTCCCTCTCTCACCCTTGACCCCTGATGCCACTGTAAGTTTTAGAAACACCACGACGGCAGTTATTTCTACGGAAATTTACAAGCTTATATCAAACACAAGAGCCTCTGTAGTTTCCTACGCTAAACATAAAGCAGGAGTTTGTTTACATTTTGACAAGGAACACACGGGAAAATGGCTCCAAGAAGAAAGAGAGTATCAAAGCGGCTTCACAGAGGAATGAATACTTGAGTAACACTAAAGCTGAGTCAAACAGAAATAGCAATTAGCTAAGCATACACGAGCCAGGAAGGCCCTGAGGGCAAAGGAAAGGGTACCTGTTCAGGGAGAGTGAAGTGGCTTACATTCAGGAAGCTGCAGTTTCTTACATCTGAGTATCAAAAGAAATAAAGATGGGCTAAGATGGGCTGGATCATGATAAAGGGCCTTACATATAACCCTTAGAGTGTGGATTTGATCTTGAATATGTGGGGCAGCTCTCAGCGACTGAATTCTTAGTAACAAGAAGACAAGACTGATCAGGAAGACCAGTTAAGAGGCAGCTCCGTGCTGCTTACAACAGAGGAACACCAGCAAGGCTGGAGGGGAGAAGCTGATCAGAAGAAGGGCTCCCTGTAAAGCTGGTAGGAAAATTTCCTTCTCCTCCCTCATTACTAAGGCTCCTGGCATAGTGAAATATGATGCCATGTACAGTAATTAGAAACAGATGGAGAAAGATCTTCAGACATTTAAAGTAAACATTTCCTAAATAATTGTTTAGAGTTCAAGAATTTTTTTGAGGGCCTCTTTAGTGGAGCAAGATAACCTAAGGAACTGATGATTTTCCTTGCCACTGCAGAAAAGTCAAGCAACAATGAAGAAAACAGTGTGATTTTTGATAAAACACTAAGACGTGGGAATATATTATAATTCATACAGCTGAAGAATACATATAGTATTATAGCATACATAGATATAGTATAAGCAAATGCCAAAAGACTACAGGGAAAACTGGGCCTTCACACCGTATCATCCACAGATGACACTTCCTGAAAACACTGCTCTAGGTGAGCCCTGTCATGTGCTACATGGTTGGAAAGAGCCATCAGTGGGGACTGGGTTGAGAAGCAGCAGTTAACGACTTTTCAGAAGATTGTTTCTAATCTAACACAAATATTCATTACAAAGTAGTAATCGTGGTAGCACTTAAAATACTCAATATAACACTTCCTTTCTGGTATAAGACAAGTATTAGGAGAACAGAAAGCCAAAGCTATTTATTTCTTAATTCCCTTGAATTGTCCACACTGACCTCAGAATGAATTTGATGTTTGAAAACTGGAAAGATTTAGCTCTTAGGAATTTTAAACAGGTCAGCAAACTGGAAAAATATTTCCAACTGGATGGCAAGATTCTTTCCAGCACCAGCTGTAATCAGCTTTGCGGTATGCTATTTTTTCCTATTTCAGTAACAAGTACCTATTTATTTTGAATACCCATGGAAAACAGAAACCCAAAAAACAAATTGTGCCCGGAAAGCATGTGAGTCAATGCCAACTTTCAAAGATCTTGGAAAGACACATAAGTCATTTTTTCACAGGGGTCAGATTCAAAATGTAATAGCTATTTTAAATCCTTGTGGGAAAAAGTTTTAATTTCATAAAACATTAAAAGTGGCCTTTCTAGAAAAGACCGAGTACAGTCCATTTAAAGGGAGTTCAAAGGCTGAAATAAGAATTTTGGTCCAATCTCCTTTTTTCATGTATCCAACTAGTTACAATATTTAAGCCATAACTTAAACTGATACCTGAAGGAACTAGCTTGGTATATGAAACTGTGTTTCCCATCAACCCCATTGTGATTATTCCTTGGCCTCTAACATACTTCCCTTTGCGTTATTTGGTGCGTTTTCAAACTATGTAAATTATTTTTACAGGAAACTAGATTTAGTCTGAATGAAGCATAATTATAATGATGAAGCTGATGTTCAAAAAGAAAATCGTCCTGTTAATTCATTCTTAAGCCAAATTATATTTTCAGAGATTAGGATTTGTGTCACTGCCCTCCTCCATTAAGGCAAGTAACTAAGAGCTGAACTGTAATTATAAACGGCAGAAGGGCAGCTCAACACCATCTTCGTAAAGCGTACCAGACCATACAAGTGAGGTAACTCCTCTCATGACTTCTTTGTTTCTGCTCTCACACTATCTCTTACATACAGGCTGTAATCAGTATAAAGGTTTCAGGCTAGGATTATCCTAAACTTCAATATAAAGATCAGTATCTAATGAAAAAGTCTAGCTCTCTCTACGGTAACTTATAGTGAGTTTGTAAGAGTTGATCAAAGTGTTTTCCTTGCCCTCAAAAACGGATTGGCACATGCAGGCATGACTGGAATGCAAATTATTTAAGGAATTGCAGTTTATCTCAAGCAATAATGTGTAGTGGACCATAGGGACTTCTGAAAAGATGGAGCAGATGTGGAATTAGTCTTATAGATAAAAACCAACAAACAACAATTAACATTTGGAGAGAGCGTTGTGTGTGCAGGCTTAGATGCATTATCTCACTGAACTGCACAACTTATGGGGGGGTACTATTATAACCCCCACTTATGGATGAGGACATAACCTTAAAGATGACAGGTCCAACCAGTCACTGGGACCTACCACCTCCAATGCTGTTTGTTTTCAGTACTGTCTCACACGGCTCCTCTTCCAGACACAGAAACCCGCATCTACTGTCCACCCTTTGCAGACACACCGACAGTGTGAAATGTGTCAACAGCTAAAAAGTCAGCGACCATCCTCTTCCATCTCTTTACCCAGGAGGCTGGAGCCCTGAGCTGCGTTCTGTTCACCGACTTGGCCAGTTCTCGAAAAGAGGGATTCTGGCCCCGACGAAACATTTTTTTCAACTTTTTTTTTCATTGAAGTATAGTAGGAGGCATTAACATCCCTTTAACATCACTGGACAGAAAACATTTTATTTTAATGCTTGCTTTTAGGCTAGAAGTTTGGCTTCTGCTAGAAGTCCTTCGGCTCCCGTGGCAATTCCTCTCCGCAACCCCCAGCTCCTCGTTGGCATTTAGGGATCACCCCAATTCCAGGTTGCCAGGTGTGGAGAGAGGACCTTCTGAGGGAGGTAAGGGGGGAGGAGGGGAGGTTGGGGGGGAGGAGGGGAGATGAGGGGGGAGAGCAGGGGAGAGAGGAGGAGGAGCGGAGGTGAGGGGAGAAGAGGAGCGGGAAGAGGAGGAGGAGGAGAGGGAGAAGGAGGAAGAGGAGGGGAAGTGCGGGAACAGGGAGAGGGGAGAGGAGGTGGGGGGAGGAGAGAAGGAGGGGGAAGAGGAGGAGGGGGAAGAGGAGGAGGAGGAGAGGGAGAAGGAGGAAGAGGAGGGGAAATGCGGGAACAGGGAGAGGAGAGGGGAGAGGAGGTGGGGGGAGGAGAAGAAGAAAAAGGGGTAGGAGGAAGAACGGGAGGACGCGGAGGAAGAGGAGGACTGATAGGAAGAGGAGGAGGGGGGAGAGGAGGGGAGCAGAGGGAGGGGAGGGAGGGGGGGGAGAAGGAAAGTAAGCAGCCCGCCCCTCCGCAGCCCTACCTCACCTGCTCCCCGGCCCTCCCCTACCCCCTCCCCGGCTCCGCCCGGACACGCGGGCCCCCAGGCGCTGCCGCCCCCGCGCTCACCTGCCGTCAGGTCCCGGCCCGGGGGTGTCGGCCAAAGGCTCCGTGGCGCCGCCCGCGCTGAGCCCGGAGGCCCGGCGGCTTCGCCTCCGCGGCCGGCCCTGCTTCCGGGCCGCCAGCTCAGGCTCCATGGTGCGGAGGGGTGCGCGGTGGCCGGGTGCCCGGGAGGCCCGCAGGGAGCGGCAGGGCGCCCGACCGCCTGGGCCGGGAGAGGGGCTCCTGTCAGGAGGGCGCCGCCACCGCCGCCGCCATCTTCCGGGGTTTGAAAATGGCGGCCACGCGGCGACCAGCCAATCAGGAGACGGCGCTCGGTTGCTAGGAAACATGGAGTCCCGCCCCCTCCCCCCCGGGGCTTAAAGGTGCAGAAACTGGAAGGGGAGGGGTCTACCCTGCTGATAAGTGAATGGCCTTAGAGCTAGTTCTGACTCCGCTCCTAGATCCCCAAGGCCCCGTGACTGGGTCACTGTGTATTAGGACTTGCACCACAGGCGAAGGCAAATTGGAAGCGTTTTAGATCGTTCTTAGCATTTCGGGAGAAGAGAGGTTGGAAGTGATGACCTAAAGCGAGGTTTGTACGCGCTGAATTGTTCATGTGCGATAAATCCCAGTTACCAAAGGTGATGGGGCTGTGTTCTCAGGGCTGTCTCTAGGAAGCCAGTGAGATCTGGTGACTGGACCTCCCGTCTCGAGATGCAGGACGCAGCACCTCCTTAGAGAAAGAGTCCCGGTGCCTTCCCCCTGCAGTTGTAAGCAGGCGCCACATCAGATAAAGGGCCTTCTCACGTGAAAAAAGGACAGCTGTTAGATAGCAACTTCTTTGGTTTAAACGACTGCGTAACCCAAAATGTGTTAAAGCCTTTAAAAAATAACCTTTCCTTGGACACTGATTCCTTTTCTAGAAACCTTTCATAACAAATAAAATTATATATACATTGAAGGGTGGCAAAATGTGCCACCCCCAAATATACTTCGGCAGTAGGATTATTTTGAGCTACAGGCACTTGAAGAGCACCAGGGGCAAGAAAACCCTTCTGACCTCCCCTCTTTCTTCCTGAAAGCAGGAGATGAAACTCCCCTGGGATAGCCGCCCTACCCCACCAGGAGGCCAGATCAATTCTTATCACCACAGCTGGCGGGAGTCAAAGGACAGAGAATTCTGTACCAGCAGACCTTGTTTGAATAACTCATATCTTCCTTTCGTCTCCCCGTATATTTTGGTTACATTCCCACAGTTCCCTCGCCTTGTCCCACCCAGTGCATAGGCACCCCGGTTTCCCTGCCTCTTTGGGTCTTAATTTTCACACCAGGTCTCCCATGTATAGGAAACCATCTCTCTGCTTTTCTCCTATTAATCTACTTTCTGCCGTTTTAACTCTCCTGCCCAGATGGACAGTCTAAGAGGGTAGAAGTACAGTTTTATTTCCCCTACAACATGAAGCTATTAATGGCATTGTTGTTTATAATATCAGATAAAAGACCATCTTAATAAGCAATGATAGGAAAATGGTAATTATGATTGAACCACTGGAAAGAATATTTTGAGCCAATAAAAGTTAACTGTGAAGTGTGGGATAGAATACTATACTGTAATTTTTAAAGAAAAACTTGGACTATGGCGTCAGTATGTTCAGAGTTA
Organism: Camelus ferus; assembly: GCF_009834535.1. Classification (NCBI taxonomy): domain Eukaryota; kingdom Metazoa; phylum Chordata; class Mammalia; order Artiodactyla; family Camelidae; genus Camelus; species Camelus ferus. Next base: position 2,948,755 of record NC_045730.1, on the reverse strand, counting down.
TGAACACAGAGATTTAACAGAGGAAATGATGACATCAGTGTATTCAGATGTCTTTAGGTGGTCAGACTTTGGGTATTAAATTTTTTTTTTTTACTTTCTTGTGTTTTGTGTATTTTTTTAAAGTCTTGAGGTACCAAACTTGCACTACAACTACAACACACAGGACCAAAAGTTTTAGCTTTAAAAAGAGTAAGAAGATAGACAGTAAGATGCCCATAGCTAAGAACCTGCTCTCTTCTACGTCCGCCCCAGGTTAGAGACAAGAGTATGGCTTTGCAGCAGTAACACGGTACAGACGTGTCGTCTGGGAAGGTGGGCTCCGCTCAGACAGAGCCTCATAAGATGCAGGGCCTTAGACTGTGCCCCATGAAATTGCTGCCATTTGACATTTTTACTCCCAGAAACAGCAATCTCGTCCTTTCAACCTAGTGCTTAGGTGGAATCTTCAGAAGTTGGAGTCCGTCCTCAGCTTTTTGATGGTGCAATCAGAGATGATCAGTCCTTTGGGAACTTGCGATCGTTCCCACAGCGAATTTATCCATAGTTGCGCCAAGCCTTGATCCCAGGCTGTCAGGCCCGCTAGAGCTGCTTTGAGCCCAGTGAAGGGAAACCCTGAAAAGAGGTTGTGTTGCTTTAAGTGGAAGCTGCATCTGGGCCCTCTGGTGGGGTCACTTCTTGCCCCGACATAAAGCTCACCTGGGCAGGCTCCTCGGTCATTACCCCGGGGCGTGGTGGCACCTTCAGATCAGCATGGTAAGTGGCTCTGAGGCTTGTGTGTCGTTGATAGTGTCGCTGTGATGTAGCAAATTGTATTCTTCACATTTGCCCCCACAGGACAATTCTTAATAGATTCTTAAGTCCAAGAGAAGAAGTGTTTAGAGACATTTGTTTCTTTCCGTATTCGCCTTTGGGTCAGACTTGAATCTTGTCTGTTCATCTGTAATGCTGCTGCTTTTGGGAGCAGCTTCACTGGTCTGCAGTTGCTCACTTTCTTTAACAGGAGCACCCAGGCAAGAGCTTCTTGTTCTTTTAGTTTTTAACGCTTGCTTTAGACCGAGGGTGCTGATTTTTCTGTGGAAAGCAAAAGCTTGTCTTTGAGGTATGCTCCCAAGAGTTTCTGGGGACTTCAGACCCAAGTCACGTTGCTAAGCTCGTAAATGTGTGGCAGAGTGAACTGCAGGAACCCCTGTCTTGTCCCCTCTGGAGTCTGACTCTTTGGGGGCAATAATGAATACAGTTACAATAATTCTGTTTGGGGTCACCTCTTAAGATCCACTTTCCTTATAACCTCTTGGGTTTTTTTTTAATTGATGTATAGTTGCTGTACAATATTATGTAAATTATTGGTGTGCAGTATAGTGAGTCGTAATTTTCAAAGGTCATACTCCATTTATAAATGCTGTAAAATATTGGCTACATTCCCTGTCTTGTACAATGTAATGTATCCTTGTAGCTTATTTTATACCTAATAGTTTGTGCCTCTTAAGTGCCCACCCCTATAGTGCACCTGCTAGTAACCACTACTCTGTTCTCTGTATCTGTGAGTCTGCTTCTTTTTAGTTATATTCACTAGTTTCTTGTATATTTTTAGATTCCACATGTACATGATGTCATACAGTATTTGTCTTTCTCTGACTGCTTTCATTTAGCATAATGTTCTCCAAGTCCATCCCTATTGCTGCAAATGGCAAAATTTCGTCCTTTTTTGTGACTGGGTAGTATTCCAGACTGAGAAATATACCACATCTTCTTTATCCTTTCTTTTGTTAACAGACGCTTAAGTTGCTTCCATAGCTCGGCAATTATAAATAATGCTGCTGTGAACACTGGGGTGCATGTCTCCTTTCTAACTCGTGTTTTTTGTTTTTCTCGAATGCATACCCAGGAGTGGAATTGCTGGGTCATGTGGCAGTTCCTAGTCTTTTGAGAAACCCCCATACTGATTTCCACAGTGGCTGCACCAATTTCTCTTTTTTACCAACAGTGTAATTTCTATGTGCTGATCACGGTAATTTTTAATATCTTAGAATTTTTAATTCTTAAATGGAAGCAAGTGTTCAAAATGCTTTTCATCTTCGATCTTCTCACCCCGTTGGACTCTCTCGCCAACATTTTAAGGATGTTTATTTCATTTTTTTTGCTCTTAAAAATCATGCCTTTCTGCATGTGGGATCCTTGCAGCAATGGAAATACTCTGTCTTGACTGCATCAGTTTTGATATTCTGGGCGAGATCTTGCAAGGTATTTCCCCTGGGCAAAGACGGGGAAGGGGAACCTGAGCTCTTTCTGTGTTATTTCTTACAACCACATGTGAACTTACAATTCATATTTATCTCAAAATAAAAAGGTAGTTAGAAAACTGTGCTGTCCGAGTAATTCCAATAAGCTTTAAACAGCATCTACTCATATGCTGTGACATCACTATTCATACTCAGCGGGCATTGTACAGTCGCTTTATTTCCTAGTGTGACTAATGCTTTAACAGATGGTTTGGAAAGGAGGAAAAGGCTAAGAGAAGAGTAAGGTGGAGATAGCTTTCTTTTTCCCCCCAGGGACCCAGTTATGTGATAAATGCAACTGCTTCTCAAATCAGGATGGGCAAGACTGGTCCTTCCTGGGCTAAGCATTCCTGCCGAGTTCACAAAGCTCGGTGTCACTCCCACGTCTGAACCACTTGGGGAACAGACCCCATGAAGAGCAGCGATTGTGTCCCTGAGCAGGACCCTGCGGGGCCTTCCAGGGTCAGACCCTCCCCCACATCCTCTGCTGCAGCTCGTCTCTGAAGCACCCCGATAATAGTATCTTTTGTATATTTCCTGAGCTTTTCAGATGCTTAAAACTGCCACCAAAGGGAAGAAATTAACTCCTTGATGGTGGAGAGCACATGGTCCTCAGACCTTCTGGCGCCTGGGGGTTGATAGTGTTGACCGCCCTGTTACCTGGACCCCAGCCAATCAGAGAATTGTGCACGAGCTGGTCAGGCACCCTGTGACCCCCCTCCCTCACCTGGGCTTTAAATAGGCTTTGCTGAAAACCTTCGGGGAGTTCCGGGTTTTTCTTGGGCATGAGCCACCCTGTCCTCCTTGCTTGGCCCTGCAATAAACGCTTCTCTGCTCCAAACTTCAATGTTTCAGTTTGTTTGGCCTCATGGTGCAGCGGGCACACGAACTTGCCTTCAGTTTTTTTTTATGTTGGAGATTATTTTTACTGTGACTATTGTGAGCAAGTGTGTGCATGCCCCGTGGACTTGGCTGTAAACAGCTATGGACAGATGTTACCAGAGGAATTACATGTACGTAGTTTTAATGATGTAGAAACAACGAATGCTCCCCCCACCCAAGTTCTTACCTAAATCTAGGGATTTAGGGAAGTTCTGATCTGATTACAGTAGCTAATGTACTGAGATCATTTTAAATCTATCAGGAGGGCAGAGGAATGAAATGGTGCTTTGCCGACAGGGGTGTGAGAAGGCTGTTTATGATGGAGTGTGTTGTTTTGATTTTTCTGTGCTGGGTGGAGGTTGGAAAATTGGCTGGTACTAGGTGAAGTGCTTCCTAAACCGAGCTCACTGCCTTTGTCGTGAGAGACAGTTGCACAGAAAAGAAACGAGAGGGACAGTCCACTCAAGTCATGAACTTGAATTCCTCGTAAAGTGCAGAGCACTGTGTTGTGCCCGGTGAATCAAGGAGGCAAAGTGCAGGGATCGTGGGGCTGAGCAGGAGCGGAGTCCAGGTCAGACTGCCGGGGTGTGACCGGCCAGGGGTCCCTCCCTCCGACTGGTGGTCTTTTTGTTGTAGCATCTCAGACCTTGGGAAAGTGCAGCTGTTGGGCGGAGGAGGGCAGGGTTGCCTCTTGGCTTATCAGGCAAACAGCTCGAAGGGTCCTGATGAGGCAGAAAACAGGCTTCTCACCCTGTAAGCCCCCTGCATAGACTTGCTCCGTGACCACTGACAATCAAAATGCAACTCTATTAAGTCAGCAATAGCTGTCCCTTTCGAGGTTTAGAATTTAACTTCTTCTCTTTTAACTCTCTCTTAGATGGATAGATATTTGTGTCTGTTTAAATTACCAAAAAGAAAAAAAAAGTTTTTTGCCTTAAAAAAAAATGTGAACGGTGATTTAAAAGTGGCAGAGGAGAGTGGAGGCTAATGAGGGTGAAGAAAAATAGGAAAGTTTAAACAGGAAGGAAAAAAACCGCTACCCAGATATAAGGAGAGTTCATATTTTGCTGCATTTTGAAGACCTTTTCCTATGCTTATTTTTAAATGTATTTGACATCGTATTTTATAGACAATCACATAACTTATATGCTTTTTTACTTAATATTTTAACATAAGCATTTCCCATGTCATACAATGTTTTTTGGAGGCGGGGTAAATACTTAGGGATAGCACAACATGCCATTGTACTGACGCACTTTCCTTTAAGGGCCCAACAACTGGTGAATGGTTACGTAGGTTGGTTCTTGGCTTTTACTTTTACAAATAATGATACTGTGAATGCCATTGTGCGTGAATCTTCGCCTTTTAGATGATTTCTTTCTTTTGTAATTCATTTGTTTATGTCATTTGCCTCTTGTTTTTGTAAATATATATATTTTATTGAAGTCTAGTCAGTTTACAGTGTGGTGTCAGCTTCTGGTGTGCAGCCTGATGCTCAGTCATGCATGTCATTTGCCTATTTATCTAGATATCTCAAGTTGTTTTTTGAATTGCTGTATATAAAATTGCCTTATCTACAGCTCTCACATATGAAGGGCTATATGGAAATCCCCTGTTACATCCATCAGCATTCTTGTTTATTACGGTGTAGAGTTTTTACATTTTGGGGTTGTTAAATCTCTAGCATGTTTCTTTGGTAAACTTTGTGTTACTTTTAAGCTTAGAACATCCTTCCTTATTTAGAGCACATATGGATAGTAAATGTAAAAATCTCAAGCTATGAAAAGGTAACAACTTTAACTTACAGCAGTGGGTTTTAATATGTGTCAGGCTATACGTCGATTTTTGTTTTATTTCTTTCTAACAATTAATTTTTTTTTTCTGGGTGAGAAAGCTTGATCTTACACATACATGATATGTCTTAACTCATTCTTAGCCCGTTACACAATAGGTGCTTGATTTATGTTGAATGAGCTGGGGTGCTTGGCTCAGCTGTTCCTGAAGCTCACCTGCACCTGGTTTTTGGTTTCCATGAGACACTTCTCATCAGCCTTATAATAAAGTTCCCTTGCTGGCTCGCTCTGGCCTAGCTTCCGTCAGGGATGGGCAGACTGCGGAGTGATGTAGCTGGTGCTGCCATGTTAAGAAGGCGTGCTCAGTTCTAACTTACCGCTGCTCGTTCCAGAGGGAGTGCCTTTCTGTCCACGTGGGCCAAGCTGGCGTCCAGATTGGGGCTGCCTGCTGGGAGCTCTACTGCCTGGAACACGGGATCCAGCCAGACGGTGTTCGCCTCCACGGCAGGAAGGATCAGGCGGCAGGTGCTGAAACAGACCCTCCGGAGGCACCCTTGGATTCCTTCTTTTGTGAGACAAGCGCTGGGAAGCACACGCCCAGAGCACTCTTCCTGGACCTGGAGCCAACTGCTGTAGGTAACGTGCGTAGTACATTCTAGTGTCCCTAACCAGGCCCCCAGTCAAAACGGACGTGTCAGGCGTCAGTGGGCGGGATCATCAGATGATACGAACGTATCTGATCAGGATCGTGTGGACCTTTTCCAAATTTACAGGATCACTCGGTGGCCATTCAGGGCAGTCAGCATGACAGACATACCCAAAGGGAGGACTAGCTTAGCCTTCTTTTCCTGTGTGATGGGCCAGGTGCACAAGTCGCTGAGCAGAGTGAGAACGTGCCGGGAATTAGAGTGGGCCATCTGTGTCCTTATGAACGATGCTGCTGTATCACTAACCTCCCAGAAAGTGGATTTAACTGAAACAATTTATGGACTTAGCTACCCTCAAGAACTCAACTGGATATTATCAGGAAGAAGCGGGCTTCCATAAATTCCGTAAATTCCCTCCTTAGACTGAGCTCCGCCTGGAGCCTCAGGTGAGAAGCAGGTGGTCCACCTGGAATGATATGCCCACTTGTTTAGAAATATATCTTTTAAAAAATTCCAACTTTGATGGGCTTTTTTTTTGGTGTTTGTGTATTAGTTAATAGTAATTTCAACTCAATTTTATTAAATTTAAACATTTAGGGGTGGGCAAAATTCTGGTTTAGAAGCTCATGGTCATAAACAGGAGGGTAAGGTGTATTGAGAGGACCACCTTTCTCTTAGGAAATGAGCGTGTTTCCTCTTAGGCTGTGAGCTTCTCGGACTAACTACAGGTTATTTGGTGCCAAGGCCGGTGGGCACCTCTGCATATACACGTGTCATGAACCCAGTTTTATCATTATTGTTTATAATCGTCACATGGGCCACACATTGTGCCCCTGGTCATACTTAGTCCTCGTGATGATAACCCAGGGAGGGTCTTGTTATTATCCTCACTGCAGAGATGAAATAATCGAGGCTGAGAGACTCTTAAGTAACCGCTGTAGGGCTTAGGGAGGAAGGCCAGCTATGAACCCAGGAAACTGATTCTCAAGCACCTGCCCTTAACTGTGCAACGTGTATCCCGCGTGACCAGGGCGGCGATCCCAGAGCCCCACCCCTCCAAACACCGCTGAGTCGGTCTTCAGGAATCCTGCCATTTGGGTAATTCTCCGGGCGGGGGGTGGGGGGAGTGGGACACAGCCTCAGAAGTGCTGTGTTTTTGTGTTTTCTCCTGCTGCCCCGGATATGGTAAGCGAATGAAACCAGCGAGGGTTGTCCGTGGTTGTAGTGAATCCTGCCAACATGTTAACATCCCTGCTTCGTGTGTTTGTGTTAACTGCATGGAGTCCTGTGGGCGTTTGAGTTTGCCACACCTTCTTTGTTCAAGCCTCTTTTGAAGCATAGTGCCCCCGAGTTAGATTGGTAGCCTTTTCTAGCACACAGTTGGCTCCTTGTCTTAAAATGCCAAAGTGCCACGCACGTGTTGGGGGTTGAATGGAGTCTCCCGTAAATCTGCATCCACCTGGAACCCCAGGTTCTGACTTTATCTGGAAATGGGGTCTTTGCAGATACACTTAGTTAAGATGAGGTCATTCCAGAATAGGGTGGGTCCTGTATCCAACCATCTGTATCTTTATAAGAAGAAGAGAAGACACATGGACAGGGAAAGGGGGCCCTTTACGATGGAAGCAGAGACTGGCGGGGTGGAGCTGCAGGCCAAGGAACTCCCAGAACTGTCCACAGTCCTCAGAAGCTGGGAGAGGGGCGTGGACGGTTTCTGCCTCGGAGCCTCCGGGAGACGCCAACCCTGCCGACGCCTTGATGTTGCACTTCTGGCCTCCTGAACAACATGCCTCTCATTTTAAGCGCCAAGTGTGCTGCAATTTTCCAGCAGCCCTGGGAAGCCAATAAAGGGTGTATGATGGAGAAACAGGCTTTCAATTTATGTGGGAATAATTGTACCTTTTCCTTTTCCTAGACCAGGGAAGGCCGAGTCAGCAGTTTAAACCTGTTTCTTTCCCACAGCGCTGGGGGAGAGCAGGGGCTCGGGGACGGGGCTGTGAGACTTAGCAGGGTTGGCAGTGTACTGGAGGGGCGCGCGCTGACCAGCCCTCCCCCCGCAGACGGCATCCGCTCGGGCAGGTACCGCTCCCTCTTCCACCCGGAGCAGCTCGTTAGTGGCAGGGAGGATGCTGCCAACAACTATGCCCGAGGTCGCTACTCTGTGGGGCCGGAGGTCATCGACCTGGCGCTGGAGAAGATCCGAAAGCTGGCAAGTAGCTCCCCCTCCTGTCCTGGGGCTGGGTGTGAGGGCCTGGGCTCCCGCGGGACCCGCCCAGGCAGCACCAGCTTCCTACCTGCAGCTCCATCGCCTCCCATCTGCTCACCTGGGGGCCCCCTGTGCACACTCCACGCTGGGCGTTGTGACGTGGCCATACATCAGGCTTCCTTTGTACTCACTGCACAGCCTGCATCGCCTCCTGCTTTTCTTTTTACACTCATGATGCAGGGTTTTGCTTTATTTCCCCCTGATTTATTGAGATATAATTGATATACAGCATTGTGTGAAGTTAAGGTGTACATCGTGATGATCTGGCACATGTGTAGATTGCAATGGGATACATCCATCCTTCACGTAATTACCTGGGGTGTGTGTGTGTGTGTGTGTGTGTGTGTGTGTGTGTGTGTGTGTGTGGTGACAACATGTAAGATCTGTGCTCTCAGCAGCTTTCAAGTCTACATACAGTGTCATTAACGACAGTCACCATGCTGCCCATTAAGTCCCCAGAACCTATTCATCTTTGAAGTGAAAGTTTATACCCTTTGATTAATGGCTCACCATTTCCCCCACCCACCAGCTGCTGGCAACTACTTTTCTACTCTGTTTCTGAGTTGCACTTTGTTCAATTCCACATATAAGTGAGACGATACAGTGTTTGTCTTAGTTCACGTTGCATGATTGCCCTCCACGTACACCCGTCTTGTAGCAAATGGCAGGGTTTCCTTCTTTTTAATGGCAGGCCAGCGTCTGCTCTTGCTTCTGCTAATTCGTGGCTTATCTTGCTGTCGGAGACTTCCGGAGCACCCTCAGACGTGTCAGGTTCCAATGTGCCAAGTTGACAGTGGGTACATCCTACCTGGAGATCGGTCCCTCTGTTTTACTAACAGTTGATTCTTGTTTGTTAAGGACCCGTGTCTGGAGAATCCTTTGGTAAATATTTTGGTCTTTGGCATAATCACCACGGAATACAGTGCCTTTTATACCAGCACAGCAGACTGGGTGTAGCAGTGAAGGCTTCTTCCTCCGTGGAGGGGGGAGGGGAATATATTGCTTCAATATTTTCTTTTGTTAGAATGAAGACCTTACTTTAGATCACAAACACGAAAATTCATGAAGGGAAACAAAAGACAGTTGAATATTTATCCTTTGCTTATGGTAAAACTGGAAAGCACTCCCCCGACTCCAGAAGTAACCACTCGAGTATGTCTCAAAGTGACTGTGTTTGTTGTGCAGTTAATTGTGATAAACCAGCCCTTTCTGAAAGCTTCTCTCTGTTTTGGGGACCTGGCCCCACCGTCACCACTGCTTCTGAGTTTACCTGGCTGAATCTTCTCACCTCATTTCCCGTCCCCAGGCGGAACAGTGCAGCGGACTTCAGGGATTCATGATTTTCCGAAGCTTTGGAGGAGGCACTGGGTCAGGGTTTACATCCCTCTTAATGGAGCAGCTCTCGACAGAATACAGCAGGAAGACTAAACTGGAGCTCTCTGTCTATCCGGCCCCCAGAATCTCCAGTGCGGTGGTGGAGCCTTACAACTCCATCCTCACCACGCACTCCACCCTCGAGCACGCGGACTGCACCCTCCTGGTGGACAACGAGGCCATCTATGACATATGCCACCACAAACTGGATGTCGAGCGCCCCTCCTACGCCAGCATCAATGGGCTGATAAGCCAGGCAGTCTCTTCCATCACCGCCTCCCTTCGGTTTGAGGGCGCCCTGAACGTGGACCTCATCGAATTCCAGACCAACCTCGTACCTTACCCGAGAATACACTTCCCCCTGACAAGCCTGGCCCCCATCCTCTCTGCCGACCACGCCCACCACGAGCAGCCGTCCGTGTCGGACCTCACCGCTGCTTGCTCCCAGTTCTCCAACCAGCTGGTCAAGTGTGACCCTCGCCTGGGGACGTACCTGGCCTGCTGCCTGCTCTACAGAGGGGATGTGGTCCCCCGGGATGTGAACGCAGCGATTGAGGCCATGAGGACAAGGAGCTCTGTTCGGTTTGTAGATTGGTGTCCAACGGGTTTCAAGGTGGGCATCAGCAGTCACCCGCCCAGGGCGGTGCCGGGAGGGGACCTGGCGGAGGTCCGGCGGGCCGTCTGCATGCTGAGCAACAGCACGGCTGTGGTGGAGGCCTGGGCCCGCCTGGGCCACAGGTTTGACCTCATGTATGCCAAGAGGGCGTTCCTACACTGGTACATCAGGGAAGGCATGGAGGAAGGCGAGTTCACAGAGGCCAGGGAGGACCTGGCCGTCCTGGAGAGGGATTACGAGGAAGTGGGGCAGGGCTCCTGACGCCAGGCCGACTGGTGAAAATGAATGTTAAGCTGAAGTGTCACACTGTGCACTCAATGGGTAGAGTTCCCTTGATGAGAAGAAAAAGGAAATCAAGTCAAGCAAGGCCCCGCGTTCCAGGCTCAAAGGGGCTGAAGGTAACAAGGAGCGTGTGTTTCCTTGTCTCTGACTGTCACTCATCGCTGCCCCCGTGAACATTCCCAGGTTTGGAGGCCTTTGAACTTGCGGGTCTTGTTTTTTTTTTTTTTTTTCCTGGTTGGAATAGAAACCTGGCTTTGTCCTTTGCTTTTTCAACCAAGTGGCTGTGAAACCCTAAAGTGAATGCCTTCCCTTTTGTTCCTGAGGTGGAAAACAGCACATAATGATTATTGATGTTATTTCCGCCCTGTCTGTATTTTGTACCTTGATTAAATAATGGATATTCTCAGAACGCGTCTCTTCCTTCTTCCACCTTAAGGTCTCGATTTGTTCTTTATACAAATAAATGACAAGAATATTCTTGGGTTTCTCAAGAATCTGAATCTCTGTGTCCTGCAGATCCGAAGGTGAAAGTAATTTCGTTCATCTCGTCTGTCCTCGAGGATATTTTCTCAAAGTGTGGCCGGCAGGACCCTGCATTGGAACCACTTAAGAGATTTAGGGAAAAAATGCAGGTTTCTGAGCTTCACTATGAACTTGCTAAAAGAGAAGCTCTGGGGATTGGAGGGAGGGGCACCTGAGGATTTAAGTTCAAAACCACTTAATGGAATTAATTTTGAAAACCAAACTGTCCCATGTATAGACAAGTAATAATTTAAAGTGGACGAACATGCATTAAAACCACTAGCCAGATTTAAAACTCCGTGATGCTCAGTCCACTGGTTGGAATTAAGATGAACTAGATCCTCAAAGATGCTCAGGTGGGTTTCAGGTGCCTCCTTCGTCTGCAGGGCTTCCTTTCATCCTGGGTCCTCCAGGTAAACTCTCGGCCTCCCCGTGGTCAGTGCTTTCGGTCCAGGTGGACACCTGAAGGTAACAGCTCCACAGCCTTGGCTGGAGGCCCAGCGCGGGGGGGTCTTGTTGGAGATTTACCAAAGTGCCCGGCTACCACCTGCTCCTTGTGTGTGCCCCGAGGGCCAAGAACTGGCGCTTTGTCTTGGAGACTTTCCTGGTAGACGCTTTTACGAATTAAAATCACTGCACTGAGATGTGGTGTTCGAGAGCTCTGTTTGAAGGATGTACCACTTTGCCTGTTGTCACCTTGGAGGCCAGTGGCCGTGGTTCAGTAGAAATGATGTTTCGGCCCTCCTCACCATGGTCTTGTGCCTTCTGTTCAGGCTAGACGCTCACCCCTCCCCAGTGTGTGTTTCCTCTCTCTCCTCTGCCTACCTCCATTAAAAAAAAATTACCTCCCCCACCAACCAAGAAAATAAGTTAAAAAAAAAAAAGAATCTGTGCCCTCATGGAGTTTATACGGTAGTGAAGGTGGGGGTGAAAGACGACAAACATGGTAAGTAAGTTGCGTTGCGTGTTGAAGGTGACAGTTACAATAGTGCTCACGGGAGACAACAGAGCTTGCTGGGGCTCTTGTGTAGGTTTCCACGCTGTTGTGAGCCACACAGTGGTTGGGGTGACGTCGATGAGGTGCGAGAGAAAAGGCCAAGTTGTTGGATCAATGTGTTGAGCGGGTGAGAGGGGGTGGGGGGGTCAGTGCCCAGCACAGGGTTGTCCTTGACCAGGAGCAGGGAGGGTTCACCTGACCCAGGAAGGAGGCCAGCACGCCTGAGTCCAGATGCTTCGAGGTAGGTTGACGAGGGGTGGCGTTTGTTGAAAGTTTGCTTCTGCAGCATCCGGTTTCCTCGGTGAAGTGGGAAGCAAGCTCACCAGCCGAGACTGGAGAGAGGAGGGTGAATGAGAAGTCTGAGGGGAGAAGAGAAGGAGTCTGGGGCGGTGGGCGTGTGAGCGGCGGAGGGAAATGTGGCCAACTGCTGCAGAGCTGAGGGAGCCCATCTGAGGAGCCTTGTCAGGATTTGCAGGGAGATCCGTCAGCATGCGCGTGTGTGCGCGCGCGTGTGCACACGTGTGTGAAGCCGTGTTCGGCTTCGCCATGAGGGGTGGAATGTTGGGGTGTTTACATTTATCAGAGTTTAATCAATAAGGCAGAGCAGAAGCCGGATGACGACTGACCACTGACGTGTTGACACTGGCGAAGAGCAAAGAGACGTTAGGAGCAGGGGGGGAGGGACAGCGGAAAGGTAGCAGGGTCAGCGGGTCACTGGGCTCAGTGGGGCTGAAAGACCGCCGGAGTTGGCGTCCTGGAAAGAGCGAGCTGGAGAGATGGGGGGGTGGCGCCACAGTTGACGGTTTGTGATGATGGATCAGGGGTGTGGCTGTGGGAGTGAGTGGCTGGCTGAGAGAGGGCGTTGGGCAGGGTCAGGGCCTAGAACTGAGACCCAGGATGTGGGACGGGTCATCTATAGGCATGTCGAAATCACCAAGCATTAGGGCGGGAGAGGTGTCAGAGAGATTGATGAGCCAAGAGCTAAAATGACCAGGAACAGAGGTGAGCTGCCCCAGGTGGTGTTGACTGACAGCAGTGACTGGGTGGTGAGGGTGATTCAGTCCCGAACGAGGAGGTTCAAGCTGGGGAGTGATGGCTTAGGGAGGGAGGACTGTGTCCCAGGACTAAAGATGCTCACCCTTTAAGGAAACACCGGGTCACCCCAGAGGCTTGGGGTGATTTTCCCAAGAAAATTCTCTTTGCCTTTTGCCTTCTCAGTTCACTGAGGCCTCTTAGTGACGTTGACCAGGCTGTGACGGGATCTTTGCGGCTCTCATGGGCGTGCTGAACCCTAGCAACAGTCTGTAACAGGAAGCTCATTAATTAAAGAATGAGGTGGGGGGGTCATTGTGTTGTACCCCTGAAACTAATAGGACAGTGTCTGTCAATTACATCTCAATAAAAGTAAATAGTTTTTTTTTTAAAGAACACAGTATTTCATAGCTCATGCCTAGATTTGAGTCATGTGGTTAATTTTCAAGTCAGATTACATCTGTAATTCTTACTAAGGTAGCCGGCTACACCATTTGATTAGATTTTGTATTTCTTCGGCCATTAATATCTATCATTGTCTATTAGTTTAATACTACATACTTTTCCGCTCCTGTATCTCCCGTTTTCTTGGAATTATAGAAACTATCTGATTGAATTCTGGGTATGACTTGGCTTTCCCGGATGGTTTGGTTACAGCCTCCAAAATAATTCTACTGTCGGGAAGCAGGCACTGCTGTTTGCTGTCGGTGTTTGTTTTTCGGGGTTTCTCGCCAGGTAGACCGTTTGGAGACTGGATCCTCCATGCACTTGTCTCCTCGGAGGAGGTTCACTGGGTGTTTCAGCCTTATTTTTATTTCTAAAAGAGAGTTTAAACTATTTTTTTTTTCAAGGGAGCTCAAACCAACACCAATAACCTGACAGAGACTGTGTTGGGAATTTTCACACATACAAACTCATTTTTATCTCCTCCCCCCCAAATCACTTTCAAATTTGTGTATTATTTTTCTAATGAACCTCACATGCCTTGATTTTCATGGCATCGTATTTCTCTCGCAAAGCAAGTCCCAGTCACAATGTTAAATCCTTGGGTACCAGGAGCCCGCTGTGGTTACCATGTTCTACTCAAACACTCTGACCGCAGCTGCCTGCCGCCGCACTGGCGCGGCAGATTCTTGTGGCCAGTGAGGCTGCTCCATCTCTTCTTGGATTCTTCCCAGGCTGAGAAGGCAGGGGAACCAGGGCGTTTCTTCCTTTTAGTGCAGTTAGGATGGACACCAGTCCCCCTCCGCCCCGCCCCCAGTGACTCTTGCTTTTACGCGGTGGGCTCAAGGGTCGCGGGGGAAGGAGACGGTCCTGATCTCTGGATGTGGCGCCTCCACCTGCCACGTGGTGTTGATGTTACCGTGAAGTTGTGCTTAGAAGCAGTGTGGACACTCAAGTCTGGTCCATTCTGGGGACTGGAGCTCAGACAGCAGAACACCGGGCTCAGTGGGAGCCCCGCCCCCTGGGAGGAAACCCCTGCATTCCCACTGTGGTCGGTGGGTCCAGCTTTGGCAAATTCTCCCTAGTTTGTGAGCCAGATGCTTCTGCTCACATTTAAGTCGCCTGTAAGGCTCTGAGGGCATTCTGAACAGCTGACCCTCCTGCTGAGGACAGAGTCATCCTAAGGCTTGGCGTCTGTGTGGGGCTTTTCCACCTGAGTGGCTCACCGGGGTCGGTGCTAGCCCTGTAAGGAAGTGATGTGGCTCGTGATTCTACGCCCTTTGTCCACATGAAGGGTCAGCTCTGCGTGGAGGGACAAGCAGAAGCTCTTGGCTAGATGGACCTGACTCTGTCACTTACCAGCTGGGGGACCTTGGACAGTTCCCACCCTTCTCTGGGCCCCCACCTCTTGCTCCAGAGGCAAAGCTGAATCCTCTAGAGTTCTGTTACATATGCAATCCCCTTACCCTGCCAGCAAACCTCACCGCCCTAGGACACATTTTAGCTTGTGTATGATAGTGTATTTGCAAAAAGAGCGACAGTAAGTCTGGTATTTGCAAGGATCTGTGCCTTCTCTGTTTTTTTTTTTTTTTTTTAAAGAAATCAGTCTCTTGTTTGGAGACTTTGTGATGCAGGTACCATGATTCAAAACAAAGCAAAACAAAAACAAAACTTTTTAAAGTTGTTTATAAGTGTCCACTAGAGATCGCTGTCTTCAAAGCTCTGTTCACTCCTAGGAGGAGCCGGCTGTGAATTTGAGCGTGCTCGGTGGTACCCCCTGCAACTTTTAAGTTCTGGTTTTACGTTGTTTATGGAAATGTAACACCTGCTTGGATTTTTCCCTCAGCCACGTTAATCCCCCGCTTCCTGTCCTTTGCACCTTTGATGTGAACAGAATATGCACGATTAAAACAACAACAACAAAAAGTTCAAAGCAAATTAAAAAAATCTTCAACGTGAAAAAAACTATAGTGCTTTAAAATATACTCTTGAGAACTCAGTGAGGGCACATTCATAAAGAGGGTTCCCAGCACATCAGCACTCAGGGAAGTTATAGGATTTGCTCAGAGACACGAAGAAGAGGAACCCAGACTCACACGTGAGTATTCTGAGTCTCGAGCAAGATTCTCTCTGCTCTACCATGAGGTTTTCCCAGGATGGAAACAACAGTTGTGTTTCAGTTTTTTGTTTTTTTTTTAAGTATTGGTCCTGTTAACAGATGAGGTATTTTTCAGTGCAAGGTTAGGTTAGCATTAAAAAAAAAAAAAAACAGTTTCTCTTTTTCCAATAATGCCCACCAGAAGTAGGATTGCTGAGTTAAACTGAATTTGTGATTTTGATAAGTATTTCCACATTGCTTCTCAGTTTATTTTCCCACTAGCCAGCAGTGGAGGAGGGTGGAACCTCGCCTCTTCAATTACAGTGCCAGCCAGCTGTCAAACAGGGACTTTGCGGGGCTGATGGCTGAGAAGGTGTATGTGAGTGCACTTTGAATTTGTTTCACCGGGAATAAGTTTAGCGTCTTTCCCTGCCTCTAAGGATCATTTGTGTCTGTGTGTCTGTGTGCCTGTGCGATCTGTTCACACTTATTTTTCTTTCGGGTTCGTTCTTTTCAGTTTTTAGCAGCTCTTTACATATTTGATCACTAATTCATCTGTCTTGTACATGAGTGGCAAACACTTTTCCAAATTTGTCATTCACTCGCCTTTTGACGTTGCCCCTTCTGGTGTCGGGGCTGGTTGCTGGTGTGTGTGCATGTGGTTTCTTTCCCCTTTTCTGTCCTCATGACTGATCGCCATGCACAAGGCTTTGCTGCCAGAGGCCATCCAAGTTCTAACTGATGTCCATGCTTGGTGGCATTTTACTCATGTCGAACCTCCCACCTCATTCTGAATTCCTCATATGTAATGTGTATTTACACTAACTGCCATCACTTTGCAGTTCACTGCTTATACACGCCCTGGGGGTGTTTGCTTCTTTTCAAATTTTGCTTTTGTCCGTTCAGTTAGGCTGTTGGCTCCTGGAGAACAGAGGCCTTGCCTCTCATGTCAGTATCTCCCCACGTGCCCAGCACCGGGCTGGACCGTGGCCAGGGGTTTAAGAAGCAGCTGCTCTATACTTGGTGACTCAACCCCTAGCAAGCCACGGAGGGGGTCCAGATGTCCCAGGGAGGTAGTTGAAAGCACCCCCTCCCACCAAGCCCCAAGGCCTCTCTGTAGCAGATCCCAGGCTGCGCCACTCGGTGGGACCAGGCTGTGGAGATGGCTCTGGATATGGCAGCCAGCACAGACCTGCCAGCTTGGCCTTTCCCAAGCTCTTCTTCACTCCTCCTAAGACCTCCAGAACCATCTCCCCCCGGGAGGGTCGTGAATGGACACACTCATAACCTCCCTCACTGTGAAGTGGGAAGCCCCATAAAAAGACCCACAAGGCCTCCAGGCAGGGCCACTAGTTCTCCTGCCGGCACCATCCGGTTCCCTGGCCCAGAGGCTCTGTATCACTTTTTGCCTCTGAAACGGCTTACTTACCCCTAAAATTCTATTGGTTCCCTGAGCTCACTCCTGATTGGTTATTTCCTTCACTCCTGATTGGTCCATTTCTACAAAGCTTGTTTCTAATTAGTCAACTTTTGTTATACCTTATTTGCATATGATGTTGCAAAGTGTAAACTGGCAGTCTATAAAAGCCTGTGTAAACCTACAGACGGGGTCCAGAGCTTGGAGTGTTCACTCTTCTGGGCCTGGTGGTGTAACAAACCTGACTTCTCCACCTCTCCCAGTGCTGCTTGGTTTCTCTCCGAGCTCGGATCCAGGTTGTTGTCACAACTGAGCTGTAACACCAAGCTGTAATATATTTTTGCAACAACTGGCTGTCCTTTTTCCCAGCTCAGAGGCCGGAAGGCAGCCAACTGAAGGACCAGGAACCGAAAAAAGACAGAGCTTCAAGGAGCCGTTTTTTAATGGGGGCGAGAGGGTGGGGAAGGGGTTTAGTGGCTGGATGGTGAGCAGTGTGTTTCCTCGTCTTCCGGCCTTGGCTGGGGATGGAGTGCGGGGAGGAGGGGAGCCCTGCATGCCTCTTCTCAGGCGAGGGGGTCATCAGGGAGAAGCGTGACCTTTGCCTCTCATCGTGGGGGAGGAGAAAGGAGACAGAATACGGGGAGAGACGTCAGTAGCCTCGTGGCGGTGGAGCTGGGATAAATCCTGCACGGCTGTGTGTGTGTCACAGAGGAGCGGGGAGTGGGGCTGGGGCAGGAAGGAAGGGGGCAGAGGGGTCGAGTGTGAAGCTGCCCGTGAAACAGGATCGGTCCCTCCAAGTGCAAACCCTCCCCCGCCCTCCACCTCCGTTCTGGTCCCTGATGGGCTGCTGTCCCTCCAGCCTCGGCTTCTACTTCTTCCGCCCGATCTGAGCCATCACGTGGGCGTTGGCGGCCGCCTTGGCTTGCAAGTTCTTGGCCTTGGCGATGTTGAAGAGGATGTTCATGATGTTAGTGGGGACATCGAGGGACAGCGTGAACTTGGTGTGCCGGTCACTCTGGGCCTTGTCCTGGTACAGCCTCCCCTTGAGCTGCGCTGGGGACAGGTACTTGTACCGGGCGCTCCCAGCTGCGCCGCCTCCGCCGGAGTCAGGGAAGGTCCTTTTCTCCTTGTCTTGCTCCTCCTTCTCCTCGTCCTCTCCTGGGGGTGGGTCTTGGCTGGGCAGGTGGGGGAAGCTTCTTCTACTCAGCAGGGGTGCATCCTCCAGCGGGCTCTTCCTGGCCTCAGACAGGGCTGTGTTGATGCAGCTGAAGACAGACCCGGCTTTGTGGAACTTCCCGGCGAGGCCTGTCTGGGGGGCCCCGAGCAGCAGCAGCAGCAGCAGCAGCAGCGGGACGTGGGCCGGTATCAGCATCTCTTCCTGCAGCAGAAAAGAGCGACGCGGGAAAGCGTGTGATGGGGGCTGAGGGTCGGTGGGAAATGGGCTCAAATCTAACAGGGCTTTGTTCGTGCTCAGCCTCAGCAGGTCTCCAAGTGTGGTCTCTGGACCAGTGGCAGCCTGTGGAAATTTGTTACAAATGCCAAGCGTTCTCAGGTCCAGAACTAGAAAATCAGAAACTCTGGGGCCTGCAACCTGCGTTCTGACAAGCCCCTCAACTGCCCGTGGTAATGACTGATCCTTGGTTTAAATGATCCAAACGTATGAACCAGTTACGTCTGGATTTGTAGCCCCTAGGGAAAGCCTCACAGACTCTGGAGTTAGACAGATGGTGGTTCAAATTCCAACTTGGTCTGGATTTGCATGAGGGCTGTGGACGGATTACTTAACCTCTGAGAATTTCAATTTCCTCATCTGATAATTGGGGATAACTAACTACCTTATCAAGGTGAAGTGAATGATTAAATTAAAGTCGAAAAGTTCTTAGTTGAACCAAATACTTAATGAAGAAGGGTGGTTCATATCTGTTCACATATAAATAATCTCCAGGTCCTATATGAATGAGATTCAGTTCACATACAGCCATCTTAGCAGTGATATACTTGAGGGGAGGGCACAGCTCAGTGGTAGAGCACATGTTTGGCATGCATGAGGTCCTAGGTTCAATCCCCACTACCTACATTAAAAAAAAAGCTCTAATTACCTCCCCCCTGCAAAACAAAACAAAACAAACACATCTAAAGAAGTGGTATATTGATATCTCTCTGTCTGTGTCTCTGTCTCTGTCTGTCTGTCTGTCTATCTGTCTATAGCAGGTAATTTGATCCTACAGACCATTATCTTTGTTGTGTTGCATTTCTGGCTTTTATCTTTTGGCTGTATACCATTCTCTCTGCCCTAACCCAGGAAGGCTCTCCTGGCCTTGAACTCAGTCTAAGTAACTTGCTGTCAACCTTCAGAGTGTTCAGAATCCCGTGAATGGGTTGTTCAAACATGAGCTTCTGGGCCCCATCCCAAGTGTTTCTGAATCAGTAGGTTTAGGATGAGGCCTGAGATCTTTCATTTCTAACACGTCCCTGGAGGATGCTGAAGCTGTGGGTCCCCGGATCACAATCTGAGGACCACTTTCTCAGTTTTCCAACCCATCTCTGAGCTCCTTAGTATCGTCTGCCCAATTCCTGGAGGACGTCTTACAAGGGTGTGTTGACTGTGGAAGGGTGGACTTTTCCTTTTTTCAATGGTGTGTTCAATCACCAGACTTCTGGCTTTATCATTTACTGAAGATCTCGTTAGCGGTTTTGCGTTAAATAACAGCCTGAATCATGGCATTAGCTGTTGGACACCTGGGAGGCACCTTGAAGCTTGGGGGCACTTTCAGAGGGTTTGTTAAGCCTGAAAAGATTTAAAAAGCCAAAATGCAATTCACAGAGAAAGGGTTAAGGCTGAGGGGAAAGCTGTCTCTCTCTGTCACTCTTGGGCCTTTGTCCCCAGCTCCTTTCACAGACCAGACTCAGTCCTGGCCTCCCGCTAAGTCACTCAGCAGCTAAATGCTCTGGGTCCCAGTGTTGCTGTCTGTGAGGTCAGGGGATTGAGTTCCAGACTCGCGCTCTCTCTCTTCTTTCTGTTTAGCTTTGTTTAGGGGTCACAGGGGAAAAGAGAAGAAATGCTCCACAAAGAAAGGAAAGAATCTGATTTCCATGCAAGTTCCCCCTCTTACCTCCTGCGGCTTCCTCGGCCATGACCCCCAGAGCAACAGCACAAAGGGGGAAGATTTCCCCACTACCTGCTCCGAAAACAAGAGGTCCCCACCGGGTTAGATTTAAGGGGTAAAGTTCTCCATCTCTAGTTTTCTCGTTTGGGAACCTGAAACTCAGCTGTTCTTTGGCGTTAGTGTAGCCGCGCTTTTCTGAAGATGCCCGCTGACTTCTGAGAGCTGTGACAGTCACACCCTAGGGTGAGAAGCAGCGGGGGCGAGGGGGGGGGTGCTGGGCTGGGCTGAAATTCAGAGCACCTGCCAGGCAGTGAAGCCAGGAGGCAGAGCCTGACCCACAGCCTCGCCCAGTGCCAGCCCCGTCTTCCAGCCACGAGGAAGGTGGAGACAGCCCCCGGGTTCCCCGGCACGTCCGCAAACGCTGGTAAATTGTACCAAAGGACACTTGCTGACACTGATTGCTGAGCCCAGGGCGCCCTGAAGCCTTTCAGAAGGTGTCACAGTGACGAGCTGCGGGCTCCTGGCAGTGCTTCTGCGTCTCATGTACACACACCGACCTCCGGGCAATTCACCCTCAAAGTCAGCAGAGAGGGTTTATTCATGAAGAGGGCGGAACAGCCAGGAGAAGGTTGACATGTAGACAACACTGGTCACTGGCAGGATTCA
The DNA here is from genome assembly GCF_009834535.1 of Camelus ferus. NCBI lineage: Eukaryota > Metazoa > Chordata > Mammalia > Artiodactyla > Camelidae > Camelus > Camelus ferus. Next base: position 2,928,333 of record NC_045730.1, on the reverse strand, counting down.
TCTCCATTTTCTTATCCCACTCAGTCTCAGAAGTGGGGGGTGTGTGTGTGTGTGTGTGTGTGTGTTTGCTAGATTGCTGTCTTAGGGGAGAACACTGCAGGCAGGATTTCTCAGAAAACTTGGACACCAAACATCCCCCTGTGTGGCTCCTCCCCTTCACGGGTGGCACCTAGTCACTGCAGATGTCTGTCCCCTTCCTCCAGGGTCCCCGGTGTAGTGAGAGAGAAGGGGTTCTGGGCTTTGAGGGCAGAGGACCCGGGTTGGAAAGCTTCCTCACCCTCAGATAACTTCAGTGAATGACCTAACCTCCCAGGCACCACATCCTGAAAAGGAGCCGTTAGCTGCCTCACAGGTGTGTGGGGAGGCGGCAGGAGCCGCACTTGGTAACCAGTAAGCGCCCGCCCGCCCTCCTGCTGGGGCAGGCAGTGGGGGGCCGTGCCCTGTGGTTTCTGTCCCCCACGCCCCCGTCTTCCCCCCTGTTTACAAGCACACTTTTCACGTTCACAACTGGACTCTGTTCAGAAAGATACACGTGTAAGAACCCACGCTGCCCCTGGGCTACCTTTGCAAAGCAGGTCTCTCTATACCAACCAAGGGAGGGTCGCTTGCCCCCACCCTGAGGAACTTCCCCGCGGTCTCTCTGGGGCCGACTCCTCCTTACCTGGAACACAGACCTCGGTGTTCAGCGCACTGAGGCGCACCCCTGGGCGCTTGCAACCATCGTCTCTCACCCCGTCCAGTCCCCAGCACCTCCTGCCTAATTTAGGGCAGATCCACGTATCCCTCATGGAGAAGTCCCCGACCAAAGCCTTACCCGTGAGCGGACTTCCCTCCAGAGTGAAAATGCTCAGTGAGGCGGGTGGCAGCTTCAGGACCGGGAGGTCTGCCCTGAGAGCATCCCTGCACCTTCTGTCTCCGCCGGGGTCGCCGGCTCCTTTTCTTGTATCGCTGGTAAGTGGGCCGTGATATTTCCTCGCTATGGAAACCACTCCACTCCCTCGTGTGTGTGTGTGTGTGTATATATATAAAAGTGACAGGTCACAGGGTGGATCGTAAATCCAGATGCGGTGTCGACCCTGGGATGCGATTTTCTTTAGAAAATATGACCCAGGCCAGTGGTCCGCGTCATGGAGATGACAGGCTGTCTGCATCCTCACGCCCTCCTCCCCACCTTCCCTCCCATCACCTCCCACCTCCCTTCCTGCCCTTGCAAACTGCTTCATTGACAATAAGAAAAAAAAAAAACACTCTGCTGAACTGAGAAACAGTTTCTTTGAAGAGTTTTATTATGGATCTTACTTAGTTCTTATTAACTCCAGCCTCCTCACCTCCCCGTCTGTCTGCCCCTCCTTTTGGAAGCCTGGAGCCAGGTCCTGCTTTGAAAGTGGACAAGGGGTCTGGAAGTCCACCTGCTGCCCTGGGGTTCTTGTGGGTTCTGATCGGCAATGTTCTCTCTGGCTTCTCACAAACCTCTAGGTGTTTGCATTGATCAAAGGGCACGCAGAGGGGCAGGCACGGACCTAGAGCTTTTGGTGGGAAATCACTTGAACTTGACCCATTTTTATTCATCCATTCATCCAGTGTCTTTGGATTGCCTGCTGTGTGCCAGGTACGGCTGGGACCCACAGGAATTCAACGTGAATTAAGACCCCTGTTCTTATGGGGCATCAGCAGTTTAGAAATAAAGGTAAAAGCTGTTAAGAAAAATACGTAATTTCAGTGTGGTAAATACCATAGCACAGAAAGTAGCACCCCCGTCCTGGACACTTGAGGCAGGTACCATGCACCAGAGCACAGCAGAGGGGTTCAGGCAGCAGGCGGTCTGGGACAGAGAAACCGGCACACAGAGGGAACGGCAGAAGGCAGCAGGGCAGGAGGCGGGCGGACAGCATGGGGCAGAGGCGGGGCTCACACCGGGAAGTACCCTGGAAGTAGCAGCGCAGGTGTGGCGGAATTTAGGCAGGTGCCTCCCTGAGTTCCCGGATGAGGACTGTGAGAGGGGTGACGGGGGTCCTCCAAGCACAGGGGTGAGAATCCAGGTCTCACGTGGGCCCAGAGCTCTTCCACGCCCACCTTGAACCTCAGGCTTAACCGTCGTGAAGGGCCGTGCGAGACCCACATTCTCCCCAGCCCTCTCCACCGTGGTCGGGCACATCCCCCCCATTTAAAAAAAAATTGAAGTATAGTCCGTTTACAATGTTGTGTCAATTTCTAGTGTACAGCATAATATCTCAGTCACACATATACATACATACATTCGTTTCCATTGTAGGTCACTACGAGATACTGAATATAGTTCCCTGTGCTGTACAGTAGAGACTTCTCGTTTATCTGTTTCATGTATGGAAGTTAGTGTCTGCAAATCCTGAACTCCCAATTTATCCCTTCCCCCCGGTAACCATAATTTTGTTTTTTATGTCTGCGAGTCTGTTTCTGTTTTGTAAATAAGTTCATCTGTGTCTTGAATTTAAAAATTTTTAATTTTTAAATTATAGATCTTCTTATTGAAATATAGTCAGTCTACAATGTTGCGTCAGTTTCTGGTGCACAGCACAATGCTTCGGTCATACATGAACATACATATATTCACTTTTGTGTCTTTTTTTGGTTCCACATGTAAGTGATGTCATATGGTATTTTTCTTTCTCTGTCTGAATTACTTCACATAGAATGATCATCTCCAGGTCCACTCATGTTGCTGCAAGTGGTATTATTTTACTCTTTTGATGGCTGAGTAGTATTCCATTGTATATATATATACCAAGGCTTCTTTATGCAGTCATCTGCCGCTGGACATTGAGGCTGCTTCCATGACTTGGCTACTGTATATAGTGCTGCTGTGAACACTGGCATGCAGGTGCCTTTTCTAATTAGAGTTCCCTCCATATATATGTGGACAGGAAATTTTAGGTCTTGAAATTCTCTCGCTGAGGAGGTAGGTGGACTTCTGGAATGATCTAAAGTCTTTAATGCTCACAAGTATTTCATGGAAAAACAGAAAGCCATTCTCCAGAAGGGCCCTGAGCCCTGCCAGCTTCAGCCTTCACCGCTTCACTTCACCGTATCAGAACTTAGCCCAAGCCTAAATGTTATTTTATGAGTTGTGGTCTGTGCTCTTTATAACATGAAGAAATCATTATTCCTTAAATCCGTATTATCCTGCTGTTTCTTCTGAGTCCAGCAGGACAGCAGAACCCAACTGTAACTGAGGATTCGAATGTATGTTGGTCGGAATTATCCGCTGTTAAAAAAAAAAAAAAGAAATCCCATTTGGCTGCAGGGTAATTAATGCCCTTATTGTTGTAACTGATAAAGAATATGTGCTCATCCATGTAAGGAATATTGATTATTTGGACAGTAGAGTGGGAATAATCTAGAGAAAATTCTCTGTCATCGAAGCAGCATCTCTTAGTAGAGTCTCCTCGTCCTTATCCTCTAAAAAGAGCCCGTAGGTTGGGCCCTGGTGGCCCAGGACTTGTGACTGCGTGCTTATCACGGATGGAAAACTGAAACCCAAGGATTACAAACCCGACCCCACGACAAGTGAAGGAACAAAGTGGAGCTTGGTTTTCCGTCTGAAAGGCGGTCCCAGAATCGCAACACAGATGTAAAACTAGATATTGGCAAAAATGGGTAGAATGCTTTTCTTTATAAAGTTTCACTTTTACAGATGCTTCAAATTCCAGTGTCCACACAGAGAGAGGAAAGAAAAGCTCTAGGTAATGGAATAATAAAAAATGCAAAACATTTTATCTGAACACGCTACTGAAGACGTGTGGGTGTGCAGAACACCGCTGGTTTCTGCTCGGACATATTTAAAGGGATGTCGGCCAACTGGAGTTGGGCTTGAAGAGGCTGATTAAGATGCTGAAGAACCAGAAAAGATACCACAATAGCCAAATGTGGGGAAATTTCATTGAAGAAGACAAGAAGGGAGAAATGCTAACTCGTATGGAAAGGGCTTCACATGGAGGAGGCAGTAGATTTACCTTTTAAAGAATGCGATTCCAGCTAATGGAAATAGAAGTAGGTTTAATGAGTAAGAATTACCGAGGGACAGGATGTGCTTAGGCTTGAAGCCGCTAGGCTTCCTGCACACACACACAGGCAACGTGTCCTGCCCGCGGACATGGACAGAGATGAGGGGACGATGGTGGGTTGCTGCCACCCCGGGATTCCGTCAGCTGTTTCTCAGTGAGGGGGCAGGAGGGTGAGCGGCCTTCCATGCTTTAACTGGAGTGTCTGCTTTAATCTGTCTCATACACTGGGGATCTGCACAACATTTTGTTTGGAAAAAAAAAAAAAGCTTTCATTATTGTAACAAATACAAAGAAAGAAACCCAAACTCAAACCAAACCAGCCTTCTAAGCCACAAGTCCGGAAATGCCTTTGCTAAAGACAGGACTGGGTCAGTGGAATGTGGTGGTGGTGCGTGTGTGTGCGTGTGACTCTTGCTGAAGAGTCACGCTGGGAACCCATGGCAGACTGAGGAAAGAATGCAAGTCATTGGACTCCTAGACTTGTGTGAAATATATGTTAATCTGTAAAATCTGGAAAAGGTAGAACTTACAAAATTTTGCACATATTATACACACGCAGATGTGTATTATGCATAATGTATTAGTGTTATCGTATGTAGTATATTCATAATGTATTTTTTGCTAATATATATTTCATAGTATCATCATTTTACATATGTATGAAATGAGGCCAAGCATTTAAAAAATACGTATAAATTTATATACAATTACAATCAGTCACATGTATCTGAACAGACACTCTTTGGCTCAATGCTTTAATGCCTTTGTTTCTCTGAATTCTTCTAGAATCATAGAATGTTTTCCCTAAAAGAGACCTCATGGTCGAGTCCAGTCACTTAGCTGGGGTCCCGCACAGGCCGCCCCCAGAGCTCAGGCCTCGGCCCCAGCCCCAGCCCCGGCCCCAAGCATTTTCGAAGGTCTTTCCTTTTGCAGAGCTGGGTGAGGCGGTGCCGCTGGCCGCGAGGAGGGAGCAGAACCGCGCCTCGGGAGCGGGTGACTGCTGTAGCTGCGGAGTCCGTAATTGAAGATAATGCTATTGAAATGAAATTAAAATGAGAGATCATTATCTATGTCCAAAAAGACAAGTGAGGGGAGTCAGCTTGCGTTGAGATGACGTTTTATCTCATAGTCAAGGACGGGTGACGAGTGTGTACGTGGGTCTGCACAGCGCCAGGGCTGGGTTAGACGGCGGTGTTGCCGGTATGGTTCACTCCGGAGAGTGTGAGATCATGCCATTAATTTCCATTATAGAAGCACAAGGAGCAATTTGAATTTCAAGGAGTGCACTTGTGTGTGCATGCATGTGCTCGAGACAGGGAAAGCAGGGAGGGTAAACAACGGATAAATCCGCAGCTTGGGCCGGTAACTGTCATGAGGGGAGAGGGGAAGCTGCCACAGGCAGGAAAGATGGGTTCACCCTCGGACGCCAGACCCCGGGGCAGAATGCGCAGGACCCTCAGCTGTCGGTGCCCTCTCTTGTTTTGCTCCACAAGCCAAAAAATAAAATAAACACACTTTGCCAGTTCCGCCTCCACCCAACAGTGCCCTAGACTCCTTACTCTAAGAAAAAAGAGGAACGTGAGTAGGATGAACGGCAGGTATCTTGATAAAGCGTGTTCCTTTTATCCCACTATTGCAGAAGCATTCAGTAGGTTCGGTCATCCCTCCCAATCATGTTTACTGGAGACCTACTGCGGACAAGGAACCACGGTGCTAGGGACTTAGTACTAAGTACTGTAGCAAGTGCTAAGTACTGTGGAAGCCTGCTGCTCACGTGTGGTCCATGGCCCTGCAGAACCAGCATCCCTGGGAGCTTGTCAGAGATGCAGAAATAAGATCACTTGGGTCCCATGAGCATCTGTAGCTTTTTTTTCAATTGCGATGCAGTCGATGTGTCCATCTCTGGTGCAAAGCCCAATGCCCCAGTCATGCATATACGTACATATATTTACTTTCATATTTTTTCCCATTAAAGGCTATTACAAGCTATTGAACATAGTTTCCTGTGCTAGACAGAAGAATCTTTTTTAAAAAATCTATTTTTATATATGGTGGCTAAAGCATCTGGGGCTTTCAGGACACTGAGTGACCATGCTGGGGGCTGGAAGTGGACGAATTAAAAGTATTGTCCAGTAGTTCATGTGAGACACCCCCAGAAACAGTTTGTTGGACCTTGGGGTGGTGTGGACAGCAGGTTATCAGACCGGAACATGAACGCCTGGGCTCGTAGCCTGAGAAAATGTGGGTCCACGTATTTGTAGCCACAAGCATAGATGTTATTTTATATTCTGGCCTTCCCAATCTCCCCGCCCCCACTGCATTTTCAGACATCTAGACGTCTTCTCTTTCTGCTCATCGGAGACTTACTTTCCCACCCCGTGTCCTGGGGATGATAACATTCCAACTCTCATTTCACACTCTGCGTGTCGGGTGGCTGGCTGGCTCATCGTGCCCTGCGGGGTCCTCCCAGTGCCCCCGTGGGAAAGCGAGGCTTCAGCGGTCATCTTGGTGAGCAGCAGGTGCCAGCTCAGGCCCCAGTGTTCGCAGAAAATACTGCCAACATCAGTCACGCCATGTAGAACACAGAGAAACCCGGGCTGAGCCTGAGCTGCTAACGAGCGCATCGCCGCTCTCTGGAGTCTTCCTGCAGCAGCTCGGAGGTGAAAACGAGATCGCCCCAACAGTGACGCATTGTTCACTTGCAACCGGTCCATCCTTCCCTCCTCGGCTTACTTCCGCACATCCTAACTTTGCTACTGAAGAGGTGGCCAGCTTGTCAGTCCTCTGCTGTGATGGTACCTCCACTATCCCCCTTGTAAAACAAGTGATTTGTCCAGATAACTCTCTATGCACTTTTTTTTAGCCCCAAGTTTTTATTTTGAAAAATTTCCAGAAAACTAGAAACAGGAGTGTAGTGAGCATGGGGACCCTCTTTATCCAACTTCACCAGTTGTCAACATCGTGATTTCATGTGTGTGTGAAGCATCCAGGCCGGGTACCTTGCAGAACGCTCCATGTCCTGGGTTTGCCTGTTCCCTCATGTAAGGGTGCCGGTTAAGCATTTCTGGCAAGAACACCACGCTGATGGTGTTACGTACTTTTTGTTGCGTCATATCAAGAAGTCTGTGTTACTGGCGATGTTCATGTTGATCACATAGTTAAGGTGGTTTTGCTAGGTCTCCCCATTGTAAGGTACCTTTCGTCTTTTCTAGTTAATAAATAATCTGTGTGTTGATGTTTGGAGAGCATGTGAATCTCCTGCTTCCCCATAACCTTTCACCCAATGGTTTTAGTGTTTATTGACAACATTTGATTGAACAAATTATAACCTCAGGGTTTGTCAATGGTGACTTTCTAATTCTATAATCCTTCACATTTCTCGGCTAACATTTTTCCCTAGAGAGGAATTTTTCACCCCCACTGTTCTCCTTCCTCTCCCTCCCTCTCTCTTTCTTGTTTCTGAATATCACCACGGATATAGATTCTTTGTTCAAAAAATTCTATGTGTTAGAATCTCTTACTATACTTTAAAAAATTCTCAGATTATTCACATTGTTTCCAAGCTCCCGTGTCCTTTGGCATGTCCCTGTTAATTTTTTTTTTTTTAATATATCCTTAGTTTCTGGTAAAAGAAGATCTTCTAGGCTTACCTTGTAGTTTCATTATCCAAAGCCTGGGATCAAACATTGCTCCAAGGAGCCCTGGTTCCTTTTAGTTGGGGGTAGTATATAGAAATGGTATTTTAGTGGGGACCTCCAGGCATGCTTCTTGCTGCTAGGCGATTTTATTATTCTGTCCAGGCCCTTTCTAGAGACAGAGCTGGGAAATGTGTTTTAAGAAATAGTAATGAGTCCCCCCCAAGTTGATCCGTGGATGTAATGCAGTTCCAGGCGAAATCCCAACACGGCATTTTGCAGAAATTAGCAAGCTGAGGTCAAAATTTATTCAGAAAAGCAAAGGGCCTAGAACAGTTAAAATGAATCTTGAAAAGAAGAACAGAGTTTAAGGACTTATTCTACCAAAGTTCAAGACATTATAAAGCCATAGTATTGGATGTTGTGAATCAACAGATTGATCAATGCCACAGTGGCGAGAGTCTAGAAATAGATCCATATATATGTGGACAATTGATTTTTAACAAACACACAAAGTCAATTCAATGGGAAAAGAAAAGTCTATTTAACAAATGGTGCTGGGGCAACTGGATAAAGGAAGGGAAATGAACCTTAACTCACCCCACATCAGACACAAAGAAGAATTTGATATGGACCATAAACCTGAACATAAAAGTTTATAGAAAAAAGGTGGACATGTATGAATGGAAAATGATTGAGCCCAGAACTGACCCATACATACATAATCAACTGATTTTTAATAAAGGTGAAAAGGCAGCTCAATGGGGAATGGACAGTCTTTTCAACAATTGGATATCTACATGCAACAAAATTACTCTCAATCCATACATTACACCATATATAAAAATTAGTACGAAATTAATCATAGGCCTAAATGTAAAATCTAAAACTATAAAACTCCCGAAGAAAACATGGGAAAAAATTTCTTATGGCTTTGGGTTAGGCAAAGATTTCTAAGACACAATGCCAGAAGCATGATCCACAGGAAAAACTGGTGAGTTGAATTTTATTAAAATCCAGGCCTTCTGCTCTCCGAAGATGACTGACAAAAGAAGGAAAAGACAAGATGCAGACTAGGGGACAATATTTGCAAGCCACCTTTCTGATAAAAGACTTGGATCCAATATTTATAAAAGAACCTTTTCATACACTAAAAAGATTTGTGACCCTCTAAAGCAATGCCACTCTTTGCACTAAATTTAGTTTTTGTTTTTGATTCTATAGCAATTTTTTCATAAGATACTATTGTTAATGTTAACAGGTGAGAGGTTTACTATTGTTGTTTTAAAATGAATTAATATGTATTGAGAAAATGTCCCTGCTTTAACGTTGATCAGGACACATATTGGTAGATACAGCCCACGTGAACAAATCTCCCTGGCATCCTCTTCCGAGTGTGGATGGATCCTGAGAACGAGACATTTGAGATTCACTGTTATAGACGATGGATAATACGGGAGTTTGGCAGATTGTTTCAGCCAAGGGTTCCACGGGGAGAGGCTCTTGTGCAAATTAAGGAATTGTTGTTTTAAGACCGGTTTGCTTTTCATTAACTGCCTGGGCTCCTGCCCAGATGAGTGGAGAGCGTCCAGAATGCACGTCTTCTGACCACACTGATGAGTGTCATCGTGCTGCGCTCACCTGTCCAGGGGCTACCTTAGGGCTTTTTCTGGCTTGGTGTGTGTCCACGGATCTGGAGTCCCAGATAAAAAACCTGTCTTCTGTGTCCGCTGCGACTCTCAGCCACAACGCACGGCCCTTCGCTGCGTGCTGGAACAGGCGACTGGTTCCTTTGTCTCTTTCTTCATTCTGACTAATTGTCAATTAAAGCTCTGGGCTTACTTGATTCTTCGGTTGTCACATTTCTCTAATGCCCCAACCTTTGCTAACACTCCTCCCTGGAGTGTAGTCTGAAGACAATTAGATGTAAATGAGGCTAAATCTGTCTGGAAATGAATTTTCTTCAGAAATATTTGCAAGAGGGGAGTAGGTGGGAGAAACACTTAAATGTCAGTAATGAATATCTTTCAGTTTTCAACAAAGGAAGTGCTTTGGAGGGCCCTGTTTCGCAGAGGGCTGGTTAATTGTCCCATTTGGAAGAGGAACACGCTGGGCTTATAAAAATAGATTTTTACATGATGAAGGAAATCTGAATTTTGGGGAAGGTCACTTGTTTCACTTAAATATTTATTGAATGCCTATGGGTGTGAGGGACAGTCTTGATGTCTGGGGATTAAAGATGGAGCTGGAGAGTCATGATTCTTGCCTTCAAAACAGCATCTTTGAGAACAAATGATGACCTCGCTTCCTGTTGAGAAGGGATCACTGCTATTCATTCTTCAATTCTTAGATCAAGTGTTAGGTCAAAGGATCTGTGCTTTTATAATTTTAAAAGATATTATAATATTTGCAGAATATTGCCAGTTGTCCTTAAGAGTGATCGTACCAGTTTGCACTCTTAATAGCAATGTGTGAGAATGCAAGTTAAGGTCTGTTGAATCTGAACCACCTGCCAGGTGGGCTGGAGCGGCTGAGGATGGATAAAGAGGCAGTGGCAGGACAGTGGGATGAAGGCCAGGCTGCTGTGACGACATCTCGAGGGGCCCCTTGTCGAGTCTTGGGGCCACCAAAGGATTTGTGAACTCCGAAGCTCACACTTAACACGAGAGTTGAAGGATGGAGCGGAAGCACCCATTCCTGATGGGAAGTAAGTTCACCATTTGCTCTGCGAGATGTTGCTGTTTGTTTATTCTCTAATGTTCCTTTCTCCAAATCCTCGATGAAGATAAGATTTCCTGTCTCTCTGCATACATGGAGGGGCTGCTTTTTCCTCCCTTTCTTGATCCTGCACTTAAAAAAAAGCACGTTTAACCAATACATTCATTATGACTGAGTTTCCCTCAAACAAAGACCTTTGATGGACTGGTTAATATTCTCCCCGAGCATCAGCTTCCGATGTCCTGACTAGGAGAGCAGAACTTTGTGACCAGCAAAGTAACAGGGCTGCTTCTGTGTACGATCTGTCAAGCCTTAACCACAAATCGTATTATAGGCCTGACATCCTTAGAACATCCGAGAGCCTTTGCCCCACTGGCCTGTGCAGAAGGAAGCCCGGGAAAGCTGCCCCGAGGATAATCAAGTTGACAAGATGGACATGAGAGAGGATGGCCGAGGCTCAGCAGAGCCTCCGACTCATCTATGGCTTCCGCCTCCTTAGTGGTTTTGCTAAGAAATGCGAGTGAGAATCTGGCTCAACCGTATTCAGAAAGCATTTTCTGGAACACAGTTTTGTACCCGGTTCTGGTCACGGGTTTGTGGATCCCAAAACAGATCCGACCGAGCCGCTCTGCTGTCCTCCGTGAGCCCCACGCAGAAGGAGAGACTAGAAGCAACGTCGTCCAGTCATCAATATGAAACAGCGCTAGGTTTTAAAAAGGCTGGAAAAACGGAGCAATTCCGGTGAAAGCTGGGTGTGTGTGGGTGTCCTTGGTAGGAAAGGCAACACCCATTCCATCACCACCAAACCACTCAGGAAGGAAAAAGAAATACATTTACACAGACTGGGTGTACAGGTGAGGCGGGCACGTTACTCCTTTCCTTGAAGCTTCTCCATCTCTGGATGTTAAGAATTGGTGTCTCCGGGTGGGATGCTGGCATTGCCAATTCAAATCAGCGTTTTTTGAGGTCATGCCATGTGACAGGTTCTGCAAGGGATACAAAGATGAACAGGGTTGGCACCTTTCTTCAAGAGCTTACAGTGTGTGTGTGTGTGTGTGTGTGTGTGTGTGTGTGTGTGTGTGTGTGTGTGTGTGTGTGTGTGTGTGTGTTATTAGTGACAAAAAATAGCTACCAGAAAAGCTACCATAGACTGAGTACGTCCTACATGCCAGGCACTACTCAAAGTCATCTTCAATCTCATGTAATCCTCTCAGCCACCATGCTAGGTGGGTATTGTTCTCGGTTTACGTCTAGGTGGCTTTCTCAAGGTCACGAAGCTGCAAACAAAGTGATACAGGGGCTCAGAGGAGGAAATATCATATCCGAATAAGAAGATATCAAAAGCTTCATCGCCAAGGGTGTTTTTGCGAGGCCTCGACACCTGGGAAGAATTTTGAAAGGCAAAGATTATGGGTGTGGGTGGGGGATGTATTCTTGGTGGTGGGAAGAACATGAGAAAAGCCAAGGGTATTCGTGGTGCCCCGTGGCTGGTGTGTTGGGGGGTGGTGATAGGTAAGTCTGGAAAGACAGAAGCTCTTTTCGGAGACCATTGTTCAGAATGACGCCTGCGGTGGAGGTGACATTAATGGCCGAGGCGCAGGCTCTGGGGTGTGATCATAGCTGTGCTTTGAAGATGACTGTCAAGCTTAATACTGGAGGAGAGGAACACAGGAAGCTGTGAGGCCCACTGGGAGAGCCCCACCAGAAACTCGTGAGCGGTAATGAGTGCCTGAACTAGGGCAGCGGCTTTGGGAGGAAAGAGTGTGATGACTTGACAGTGAGCATCACGTGGGTGACTTGGTTTCGGGATTCTCCAGGAAGAAATTGTGCCCATTTCTACCAAGTAAACCCTTAATGTAAATACTTTTGATTAATAATATGTTTCCACTAATCACCTAAAAATTATATAAGCCAATACTTTCCAAGCAATGTTGTTTCCAAGTAGCCCCGTAGCCACCTGCTGACGCTTGCGGCAAAGCACAGGTGGTAACGTCCGCCCCCAGCCCTCAGTCACATGAGACACGTGCTAAGTTGTACAGAGGCCTTTCTTCTGAAACATCAACCAGAGGGGCTTTTTTCTTCCTTAGTTGGATGGGGACAGAAGTGATGAGCGAAAGAAGGGGAAAGAGTCACCCTTGCCACTCAAACCTGCCCTGGGAGTTAGTGTGGGAGAACGATTAAGTGTGTAGCCCGGGGAGCCAGATGGACCCAAGCTCAAGGGCCACCTCTGGTCCTGGGTGGCTGTGTGACTTTGGAAAGACAGAGCCCAGTCTTAGCTTCCTCTCTTGCAATGGGGTTAAAAACACCACCACCTCGATGTCTATTTCATGTAACATCACCTGCTCCATCTGTGGGGCCCCCACCTCTCGCTCTTGGAGGAGAGCTTGGGCAGAATTTATCTGACCCTGTTTGTTCTTGGGCGCAGGTAAGGTTTTGTTATCCTCGTGTTACTGAAGATGTAATTGGACCCAAGCTTCAGAGGTCAAGTGCTTTGACCAACAGTTCGGACAAACGCAGGTCTTATGACTTCTAAAGGCAGAACTCTTCTCAAACTCTCTGAAGCTACTTGAGCAAAGAGCTCACCTGAGATTTCCCCGAGGAGTGAGTCAACTTCTGACTATTTCATGTTGACCTAAATGCCTTTCTTTTCCGGGCTCTGGAATGATCAGAAGTCATCTTGGGTGTAGACTTAGCAGGTAGCTGGGGTTAAGGGAAGGGGAACATGGACCCCCAGGGGTAAAGCAACTTCCTGCCACCCCACCCCTCCCATGGGGTGGCATCACACAGAACAGTGCTCTTGAGGAATGACACCCTTCTCTGGAAGTTCGGTATCTTTTAACTTTGCTAAAAACCCACTAATTCTGTCGATTTCTTTTTGTGACAAACTCCATGGCATACTCATTAGTAGCTTATTAGCCAGAACACTTGGAGCTGAGCTGATGCAAGTTAAGAAAAATTAGTTTGTGGGGCTTCAATCAATGCCGGAAGTGATTCTTGTCCAGGCTAACGAGAGCTTGATAAATGCCACCGCACAACTGGCAAATGTTGGCAATAAAACCATTACTAAATTTCAATAGTTCCGTCAAAAAAGGTCACATGTTAGTCAGAGATGAGATGAGAAGTGGGAGGATGTACGAGTCAGAATAATCTCATCAGGAGTCTAATTAATCTGACAGGTTTTGGACAGGAAACAACGTGGTGTGGAGGCCAAAGGTTCAGGGCAACTGTAAATACGTTGAAAGAACCCAGATACATGTTCAAGAAGTGTGTGAATTCTTGATGACTTTGTGATCTTGGGTTCCTTGCTTGTATGACAGTAATGAAGGTGTGGGTTTACGGTGAAAGGTATAAAGAAGAATGCTCTCCACTTGAGAAGCTCTTGATTCTGTCCCTACCCCTGGCCCCTCTTGTGTGATCCTTGTAGACTTCCATGAGATAGGCAAGGAGGGTCAGTCTCTGGTGGCTCAGCATGTCACCTCGAGGCAAGACAGTGGATGTCACCTCGAGGCAAGACTGGGTAATGGTGGGGGAGCCCCCTCCTCAGGTTTGGTTATTTGCTAGAACAGTTCACAGATCTGAGAAAACCAGTTTACTCACTAGATTACCAGTTCATTATAAAAGGATGCAGCTCAGGAACAACCAGATGGAAGAGATGTGGAGAGCCAGGTGTGGGGGGAGGGGCATGTCCACCAACCTTGCTGTGTATCTCTCAACCCCTTCAGTTGGCTGTTTTATGGAGACTTCATTACATAGGCCTGATTGATTGAATTGTTGGCCATGGGTGGTCACCTCAACCTCTGGCCCCCACCTCCTCCCCGGAGGCTTGGGGGTTAGGCTGAAAGTTCCAACCCCCTAAACAGTGGCTGGTTCCCCTGGCAACCGGCCTCCATCCTTAGGGCTTTCCAGAAGTCACTTTGTTAGTGTAAACTCAGGTGTGGTTGAAAGAGGCTTCTCATGAATCATCAAAGGCACACCGTTCACCATTATTGCTCTTATCTTAGGAAATCCCAGGGGCTTTTAGGAGCTCAGTGCCAAGAAGTAGAGGAAGCCCGAATATATATTTATTATAAGTCACAATTTCACAATGACCAAAAGAAGAAAAATGGAAAAAAAAAAGCAGCTTTAATAGGACCGTCTGAGGAGGACTCCTGCTCTGAGCACATGGTGACGTCTGGTTCCCCTGCTGTCCCATGGACTGACAAGAGCCCTTGGGGGTACCCGAAATCAGCCTGCAGATGCTGATCAGGGGGACACGTGATAACAGTTATTACCGTCTTAAACATCAAAGGTGAATTAGATATAACACACGGGTATCAGTTTGCATTTAACTGGCAAACACCTCTGCTCAAGTATCTGGTGAGGCTGGAGGCCTTGACTGTGAACGACCAGAACGCGGGGCCGGCAGCTGGACTCTAAGCCAGTGGGAAGGACGGGTTAGGTGGATGCGCTGTAAGTTACACGGATCAAAGCCTTGTTGAGAGAGGAATTAGGTTAGGGTCTAGTCCATGGTGCCTGCTGTTTAATAAATATTTGTTGAGGAAATTTGTTATCGTCAGCCATTGCACTTGTGGGTCTGTATTTTAGGCACAAAGTTGTAGATTTACACAAGTCCATGGAGAGTTAATGCCACGGAGAATCCTAGTGGTCTAAATTGAGGACAGACTCTGCATCAAATCCTATAGACCAACAAGAAGAGGAAAGGGTTGAGACCCGTGCCTCCGAACTCACCAGCAGGAATGGCAGCTCAGGGCTATGGTTCTGGTGTCCCGTGTGATCAGGATATTTCAGGAATGTGAAAGGGAGCAATTAAAGGCGACAGAAGTAATTAAAAGGAAAGGCACAGAGGTGGGAAGGTTGACTCACAACCTCGTATAATTATGATCCACTCAGAAGTATGAACGCAGAGCTGTCCAGACCCATTTGGCTAAAAATTTCCACCTTCCTGATGCCACCTCCTCTGCATAACTCATTATTTTAAATTAAAAAAAAAAAAAAAGGCTATGATTACATCACCTTTAAACCTTGATGACATTTTAAAAGATTAAATATTTGTCTTGAACTCACATAGAACTATTTTCAATTAAGTATCTTTTTAATATATTCCCACGTGAGTGAATAATTTTGCTATAATCTTAGAGCTCACATAACTAAGTTTGTTTCGATTTACTATTACACCATAAGCACCTTGCTGTGTATCTATAGTCTTTGTCTATCTTTTTTGAAAAGGCCGTGGAATGTTCCCTGAAGTTGCTATGCTTTGTCTCTCATTAGTCTGTGGGCATTTTGTATCTAAAGGCTGTCTTGGCACTAAGTGTCTTTATGTAGATGGCTTTTCCCCTCTGCTTTTGAAGTATTGGCTTGGGAATAAATCCCCAGGATTGGGTTCAGTGGTTCAAAGCACAACATTTTGATGGCTTGCCGTCAGTCTGTCCTTCTCACGGGCACGTACATCCTGCGTGCCCCACAGACTCCCCAAGGAAATCAGCCTTCATGACCGAGCGTCTTTCCTCACATCCACCAACATGCACTTCGCACTTGGGTGGGACACCCTCCCCACTGATCCAGGTCCGGCCACGGTCCCTGTCCTGGAACCCACTCCTGCTTCCAAGGCTTTGATTTCCCCGCTGCCACCCACACTTCCCGAACAACGGCCTCCCTCCTCACCTCTGCGCAGAGGACAGGCTTTCTCCTCATTCTAGCACGCGCTCGTGTCCTCTGCAAGCTCCTGTGGCGCATCTGCCTTCACCAGGCAAACCAGCCCATCGCCGTTTTCTATCAGTTCATGTGAACTAGTTTTATCCCCCATGTCAAGACTTGAAGCTCCTCAGACTTTCGGCTCCTTGGAGAGCAGAGGCTGTGTTACGTACTTCTGCACCCCGGTTTTCTCCATCAGAAGTCCTGGGCCCACTTTTGAAGCTCAACAAATATGTACTGATCTCCAGGAAGTGGTTTTTACTTTGATGCTGTTTCTTCCAATGGTCCTTTGAGCTATTCTTTTGAAACCTTGCAAAAGGCTCCTTTTTCATCACTGCTAGTGGGTTAGTAGGGACGAGAGCAAGACATGGGGGGTGTGGCCCAACTGCTCTGAAGGGGATGAAAGGCACAAAAGTTGGTAATAAAAACAGAAAAATGTCAAGGAACATGTGAATAGAAGGAAGTTTAATTCAAACATTGAACCTAATGTGGGTGAAGATTAGCAGTTACTGACTGTACTTATGTAACACCCCCAACCCACTTGGCTTAAAATCATTACCAAGTGTTCAGCCTCAGTTCTGAGGGTCATTGACTTAGGCTGGTGGTTCTTCTGGCCCCGCTTGGAGGTCAGCTGACTGTTGGCTGGTCCGCGTAGCTGACCGCTGCAGATCTCTCATACCTTTTCCGGTATATTCTGACGTGGGATCCCACTTGAGCTGTGGCGTTTGGCTAAAATGTGGACAGGAGCGGGCCAGACGAGGGGAGGCGGCACCTGGGTTGTAAGGGGAAGACCCCGAGGCCACCGGACTGGGCGCTAGCTCAGACTCGCACCGGACAGCTACAGCTGGAGTCAAAGGAATTGAGAGGCAGGAAATCCAGGGGTGCAATGGTCAAACTGGGAAGGTACCAGCGGCAGAGAGAGGAGTGAGACGGGTGGCTAAACCCTCAGCCAAAGGAACTGGGAGAGGCCTGGAGCTGGGGTGGGGGCTCGGGGGTAGGGGCGCTGCACGCAGGATGCTGTGGGAGGGTCCCTGGCTGCGATCCATCCAACTCCGCATCACGATGTGTCTGGGGAAGGTAGGCATCCGTCTCCTGGTGTGGCTGTGGTTTCAAAGGCAGGCGGGCAGATCCTGATACAGGTCTCCTTCTCCATTCTGGGGCGACCGGACAGACTGACATTGAATGTTTTCTCCTCTCCCTCCCTCTCTCCTGTCAGAATGTGGACAGGAGGCAAGGACTTCCATTGTATTAAGCCCAGCACCATGACTGATCTGTGTTCTCTGCATCTGGAAATCAAATCAGAGTCAAATCCGATCACTGAGGAAGAGAAAAACTCATTCACGTCGTGGGCAGTGCTGGCAGATCCATCACTTTCAATGCGGGAGGAAGTGGCACTGGCTCTGGGTGCCCGGAGAGGGGATGAGGCCATGGAGGAGGGACTGATAAGAGAACTTAACACAGAGCGAGGATGGAGTCCTGGGACAGCGTCTTCCCTCCCACACGAGGTTGGCGAGCAGTGCTGTGTTGCATCCCTGTGAGGACCTGCGTCTCTGTTCTGTCCTGAGAGCAGGCAGTGCACACCTTCACGGGGGAGCGTAGCTCAGAGTCATCCCTCCCACTGGACAATCATGGTGTCTGGAATCAAACCATTAGAGGTCTTCTGCCCTGAGGTCTGAAGCTTGTCAGTCTTCAGGAAACCCAGACTTAGAAGCAAATACCACAACATGAGTAATTCCTCTGGCCATCCCCCCCAGGGGGCCTTGAATAATGGGATGGAATGGGGTGAAGTCTCTGTCTTGCTCAGGGGTGGCTCCAGTTCCAAACCCTGCAGGGATTACCTCCCCCCAGCACTGGTGTTCTGGGCGATGGAAGAGAAGCCGGGCTGCTGGAGCCCCCGGGCCGCAGACGCGCACTAAGAGTTGGCGGTTTTGCTGCAAGAACTCTTCTTTCTTTTGCTAATTTCAGACCTTTTTCTTCGTGATTTTCTTTCAACTCTATTTAAAAATATAAGCAGCAGGAATCAGTCCTGTCTTCTTGGCACTGTCACCCTGGCACAGACGTTCAATAACTGCGTGAACAAGACGTGTGACCTTCGTGTTTTCCGACCTGTGATTCCCCCGAGGGAAGCAAGCTCTGAAGGTTGGCTGCCCGCTGTGTAAACGAACACTTCCTTTGCTGTGTTCTTAAAAAAGAAGTCAGTGGTTCAGGTTCAGAACAGGTGATCAGATTGTAAGCGGCTTTCCATTTCTCCCTTTCCTATTTTTTAAAATTGCTTTTTGTTTAAAGCAGCGAAACAATTGTATCAAATGCAGGTTTACTTAGAACTTTAATGCATGAAGCACGTACAAACCAGGCTGCTTAGTTCACCGTGGGACAGACCTCGCCTTCGTTAATTCCATGAGGCAGCTCAGAAGGTGTCGGAATCCCAGTAACCTCAGGAACGTGAAACCCTCTGGTCCTTCCGACTCGGCACTCTCTGCGTACACGCCTATTTCAGGAATACGCCATACGTGTCTAGAAGAGCGGAGTTCACCTTCTCCTTCTTTAATCCGCTTTAGAATGTGACACTCATCAATGTTAGGAAATGCTCTTTTTAAAAAATAGAAGCCCATTTAAAAAAAAACGCTTCATCTCTATTGAGGAGAGAGAGTTATATGACTCTGCAGTGACTTAAAATTCAGTTGCCTCTTTTCAAAATCTGGTCGTGGTCTTTTTTGTTTAGAGTCAAACTCCAAACAAAAAAAAATAGTGATGAGATTTAAGGTTCATGGTGGTTTTATCTGATCATTTATTTAACTGGATATGACTAGGTTTCTGGAATGGGTAGAAATGATAAATTTTAAAAAATCAGTTTTTCCCCTCCTGAAAACTTAAAAAGTGCACTTTTAAAGAACAGTTTTAGGTCCACAGGAAAATTGAGGGGAAGGTACAGAGATTTCCTGTTTGCCCTCTGCCCCTCCCCCACCATGCATCCTCTTGTGTGATGAACTTCGAACCCCCTGACTGACAGCCCTCCATCCCTCCGTGTCCCCCGCCCCCGGCAACCACCCTCCTGCTCTCTGCTTCTGCGAGTTCACCTACTTTAGACTCTACGTGTGAGATCACACAGTAACTGTCTTTGGCTTATCTCACCCAGCAATGTCCTCAATACTGTCACAATGTCCATCGTGTCATCTGTGTTGTTTCCAACGGCAGGAGCTCCCTCGTTGTTGAGGCTGATGTTCAGTGACATCTGTTTGCTGACACTGCCCTACGTGTCTTCACCCTCTGGGAGAATAAAGCCGTAGGTAGGATTGGGGTCAGAGGTGATCACTCCCGTTCTGTGTGTAGGAAGCAAGGCTCTGAGTAATGAAGTCCTTGCCTCGGCGTCATCAGGGATCAGACGCGGAAGTCCAGAGGGGCCATCTATGTCGTCACAGCGATTATCAGCCACCTGTTGAACTCTTCCTCAGTGCTAGGCATGGAGAGAAAGGTTCTACACATGTTATTCATTCATTTACTTTTATTGAAGTAGAGTTGATTTACAATATCGTATTCCTTTCAGGTGCACAGCAAGGTGATTTGGTTATATAGATATACATATTTTTTCAGATTATTTTTCAGTAGAGGTTATTACAAGATATTAAATAGAGTTCCTGGTTGCACACATTATTTTAATTAAAGTTTTTTCTGAAGCTCAGCTGTGTGGTTATTAACGCACAACGTTCGCCCCGTGACGTAGGTACCGGGGCTCTTCCCTCCTAGGGGTGAAAAGCTGTGTCTTTGCCTGCGATCACACAGGTGGGATGTGGAGAAACTCGGACCTGCCTTCAGGCCTGTCTGTCCTTGAATCCTTGACTGCACTTGACCCCTCCGCTCTGCTGTGCTGGCCTCGGCCTCCACCTGCCTTGTCCTGGAAGGGGGGCCGCGTCCCTCCTCTGTGCCCCTCCACACTTTGCTCACTGGGTGGCTTCCACATTTAGAAACACCCTCCCCATTCTCCCAGTGCACGAGGTCAAGGGCACCACCTCCTCATCTGCCACGCATTCTCCCCAGCATAGCAGCCCCGGCGTTATTCTTAGCATTGTTTAATTACGTTCCTATTTAACACGGAGGTAAAGAGCCCGGCGGGTTGGGCGGTGTTACCAGGCGATGGATCCTGAGCTCGCTTCGGCTTCAGATGTCCCCGCCCCTTGCCCTTTAGAGGAGCTGATTCCCTGTCTCCTTATCACCATGAAGGCTGGGGGCAGAGCAATCCTATCTCTAGTTGCCATTAGCATTTTTATGTGGAAGATCTCTTGAGCGATGGGTGTGGCATGCTGAAAAGTTCTCTGAGGTATTTGATGGTCTCTGCGGATGAATTGCCCAGCACAGTCTCAGAAAGAGAGGAGATGTAGATTATCTGAACCCCCAAACACTGTTTTATAAAGCTGGACTGCAGCCTGGGGAAGAAGATCAGAGGAAGAAGCCCCGGGCGGGTGCCCGCAGAGGCTCCACGGCCGGAGAAGGAGTTTGGGTTCTTGCTGGTGCGGTGGGCTCAGTCAGACCAGATGTGTCCAGAGTCGGGACCGGCAGCTCTGAACCAGGCGTCATCCTTCCGACCTTCGGGGTGACTCCTAGGCTCCACCTCTCTATGTTCTATTTCAGAAGATTTTGAGGGGCCCTGCATGTATATTTTGACAAAGATTCCCTGGTAATTCTGAGGTGCGCTCTTTGGGAAGACGGCGCCCCAGCCCCCACTGCCCAGAGGAGACAGGCCCCAGGGTCTACGGCCATTTGCCTGGCACTGAAGGAGTGACAGCTGTCACTGTTACTGGATCAGGAGCAGGGAGGGAAGTCCTGAGACAAGCAGGACGTGGGGTCAGGAGCACCGAGGACCCGACCTTGCAGACGAGGACAGCAAGGACCAGAGTCCGGCACGACAGCGCAGGCCCGGGATTCAGGTTTTAAGGTTGGAACAATCTCGAGGGGTAGACAAGCTCACAAGCGTTGCTAGTGAGTGGTCCGAGGCCTTGAACACCTGACTTTCCCGAATGCCCCCCTGCCCCCACCTCTCCCCACTTTGCTGCTTAACTTCTGCTTGTTCAGGCTTCCTGGCTCCCCTCCTGGTTCTGACACAGCCATGACACTTTAGGTCCAGACCTTACAGGAAATCAATTCACTCTTTGTGCCCTAGTACCGGCCAGGGCAGAATTGCAATTTCCTGGGTGACCAGCACTTAAATGACATACCTTCCCATCTGGGCCCCCAGTGCACCGTTTCCGGCCACTCTGCGCAGAGGAAGGAGATGAGCAATGAGTCAGCCCAAGGAAGGGAGGTGGGCGCGGGGCTCGGCTCTGGCCAGTGGGGATGTCTCTGATTATGACAGAGTCAGGTTTTCCATTCAGCACCAAGTGACCCCTGCCACTCAGAAATGTAATTGCTTCACTTGCCAACCTGAAATAGATTCACCACTGAAGTCAGGACAGGATGACAACCTGATGGCCTTCCTTGTCTGGGACAGTCAGGGAGCCAGGGCGCTGAATACCATGGAGAGGGGCTTAGATACTGACCCCCAGGTTGGCCTCTCCTCCTGCCCTGGCCCCGAGCACGCCTGACCTGACCCCACCTGTGGGCTGGGAGGGAAACGACTGCAAACACCCTTCCCTGCCCAGGGCTCCCACCTGATGTATGGTCTCTGATGTTTGGTCAAGTGAGTCTCCTTACTACCAAAGTGACAAGTTGTGTATTCATTTGCTTAAACATGAAAGTGAAAATCGGGGGAGTTAGCGTCAACAGGATTTTACTAGTGTGCCCTCTGACGTGGTTACGCTCAGCTTCACTTCCGCCAGCGGGCTACGGATGGACATGTTCCACACGCTCGGTGTCAAACTCTCACGTCTTCTCCAGGCTGCTGAGTGGGAAGAAATAGTTCACTTTGCTTTCACGGGCATTTCCCTGATCCTGAGTTGATCGACTTCTCACATGTTGATTGGACATTTTTGTTTCCTCTTCTTTGAGTCGCTTGCCCATGTTTTCTTATTTGTATAGATTTTAGGAATTCTTTACCTTTTCGGGCTCTAAGTCCTTTGCTAGATACTTGTGGTTTTTCCCCTAGTTTGTCCCTTGACTTTGATCTTCTTTGTGGTCTCTGTTATAATAAAGGAGTTTTAAATTCTGATGTAGTCAAATTTATCAGTCTTTTTCCCTTTCGACTTTTAATTTTTTTTTTGCCTTGATTAGGAAGGTCTCCCAACCTCCTAGACAGATTCTCCCATGTTTTCTTGTAATACTTGTTGCCCAATATTTCCATTTGTGTTTCATCCATCTCTCATTTTGGGGGGAATGTTGTGAAGGAGAGATTTAACTTAATTCTACCTCGAATATACAGCCTCGCGTGGCACCAGTCAGTGGCTGGCTCCCATCCCGCGGCCCCTGGCGGAAGCGGAGCCTTCATCACGTACTAAGTTCCATCTACTCTGCTTTGTGTCTGGGCCGCATATTCGGGTCCACTGACGTCTGTGCTGCCTGCCGTTCTGGTAACACACGGCTCAATCCGGGGGCCGCGGAGCACCTGCCGTCCCGGGCCGCCTCCCCATCCCGCCCTCCCCGCGCCTTCGCGGCGCCTCCCGCGCGCGTGGACTTCAGCGTCGGCGCCCGTTCTGGCTGCTCGCCCCTCGCTGGTGTCCGTTCCTTCCTGCAGTGACTCTTTCGCCCTTCTCTTCCCCATAGCTTTCCCTCTGTATTCACGGTCACCCACGTTCCTCGCTTTCCGCCTGCTTTCCTCGCGGAGGCGCCCAGAAGCCCGGCGCGGAAGCCGGGGAACGCGCGTTTTGGCCCGAGCGCTGCCGGGGGAGCTGCGCGCCTCGGGGCGGGTCGCGCCTCCTCCGGGCTTTTCTGTGAAACGGGGGCGCGGGTGAGACAGGCGCTCTTCGTCCTTCACGCGACGGCTCCGTCCTCCGCACGGCTCGGCTCTGCCCCCCCCCCCCCCCCGAGGGCTGCGTCGTGGGGAAACCCCCTCCCGCCCCCCAGGCTCCCTTCCCCGCCTTCGCCCCCGCCCCGCGCGCCCCGGCCCCGCGTTCGGGCGCGCGCTGACGGGGGCTGCGGACCAGCGCGCACGGACGCAGCATTTCCGGACCGCTTCTCAGCAGAACAGAGAGAGGGGGCACCTGAGGCCACGGGGAGGCTTGACTCGCTCAGCAGGTCAGCCTGACCCCCCTCCCCGCCTTCCAGGAGTCCTGCCTGAAGGAAGACCCAGAGGGCCTCGAGGCCCTGCTCAGCTGGAGGGGACATGCCCACAGCTCGCTGCCCGCCCCACTACCACCTGTCGGCAGCGAGGCCTCGGCCCTCAGCCTGGCGAATGGCTGGGCGGAATATGACTTGTCCAGCTGCTGCGTTTGCTCTTCCAGCTCTGATGGTCACAGAGTTAATGAGACAGTTGACGCTCTTCTGGGTAACTGAGCTCCCAGCGGAGGCGAAGCTTCAGGTCCGGCTGTCTGCATCCGCATTGTCTGGAGGGGAACGCTAGCTGGGCAACAACACTCATGTATACATACATGGGAGAGGCTTGGAGTGATGTCCAGGCGTATCAAAGTGAAAAAACAGAAAAAAGTGGATAAAAAAACCCTAAGTAAAGGCAGTTACTGAGAGAGTGTGGAAAATGACTTCAGGGAGTGTATGTTAAGTTGACACAACTCTTACAGTATCTCCTGGCATGGTTGTTATCTTTTCAGCAAAACGATTTCAGATTTGGCAGGTGGGTGGTGGGACCAGGAGCCTGTGACCTGGTGTGGCATCGATGCTCTCAGCTCCTTGCTGACTCTCTCCCAGGGACCCTCAGGGCTGTTCGGGGCTGTTCGGGGCTGTTGTTGGCGGGGCTGCACCCTCTGTGGCCCCTCCAGCCCTGAGCTCCATGTAGACACCAGCCTTGGGCACCTGGTTCAGGTCAGATGGCTTCCCCGACCCCCTCTGCTGGCTGCCGGGCATCTGTCCAGGGACTTTGCACTTGGCCTCTCTTCCCTCAGCCTTGAAGCCACCCAAAGGGGATGCTTGTGTGCTTGGAGAACCCAGCCTGGGGTGAGCCGGTGATGCCCCCGAGGGCAGAAACCTGGCCTGCCTGTTATTTTTTGTCCTGCAGTGAAGAGTCATTATTACTGGGATTTCACAGCTATGGTTTACCTTTGTCACTAGCACATACTTTGCTAGACTTCTCATTTTTTCCCTTAATGCTGGCTCTTTCTGGGGAGAATCATCGTCTAACCCTTGGACTGGAACGTCTCCGGGAGGCCATGGCAGGAAGTTAACATGTGTTGGGTGCTGCTGCTAGGACGAGCTAAGTCTTCTTAGCTTGAGGCCCCTGGGAGGTGCTGCCCAGGGACGATAAGCAGCTTGTCCAGTTTCCTGCAGGTGGAGGAGAGGCTGGGAGGTTGCGTCAGGCTGGGATCTGAGCTGGGAAGCCTGGGGCCTCACCAGACGGTACTGCCCTTTGCGAGAGTGTGACATCTTTCAAAAAGCACAAGGTCACCAGGTTTAGCATGCCGGCTCTGCCACTAACATTCCAGCTGAGCTCCAGAGAGTGACCCAACTCCTCTGGGCCTTAGTAAATGCCAGTGAAGTAGTAAATTACTTATTACATTAGTAAAATAGGAAAGAGGGCTTGTCTGGGCCACCTCTAAGATTCAGGCTAGCCGGGTGATTTTAAAACCCTCTTTCTTCTTCCCTTCACCAGTTAAATCGTCCTCTCCTGTCCTAGATACAGAACAGAACACTGGCGGTGTCTGGGGAGAAAGAGAGAGTTCCCTGGGGCAGAGGAAAACGTCAGAGCTCCTGCCGTTTGGGGAGGAGGTGAACAGCCGATTTGCTACTGAGGTTGGCTCTTGAATACACTTAGCGCAGGTGTGAGTGCCCCGATGAGCAGAGAAGCTCCGTGATTCCAGCAAGCACCAGAAGGTGGGTTCATGAGCGCTATTCTCTCATGAGCTCTGGGAAGTGGTAGGGCGCTTGGTTATCATTGAATGTGCTCTCCAAGGTCATGACAGTTAATCGCTGCTATTTCAGGCTCTTCCTGGTGTCCGATAATATTAACCAATGAGCATCTGCCATCCCAAGTCTTTGGAGTGCACTTAAAATTCCCTTTGAGGGACAGTCAGACAAGGAGCGCCCCAGAGCCTCAGACTGCTGGCTGTGGAATGTGGTTTAGCCACCGGAGTGGCCGGGCAACTGCAGTGTTAGGGGGCGACATCTGTCTCCGTTGGCCTGTGGCCCAAACAGAAAGCAGTGACAGCTTTGGCCTTAGACCTTGTTTCTTGTAAAAGGTGAATATCTTGTGGGTAACAGAGCACGGTGGCATTCATGAGTTGTCCCCACAGGTATGAGATTATACAGTACTTCATAGAGAAACTTATTTCAGAGCAGGTTTTCTTGGAGGGAGCAAGTGAGATTTCTCATTTTCACATTTCTCTGTCTGGCAAAATTGCCTGAAAAATATCCAATATCCCTACTTGCTTTCCTTCCATCCTCTCTTAAATCTGCTCCCGTGGGGCTTCTCCTCCCCCGTTCCATGCAGTCCTTCTTCTCAAGGACACCAGCCACCTCCATGCTGTCACATCTCATAGCCCACTCTCTCTCCCTGCTTCTCCTGACCCGCCAGCACCACTGCCACTCTGGGGTCTGGATGGATTCCCGCATGCAGAGGGGTAAGCGTGGGAGAGGAGCACCGAGCTTGGAGGATACACCACCTTCGGAGCAAGTGGAAGCACGCCTGTTGTCCGGGGAGCAAGGCTGCCTGCCAGGAACACAACTTTGAGAAACAGCCTTGGAAAAGAGCAGTGAGGCCGCGAGTTCTCAGTGTGCCTGGTGAGAGTGTAGGAACACTCAGGGCCCAGGACCCATCGCCTCTCCCCGCAGTGTGTCCCAAAGGTGGTCACTCTCAAATTCTCGAACCTCAGGCCTCCAGTCTAGCCCTGACTCCTGGTCACCAGCAAACATCCCAGCATCAGCGCGACCTCACGGTGTGATGTCTTGTAACGGTAACTAGCGTGTGGCTCGTCCACCACAGGGCGAACCCAGATATGGTCTCCTTTAATCTCCGCAGCCTCCCAGGAAGGGCGGTATTTCCTGCCTCATACAGGCTGAGTAATTCAAGCAGTGAACAGTCAGTGGTGGACCTGACATTCACACCTGTGTCCACCTGGTTCTAAAGCCCACGGTCTGGATGCCCATCCCACTTCCTGGCTAAATCTGCAGCGTTGCAGGACGTGTACACACGAGAGAGGGAGAGGGAAGGGGAAGGGACCAAGGACCCTTGTTGAGGACGCTTCAAGAGGCCAGGAGGTGAACTTTTTAAAAGAGGAGCAGTGAGATCAGGATACGAAAGCTTGGGTAAAGTCCAGAACAGGCCGGCGCCTGACTGCTCATGTGGAAAGGTGTTTGCGGTGGGAGCCCTCACTCTCTTCTGTCTCTTAGCCCACGAGTCAGAGTTGGGTTTTCACGTTAGTTGGTGACACCGTGTATGGACCATAAGACCTGGAGAACTTGAGCCGATGTCTTTCCGGGGGTGGAAGGGAGGGAAGGGAGCTTGGGCAGCTGCAGCCCCGGGCAGCTAGAAATGGAGGTGACTGAGGGAAGGAGGCAGGTGATGCCCTGCTGGGCTCTGGAGCCGGACAGACTTGGGTTCAAATCCCTCGTCCGTGCTTCTCTTCAGTTGTGCTGGTTTCATAGGCAAATTAAAGGGCCCTGGCTTTGCATGGATGAAGACTGGTTTCATTTGAGCCAGTTTACCGTCTTTACCTCTATTTTCGATTCTTAGGGTGCAAGTGGTGTGCTTCGTGGTTTTGCTGAGTTTCTAAAAGCCCAACAGGGAGAGGGCAGCCTGGACGGAGCCCTGTTACACTGTCCACCCTGCCTGCGTCAGGGCTAGCACCTGACGAAGCAGCAAAGGATCCGGCCGTCCAGTCACCTCTGCGGCCATGGCTGGGGGACCCGGGGTGACACCCAGGGCTTTTGGTGTCCTTACCAGTGAAGTAAGCTAGCTGAAGGGAGTTTGGAAATGGCCTCTAGGTTTTCCTCAAACTCCTGTCCCTTTAGGGTCCCAGTCCTGTAATTCCACGGCCACACGCTAGAGGGAAGCATTGACTAAAATGTGTTGCAAAGCCCGTGTAGGCTTGACTCTCTGGTGGAAGTTTATTTTGCTTTGTTCCAGCAAATATGGGTGATGAAGATCCCGGTAGAGCAAATGCGGTGTATCCGTTCAGAGCATTAGGGTCGTGTAGCGTTTGTCTGGACAGGGGTGTTTCCTTCGAGTCCCCAGAGGGGCATGCGAGTTGTGGGGAGACCACCGGGACTTCAGCCCCGTGAGGGAGGACGCTGAGCCTCTCTTTGCAATTTTTGGGTCAGGATCACTTTCTTTGTGCCCGGCTGAAATCCTTCTGGCTGAAATAGAGCTCTTCTGATCGTGCCCTAAGTGGGGACGAATGACAGATTGGGGGGGCTGTAGAGGAAAACCTCAAATATAACAACAAGGTCCTACTGCACAGTACGGGGAACTACATTCAATATTTTGTAATAACTTATAATTGATATCTGTCTTTGTCTGACTTACTTCACTTAGTATGATAATCTTTAGGTCCATCCACGTTGCTGCAAATGTCATTATTTCATTCTTTTTTATGGCTGGATAATATTCCGCTATATATATATTTTCTTTATCCATTCATCTGTCAGTGGACATTTAGGTTGTTTCCATGTCTTGGCTATTGTAAACAAAAGATATTTTTGATTGTTTCTTCAGTCGCTGGACAGAATGAACTTTGCTCTCATGTAGTTTTAGCCTTTCCTGGGCAGAGAGAGACCTGGGTCTGCTCACATCCTGAGCATGTCTCCTGATTACTATTTTGGGGCTCTGTCTCTGCTCTTCCCACACTGCATGAATTGTATAAGGTCTGGGAGAGCAGAAAACTCAGGAAACTTAAATTAGCTAGATTTTGGGGGGCAAAGGGGCAGCTCCATTGTCTGAAGTCAGAGTGTCTTTATTTTGGGCTTATCTCCTCTCCACTAGCACAGATTCCCTGACATGCGTTCGTGGGAAGGTCTGGGTGAAGAACACGGACTCCTGGGCCAGCCTGAGCTCAGTACCTGAGAAGAGCCAGGTGTTCACCCTGCTGGGCTCCCTTGGCCAAGTGCCTTGTAACCGAGACAGCAGCCGAGCCATCTGCGCTCAAGCTCCTGATGGATTTCCAACAGGTGCCATCCTCGATCCTCCAGGCCATAGTTTGGAAGGTTCACTTCTAGACTAGGGCCTTCAAGATTTAGCAAAATTACTCCTATGTCCTTGTTTCAAAGAAGGTTGTTGTCACTTTAGAGCCAGGGAAAGATTTGAGGCTATAGTCCTGCAAAAGCAAATTTCAAAACTGAGGCTTGTTCTTATGTGCATGACCTGAAAAAAAAAAATTAGGAACAGTATTTTGCACAGAGAGGAGCCTCAGTAAATATTTGCTGAATTGAATTCCAGTTACAACATCCTGCGTAGCCCTACCTGTGCCAATCCCAACTTTTGGTAAAAGTGGCCTGAATCATGTTAATGATAAGGGATGTTTGCATTCCCCTGGGGCAAGTTTTAACGGGTCTAGTTACCCACTCAGTTCACTGTCTGACACTCACTTAACCCAACATTCTCCCCCATCTGCGTGGAGCACAGAGGACGACTGTATTTCACCAACCGGCACCAACAGGTAATGTTTCCGTGAGAAGTCATAACTGCTTAGGGTCTCCTATGGAAGCTATCCCTGAGAGCGCTTCTCCTCTACCCCAGTCCTCACTGAAGTATCCTTGTTCACCAAGCACGACCGTCTAAAACAGTTTCTGTTCCATTAACCCCAGCTGTTGTCATTCAGAAATATTGCTGACTCACAGTGAGCAAAGATCTCTGATAGCCCACGAGGCAGCTGAAAGGCCAACCCTGGCTCGCCTCACAGGCTCTCTCTCTTGGCACCGCTACTTGGAAAGACGCTCAGAAAATGAGGGCTCTTATTTTAAAAATTTATTTTATTTCTTAAAACTTTCTTCCAGTGTTTCTGAGGCTGGGGTCCAGCTTCCCAGGAGGCAGGGAGTGGGGCCACTGGCCAAGGGGCTTTTGGTGTACTTGTGTTTTTTTAAAATTATTATTACTAGGTTTTTTTATTGACGTGTAGTTGATTTACAATGTTAGTTTCAGGTGTCCGGCAAAGTGAGTCAGTTATAAATATACATACATGTTTTTTTTTTCTTTTCAGATTCTTTTCCACTATATGTTATTCTAAGAAATTGAATACAGTTCCCTGTGCTCTACTGTAGGTCCTTGTTTTTTATCTATAGTGATGTGTGTCTGTTCATCCCCAGCCCCTAATGGCTCGTGCTCTCAGGGCTGATCATAAGGTGTGTCTGCATTTGGTGCAGAAACCAGGGGAGATAAAGGATAATAGTATGGCAGCCCGAGAAGTAGCAAACACTACCCCGAAAATGGCCTGAGGAAGCCCTCTGGGAGGCTGTCAGCCCAGGTTCGAAGGCTCTCGTCCTCAGAAGTGTCTGCCCAATAACACATAACTCTCAGCCCTTAGGCTGTGTGTTTATTTCAGTTGATGGAGGCAAGGATCTACAGCCACAGTAAAGGCTGGTTAGGGAGAGGCGACTGGGAATGGTGTGCGTGTGTGTGTGAACCTGTGGGTGAGAAAGTTAAGAGTTATGTTCAGCAAAATCTCCTCTGGTGCCAATATATTTATGTGCATAATCATTGCTTTTTTCCCCCCTAATAACTGTGAGACTTCTGAGAGCCTACAGCTGGAAATGAGTTGTGGTCTTTCTTTAAATGGACATTAAGGCAGAGTCCATCCACGCCTCATTCTGCTCCAGAGGGCCAGGCGAGCTAGCCCACTGGAGCCAACGTAAGGTCCTCGGGCAGCAAGCTGGCCTGTTCCCGCGCTCAGTGAGGCTGCAGGGGCCTTCGGGCGGCCTGGCTAAGACCCTTGCACCGCCGAACTGAAACGTTCCTCCACCGCAAGCACCAGGTTATGAGTGGTCAGCAGACGGGCGGCCCTGTGCCTGGCGCAGCCCGCTCATCTGGAAGGACCCATTTGGGTCTTTGTTTCGCCATCTCCAGCTTTGCACTAAGCGCGGTGACAAGCTGTGGGCTCTGGGGGTAATCTTCTGGGTGGATTGTTATTATTATTAGTTATTATTATTTCTGTTACTTAATGTATACTGAATATTTACCATGCATTTTAAGTACTTCTCAGGGATCATCTTCTTTGATTTCTATCCTAGGTAGGCGCTATTTCTTCTCCTCATTTCCTACATTCAGAGTCTACGGTCGGGCTCCCCGTGCCTCTGCTGCCTCAGGGCCACTCTTCTCTTGGTTGGAAGCTCCTGATGAACTTGGGCGAGGGGGAGAGGCTGGCCAACAGGTCTACCTCGCAGCAGCTTTGCTGTAGGATTTGCTGGCGGTGGAAGTCTCTGCCAGAGAATTTCCCTCATCAAAACCTTTTGTTGTAGAAGAAGCCACTATTATGCCACTTGACGGCTGAGGCAGGATTTCTAAATAGGCAACACCCACGGGCAGTGCAGATCCCGCGAGGTGAGGTCGTTCCCTTGGGTGGAAGCAGCTCATCCCATTATCAGCTCTTTTGTTCTCCAGGCTCCTCTTTCTGTGACCACCTGCTCTTGCGAGAGTGTTTCCTGGCTCTGGCTCCAGGGTCCTGTCCTCTCAGTTCTTCCACAGAAGTTCCGATGCTGCCCGAGAGACAGCCTCCTGTATCTGCTGTACACGAGCCAGGATATCGATCTTAGTCCCTTCGGAGGCTGAAATAAATATTAGAATAAATAATCTAGTGTTTGACCTGGTAGGCAGAAAGGAGTTACAAAGCTTTCAATTTTATGGGCTTTCCAAATAATCCAGATCCTATGTGTAATTACTAATATTAATATTATGGGGGGTTATGGGGGAGGGTACATAGCTCAGTGCTAGAGTGCATGCTTAGCATGCACGAGGTCCTAGGTTCAATCCCCAGCACCTCCATTTAAAAAACATAAACTTAATTACCTCCTCCAAAAAATAAAAACACTGAAAAAAAATTAATATAATAATTAACCAATTCAACAATCATGACCAAGGTTCTGCTTGCTGTTAAAATCTATCCTAGCAACAGTGGGAGTTTGCACGGAAGGTACTTCCACTTCTCATGATGATATTATATCACTAAATGCCAGGAGGAATTGAGATGTTCAGAAAGAGGGAGGCTGATGTGAGCTAGGATGATCTGGGAAGGCTTCAAGGAGGAGGTGAGCTGAGCTTAAGCAAGGTTTGACGGCAGGCACAGGCATTCTGATGAGAGTGAGCCTGGCTGAGCGCCGGGGAACAGGCACGCTCGACTTTCGGTCCGTTCACAGGAGTTCAGGCCCTGTCATGGATGGCCTCGGCAGAAATGTTCGATTTTTAAAATTACTCTTGTAACTGACTTGTAGATTGCTTCTCATGCGTTGTTTTCTGCAGCAGGCCTGTCAACAGAGGAACTAAGCTTTCTTAAATCCAGAATGCAGTTCTGATTCCCAGTATAGCAGTAACCCAGGAGCTTCCTGTAGACCTTAGATCAGAGATTTTCTCCGGGGCTCAGTCTTTGACCCAACAGAAACGTGAGTGGGACCCAGGACAGCTCCTGGGCAGAATGACCGATGCCCACATCATGGTGAATTCACTACTTGTATGTCTCTAACCTCTGAGCCTGGTGTGTTTCCTGTCAGGAATGGTGCACCCATTAGACAAGGAAGGCACAGTGTGTACAGCCCTCTATTCTTTTACGGACTTCTGAGAGTGTTTCGCTTTTCATTCTTATCAAAATCACAGGAAATGATTATATTAATAGTGATGGTGTAATAGTGAATCAAACCAGGATTACATTTATTTTATTCTAACACAATTGAAAAACGTAACAATAATATTTTTTATGGTTTAAGGGTCCATGAAGGTCAGTGTGTGTGGTGCTGTGAGGTCACATTACAGCCCCGCTGCCACCCCCTCCCCTAAATGTCTGGTGGCTTTCTCCTTAATGGGTTTTTCCTTTTTTCAAGACACCATTCATTTCTTCCAAATACATCTCACTGGCATTTTCCCCGCATCCAGCTCCATTTTCTCTTCCTTGTGATCTCACCAAACTGAATTACAAATGGATGGTGAACTTCACTGACCCTCCAGGCAGCGTCTGCTGTGTCTTCTGCCGCACACACCCAGATGAGGTCATCTGCATTCCTCTGTTTCTTGATTCAAGACTTACTTCAGTGTTGTCTTGTCCATCAGGAGACCTTCCCCTGGGGAACCGCTATGTCCTTGACTTTGACTTATTCACGCACATGGAATTCCATGTTGAATTCCTGCAGGAGGATGTCAGGATTGAAGAGAAGGAAGACTCGTCAGACTGAGAGAAGTGTGCAAGGGAGTTTAGAGAGAAGAGAAATACATATTATGATAAAACGAAGATTTGGTTTCAAATAAAAGGTCTCAACACTCTCCTCCCTGTTTGTAGAGGTGTAACATGATTCTGAGAAAAGACAGTTTAAATGGGTTAAAAAGTGGAGAGTGAGTTTTCTGTACTCAAAGGCTTCCACGTGTGACTCTGTTCTCCCTTGTCAGGCTCTGAATGACTAGACTTCCTGATTTTTGTGATCCTGTGTCAACAGCACAGCTCTTGTCACGTGGAATTAGCCAGAAGACACTTGTTACTGAGCTGATTTGGAAAGAAGCAATTTAGAAAGAAAAATGAGAACATGGGGATAAAGGGAAACCGCAGTAACACTAATTCCTGAATAACCAGTGCTCTCATAAACCAGACATTCAGAAAAGCACTTCACATTTCGTAGGTGCGATCATTCAGGTGGACGTGCTCCCTCCTGAATAGACCAGAGTCCCTTAGCGGAGGCCCCGGTATTGTTGGCGGTGCTCAGTATTTATTTGTTGAATGAATATGTGATAAAGAGCAGCAAAGTCCTGAACTGAGATCCTTCTCAACACCCAGGGTCAGGGATTTCCCCTGGGGCCGAACCGACCCCCACGTTTAGCCATAGACCTTGCACCTCCTATAAACTCTAATCTCAGTGAAATACTTGTCACTGTGGAGTTAATATTACACCTGAACGTGGGAGGTGGGCATTTAGGTGCCGTTTGCACTTGGACCAGGCGCCTGCGTGTACGTGTGTTGGGATAGAAGGAGGGACGTGGTTGTAAATTTAGTGTTTTTAGCCCATCCTGACTGCACGCAGAGAAAGCTCCTGTTTGACAGCAGGACAGAGTTGATGAGTGACTGTCCCTCCTTCTCTTTCAGTGCTGCTGGTCACCCTGAGTACCCGTTTTCCGAAGAATACTGACTCTGAGTCTCCACCGTGCCTCCTGCCGTGGGCTGTGGAGAGGATTTCTGCGCTCGGTGGAGGGGATGAAAAGAAGTGCCTGAACTTTCAGAAAGCTTGCCTTTCTTTTTTTTATAAAAATTGTATAATAATAAAACTTTACAGTAAGGATTCTTGTTTTTCCTGATAATTAAAATAATGCATACTAATTACAGAAAATGTGGAAAACAGAGTAAAAAATAAAGATCACCTGTGTTTAGCTCATTAAAAAGCTTATAGCACATTTATTTGCCTTCATTTTTTCCCCAATACAAATGCACGTGTTTATTTACAAATCAAGATAATCCTCTTTACAGTTTATATACTTACCTTTTAATTTAGCCTAGGTAGTTTTAAAGACTATCAGATATTATTTTACAAAGCAGCATTATGTTTTGCTTGTTGTAAACTGTGCATGTGATTATTTATGTATTTTGTAATCATCTGCCTGGATTCAGCTTTTGGTGAGATCTTGTATAATTCGCCATTCATTCATTGGTTTACTCAGGAAACCTTTGTTGAAAACCCTCATTTGCCAGACATTGTTTTCTTAGTAAATAACAAAGACAGGAAATAAACTTTAGAAAGAAACGTCTTGAGTTCACAGTCTTTTGGAGGATGAAGGCTGAGTGACAGCAGGATTGAGCTGCTCCAGGTGGGAAAGTGCCCGACGGGAGAGAACCCCGCACAGTCTCGCACATCTCTGGACCCCTGATCTGCAGAGGCACCGACGACCCTTCACCATTCAGCCCTTCCTGTTTGTACAATGAACAGCCTTACAATACAGAGAGTGTGTCTCCCTCCAGAGAATCAGAAGGCATGTTTACTTTCCAGTAATATAAAGAAAATATCTTTTCATGATAACAAAAACACTCAATAAACTAGAAAGAGAAAGAATATTTCTCAGCATAATGAAGCCCACATATGAAAAAACCACAGCTAACATCATACTTAGTGTTGAAAAAATTGAAAGTGTTTCTGCATAAGATTGATAATATGAAAATTTATCTGCTTTTACCACTCAGTCAACATGGCATTGGCAGTTCTGGCTACAGTAAAAAAATTAGGAAAAGAAATAATACGCATTCCAAAGAAGTAAATTTATCTCTGTTCTGAGATGACCTGATCTTGTATGTAGAAAACAAAACCATAAGCTAAAGCAAGAAATGTCAGAACGAATTAATAATATCAGCAAACGTGTAGGCTATGACATCAACACAGAAATCAGTACAACGCCTCCAGGGCCTGGTGCAAGTTCATCTGTTGTCCTTGATCTGATGGCCAGAAAAGTCTTCTCTACATGGCACATAAACTTCCATCCACAAATGCAGAGGAATAAGAACAAAACACAGCTCATTGTCTTTCCTGGAAGTGATTATATTTCAAACTTCATCTTTCTTGGAAAATGACAGCTGAGAGCTGACTGTATTTGAGATACAGAACCAAGACCCTGGGAAGTCTCTCTGACCATCAGGACCTGCTCCCACAGAGGTGGCCATGGTCTCAAGCCCCGTGGTCCAGCCATGTCCTGCTGCTCTGTGTGCCCATGCCAGTGGGACAGGAAATGATTTCTGCTTGGAGGTTTCAGAGTCTAAAAGCTGATATACAAAAGAAACAAGTCAAAAAGGCTTAACCTAATTCCTGTATGAGTGTAGGGATCGATGACAACTAGGATCCGGGCTGGGAGAAAAGAAGACTGTTCTTACCCTCCAGACACACAGATCTCTCAGACAGTATCTGAAAGCTGACACATGACACAAGTGTGGCATTCACAACAGAAACAGATGTCAAGGACGATTGCTCAAATGTACTGAAAGTCAGTGTCATTTATCTTATTATTTGGTCACAAATTCCGGGCATTGCTCTCAATCAAGTCTCTGTTCATCACCTCTGAAGTATCTTTTGTTCTCCTTGCAGGAAAAGGGCAGGAAATGTAGTGACTTCTGCCTTCACGGGACCCAGATGCCCAGAGACAGGGCTGAAGGGGGTGAGCCCTGGGTGTGCTGCTCCTTCAGGGACCCCAGGGCAGGCTCTGATGTGCTGGACAGTGTGTGGATCCCAGAGGCCCAGGCTGCACGGTCTCCTGGTAATGCAATGCCCAGTAGAATCCTCCAGGCTCCCGAGAGAAGCTGGCGGGTCCGCAGGGGCATTGCTTGACCAGCCTGGGTGGGTGGGGTTGGTGGGGGCTCAAGTTGTGCCAAGTGCTTTTTCCGCACCAGCTGTGGTTTCATGTGGTTTGTTCCCTTCTCCCTGATAATGTGGTGCTGCCTTTCCTAAAACTAACATGTGAACAGTTCTTCCATTCCAGGAAACAATCGCATTTAGCCATGGTATATAATTTTCGGTATGTTGATGAATTCAGTTGTCTAGTATTTTGTGTAGATGCATTTCTTTGGCAGCAGTAATCATATGCAATATTTGTAGTTCATTTTTGTTCAGTGTCTTTGTCTGGCTTTATTCTTAGGGTAAAGTTGGCCTCATAGAATGAGTTAGAAAGTGTTTCTTCCTTTTCAGGTTTTTTTTTTTCTTTTAAGAGCTTAAGAATAATTGTTGTTAAATCTGCTTTAAATGCTTGGTGGCCTTCACCAGTGAAGCCATCAGGCCCTGAGTTTTTTTTTTTTGTTGTTGTTGATAGGTTTTTGATTACTGATTTAAACTCCTTAATACATATAGGTCCACTCAGGTTTTTCATTCTTTCATGATTTAGTCACCATAAGTTGTGTGTTTCTAGGAATTTTCCATTTCACCTTCACTATTCAATATCTGGGCATACAGTTGCTTGCGGTGCTGCTTTATATTTCCTTACTGATCTTTTGTCTGCTTGTTCTGTCAGTTATTACAGGTGGGGCGATGATGTTTCCAGCTAGTGTTGTGCCTATGTCTCCTTCAATTCCGTTAATGTTGATTTCATATATTTTGGAGCTCTGATGTCTGGCACATGTATGTTCATAATTGCTCTATATTCTTGGTGGATTGACTTTTTATCATTGTATAATATCTTTCTTATCTCTTGCCACAATTTTTATTTCAAAGCCTTTTTTTTTAGTGTGTTATTATTCTAGTCACACCAGTTCTCTTTTGGTTGCTGTATACATGGAGTACCTTTTACCATTTTTTTCCTTTCAAAATATTTGTGTCCTTAGATACAAAGTGAGTCTCTTTTAGAGAATAGAAACTTGATATATTTTTTAAAGATATATTCTGCCAATAGATAGCTTTTGAATGTGGAGTTTAACTTATTTACATTTAAAGTTATTACTGAAAAGAAAAGACTTTTGCCATTTCAATCTTTTTTCCCAATATGCCTTAAGTCCCTTAAGTACTACCTTCCTTTGTTTAGATTATTTTGGTAGTGACATGTTTTTATTCCCTTCTCATTTTCCTCTGTGTTTTACTGTTATTTTCCTTGTGATCACCATGTGGATTACACGTAACATTGTGAAGCTATATCAGTATTTTTGAGTTGATAACAATTTAGCCGCCATGCCTTAGAAACTCTGCTACTGTAAAGTTCAGTCCCCATTTTCCCAGTTTATGTTATTGATGTCATTTATTTCACATTCATACTTTGTGTACACATTGGCATAGATCCATGATTATTTTATGCATTTATCTTTTAAATCTTGTTGACGAGGAAAACTAGAGGTACCAAACAAACGTGCGGAAATGAGTAATTTTATATTTGCTCCTATACTGACCCACACCAGAGGTCTTTATATCTTCTTATGGCTCTGAGTTGCTATCTAGCATCTGTTCCTTTGAACTCTTTACATTTTTCATGAGGCAGTTCCAATGACAATAAACTTCCTCATCTATTGTTTATCTACGATTGTCTGAATTATGCCCTCACATTGGAAGGACCTGTTTGCAGGATGTAGAATTCTTGATTGACAGGGTATTTTATTTTCTTTTGTCATTTCAAATGCACACTCCTACTGCCCTATGTCCTCTGATGCTTCTAATGAGGAGTGCACTGATAACGTGTCCAGGGTCCCTTCTGCCTGATGAGTCATGTTTCCTTTGCTGCTTCCAAGGTGGTGACTTGTCTTGTTTGATCAGTTTGAATACAATGTATGTAAATATGGATATCTTTGTGTTGATTCTACCTGTAGTTCTTTGAGTTTCTCACATTTGTTAATTCATGTCCTTCATCCAATTTGGGGAGTCTGTTATTATTTCTGTTAATAATCTTCTGTCCCATTGTCTCTCTCTCATGGGACTCTGATGTGTGTATGAGTTCAAATGGTGGTCCTACAAGTCCTTTTGTGCCTGTTCACATACTTTCATTTTTCCTTCTTGTGCCTTAAGCTGCATATTTTCTATACCTTATTTGATAGTAATCATTATATTCATGTATCAATTGCCTGTTTTCCTCTAGTTCTTTGACAATTTTTTTCCTTTAATCACTTCAGCATGTGTAAGAAAGTTGTTTTGAAACTCTTTGTCTACTAATTCCAATGCCTGTTCTTACTTAGGGAAACTTTTCTGCTAATTTATTTTTGTCTTTTAATGGACCATGTTTCCCTTTTTTAATGCTTTGCTTATGTGTTTATAGTTGGGCACTCAGAGCAGCAGCCGACTACCCACACTTTGCAGATTTGTTCCACGTCATGACGGTTCTATAATTAGCCTGGTAAGCTGCTCGTCCTGGGATCAGCCCAACATGAAAGCTGAAGGGCTCCTGAGTTCCCTTCTGAGCCTGCACGTTGCCTGGCCTGGGTGAGGCTTTTTGATTCCCCTGAATACATGGCTGCTTTTTGAATCCCTTAATATCCCGCAAATCCACACCCCAGTTCTGCTCAGAGTTTTACACGCTCTAGGCTGTGTCTCCTCCTTTAACCCCTTGTCCCTGGCTGCTGTGTATGTATGGTCTCCCTGCAGCTGGAATGAGATATTCCAGCCGCCCTTCAGTTTTAGCTTAGAGTTGGGCAGAACAAACACCGGTCTTCAGGCAGACCCAGATAGGTTTGGAACATTGCAATTAGGATTTTCTGTGATCTTGCTGGTTTGAGGAGGGACAGGGAGCTGGGCCGATGCCCTTACACATCGAGACTGCCCTGCATGAGTCAAGGGGAGTGCTAAGGGCGAGTACAGACACAGTGAAACCTTCTACCACTTTGATCCTGAATTTTTCCCAATTGGGTGTTCACTTTGTTGCTGTAGATTTTTGTTTGATTGTTTTCCAGAGCTCATGTAAAGTTTTATAGCTAGCTTCTGAGGTTTTCCCCTTACATTTCTATTGGAGAATTCATTATTTTCTAGTCCACCATTTTGCTGACATGGCTCTATATGTTAAATTTTAATTGGTTCACAACATTCCCTTGTATTAGTGTGTCATGATTTTCCTAACTCCTCCTAAATGTGTTACAATTTAACTGGTTTACAGCTTTTTCTTTAATGAATAATGTTGAGCAAGATAATAAAGTATATAAAATATTTATCATTTATGTCATGATAGCTTTAAAAGTTATATAACTAGATAAAATGTGTATCCAATCTAACAGTCTGGTTACACAGTGCACAGGATATCCAAAAACTAGTAATAATTAACCTTCCACAGGCAGTTTCCCAGGATGTCCTATTTGATATTATTATCAGGATTTCACCTGTGCCAGGACTGTAACGCAAAATAATTTTCCTGGTGGGAAATGGAAAAAGGCAAATTTATTTTTAGTTGAAGTTTTAATTCTTTATTAAGTGTTAACATTTTGAAAAATGCCCATTAATCCGTCCTTTAAATTGTGTGATTGTGTGTGTGTGTATGTGTGTGTGTGTATGTGTATGGACTGTAAAATAGTTGTTTCAGTTGATATTTGACCAGGATTGGGCTTCATAATTAGGAAAACAAAAAATACTGGTATGTGAAAGTTTCTAGTCTAATACCTGGTCAATAGCTGTTCAGCAACTCTTGTGCAATAATTAACAGTGATGTAAATGGCTCCAGAATTTTAAAATTATTTACTAAACTGATGAGATAAAATTTTGCAAAAAGTTAATGATGAATTTATCATTATATAGTACTTAAGATTATTCTGATAATAAACCAATAAGTTAATTTACTTC
The DNA here is from genome assembly GCF_009834535.1 of Camelus ferus. Classification (NCBI taxonomy): domain Eukaryota; kingdom Metazoa; phylum Chordata; class Mammalia; order Artiodactyla; family Camelidae; genus Camelus; species Camelus ferus. The sequence continues at coordinate 2,888,822 of NC_045730.1, read as the reverse complement.
AAATATTTCTCACTCCATGGTTACTGCTTTAACCTGCTCCTCCAACAATATATTTGCTAACAATTGGACGGTGCAGTTGGGGTGGTACCTTCCTGTTATTTATAAGCTGTGAGCGCAGAAGGAATCACAGTCTGCTCAGTCAGAGGAGCCACAGGCAATGGATCCCAAACATCAGCGTCGGGAACTTACTGACGGCCGCTTCATTCCTGTGCTGGGATTTGGCACCTTTGCACCTGAGGAGGTAACAATAGTGATCTTAGGGTTGAGGATTTAAAACAGATGTAGCATGAGTGGAAACAACCTGGACTGTAAATTCACCGAGTTCCTGGGTGAGTCTGGGAGGCCCCCTTGCTTCGCCTAACCAGCCTAGAACCATTCCTTGTGACGGGGGAGAAAGTACTCAGTCTTCACTCTGCATCCTCTTCTGAAACTGTGGTCACCTCCAGATCATTCTGGGTCTCTCCACAGTTTCTATTTCTTTCCCAGCTTGATGGAAGTGATGAAACTCAGTTGCCATGAACACTGACTGCCAGTTGCTTTGCTTTGAGTGTGATTGCAATGAAGCAGTTTCTCAGTATGTATCAGCAATTCAAGAAATCTTTCCCCCTTCCAGAAAGACATGACCCAGAGAAATGTCTGAGATAAAAGGTCTTGAAGATGAGATGAATGAAAACTAATGAGAGGGAATTGCTTTTCTGCTGTGGGGTAGCCTGCTGGGTGCCAGGCCAGAAATTGTCCACCCGTGGTTTGCTTTGCACGTCTGTTTCTGCTGGAACTTGTCCTAATGGAAAATGTAGTATCAATGGAGGGAATCAGCTACAATCATACAGGCCAAGCTTCAATTCTTGGGTTTTGCAATGTATTTTATTAAAATATAGCCTTCAGTCCTTGGACAAAAGGTGGGCAAAGTGTACAAGTCTCCAGGCTAGAAGTCGGAAAGCTGCTGTCCCTGTTGTCTCTAGAGTATTTAGTTGTAGGACAAGGTACTTTTCCTTAAACTTTGAGTCTCACTTTTCTTGTCTATGAAACAGAAGGAAATCTTCAGAGACATTTTGGAGACTGAAGACAGGACTTGTTTACTCTGTAGTGCAGAGTGGGTTGAGGGGAGGGAAGGACCCAGGATATCCCTGAAGCTCACTGGTATTTACTTCTTGGTCAGTCTCTGAATGGCTGTACCCTGAAGGAAAGAGCATGACTGGAACCGGCAGAGAGCAGTTATTCCAAATATCTACTTCCTTGAAAAACAAAGGACTCTGAAATACATAAAAAGAAAAGGAATATTACTCAGCCTTTACAATGAAGTTAATGCTGCCATTTGGAACCACACACATGAACCAGTAAAACATTAAGCTAAGTGAAATTAGCTAGATTCTGAAGGGAAAATACTGCATGATGACGTTATGGGTGGAATCTAAAAAAACTGAGCTCATAGAAGCAGAGAGGATAGGAGTGGTGACCAGAAGCTGGGGACAGAGGTTGGAAAAACTGAAAGATACTGGTCAAAAGGACAAACCTTCAGATATAAGATCAATAAGTTCTGGAGACCTAAAGGGCAGCGTGGCGACTCCAGCTCATGATGATGGATTATATTCTTAAATTTTTTTTAAATTTTCAATTTAATTTAAATTTTTTATTGAAGTATAGTCAGTTTACAATGTTGTGCAAATTTCTGGTGTACAGCATAACACTTCAGTCATAGATATACATATATTCATTTTCATACTCTTTTTCATTATAGGTTTCTACAAGATTGAATACACTTCCCTGTGCTCTACAGTATAAACTTGCTGTTTATCTATTTTATATATAGTAGTTGTATCTGCAAATATTAAGCTCCCAATTTATCCTTTCCCAACTCTTCCCGCCCTGGTAACCATAGCTTTGTTTTCTATGTCTGTGAGTATGGTTTTTTGTTTTCCTTTTTGTTTTTGGTAAATAAGTTCATTTGTCTTTTTTTAGATTCCATATATAAGTGATATCATTATGTTCTTGAAAGTTGCTAAGAGAGTGGATCTTAAGTGTTTTCACCACACACCCCAAAAGCTAGCTGTGTGAGGTGATGGTTATGTTGACTAGCTTGAGTGTGGTATCATTTCCCAATGGATGCATTTTGAAAACATTGGTTTGTACACCCTGAGTAGACATCCTTTTAATTTGGTGCACGCTGTGTGGCTACTGGTAGAGGACTCTTCGAAGCTTTCACCTTGTTTCTTGATGCTTTGTACTCTGCACCTTATCCCTCTTGGGGATAATAATTTTGCTTGGGAACATCTCTCAGTATAATTCATATACATGACTACAAATTCAGGCTGAGTGTTTTGGGTTCTTCCAGCAAATCACTGAGCATGAGGGTGGTCTTGGGGACCTCTGATTCCAGTGATCAAACAGTGATTGCCTAGTGTTGGAAGGGTTCCTGGATGTCTACCTTTGATTACTTACCAGAAGAGAACAGGCAGACTCTTATGGGCTCATCACCACACTTGCAGCACGAACCTAAGGCATGAAGAAAAGTTGAGCCTTGGGGAGGTCACAGCTTGCGCCTCAGCAATCTCTTAATTGTGTGGATATTGAAGTACAACCTTTGTTGCTTATGTAGGTTCCTAAGAGCGAAGCTCTAGAGGCCACCAAATTCGCTATAGGTGCTGGGTTCCGCCATATTGACTGTGCGTATGTCTACCAAAACGAAGAGCAGGTTGGACAGGCCATCCGAAGCAAGATTGCAGACGGCACTGTGAAGAGAGAAGACATATTCTACACCTCAAAGGTGCTGTGTGTGTGGTGTGTGTGCCCATGTGTGAACCGTGATCGTGCACAAGTAACAATTACGTGATAAGATCAGTAGCTGTTTGCTGAGTTGTGCACATTGGTAGAACTTTTATTACCCCAATATTTACATGTTAAACCAAGTATTCAAAAAAAAAAAAAAAAAGAGAGAGAGAAGGGAGTGATGACTGCTTTCTCATCACTGCTGTGTTTAAATTTTAGCTTTAAAGGTATAGTCACTTCACTTCTCTGAACCTAGACTGGAGCAGTGTGGTTTAGCATGGGCTAATAAATCAGAGAACTGTGATTAGATTATACCTTTCCTTATCATCTGGGTGACTTTCTAAAATTTCTTCACATTCTGAATCTCAGTTTTCAGCACCATCAATAAGAGAGAGGGATAGAGGAGGGAGTTTGTTTATTACTCAAGATCTAGTCAATATGTCTTAAACTGTGTTCTGCACATACTAATATGTTCAAAGCACTGTTACATAAACAAACAGATAATAACTATTCCTGAGAGGATAGGTTGTTTGATGGAATTTGCCCAAGCTTGTGAACTGCTTTTAAACTCTCTCAAACATAATTCAGATGATGGGCACGATAATTATTTGCTAACACTTTTTATCTCTGGGGTCTTTTCCTGCCATTGTTAGTACATGTAATGATGCTAACTTCAAGCAAATAATAAAGTTTCCATTGGTAAGTTCAGCCACAAAAGAACCTCAAAAAGAAAAGGAGTTTTTTTTAAATCACCTTCTAAACAGTAGAAATGTCTAGTTATTAGATAAAAGAAGAAAAACAAAATCCCCCGAAGTATTGACTTGACCCAGCTTTCTTTCTTTAACTTCTGCAGCTTTGGGCCACTTTCCTCCGACCAGAGTTGGTGCGACCAGCCTTGGAAAAGTCACTGAAAAATCTTCAACTGGACTATGTGGACCTCTATATTATTCACTTTCCTGTGGCTATGAAGGTTGGCAGTTTGTGTGATGACAAGTGTTTTATTTCTTATGTCAGAATGTCTAGTAACTTGCATAAGTGGTTGAATGGAGATTTTTCAGATAGATGTCAGGATGATTCACTGGAGTCAAATCCCCAAAGTAACAATTTTTATTACATTTTTACTGAGTTTTTTGAATCCTTACTATTCTTTCCATGCCCCCAAGAGAACAGAGTCCAACAATCTCACACACCTTTGCCTTAAAATCTCGAGGAAATAGAAACAGGCATGTTCAGCACCGGGTCCTGATTAGGACCCCTGGGTCTCCTGTGGATTTCATAAACACAGATTCGGTGCAGCAGTGCTGAGCCCTGAAGCTGCCTTCCAGCTGACTGTGATGAGTTTGTCTCCTCTTTTGCCCTTTCCAGTTGAGCAGTTTTGGTGGTGTTCTCTCTGGGTGGGTCTTAGCCATCAGTCTTTGTAGGGACTTGAGAGACCTTGCCTACAACGTTGGCTGTCTCACAATGGAGTTTTGTAGACCACGCTTAGTGATTAACAACCGTGCTATGTAGAACTCTTGATTTTAGGTCATGGAAATCTACGCAAGGTCTCCTACACAAAATAGCTTAATGAATTATGTAAATGGGATGTCCAGCCATGGATAGAGTTAAGGGCTGGCAGTAGTCTTCAGAAATGTCCCCTTTTCTCTATCCTTTAACATGGCATTACTCTTGCCTGTCTTAATTTTTATCTCCGTATTTTCCATCGGTGGCAAATATGGCCTTGGTTGAGGTCAATGCTCGTAGTCATTAACATTTGAGAGCATGTCTGGATGCTCCACATTCCTTATGAACCTGAGGACGGCCTGGATTGATCCTGCTTGGTTCATGTGAGTGCCCTCACACTCTCAGTGTTCAGAGGGAAAAGGAACTCTGGTTGTCTTGGCTAGGTCAATACTGCAATTTTTATGCCAGAAATAAGATAACTTACTTTCATTCTCAGCTAATTAGGGGCATTTTGCAAGAGGAAAGAATACAGGGCAGACAAAGTTCACATACATCAGTGACAGTCCCCATTAGCAGGCAGGAGAATTGAATTAATTCCATCTTATAGTACGTGCAAGAGATAGAGGAAGCCTGTCTCATAAAGATGTTCCTTATGGCTGCACATGCAAACCACTCTGCAAATAGCACTACCTCAAATGTTGCAACACCTGCCTCGTGGAGGTTTAGTGTCCTGGTGATAGGTATGCCTGCCAGCATGGTTACTCTTGGAGAAATTATTTTCCTCTATTAATTAATTAATCAATCAACTGTTAATTATTATGTGTCTATTTATTAATTATTAATTATCTCTAAAATGATTGCTTCTTTTTCAGCCAGGAGAGGAGGCTTATCCCAAAGATGAAAATGGAAAAATGATGTTTGACACAGTGGATCTCTGTAGGACATGGGAGGTGAGTCTGTGGAGGAGAGAGCACAGGAGAGGAAGGCAGGAGAGGGGGCATCTTCACTTCTTCCTCCTGTGAGAGTGGTGTGTGGACCATCAGATTCAGCAATTCATGACCTTTAAAAGGGCTGCCGTGCTACACTGGTGTGGGGGAAGTCATTGCCACAGTGTTTATAGAGGAACAGAGGAGAAGAATCTGGGACACTGAGGGTAGACATCTTCCTTCCACATACGGTCTTGGCTTTTCTAAGGAGAAGACTGTGATTCTTATTCTTGTGTCACGACCTTTGCCCTTCCTTGATTTATTGCTTTTTTCTTCTTGATAATCAGTCCAAATTCTGACGATGACCATTTTAACAGATCTTACCTGCATTTACTCCTGATGTACAGCCAGTGACAAATGACTCATCACCACCCTTCCTCCCCAGGCCATGGAGAAGTGTAAGGACGCGGGACTGGCCAAGTCCATCGGTGTGTCCAACTTTAACCACAAGCAGCTGGAGAAGATCCTGAACAAGCCAGGGCTCAAGTACAAGCCTGTCTGCAACCAGGTGAGCCCTCTCGCTCTCCTCTCCTTCTGATCCTCACAACCTTCTTCCTGCACCTCAGCCAGGTGTCTACTCAGCTCCCCTCCTATTCTTTCTCCCTTTGTGGGGCAGAAGGTTCTAGAGAGCAGAGCCTCTGTCTGGAAGGCTGTTAATGGAACCCATAATGGTATGTCTGTTTGAGAAAGTCTTGGTGTAAATGGTGGTGAGACCTTAATGGTAAATTGTGTGTAGGAAATTATGGAAGAGAAAGCAGATGAGGGAGGGTTAGAATAGGTACCTGGAAGTCAGGGGGAAGGTGGCTTTTCGCTGAGCTGTAGAGGATGACCAGAAGTTAGATGAAGAGAGTGATTGTGTACAGGAAGGAAGGCCATGAAAGCAAGCAATGGGAAGTCAGTAAAGAAAGATGGAAATCAGCTGAGACAGGAGTTACAATTTTGTGTGGGGCTTGTGTGCCTGAATCCTTATTCCTGGTGTCTCTGCTTTGAGGGGTCTCCAGCAGGAAGCACAGTCCAGGGAGATTTACTGGAAGCTACGCAAGTCATCAAGGTTAGAGGGATGAAGTGAATGGCTTATGGTGATGCTAACAGTAGATGAAATAGTCACTCAGGAATAGTCATTGGAAGGTTGACCAAACCTTGCAAATTAGTCAATTTTTTTCTATTTCTCTCATCGATTTCTACCATAAAAGTAACTGTTTAAACACATTTTTCTCTGTTTGGTTCTGTGCTCTTACTTTTTAAAAATTTTTTGTATTTTCACATTATTGTGGAGAGAAAACTTAATGGGAGAGCTGAAGACAATGTTAAGTGCACAACACTACGCAGCGCAGCGCAGTGCAGTGCTGTTGACTGCAGGGGCAGTGCGTTCCAGCAGGTCTCTAGAGTTTGCTCATCTGGTGTAATTGAGAGTGGAAGCCCACGATTAGCAACTCCCGGTCTCTCCCTCCTCCAGCCCCTGGAAACCGTCACTCTGCTCTGTAATTTTATGAGTTTGACTAATTTAGAAATATCATGTAACTGTTGTCATGTACTATTTGACTTTCTGTGAGTGTCCTTTTGGATATAACATAATGTCTTCAGGTACAACCTGAAGTCCAGGAGTAGGAGATTTCTATGGAAAATGTAGCTGGTAAAATTATAGAATTATATATATATATATATGTGTATATATATATATATGTATATACATATATAAAAAATAAATATTTTATATATATAATCAATATTATATATATAATCAACATTTTATATATAAAATCAATATTTTCAATTATAATAGTCAATATGTACATATGAATATACACACATAATAATAATATACACGCATATATGTAATATATTGTTGAGCAGGATCTGATGGTCATTCGTATGTCACTTTGAGTCATGTTTCTCATGCTTTTTTAAGGTAGAATGGTCAGTCAATCTTACTTCGAAATCCAGACAAGTTTTTTAATTTTAATTTTTTTTATTGAAGTGTAGGCAGTTACAATGTGTCAACTACTGGGGTCCCAGCATAACATCTCAGTTATACATATACATACATGTATTTGTTTTCATATTCTTTTTCATTAAAGGTTATTACAGGATATTGAATATAGATAATGTGCCATACACAAGAAATCTGTTCTTTCATCTATTTTTATATATAGTGGCTAACATTTGCAAATCTCAGACTCCCAAATTTATCCCTTCCTACCTGCTTTCCCTGATAACCATAAGATTGTTTACTATGTCTGGGAGTCTGTTTCTGTTTTGTAGATGAGTTCATTAGTGTCCTCCTTTTTCTTCCTTCCTTCCTTCCTTCTTTCCTTCCTTCCTTCCTTTCTTTTTCTCTTTCTTTCTTTCTTCTTTTTTTTTCAGCTTCCACATATGAGAGATATCATATAGTATTTTTCTTTTCTTTCTGGCTTACTTTACTTAGAGTGACAATTTCCACATCCATCCATGTTGTTGCATATGGCATAATTTTATTCATTTTTTATTACTGCATAGTATTCCATTCTATAAATGTATCACAACTTCTTTAGCCAGTCATCTGTCAATGGACATTTAGGTTGCTTCCACATCTTGGCTGTTGTATATAGTGCTGTTATGAACATTGGGGTGGAGACAGGTTTTTGACAAATAGAATAGATTTATCAGATTATTATTTTGAGATGTTAATTAACTTGTCTCTCTATTCCCAGTTGGCGTAAATTAGTAGTTAGATCTGAACATTTACTACATTAAGATTAAACATTTTGGCAAGAAGTATTTTTTGCATAGTGTGTCCCTCAAAGCGCCAACCAGTGGGAAGCACCTATGACCATTTGTCCTGCTGTGAGTGATGGTACCTGTGTCCCCGTGGTAGAGTTAGTGGTGACCAGACCTTTCCTTTGGAAATGTGTATTTTCCCGATTGAAGTTACCTAGTCATCTGCTGGAGTGTAATTGCCATCAGGGGAAGTGAGATTTCCCATAAATTTTTACTTAATGTTTGAGGATCCATCAATGACTTTCACTGGCATTATTTGTTTCACTGAGATGTGTAAAAACTAATTTTCAATTTTAAACACTCTTTTTTAATGTTCCTACTTGGCGATTTATTGCAAAAATATAATTCCCTCATTGAGTCAGATTAGGATACAGTTATTCCTACAAGCAGGGTAAAAACTTAACTCTTTCCCATTGACTGTCAGTGTCTGAGGATGGATTTGTTGTCATAATCACCTTCAGTGGAGGCATATATATCTGCTCTCTCTCCCTCTCTCATCGATAGGGACTCTTGGACGTTGACCGACTCTGTGTGTTACAATTGCTTTTGCTCATAATTCCCTTTGACGCTCAAATCAAACCAAATGTCACCAACAGACTCCCCCTCAGACTGATTCTTTTAGTCCTTCAGACAGTTTTTTCATGAGTCTTGGAGCAAATTCTTGCTTTCTGCACAATTTGATGTCCAGGATTCAAACAGTTCTTTTCTTGTCCCAGATCTGGAAAGAGGCATGTCTCCTGCTGGTGTAAGATGGTGGTTAGTAATCCAGGTCTGGCCCCTAGATTGCTTGTTCTCAGGAATGTCATTACTTGTAACTTTTTCAAGGGTGAGATTTAAATGTATTTTTGAAAAGTCATTACTTGATGTTGACATTTCCAGTTCCAATTTTATGTTACACAGCTTTATTTTTAAAGCATTTAAAAATATTTACCTTTCTCTGTCATGTTAACATTACCATTTCATAATGTGACCCTTGTCCGTGTTGGCATTCTGCAGGTGGAATGTCACCCTTATCTCAACCAGAGCAAACTGCTGGATTTCTGCAAGTCCAAGGACATTGTTCTGGTTGCCTACAGTGCTCTGGGATCCCAAAGAGACCCCAAATGGTAATGAACCCTAATGAAAAAAGCAAAGTGTTTCCATAAAATTCAAATTTTTTGAGTTAAATGAAAAATTTATTCCTCTTTCCAAGGATTGGAGTTCTAGTGAGAACTACAAAGCAAATAATTCTAACCAACAAAAATGTGCATTTCTTACCAAAAGGTAGGAATTCTAGTTCTTTGGTTCCAGAAGATGCTCAAATGCCATTTTGGTGCGTTGTGAACCAATAGCCCCAAAAAAGATTGAAAAACAATTTGCACTAGTAGTTGGGTCCTGGGGACAGTGGTACAGCTCACACAGCTGTATGCTGTAAAATTCCATTTTTGATGCAATATTTTTAATCATACCATACTCAGTGCTCTGAAGATAGCTCTCAACTGGCTTGGAGGACAGGAGGAAGGAAGGGAAGGAATTCTTCTCTTTTGTCATCTACCACCCAGCCAATATTTTCACGTTACGTGATTTGTTGTAGACTAATCAGTAACAAGTGTCTGCATTAACTATGTATATCCCCCAATTGAGACCAAAGACATAAGCTTAAGTTATGATTTACTTATTTATTAGCTAAGAACACACTTCTAATAAGAGACTCTCCCAGCCTCCCTTACGTTATGTCTAAAACTGGTATAAAATTATGTAACTCCCAGGTTTATTGTGGTAGAAAAAAATTACAATTTGAACTATTTTTGTAAACATCTATAGAAGTATTGCACACTATAAGTAAAGACTGATAAATGAACAATTCTTATTTGGAGGCTACTCAATTTTATGAATACCTGAGAAAAGGTAAAAAAAAAATTTCCCGTCTTTTCCTCACATTTCTCCTTTCATGTCCTTGCCCTTACTTTGGGGCTAAGATCAGAGAAGAAAACAGCCATACAGAAGTAAAAGAGAAAAAAGTCTGTGGGTTTGGAAGCACTGGTCTCAACTCACCAATGCATCCAAATGATCTGAGAGATTTGTGACACAGGTGGCTAGGTGCCACCCCTGAGTTTCTGATTACCTGTGTCTTGGGTTCAGCCATGGAACTCCCATTTCTGCCAAGATCCCAGGTGACATGGATGCTGATGGTCAGGGACACTTTTTGAGAAGCACTGGTCTAGGTGGACCTACTTGGTGTGTTTGGGAAGCCCCCTAGCAAACTCAATGCTCAGTCTCAGCTCCTCAGCATTTCTGAATTTCCTTCCAGGGTGGACCAAAGCCTCCCCGTTCTCTTGGACGACCCGCTTCTTGGTGCCATTGCCAAGAAGCACAAGCGCAGCCCAGCTCTGATTGCCCTTCGCTACCAGCTGCAGCGCGGGGTGGTGGTTCTGGCCAAGAGTTACAAGGAGAAGGAGACTAAAGAGAACATGCAGGTGATGCGTGGGGTGAGGGGCAGGGCTCCTAACTCATACCCTCCACGGCGGTCACTCTGTGCAGGTTTTCCGACGTCTTTGGGCCAAGATGAGTTACCTTTGTTCCCTGTGCTGGATGCCCTACGGGTGATCCTAACGGTTTTCTCCACCTGCACTTGCAGCAGGAGCGGCAGCGCGGCGAAGTGGAATTGAGATTGGACAGAAAGGAGAGATGATGTCAGTTCCGGCATTACATTTGCGGTTTATTCTGTCACCCTATTCAAGTGATATCTCACGTCTTCTTTCTCCAGTCAGGAAATTGGATTGTGTGACTTTCTGAGAGCATTTTGGCTGCTCTAACAAAATACCAGAGCTCGGGAGTCTTAGAAACTACTGAAATTTAATTCTCACAGATCTAAAGGCTGGGTTCTGAGAGCAGGGCGCCTGCGCGGCCGGGCGCGGGCCCTCTCCCAGGTCGCGCTCTTGCCGACGCGTCTGGCACGGGAGAGGGGGCCGCACAGCTGGCTCAGGCCTCCTTTATGGCAGGTGGCACGGCTTTCGCCTCGCCCGTGACGGCCCCGCCATCCTGCCCGCGTCCCCACTCAGAGGCCCCATGTTCTCGTATCATCGCCGTGGGGGCGAGGTTTCCGGCATGTCAGTTTGGGGCTCAGGGAAGCTACAGCCGTGATCTTCAACCTGCAGTTCATGGCGGCTTACTCTGCATTTCCTTGATTGCTACCGTAGTGCTATTTACATACTTTTAACCTCCTTGAGTTTTTGCCATTGCTCAAACTTTGTCCATTTTTGCCAGGTTTCTGCATCTTTTGGTTTTTGTGTAGGAGACCTTTTTTATACCATCAGCCACAGCTGTACAGCAAACTCTCCCCAATTATGGAGTCTGTTACAAAGGTCATTTATGTAGCTCATGACCCTGTGGTTTCACAATAAGCCTGCGCTGAGCTAAGCTGTTCTGCTCTTGGCTGTGGCTCTCATGTGTTTGCAGTTAAATGCAGAGCAGCCGGACAGTTCTGCTTCAGGAGGTGGATTTGGCTCCTGTCAGAGGAGCCTACACTCTGCTCCATATAGATTTTCGTATACAGTTGTCTAGACTGTGGCCCCCCAACCTGGCCTTCATCTCAGCACAGTGGTGTGACCCCAAGGCGGTGAGTGGGAAAAAATCCTCTTCATGTCAAGGATCAGAACTGACTGACCATTGCTTGTGGCAAATTTTATTGTGTAATGCAAGTCACAGGTCAGGTCAGGTCAGTTCGAGGGGCAAGGAAATATTACCCTGAAAGAATTTGTTTGTCTTTCCATTCAAATTTGGGTCTGTATTACACCTGGAATTGACTTTGTAATATGACATGAAAATGTGTGTGTGTGTGTGTGTGTGTGTATTCATATATATATAATTAAATGAAAATCCAAATGTCCATATTTCCCCACAGATTAACATTGTCAACTCTGTCATATATCAGATGTTCATAAATATATATCTGGCCTCTGTCTCATATTAAATGATTTGCTTTTGTGCACCATCTTATAATAGTGGGAAATACTTGTTGCTTTACTAAATGGTAACTTTTTTCTTCTTTAAGGATGTCTTGGTCGCTCTTGACCAGCTGTTTGTTTATGTAAGATTGAGCATCACTTTATCATCTTCCACAAAAGAATACATGTTTAAATTCATGTTGCATTGAAACACTAGGTCACTATCAAGGAAACTGATTTCTTTACAAAATTCAGATTTCCCTTCCATGATTATGATATGAATTTCTAATTAGTTACATGTCTTTAATATTTTAAGTACACTTCATATCATTCTCCAAGAAGACATTTACATAATCCTATTTTGTAGATTTATTTACAGATAATGAGTTAGTTTGTTATCAGGTTGTTGGAGAGACTTTTATACAAGGGGACTCCTCCTTCCAATACTCACTGCGTCTCACCGCTGGGGTGTGGGAAGGAAAACCCAGTGGTCAAGTGCAGGTGTTTTGTCCAGATTGTCCAACTGTCCCATCGTTGGGAAAAAGGTTTTTTTTTTTTTTTTCCGTTACAAGAGTTCACTTAGAAAGATATGGGCTTGCTGAACTGTAAATCTCTGAAGAGGAGCAGAGAAGGAGAGAGGGCAGGAAAAGAGGGGTGGAGAACTCAGCAGAAGGGGTCCCAGGCCAGTTCACATGGAAGCTGAGGCCGGGCATGGCTTCCCTGTGCCCTCCTCTTGCCTCCATCCAGGTGCAAGTCCTCCAGGTCCCGGGGGAGGCCAGCTCCCTCGGGTGGAGTTTAATGTGATTCTTCCCTTCTTTCCAGGTTTTTGACTTTGAGTTGCCACCAGAAGACATGAAAGCAATTGACGGCCTCAACAGAAATATACGATATTGCGATTTTCAATTGTAAGTGACTTGTATATATTTCACACACGCTGTTTGTGTAGCATGCATGTCAACAGAGGACGTAAGCTTCCATAACCAGGAAGGCAGTCCTGATTTCCAGTCTAGGAGTAAACCAGGAGCTTCCTGTAGACTGAGACCAGAGGTTTCCCCTGGAATTCAATGTCTCACCCAAGAGACACATGAATGGGGTCTAGGAAAGTGCATAAGCAGACTGACCAAAGTTGACACCATGGTGAATTCACTATTTTTATGCCCCTAATCTCTGAGCCTGGTGTGTTTCTTCACTGGGAAGATGCACCATTAGACGAGGAAGGCACAGTGTGTACAGCGCCCTATTCTTTCAGGGACTTCTGACAATGTTTCATTTTTCATTCTTTTTAAAATCGTTGGAAAATGATTATATTAATAGTGACAGTGTAATAGTGAGTCAAGCTAGGATTACATTTGTTTTATCCTAACAGAATTGTAAAGTGTAACTAATATTTTTTGTGAAGTAACAGTCCATTGAAGGCCACTGTGTGGTGCTGTGAGGTCACATTACAGCCCCGCTGCCACCCCCTCCCCTAAATGTCTGGTGGCTTTCTCCTTAATGGGCTTTCCCTTTTTTCAAGACACCATTCATTTCTTCCAAATACATCTCACTGGCATTTTCCCCGCATCCAGCTCCATTTTCTCTTCCTTGTGATCTCACCAAACTGAATTACAAATGGATGGTGAACTTCACTGACCCTCCAGGCAGCGTCTGCTGTGTCTTCTGCCGCACACACCCAGATGAGGTCATCTGCATTCCTCTGTTTCTTGATTCAAGACTTACTTCAGTGTTGTCTTGTCCATCAGGAGACCTTCCCCTGGGGAACCGCTATGTCCTTGACTTTGACTTATTCACGCACATGGAATTCCATGTTGAATTCCTGCAGGAGGATGTCAGGATTGAAGAGAAGGAAGACTCGTCAGACTGAGAGAAGTGTGCAAGGGAGTTTAGAGAGAAGAGAAATACATATTATGATAAAACGAAGATTTGGTTTCAAATAAAAGGTCTCAACACTCTCCTCCCTGTTTGTAGAGGTGTAACATGATTCTGAGAAAAGAGTTTAAATGGGTTAAAAAGTGGAGAGTGAGTTTTCTGTACTCAAAGGCTTTCACGTGTGACTCTGTTCTCCCTCGTCAGGCTCTGAATGACTAGACTTCCTGATTTTTGTGATCCTGTGTCAACAGCACAGCTCTTGTCACGTGGAATTAGCCAGAAGACACTTGTTACTGAGCTGATTTGGAAAGAAGCAATTTAGAAAGAAAAATGAGAACATGGGGATAAAGGGAAACCGCAGTAACACTAATTCCTGAATAACCAGTGCTCTCATAAACCAGACATTCAGAAAAGCACTTCACATTTCGTAGGTGCGATCATTCAGGTGGACGTGCTCCCTCCTGAATAGACCAGAGTCCCTTAGCGGAGGCCCCGGTATTGTTGGCGGTGCTCAGTATTTATTTGTTGAATGAATATGTGATAAAGAGCAGCAAAGTCCTGAACTGAGATCCTTCTCAACACCCAGGGTCAGGGATTTCCCTTGGGGCCGAACCGACCCCCACGTTTAGCCATAGACCTTGCACCTCCTATAAACTCTAATCTCAGTGAAATACTTGTCACTGTGGAGTTAACATTACACCTGAACGTGGGAGGTGGGCATTTAGGTGCCATTTGCACTTGGACCAGGTGCCTGCATGTATGCACTTTGGGATAGAAGGAGGGACGTGGTTGTAAATTTAGTGTTTTTAACCCACCCTGACTGCATGCAGAGTAACCTCCTGTTTGACAGCAGGACAGAGTTGATGAGTGACTGTCCCTCCTTCTCTTTCAGTGCTGCTGGTCACCCTGAGTACCCGTTTTCCGAAGAATACTGACTCTGAGTCTCCACCGTGCCTCCTGCCGTGGGCTGTGGAGAGGATTTCTGCGCTCGGTGGAGGGGATGAAAAGAAGTGCCTGAACTTTCAGAAAGCTTGCCTTTCTTTTTTAAAAAAATTTGTGCAATAATAAACTTCACAGTAATGGTACTTGTTTTCCTTGATAATTAAAATAATACATACTAATTTGAGAAAATTTGGAAATTGAAAGGGAAGAAAATAAAGATCACTTGTGTTTATGCATTAAAAAAATTTTGATACATTTTCCTTCATGGTTTTCCTATGCAAATGTGCGTTTTGTTTACAAATCAAAACAATCTTCTACATTCAGGTCATATATTTGTTTTTCACCTTAGTGTAAATATATTTGTTGACTATGAAATACTGTTAAAAATATCACTGTTCTACTTGGCTTGTTGTATACAGTGCATCTTATTATTTGTCTATTTCTTAATCATCTGCCAGGGCTTCAGCATTTTGATTTGTTCTTTTTTTAATTAACGTATAGTCAGTTTATCCATTTCTGTTGTACAGCATAATGTTTCAATTTCTACTAAAGGATGGTGTGAGCTGGCCTTGAGATGAGTTAAGGCTGTGGGACCCAAGGCCATGATTACAGCATGCTTGTAGTATGAAGTAAACAGTGATTGTACACATGCACTTACTGCTGTTTCTGTAAGTCTCAGAAACAAAGAAAAGGGCACTGTGCATGTGTAAGCAGAAAACAGGTAAAAAGCAGGACAGGTGTATCATAGGTGTGCACCACCCTGTGGCATTAAAATTAAGTGTTAACTTCATGGTGTCCCCTGATGGTTTGTCCGGTGGATGGCAACTCCTCTTGCATTTTTCCGTTCACGCTGCTCACCTTCTAAGACCCCACATCAGTTCCCCTTGGCTCTCACTTGGCGCTGTGAGCAGGATGAAGTGAGTGCCCCCTGTGATCCGCCTGCCCCTGTTAGAAAATAATGTCCCACTCGCCCACCGAGAGGCAGCCGGGAGGGTGGCCTGGATGTTCTTATCAGCATGGTGGCACACTAGCTGAGGCAGGAGAGAAGTGCAGACACAGTGGAGCAGTTGCAGTGCACAGAAGAGGCGCTGGAGCAGAGACGCAGCACAGGCAGAAAGGTGTCTGCGTGGTCCTAGCTCCGCCGTCTCTGAGAGCAGCTGTGCCTGCGCAGCCCTGGTCCCACCGCCCCTGAGAGCGCTAAGGCCGACCCCTCCCCCTGTTCTGCTGCATCTACGGCTGTGCTGAGGCAGCGGATGGAACTGGAGGAGACCATGGCTCAGGGAGGGAATTCCTGCAGGCCCACGCTGAGTGGCACTTGAGTAAATGGGCCACGTTTTTGGACTTAGCACAAGTTGTCTGAAAACTGGGCATGCACCAGCTGATGTCTTCTCTGCATTCCCGTAGTCCAGATGACAAGGGCCTTAACAGCCCAGATGAAGGATTTCCTGTTGGCTAGTGGCCCAACGGGAACGTTTGGGACTACGGTGGCGCTACTAGCGCCGTATGTAGACCGCCCCATACATGAAGTGACTGAGGCTCTGGCTCATCTGGGGGATGTAGAGGTGCACCAAAAGGGGGTACATGCTGCCAAGACTCAAGGTGAGTCCAAGACCCCCTCTTCCAGGGCAGTGACTCAGAAAGTGAAGTTCACACAGAGGAGAAATAAGGGAAATGCTCCAATTTTGCGAGGGCCCCAAAGCTAGATCACCAGCAAAAATGGTGTGATTTACTGGCAGCTGGCTTGGACCATGTAAAATTAATGGCCAGCCTTTGGAGGTGCTGATGGCCTTAGGAAAAAAATTATAGCCCGAGCAACAATATACTCCATTTAGAACCTCCCATCAGGCCGAGAGGTGGCCTTTGCTGATTTCCTCCTGGACTAGGAGGAAGGCCAAGGCGTTCGGGAAGTGGGGCACCCCGACAACCGGAGGTAGAGTCCACTCGGCTTTCTAACGTCTTGGATGTGTGGTGAAAGGAAACGGGGAATCAACATTGACCCCAGACATTGTTGGTTGAGGAACAGGAAAAATGAGATGCCTTTTTCTTAGATGGAGATGGTGTGTGTGGGTGTGTTTAGGGGGCAAACATTTGTGGGAAGATTATGAGTTCAGTTTTAGACGCATATGTTTGAGATGCCTATTAGGTACCCAAGTGAGGATGCCGTGTGTACAGCTGGGCAGAGAAGGCTGGGGTCACAGAAGAGGTGTAGACCACATACAGATGTTCGGGATTTGTTGGAAGATATTTGCCACTTAAATCCACAAAAATAGATGAGAAATCAGAAGAGCAAGAGACCCTCAGAGAAGCCCTGTGCTCCCCAGACCTTCCCAGCGCCGGCCTTACCTCTGACCCTCATGTTAAGAAGGTAACACTGTTCTGTGCAGGTTAAGCCAACTTTGGGATAGGTTTTCTTGACCTGGTTGTTTTCAAAGTCAGCTCTGGCACTGAAGGAGCCGTCAAAGCTCAAAACGCTCCTTTCCACCTCCCTCGCCCTTTACGCCCGGCCAGGGGTTTCGGAGCCTGAGAAAACTGCTGAGTCACCTCTGGGACCATGACTCCAGTGGGTTCTGGGGCTTTGATGGTAGGATGCAGTGATGGTAAAGTAAGAAACGCTGCAAAAAAGCATCGGCATTCTTCTTCCCTCGTTTCGAGGCCACATTTGGGATACACTTTACTCTTCAAACAGAGCCCAGTCCATGGCACCACAGTGAGCGAGGTGAATTATACTTAGAATGGCAGAGTTATAAATTGCATGCAACACCATCGTTAAAACCCATCAGTGTCTCAGTTCCTTCCCCAGCCTCCTCCCAGGGCAACAACAGGGCCTCCTGTCCTCTCTACCCCTCCCTCCCATCCCCAGCCCTCCCCCCACACAATCCACTTCTCCCCCATTTCCCAAAGCTGTGCCCTTCTGACTGTTGGTCACCACTTCCCCACCCATTAGCCCCCGCCCAGCCCACGTGAACTCTAGTTTTGTTCACACAGAGCACAATGTCACCCCCTCTCAGCACAGATAAGTCATTAACCAATGCGGCCACTTCCTAGAGACGAATACTACTGGCCACTACTTTTATTTTTTAGAAACGGCATATCAATATATGGTTTGAGGAGCAAATATTTGTTGTTTTCTGTAGAAGCAAAAGCCTCAGTGGACCAGCCTGCTTCTTTTGTGAAGCTCAGGAGCCTGGAGGATTCTACTGGGCATTGCATTACCAGGAGACCATGCAGCCTGGGCCTCTGGGATCCACACTCTGTCCAACACATCAGAGCCTGCCCTGGGGTCCCTGAAGGAGCAGCACACCCGGGGCTCACCCCCTTCAGCCCTGCCTCTTGGCATCTGCATCCCCTGAAGGCAGAAGTCACTACATTTCGTGCCCTTTTCCTGCAGGCAGAACAAAAGATGCTTCAGATGTGATGAGCAGCGACTTGATTGAGAGCGACTTCCCTAGTTTGTGACCAAATAATAAGATAAATGACGCTTATTTTCAGCACATTTGAGCAGTGGTTCTTCACATCAGTTTCTGTTGTGAATGCCACTCTTGTGTCATGTGTCAGCTTTCAGATATTTTCTGAGAGAAGATCTCTGTGTCTGGAAGCTATGAAGAGTCTTCTGATTGAGGATTTTTCCCCCAGCTCAAATAAAAGGTGTCATCCATCCCTACACTCATCTAGGCATTAGGTTAAGCCTTTTTGACTTGTTTCTTTTGTATATCAGCATTTAGACTTTCAAACCTCCAAGCAGAAATCATTTCCTGTCCCACTGGCATGGGCACACAGAGCAGCAGGACATGGCTGGACCACGGGGCTTGAGACCATGGCCACCTCTGTGGGAGCAGGTCCTGATGGTCAGAGAGACCTCCCAAGGTCCTAGTTCTGTATTTTGAATACAGTCAGCTCTCAGCTGTCATTTTCCAAAGAAGATGAAATTTGAAAGAGTCCAAATAAAATCAATTCCAGGGAAAACAATGAGCTGTGTTTGTTCTTATTCCTCTGCATCTGTGGATGGAAGTTTATGTGCTGTGTCGAGGAGAGGACTTTTTATCACCATCAGATCAAGAACAATACAATTGTTCTCATTTTAGAGAGACTGGATGAGCACCCAGCAGATGTTGGAATGCATTTTAGCCAAACAAGAGCTTTTTGAATTCTTTTTTTGAGAATCTGAGCATTTTCTTATGTATTATTAACTCCTTCTATAATGAAGATCCTTATTGACATGACATTGCATTCCTGTTGTGACCTGATACTTTCCCTTATTCTGTGACTGTTGTTGTCTGTGCCTTCAAGTTCCCTCACACTCTGAGATCCTGAAAGTGCAGAAATGCACAGAGGAAGAGGAGCAGGTGGTGCCTCTGAAGCAGAGACGGAGAGAGCAGAAGCAGAAACCGGGGCAGTGCCCAGGGTAACTTGGTCCACTTCATGTGGGATTTAGGATCCTCCTGCCCGCAGAGTTCCATCAGTTCTGGATGCTGGGTATAGAGAACTCAAGCCAAATAAAAAGCAGAAGAGAAACCCAGCGCACTACTGAAGGGTGTTGAGAGAAAATACCAAAGAGCTTGGTGTGAGGTCAGTGTGGATACACTGGCGTTCGTTCAGGGTGCAAACGCAGAAAGTGCTAGAAAACACTCTGAGTGCCTTAGGGAAGAGAAACGGTGGTAGTGACGGCAATCTCAGAGTGAGGGCATATAAAAATGTCAATTTTGCGTCAATAGGAAGGGATAGTGAAGAATGTAACAATGGAGCTAGTATGCAAGAAGGCCTATGGGTCACCAAGCACTGTCCGTGGCAGTTGAGCCAAGATGATTTGAGGTAAAGCAAAGGTTTGGGGTATGTGCCAGGAAGTTCTATTTTATTCAGCTTTACCAGAAATACTATTTGTAAAGGTTTTTTTAAATTCCCATTCTGAGTATTGAGTATCCACTCTCTCATCAGTTTCTTTTAGCGCAAAAATGCTTTGAACTTTGATGAACACTAATTTCTCTATTTTTTCTTTTGCTGCTTGTGTTTTGGTGACATTTCCAAGAAATCGGGGTCAAATCCAACATCGTGATTTCTCCATAGGTTTTTTCCTCTAGGGGTTTCATTGTGTGTCTTGTATGTTTAGGATTTTGATGGATTTTGAGGTTTTTTCTCTGTGTGTGTGTGTGTGTGTGTGTGTGTTGTGTGTGTGTTTGTGGTATGTGTGTGTGCTGTGTGTGGTGACAGTGTTTGTGTGTATGTGTGGTGTAAGTTTGACATCTAAATTCTTTCTTTTGAGCGTCAACATCTAATTTTGTCCTCATTGTTTGTTGAAAAGACTGCCCTTTTCCTATGGAAAGATCCAGGCAACCTTGTCAAATGTCATGTGATTATACATGTGCATGTTTATTCCTAATTCCTCTACTTCATTGCTCTTCAGATCTGTCTTTATGCCATTATTTACTCTATTTTGTTTCTATTAATTTTGCAGCAAGTTACAAAATCTAGAATTGTGAAAACCCAAACTTGTTCTTTAAAATAATTTTCTTCCCCCAAGATTTGTTTCTTCCTTTTCACGATTGTTTTGACTACTCAAGATTCCTTGAGATTCCACAAGAATTTCAGGTGTGTTTTCTACTTCTGTACAAACTGATGTTGGAATGTACATAACATTCCATTGAAAGTATGGATTATTTCGGCTGGTATTGCCAACCTAAGTCTTTCATTCATGAATACGAGTGTCTTGCCATGTATTTTTGTGTTCTTTACTCTTCAATTTTTTTTTATTTATAATTATACATGGCCTTTGCTTTGGGTTGTTTCTAAGTGCATTATTCTTTTTCATGCCATTTCAAATGAATTGCTTTTTGAATTTTCTTCTCAGGTTGTTCATTGTTAGTGTATGGAAATGTCACTGCTTTTTCTGTGTTGATATATGCTACACATTTGCTGAAATTTTTTATTAGTTCTAACATTTTTTTGTTTTATCTTATAGTTTTCTATATACAAGATCATGGTATCTCAGAATACAGATAATTATACGTCTGTGGATGCATATATATTTTTTCTTGTTGTATTACTGTAGCTGGAACTACCAATAGTATGTTGACCGGAAGGTAAAAATAGATAAATTTTCTTATTATTGATATTATGCAGGAATATTTTCAGTCTTTTCAACACTAAGTATGATATTAGTTGTGGTTTCTCACACATGGGCTTCATTACGCTGAGAAATATTCTTTCTCTTTCTAATTTGGTGAGAGCTGTTCTTCACGAATAGATACCAAGTTGTGCCAAGTGCTTTTTCCGCACCAGCTGTGGTTTCATGTGCTTTGCTCCCTTCTCCCTGATAATGTGGGGTGCTGCCTTTCCTAAAACTAACATGTGAACAGTTCTTCCATTCCAGGGAAGAATCTCAGTTGGTCATGGTGTATAATTCTTAGTATGTCGCTAAATTCAGCTTTGTAGAATTTTGTTGAGCTTTTTTGCAACAATAATTATATGCAATATTTGCAGTTCATTTTTGTGCAGTGTCTGTGTCTGGTTTTGTACCCACGGTAATGCTGGCCTCATAGAATGATTTAGAAAGTGTTTCTTCCAGTTCAGGTTTTTGCAAGAGGCTTTAGAGTAATTGTTGTTACTTCTGCTTTGAGTGATGTGTGGCCTTCCCGAGTGAAGCCATCTGGCCATTGGCCTGTCTTTATTGATAGGTTTTTGATCACTGATCCAATCCCCATACTAGAGCCAGGTCTACTCAGGCTTTCTGCTCCTTCATGATTCAGTCTTCATAGGTTGTGTGTTTGTAGGAATTTTCCATTTGCTCTACATTATTCAGGGTGTTGGCTTACAGTTATTCACAGTACTTTTATATTTCCTTATTGATCTTTTGTCTGGTTGTTTTATCAATTATCAACAGTGGGGTGTTGATGTTTCCATCTAGTATTGTAGTTGTGCCTATTTCTCCCTTCAGTTCTGTTCATGATGATTTTATATATATTGGAGCTCTGATGTTTGGCCCATATATATTTATAATTGCTCTTTTTAATCAGTATATGATATCCTCCTTGTCTTTTGCTGCAATTTTCATTTCAAAGCCTTTTTATTTTTTTTTCAGTTCTGTTATTGTTATAGTCACACCAGTTCTTTTGGTTGCCGTATACATGGAGTACATTTTACCATCTTTTCCTTTCAACATATTTGTGTCCTTAGATCCAAAGTGAGTCTCTTGCAGAGAACAGAAATTTGATGTAGTTGTTAAAATATGTATTCTGCCAATAGATAGCTTTTGAATGTGGAGTTTAATTTATTTACATTTAATGAAATTACTGATAGGAAAAGGCTTTGCCATTTAAATCTTTTTTCCAATACGAAATAAATCCCTTAAGTACTACCTTCCTTTATGTTTATATGATTTTGGTAGTGACATGTTTTTATTCCCTTCTCATTTTCCTCTGTGTTTTACTGTTATTTTCCTTGTGATCACCATGTGGATTACACGTAACACTGTGAAGCTATATCAATATTTTTGAGTTGATAACAATTTAACCGCCATGCCTTAGAAACTCTGCTACTGTAAAGTTCAGTCCCCATTTTCCCAGTTTATGTTATTGATGTCATTTATTTCACATTCATACTTTGTGTACACATTGGCATAGATCCATGATTATTTTATGCATTTATCTTTTAAATCTTGTTGATGAGGAAAACTAGAGGTACCAAACAAACGTGCAGAAATGAGTAATTTTATATTTGCTCCTATACTGACCCACACCAGAGGTCTTTATATCTTCTTATGGCTCTGAGTTGCTATCTAGCATCTGTTCCTTTGAACTCTTTACATTTTTCATGAGGCAGTTCCAATGACAATAAACTTCCTCATCTATTGTTTATCTACGATTGTCTGAATTATGCCCTCACATTGGAAGGACCTGTTTGCAGGATGTAGAATTCTTGATTGACAGGGTATTTTATTTTCTTTTGTCATTTCAAATGCACACTCCTACTGCCCTATGTCCTCTGATGCTTCTAATGAGGAGTGCACTGATAACGTGTCCAGGGTCCCTTCTGCCTGATGAGTCATGTTTCCTTTGCTGCTTCCAAGGTGGTGACTTGTCTTGTTTGATCAGTTTGAATACAATGTATGTAAATATGGATATCTTTGTGTTGATTCTACCTGTAGTTCTTTGAGTTTCTCACATTTGTTAATTCATGCCTTCATCCAATTTGGGGAGTCTGTTATTATTTCTGTTAATAATCTTCTGTCCCATTGTCTCTCTCTCATGGGACTCTGATGTGTGTATGAGTTCAAATGGTGGTCCTACAAGTCCTTTTGTGCCTGTTCACATACTTTCATTTTTCCTTCTTGTGCCTTAAGCTGCATATTTTCTATACCTTATTTGATAGTAATCATTATATTCATGTATCAATTGCCTGTTTTCCTCTAGTTCTTTGACAATTTTTTTCCTTTAATCACTTCAGCGTGTGTAAGAAAGTTGTTTTGAAACTCTTTGTCTACTAATTCCAATGCCTGTTCTTATTTAGGGAAACTTTTCTGCTAATTTATTTTTGTCTTTTAATGGACCATGTTTCCCTTTTTTAATGCTTTGCTTATGTGTTTATAGTTGGGCACTCAGAGCAGCAGCCGACTACCCACACTTTGCAGATTTGTTCCACGTCATGATGGTTCTATAATTAGCCTGGTAAGCTGCTCGTCCTGGGATCAGCCCAACATGAAAGCTGAAGGGCTCCTGAGTTCCCTTCTGAGCCTGCACGTTGCCTGGCCTGGGTGTGGCTTTTTGATTCCCCTGAATACATGGCTGCTTTTTGAATCCCTTAATATCCCCCAAATCCACACCCCAGTTCTGCTCAGAGTTTTACACGCTCTAGGCTGTGTCTCCTCCTTTAACCCCTTGTCCCTGGCTGCTGTGTATGTATGGTCTCCCTGCAGCTGGAATGAGATATTCCAGCCGCCCTTCCAGTTTTAGCTTAGAGCTGGGCAGAACAAACATTGGTCTTCAGATGGACCCCAAAATGGTTAGATCATTACAAATAAGGTTTCCTGTGATGACCCTGGTTTGAGGGAGGACAGGGAGCTGACTGATGCCTGTACCAAGCAAGACAGCCTGGCACCAGGCATCAGGAAGCTATGGGTGGGTATGAACACCATGAAGGTTTTACCACTGTTTTCTGGATTTTTCCTAATTGGGTGTTCACTTTGTTGCTGCACATTTTTGTTTCACTATTTTCCAAAGCTCCTCTAAAGTTTTATAGCTACTTTCTG
This sequence comes from Camelus ferus, assembly GCF_009834535.1. NCBI lineage: Eukaryota > Metazoa > Chordata > Mammalia > Artiodactyla > Camelidae > Camelus > Camelus ferus. The sequence goes on along the minus strand of NC_045730.1, from coordinate 2,864,895 downwards.
TTTTTCTTTCTTTACTTTTCTATGGGGGAATTTAGCGCTTTCCAGCTCACCATTTGTTGCTGACATGACTCTATATGGTACATTTTAATTGGCTTCACAACATTCGATTGTATCACTGTGTCAGGATTTCCCTAATGCTTCCCAAATTTATTATAATTTAACTTGTTTGCAGATTTTTCTCTTATGAATAATGTTGAGCAAGGTAATAAATTATGTAAAATATTTCTCATTTAAGGCATGATAGTTTTCAAAAGTTATACAACTAGATGAAAGGCACGAACAATGTAAGAGCCAGGTTACCCAGGGCACAGGACGTCCATACCCTGTTAAAAATCAACCTCCAGCAAGCAGTTTGCCGGAATGCCTGGTTTTGGTATAGCTGTCAGGGTTTCACCCCTGTCCAGACTGTAAAGCACACTAATTTTCCTCGTGGGAAATTAGTAAGGCAAATTAATTTTAATTTGTGATCTTAATTCTTTATTAAGTGTTAACATTTTGAAAAATGCTCATTAATCCCTCCTTTAATTTGTGTGACTGTGTGTGTGTGTGTATTGCAAAATCGTTAATTGTTTCAAGTGATGGTTTACCAAGATCAGGCGTCATATTTAGAAAAATAAAAAAGGTTGCTTTGTGGAGGCTTCTAGTCTATCATCTGGTCAATAACCATTCAGCAACTCTTGTGCAATAATTAATAATCATGTAAATGGTTCCAGAAGTTGAAAATTACTTACTAAACTGATAAGATAAAATTTTGCAAAATTAATGATGAATTTATCATTAGATAGTACTTAAGATTATTCTGATAACAAACCAAATAAGTTAATTCACTTCAAATGTTTCTCACTCCATGGTTACTGCTTTAACCTGCTCCTCCCACAATATATTTGCTAACAATTGGGCGGTGCAGTTGGGGTGGTACCTTCCTGTTATTTATAAACTATGAGTGCAGCAGAAGGAATCACAGTCTGCTCAGTCAGAGGAGCCACAGGCAATGGATCCCAAACATCAGCGTCGGGAACTTAATGACGGCCGCTTCATTCCTGTGCTGGGATTTGGCACCTATGCACCTGAGGAGGTAACAATAGTGATCTTTGAGCTGAGCATTTAAAATAGATGCAACATGGGTGGAAACAAACTGGACTTTAAATTCCCTGAGTTCCTGGGTGAGTCTGGGAGGCCCCCTTGCTTCGCCTAACCAGCCTAGAACCATTCCTTGCGACGGGGGAGAAAGTACTCAGTCTTCACTCTGCATCCTGTTCTGAAACTGTGGTCACCTCCAGATCATTCTGGGTCTCTCCACAGTTTCTATTTCTTTTCCAGCTTGATGGAAGTGATGAAACTCAGTTGCCAAGAACACTGACTGTCAGTTGCTTTGCTTTGAGTGTGATTGCAATGAAGCAGTTTCTCTGTATATATCAGCAATTCAAGAAATCTTTCCCCTTCCAAGAAAGATCAGAGAAATGTTTGAGATAAGAGGTCTTGAAGATGAGGTGAATGAAAACAAATGAGAGGGAATTGCTTTTCTGCTGTGGGGTAGCCTGCTGGTTGCCAGGCCAGAAATAGTCCATCTGTGGTTTGCTATGCACTTCTGTTCTGCTGGAACTTATCCTGATGGAAATTATAATATCATTGTAGGGAATGAGCTACAATCTTACAGGTCAAGCTTCAATTCTTGGGTTTTGCAATATATTTTATGAAAGTATAGACGTCAGTGTTTGGACGAAAGTTGGGCAAAATGTAAAGTCTCTAGGCTAGAAGTCAGAAGGGTGCTGGGTAACTTGTCTCTTAACTATTTAGTTGTAGGACAAGGGACTGGTCTTAAATTAAACTTTGATTCTCCCTCTTCTTGTCTATGAAACAGAAGGAAATCTTCAGAGACATTTTGGAGACTGAAGACAGGACTTGTTTACTCTGTAGTGCAGAGTGGGTTGAGGGGAGGGAAGGACCCAGGATATCCCTGAAGCTCACTGGTATTTACTTCTTGGTCAGTCTCTGAATGGCTGTACCCTGAAGGAAAGAGCATGACTGGAACCGGCAGAGAGCAGTTATTCCAAATATCTACCTCATTGATAAAGAAAAGATTCTGAAATAGATTTAAAAAATGGAGTGTTACTCACCCTTACAGAAGAGGTTAATCCTGCCATTTGCAACCACACTGATGAACCTGGAGAACATTGAGCAAAGTGAAATAAGCCACACCCAGAAGGACAGATACCACAAAATATCTCTGTAGGTGGAATCTAAAAATGATCAAGCTCATAGAAGCAGAGAGTAAAGGCATGGTGACCAGGAGATGGGAACAGAGGTGGGAAAAATGGAACCATGTTGATCTGTGCATCAAACCTTCAGGTATATGATGAGTAAGTTCTGGAGACCTAACGTGCAGCGCAGTGATTGCAGTTTAAAACAAAGGATTACGTTCTTGAGATGTGCTAATGGAGTAGACCTTCAGTTTTCTCAGTGCACATCTCAAAAAGCTGTGTAAAGTGATAGCTATAATAACTTGTTTGATTGTGGTGTCATTTCACAATGGATGTATTTATGAACACACTGCTTTGTACACCCTGAATAGCTAGTTTCTATTTGGTGTATTCTGTGTGACTACATTTATAGATGATCCTTAGAAGCTTTCACCTTGTTTCTTGATGATTTGTACCATGTACTTTATCCCACTGTTGTTTTTATTGCAAACATCTCACAGTGTAAATCGTATCGATGACTAGAACTTCTGGCTGAGTCTTTTGGGTTCTTCTAGCAAATCACTGAGCAAGAGGGTGGTCTTGGGGACCTCTGATTCCAGCGATCAATAAAAGATTGCCTGCAGTTAAAGGGTTTCCAGGATTTCTACCTTTAATTACTGACCAGGAAAGTCCAGAGAACCCATTATGGGCTCATCACCACACTTGCAGCACGAACCTAAGGCATGAAGAGAAGTTGATGCTTGGGGAGGTCACAGCTTGCGCCTCAGCAATCTCTTAATCGTGTGGATATTGAAGTACAACCTTTGTTGCTTATGTAGGTTCCTAAGAGCGAAGCTCTAGAGGCCACCAAATTCGCTATAGGTGCTGGGTTCCGCCATATTGACTGTGCGTATGTCTACCAAAACGAAGAGCAGGTTGGACAGGCCATCCGAAGCAAGATTGCAGACGGCACTGTGAAGAGAGAAGACATATTCTACACTTCAAAGGTGCTGTGTGTGTGGCGTGTGTGCCCATGTGTGAACCGTGATCGTGCATAGGTGCCAATGATATATAATGGAGCCAGTATTTTTTTGGTGAGCGTGCATATTGGTAAAAGTTTTCTCCACATATATTACATAGTAAATCTTGTGCCCTCCCCAAATAAGAGACTAGAGAGTTGATGGCTTTCTCATCATCACTGTGTTCAAATTGTAACTTTAAAGTGTGGTCACTTTACTTCTCTGAGCGTAGACCAGAGCAGTGTGACTTAGTGTGGGCTAATAAATCAGAGAACTGGGATCATAATATACCTTCCCTTATATCTGGGCGACCTTCTAAAATTTCTTCACATTGTGAATCTGTTTTCACCTCTGTCTGTAAGAGAGGGGGACAGGAGAGGCTCTCTGCGTATTACTCAAGATTCAGTCACAGTGTCTTCAGTTGCGTTCTGCACATATTAATGCAATCAAAAGACTATTTGTTCAGTTATGCAAACAAATATATACTAATTATTCCTAAGAGGATCGACTGATTGAATTAGTCCAAGTTTTTGAAGTGATTTCAAACTGTACCAACACAATTTAGTTGATGGACATGGCAATTAATTCTGTACCACTTTCGACCTCCTGGGTCTTCTCCTGCCACTGTTACTACACGCACTGATGATAACGCCAAGCCAGTAATAAAGTTTACATTGGTCGTTTAGGTCAAAAAGATCCTCAAAAAGAAAGGCAGTATTTTTCCTCAGTGGTCATTGGTTCCTAAACGGTGGAAAGGTCTAACTATTAGGTGAAAGAGGAAAAAAAATAACAACAAAATCACCTGAAGTACGATTTAACCCAGCTTGCATTCTTTAACCTCTGCAGCTTTGGGCCACTTTCCTTCGACCAGAGTTGGTGCGACCAGCCTTGGAAAAGTCACTGAAAGATCTTCAACTGGACTATGTGGACCTCTATATTATTCACTTTCCCATGGCTATGAAGGTTGGCAGTTTGTGTGATGATAACGATTTTATTTCTTATGTCAAAACATCTAGTAACTTGCATGAATGTTTGAATTAAAATTTTTTTAGAAGGTTGTAAGGATTACAGTACAGTAGAATCCCCAAAGTAACAATTTCTTATTATATTTTTAGTAACTTTTTTGAATCCTTAATTTTCTTTCCATGCCCCCAAGAAAACAGAGTCCAGCAATCTCACACCATTTGCCTTAAAATCTTGTGGAAATAAAAATGGGCAAGTTCAGCACAGGGTCCTGAGTGTGACTCCAGAGTCTCTTTGGGATTGGATAAACACAGATTTTGGGGCTGGTGTAGTGAGGGATGAGAGTGCCTTAGACTTGAACATGATGATTTTATCTTCTCTTTCACTTTTCAAGTTCAGAAGTTTGGTGATGTTTTCTCTGGATGGGTCTAAATCATCACTCTTTAGAAGGACTTGGGAGACCTTGCATAAAATGTTGGGTGTCTTCACAATATTTTATAGACTGCACTTAGCAATTAACAACTGTGCTATGTAGAACTCTTGATTTTAGGTCACAGAAATCTACGCAAGGTATCCTACACAAAATAGCTTAATGAATTATGTAAATGGGATGTCCAGCCACGGATAGAGTTAAGGGCTGGCAGTAGTCTTCAGAAATGTGTTCTTTTCTCTATCCTTTAACATAGCATTACTCTTGCCTTTCTTCATTGTTATCTCCATATTTTCCATTGGTGGCAAATATGGCCTTGATTGAGGTCAATGCTCATAGTCATTAACATTTGCAAGAATGTCTGGATGGTCCACATTCCTTTTGAACCTGAGGATGGCCTGGATTGATCCTGCTTGGTTCATGTGAGTGCCCTCTCAGTGTTCAGAGGGAATATTGACTAAGTCAATACTGCAGTTATGCCAGAAATCAGATAACTTACTTCCATTCTTAGCTAACTAGAGGCATTTTGCAAGAGGGAAGTATACAGGGCAGACCATTCACATACATCCCTGACAGTCCCCATTAAGAAGCAGGAGAATTATATTCATTGCAACTTATAGTAAATGCAAGAGGTTAAAGGAAGCCTGTCTCCTAAAGACGTTCCTTATGGCTCCATGTGCAGGCCACTTTGTAAATACCAGTATCCTGAATGTTGCAACACCTGCCTCGTGGAGGTTGAGTGTCCTGGTTCTAGGTGTGCCTTCCAGCAGGGCTATGCTTGGAGAAATTACTTTGTGACAGCTCTCAGATGACTGCTTCTCTTCCAGCCAGGGGAGGACCCTCTTCCCAAAGATGAAAATGGAAAAGTAATATTTGACACAGTGGATCTGTGTAGCACGTGGGAGGTGAGTCTGTGGAGGAGAGAGCACAGGGGAGGAAGCCAGGGGAGGGGGCATCTCCTTCACTTCTTCCACCTGTGGGAATGGTGTGTGGACCATCGGATTCAGCAATTAACAAGCTTTAAAAAGGCTGCCATGCTGGTGTGGTGTGGGGGAAATCATTACCTACCCAGTGTTTATAGAGGAACAAAGGGGAGGAATTTGGGACACTGAAGATAGACATCTCCTTCCTTCCACGTGTCATATACGGTCTTGGGTTTTCTAAGAAGACTGTGATTCTTATTCTTATGTTATGACCTCTTTCCCTTGTTTGATTTATTACATTTTTCTTCTTGATAATCAGTCCTAATTCTGGTGATGACCATTTTAACAGATCTTTCCTGCATTTACTCCTGATCTATAGCCAGTGACAAATGACTCATCACCACCCTTCCTCCCCAGGCCATGGAGAAGTGTAAGGACGCGGGACTGGCCAAGTCCATTGGTGTGTCCAACTTTAACCACAAGCAGCTGGAGAAGATCCTGAACAAGCCAGGGCTCAAGCACAAGCCTGTCTGCAACCAGGTGAGCCCTCTCGCTCTCCTCTCCTTCTGATCCTCACAACCTTCTTCCTGCACCTCAGCCAGGTGTCTACTCAGCACCCTTCCTATTCCTCCTCCCTTTGTGGGGCAGAAGGTTCTAGAGAGCAGAGCCTCTGACTAGAATGCTGTGAATAGAACCCATAATGGTATCTCTGTTTGATAAAGTCTTGGTGTAAATGGTGTTGAGACCTTAATGGTAAACTGTGTGTAGGAAACTAGGGAGGAGAAAGCAGATGAGGGAGGGTTAGAATAGGTACCTGGAAGTCAGGGGGAAGGTGGCATTTCCCTGAGCTGCAAAACCATTAGAAATTGGATATTGAATGTGATTTGGAGGGAACTGTGTACAGGAAGGAAGGCCTTGAAAACATGAAACGGGAAGTAAACAAAGAAAGATTGAAAATCAGATGAAATAGGAATTAAAGGTCCTGGTGTCTCTGTTTTGAGGGATCTTCAATAAACTCATGGAACTGAAAGATTTACTGGAGACCATGAAAGTCACCAAGGTTAGAGGGATGAAGTGAATGGCTTATGGTGATACCAACAGTAGAGGAAACACTCACTGAGGAACGTTTAGCTGAAATGTACAGCAGACCTTGTGATTTACTGAGCTTTGCTGTAGCTCTCCCATAGATTTCCACCATAAAATTAACTGTTTAAATACATTTTATTCATTAGGTTTTGTATTCTTACATCTTTTCTTGTATTTTTACATTATTGTGGAGTGAAAAGTTAATGGACATCTGTACTCATAAGAAAAATTTAAGTGTGCAATGCTATACAGTACAATGCATTACAATATTGTGAACTCTAGGGACAGTGTGGTCCAGTAGGTCTCTAGAGTTTATTCTTCTTGGGAAATTGAGACTTTTAAGTCCATTATTAGCAACGCCCAATGTCTCCATCCTCCAGCGCCTGGAAGCCACCACTCTACTGTGTGATTCTATGAGTTTGACCAATTTAGATGTCACATAACTGTTGTCATGTAATATTTGACTTTCTCTGACTGTCTTATTTCATATAACATAATGTCCTCAAGTACAACCTGAAGCTTAAGAGTAAGAGTCTTCTTTGGAAAATGCAGGCAATAAAATTATAAAATTATATATATATATATATAGTATCAATATTATCAATGTTAATATTTAATATGTACTTAACATATACACAATAATAATATACATACATGTATGTAATATTTTGTTGTGCTGGATCTCATTGTGATTCATATGTCACTCTGAGTCATGTTTATCACCCTCTTTTAATATAGAATGGTCACACAAACTTACCATGAAATTCAGGCAGGTTTTGAAAAATATAATAGGTTTATCAGATTATTCTTTTGTGGTATTAATTAATTTGTTTCTTGATTCCCAGCTCATGTATATTAGTAGTTAGATCTGAACGCCTTAATACATTAAGGTTAAACATTTGTCAAGAAATGTCCTTCGCATAATGTGTCTCTCAAAGCGCCATCCAGTAAGAAGCACATATGACGATCTGTCCCGCTATCAGTGATGGTACCTCTGTCCCCGTGGTAGAGCTACTGGCGGCCAGACCTTTCCTTTGGCAATGTGTATTTTCCCTGTTGAAACTCCCTAGTCATCTGCTGGAGTGTAATTGCTGTTAGAAGACTGATTTCCCTCAAATTTTTACTTATGGTTTGAGGATCCATCAATGAATTCCACTTGAATTAGTTATTTCATTGAGATGTGTAAAAACTAATTTTCAATTTTGAACAGTCTTTATTAATATTCTTATTTGGCAATTTACTGCAAAAATATAATTCCCTCATTGAGTCAGATTAGGATACAGTTATTCCTACAAGCAGGGTAAAAACTTAACTCTTTCCCATTGACTGTCAGTGTCTGAGGATGGATTTGTTGTCATAATCACCTTCAGTGGAGGCATATATATCTGCTCTCTCTCCCTCTCTCATCGATAGGGACTCATGGACGTTGACCGACTCTGTGTGTTACAATTGCTTTTGCTCATAATTCCCTTTGACGCTCAAATCAAACCAAATGTCACCAACAGACTCCCCCTCAGACTGATTCTTTTAGTCCTTCAGACAGTTTTTTCATGAGTCTTGGAGTAAATTCTTGCTTTCTGCACAATCTGATGTCCAGGATTCAAACAGTTCTTTTCTTGTCCCAGATCTGGAAAGAGGCATGTCTCCTGCTGGTGTAAGATGGTGGTTAGTAATCCAGGTCTGGCCCCTAGATTGCTTGTTCTCAGGAATGTCATTACTTGTAACTTTTTCAAGGGTGAGATTTAAATGTATTTTTGAAAAGTCATTACTTGATGTTGACATTTCCAGTTCCAATTTTATGTTACACAGCTTTATTTTTAAAGCATTTAAAAATATTTACCTTTCTCTGTCATGTTAACATTACCATTTCATAATGTGACCCTTGTCCGTGTTGGCATTCTGCAGGTGGAATGTCACCCTTATCTCAACCAGAGCAAACTGCTGGATTTCTGCAAGTCCAAGGACATTGTTCTGGTTGCCTACAGTGCTCTGGGATCCCACAGAGACCCCAAATGGTAATGAACCCTAATGAAGACAACAGGGGCTTTCCCTAAAACTCTATTTTTTAATAGAATGAAAATTATATTCCCCTTTTAAAAATGTTAGATTTCTAATAAGACCTCCATAGTAAATAATTCTAACCAACAAATATGCGTATTTCTTACCAAAAGGTAGGAGTGCTAGTTCTTTTCTTCCAGAAGGTGCTCAAATGGCATTTTGGCTCATTGTGAACCAGTAGCTCCAATAAAAGATTAAAAAACAATTTCCAATAGTAGTTGGGTTCCAGGCACGAGGTACAGCTCACACAGCTGTATGCTGTAAAATCCTGCTTGATGCAATATTTTTAATCATACCATACTCAGTGCTCTGAAGATAGCTCTCAACTGGCTTGGAGGACAGGAGGAAGGAAGGGAAGAAATCTTTCTCTTTTGTCACCCACCATTCAGCCAGTGTTCTCCCATCACATGATTTCTTACAGATGAATCAATAACCGCTGTCTGCATTACCATCTATATCTAACCCCCAGCTGAGACCAAAGACACGTTTATGTCATGATTTATTCAGTAACTAATGAACACATTTCCAACAATCAGCTCAAGCATCCCTTACCTTTTATCTGAAATTGGGTTAATAATATATAATTCTCAGGTCTATCATGACTGAAAAATTAGATTTTGGACCATTTTTGTAAACATCTTATTGCACACTATACGTAATGATACAATGAATAGTTCTCATTTGGAGACTACTCAGTTTTTGTCAATACCTGAGAAAAGTTAAAATAAAAAAAGTCTCAGGTTTTCCTTCCATTTCTCCTTTCATGCCCTTGCCCTTACTTTGGGGCTATGATTGGAGAAGAAAACAGCCACAGAGAAGTAGAAGAGTAAAACTTCTGTGGGTTTGGAAGCACTGGTCTCAACTCACCAATGCAGCCAAATGAGCTGAGAGCTGTGTGACACAGATGGCTAGGTGCCACCCCTGAGTTTCTCATTACCTGTGTCTTGGGTTCAGCCACGGAACTCCCATTTCTAACTAGATCCCAGATGCTGATGGTCAGGGACACATTTTGAGAAGCACTGGTCTAGGTGGACCTAGTTGGTCTGTTTGGGAAGCCTCCTAACGAACTCAATGCTCAGTGTCAGCTCCTCAGCGTTTCTGAATTTCCTTGCAGGGTGGACCAAAGCCTCCCAGTTCTCTTGGACGACCCGCTTCTTGGTGCCATTGCCAAAAAGCACAAGCAAACTCCAGCCGTGATTGCCCTTCGCTACCAGCTGCAGCGCAGGGTGGTGGTTCTGGCCAAGAGTTACAATAAGAAGCGGATCAAGGAGAACATGCAGGTGATGCGTGGGGTGAGGGGCAGGGCTCCTAACTCATACCCTCCACGGCGGTCACTCTGTGTGCAGCTTTCCAGGCGTCTTTGGGCCAAGATGAGTTACCCTTATTTCCTGCACTGGTGACTTACGTGAGATCCTAAGGGTTTTCTCCACCTGCACTTGCAGCAGGAGAGGCTGCACGGTGAAGGAGAATTGAGATTGGGCAGAAAGGAGAGATGCTAGTTTCGGCATTGCATTTGCAGTTTATTCTGTCACCCTGTGCAAGTGATGCCTCATGTCTAAATTCTCCAATCAGGAAATTGGATTATGTGACTTTCTTAGACCATTTTGGCTGCTCTAACAAAATACCAGACCTTGGGTGTCTTAGAAACTACTGAAATTTAATTCTCACAGATCTAAAGGCTGGATTCTGAGACCAGGGCCCTTGTGTGGTCAGGCGAGGGCCCTGTCCTGGTTTGGAGAATTCTCATCGTAGCTTTCCGTGGTAGAAGGAGCAACGGAGTCCTCTTAAGTCTTTTTTATGGTGTATGAATTGCTTTCTAATCTCATTCAAGGGAGTTCCACCCTCATGACTGCATCACCACTCAGAGACCCCATGTTGTAATATCATCGCCGTGGGGGCGAGGTTTCCGGCATGTCAATTTGGGGCTCACGGAAGCTACAGCCGTGATCTTCAACCTCCCGATCATTGCGGCTTACTCTGCATTTCCTTGAGTACTAATGTAGTGCTATTTACATACTTTTGATCTCCTTGTGTTTCGGCCTTTGAGATATTCCGGTATTAGAGTTTGTCCATTTTTGCTAAAATCTTTTGATTTTTGTGTAGGAGACCATTATTATACCGTTAGCCAGAGCTGTACAGCAAACTCTCCCCAGTTATGGGGTCTATTACAAAGGTCATTTATGTAGCTCATGACCCTGTGGTTTGACAATAAGCCTGCGCTGAGCTAAGCTGTTCTGTTCTTCGCTGGGCCTCTCATATGTTTGCAGTTACACGCAGAGCAGCTGGGCAGTTCTGCTTTACCAGGTGAATTTGGCTCTTGTCAGAGGAGCCTACACTCTGCTCCACATAGTTTTTCACATACAGTTGGTTAGACTGTGGCCCCAGCAAATTTTCACATACAGTTGGTTAGACTGTGGCCCCCCAACCTGGTCTTCATCTCAGCACAGTGGTGTGACCCCAAGGCGGTGAGTGGGAAAAAATCCTCCTCATGTCAAGGGTCAGAACTGACTCACCACTGCTTGTGGCAAATTTTACTGTCCAATGCAAGTCACAGGTCATATCAGTTAAAGGGGCAAGGAAATATTACCGTGAAAAAGTATCTTCATCCTTCCATTCAAACCTGGGTGTGTAATGCATCTGAAATTGACTTTGTAATATGACTGAAAAAGGATTTTATATATATATATATATATATATATATATATATTCATAAACATGTAACTAAATCAAAATCCAAATGTCCATATTTTCCCACAGATTTTCATTGTCAACTTTGTCATATATCAAAAGTCCATAAGTAGTTATGTGTCCTCTGTGTCCTACTTAATGATTTGCTTTTGTGCACTCTCATATAGTGGACAATACTCATTGCTTTACTAAATGGTAACTTTTTCTTCTTTAAGGGTTTCTTGGTTGCTCTTGATCAGCAGTTCTTGTATATAATATTGAGTGTCACTTTACCAGCTTTCAGAAAAGACTAAGTGTCTGAGTTCATGTTACATTGAAACACTAGGTCACTATAGAGAAATCTGAATTCTTTACATAATTGAGATTTCTATTCCATGATTGTGATATGAACTTCTAATTATTTTGGTGTCCTTAATGTTTTAAATGTATTCCATAGTGTTCTCCACAAGGGCATTTGTATAATCCTATTTTGTAGATTTATTCATGCATAATGAGTAAGCTTGATATCTGATTCTTGGAGAGACTTTTACACTTGGAGACTCCTCCTTCCAATGCTTGCTTCATCTCAAAGCTGTGTCAAACTTTAGGAATATTGAGAAGGAAAATCTAGTCTAATGTTTGCACAAGTGCAAGTAATTTGTCCAGATTGTCCAACAAGGTTTTTTTTTTTTTCTGCCACAAGAATTTCACTTAGAAAGATATGGGCTTGCTGAGCTGTAACCCTCTGTGAAGAGGAGCAGAGAAGGAAAGGGGGCAGGAAAGGAGGGGCGGAGAACTCAGCAGAAGGGGTCCCAGACCAGTTCACCTGGAAGCTGAGGCCAGGCACGGCTTCCCTGTACCCTCTTCTTGCCTCCATCCAAGTGCAAGTCCTCCAGGTCCCATCCAGGTGCAAGTCCTCTCCCTGGGGAAGAGTTTAATGTGAGTTTTCCCTTCTTTCCAGGTTTTTGACTTTGAATTGACACCAGAAGACATGAAAGCAATTGACGGCCTCAACAGAAACTTACGATATTGTGATTTTCTGCTGTAAGTGACTTGTAGATTGTTTCGCATGCACTGTTTTCTGTAGCATGCGGCTTAGCAGTGGAACTAAGTTTCTGTAACCAGGAAGGCAGTCCTGGTTTCCAGTGTAGGAGAAACCAGGAGCTCCCTGTAGAACTCAAACCAGAGGTTTCCTCCAGGGCTGAGCCTCTGACACAACATAAATGTGAGTGGGCTCAGGACAGCCCATGAGCAGAATGACCAGTGTCCACATCATGGTGAATTCACTACTTTTATGCCTTTATTCTCTGTGCCTGCTGTACGCCCACCCAGGGCTGATGTGCACATTATACAAGGAAGGCACAGTGTGTACAGCCCCCTAGTCTTTTAGGGACCTCTAAGAATGTTTCCACTTTCATTCTGCTTAAAATCAGGGGAAATTATTATATTAATTACGACTGTAATAATGAATCAAGCTTGGATTACATTCATTTTTATCCAACACAATTGTTAAATGTAATATTAATACTTTTTATAGTGTAAGGGTCCATGAAGGTCAGTGTGTGTGGTGCTGTGAGATCACAACACAGCCCCGCTGCCACCCCCTCCCCTCAATGTTTGGTGGCTTTTCTCCTTAATGGGTTTTCCTTTTTTCAAGACACTATCCATTTCTTCAAAATACAAAATACATCCCATTGGCATTTTTTCCCCATCCAACTCCATTTTCTCTTCCTTGTAGTCTCACCAGACTGAGTGACAAACCAATGGTGAACTTCACTGTCCCTCCAGGCGGCGTCTGCTGTATCTTCTGCAGCACACACCCAGATAAACTCATCTGCATTCCTCTGGTTTCTTGATTTAAGACTTTTGTCAGTGTTCCCTTTGTCCCTCAGGAGACCATCCCCTGGGGAGCCCCTCTGTCCCTGACTTTGATTTATTCACACACATGGAATTCCATGTAGAATTCCTGCAGGAGGATGTCAGGATTGAAGAGAAAGGAGACTCATCAAAGTGAGAGAAGTTTGCAAGGGAGTTTAGAGAGAAGAGAAGTACATATTAGTGATAAAATGAAGATTTAAATCTAATGTAAGATCTCAAAACTTTCTTCTCTGTTCATAGAACTATATCATGATTCTGAGAAAAGAGATTACAAATGAAAAAAAAAAAAGTGGAAAGTGACTTTTCTATACTCAAAGGCTTTCACATGTGACTCTGTTCTCCCTCATCAGGCTCTGAATGCCTAGACTGCCTCATCTTTGTGATCCTGTGTCAACAGCATGGCTATCCGCATGTGGAATTGCCCAGAAGGCATTTGTTAATGAGCTGATTTGGAAAGAACCAATTTAGAAAGAAAAATGAGAACATGGGGATAAAGGGAAACAGTAGAGGTGATGCAGGAAATCAGATGTGGGGCTTCAGGAGGGCCAAGTCCCAGGTCTAGGTTGAGCCCCTGGGATGTGCCCTGCTAAGTGTGGGTCCTTGGCTACACACGGGGAAGAATTCAAGTGTGAGCCACTGTTGAGTAACTGTAGATTTATTTAGAGAGATACACACTGCATAGAGTGTAAGGCAAGAGAAAGGCAAGGAAAGAGGTGTGGGGATTGGGTACTCAGGTTAAAGTAAAGTAGGCACACACTCCATAGACAGAGTGCAGGCCGCCTCCAAAGGGGAGAGAGAGCGCAAAGGGCCCCTAGCCGTGGTGTTGTCACTTTTTATGGTCTTGGTAGCTTCACACGCCTGCAGGTGGGATCAAACCAGCTGCCCTGGGGAAGGGACTGAGATTACCAGGAATCAGGCCACCGCCCACTCTTTGGCCTTTTACGTTAGCCTTGGGGCTGTCATGGCACCTGCGGGCATGTTATTTGATCACGCTGCTACAATGAGCATCTAATGAAGCTCAAGGTCTACTGGAAGTTAAACCTCTTCGTCCTTCAGGCCAACTAGGAGGTGAATCTTCCACCATTTGGTGAATCTTCCACCATTTTGGTGTTAAATTGTTGTCATTACTTGAGTTGTTGTGCCCTACCCTCTTCCCTCCTGTCTTAGTAACTCTAATTTCTGAATAACCAGTGCTCTCATAAACCAGACATTCAGAAAAGCGCTTCACATTTCGTAGGTGCGATCATTCAGGTGGACGTGCTCCCTCCTGAACAGACCAGAGTCCCTTAGCAGAGGCCCCCGTATTGTTGGCGGTGCTCAGTATTTATTTGTCGAATGAATATGTGATAAAGAGCAGCAAAGTCCTGAACTGAGATCCTTCTCAACACCCAGGGTCAGGGATTTCCCCTGGGGCCGAACCGACCCCCACGTTTAGCCATAGACCTTGCACCTCCTATAAACTCTAATCTCAGTGAGATACTTGTCACCGTGGAGTTAATATTACAGCTGAACGTGGGAGGTGGGCATCTAAGTGCCATTTGCACTTGGACCAGGCGCCTGCGTGTACGTGTGCTGGGAGAGAAGGGGGGGGATTGTTGTACATTTCATGTTTTTAGCCCACCCTGACTGCACGCAGAGAAAGCTCCTGTTTGACAGCAGGACAGAGTTGATGAGTGACTGTCCGTCCTTCTCTTTCAGTGGTGTTGGTCACCCTGAGTACCCATTTTCTGAAGAATACTGACTCTGAGTCTCCACCGTGCCTCCTGCCGAGGGCTGTGAAGAGGATTTCTGTGCTCAGCGGAGGGGATGAAAAGCAGTGCCTGAACTTTCAGAAAGCTTGCCTTTCTATTTTTAAAAAAATTGTGCAATAATAAAACTTTAAATTAATGATACTTGTTTTTCCTGATAATTAAAATAATACATATTAATTACAGAAAATGTGGGAAATGAGAGAGTACAAAATAAAGATCACCTGTGTTTAGCTCATTAAAAAAAATTCTTAGTACATTTTTCTTCATTTTTCCAATACAAATGTGTGTGTTGGTTTACAAATCAAAACAATCTTCTACATACAGGTTATATACTTATTGTTTAGTTTAGCTAAGTATTTTTATAGACTATCAGATATTATTTTACAAAGCAGTATTATATTTTGCTTGTTGTAAACTGTGCATGTGGTTATTTATGTATTTCTTACTCATCTGCCTGGATCCAGCTTCTGATGAGTTCTTGCATAATTCGGCATTCATTCGTTGATCTACTCAGGAAAACTTTGTTGAAAATCCTGACGTGCCAGAAATTGTCTTCTCAGTAAATAACATAGACAGGAAATAAATTTTAACAAGAAACATCTTGAGTTCACAGTCTAGTGGAGGATGAAGGCTGAGTGACAGCAGGGGGATTGAGCTGCTCCAGGTGGGCAAGTGCCCGACGGGAGAGAACCCCGTACAGTCTCGCACATCTCTGGACCCCTGATCTGCAGAAGAACTGATGACCCTTCATCGTTCAGCCCTTCCTGTTTGTACAGTGAACCGCCTTGCAATACAGAGAGTGTGTCTCCCTCCAGGGAATCAGAAGGCGTGTGACTGTCCAGTAACACAGAGAAAACGCCTCTCCCCAGAGAGGAGCAGGGGCACTCAGCGCCTCCTGCAATTGGCCCAGGGGCCCTAGACTCAGGTGCCTTTTCCTGTAACTTGGCCTGCTGGGTGCTCGGGTGTCACCTGGGCCCCTTCACCTCCCCCTGCAGACACGGGGGCCCAGGTGCTAGCACCACACACCTTGCTGTGAACATTTTCACAGTGTGTATGTCCACCCAATCATCACGTTGTAAACCTGGACTACTCAACGGGAACTGTGAATTATGTCTCAGCAAAGTTGGAGTACAGCGCTCTGACTTTGGCTGCAGCACTTGTTGTCAGTAATAAATGGCCCTTCCTCTAGCAGCTTCCGTGAAACCAGGGCAAGCTCATTTGCTAGCTCCCAAGTCAGGCTACAATCTCATAAGCCTCATGACTTCTAACAGCAACTGGAGGAAAAGACAGCAGGGAAGGGGGGTGGGAAGTACTGTGGGGAGGGGTGAGTGGGAATGTTAGGTGCTATTTATATTGTGAAGTGGTCAGAAAAGGTTTCACTGAGAAGATAACTCTTGACCAAAAATTAAGGCAAAAAGTGAGCTCTGTGGAGACATGGGATATGGAACAGAAAATGCTGAGGCCGGAAGAAAGAGTGTTTCTATGTCATTTAATGACAGCATGTAGGCTAACATGGCTGGAGGTTAATGGGGGATGAGATCAAAGTTGAAGATAAGGGCCAGATAGCCAGTGGGTCAAGGATGTCATGACAGCCAGGCTTTTGGAAGGCCGTTTACTCTGACAGAAATGAAGAATGACATCGTGGGTTTTGAGCAGAGTGGTTATATGAGCTGACATCTTAAAAAAAAAATGACACTCTGGGTCTTATGTTGAGAAGAAAATGATGAAAACGAGCCCTTTTTAAGGGCTCTGTCCAAGTGCTCTGATGACACAGCATGAGCACTACGGGTGGTCAGATCTGTTGGACATGGAGGTATTTTAAGGGTAGAGTCCACTAAGCTTTCTAACATCTCGGGCATGTGGTGAAAGGAAACGGGGAATCAACACTCACCCCAGACATTGTTGGTTGTGGAACAGGAAAAACGAGATGCCATTTTCTTAGATGGAGGTGGTGTGTATGGGTGTGTTGAGGCGGCAAACATTTGTGGAAGATCATGAGTTCAGTTTTAGATGCATATGTTTGAGATACCTGTTAGGTACCCAAGTGAGGACGCTGTGTGTACAGCTGGGCAGAGAAGGCTGGGGTCACAGAAGAGGTGTAGACCACATACAGATGTTCGGGATTTGTCGGAAGATACTTGCCACTCAAAGCCACAAAAATAGATGAGAAATCAGAAGAGCAAGAGACCCTCAGAGAAGCCCTGTGCTCCCCAGACCTTCCCAGCGCCGGCCTTACCTCTGACCCTCATCTTAAGAAGGTAACACTGTTCTGTGCAGGTTAAGCCAACTTTGGGATAGGTTTTCTTGACCTGGTTGTTTTCAAAGTCAGCTCTGGCACTGAAGGAGCCGTCAAAGCTCAAAACGCTCCTTTCCACCTCCCTCGCCCTTTACGCCCGGCCAGGGGTTTCGGAGCCTGAGAAAACCGCTGAGTCACCTCTGGGACCATGACTCCAGTGGGTTCTGGGGCTTTGATGGTAGGATGCAGTGATGGTAAAGTAAGAAACGCTGCAAAAAAGCATCGGCATTCTTCTTCCCTCGTTTCGAGGCCACATTTGGGATACACTTTACTCTTCAAACAGAACCCACTCCATGGCACCACAGTGAGTGAAGTGCGTTGTGCTTAGAATGGCAGAGTTACAAATTCCATCCAACACCATCATTAAAACCCATCAGTGTCTCTGTTCTTTCCCCAGGACCCTCCCAGGGCAACAACAGGGCCTCCTGTCCTCTCTACCCCTCCCTCCCATCCCCAGCCCTCCCCCCACACAATCCACTTCTCCCCCATTTCCCAAAGCTGTGCCCTTCTGGCTGTTGGTCACCACTTCCCCACCTATTAGCCCCCGCCCAGCCCACGTGAACTCTAGTTTTGTTCACACAGAGCACAATGTCACCCCCTCTCAGCACAGATAAGTCATTAACCAATGTGGCCACTTCCTAGAGACAAAAACTACTGGCCAATACTTTAATTTTTTAAAAACAACATATCAATATATGGTTTGAGGAGCAAATATTTGCTGTTTTCTCTACAAGCAAAAGCCTTGGTGGACCAGCCTGCTTCTCTTGTGAAGGTTGGGAGAATGGAGGATTGTACTGGGCATTGCATTACCGGGAGACCGTGCAGCCTGAGCCTCTGGGATCCACACTGTGTCCAGCACATCAGAGTCTGCCTTGGGGTCCCTGAAGGAGAAGCACACCCGGGGCTCACCCCTCCAGCCCCACCTCTGGGCGTCTGGGTCCCGTGAAGGCAGAAGTCACTGTTCTGCCACAAGCCATCTGCCCTTTCCACAACTCACACAGCTTCACAGAGTCCTTAGTGCTTATTCTTTGTCTGCACAAGTGGGACCAGCCCATAATTGTGGGGGTAACACAGAGATGGACCACATCGTCATACTGTCTGTAAGGGAACTTTGCAGGCTGGAGGCCAGCTGGAGGGTGTAGCCCCTGACCACGGTCCTGGCTTGCTGGAGGTGGCCTCAGTGCTGGTGACCACGGTTCCCCTCCTGTCTCTGTAATCCTGCATCTCACTCCTCCCGTTCAAGCCCACACTGGATCCAAGGCATCAGACTAGTCTTTTTACCCACAGGGAGCTGGGATCAACTTCCTTTGCTTTCTCCTAAGTCCTGGGTGGGTCCCGGCATCTGAAGTTTTTATAAAAGTTTCAGGAGTGAGTTGGGTGTGGCTATTTGATAGACTTTATGTGGGAAGGTCTTTGTAGAGTTTGAGTAGTTTGTGGTTTTTCTTTGGAAACATTCAATACCACTTAACAGGCGTATTTTGTAAGCCGTTATCTGCTTCTGTCTTCATAAGGTACTTCACATCTCTCAATGCAATGAGTTACTGCTTAAGCATGCCTCTGTTCTAGCTTTTGCCTCGGTCATATTAAATGTAATATGAGTGTTAAGTTCTAAGTAAACATAGGAAGGAAGTGCTGGTTGATACAAGGTCCAAGTCTTATGAATTAAGGAAATGCTACTAAAGATCTAGTGGGATGAGTGGGCAGTGCTTTGCTTAATTGGTGCAGGTTTTGTGTCTTTGACCTTGGAACTGACAGCTAAAATGGCAAAAGCAGGTTTCTACTAGTTCACTCAAAACAATATGTGCATACTTGGGACATTAAATCTGGTGTTTGCTGGAGTGAGTATTGGGGTGCTTCACTTGGATTCTACCAGCTTTGGGTGAGCCTGAGGCATATCCATGTGGTCAAGGTTCCTCCCTGACAGGCAGAACAAAAGATGCTTTAGAGATCATGAGCACAGACTTGATGGGAAGCAACTTTGAAAGTTTGTTACCAAATAGTAAGATAAATGACTTTGAATTTCAGTGCATTTGAGCAATAGTTCTTGATGTTCTCTTGTGAATGTCAACATTGTTGTGTCATGTGAAACCTTTCAGATACTGTCTGAGAGAAAGTCTCTATGGTCTGGAAAATAAGAAAGGAGTCCTCTGCTGTAGGGTCTCTTGTTCCAGCACAGTTACAATCTGCCATCCGTCCACTCACTCACATAGGCAATTATGTGAAGCCTTTAGCACTTGTTTCCCAACATTTAGACTTTGAGACCTCAAAGTAGTAACCATCTCTTTTCCCTCTGGAGCTGGGCTGACAATCACAGGCATGCGGAGCCAGAGGCCCGAACGGACCGAAGGACTCAGGACAATGGATGTCTCTGTGGAACCAGTCTGTGGTGATCAGAGGGATCCCCAAGTCTTGCTTATGAATCTGGAATACAGTAGGCTTTTCAGCTACCACTTCCCACGAAAGGTCAATTTTGAAATAGCCCCGAATAAATCAATTCATAGCAAAATGAAGAACTGTATTTTCTCCTTACTCATCTGAAATTATGGTTGGAAATTTATGTGCACTGTGTAGGGTGACTGCAGGCAGACTACATCTGCAGAGATGCCAGGAACAAGGGAGGAGACATAGACTAGAGAATGTAAAACTCTGTGTAGAACTGGGGCATGGTTTTGAGGGAGATTAAGGCATTCAAAAGTGGCCATGTATTCAGGGGAATCAAAAAGCCACACCCAGGCCAAGATGCAGGCTCAGAAATGAACCCAGTAGCCCTTTGGCTTCCACACTGGGCTGATCCCAGGACGAGCAGCATGCCAGGCTAATTGTAGAACTGTTGTGACGTGGAACAAATCTGCAAACTGTGGGTAGCTGGCTCTTGCTTTAATTGCTCAAGTATAAACTCACAATCAAAGCTCTAAAAGAAAGTGAAAACATGGTCCATTAAAGATTAAAATTGATTGGCAAAATTTTTCCTAAATGAGAACAGGCAGTGAACTTAATAGACAAACTGTTTTAAAACAACTGTCTTTTTTATGCTGAAGTTATTAAAGGAAACCTTTGGCAAAAAACTGGAGGAAAATAGGCAAATGATACATGATAATATCAAAATGATAATATCAAGAATGATAATGACAATGTCAAATAAGGTATAGGAATTATAGAGCTTAGAGAACAAGAAGGAAATATGAAGCTACGTGAACAGACACAAAAGGGCTTAGAGGACACCATCATCTGGACACATACACACATTATCAGAGTCCCAGAATGAGAGAGAGAGAATGGGACAGAGATTACATGAAGAGCTAATAAACACTCTAGAAATTGGATGTAAGAGATGAATTAACACATCTAAGAAACTCAAAGCACTACGGGTAGAATCAAGACAAAGATATCCATATTTACATACTTTCAAACTGTTTAAACTGTTCAAAACAAGACGAGAGACCATCTTGAAAGTAACAAAAGAAGGATGACTCATCAGGCAGCAGGGATTCTGTGCAGATTATTATTGGATTTCTCATCAGAATCATCAGAGGACGTAGGGCAGTAAAGTTATTCATTTAAATCTGAAAGAAAAAAACCCCCTGTCATTCAAGAATTCTATATCCTGAAAAAATGTTTTCAAACATGAGGACATAATTAAGAAAATCTCAGATAAACAAAAAAATGAAGAAGTTTGTTATCCTTAGAACTGCCCTGTGAAAATCGTGAAGGGAATCATTATGGTTCAAGTGAACAGAAGCTAGATAGCATCTCAGAGCCATAAGAAGATATAAAGACCTCTGGTGTAGGTCTATATAGGAGTAAATATAAAATTATTTATTCTTGTCATTTTGATTTATACCTCTACTTTTTCAGTTTGACAAGACTTAAAAGACCAGTGGGTAAAAACATTTATCCATCAATGTCACCGTGAACACAAAGTATAAAGATGAAACAAGCCACATCAGTAACACAAATGCGAGACGGGATCAGAGCTCCCTAGGAGTACGAGTTTTTACGGTGTGGCCATTCAATTGTTATTAATTCAAAATGGATTGCCATAGCTCTACAATTCTCTGTGTAAGTCTGCACAGTAATGATGAGGAAAGCAGCCGAAATGGCAACGCACCACAGAAACAGGAAGGAATAGCCACACGATAAATCTCATGATGTGAAAAAGTGAGTTGACACAACTCGGCATCATTACATAATAAAAAGCACTTAACAAATTAGGAAGAAAAAGAATTTGTCTCAACATAATGAAGCCCATATATGAAAAAGACAGAACGAACATCATATACTGTGATGAAAGATTAAAAGCACTTCTGCTATTCAATAATATGAAAATTTTCCTGCTTTTTCCACTCACAGTCCACACAGTTTTTGAAGTTCCAGCTTCAGTAAGAAAACAAGAGGAAGTCATTTGTACTCAAAATGCAAAGGAAGAAGTAAAAGTGTCTCTGTTCTGAGATGACACAATCCTGTATGTAGAAAACCATGAATATGAAACCAAAACCTGTAAAAACTAATAAAAATTTCAGTAAAGTGTAGGATACAATATCAACACAGAAAAATCAAGGACATTTCTAAACAATAACAATGAACAATCTGAGAAGATTTTAAAAACAATTTATGAGCTGGCCTTGAGATGAATTAAGGCCGTGGGACCTAAGGCCACAATCAGAGTATGTTTGTAGTATGCAGTAAATAATTTCTGTAAGCATGCATTAATTATATAAGATTTTGAAGAAAGGAAATAGAAGTACACATGTGCTAGAGATATTCCATAAGCCTAATGAACAAAGAAGCTCAGATTGTGCATGTGCTGGCAGAGAACAGATAAAAAGCAGGACAGGTGCATCATAGGCACGCACCTCCCCATGGCAATAAAGTGTTAACCCCATGGTGTCTCCTGTTGAAATCTGTCAAGCAGTATGGCAACTCCCCGTGCATTTTTTCGTTTGGGGGCAGCTTGCCTCCTAGAATCCCGTGTTTAAAAGCTTGAAGAAGAATAAAATACTTGGGAATAACTAAAAAGGCAAAAGACTCGGGCAATTAAAAGTACAAAATATCGTTTAAAGAAGTTTAAATAATATATCCACAAATATATGTGAAGACAATCATGTTCATGAATGAAAGACTTAATCTCAGCATGGCAGCAATAACAAAAGTGATGTGTCTACACGTGCAATGATGTCCATATATATACACATACATCTCCCAACATCAGTTTTGGCAGAAGTGAAAATAACTATTATGAAATTAAAATGGAATCTCAAGGGGCCCTGAATAGACAAAACAATCTTGAAAATGGAGAAACAAATCTAAGAAAAGAAAAAGTAAAGAAAAAAGAGCAACAGATTTGGATTTCTCACACTTGCAGATTTCATAACCTAGAATAAAGCTCTGGTAAACAAAATCATGTGCTGATGACACAAAGACAGATCTAAAGACCAATGAAACAGCACAGAGGACCGAAATAGATGCTACCTTCACATATATAGTCAATTATGTTTGACAAGTTTGCCAAGAACAGTCGATGGGAAAAGGGCAGTCTTTTCAATAAACAATGCTGAGAAAAATAGATATCTACGTGCAAATGAAAGAAACGATATCTCTGCCTTAAACCACGCGTGCGCGCGCGCACACACACACACACACACAAATAACTGAAATGCATCAAAGAACTAAGCATACAAGATA
Organism: Camelus ferus; assembly: GCF_009834535.1. Lineage (NCBI taxonomy): Eukaryota > Metazoa > Chordata > Mammalia > Artiodactyla > Camelidae > Camelus > Camelus ferus. The sequence continues at coordinate 2,841,962 of NC_045730.1, read as the reverse complement.
CAAATATGAAACTTTTAGAAGAAAACCTAGAGGGAAAGCTTCATGAAATTGGATTTGGCCATGATTTCTCGGGTATAACACCAAACACACAGGCAACATATAAAAAAACAGATAAATTAGTATTTGTGAAAATTCAAAGCCTGTTGCATCAAAGTAAATTATCTGGAGAGTGAAAAGAGAACCCACAGAGTATGAAAAAAATCCTTGAAAATCAAGTTTCTGATAAAGCTGAAGAGAATGGAATTCACTGGCAATACGAACTCCCTAAAATTTATTTCAAATTGTATTTTTTATACTGCCACAGTCAATCTCAGTGTTCCTTAGACTATTTTATTTAATATTTCCATAATGAACCCCCTGCTAATACCATCCTATTGATGGAAAATTTAAAGTGTTTATATTTCCTGTCCTTCGGAGTTTGTCTTGACTATTTTTTCTACCTGTTGCAGTTAAACTGTTTTTTTTTTTTTTCAAGACTTTTTGGACTTACACCTTGAGCTAACACTAATGTCTCCAACCTGGCGGACTTAGACAGGGGAGAATTTGGCAAATCTCTCTTTGAAAAGCCTCCACATAGGAATGGAAATACATTGGGTCACAAACCTGACACCAAGCTCTTTGCTATTTTCTCTCAACACCCTTCAGTAGTGCGCTGGGTTTCTCTTCTGCTTTTTATTTGGCTTGAGTTCTCTATACCCAGCATCCAGAACTGATGGAACTGTGCGGGCAGGAGGACCCTAAGTCCCACGTGAAGGGGGCCAAGGTGCTCTGGGCACTGCCCCTGTTTCCTGCTTCTGCTCCCTCCTCCTCTGTTTCAGAGGCCCCGCCTGCTCCTCTTCACCTGTGTGTTTCTGCAATTTCAGGATCTCGGAGTGTGAGGGACCTTGAAGGCCAATAACAGTCACAGAATAAGGGAAAGTATCAGGTCACAACAGGATTATAATGTCATGTCAGTAAGCATCTTCATTATCGGAGAAGTTAATAATGTATAAGAAAATGCTCAGATTCTCAAAAAAGAATTCAAAGAGCTCCTGTTTGGCTAAGATGCATTCCAACGTCTGCTGGGCACTCATCCAATCTCTCTTCAATGAGAACAATTTCTCCAGGTCTGGAGCAAGCTCCTCTGTTGCGCTTGATCTGATGGCTAGAAATGTCTTCTCTACATAATGCACATAAATTTTCATCCACAAATTCAGATGACCAAGAAGAAAACATAGGTTTTTTTTTTTTTTGGAATTGTTATATTCGGGGTTATTTAAAAATTGACCTTTCGAAGGAAATGGTAGCTGAAAAGCCTACTGTGTTCCAGATACATTAGCAAGACTTGGAGGTTCCTCTGATCACCACAGACTGGTTCCACAGAGACATCCATTGTCCTGAGTCCTTCGGTCCGTTCGGGCCTCTGGCTCCGCATGCCTGTGATTGTCAGCCCAGCTCCAGAGGGAAAAGAGATGGTTACTGCTTTTGAGGTCTCAAAGTCTAAATGTTGGGAAACAAGTGCTAAAGGCTTCACATAATTGCCTATGTGAGTGAGTGGACGGATGGCAGATTGTAACTGTGCTGGAACAAGAGACCCTACAGCAGAGGACTCCTTTCTTATTTTCCAGACCATAGAGACTTTCTCTCAGACAGTATCTGAAAGGTTTCACATGACACAACAATGTTGACATTCACAAGAGAACATCAAGAACTATTGCTCAAATGCACTGAAATTCAAAGTCATTTATCTTATTATTTGGTAACAAACTTTCAAAGTTGCTTCCCATCAAGTCTGTGCTCATGATCTCTAAAGCATCTTTTGTTCTGCCTGTCAGGGAGGAAACTTGACCTCATGGATATGTCTAAGCTTCACCCAAGGCTGGGGCAATCCGAGTGAGGCAGCCCATTACTCACATTCCAGTAAACACCAGATTTAATGTTACATGTTTTTAATATAATAAAAAAAAATAGGTGCCATTTTTTGTACCCCTCGAATTTATTTGGCACAGAAAGTATGTTCTACAGAAAATAAGGAGTAAAAGAAATCTCAATCTTCTTTCTTTTCAGAAATTAATTAAACGAATGAGCACTGCCCTTTCCAAAACATGGGAATCTGATCATGGCTTAGGTGTGTGAAGGAGTAAAGAAAAAAACAGAAATAATTTTAATCACAGACACGCTCAAAGGGTCGTGTATTGTTGACAGTCCCAACAGCATCAATGATACTAGTCAGCGTTTTCGGTGATTACTGTTCACCAGGCAGCGCTCTCAAGGCATCAAACACCCTATGAAGTAGGTTCAACTATTAATTCATTTTACAGACAAAGTTACCAGTGGAGGTTATTGCCTTGTCCAAGGCCACAATGAAGAGAAGTGACTATTTTTAACTGTCATTTTAGTAAACCCCAAGAGACACCGTGTTATGTGCATGTTTGCACACTTCCCCCTCCTTTTCTACTTCCCCTTTCCACTCTTAGTCTGACAGCAGAGAGGGTAGGGTGGATAATTTGTTGGGGGAAAAGGGAACGTTGGCAGAAAACTTGCATTGCATTTGGACTTTATGGAAAACAGCTAAATATTTGGGAAAAGGAAGGTGGCTAGAGCTCTGACTTCCCAGCTTTTCCCAGGGGCACCTCGTGGTCTGATGTGAGCATTGCTCCCCCCACCGTCTTGCCGTTTCCATCTGCATGCAATGTCTTTCCATCCTTTCGCTGACAGTCTCTGTGTGTCTCTAGCTCTGCAATGAGTCTCTTCTAAACAGCATATCGATGGGCCTCCTTGTTTTTAATGCAGCAAGTTGCTCTGTACTTGTGACTGGGTCATTTATTCCACTGACATTTAAAGTGATGATTGTGAGGGCTGTACTGATTTCCATTTTGTCACTTGTTCTGTGCGTTATTTTTTCTAGTGATTCTCTGTAATTTTATTCTTCCGTATTTCTTCCCTTGTGGTTTGTTGTTTTCTTTCTTTCATTTTATGCTTGTGGTCCTTCCTCTCTATGTTGCTGTGTTTATTGCAGGTTTTAGATTTGTGGTTGTTATGGGGTTTATAGATGTTAACCTATAATTGCGTTACTTGCTTTAAATTGATAATAATTTAAGTACACTTTCTAAAGGATCTACGTAATTTTACTTTCCTCTCTCATATTTTGTGTTTTTGATGTCAGCTTTTACATCGTTAAGTTTATCCCTTTACTTTTTTGTGGCTATAGTTCATTTTACAAGTTTTGTATTTTAATCTTTTCACTAGTTTATTCATGTGGTTGATCCACAGTCTTTACTATGTATCTGCCTTTGCTGGCGGGATTTCCCTTTCCTATAAACAATGATGTCTTCCCTCCACTCTCCGTCAGCTCTGAATGATGCTCTTGGTGGGCAAAGCGTCCGGGTTGTAGCTTTTCCCTTCCAACCGCGCCCTTCTGCCTACACAGTTTCTGCAGAGACATCAGCTGATGGCCTGATGCCGTTTTCCTTGTATGTGACTCATTTCCTCTTGCTGCCTTTACTTTTCTCTTTTGTCTTAGCTTTTACCATTTTAATTTTGGTGTGTGTTTGGTTTTACCTTGTTTGGGACGCTGTCTGCTTCCTGCACCTGCATATCTTTTCCATCTTCAGATTCAGAAAAATTTTAGCCAAAATGTCATCAAATACATTTTCTGCCCCTTTCTCTCTCTGTTCTCCTTCCAGGACGCATACAATGTGATTGCTAGTGTTCTTGACGTTGTCCCAGAGGTCCAATAAACTGTGCTCTTTTTAAAAATTTGTTTCTCTTTTTTTTATTCTTACTGGATGATTTCCATCATCCTGTCTTCCAGATCACCAGTGCGTTCTCGTGTGTCACTTAGTGTACAATGAACCCCTAAGTTATTGCATTCTTCTGTTCTGATGGGTTATTTTAAAATATTTTCTAGTTGCTTATGAAAATTATCACTGTGTTCATCTCCTGTTTCCTATAGTTCAGTTAGCATTCTTATTCCTAATGCTTTGCTATCTGCTCAGTTACTTTGGTGGAATGTTTATCTCTGCTTCATTAGTTGTTTTTTCAGGTGTTTCCTTTTCTCCTTTCATTTGAAACAATTTCCTCTGCCCTCTCATTTTGCATAACACTCCCTCTCTCCACGAGATTAGGTGAAACAGTTATCTATCCTGGTCTTGAAAGGATGTGCTTGTGTGGAAGCAACCCTATGCCGTCTGTGTGTGCCTAGTGGCTTTTGTGGGAGAGATGGATCCGAAGTGAGCATGAGTCACGTCTTTCCCCAGGTTGTGCTGGCAGCTGTCACCTTGGTGGGAGATGGGGCTGGAGATGGGAGGGGGGAGGCTAGAGCCAGAGCCAAGTGTAAGCCGGGGCTTCTGCTATGCTCAGTGTCTGCCATCACCCTGTTGAGGGCAGAGCAGGCCCCGCTTTGCTGCAGCAGAAGCCCTGAGGGTTTGGCCCAAACTGGTTACATTCCCTTTTAAAGTGCAGTCTGCCCCCTCCAGCACTGACACCTTTGCCCAAGAGGGGAGCAGCCCTGGAGCGAGGCTGGCTGGAGCAGACGCCCGGGGTGGGCTGCGGTGCGCGCAGCTCCGGGTGACCCGTGATCCGCTGCCCCTACCCGCGTCGGCAGTGGCTGCCCGCGCTCGGCTCAGCTGCCGGGCTGGTGCGAGCCGCTGCTGCCGGAGCGCGGGCCCTCGCCAGCCCTGGCCGCCGGCGCCCTCGTGGCGGCTGCGCTGGAGCCGGAGCTGCGAACTGGGCGTTCGGCCGGGGCCGAGGCGCGCCCTGCAGGAGTCTCGGGAACCCGGCGCGAGCCCCGAGCGGCCTGGCCGTGCTCCTCCCGCCCGCTGGCTGCCCTGAGCGACAGGCGGGCGCACACTCTTCAAGCGCGGGGACGGGGCTCCCGACAGCCCTCGCGTCAGCCCCGCTGAGGCCCGCTCCGCCCTGGGCACGCGGCTGCCCGGGAAGCGTGGCGCGCTGCTCGCTGTCCAGGGAGGGCCCCTCGGCCCGTGCGGTCCCCCGCCTCTTCCGTGTCCCTCCCGGGGCCCCAGGCTCTGCTCTGCTGGCTTCTCTTTCCTTCCCGCCCAGCTCTGCGCGGGGCTTTCTGCGCAGCTTTGGCGGGACCTTCCTGCCAACGTCCAGTGCGTTCCCGTGAGAACTGCTCCACGTGCAGATGCAATTTTGATGTGTTTTGCTGGGGGATGTGGTTTAACCACCCTCTTACTCTGCCGTCTTGGTCTTCTCCCTAAAGAGTTGTTTTAAAATCCACTGTGAACTAATTTTAATACCTGTGATTATTCAAGAACAGTTTCTGCCCGTTTTTTCTCTTCCTTTCATAGACCATGTTTTCCTCTTCTTTTGTTCCTTCTGTTTCCTTCCTTCTTTCTTCCTTCCTGCCCTTGTTTGCTCTGTGTGTGTGTGTGTGTGTTTGTGTGAGCGCACATGCGCATGAGCACATACAGAGGTGTTTATAATTGTGCACTTAAACCAACAGCCAAATACCCACACTTTGCAGATTTGTTCCACATCACAACAGTCCTGTCCTAACGAGGCCGGCATGCTGCTCGTCCTGGAATCAGCGTAAGGTGGAAACCAATGGGCTACTCGGGTCTCTCTGAGCCTGCATCTTCCCTGGCCTGTGTGCCGCTTTTTGATTCCCCTGAACACACGGCTGGTTTTTGAATCCCATAATACCCCCCATATCCACACCCCAGTTTTACTCAGAGTTTTACACGCTCTAGACTATGTCTCCTCCTTTATCCCTTGTCCCTGGCGGCTGTGAGTGTATGGCCTCTGTTTAAGCTTAGGTTAGGGTCAGGGGAGACAGACACTAATGTTTAGGGAGCCTCCAAACAGGCTGGAATTTCACAGATAAGGTTTGCTGTGGTCACTCTGGTTTTAGGGAGGTGACTGGGAGCAGAGCCGATGGCCTTGGGAGACCAGGGCAGCTCTGCGCCAGGCAGGGGAGGGTGTGGGTGAGTAACAGCGCCGTGAAACTCCCTGTCACTCTGTTCTGGAGTTTTCCTAACTGGGTGTTTACTTTATTGCTGTAGTTTTTAAACTGTTTTCCAGAGCTCTTGTAAAGTGTCATAGCAAGTTCCTGGGTTTTTTCTCATGGTTCCCTGGGAGCGTCCAGCACTTTCTAGTCACCGTTTTACCGACCTGACTCTATATATATGGTAACCTTTTCGTTGGCTTCACAACATTCCATTGTATCAGTGTGTCATGGTTTCTTAAGTGCCTCCCAAATTTATTATAATTTAACTTGTTCACAGGTTTTTCTTTCATGAATAATGCTGAGCAACATAATAAATTATAGAAAATATTTATCATTTACATCATGACCATTTTCGAGAGTTATATAAAAGGTACAATTTATGACTCTCTTTACACACTGCACAGGATATCGAAAACCTGTTAATAATTAACCTACAACGTGCAGTTTTGTATTTTTATCAGGATTCCACCCCTGTCTGGAACGTAAAGCAAAATAATATTTCTGGCGGGAAATGAGAAAAGGAAAATTTATTTTTATTTGTAGTTTTAATTCTTTAGTAAGAGTTAACATTTTGAAAAATGCTAATTAATCCCTCCTTTACATTGTAGGATTCTGTGCTTGTGTGTGTGTTTGAGCATGTACTTTAAGGTAGTTTGTTTGAATTGATGTTTGACCAAAATTTGGCTTCATAATTAATAAAACAAAATAGATTGGTATGTGGAGGTATCTAGTCTAACACAAGGTCCATAATTGCCCAGCAAATCTTGTGCAATAATTTACAATAGTGTAAGTGAATCATTAACTTCAGATTTACTTAGTAAAATATGAGGTGAAATATTGCAAGAGATTTGAGGTGTATGTATTATTATATAACCCTTGAGATTATACTGATAACAAAGCAAACAAGGCCATTTCATTCATTTATCACTCCTTGGGTGCTGCTTCCACCTACTCCTCCCACAATGTATTTGCTAGTGATTGGGTGCTGCAGTTCGGGTGGTACCTTCCTCATATTTATAACCTGTGACGGTAGAAGAAAATAATCATTCTGCTCAGTCAGAGGAGCCACAGGCAATGGACCCCAGACGTCAGTGTCAGGAGCTTAATGACGGCCGCTTCATTCCTGTGCTGGGATTTGGCACCTACGCACCTGAGGAGGTAACGGTACTGGTCTTGGGGTTGAGGTTTCCAAAACGAAGGGGAAGGGACATGAGTGGAAACTGACTTGGGTTGCGAGTTCTTTGAGGTCCTGTGTGGCTCTGGGAGGCTCATTGGGTTCTTGTGACCAGGCTGGAACCAACCTTATGATGGGGGGAGAGAATCAGTCTTCACTGTGCAGCCTGTCCTGACACTGTGGTCAGCCACTGGTCATTCTGAGTTTCCCTCCCGGTTTTTCCCTCTGTCGCAGCTTGGCAGATGAGAAGGAACCTAGCTGTGAAAAGACTGTCAGGTGCTTGGCTTTTAGGGTGCTTGCACTGGAGCACTTTCTCTGTGTATATCAGCAATTTAAGAAATCTTTTCCCTCCAAAAAGACATGACCCAGAGGTATATTTGAGGTAAAAAGATTCTGAAGATGAGGTGAATGAAAAATACCGGGAGAGAATTGCTTTTCTGCTGTGGGGTAGCCTGCCGGGTGCAGGTGAGAAATACTCCACTTGTGTTTGCCTTTTACTTCTGCTTCTGCCAGAAAGTTATTCCAATGGAAAACAGATCACCTGAGGGAATAAGCTACAATCTTACAGGCCAAGTTTCAATTTGTGGGTTTTGTGTGTATTTTTATTACAGTACAGTGTTCAGTGCTTGGGCAGAAGATGGGCAAACTAGACAAGTCACCAGACTGGAGGGCAGAAAGTTGCTGTCTGTCCATCTTGTCTTTAGAGTATTTAGTTGTAGGACAAGGGAATCCAACTTTGAGTCTTACTCTTCTCATCTATAAAACAGAAGGAAATATTCAGACATTTTGGAGACAGAAAACAGGGCTTGTTTACTTTGTAGTGCAAAGTGGGATGGGAAATGGGAGTGGTCCAGGCTATCACTAGAGCTCGCCGGCGTTCATTCCTTGGTCAGTCTCTGAATGCCTGTACATTCGAGGAATGACCATGACTGGAACCAGCAGAGCAGTTAGACCAAGTATTTACTCCCTTGAAAAGCAAAGGATTCTGAAATACAGAAAAAGCAAAGCAGTATTATTCAGCCTTTAAGATGAAGTTAATACAGCCATTTGCAGCCTCACAGGTGAAGCAGGAAAGCATGAAGCTTGGACAAGTCAGCCAGGCAGAGAAGGGAAAAAGCTGCATGATCTCTTTAAATGCAGCATCTAAAACCATCGATCTCACAGCAGCAGAGAGTAGAGGAGTGGTGCCCAGGTGCTGGGGACAGGGGTGGGGAAAATGGAAAGATGTTGGTGAAAGGGTTCAAACCTTCAGTTATAAGATCAATAATGTCTGGAGACCTAATGTACAGCGTGGTGACTCTAGCTCATGATGATGGATTATATTCTTAAGATTTGCTAAAAGAGTTGATCTTAAGTGTTCTCATGACAGACCCCAAAGAGCTAGCTGTGTGAGGTGATGGTTATGTTGACTAGCTTGATTGTGGTGTCATTTCACAATTGACCTATTCATGAAAACATCAGTTTGTACACCTTGAATAGGTACAGATTTTATTTGGTGCACGCTGTGTGACTACACTGGTAGAGGACTCTTCGAAGCTTTCACCTTGTTTCTTGATGCTTTGAAGGATGTCCCTTAGCCCTCTGCTGTTTTCTGTTGGTAACATCTCACAGTGTAATTCATCTCCATGACTTGAACTTTATCCTGAATCTTTTGGGTTCTTCCAGCAAATCACTGAACAAGAGGGTGATAATGGATACTTCTGATCCCAGCGATCAATAAAAGATTGCCTGGGGTTAAAGGGGTTCCAGGATTTCCACCTTAATTACTGACCCGGGAAGTCCAGTGAAACCATTATGGGCTCAACATCATACGTGCAGCATGAACCTAAGTCTTGAAAGAAGTTGATGCTTGGGGAGGTCACAGCTTGTGCCTCATAGTCTCTTAATTGTGTGAATATTGAAGTACAACCTTTGTTGCTTATGTAGGTTCCTAAGAGCGAAGCTCTGGAGGCCACCAAATTCGCTATAGGTGCTGGGTTCCGCCATATTGACTGTGCGTATTTATACCAAAACGAAGAGCAGGTTGGACAGGCCATCCGAAGCAAGATTGCAGACGGCACTGTGAAGAGAGACGACATATTCTACACCTCAAAGGTGCTGTGTGTGTGGTGTGTGTGCCCATGTGTGAACCGTGATCGTGCACAGGTGACAATTACATAATAGGGTCAGTAGTTGTTTGCTGAGTTGTTTATTGATAAAACTCTTCACAGACACACACAGACACACACACATTTAATCTAGTATCCAAAAAAAAAAAAAAAAAAAGAGAAGAGAATGATGGTGGCTTTCTCATCATCGCTGTGTTTAAATTTTAATTTTTAAGGAAAGTCACTTTACTTCTCTGAGCCTGGCCCAGAGCAGTGTGATTAAGAAGGGCCAAAAATCTAAGAAGGATCAAATTATAGCTTTCTTTATTGCCTGGGTGACTTTCTAAACTTTCTTTACTTTCTGAATCTCACTTTTCACGTCCATCAGTAACAGAGAGTGACAGGAGAGGCACTTGGTTTATTACTCAAGATCTAGTCACAGTGTCTTGAATTATTTTCTGCACATACTACTATGTTCAAAGCACTTTTTTCTATTGCTACGTAAACAAATAGATACTAATTATTCCTGAGAGGATTGATTGACTGATGAGTTTAGCCTAAGTTTGTGTATTGCTTTTAAACCCTATCAAACACAATTTAGATGATGGGCATGATAATTATTTGATAACACTTTTTATCTCTTGGGTCTTTTCCTTCCATTGTGAGTGATATACTGATGATAAATTCAATCAAATATCAAGTTTACATGGGTAGGTTAGATCAAAAGGAGTTCAGAAAGAAAAGGAGTAGTTTTCATCCATTTCCAAACTGTTGAAACATCTAAGTATTAGATGAAAGAAGAGAAACAAAATCACCTGAAGTACGATTTAACCCAGCTTTCATTCTTTAACCTCTGCAGCTTTGGTGTACTTTCCTTCGACCAGAGTTGGTGCGACCAGCCTTGGAAAAGTCACTGAAAGATCTTCAACTGGACTATGTGGACCTCTATATTATTCACTTTCCCATGGCTATGAAGGTTGGAAGTTTGTGTGATGACAAGTATTTTATTTCTTGTGTCAGAATGTCTATTAACTTACACGAATGTTTGAATGAAGATTTTTTTCTTAGTAAGATGTAGAGATGATTGCACAAGAAGAGAATCACCAAAATAATAAGTTTTGATTATATTTTTACTGAATTTTTTGAATCCTGAATTTTCTTTCCATGCATCCAAGAGAACAGAGTCCAGCAATCTCACAAATTTGCCTTAAAATCTTGAGGAAATAAAATCAGGCATGTTCAGCACCGGGTCCTGATTATGATTCCTGGGTCTCCTGTGGATTTCATAAACACAGATTTTGGGGCAGCAGTGGTGGGCAGTGAAACTGCCTTATACTCCAACATGATGAGTTTATGTCCTCTTTCACTCTTTCAAGTTGAATAGTTTTGGTGTGTTCTCTTTGGGTGGTTGTAAACCATCAGTCTCTCTAGGGACTTGGAATCCTTGCCTACACAGTTGGGTGTCTTCACACTGAGTTGTGAAGATTGCGCTTAGCCATTAACAACTGTGCTATGTAGAACTGTTGATCTCAAGTCATAGATACCTACTCAAGGTATCATATGAAAGATAGTGTATTGGATGATGTAAATGGCAAGTCCAGCTATGGACAAATTTAAGGATTGGGAGTAGTGATCAGAAATGTTTCCATTGTCCTCTGTTTCTTACCATTGCATTCCTCTTGGTTTCCTTTATTTTTATCTCAATATTTTCCCTCAGTGGCACCTATGACCATGGGTCAGTTCAACACTCATAGTCATTAACATTTGAGAGCAGGACTGGATATTCCACATCCCACACAAACCTACAGAGATCCTTGGTGGTTCACGTGGCTGCCTTTAGGCTGTCAGGTGTTCAGGGAGGAGAGGAACTGCGATTGTATAACCTCAATCAAGACTGCAAGTTTCATGTCAGAAATAACTGCCATTCCCCGCCCAAGAGAGGCAGGTCCATAGAGGCAAGTAAAGCAGACAGGGAAAATTTACACAAGGAGAGCCATTTAGGACCTAGGAAAGTTCTATTTCTTACAACAGATATTAAGTGTAAGAGGTTAGAGGAAGCCTGTATCCTAAAGACGTTCCTTACAGCTGCATCTGAAACCACTTTGTAAATACCAGTGTCTCAAATATCACAACACGTGCCTCATGGAGGTTGAGTGTCCTGGTCCTAGGTGTGCCTGCCGTCAGGGCTACGCTTGGCAAAATTACTTTGTGACAGCTCTCAAATGACTGCTTCTCTTCCAGCCAGGGGAGGACCTTCTTCCCAAAGATGAAAATGGAAAATTAATATGTGACACAGTGGATCTGTGTAGCACGTGGGAGGTGAGTCTGTGGAGGAGAGAGCACAGGGGAGGAAGCCAGGGGAGGGGGCACCTCCCTCACTTCTTCCACCTGTGGGAATCATCATGGACCATCGTATTTAGCAATTCAACAGCTTCAAAAGGGCTGCCATGCTGGAGTGGTGTGGGGGAAGTCATTACCACAGTGTTTATAGAGGAACAGAGGAGAAGAATCTGGGACACTGAGGATAGACATCTCCTTCCTCCCGTGTGTCATATACGCTATGGGTTTTATTAGGAGAAGACTATGATTCTTATTCTTGTGTCACGACCTTTGCTCTTGTTTGATTTATTCCTTTTTTCCTCCTTATAATCAATCCTAATTCTGGTGACGACCATTTTAACAGATCTTACCTGCATTTACTCCTGATCTATAGCCAGTGACAAATGACTCATTACCACCCTTCCTCCCCAGGCCATGGAGAAGTGTAAGGATGCAGGACTGGCCAAGTCCATCGGTGTGTCCAACTTTAACCACAAGCAGCTGGAGAAGATCCTGAACAAGCCAGGGCTCAAGTACAAGCCTGTCTGCAACCAGGTGAGCCCTCTCGCTCTCCTCTCCTTCTGATCCTCACAACCTTCTTCCTGCACCTCAGCCAGGTGTCTACTCAGCACCCTTCCTATTCCTCCTCCCTTTGTGGGGCAGAAGGTTCTAGAGAGCAGAGCCTCTGTCTGGAAGGCTGTTAATGGAACCCATAATGGTATGTCTGTTTGAGAAAGTCTTGGTGTAAATGGTGGTGAGACCTTAATGGTAAATTGTGTGTAGGAAATTATGGAAGAGAAAGCAGATGAGGGAGGGTTAGAATAGGTACCTGGAAGTCAGGGGGAAGGTGGCTTTTCGCTGAGCTGTAGAGGATGACCAGAAGTTAGATGAAGAGAGTGATTGTGTACAGGAAGGAAGGCCATGAAAGCAAGCAATGGGAAGCCAGTAAAGAAAGATGGAAATCAGCTGAGACAGGAGTTACAGTTTTGTGTGGGGCTTGTGTGCCTGAATCCTTATTCCTGGTGTCTCTGCTTTGAGGGGTCTCCAGCAGGAAGCACAGTCCAGGGAGATTTACTGGAAGCTACGCAAGTCATCAAGGTTAGAGGGATGAAGTGAATGGCTTATGGTGATGCTAACAGTAGATGAAATAGTCACTCAGGAATAGTCATTGGAAGGTTGACCAAACCTTGTGAATTAGTCAATTTTTTTCTATTTCTCTCATTGATTTCCACCATAAAATTAACTGTTTAAACACATTTTTCTCTGTTTGGTTATGTGCTCTTACTTTTTAAAAATTTTTTGTATTTTCACATTATTGTGGAGAGAAAAGTTAATGGGAGAGCTGAAGACAATGTTAAGTGCACAACACTACGCAGCGCAGCGCAGTGCAGTGCTGTTGACTGCAGGGGCAGTGCGTTCCAGCAGGTCTCTAGAGTTTGCTCATCTGGTGTAATTGAGACTGGAAGCCCACGATTAGCAACTCCCAGTCTCTCCCTCCTCCAGCCCCTGGAAACCATCACTCTCTTTAATTCTATGGGTTTATCGAATTTAGAAATGTCATATAACTGGTGTCATGTAATCTTTGACTTTCTGTGACTGTCCTTTTTGATATAGCATAATATCATCAAGTACAACCTGAAGTCCAGGAGTAGGAGATTTCTATGGAAAATGGAGCCTGTAGAATTAACAAAATTCATATATAAATTGATATGCAATATTTTCAATTGTAGTAGTTAAAAAACTAATGTGATTTTAGCATTAATTTTGCCTCCAAATTTTTATTGCAAAAATGTTAGATATTAGAAAAGTTTAGGGTATGCTGGACAGTATACATATTTTCCCTCTTAATGCACATTTTTTAACATTTTGCCCAATTGCTATACATATGTGTGTGTGTGTGTTTGTAGACAATATTTTGTTGCGCTGAATCTGATCATCGTTCCCATGTCACTTTGAGTCATGTTTCTCAAGATTTTATTAGCTAAAATGGTAACTCAATTATTATTTTTTTTTACAATGACATCTAGGCTGAATTTTGACAATATAAGAGACATCAGATTATTATCTTGTGATGTTAATTAAGTTGTTTCTCTATTCCTAGCTCCTGTAAGTTAGTAGTTACATCTGAAACCTTACTACATTAAGTTTAAACATTTTGGCAAGAAATATCCTTTGCGTACTGTGTGCCTCAAATTGCAACAGTAGGAAGCACGTATGACAATTTGTCCCACTATGAGTGATGCTAACTTTGTTCCCGTGATAAATCTAGCGGTGGACAGATCTTTCCTTTAGAAATGTGTATTTTCCCTGTTGAAATTACCCTGTCATCTGTTGGATAATTGTCATCAGGTGAAGTGAGACTCCCCCCAAAGTTTTCACAGTGGCTGAATTCCATCAATGACTTTTACTTGAATTAAGTATTTCATTGAGATGTTTAGAAAGTAATTTTCAACTTTAAACACTCTTTTTAAGCTTCTGACCTGATATTTATTGTCAAAATAAAAGTACCTCATTAAATCAGAATAAAAGTAACTTCTTCCTATAAGAAAGGGTTAAAGATTTATCCCTTTCCCACTTATTGTCAGTTTCCAAGAAAGGATTTATTGTAATAATCACCATTAATGGAGGCAAATATTTTTGCTGTTTCTCCCTCTCACATCACTGTGGGCTCGTGGACTTTGATTTATTCCATATGTTATAATTACTGTTGCTCAGTATTCCTTTGATGCTCAAATCTAACCAATTATCACGAGTGGTCTCCCCATCAAGTGGGTTCTTTTAGTCCTTTAGACATTTTTTTCATGAGTCGTTGAGGAATTTCTTGCTTTCTGCACAATTTGCTGTCCAACACTCAAACAGTTGTTTTCTTGCCCCAAATTTGGAATTAGGCATGGCTCCTGGCAGTGTGCAAAGGTATTAGTAATCCAGGTCTGGTCCCCAGAGTTGCTTGTTCTCAGAAATGTCATCGTTTCTTTCCTTTTCAGTGGACAGAAATATAAAATTTATTTTTAAGAAAATCATTACTTGATGTGGATATTTCCCATTATAATTTTATGTTACAAAATTTTTTCTTTAACATTGTCAAAAAGTTTAACATTTCTTTGCCATATTAAAATAACCTTTTCACTTAATCTGACACTCTTCTGTGTTGGGATTCTGCAGGTGGAATGTCACCCTTATATGAACCAGAGCAAACTGCTGGATTTCTGCAAGTCCAAGGGCATTGTTCTGGTCGCCTATAGTGCTCTGGGATCCCAAAGATTAGAAAATTGGTAATGAATCCTAATGAAGACAAGAAGGAGTTGACCTAAAACTCAATTTTGATGAGGTTTTTCAATCATACTGTACTCACTGCTCTGGAGATAACTCTCCATTACCTTGGGGGGAGAAGGAGGGATGGAAGAAATTCTTCTCTTCTGTCATGTGTCATTTGATCAGTGTTTTACATTGTATATATCTTTTTGTAGATTGTTCAGTAAAAATTGTCTGCATTAAAATCTATATATAATACCCCAATTGAGACAAAAGACATAAGCATATGTGATGGTTTATTTATTTATTAACTAATAAACCCATTGCTAACAATAGACTCTCCAAGACTCACATACCTTATGTCTAAAATTGGGATATTAATCTGTAACTCCAAGACTGTTATGACAGAAAAATTACAATTTGAAACAATTTTGTAAACATCTATAGATACTTTACACACTATAATAATGATACAATGAATACTTCTGGGACTACTCAATTTTTATCAATACCTGAGAAAAGTTAAAATTAAAAAATGTCTCAGGTTTTCCTTCCATTTCTCCCTTCATGCCCTTGCCTTTACTTTGGGGCTATGACTGGAGAAGAAAACAGCCACAGAGAAGTAAAAGAGAACAAAATCTATGAATTTGGAAGCATTTGTCTCAACACAACAATGCAGCTAAATGACCTGAGAGCTGTGTGACACAGATGGCTAGGTGCCACATGAGTTTCTCGTCACCTGTGTCTTGGGTTCAGCCACGGAACTCCCATTTCTAACTAGATCCCAGATGACGCGGATGCTGATGGTCAGGGACACATTCTGAGAAGCACTGGTCTAGGTGGATCTATTTGGTCTGTTTGGGAAGCCCCCTAGCAAGCTTAATACTCAGTCTCAGCTCTTCAGCATTTCTGAATTTCCTTCCAGGGTGAACCTGAGACTCCCCGTTCTCTTGGACGACCCACTTCTTGGTGCCATTGCCAAGAAGCACAAGCGCAGCCCAGCTCTGATTGCCCTTCGCTACCAGCTGCAGCGCGGGGTGGTGGTTCTGGCCAAGAGTTACAATAAGAAGCGGATCAAGGAGAACATGCAGGTGATGCGTGGGGTGAGGGGCAGGGCTCCTAACTCATACCCTCCATGGGGGTCACTCTTTGTGCAGCTTTCCAGACGTCTTTGGGCCAAGATGAGTTACCTTTGTTCCCTGTGCTGGATGCCTTATGGGCAATCCTAACGGTTTTCTCCACCTGCACTTGCAGCAGGAGCGGCAGCGCGGCGAAGTGGAATTGAGATTGGACATGAGGGAGAGATGTCAGTTCCAGCATTACATTTGCAATCTATTCTGTTGCCCTGTGCAAGTGATATCTCACGTCTTCTTTCTCCAGTCAGGAAATTGGATTGTGTGACTTTCTGAGAGCATTTTGGCTGCTCTAACAAAATACCAGAGCTCGGGAGTCTTAGAAACTACTGAAATTTAATTCTCACAGATCTAAAGGCTGGGTTCTGAGAGCAGGGCGCCTGCGCGGCCGGGCGCGGGCCCTCTCCCAGGTCGCGCTCTTGCCGACGCGTCTGGCACGGGAGAGGGGGCCGCACAGCTGGCTCAGGCCTCCTTTATGGCAGGTGGCACGGCTTTCGCCTCGCCCGTGACGGCCCCGCCATCCTGCCCGCGTCCCCACTCAGAGGCCCCATGTTCTCGTATCATCGCCGTGGGGGCGAGGTTTCCGGCATGTCAGTTTGGGGCTCAGGGAAGCTACAGCCGTGATCTTCAACCTGCAGTTCATGGCGGCTTACTCTGCATTTCCTTGATTGCTACCGTAGTGCTATTTACATACTTTTAACCTCCTTGAGTTTTTGCCATTGCTCAAACTTTGTCCATTTTTGCCAGGTTTCTGCATCTTTTGGTTTTTGTGTAGGAGACCTTTTTTATACCATCAGCCACAGCTGTACAGCAAACTCTCCCCAATTATGGAGTCTGTTACAAAGGTCATTTATGTAGCTCATGACCCTGTGGTTTCACAATAAGCCTGCGCTGAGCTAAGCTGTTCTGCTCTTGGCTGTGGCTCTCATGTGTTTGCAGTAAAACGCAGAGCAGCCGGACAGTTCTGCTTTAGCAGGTGGATTTGGCTCCTGTCAGAGGAGCCTACACTCTACTCCATATAGTTTTTCACATACAGTTGTCTAGACTGTGCCCCCCCCCCCAACCTGGTCTTCATCTCAGCACAGTGGTGTGACCCCAAGGCAGTGTGTAGCGATAAAAATCTCTTCAAGTGTCAGAACTGACTCAAAACTGCTTCTGGCAAATTTTATTGTCCAATGGAAGTCACAGGTAAGATCAGTTCAAGGGGCAAGGAAATATTACTGTGAAAAAGTATTTTTGTCCTTCTATTCAAATTAAGTTCTGTATTACACCTAGAACTGACTTTTAATATGACATGAAAATGGGTGTATATATATATAAACACATATATACATATGTATGTGTGTGTTTGTGTGTGTGTATATATATATATGATTGAATGGAAATCTAAATGTTCATATTTTTCCACTGATTTTCCTTGTCAGGGAAAGCACAAAGCAAAATTCCATAAGTTGACTTCTGAGCACTATTTAATGATGTACTTTTGTGCGCTGTCTTCTCATAGTGGAAAATGTTGTTGACTTACAGAGTAGTATATTTTCCTTCTTTAAGAATTCTCCGTTGCTGTTGACTAGCTGTCCTTTTACATAAAATTGAATTTCACTTTAACAACGTCCACCAAAAAATATGTATTTAAGTTCATACAGCATTGAAACAGCAGATCTCTAAGAAAAATGGTTATCTCTATAAAACTGAGTATTCCATCCCATGGTTATGATATGAATATCTCATTAATTAATTATTCTTTTCCATTTTAAATACAGTTCACAACTTTTTCTACAAAGGCATTTACAAAGTTGCTTTTGGTAGATTTATTCACACACAATGAGTAAGTTTGATGTCCGATTCTCGGAGAAACTTTTATACAGGGGCCCCCTCCTTCCAGTACTCACCTCAGCTCAAGGCTGTGTCACATGTCAGCGATGCTGGGAAGGAACAAGTAGTCTAATATTTGCTCAAGTGCAGGTGCTTTGTGCAATTTATGCAAGTGTCCCCTTGTGGGGAAAAAGGAGGATTGTTTGGGTTTTTTTCTGTCGCAAGCAGTTCACTTAGAAAGATCTGGGATTGCTGAGCTGTAACACTCAGTGAAGTGAAGCAGAGAAGGAGAGGGGGCGGGAAAGGAGGGGCGGAGAACTCGGCAGAAGGGGTCCCAGGCCAGTTCACGTGGAAGCTGAGGCCGGGCAGGGCTTCCCTGTGCCCTCCTCTTGCCTCCATCCAGGTGCAAGTCCTCCAGGTCTCGGGGGAGGCCAGCTCCCTGGGGGAGAGTTGACTGTGAGTCTTCCCTTCTCTCCAGGTTTTTGACTTTGAGTTGACGCCAGAAGACATGAAAGCAATTGACGGCCTCAACAGAAATATGCGCTATCTTGATACAACCTAGTAAGTGACTTGTAGGTCGTTTCTCTTGTGTTCTTTTCTGCAGCAGGCCTGTCAACAGAGGAAGTGAGCCTTCTTAAATCAGCAAGACAGTCCTGATTTCCAGGGTAGGAGTAAAGTAGGAGCTTCCTGTAGACCTCAGATCAGGGGGTTCCCTTGGGGCTCAGTCTCTGACCCAACAGAAATGTGCTTGGGGCCAGGACAGTGCATGAGCAGAATGAGCAAAGCCCACATTATGGTGAATTCACTACATGTATGCCCCTAACCCCTGTGCCTGGCGTGTTTCCTCTCAGGGATGATGCACCCATTAGGCATGGAAACTGCAGTGTGTACAGCCCCCTATTCTTTTAGGGACCTTGAGAATGCTTCACTTTTCATTCTTATTAAAATCACAGGAAAATAATTATATTAATAGTGATGGTGTAATAATGAATCAAGCCAGGATTACGTTTGTTTTTATCCTAAGGCAACTGTCAAATGTAACATTAACACTTTTAATGGAGGAGGGAGCACAAAAAGGCCAATGGGTGTAGGTGCCATGAAGTCACAGCCTGGCCCCGCTTCCACCCCCTCCCCTCAATGTCTGGTGGCTTTTCTCCTTGATGGCCTTTTGTTTTTCAACACACCATCCATTTGTTCCAGATTTATCTCTTCATTGGCATTTCTTCCCCCTGTGCAGCTCCATGTTCCCATTCTTGTAATCTCACCAAACTGAGTTAGAAATGGATCACGAACTTCACTGACTCTCCATGTAGCGTCTCCTGTGTCTTCTGTAGGACACACACAGATGAGGTCATCTGGATTCCTCTGGTTTCTTGATTCAAGAATTACTTCCATGTTGCCTTTGTCCGGACACTATCCCCTGGGGAGCTCCTCTGTCCTTGACTTTGACTTATTCACGCACATGGAATTCCACGTTGAGTTCCTGCAGGAGGATGTCAGGATTGAAGAGAAGGAAGACTCATCAAACTGAGAGAAGTTTGCAGTATAGAGAGAAGGGGAATACAAATTAGTGATAAAATGAAGATGTATTTTCAAAAGAAAGATTTAAAACCTTTTTTCTTTTTTGCAAAGCTGTATCATGATTCTGAGAAAAGAGATTATAACTGAAAAAGAGGTGGAAAGTTGCGTTTCTATACTCAAAAGCTCTCAAGTATAGTTCTATGTTCTTCCTCATTAGGCTGTAAATGCCTAGATTTACTTGTCTTTCTAATCTCATGTCAACAGCATGGCTCTTGGCACATGGAAGTGCCCACGATGCACTCTTTAGTGAAATTAAATTGAAAAAGATGAATTTAGTGGGGAGGGTATAGCTCAATAGTATAGCGTGCGCTTAGCATGCACCAGGTCCTTGGTTCATTCCCCAGAACCTCCACTAAAGAAAAGAAGACAAATGTAGAAAGAAAAATAGAAACTTGGGGAAAAAACAGAAAACAGCAGTAATGTTAATTACTGAATTTTTATACATTATCAACTAAGTAAGTAGTCATCCCATTTTGTCAGTAAGCTATGTAGGTGTACATGCTATCTTCTCAAGAGATTAGAAGTTTATTTACAGCGCCCCTCTATTCTGGGGTGCTCTGTGTTTATGTGTTGGATGAGTGTGTGACCAGCATATGTCTTACTGTGAACATTGCCATCATCTTGGGCCAAATGTTCCACCTGAAGCTGAACTGACCTTAACATTTTAGGTATAGTTCTTACATCCTCTTATGAATTTCAATTTCAATCAAGCAAAATATCACTGTGGCATTTATATCGTATGTGAATGTGGGAATTGGGCAGGAAGGTGCATTTTGCACAGGGACCAGGGGCCTGCATGTATGTGTGTCAGGGTAGCAGAAGGGATGTGGTTGTAAATTCAGAGGTTTAGCCCATCCTGACTCCCTCCACAGAGAAACAGTCTCTCTGACAGTGTGATATTGAGTTAATAAAATCAGTATCTCTCCTTCTCTTTCAGCTTTAGCGATCACCCTGACTATCCATTTTCTGAAGAATATTGACTGTGAGCTCTCCACCATGAGCTCTCCCTGAGTGCATTGCTTCTAGGGGTGTGGGAAGAATTTCTGTACCTCGTGGAGCTAATTAAAAGCAGTGTCTCTGGTTTAAGGCTTCTTGCATTATTTTTAGTGAAATGATAGACTTCAAAATAAGGATACTTGGGAGGGGGATCAAAAGGCAGACCTTGCCTTCAAGATGGACCTTGGACCCATCTCCACCCACAAGGACAGAAGAAAACCTCTGCATGTAGAGGAATTATAACTGCAGACTTCCTGAATAGCAGAAGAGTGACTGTTTTCCACCCAAAGCTTTCATGAGAGAACCCCACAGAGTCTAGTAGGAGGGCACGAGAAGGGGTCCAGTCAGGACCCACAACCTAGCAGGTGACCGGAAGAGGAGGGGCATAAACAGGCTCAGGGATACCTCCTTAAAGGGAGAGGGGTCCAAGCCCCATAGTGGGCAGCCCAACCCTGGAGACCAGCATTGTGAATGAGCCCCCTTGTCTGGTTTGAAAATGAAGGACTGTAAGAAACCATGACTCCACTCCTCAAGAGCAAGTGCAGGACTGGATTGCTCTCAGTCCCAACACAGAGGCAGCAGATCAAACACTGCTTGCTGCCCTGGCCAGCCTACCGGGACCGCCCCAGTGGACCCCGCTTCCTGCACAAGGTTCCTGATCCACACCCCCCTCCTCTGGCCCTGATCCCCACTAAGGCTGAGGCTGCCATCATGCACAGAGGAAAACTGGAGCCAGCTCAGCGGTGCGGCTCCAGCCTTCAGAGCCCCAGCCCTGCCCCCAGCCATTGTGCCATCACTCTGAGGAGGAGCTGAACTATCAGGACTCCTATTCTGGCCCCTTGGGCCCCAGCTTCACTCCCCCAAAGGCACAAATTGCCATTGATCCTAGGAGAAGCCTCAGTTCATAGCTAACTCTGGCTCTAGTCCTTCTAACTCCAGCCCTATCTCCCACCAACACAGCAACATCAGCTCATGTGGGGAGAGGACTTGGCCCATGATCACATCAGACCCAGCTCTACAACCAAAGCCACCGGTCACAGGCAGATTGCAGAGAGATGCTTTCACACAAGGACACCCCTTAGACTCTGGAATAGGTAACCCTTTCCCTAATTTCACAGAGACAAACGGAAAAGGTCAAACAAATTAGAAGAAAAAGACACATGTTTGAAATGAAAGAAGAAGATAAAACCTCAGGAAAACCCTAAAAAAACAGAGAGAAATAATTTACAAATAAATAATTCAAAACAATAGTAATAAAAATGCTCACTGAAAGTGGGGAAAAATAGCAGAACATAGAACTTCAATTAAGAACTAGAAAACATAAAAAAAAGCCCCAATCAGAGCTGAAGAATAAAACACCTGAAATGAACAATACAGTAGAATGAGTGAACAACTGTCTAGGTTTAACAGAAGAATGCATAAGCAACCTGGAAGACAGAAAAATAGAAATCACTCAGAACAGCCAAAAGAAAAAAGAATTTCACGAGGATAGTTTTAGGTACTGTGAGACCAAGTGGAGGAGAACTCACATTACAGTGGTCCTAGAAGGAGAAGAGAGAGAGAAAGGGGCAGAAAACATATTAGGTAAAATTATGGCAGAAAAGTTCCCAAACCTGAAGAAGGGAAAAGATATCCTGGTTCAGGAAGCACAGAGAGCCCCCCAGAAGATGAAACCAAAGAGGTCTAAACCAAGACTTGTAATTAAAATGTCGAAAGTTAAAGAGAGAATGTCAAAGACCACAAGAGAAAACAAAGTCCCGTGCAAGGCAATCCCCATAGACCATCCACTGACTTTTCAGCAAAATGTTGCAGTTGAGAAGATCTGCACTGTCATTCCCCTTGCCCACCTTCCGCGGATTTGTCATCGTGTATTACGTCTTCATGTTTATCCCTAAACTGTTCGTTGTAGTTATAGCTGATTTTACAAGTTTCGTCTTTTAATCCCCTTACGAGCTTAGGCGGCTGACCCCACCCTTTACTGTATATCTAGTAAATCCCACTTAGTGAGGATTCAAAGGAGTTTTAAGGGATTCCCCATTTAAAAGGATTTTCTCTTCCCTGGGAATTCTTTCTTATGTTTGTAGCCTCGTCTTTGCCATTTACAGAAGACCCTTTGGCATTTCTGCTGGGACTAGTTTGTGACTGATAAGCTCTTCAGGTTTTGACTGTCTGGGACGTTCTCTCTTGCAATTCTGAGCGATAGTCTTGCTGAGAAGAGTATCCTAGTTTGTAGGTTTCCCCCTTTTAGCGCTTCAAACACTTCGCGTCGCACCTGCCTGCCTGCAAAGCTTCTGCAGAAACATCGGCTAACGTCTGATGGTGCTCCCCCGTATGTGATGCTTTGTTTTTCTCTTGTTCTCTTTAGAATTACCTCCTTACCTTTAGCTCTTGCCATTTTACTTAGAACACGTCTTGGTGAAGGTCTCTTTGGTTTCATCTTGTTTGGAACACTGTGTTTTCTGCATCTGGATATCTGATATTTTTCCTTCGGGCTTAGGAGATTTTTGGCCATAAGTTCATCAATATATTTTCAACCATTTTCTCTCCCTCCTCTTTGAGGACCCCTGTAATGCAAGCGTTAGTTTTCTTGATGTTGTCTCAGAGGTCCCCTAAACTGTTCCTGTTTTTACTGAATCTTGCCTGGTCTGTGTGTGGATTTTTCATTTCCCTGAACACAGGGCTGCTTTTTGAATCCCTTAATATCCCCCAAATTTACATCCTAATTCTACTTAGAGACTGTGTGCTCTAGTCTACGCCACCTCCTCCAATCCCGTGTCCCTGGTCACTGTGCACGTATGCTCTCCCTGCAGCTGGAATGAGCCTGCCCCTCTGCTCTGCATTTTCCCTAATTGGATGTTCACTTTGTTGCTGTGGATTTTTGTTTGACTGTTTTCCAGAGCTCCTGTAACGTTTTTCAGCTAATTATTGGAGGTTTTTTCTTACATTTCCCTGGGAGAATCCAGCCTGTTCTAGTCTGCCGTCGTGCTGACATGACTCCACATGTTGAATTTTAAATGGCCTCACAGCATTCCATTGTATCAATGTGTCATGATTTCCCTAACTCCTCTCAAATTTATTATAATTTAAATTGTTTTGAAGTTTTTCTTTTATGAATAATATTGGACAGGATTATAAATTGTATAAAATATCTATGATTTGGGGAGACTTAAATCATGATCGTTTTCTAAAAGTCACGTGCTGGGTGAAAGATACAAACACTCCAAGGTTCCTCCTGGGCCCCGCGCATGATAACCAGAAGAATTAATGAGTAACCTCAGTAAGCACCTTTCCAGAATGCCTTTTTTTGTTACCCTTTTCAGGACTGCACTCTTGTCAGGACTGGATATGCTTATTAAAAAGCAAAGAAAAAGAAATAAAAATTATTTTGCTATTGGAAAAGGTAAAAAGGCAAATTTTCTTTCAAATTGAAGGTTTAATTCTTTACTAAGTGTTAACATTTTGAAAAATGCTTATTAACCACTCCTTTAAATTATGTGATCGTGTGTGTGTGATAGTGTGTGTGTTGTACGTGTGTGTGGTTAGGACAGCTAAATGTTTCAGATGATACATCATCCAGAAGATCAAGATACTTTTAAAAACAAAAAGGATATTGGTATGTGGAGGTGTCTAGTCTAACATATGCTCTTTAATTGTTCAGCAATCTCCTGTAATAATTTACGACAATGTAAGTGTATCCGTAATTCTAAATTTACTCCTTAAAAATATGAGTTAAATTGTGCAAGAAATTAATGTATTTTTTATTATTATATAATAATTTACTTAAGACTACGTTGATTAAAGTACAGAGAAGTTAACTGGTTTCCAGTATCTTCTTCTTCCATGGCTGTTGCTTCAACCTGCTCCTCCTACAGTGTGTTTTCTAACATTTGGGCCGTGCAGTTGGGGTGGTACCTTCCTGCTATTTATAACCTGTGAGTGAAGAAGGAAAAGTCAGAGTCCACTTAGAGGAGCCACAGGCAATGGATCCCAAACATCAGCGTCGGGAACTTACTGACGGCCGCTTCATTCCTGTGCTGGGATTTGGCACCTTTGCACCTGAGGAGGTAACAATAGTGATCTTAGGGTTGAGGATTTAAAACAGAGGTAACATGAGTGGAAACAACCTGGATTGTAAATTCACCGAGTTCCTGGGTGACTCTGGGAGGCCCCCTTGCTTCGCCTAACCAGCCTAGAACCATTCCTTGTGACTAGGGAGAAAGTACTCAGTCTTCACTCTGCATCCTGTTCTGAAACTGTGGTCACCTCCAGATCATTCTGGGTTTCTGCCCCCCCAGATTCTGTCTCTTTCGCAGCTTAGCAGAAGAGGTGGAACTCAGCTGTCAGGAGACTGTTAGCTGCTTGGCTTTAAGGGTGATGGCAAGGGGAGTGGTTTCTCTGCATATTTCATCAGCTCAAGAAATCTTTTCTCCCTCCAAGACATAATCCAGAGAAATATTTGAGGTAAAAAGTCCTGCATATGAAGTAATTGAAAAATGATAGGAGAGAATTGCTTTTCTGCTGTGGGGAAGCCTGCTGGGTGCCCGGCGAGAAATACTCCCCCTGTGTCTTACCTTGTACCCTTGGGAAAGTATCTAAAATAGAAAATAAAATATCGTTTGAAGGAATTGTTATGGAAAGACAGGCCAGCCAGGAAACAAGCATCACTTGGAGGGCAGGAGTACTCAGATGTATTACGCCGGCGGGCTCAGAGAGGCTTCCGCTCCGAGGCTCTGAGCACCTCCAAGACGTGCGCATGAGGTTTTATAGGGTTCATTACAAGCTTGGAGTATTCGACCAATAGGCATGGAACAGCTTTAGCAGCATCATCATCACAAAGCAGAGGCAGGGAGGCAGCAAACCGACACTCCAAGGCCAGACATGTTTCTCTGAAAATCCAGCTGGCTAGCAAAAAAAAACCATGAGCAGGGAATCAGCAAACCGACACTTACTAACTTAGATATATGAGTTAGCCCAGCAGAACGCAGATTAGTGATCTGACCCTTGTTAAACTTAGATTTACGAGTAGGCCCAGCCCGGCTTTTCCTTCACAGGGTAAGCTACAATGTTACAGGGTAAGGTCTCAATTCTTGGTCCTTGTTACTGTATTTTGATTGAAACATAATCTTCAATACTCGACATCGAGGGACTAGTGGACAACTTGTCACTAGCGTGGGAGGCAGAGAGTTTGCCTTCCAATGTCGTCTTTAGAGTATTTATTTGTGTGACAAGGGGCTGGTACTGGAACTTTGAGTCTTACTTTTCTCCTCTAGAAAACAGAAAGAAATACTCAGAGACACTTTACCGAAGAAGATACACAGATGGCAAACATGCGTACGAGAAGTTGCTCAACATCATTTGCCACTATGGGTTTGCATGTTACGGAAAAAAACCCCAAAAACAAAAAACAACCGTATGATCGATTCTCTCACACACCTACTAGAATGGCTGAAATCCGAAACAGCGATGAAAGCAAATGCTGACAAGGGTGTGGAGCAGCAGGAACTTCATTCATTACTGGTGGGAATGCAAAATGGTGCAGCCACTTTGGACGACAGTTTGTGGTTTTTAAAAAACTAAAAATTCTCTAACCATATGAGCCAGCAACTGTGCCTTTTGGTATTTACCCAAATAAGTGGAAAACTTTTGTCCACACAAAGCCATACACACGGATGTTTATGCCAGATTTTAATAACTGCCAAGTTGTGCACATAGGTTCATCAGATATGGTTCCATAATTCTATCCACAACGTGGAATCTCAATCAGTGTTAAGAAGTAATAAACTATCAAAACATGGAAAGACTCAGAGGAACCATTAATGCATTTGCTAAGTTTAAAAAGCCCATCTTAAAAGGCTGTCTACGCTCTGTTTCCAACTGGAAAGTGCAAAAATGTAGATACCGTAAAAGATCAGTGTTGCCAGGGGTTTGCAGGGAGAGGGGAAGGGAGGCTGGGAAGTGGAGCACACGGGTTTTCAGGGAGGCGAAGCTATTCTGTATTATGTGTACAGTAACGGTGATACATGTCCACATGCACAAGGCTGCTGTACAACAAAAAGCGTGAACCCTCATGCGATCTATGGCCCTTGGTTCCCAGTAAGGTAAAAATATTGGCTCATCAGTTGTAACGAATGACCCACAGTTAAAGCAAAATGCCAAAAACAGGGCAAAGTGGGGGCGGGGAGAGGAAGTCCGGGAACTCTCAGAACTTCGTGCAGCTTTCCTGTCCATCTAAAACTACTCTAAAAATAGTCTGTTATGGAAAATTAATAATGCGTGGTCCAATTTTTATTCCTTCTAACAGTTTATTCCCTTTAATGAAAAATGAGTTTTTTGGAGTCCCTGTGAAGAGTCAGGTTCTGTGGCTGTCTCCTAACACCACTGTTAAGGGATCTGATGCTCCTGCAGTCAAGCCGTCCGTGTTGCTAATAGTTCTGAGGTCTACGCGGGGGAACTGGACTGGGAAATATGGCCGTTCTCTGGCAGTCGCCTTTGACTGGGCGAAGGAGGTTTGGAGGTTGTCAGGTTAGTTCACATGAGACTGTGTGGAGTAGTTTTGGAGAAACTGGTTTTCAGAAGGATGTTTCCATCATGAGGAAAGTGGAACCAAACCTCGAGGGACCGTCCACACCTGTGAATTGACCTACTTACCTCTGCAGCTTCGCGGCAGCTCTCAGAGTCTAGACATTCCCTGCCTGCATGTTTAGAGATGCCAAAATTCTTTCATAACCTGCAGAGCAAAGTCAGCCTTTCATTCCATGCCGATGTGCAGTACCGTAGAAGTGAAGAGAAATTGCATGGGAATCTAGGAAGGTCCAGAGATGAAGGCTGAGCTGGCAGGCCTATGGACGGCACCGACACCCGAGGTCGACTGAAGGATAGTCTGGTAGCTGTAGAGCTGAGCCAACTGGGGCAGAACTCTTAGCACAGTGATAATTTCTGTATTTTTCTCTGTGGAACGGAAGCTGTCAAAAACAGTCTTTGCCAACAAGATCCCATGGAAACACACAAAAAAATTATAGGTCAATATCTCTGATGGACAATTAATTTGCAATAAAGGAGCAAAGAGCATACAAACCAGAAAGAATAGTCTCTTCAATAAATGGTGCTGGGAAAACTGGATAGCCACATACCGGAAAAAAAAAAAAAAAGAACCGAGTCCAGTATTTCACATCATCACAAAAATCAACTCAAGATCAGTTAAAGACTTGAACTCAAGACCTGAAACCATAAAAAGAAACATCAGCAGTATGCTCTCTGCCATCACTCTGAGCAATAGTTTTTCTGGATATTCCTCCTTAGGCAAGGGAACTAAAGCAAAAATATGCACATAGGCCCACATCAAACTAAACAGCTTCTGCACAGCAAAGGAAACTTCAACACAACGAAAAGTGCTTTTGTGTGGTCTTTGTCTGGTTTGGTATCCGGGTGATGTTGGCCTCGTGAAATGAGTAAGGGAGTGTTCACGCCTTTTCAATATTTTGTGAGGCTTTGAGAAGTGGAGGGGTCAAGTGTTCTTTGAATGTTTGCTGGAACCACCTGTGAAGCGGTCTGGTCCTGGACTTCTGTTTCTTGGGAGGTTCTTGGCTGCTGTTTCAGTCTCTTTACTGGTGGCCAGTCTATTCAGATTTTCTATGTTTTGTGATTCAGCCCTGGAAGTTTGCGTGATTCTAAGCATTTGCCTATTTCTCCTAGGCTGTTGTACTAGGGTGACAGTTACTTGATTAAGGATGTTCTTTAAAGGGCAGCAAAGTCAAGTGGAGGAATAAGCAGGCGAGCAGGAACCCGCGCGTACAGAACGTTGAGAACACGCCCCATGAGGAGGCGTGCAGAGAGGCCGAATCGAGGAGGCCTGGAGCGAAGTCCACAGAACCCCAACGGGCGTTTCCTCTGTCTGCAATCCCGAGAGTGACCTTTGGAACAAAAGGAAGATACCAGTAGCTGGGCTGGCTTTGTGAACGTTTAAAGGTCTCTGGAGAATTTCTAAACTCAGTAAGTCGGAGGTAGAAGCATTTCTAGGCAGTTAGGGCCAACATCAGAGGTCAAAGTGGAAGGACGTGGGGATCTAAACAGAGGGAGTCAGCAGCGTGAGGGCTGAGAAGGAGGCATTTTAGGAATCTGAATACTTCAGGGCTGGCACAGGCTGGGAGGTTCACTGAGGCGAAGAGGAGCAGAATGTGTCCCCCCCCCCCAATATGTCATATGTTGGCATGTTGATTATTTTTAACTGAAGTTACTTAAGAAACAGTCAATGCAACAAGGACACTCTGACCCTCCTTGGTCCCCCTAAAAGCAGGAAATAAATCTCCCCAGTGAAAGCTTCCCTCTCTGCGTCAGAAGTGTGACAGGCACCCTTAGCAGAGACAGAGAGCTTCGCGGAACGGACCCTTAACAAGTGCACTAGAATGCAGGCTTCTGGTAGCTTTCAGAGCACGCGGCTGAAATGGGTAAGGAATCGCAGAACTCCAGTGCAGACAACTGATGGCTCCATACAGCTGCTAACAAAAGATCAAGACCAGTAAGAATTAACTATGTGAACTGATGAGGGTGATTATAACTTGGGGGACTGTTTGCTGGTTCTTTAATATGTTGTTGTTGTTTTTTCCAGATTTGGAGAAATCTTTTCTCTATGACTTACAGAAATTTAGCAAAATGTATCTTTGTGAACAAGAATGAAACCTTTATCTTTTTCTGCTTACCTGGCCCCTCTAGAATTCAGAAACTCTTAGTGAATATTTTAATTTTCATGGTAATATAGTCATTTGCATGGGTTCAGTAAGAATCTATATTTGTAATAAGGCATAATTAAAAAACATTGGTTATATTACCAAGGCTTTGGCTGGAATGTCGTATTTGAGAGACACGTGTATAGACTAGGATGCGACAGACGCCTTTAAGGAGCCAAGGGTGACTTTATGGAGCCAATAAAGTCCCTTGAAAAAAATTAGCCTGGCTCCTTGTTTGCAGGGTTCCCAGGAGTTTTGCCAGGTGAATAAAGACTGTCACTTCTTGGCAGACCCAGAAATCTCAGGATATTTTGGGGACTTCAAGAAGAGAGAAATTAACCCAGCATTATAGGTGTAGCAGGCAAAGTTATGGTGAATTTTTGGCTTGACGTCCTAGCCTCAAGAGAGTTTTAAGGGTCCAATCTAAGATTCTTCATGAAAAGGTCCAGCAAAGGAGCCTGAAAAAAAGCATATAGGATCCATCGCTGTTCTTGCTGCGCTTAGGAAACTGAGCTTAATCTGCAGACAGGTCAGTCTTGCTATGATGATCTTCCGCACCATCCGGCCACCCAGCGGAGACAGAGACGGCGGTGAGAATTGCCAGGCACCCTAGATCCTTCCCCCTGCTCAGCACAGAGTGAGCTGTTAAAAAGCCCCCGCTCCTAGCTCTCCCTGTTCTTAGGGGAGAGAACTGGTCCATGCGTCCAGTGCTCCGTCTTCTCTGGGGCTGGCCAGAGACCTAGTTTTACCTGCCTTGAAACTCTGATGGATGTAGTGCCATCTAGCTGTTACAACTAGAGCTGTGTGTTTGTCTCTCTGCCAGGAACACATCTGGCAATTCCTCAGAATGTTCAATGTGGATTTGCCATTTGACCCAGTGGTTTCACTCCGAGGGGTGTACCCAAGAGGATTAAAAATGTGTGTCTACACAAAGACTTGTACATGAATGTTTATAAAAGAATGACTCATAATAGCCCCAAAGTGGGAAAAGCCGAATGTTTATGAATTATAAAAATGCAGACGATTATATAAATAAAGTGTGGCACACCCAAAATGACAGGATATTATTTAGCCATAAGATGGAATGAAGTACGGATGCGTACTTGAACGTGGACAAACCTTGGAAACATTATGCTAGTGAGAGAGGGCAGGCAGACAATGCTGCGTTTGTATGAAGGCATTTACATCAAACGTCTAGAATGTGCAAATCTACAGAGACAGGACGCAGCTGCCAGGAGCGGGAGGGGACGAAGGGTGGGGGCTTGTTTCCAATGATTGTGGGGCTGCTTTGGGGGTGATGAGAACGTTCTAAAGTTGGTAGTGGTAACAGCTCTATGAGTATACTGAAAGCCACGGAATCGTATATTCTAAAGGGGGTGATTTTACGATGCGTGAATTGTGTCTCATTAAAGCTGCTAAAAAAAAAATAACAATTGTACGATTTTCTTCCTTCCGCAGATTTCTCCTTGAGAAGAAGAAAATCAGTATTTGTTTAGCCAGAGCAGTGAGAGAAGATGAGTCAAATGAGGCTTTTTTCCTTAAAGATGAATGATGGACACTTCATGCCGATGCTGGGGTTGGGCACTTCTGCTCCGTCTAAGGTAACCATAGAGGCATTATTGGAGGTGGGGTGGGTAGCAGACTTGGGTCCTGGTCAGAACCAGCCACTGAGGGACTTTGGGGAGTCCAGGTGGACCTCACTGTCTTCATCTGTAACACGCCTCTCTCCAGAGTAGGTTATTTTGTGCAGTGTCAGTGCTTTTCAACTTTTAACAGGCAGACATACATCTGAGAACCTTGTTGAAAGTGCAGACTGGGGGGCTCTGCCCACAGAGGTTCTGATTCAGTAGATCTGGGATATAAGGCTCACAAATCCACGTTTCTGACGAGCCATCAAGTGGTTCTGCTGCTGCTTGTCCAAGGGTCAAATGCTGTTTGAAGTGTTCTCTGAGTTTGCATCGGTAAATCACTAATTTATTCTACCTGAAATTATACCTTCATTGCATTGATAATGTTTAGCACTGGAGTTCTGGGTTGAAACCAGTCTAAGAATCTCTTGGAGAGTGACTTAATTTAGAAATTGTATAAATCTATAGGTCATGTAGATAGTGTAAATCCAGAAATAGAGAGTTAAGCCTAGTGGTGTGCTGGGACCAGCTTATGGGCTCAGAGATTCAACTATAAGCATCTTTCCCCAACATCAGTAGCTTGAAATTAGGCATGGTGGGAGTATTTCCACCATAGAAATTGGCAGATACTACAAATCAGGGCACCTTTTTTTCAGTCAGTTGTTAAAGACTCACCACTGGTTATAAGCCAATGTGAAGCTTTGTCATTGCAAGTCCTGAGGAAAACAGTGGCTTCTACTGGACAGCTCTTCTAATGGAACTGGTCACCTGTTCCTGAATCAAGCAGGACTTTATCTTTTTATGCTCTTCCAGCTTGCTAAGGGCGAGGTAGAAATGGCCGTCAAGAGAGCAATTGATGCAGGCTACCGCCATATTGACTCAGCGTACTTGTACCAAAATGAAGAAGAGATTGGAAGGGCCATCCAGGAGAAGATGGCAGATGGCACTGTGAAGAGGGATGACATATTCTACACCACGAAGGTGCTGTGGGTAGTTGCATGTGTATCTGTGGGAAGCTCGCTCTTCGCTGAATAGACTCTTGGGGGATTTCTCTTCTCATTGGTTTGATTTCCATTCACTCTTGAACTATGACAAGGCTGGTTTGGAACAGCTGGCTAGGGGTGTGGCTTCTGTGCATTTGAATCCAGGTCCTGCCGCTCACTAAACATGTGACCTTGGACAAACTAAACTCTGTACCTCAGTTTCCCAAGCTGTAAAATGAAGATAATAGTTGCCTCACATGATTTTTATGAGTATTACTTCAAAAAATACATGTAAAACTTTCAGAAAAGTATTTAACATATTTTAAATGCTCAATATGCTAGCTGTTTTTATTATCATGCGTTTTGAAAGTCAGGGGGTGGATTTGGTCTTTCTGACTCTGTCATACTCAAGTTTTGATGAAGTGACTCAATCCTTCTTAGCTGTACTGGGAAGCACAGCTATTTAGTCAGAAGTTGTTGGCTTTTGGAAACTAAGATCAAATGTTAGTTCTTTAATATTCTATATATTTGACTTTGGGAAATTTCTTAACCAAGAAAAAAGTCTTTTTACCTCTTTGAGCCTTAGTCCTTGTATCTCAACCTACAGCATTGTCAATAGACATTTATTTCTCTTTCCTGTGATGCAGGAAAAATAATACCATGAAACTGATTTGAGGATATTATTCATGTTTATAAAAGTATTTTTAATGTATTTTTAAAACTCTAGAACCACTGTCTACTAATATTCTTTACATCCACTGATACCATATTTGAAACAAATTAAAGAACTTGGTATTTAAGTCAGGTTGGATAAGGGAACCCAAGATTTTTTTCCCATCGTGTTCATTGAATTGACTGCTGCTAGCAATCATTTGAATTTGGGGTCGAGTAGCCCATGGAGAGAGCTGATGCTCATGATCATGACCCCTATGCAGGTCTGTAAATGGGTATTCCTTTTTTTATTTTTTTATTTTTTTTGCAGGGGGAGGTAATTAGGCTTATGTATTTATTTGGTTTTTCAGTGGAGATGCTGGGGATTGAACCCAGGACCTCGTGCATGCTAAGCATGCGCTCTGCCACTTGAGCTGTACCCTCCCTGCTGAGTATTCCTTTTTTTAAATTGAAGTATAGTTGATTTACAATGTTGTGTTAGTTTTAGGCGTACAGCAAAGTGATTCAGTTATACACACACACACACACACACACACACACATATGCATTTTTTCAGATTCTTTTCCATTGTAAGTTATTGCAATATATCAAATACATTTTCCTGTGCTGTATAGTAGGTCTTTGTTGTTTATTTTACACATAGTAGTGTGTGTATATGTGAATCCTAAACTCCTAGTTTATTCTCCCTACTCCTCTTTCTTCCTTCTAGCTCCAGAATTTGAATCCGCATGGCTGTGTTTAGATGTGGTGTCCCTACAGCTCTCACCCTCTCAACTCCCATCTTTTAAGCCTCTTCTCATGGGATCCTTTTATTTCTTTACCTTTAGGAATTTTGATGGATTTTCCTTAGGCTATTTCTCCTTAAAATGAAGTGACTAAAATGCCACCCCCTAGAAAGTTCCTAATGGGCCTTTCTTTGGAAAAAAAAAAAACAAAAAACAACCTCTTAATACAGTCAAGAGAGAATTTCCAGAATCACAATCACTTGAAGTGCTCGTCTGAAGTGCTCGTCTGAAGTGCGGTTTCCCAGCCCAGCCTCCAGATACTGTGATTTACAACGGTTGAGGGAGAAGCCATGGATATATTTTGCACAAGCAAACCAAATAATTCCTTTGTATTCTGAGTTTTGAAAATGTCTTTGTAAGACCATATTTTTATTTTCTACGGAATTCAGTATGAGAATGAGCTATGATGACAAAGAATCTGGGCTTCGCGGGATGACTTGTCACTTTCCAATGACCACGAGCGGGTTTTTGGTGGTGGGTGTATTAAACCTCTCCTAAAGACTCCTAAATACGAAACCCCGCCCCACTTCTCTTTCAACCACTGCAGGTGTGGGGCCCCTTCTTCCGCCCAGAGTTGGCCCAAACTGGCCCGCAAAGGTCACTGAGGAAACTCCAGCTGAGCTACGTGGGTCTTCATCTTATTCATTAGCTGATAGCCTTGAAGGTTAGCGAAAGTTACTGTACTTTGGCTACAACCTAAACACTGGCAGCTAAACAGAAGGAGGATGCAGTTTGTGAAAGTGGGAAGAAACATATATAATACTTTGATTTGTTTTTTTTTTTTTTCCCTGCAACTGTCCCCACCCCAGTTTACTATGCCAGCCCCAGACTGACAAGGGTTTAATGGTCTCAGCGTGTTTGCCTCGATCTTGTGGGCGCCTGTCTACACTTTCAAGGCCCCGTGCTCTATGAATTTCAGCCTCATGCCCACTGGTGTCTGGGGAACGTCCTGACTTGGAGACCAGTGAAGGCACAGAAAATTTTAGTGAGGATGAGACTCAGCCCTTGAGGTGCTGACAGGCTGCTCTTGTATACGCCCCCCATCTCCAGGTGGAGAGCAGAGGTGAGAAGGCCTTATGCCGCAGGGTCCAGGACCAAGGAGCCCGCCCAGCCGTGGCAGCCCTCTGGGCTCTCACTAGCTTGGGGCCTTGGGTGTTTCGAGATGCCCTTGGCACAACAGTATTTATTAACCCTTCAGCAGTTAAAAACATTTCTTGGAAGTGTACTTTCCCACTGTACTACCTTTCCCGGTGGCCTAACCTTACAGCTCCTTTCAGGATCAGTGACAGATTGTTCCATTGGCCTCAGGGTCTGCAGGCTCGGAACAGCTTGGCTGAGGCCAGACGGAGCTTGATCCAGTCTCTTATTCTTTCCTGTCTCCCAGCCCGGGGAGGACTTCTTCCCAAGGGACACACATGGAAAAATCATTTCTGACCCCGTGGATCTCTGTGCCACGTGGGAGGTGAGTGCAGCTCTGAAGAGGCCATGTCTCTGCACCCTGGGGGAGAGAGGACAGACAAGAACTCAGGAAAGGTGGATGTGGTCCGACTCTGCCCCTTGTGTAGACTTGGGCAAGTCCCCAAATGTGCCTCTGTCTTGGTTTCACATTTTATTCATTTAGTAATTCAGTAAGTAGTTATTGAGTGCCTGTGACGTACTCAGTGCTGAGTACTTCTAAGCGCTCAGGCTACACCCATGAACGAAACCAGGCTCTCTGGCCCCATAGATTGGTTGGTGCTGTTGGCGGGAAGAGGTGCAGGCGGGGATACGGGAAAGCAAAGCTGATTAAGGGGACTGAGAGTGGTGGGTGTGGAGGGGGTGAGGGTTAGGGCGCAGAGAAGCAACTAAAAAAAATAAAAATGGGCAGAGCAGGCCCCTTTGGGAAGGTGGCATCTGAGCAAAGCCTTGCAGGGGATGAGGAATCAGCTCTGTGGTTACCAGGGGAAGAGTGACGCAGGCACAGAGAAGCCGAGGCAGAGATTAAAGGCAGGAGAGAGCCTACCACGTTCAAAACCAGCGAAGGGGCTTGTGTGGCCGGAGCAGAGTGAGCCTGGGAGGTGAGGTCGAAGAGAAAACAGAACCAGTGGTCTGGGAGGCGGCGTGGCCCCCTCCTGTCTCCCAGACTGCACCTGACCGCACCTCCTGCCCTCTTGGCTCGTTTTGCTGTTGTTCAATCAGATTTTTCTAGGTGTTTAGCTAAAGATTGTACTGGCTCTCTCAGCCCTGCCCTGGCCACCTGCATTCCTTTCTTACTCTATCTTAGCTGTTTAAAAAACGATCTTATTTTTTCACTCTCCTCCTATTGGCCAATTCCTGTCTTATTTATTGACATCTGCACCTTTGAAGACTTTCTCTCTCCTGCTCTGTCTCAGTCTCTCTCATTCCGGCCCCACCCAGCACCCTACCTTTGATTATGCTTCTCGAGGCAGCTACACAGATCACTCCTCACTACCCTTTCCTCCTGAGGCCATGGAGAAGTGTAAGGACGCAGGACTGGCCAAGTCCATCGGTGTGTCCAACTTTAACCACGAGCAGCTGGAGAAGATCCTGAACAAGCCAGGGTCAAGCACAAGCCTGTCTGCAACCAGGTGAGCCCCATCAATCTGCCCCCACCTCTCCCCCCTCCTCTCCAGCTTCTTTTCTCCTCATTTCCGCAAAGTCAGCAGTGACACGCCCTTCTCGTTCCTGTGCCTTTGGACATTAGCTGCTTCAAGAGAACAGAATGTATTTTAAGTTACTGAAGATGGTTCTAAAGGCTGCACCACTTTTTAATTCTTATTTATTCATTTCTGTTCCCATGTCACTTGTCCTCTGCGAGCCCTGAGCTCATCCGTTCATTCCGCTCTGCCGCCACGGGGCTGTCGTCCAAAGGCAAGCTCCGGGAGCTGCACGGGCGCCCCTGCGGGTGAAGGGCCGTGCTGGCCCGTGTTGCGGGTTTTCCTAAGTATTTCTGACACCGTGAACATGGGACTGCGTTCCTCGTAAATCTGGTGTTGGTGGTCCTGCCGGTCCTGTAAACCGACTTCTGCTTGGCAACTTCCAGGTGGAATGTCACCCTTACCTCAACCAGAGCAAACTGCTGGAGTTCTGCACATCCAAGGACATTCTTCTTGTTGCTTACGCCCCTTTGGGGTCTGACTCGAGGAAGGCATGGTAATGATCTCTAGAAAGGTACTCTGTTCCTAGACCCTGCCTTCCAGAGCCACCTCTCTACTGTCTGGGGGAAGTTAAGGATAGTCAGCAGTGACCATCCACCTCTGCAGACCCTTCCCCTAGCCCACATTGTAGGGATTCAACAAACCATTATTGACTAATCAAGTGACTGATTAAAACGTTCGTCCAGTACAAACGCTTTGGCTTTTAAGAGTGACAAGGTGACTCCAAGGCACGGTTCTGACACTTAACAGTTGAGGGATATGAGACAAAGAACAATTTCTGTTAAGGTTTAGTTTCTTCAAGAGGAATGTAGATGTGTGCCTTTTAGCACTTAAGAACAAAACTGAGAATTTTTACCTTTAAATCTTAAATGATGCACTGCCGGCCTCAGGTGTGACAGGCAATGAGCAGGTGAAGAACCAATGAAAAAGCGTTGAAAACCCCCTGTGTTAGCTGACAGGCTTCTGCACGTACTGACGTGGACCACAGAGGAGGCTGGGCAGGGCAGCAAGGAGATGGAGTATCAGCTTCCTCAGGCTTGAAACAGAGTTGGTGTCTCTTTGGACTTTAAAGTTGTTCCTATGCTGCTTATTTCATTTTTGTTTAATCAAATAAACAAGAGGGTTTTCCATGGGAAAAACAAACAAGCAAACAAAAAAGAACAAAACAGAGAATTAGTGGAAAGCATTTTTTGAAATAGCAAATTCTTACAAACTTCTTGTTTATTATGATGGTGACTGGGTCTTTGGGCAATTTTGTCTTCTTGACTTAATCTTTTACTGAGTTTCTCTGAAATGTTTAAAAAATGAAAAAAAATGCCCAATTTCCCCATTCCACCTTGCTTTCTTTTGTATTTATTCTTTGGATTTACCAAAAGAAGCAAAAGAGATATTAAGACAGCCCGAGGGTCTTAAGGAAGACTCTAGAGGTTTGGCCATGCCCAGCCTGAACGCACTGTCCCAGGTGGAAGTGACTAGTATCGGACACAGAGCAGGGCTGCCTCCCTCCC
Source organism: Camelus ferus (assembly GCF_009834535.1). NCBI lineage: Eukaryota > Metazoa > Chordata > Mammalia > Artiodactyla > Camelidae > Camelus > Camelus ferus. The sequence continues at coordinate 2,804,699 of NC_045730.1, read as the reverse complement.
AGGGTGAAGAAGAACCACCCAGCTCTCCTGCAGGATCCGGTCCTCGGCGCCATCGCGGAAAAGCACGGGCGAACTCCGGCCCAGGTCGCCCTGCGCTACCAGCTTCAGCGGGGGGGTGGATGGGGGGGGGTGGTGGCCCTGGCCAAGAGCTTCAATGAGGAGAGAATGAAAGAGAACTTCCAGGTATACAAACGGCAGGGTTGCGGGCGGCGAGGGACGGACAGAGGCACACTGCTTCCCCCTGGTGGGGGTTATTTGGGAGGCTCTCAATGTGCATATGGGCCAAGCTTATCTGCCTGTGTGCTCTCTGCAGCTGTGTGCTGTGTTTAACTGTTCTGTCCTCCACCTCCTGCAAGGGGGGGGGGCATGGTGATTGGAAAGAACAGCCAACAGAGGATCAAGCTTGAGTCTGAATCCCAGTTTTCACTCAACCATACGGCCCTCAGTAAATCATCCCTTGATTTCTCAGCTGCAAAATGATGGAGTCAGATGAGATGAGATCTGGGCTCCAGAATCCCTAGGGTTGCTTCGCCACGGCCACGGGCACTCAGTGAAAGTCTCTGAGGGCCATCTGAACTGCCAGTGTCAACGCTCTGGTGGATGAATGCCCATGACTTTTGCCAGGGGATGAACCCCAGGTTTAAGACAACTGTCTCATGAAACCTTCATGAATTCCTACATACAGTTGTGTGTCTGTGTGTGTGGAGGGGAGGGGGGTGTGCAGTCATTGCCTCTGGAAATTGATTTGATCTTCTCACATTTCTGGTAGGTTTTTGATTTTCAGTTGACTCCCGAGGACATGGAGAGGCTGGACGGCCTAAACAGGGACATGCACTACATGGATGATGAGCCGTAAGTAGGCGCTGCGCAGCCGGACAGCGAAGGGATTCCGTTTATTCTAGTCCACAAAGGGCAGAGTCTTCTCTTGCCTCTTCTTTTAGGAAAGTGGCTGAAAACATATTTCCTTCAAGCCCTCGTACCACTGTCTCCCCCCGTTCTTCTGCCCTTCCTCTGCTGAAACTCCAGGATCTGTCAGTACGACATCCTTTGCACCAATTTTTCAAATCTCTTTTCTCTCTTCTTTGTCCTACTCACTGGTCTAAACAAAAATCAATGTACTTTGAAAACAGAGTTTACCTCTCTTGCTAAACGGAAGCCCCTGTTGAAATGACTTACATTAAAATCCTTCTGTCCATCTTTAGATCCAATATATATTTTTCATCCAGTAAAGTCATAGATAAATTATGTCTGAGTGCATGAAAGACACTGAACAAGAGAGAGATTTTTATCACCTTCCTCGTCATCACCTTGAAATATTTGTTAATTTTTGTATTACACCACAAACTGGCACTGTGGTAAAAGGAGCAGAATTCATTTCTGCCCTCTTGGCAGTTTATAAAGTCAACACAAGTAGTCTATGTCCCTGAGTTGTAGAATCATATACCTACAAACACGGCATATACTGGTTTGTGTTTTGCATGTGTGCCCAAGTACATGTAAGTGTATTTATTTCCTACAATGTGTTCGTTATACTGTAATGCAATTGTACACGGTTTTTATAAAACCAGTTGGGTTTGTACTTGTCCAAAAAGGAAATTACATTAATTTTCATACTTAAGCTAGTTAAAAGGAACCACTCTTTACCCAGCCCTGAAACCTGACTAAGGCTCTCCCTTTAGATACCTTTTTTGATATTCTCATCATCCAACTCATCCATCTCATGATGACTGTTAACGACAGTGTCTGTGGCTGGGCCAGCGTTCTTGGATTTTGGCTGATGATGGAGGACCTCTCAAGGACGAGAACACACCTGCTTCATCCCACGTCACTTGGTCTTATCAGTCACGATAAGGCTGGAGTCCCTGGATCAGGAAATAAAAGTTTCCAAACCCAGTCTTTTCCCCTCAAAGTAAAGATACAGTTTGAACAATCTCATCTACTGCTATTTGGCCTTTTTTTTTGTTTATCTGTCTTTTTTTTCCCCCTGTGTAACTGAGACTGAAATGCTGACAGCCCTGGAAGTGATCACAGGTGACCAGGATCCCTCAGAAAAAGCTAACCGCGGTGTATTTTCCAAATTTTCCAAGTCTAGCTCTTCACCTGTCTGTAGTTCCGTGTTCTTTACTTTTGTTCTGTGAATTTACCACATTCACAGAATTCACAATGTGAGTTGTATATTCACATTGAGTATATAATTTTATAAGACTTTTCAAAGGGGTCTAAAATTTTTTTTCAAAGGGATCTAGAATTTAATGAATAAACAATACCCAAAATGTCCAGATATTGATTAAAAATTACTCATTATACCAAAAATAAGAAAAGCATCAAACTGAATTTAAAAAAAGCAAGCAACAGATTCCTACACCAAGATGACTGCCATATTAGAATTATCTGACCGAGGGTTTAAAGCAGCCATCATAAGAATGTTTCAACCAGCCATCACAGGTAACTGGGGACAAACTAAAAACAACAACAACAAAAATAGAACACTTCAACAAAGACATGGAGAATCCCACAACAGAAATAGAAGAGATAAAGAAAAACCATATGGAAATTTTAGAACTGAAAAATACACTCATAAGAATTTAAAACTCAGTGAATTGATCCAATAGATTTGAAAGAACAGAGGAAGTAATTCGTGTGCTGGAAGACGAAACAATGTAAATTATCCAGTGGGAACCAGAGAGAGAAAGGAACCTAAATTTTTTTTTTTTTAAAGGAACAGAGCCTTGGGGCCTGTGGAACAATAAGAAAAGATCTCACATGCATGCCATCAGAGTAGGGGAAGCGGGGAGATGTTTGTCAAAGGGTGGCAGTTTTCAGTTATACAATGTTCCTTACAACTTACTTGCTGTCCTGAGGACCTAATGAATGGCGTGGTGACTACAGGTAATCACACTGTACTGTCTAACTGAAATTTGCTTAGAGAATAGCGCTTAAGGGGTCTCACCAAAACATGAACAAAAAGAAAAAAAGGTAACTGAGAGGAGTCGGATGTGTTAATTAGCAGATTACGGGGATCACTTCTCAATGGCACCAACCGACTGAATTGATGGAACTGCCGGCGAGAACAGTACTTCTGGTTTATAACGACTCTAATTTTAAAAACTGACTTTTATATTTACCGTGCTAGTATCCGACCTCTCCTCTATTCAAGTAAGTCGTAAGCCTTCTCACCACATACAGGAAAAAGGGAACTGCGTGAGGCGATGGGTGCTAACTAATCTGACTGTGGGAATCCTTCCACGATGTGCACATGTATCAGATTATCACGTTGTACACTTAAAAATCAGAGTTTGTCAATTGCACCCCAAGAAAGCTGGGGAATTAAAGGAGGGAGTGGGGCGGCAGAGGGGGAAGAGTTATAAAAGGGACCCCGGGGTGATGGAGGTGTTCTGTGTCCTGAGTGGCCAAGGGTTCATGAAACACACATGACAGAATCACACAGAACTAAACACGCTCGCAACACGAATCCGGGGGACCTGAGTGAGATCAGGAGTTTGTCAGTGTCACTGTCTTGGTTGCGTCATGGAGCTGCCGTTTTGTAACATGATAACATTGATGGAAACTGAGTAGAGGGAACAAAGGGTTTCTCTGTATTGTTTCTTTCAACTGCATGTGAATCTCCAATTACCTCAAAATAAAAGTTTACTTTAAAAAGAGAAATTAGGAAATTGGTAGCAGCTCCACATCTCCATGTCCCTTTTGGATTCCTTTTAACCCACCATCGAAAGAATTTGGAGGTGCCTCCAGCTGTAGGCCCTCCTACCGTTTATTGTGTAACCTGAAGACGAAATTCTGCCCTGAGCAGACTGGAGGAAGTGCGGATAGAAACAGGACCAGTTTAGTCGGGACAATGAAAACCAGTGGTTAGGCTGAAACACACCCCATTCTATGAAAACGAATGCTGGAACTTCATGGCAGGCTTGGGGTTTGGCACTGCTGTTACCAAGCAGCACGATTACTGAGCATTAGGGGGATAAGACCAAAAAGCCCAGATGAACCCCAGGGAGAAAAAAAACAGCCCGCAGCGGCTCCCGGCTTCCTCCGGGCACTCCGGCTGCAGGCGGGACCCCCCACATCCCCACCCCGCCCCCGGCCAGAGCTGCCTGCGCCTGGGAGAGGACGTCTGGGCCGAGTCGGGCCTCAGCGCTCTGCTCTGAAGGGATAGTCCTTGTGACTTCCAGCTCTGAAAAGCAAGTCAAAAATAGAAGCAGAGAAGGGTTATTGTTTTCAACAGAAGCATTAAAAAGATACATTTCTGTAGTTTTGAACTCCCTTGTGGCCTGGTTTAGTCTTTAGATTGGCCTCCAAAGTGGCCCGTCCGCGGACAGGGGAGAATGACGAGGAGGAGGTTTAACTGGCCCCCAGAGGTACCTAGGAAACGCCTGTGCAGGGCCCAGCCTGGGGCGCCGACGCCGCTCCCTCCGCTTTGCAAGGAGGGGAAGAGCGGTGTTTACATGGGGAACGCGGCCAAGCGGACACTCCGGTCCAGGCCGAGCAGGTCGGTCACGTCCTCCTCTGATAATCCGAAATCAAACACCTGGAACCGGAAGGAAACATTTACAGGAAGTTTAGTTCAGTGGCTTTTAGTTGAGTTAGGCCGGCCACAGAGCGCTTCGGGCCTGTAGGGACAGAGCTTCCTGTGACCCTGACCTTCCCCTGAACATCCTCTGGGGCCCCAAGGGCACGTGGGCTCCGACCGCCCTGCGGGCTCAGCCCGGCTGCTCAGGAAATGCGTGCAGGGACGGGTGTGTGCTGCCCCCGGCCTGCAGTGCACAGGACGTTCCAGAACAGAACTTTCCCCAACACACGCAAAAAACAAACAAGAAACAAAAACAACCCCCCCCCCAAAAAAAAACCACACAAACAGCTACAACATTTCTTCCTTCCGCCACCAGCGAGGGAGATACTTGCTCCCCAGGACCATTAACACTCACAGTATCTGTACGCAGTGTCATTTTTATTTCTGTTCCTTCGAAAGCAGTATTCTAAGCTGCCCCCCCCCACAACACTCCTGGACTATAAGGCGCTAGCCTGCAGTGAGACCTTTCCACCCCAAGAGCCAGCCCTGAACCCACAGCTGAGTTGCTGGGGGCCAGGGGGAGGAGCAGAGCCCGGGAGGGGACAGAGCACTGCCTGGCCTCTTCCCACAGTGGGTCCTCTACCCCAAGTCTAGAGACTCAGTGACAACTAAAGTTCTGCCTGGAGGGAGAGCTGGGGCCGGGCATAGTCTGGGTGAAGGGGAGAGCGTGAACAGCTCTGGAAGAGTCTGGACACGTCAGGGCTAAGGCAGCCTGGGTGCGGCATTACTGGGCGGCCCTGGGGGCGGGGGACAGGCAGCTGGCTGGGCGGGCAGCCCCGAGAGCTCTGGCTGCACCCCTGTCCCCTCATCACCTCTCCCTGTCCCATTCAGTCCAGTTCGCCAGCTCCCAGGCTGGGAGGGCCAGTCTCCACTCCTGTCCTCCCACCCCTTGCAGTGTCAAAGCCACAGAGGGCGGGGCCGCTGGCTGCAGAGGTCACCGGCTGCAGAGGTCACCCCACCCCTGCCTGGAGCTAACAGCGGATTCCAAACCCGATGATGCAAATGGAGGACACACTTTCCTGGATATTCTCAAGAATCCGCTGTAGGTTGATGGATTTGGGAATCACTATCACATTCCTCTGGATCTGAAATCAGATCAAAATCTGCAGGGGGGAACAAAGTCCAGTATCAGACACGGGGTCACCCAGAGTCAGAGCTCAGTCCTTTCCCCTACCACTCACTTTTCATTGTGCAGCAAAGTCCAAAAGCCAGGGCACCTTTTATTACAAGTTCTTTCATTCTAAAGTCCTTTAGAAACAAAACTGGCATTTCCTGAGCAGGTCCAGGAGAAGCTCAGAGGACCTGCAGACGCCGTAAGGAGAACTCATGAACACGTCCTGTCCCCAGGCAGCCGGACGTTTTACCAAGGAAGCAGCCCCCGCCTACCTGAGCTGAAGACTTCCCTTGCCTCCGCGCCATCATCTGGACCACGGGGCGGTCCCTCACTGGAGAGCAGAGACAGGGCAGGGCTACGCGGTCAAACGATTGTGTTTCCTTCTTTAGAGAAAAAACCACAACCACAACTATCCCCAAATGCAAAAATCTAGATTTATTTGTGTCTGGCCACGATACTACTTGCTCAGCAGAGGAAACTGAAATGATACAGAAAAGCTGTCACTCAGATGCTACCATCTGGGGAAACCACTGCCAACACTTCCATGGAGACAGCGAGAGATCGCGCTTTGCTCGTGTATTTGGCGCTTTTCCACAAGAGCCAGGTGGCAACGTCGGGGCGTGTGAGGCAGTGTGCTCTCTGTGCTTTGGCGCCTCTGACATTCACAGGCTCTCTGACCTCCTAGCTCATGCTGTGGGCACAGAGTCGTGCACATGGATCATCGGTTCTTGTTGATGACGACAATTTCAGAAAACCTCAAATACCAAGAAAAAGTTGAGACTGTGAATCTTCAGTGCAGAGAGTCTGAAGATGGTGACCAAGCCGTCCCTCAGCCTCCGTCCAGCAGGGGACAGGCCCCCTTCACCCTGGAGAGCCACTTCCCAGCAAACGTTTATGACGAAGTTACTGTTTCAAGCCCTGGGCCACCAACAGCCCTCAGCATGTGCTCAGGGACACAGGCAGAGCCCACTTCATCTGCCCGTGGGCCCCGGTCCCCTCTCTGGGGTGGCTCCTACCACCCACTCCCCAAAGGGGTTCCTCTGCCTCAAGCTCAGCTGTGGGATAGGACCCAACCTTCCCGGAACTCCCCCTGCTGCTGCCCAGTTCAAGCACATGTGCCCCATTTCACGCGGAAACACACAGATAATAGCAATCAAATAATTTCAGCTCTTCCCGGGCCTCCCGTATGTGCCAGGCGCTGAGCGAGGGGCTGGGCAGAGAGTCATGAGTTAGATCGGTCCCTGCACTCGGTGAGCTCTGACGAGTGGAGAAGAGTGGGAAGTAAATAAGGACAAGATAGCGTGACGAGGGCTGTGGACAGAACATGAGTCAGGGGAGACAGGAGGGCTTCCTGGAGGAGGTGGTGCTGAATTGTGCCTTACATTAGAAACCGGTGTTAACCAGATTCCAGAAAAAGATAATAACAAGATTTCTAGGTAAAGAGAACAGTATGCACAAGGGTGAAGAGACTAGAAAGAACATGTTTTATTCCAGGAACCCAGGGAGTTTCAAATGATTGGCGCAGAGTGTCTGCAGGAAGAAAAGAGGCCAGGAGTAGGCAGAGGCCAGCTCAGCCGGGGCTTCTAGGCCAGAAGCAAAGGACTTTTAAGCAAGAAGGCGACATGGTCACAATGAATGGTCCCCTTCTGCTGCCACGTGGACAGTGGACTGGAACTGGGAAAATGTGGCAGGGTTACAGAGGCTGCTCCCATATCCTGAGAATCTTAATAAGGCGGACGGCGGGAGCAGAGATCGAGAGACAGATTCTGAGCTCCCGGCAGAACACTCAGTGGATCTTGCTGATGGACTGTCTGGTCTGGGTGGCCGAGTGGGTGGTGGCCCGTTGGCTGATGTAGGGAGCAGAGGACACAGTGCCACTTCTGGGAAAGATGAATTTTGATTCTTCAGAGGTCCAGGAGAGGTCACGAGATGTACTGGTCACGAGCTCAGCAAAGCAGCCACTTCCAGCTGGTCCCAGTGTCCCTTAAATGGTCACTGCCTCCTTGGGGCAGCTCCCCAGAGTGGCTCCCAGCACCAGCCCCTCCCTCAGCCCAAGGGCCCAGGAGTGCTGACAGGGGGTGCCTGTGGTCTCTCCACACCTTGCCCACGTCTTCATTAAACCCCTCGTAAGCACCCAAGTTAAACCGGAGGCATGTCCCTACCTGGGGCTGCCAAGGGGCCGGTAAGCGGTCATGGACACTTTTCTGGATTGGCAAAAACTGATCAGATTCTTCTGAGTAAGGTATGGATGGCACTCGATCTACAAAGAGGGTCACAGCTCACCAAGGAAAGCTGACAAGCAGTCCACCTGAAAACAGGTCCTCTGTTCCTGCTGTGGCCGCATCACTGAAGCGCGAGGGGACCCGCCCCTCTGAGAACAGCCACGTCGCGAGCGCTGGGGCAGCACTGCAGGTAAGGACCGCGGCCCTCGCGCCTCCGTCACTGACACGTGTGTATCATGAGTGGACATCTTATATACTGTATTTTCTATCTTTTGTCCCTACGATGTGAGCTCCACGCAGGCAGGGATTCTGGTCTGATTCTGTTTTGTTCACGGATGTCTCCCCAACACCTAGAACAAGCTGGGCATACAGAAGGTGCTCAGTAAATGGGTGGATGAGGGAAGCTGGGGACTCATGCGGCACAGACGAGCCTGGTGACTCCAGTGGAGACTCTGAGAGGCGGGACAGCAGGTCCCTGTCCCTCCACACTCTCTGAATTCTCATGTACGACCCAGGTCAGAAGTGGGCCTGAGGAACGCTCGTTCGAGGGAATCAGGGAGACCTAGGGACACGCTGGGCACGGCCGTCAGGAGAACCCCCGATGGAGAAGCCCTGGGAGGGGCGTTCCCGAGGGTCCGCATCCCTGCTCAGGAGACAGACCCCCCAGCTTCCGGAACTGGACGACGCTCTGTTTCCTGCTCTGGGCGCTGGGTACTCGAGCGCGCTCACTGCTGGAAGCAGCTGGGCTTTGCCCGTCAAGACCGACGTGCTTCTCCGAAGCTGCCATACCTCAGTTAACAAGCTGAATCATAAGAAAGAGCAGGACGTGACGCTCGGTCTTTATATCCCCAGATGGGGAACTGCCCAAGCGCCCATCAGGGACAGGATGGACAGCTGCCCTTGGGAGGTTCCCACGGGGAGCAGGACACGGAGGGAGGAGCTGGTGACCCACGAGGAGGAGTCTAACGGGTGCCACGCTGAGTGAAGGAGCCGGGCACAAATGAGGGCACGACGCGCTGTGTGGTGTTAAGTACGTGGCAGCAACCTGGTACAACTGTTCCGCGTTATCCAGACAAAGCTCTGCAGCTCATCGATGCTGCTGGAAATCAGAAGAGTGGCTGCTTTGAGAGGGAGGGGGGACTAGAAAGGAGCGTGGTGGGGGCTTCTGGGGGGCTGGTCCGGCTTGTTTCCTGATGCTGGTCACAGAGCCAGGCTCAGTTTATGAGAACCAGTCAAGCCCTATTCTTATGTGTGCACTTTTTGTATGTAACACTGTTAACAGAAAGTTTCAAATAAAATGCTGCAAAAATGCCCTTTCCACGTGCAAAGCCAGCCAGTCCAGAGAACACAATACCTTTCCTTCACAAGCCGTTTGTCTGCGGTAATGTCCTGGCAGCATCTGTGACCCTGGCCACCTCACTCCCAGTGCAGCTCTACTTTAACCTGATAATATATTTAAAATAAACACAACAAAAATATCAAGAAAAAAACCCAAAACCTAGGCTAAACACCATCCTAAGTGTGGCCATATCAGAAGTGTCCCTTTACTTTAAAATAAGGAACAGAACAGGAATGGCCATTGCACTGGAAGGCCCAGTCGGGATAAGCGGCTCAGAAAGAAACAATCTGAGGCTTAAGGACTAGAAAAAAGGAAATGAAACAAGAAACGCAAAACAGGTAAACCCATGAGTGCTAACTGAGCGGCTGCCTAATGCCTGTCCCGGATGCTGAGAACCACAATGAACTACGCCTCTGGCTTTAAGAGTTGATAACCGGATAGAAGAAAGAATTTAAAGAATATTTTGATGAGCAGGGTTGATCATTCTAGTTTCTATCATCCAAAAATTTCCTATGTGACTTCTTACAGTGAGTTTTTATCAAAGGCTATTTTGTTTTCTTTTAAAGCAAACTGAAGGGCTTTTTAGTGAGTGCTGTGTCTAAATCACTGACAGGAATTTAAAAATCCAAAGTAGAGAAAGGTCCAAAGTGCCTCCACTATCAGGTTTTTACACCGGGAAGAAGACAGTTTCTTTTTAAAGCCAAGATGGCAATGACAGAGCTTCCTTGTCTTTTGACACAGACATTTCTCCATCTTTCACTGGGCTGCTGGGCTGGCCTGCCGAGTGACCGTTAATTTTTCTGCCCTTACCCAAGAGTGACAACCTTTTCTTCTGGGCTTTCCCAGACCTTATTTCTGAATAATTATGCTTGGGCCTTAGTATGAAATGCCGTAAAGACAATCTCCATTTTCAGAAAATCTGATATCTAAAAATTTCATCTTCCAAACACAGTAGAAGAACCCATGGGCCTGCGGACGCTGCCGCATGTGTCCTGGGGGTGTCCCTGCGGGTGTCCAGGTAGGCGGCCCCTTCACGTCAGGGCGTGTCCAGAAACGACGCTGCCCCTTGCCCAGCACGAGGCACCTCAGCTTCCAGGTGCCCAGGCCCAGCACAGGTACCTTCTCCATGCTGCAGATTGCGTCTGCGGCTGCCCCGAGAATCCCGAGGGACTCCGCTGGGGTGGACGCCTGGATTAGCTGGCAGCACGGGCGGCGGGCACCTCGATTGGCAGCCGGCGGCACAGGCAGCCGGCGGCCCGACTGGGCGGCGGCGTGGGTGCCGGAGCCGGAGGCAGGGCGGGGGGAGTGGATGTGCTCACGCGCCGGGCGGTGCAAGACCAGGCCTCACACCCAGTCTCCTAGCAACTCGCCCGAGGCGCGCAGCATCTGGAGCCCAGAGGTACCAGGCTGCTGGGCTGGGACCCCCAGCTTCCCAGGGTCGGCTGGACGGGACCAGCCCAGGCAGCGAGGAGAGGGCAGAGTCCGGGGCCTTGTGTCCACTGCTCTGAGCGCCTGAGTGGAAGGTAAGCTCTCGAGACTCCCACTCCCACGGCGAGGAGGCTCCAGGACCCTGGAGGGAAGGCCTGCTTCCTCCTTGACACGTTGGTGTGCTTGGGCCGGACCCCGAGGGTCCCACGGGCTCGTAGGAGTTTGGTGGCCTTGGTTCTCCTTTGGTGACCTGCTGCGCCAAGTCCTGTAAACGTGTTCTACCCTTTGGGGTCCTTGGGAGCAGGGGGCAGCCTGGGGACCTGGGGAGCGCAGAACGTGGTGGAGCACTGGGCCGCTCTTCCGGGGACCAGGTACCAGACCCTCCCTGCTGGAGCCGCCAGTCCTCGGGCGGAAGTGGGCGGAGTCATTGCCCCGCCTGGGGCGAGGCTTCCAGCCCTCCTGGACTGCCCAGGACGGCGGAAGGAAACTGAGGGACACGGAGGAGCCGAGCCCCCCTCACCCCCCTGGGGCCTGCAGGTCCTGTCTGTCTGCCCCGTGGGGCCTGGGAACCCCACTGTCCTGATGACCCCAGACAAAGATGCATCTTACTTTCTAGTTTCCTGTCTGCAGTGCTGGCGCTGGCCACCATGCGGCGGCTGTGCCTACTGCGGGCCACAGAGTGGCCGGGGAAGGACACCAGGGATCATTCTGGGCGTCCCCTGCCCCCGTCCCAGCACGCGCCTGTTACTGTTAGCCTCCGTCTCCACTGTGTGAGCTGCGCGGAGGTGGGAGGGGACCCCGAGATCCCTTTATTACTCCTCTAGCAGCTGTGCTCTCAGCACTCACCCTGAGGCGCCCCGTCAGGACAGCGGGAGGTGCTGAAAGGCCCTAGGTGGGGGCCAGAAGGCCTCCATGGTGACGTGTGTCCTGACCGGAAAGTCAGGAGGCACCAGCCCCGCATGCATCCGTGAACAGGGTGGGGCGGGGGGCTCAAAGGGCTAGGGAACAGAAGGGAATTTGTGCACAGCGGGCAGCTGGGGTTCCAGGCCCAGGGCTTTGACTTGCGTGGCCACGGTCCCGATGCCGAGGAGGCCAGGCTCCTCCCTCCCCTCCTTCCTCCCGTCAGCCCCCTCCCCGGTCGGCTGCAAAATTACTTTTCATCTATTTGCGAGAGTATCTGAGAAGACTCTGTGTTTCGGCTTCACGTCACGGCTGTGAGCCATTTTTCACTTTCCTCCTGTCTAAGTACCTTGCTGACCCGTCCCTGCTCTGTCCACCCAGCATGGGAACCGTCAGCCCGGAACCGGCTGAGACGTGCAGGCAAGCGCACTGGGAGGCTGCTGGGCGCCTGGTGCCTGCCCGCCAGAGCAGAGGCGCCTGTGTCCCGCCTCCCCTCCACCTGCTGGAACTCCGCCAGCACCCAGCAGGTCCCCGGCCTGCCGGTGGAAAGGTGGGTGCTTGCCTCCCCTACGGCCCAGCTGTGTGCCTGAGGAATGGCATTGCACCTCTCTGTTCCTGCGTTTGCTCCTGTGAAAACAGGCTACGAGGACTGAACTGTCAGAGGCAGGGGAAGAGCTGAGTCTGTGCCCCGCCCTGTGAAAGGACCTGCTGCCTCTTATTTGTGATTTTCCCTGTGCCCCACGAAGAAGCCCTCTGCTTCAAGCCTCACCCTGTGACCCTGTGACCCTGTGACCCTGGCCAAGGCTGTTTCCCATTTGTAAATGAGGTTTCACATTCTGTCTGGGGTGGGGTGCCTGTCCTGGGTGCAGCCAGGGCGGGGATCCCCGGGGGCTGCTGAGGGGCCCCAGGTACACTCAGACACCTGAGGAGATTCATTCTGTCCCAGTATAGGAAGCGCCTCCCAGTCCCACTGGACAGCATGGCGGGCAGTGGACATGTGATGCCCTCCTGGCCTCCTCTGGGCAGGGATTCCTCTGCCCTCACTGTCCGAGGCAGGATGGACCTCAGAAACAACTAAAGAAGTGAGTGGGCACCTGGAGGGCTCCTGTCTCCAGAGGGGGTGACATCTGGGGGCTGAGGCTGGCGGGGGCTGGGGCCGGGCCAAACCCTGGCTCCCTCCCGTCCTGCGACCCCTGCTAGAGGGCTGCGGGCTGGGCGCCTCTTGCTGAGGCTGGGGTCAGTCCTCTGCAATGGAGACTGTGTGTAGCCCCTGCTGGTTAGGAGGCCTGCCCCCACCTGGCAGCCAAGTGGGGGCGGGCTAGCTGGGGTGGGGCTGGCCTCCGGATGGCAGGGATGGGCACAGGAGCCCGGGGTGGGTGTGGGGCGGAAGTCCAGTCCTCTGACCCTGCTGCCCGCCCCCCTACCTCCAGCACCTTCTGCTCCTTCCCAGTTACTGGCTGGACCAGTTTCCTGAGGACTTTTGTCAGCCCTCGGCCTGAAGCAGTTTGTGGCTTCCATGCAGCTCAGCTTGTTAGGCTCAGGCCCGCCAGGAGCCCCGGGCCCACCTTCTCCTGACCCGGCTGGAGGACCAGGAGCCCGCCAAGGCAGATGGAGCCAAGATGAGGAGGCCCAGGAGGAGGGGTCCTACTGGGCCACTCAGGGAGGGACCCCAGGGGCTGCTGTAGGGCCAGGAGCAAAGACTGGCCTCAGACCACCTGTCAGCGGGCAGCCCTCCCCGGGCCACTCGGGAAGGCACTGGGACGCACTGTCTCGGGAGGGCACGCGGGAGGCAGTGGCGTGGGAGGCGGTCACAGTGGTGAGCTTTTCTCCCGCAGCTCCCGTGCTGTCTCCAGGCTGGAGCTGGCTCGGTCCGGCACCAGGTCCGGTCCAATCTCAAGCGCTAGATCCAGCTGCCTAACCCCAGAACCCAGGCCCGCTCCAGACATCCGCGTCGTCAGGTCAGCCCCGCCTCCTGCAGCAGGTGGTGCCAGAGCCGCCGGCCGGGAGCCTGGCCAGCCCACGTCCTTCACCGCCTGCAGACCTGGGGACACGGCAGGCACCTCCCTCAGCGCCCGCCCTGAGCTGCTCCAGGCACTGAGCTTGCCTTCTCTTCCTTCCGAGGGCAGCTTTTTCTGTTTAACTTTTTCTTCTTTATATTTAATTTTTAACATTTTATGTGTTAAAATTTAAATTCAATAAAATGTGACCTTTTAATCATTTTAAACTGTGCAATTCAGAGGCCGTTATATACCTCCCCAGGCTGTGCTCCCAGCAGCACCATCTAATTGCAGACCATTTTCATCTCCCCAAAAGGAAAGCTAGTACCCAAAGCCATCACTCCTGTTTCCTCCTGTCCCCAAGTCACCTGGCAACAGCTGCTCTGTTCTTTCTCTGTTGCTTTATCTAGTCTGGATTATTCCTATAAATGAAATTATGTAATATGTGGCTTTTTGTGTCTGCTCATGTATTTAAAGTGGGGACTAATTCATTTTTGTTGTTTTTATTGAAAATAGCACTTTTTTACTTAAAAGGGAAATTCCAAATAAATCAGATTATATGTGAAAACAGAAGTGCTGGTAGGAGACGTGTTCAGAGTCTTGTGCTCTGAGAGTCGCAGGAGGGCCCGGAGCCATAAGGAAACCAGTAAGAAAACGAGCAACCACACACTATAAACGGGTGAAAGACATTATCATGCGCTTCGTGAGAAAACACACTCAGCCGTAAACACACGGAACGTGCTGCCTGGTGACGGCAGAAGGGCTGATCCCAGGGGACTGAAGGTGCCCTCGCAGCCGCTGTAGAAGTGGGAAGTGTTTTTCACTGCTGACGGGAAGGAAGCTGCCTTCCAGAGGGGGCAGCTGGGCCACGTCTATCAAAAGTACAATGTATCTCCCCTTTGATTCAGCAATCAGAGTTCAGGGAATTTATCCCACGGAAGCACCACTGCACTCGGCACACGTCACCGCTGTTCACTGCAGCCCTCTGCATACGAGCAAAGGACGAAAGAGCCCAACTGCCTTCGCTAGCAATCTGGTTAAGTGCGACAGTCCACGACCTGAGCAACAGTGCAGGTGGGGAAAGATATGGGAGGAAGCTCTTTACCTACTGATTTGTGAAGTTCCCCGCCCGGTCCTGGTTACTTGCAGGGCTGAGCCTCGCTGTTCTGTCTCTTCCACGGCCAGCTGGCTTTTTTGGGCACCTGGGGGCATGGCTTAAGGACTGTGCCACCGTTTCCAGGGGCATCGTGGTCACTGGGGGTTAAAGCCAAGGGACCTGAGCCCAGTTTAGACACTGACCAGTACGGGCACCCTCGCCAGCCTCTGGGAAGACACTGCCCCATTCCCTCGGTGACCTCGAATACCAGCGCTTCAGGGTTCGCAGTGAGAAGACAGATCACAGGCAGTTCTTTGTCTCCTGGGATCAAGACAAACTTCCTGGAGGAAACTAGGAACGGATTTCTTCAGACGCCCATTTTAAAGATGGCAAACCCCAGGACTTGTGAAGGGAGCGGTCACAAAGGGATCACGTGCAGCGTGGGTGTTCAGACCAAGGACCCCACGTGCCCTCCGAGGGCCCCACTCAGACTGGTCTCAGCTGGCCGGACAAGGACATGGGCTCCACCCGCGGCCCCTCCTGACATACGCCGCGCTGCAGTCAGCTCCGTGCCAGCCGGGCTGTGCTTTCCTTGGCTCGATTCCTGAATCTCTAGCCCAGCGCACAGTAGGCACTTACGCATGTACTGAATCAGTGTCATCCTCCCAGCAGTCCTGGGAGGAGGTGCTGCCCTCGAACAGACGTGAAAGCTGACCCCCAAGGCAGTGGTGGGGTGACGGACGGCTGGATCTGTCTACTCGTCCACGCACGTATCCGTGCGCACCACGCCCTGTAGCGCGCAGGCACCTGGAGCGCAAAGGTGGCCCCTAGACACCCAGGTGGCTCTCAGACCTCACACCCAGCAGGTGAGACAGCATCTAACCCACGGCCAGGCGGTGGGGGCCACACCGCTCAGCTGCTTCCAGCACGAGACCCTCCACAGCCGCCAGTCAGAGGGGAGCTGGCCCCGCTGTCCTGCCAGGCCGAGGACCGGCCGCACGATGAGAGGCGCCTCCAGCCTGAACACTCCGACCAGCTTGGAGTCACAGGCAGCCCTGGTTCTAGACCCAGGCCGAGCGTGACCTTCATCGCCAGCTCTGTCACCCACTCTGGTCCCAGTGCCAGAGTGAGCCAGTGACTGGGCGGGGGCTCCGGCGCCAGCGTGGGGACCAGGCCCCATGCCAGTTCCACAGCCCAGCGCCACCCTGCCCCGGGCATCCGCACCAGCGCCCCCCCTTTCCCTGTGGATGACAACTTTTTTTTCAAATTTTCTCGAAAATTTCATTTCTTTTATGGTTTATTAGATTTTGTTTTAAAATTTAATGTAGTAAATATTTTCCTTTTAATCACCTTAAATTATACCATTCAATGGCATTCCATAAGCTCAACATGCACCCATCACTGGTGTCTATTTCTAGGATGTTTTAATCACGCCGAGCAGAAATTCTGTGCATTAGTACAGACACAGGGACTCGGCCAGCCACCCGGGCCTGCTTCTAGCTCTGGGGGATTCCAGAGACTCTGTCCCGGAGCCGGGGACACTTGGCCCTTTCTGTGGGTGCAGAGCAGGAGCCCTGGCGCCAGGAAGGGCCCCCCCCACCCCCTCCTCCCCACCGACCCCACCACCGGCTCCTCTTTGTTTCTGTGCACTTCCTCCTCCCTGGCCTGTGGCCCACAGCTGGCCGTTCCTCCATCCCGCCAACCCCGACCAGAGCTAACGATCCCTGACCTGTGCTGCGCCAGGAACCCCCCTGCCAACTGCGACTCTGTCCTGAAGACGTGGACTTTCACCCTGGGGAGGAAGGTCTGGCGAGGGGCTCAAGATTGCAAAAGACACCTTCTGATGGGTCCCGAGCGCCGGCCAGCACAGGGCTGCGTCCCCCAGGTCCTGCTGGCCAGGAAGCGAAGCCTCTATGGACTGCGGTGTCCCACACCAGCTGGGCATCTTCTGCCCAACCAGCCAGCCCAGGGGTCAGATTCTCCCTGCAGCCCCCCCACTGCAGCCCCAATGCCCACCCTTCACCAGGCTGGCCGGCCTCTCCTCGCCCACTCACATTATAGGTGTCTTGGAAGAGCAGCTGACACTTGCTAGGGTGCTGCCTTCTGCACACTTTCTCAAGGCCCCCTACATCCAGGGCCGAGCCCCCGGTGCCCACAGGCATGGCTTCCCACCCAGCCGCGAAGGCACCAGCGTGGAGCCGAGGGCCGGGGGCCGGGGGCCGTTCTCACTCCCTGTCCTCAGACTGGCTCAGGTGTGCCGTCCCCAGCAACAGGGTGGTCCTGAGGAGTCCCTCACATGCTCGGCCGCTTCTCCAGCTCTGAAGGGGAGGGGATGGGGGCCAGCTTTTCCTGGGGCTCCTACTGGCTAGGATATGAAGTTTCCCCGACAGCCCCACCCTTCCTGGCACCAGGTCTCCCGCTGTGCACCCACAGAAAGAGCCAAGTACCCCTGGGTCCTGAACAGAGTTTCTAGAATCCCCCAGAGCTAGAAGCGGGCCTGGGCGGGGGGTGGGTCTGCGGAGTTCGAGACTGTGTCGCTCAGGCTGCCCCCCCTGTTCTGGGAGGCAGTATCCCCATCTCCCTGGGTTCTTCAGGCAGAAGCCGGCCTCCACCAGCCCTTCTCCCCTGTCACCCCCCTACACCACGGCCACCTCGCTGTCCTGGACGTGGGTGACAGCAACATGCCCACGAGCATCCTGGGGGCTGGGAGTGTCCCCATGGCCCACTCACCCAGACCCCTCTGAGTGCAGACCTCTACTGTAAAAGGAGTCAGCTCTGGATTTGCCAGGTGTCCCCCTCAGCCCCGGGAGGAGGCGGATGGCCACCATGGTCCCCTACTGCACACGGGAGGTCACGAAGGCAGGCCGCCTCTGGAGCTCGGTCAGCTCCAAAACCAGCGGCAGATTTAGAGCCAGGGACAGAGCTAGACCAACGCCGGGCCCCAGGAGGAGCCGGCGACAGCACCGCCCCCCTGCACCAGCTCCAGAGCTAGGAACAGGTCCGACCTCAGCTCCAGCGTCCCCGCCAGGAGTGGGGCCCGCTCCAGTGCGAGCTCTGCCACCAGCCGTGGGGCGCGGGCCACTGTCTTGCGGCCTCCTGCACCGAGCCCAGCAGGCACGTCGCCACGGCTGGCGCTCGGAGCAGCTCCCGACAGACTCCAGGATCAGAAAAGGACCAGGACAGAACTGGAACCCACACCCGTTTCAGAGGAAGAGTCAGGCCCAGAGCCAACAGCCGCTGCAACAGCCGCTCTCGCGCCAACAGCAGGGCTAGAGGAGCTCGAGCGCCACCTCCGCCAGCCCCAGGGCCGCCACCTGCCCGCGCCCGCGACCTAGGCAGAGCCACTGCAAGTGTCTGAGCTGGAGCCGGTTCCAAAACCACCAACTGACCTGGAGCCTCAGCCCCGACACCTACTCCCGAGCGCGGGCTGGCGGAGCCTCGGCAGCAAGGCCGCAGGAGCCCCGCGGCCAACACCAGCTCCAGAACCGGAGCCGGGCTCCGCGCGGCGTTCGGTGCAGCTCACCAGGTGCAGCTCACCAGGCGCAGCCTTCCCGGCCCTCGCCGGGGGTGGGGCGCCCTTTTTACTGTTTTTGTAGCTTCTGTTTCTTTTTCTCATGTGCGGTCTGGGTACCTGTATGTCGTAAGATTCATGTTAATTAAATCTACCTTTTAAAACAGTTGGAATTGCACAGCTCAGTGGCATTAACTCCACTCACAGTGCACGGTGCCACCCCTGCTACCTAGTTCCAGAGCATTCCCATCACCCCACACCCGGCCTGTTAAGCAGCCGCTCCCCACTGCCCCTGCTCCCCGGCAACCACGACTCTGCTGCCTGGGTGTTCATTTACATCCTACTCATGATTTTGGTACATGAGGTGCCATATAATACTGGCCTTTGGGGAAGGATTTCTTTCACTGAGCATGTTTTCAAGGTGGAAGGGTGCCTGTATTGTGCCACGCACCTTCTTCACCCCGGCTGAGACGCCCGTGCAGTTTTATTCTTCATTCCATCGGCGTGGTGTGCTACGCTGACTGCCCCGTTGGCAGCAGTGCGGCTGTCCTTGGGTCAGCTGCCTTGACGGTGATGCAGCGTGCTTTCAGCGTACCGCTCAGTTCTGTTTGCTAGCATCTTGTCTGGGGTTTTTGCATTTCTGTTCATACTGGACTTTGGCCTGCAGTTTTCTCTCC
The DNA here is from genome assembly GCF_009834535.1 of Camelus ferus. NCBI lineage: Eukaryota > Metazoa > Chordata > Mammalia > Artiodactyla > Camelidae > Camelus > Camelus ferus. The sequence goes on along the minus strand of NC_045730.1, from coordinate 2,785,830 downwards.
TTGGGAGGTCCCTTGTCTTCCGTCTCAGGGAGGACCGCTGGCATCGCAGACCGAGTTCTCCTTCCTCTTGTACTTTGTTGCAAGGATCCGAGAGTGACTGGTGTCACATCTTCTTACGTATTTGGGATAATTCAGCAGGGAGGTTCTCTGATTCTCTGCTTTTCTTTGTTGAGAAGTTTCTGGTAACTGACTCAGTCTTGTTACTTACGACGGCCCCTGTTCAGTTTCCATTTCTTCTTGAGTCGGTTTTGCTAGTTTGCTGGCGCTAGGAGTTTATCCACTTCCTCGAGCCTAACCAGTTTCTCAGCCTGCCATTGTTCAGGGCACTTTGTTTTTATAATTCTTTTCCTTTATGTAGAGTCATTAATAATGTCCCATGGTCACTTATGCTTTTGTAATTTGAGTCTTCTCTTTAATTAATTTAGCAAAATATGGGCCAGTTTTGTAAATCTTTTCAAGAAGGAACTTGTTTTCCTTGCTTCGCTCGAAGGCTCGTTTGCTTTCTGCCCATTTGTCTCGCTCTATCCTCACTGCTTCCTTCCTCCCGCTACCTAGGTTTACTTTCCTCCTCTTTTACTGGCTCACCGGGGCCATCGTCTAACCAGCCCCGGCCCTGCAGGCACCGAGCCTCACTCCCCAGGGTCTGGGTGGTCAGGCCGGCAGGGAAGCACTTACGGACTGGACTAGCCGGGCCCCTGGGCATTTTCAGCCCCAACTGCCAGATCCCACTTTTACCCTGAAATTCTTTTGCTGTGTGTATATACACAGTGTCATGTGTAAGAAGTGGGTGGTCTACGGGCTAACCTGCGGCCCATGGACTGCTCACAGCCGTGGGGGACTTCTGCTCTCTGGGATCTGAAGACTAGCTTGGTGTTGCCAGGGGTTCTGCGGCGGGCGTGGAGCCCTGCCCACCCCCACCGTCCTCTGTGTTCTTCCCTCGTGCCTTGCTGGGGGTGGGTCACTGCCACCTCTGCCCACGGGCACCCCAGAGCACCACTCCCGGCGGCTCTGACCACTGCAAAGCCAGCCTTCCACTCAGCCACAAGGGTCCCAACAAAGAGCCCAGGACCAGCAGCAGCTGCAAGTCCCCAGGACCACAGGATCCCTACCTCCGCAGAGGGGGCTTTCCCGATGAGTTCAGCGGGGACTCAGCCAGCATCTCAGGCTCTGAAGTGAAGATCAATGTGAGCTTTGTCCTCGAGTCCTCTGATGGCCAAGGAAGGAAGCTGAACACCCGCCTCTTCTCTTGATGGCACTTCTGCAGCCCCTCCTGGGTTCCCCAATCTGCACCCACAAAAGGAGCCAAGAAGCTCCAACCTCTAGAAGCCCCAGTGCTGCCCCCTAGGATGGGGGTGCCCAGCAGAGTCCAGGGCTTCTGCTGACCTTCCCATCCCCCACTGTTCTGGGAGTTCACCTCGTCAGAGTCCCCCCAAGTCGACAGCATCAGTTCGCCTCCAGCAGCATCTCCTTCTTCCCAGTGCGTACAGCCACAAGCACCGTGTCTCGGGTCTGCAGGCACAGCTCCTCGCTGTCCTGTTCTAGCGGGTAGGTGACACAGCTCCAACCCTGTCAGTCTGGAGGGGGACGACAGCAACATGGACAAGAGCCCTGGTGACCTGGATGGGGGTGGGGGTGGGGAGTCCCCTGGGGCCCCTCAACCAGCCCTCTCTGGGCACAGACCTCTCCTGAAAGGTACCTGGCACGTCCAGGCAGCGCATCCAGCCCTGCGAGGAGACACAGCAGCCTCCCCCGTGCACACGAGGGCACGAAGCAGGCTTCTCCAACCCGGGTGGTCCCTGGGGTCTGTGCTGTGACTGGGGTGGATAACGTGCCCACAAGCTCTGCCTCCAGGATGCTGTGGCTCTAGTAAGACTGCTGCATCGTGTCTCCTGCCCACCAGCCTGCAGCGGCCCCGACGCCTGGCCTGGCATTCAGAGCTGCGTGACCTGGTCCCGAGGACCAGTCCCGTGTGCACCCCTCAGCCTGACTCTCGTCTTCCTGGAGCCCTTCTCCCTCAGGAGCCCCTCCAAGCCCTTGCGTCCTCACAGCCCCTAGCCTGCGGTGCCCTCCCCTTGTCCCCCGTCCACGATGGACTCACCTCCAAGGCTGCATAGCACAGCCTTTGAGGTTAGACTGACGGGGGGGGCCAGTCACACCCCCGACACAGGGAGGCTTCTGTTGTGACCTCTCAGTCTCCGATGGTCTGGGCTTGTCCCTGAGAGCTGAGTGACTCTGGGCGTTGGTGCCATGGTTCATCTATGAAATGGGGTGACCTCACTGAGTGCCAGGATAGGGGCTCCCTAATAACAGTAATTACCCCCAACACTCACCCACCTCCTCTAGGGGTCCCCACCAGCCAGGGCCAGGGGGGAGCTGTCCCCCTGAGGACAGGGAGGAAGGGTGAAGGGGGAGGAGGGAGAAGGGGCAGCCTGAACGTCTCCCGCACAGACTCGTCATCTGCTGTCCCCTGCAAGCCTTCCGGCCGCAGCCGTGCACCGCGCTGGCCTCCGCGGAGGAGTCTGGGGGCCAGGACAGCAGATGTGTGTGTGTGGGGGGTGTTCCGCGACTTTCAGGCCCCACGTCTCCAGCCAGTCTGACTGGAGTGGGGTGGCCTGTGGGGCTCAGAGGCCGTTGGGGACGTGCAGTAATGGCCAGCTGGGAGCCCTCGGTGCATCGAGCACGTGCGTGGCAAGGTGAGGCCTCTGGCCCGCGCCGCCCGTGGGCCTGTGTGCGCGCCAGGCGGTGGACTTGGACGTGAGGCGGGCTGCCCCGTGCTGAGTCCGCGTGTGGGAGGAAGTCCCTGCGCCCCTGAGCGCGTCCTACACCCCGAGGGCCTGTGGGCCAGGAGCCTGGGCCATGTCCACATGCGGCGGGGCTCATGCCATTTCGTGTCCATCTCCTCCTGGGACAATCGGGAAACTGAGGCCAGGATGTCAGGGACTGGCAAGGGTCCAAAAGGGGGACAGAGTCCAGAGGAGAAGGGAGGGTTCAGCACTCCCAGGCAAGGGCTCACCCTCTGGTAGGTGTGCCTTGGGAAGGAGAGCCCTAAGACCCTGGGGGCCCCCCCCAGCCCACGCCTGCCACATGGGGCCCTTTCCTCTGGGCGACCACACGTCTTCTACCCGTCCATCCACAGGCTTAGTGTGCAGGGGACACTTCTGTGGTGTTTAAGTGTCACCCGTGGACCGGAGCGATGAGGTAGACGACATAGCTAAACACATTTTGGATGTCATGGGATTATTTTTACAGCACACAGAACTTTTTTAATTTTCAAAACTGGTTCATACATTAAAGCAGTGTGAGAAAGGGCACTTTTAATATTTCTTTTCAAAAGGCCGAAAATATGGGGCTAACTTTTTTTTTAATAGACATCATTTTAGAAGTGATTATTTATACAGAGAAAATTCACAAATTGTAAATTAAGTAGCTTACTATTTAGAATGTGCTTCATCTGAGCTTGGGAACTGTTTTGTGGCTCTGGATAGATGGGTTTGTTTATTTAGGAAACCCGACTGAGGAAAGACAATTGTATGATAAAAAATAGTTACCTATAAGTTGGGAACGTTCTAAGGATCTTGGTGAACACTAAGACTTCATCGTTTGGGTCTCCTGCCCTCTAGTGGCCATTTCTCAAAATGCAGACAAAGCTGCCTGAAGGTGAACCGTTTGAAACAGTACAACACAAGGTGTGGGGGTCACGCTGGGAATTTTGGAGATGCGAGGAACCTGAGAAATTTTTTCACTTGGTTTCCTCATTTTTTGCAACATAACCACCATGTCTCGATTACATACTCCCAAGTGATTACTGACATAAAATGGATTTCTGGCATCTCTTGACTATTTGACTTAGCAAATTATCCAAAGCTACAATACTTTTCTGTAAAAATTCTACACGTACACGATAATCTTAGATCTTAAAACTACCTGCATAAAGGGCGTTTTGCAAATAAATAAACACTTTAAAATGTACTTACACTGTCTCCTACTAGCAGGTAAGCTCTTTATGTATTGTGTTTTTCATTCCTTATAATCACACCGTATACCTTGTGGCGTGTACACTGTATTATTCTGATTTTATGAGGAAATAAAGTGCTACCAAGGGGGTCAGACTTAGCAACTGGTACATCCGGGGCCTGAAAGATGAATTCTGTTCTGTAACTTTCCTTCTTTTTAAAATCTATATAGTTAATCAATTTTGAATTGATTTTAAATTATTTAACGAGATTAAGTTGGTAATGTTTTAATATATTTGTATGTTTAAAGCAACACTTGGGTCTCATATTTCTTCATATACTAATGTATGCCAGCCTCAAAGATCTAGCTTCTTCTATAAAGTTTGAGAACCAGGTCCCATGATCTTAGAGAAGGTGAGTTTTTAGAAAGTCTGAAAAGAGTTTTTTTTTTCATTTTCTTAACTGAATAATTTAGAAGAAAAAACTAGCACTCAGTGTCCCTGTTATGGCAGCTGCACACAGGTGCCTCGTGGGCTAAGATGGATGATTTCAGATAAGACTGATAGTTAACTTCAAAAAGATTCCATTGCTATGGAGATCCAGATGACTTTTTTGAGTCCTTTGCCTAAAATGGCTGCACCAAAACAATCCCCTGGGCATGCCCCCGACAGCCAGGTCTAAGTCAGCTCGCTTCTGATTGCGCGGCAGGCGTCTGCAGACAGGCCACCCTGGTCACTCTGGCCCGTAACGACTTTCCCTTCGCTGAATTTCCCGATTTGCTTTGTGCTGCTCGGACAGCACTGACGTCACACGTAAGAACAGCAGCACAATATCCCTTAAGAACCAAAGAAAGAGAATCTTCCTCTGAGAGTTCAGCACATAAACTCCATGAATAACAAGGTTAGCTGCTTATAAACTAGCCAGAACAAAAAGGTTGACTCTCCCCTGCGTAAGAAGGAATTCCTCCTGCCTGATGGCCTTGGAGCTGGGACAGTGGTCTTCACCTGCCTTCTGACTTGGACTGACTGAAAGTGGTACCACCCGGGGCCTCGGGCCTTATCTCCTGGGTCTCCAGGTTGTTGACGATGCTGGGACTCCTCAGCCTCCACAACCATGTGAGCCAATTCCTTACAATAATGATTTTATATATATAATATATACATATATAAATATACATCATATATAAAACTCTCATGTGCTATAAGCTCCCAAGAGTGAGGAAATGCACGTTATCTTTCCGTTACACATTCAGCACTTTACAATTCTGCTGCAGTGCAGGCTTCCCAGGTTAAGCGTGTGTTTATTGGAAAGAAGTGTCCACAGAGCAGGGGTTTGCCCTTACTCTCTTCACACCGCACTGTCTGGGAAAGAAAGGGACCGTATCTTGGGGAAGAGGAAGCATTCATTCATTTATCACTTACTATGCGTGCAGTATGTAGTATGAAACAGACCTTATGCTAGGTGAGAAAATACAGAGGTAAAACACAGAACTCCTGCCCTCACGGGCCTCACACTTCTTAGGACGACAAGTAAAACCTAGGTAGATAAAATCCTAATTAACAGGGTGACTTTCATATTAATCTTAAAGGACTGTGGGCCTAATAATGGAGCTTCAAGATACATAAATCCAAAGCTGACAGAACTGAAAAGGGAAAGAGATCCACAATCATGGAGATTTCGACACGCCGTCAGTAACTGATAGAAGAGACAGACAGGAACAGAGAGGCAGCGGCCGCAACAAAGCAGAGCACACTTCCCTTTCAGGCGCCGCTCCGTTCTCCACGGGACCCTATTCTGGCCTACAGACCAAGTCTGAGTATATTTAAAAGGACTGAAACCCTGCAGCGTCTGCATCCCGCCAGCCGGCGATGCCTCCCCCCCCCCCCCCCCGCGTGCCGCTGGACAGAAACAGGAAGGCGGCCGGCAGCAGCTGTCTGCAAGGACGGGGCCCGGCGCCGAGCGACGTCCGCGGGCGTGAGCGCAGGGAAGGCGGCGAGCTGGGGCAGAGGGCGGCGCGCCGGGCTCGCCTCCTCGCGGCCACCGCACGGAGGGCGAGGGCCCACGCGGCAGGATTCCCTCCCGGTTTCCGGCTCGGGGACTTGGGCGGATGCGGATCCGGTTCCCCAGTAATAAAACTAAAACTCAGGCCCCCTCCGTGTCTCTTTCCCTGCGGCGAGAGTGACGGCTGTGTCTCCGCTCCCTCCTCAAGCCCCGCCCCGCTACCCGCCCGCTCCGGGGCGGAGCCGGCAGCCCGACCCCGCCGGCAGGCGCGCCGCCGGGCCCCGAGGGGCGGAAGTCGGCACGACGGGCGGCCGTAAAGCGCGCCTCACTTCCGGTTAGCGACGGCCGCGCCGAGCGACCCGCCGGCCCGCCTCCGGTAAGCGCCTCCGCCGAGCTCGCGGTGATTCATTTTCCCCCCCCGGTTGCGGCCGCTTCCTTGTCGTCGCCCTCTTCGCCTTGGATCATGTTCAAGAAATTTGATGAAAAAGAAAATGTGTCCAACTGCATCCAGCTGAAGTCGTCAGTGATTAAGGGTATTAAGAACCAGCTGGTGGAGCAGTTTCCAGGTATCGAGCCGTGGCTGAACCAGATCATGCCCAAGAAAGACCCGGTCAAAATCGTGCGGTGCCACGAGCACATAGAGATCCTCACGGTCAACGGGGACCTGCTGTTCTTCAGGCAGAGGGAGGGGCCCTTCTACCCGACGCTGAGGCTGCTGCACAAGTACCCCTTCATCCTGCCGCGCCAGCAGGTGGACAAAGGCGCCATCAAGTTCGTGCTCAGCGGCGCGAACATCATGTGTCCGGGCCTGACCTCCCCCGGCGCCAGGCTCTACCCGGCCGCGGCGGACACGGTGGTCGCGATCATGGCAGAAGGAAAGCAGCACGCGCTGTGCGTGGGGGTCATGAAGATGTCGGCGGAGGAAATCGAGAAGGTCAACAAAGGAATCGGGATTGAGAACATCCACTACTTAAACGACGGGCTGTGGCACATGAAGACGTACAAGTGAGCCTCAGGAGACGCGCTGGGGCCCAGGGTGGACCTGGTGCTGGGCCTGTGCTTGTGTCTGTGTGTGACAGCGTGAAGGCAGCACCCCCGTGGTTAGCGAGTCAGCGGACGCTAAACGAAGGGACAAAAGACAAAGTAAAGCTTGGGAACGAATCCGCCTGTGTGCGTGTGTGTCATTGTGTGTGTGTGTGTCTGTGTGAGTGTATGCCTGTGAGTGTGTTTACGGACGAGTGATTTGCTGTCTTGTCTGTCCAAGCAGATACCCGATCAAACAGGTAAATTCTCTCTCTGTATTAAATTAGATTTCAAAGCCAAGAGCGTGCAGTTGGGAGAGAGACCGTAGTTGTGAGTGAAAAGTTGGGAGAAGAAAATGACTGGAGAGAGGCCCTTAAACAACTCTATTATTATGGCCACTTAAGGGATAAGTGCTAGAAACAGAAAACCCAGTAAAAAGTGTACAGCAGATCTGATCGGTTGTCTACCCAGCAAACATTGCCCCTTCCCTCCTTGCTCGCAGAACTCTGTGCATCCCTTTTCTACATGAGTCTGGAAAGGGCTGATTCGTCTATTTCCCTCCAGATTGATTGACTTATATGTGAGGATGGGGCCTAAGGCCAGCAGGATCTCACCTGCTTAAGAACCCATAGAAAGTGAGGGGCTTTTGTCGCATGGTTTTGAGTCATTTATAGGTGGTTATGTGACCTGTGTTATGAGGGGCTGCTCAAAGGAGGATGCGTGGTGAAAAACGGTCTCCCTACTTCGAATGGACATTGGCATGTATGATTTTGCTCTTGCCAAACACACAGGCACCCTCGATAAGTGTAAAGTCTGAACATGGTAAAACTGGAAATGGAAAGCAGTGTTTTATGATCTGGTGATTAATCAACTATGGAGACTCCACATTTTGGGACCTCTGAAGGGGTGTGACAGAATTCTGTGAGGTAATCAAATTTTCTTATCAATTACTTCATTGTTACTTGAGTTTTCTGAAGTTTAAAGCCAAAGGTAGCTCCATTTTTATAGGGTGGCATCATAGACACCTAACAGAAAAATAAAGGAGGATAAAAACAAGGCAACTAAAGTTCATCAGCATCTTTGCCAACAGAATTCAATGGTGGAAAAGTAGAAGCAATAAAAAATTAGGCAATAAACAGACTCACAGAGGAAACAAACTTGAAGTTACCAGGGGGAACGGGTGGGAAGGGATACATTGGGAGTTTGAGATTTGCAGATGCTAACTACTGTATGTACAGTAGGTAAACAAGAAGTTTCTTCTGTAGAGCACAGGGAACTATATTCAGTATCTTGTAACCTATAATGAAAAAGAAAATGAAAAGGAATATGTGCATGTATATGTATGACTGAAACGTGCTGTACACCAGAGATTGACACAACATGGTAAACTGACTAGACTCCAATAAAAAGAAAACAGGCAAAAGGTTTGAACAGACACTTCACTACAGATGAATATGATTAGCAAATAAGCACGTGAAAAGATGCTCAACATCTTTAATCATTAGAGAAACTCAAACCGAAATGAGATGCCACTACGCACGGGTAACAACAACAAAGGCCAGCCGAGTACTTGGCGAAAATGCCGATCGGTGCTGGTAGGAATGCAAGTGTTTACCCCACCCTGGAGAGAAGGTGTTTCCAGCGGCTGTATTTGTAATCCCCGCAAACTTGAACCACATGAGGGGACATTCCTGCCGTTGCCATACACTTACCCACTCTCAGTCTTTACTGGGAATCTTTTAACAGTAAACATATTACTAATCATGACCAACAAGGATTTTGAATATTACAGACGGAGGTTTTCACACTCTGAGGACTGATGGTGACGAGCACGCTGGCACGTCCGTGGGAACATCTGTGTGCTTTCTCATTCTTTTAAAAGCTGGAGTCCACGTTAATCCTGGGACCTCAGTCCTCCAGTTCGTCCTCACGCGGTAAAGCCCAGGAGGCCCTCAGACACAGAGAGCGCGGCTGCGACTCGCCTGCTCTCTCAGCAGAGCTGAGTTCAGGGCAGAGTTGTTTCCTTCAGGGACTCAGCTGGCTCAACATGTTTTCACAGGAGGAAACTATGAGGCTTTGAGAAGCACATCTGTGTTGCAGGGAAAACATCTTCTCAGCCAGAACAGTCTTTCTGACGCTGCAAAATACCACATTTCAGTCGCATGTTTTGGGGTTATCTCTGTCCAAAGGCTCTTTTTTTTCTTCCTTCTTTCAGTCCGAGTGATTTAGAAATGTGGGCCAGGGTCGTGTCAGAAGCTTAGCCAAACAGTCATGAAAACCAAATACGACATTAAACGATTTCCTTAGGACAAACTTGTGCTGTTTAAAGTAAGCCCTGCATTTCCAGTGTTGAGGATTTAAGCTGAAGCTGACCATGCCTTTCAAAACCATCATGTAAGCAGCCTCTCTGGGCTCCTTGTAAGACACACCAACTGTTGGTGATTAGGTCTATTCGTTTGAGATCAGGTAACAGTTAATTCTCTTAAATTTGTATTTATTTCTATATCTCATTAAAGACTACAATAATGTAAAAAAAGAGCAAATATGGACATTATGCTAAGTGAGACACAGTCTTAAAACCACTGCAGGTTCTCAAGTCAAAGAGAGCTGTGATTTGTTCATCGCTGTGTTTCTTAGTTATGCTTGTATTTTTTCTCTCTTACTAGCCTTTCAGGCTGACCAGATGGCATTTGAGAAGCTGTGCTAGGGTTTGGAGTATCACTCTCTCAATTCAGGTAAAGCACCACCTCACCGAACGTGGTGTAAGAGTGGGCCCTTAACAAAGCAGTGCCCTCACTCTGGTGATGCACCAGAGAGGCTTAGGTTTACTGCTTTTGTTGACATTCAACTAATGGACAAGTGCTCTGCAATTGAAGGATGCTGGCTTGCGCTGCCTGTTCATAGGCAGATGCAGGAGGGATTCCCTGGGCTGTGGCGACTTCCCCTTGGGATTAGGTGGTGACCCCCCCTCCAGAGCTGCTGCTACCATTCCTCCACCCTTCTTCTCCGGGTGCCCCCTTTCCCAAACCTACACAGCCCTCCCTCTGCAGCCTCCCCATCCCCCATATATCCTTAAAATATCCATAATTTGTGACAACCACCATCTGAGATAGGGTGTTAACCTCCTTTTGGGAGCTGACAATTTGAGGCCCAGAGAGGCTAGGCTGATTACCCAAAGGCACAGAGCCTGTGAATGGGGGTCGGGGGGTGGGACTGGATCTCAGACAGTCTGACTCCGGAATCTGTGCGCGAGGCTGCAGTGGACACCACAGTGCTTCCTCAATAATTCAATGTGCCATTTCTCGTGTTACTTCACCCCAAAGACACTAATTAATTTGTTAATTTCCTGTTACTGGAAAAAAAAAAAGTTACAGAGTCTTAGTTGTCAGTGTGATCGTCTCCAAAAGCTAACCATCCTGCTCCCACGCAGCCCACCCGTTTTCCTCTCTCACACTTTGTGGCCGTTCTGGAATCAAGCTTTGGTTCAGATCTGTCTGTTATCTTGAGTTCGCTACTCCCTTTGGCCAAATTATATGATCGTTTTTCTCCAGAACTTAACGAAAGTAGATTCTCCTTTATTATTCCACTCACCAAAAATCGAGTCTTCTGAAATGTTAAGAGAACTTAATGTCTGTATATCTCACTTGGCCATTTTATCACGTTGGCCTCTAGGAGTCAAATAAAAGCTACATCGATTGAGGATTCGCTAGGGAAAATCCATGCAAGATAATCATACTAGTGCGTGAAAGACAAACTGCCTCCTTCCAGGGGGGAGGGGGTAGAATTGGGAGTGAAAAGGTAATAAACGGACGCAGGTAATTAGCTGAAAGAAATCATAGAGAGCCTTATGTTGTTAATGAAATTGCCAAGATTCATCTGAAGCCACTGACTTAATTTATGTATTCATTTATTCTTACATTAATTCATTTAGCAATGTTAGTTAACACCTACTATGAAATGGAAATTAAAATGCTTAGGCAAGCCTTTTTGGCTGCGGTTAGCAAAGCCCCGTTGCTCTAGTAGAAGCGAAGCATCATGGGCCATTTAAAGATCTGGAGCACCTGAAGGGAGGCACGGGGTGGGCGCGGAGCTGCTGGTCACAGGACTGTGGCCCTGGACCCGTCACGACTCGGGGAGGGGGCTCTCAGCTCCATCTCGTTCTTCCTGATTTGTTCTCTCCCCTGCTTGCAAACCAACTGCTCTGTACATGTGTCAGAATCACCCTGACTGTTCTCCCGAGTTGGCGTGGACAGCAGTCCTGGCCACCTACAGACGCGAGTTAGTGTCTGAAATCCAAATCCAAACTCCCGGAAGCATGGGTGCCCTTGGCCTTGCTCGGGCTCATCAGTTACTGCCCTTACCCCTGGGCTTGTACTTTTCCCAGTCTCCCCTGCTGTGTTCAGAGGGAGCCTCCTGAAATTCAAGCCTGATCATGCCTCTCACCTAGTTAACAGTCTTAAAAGGCTGCATGTTGCTCTCTGGGTAAAACAGAGGTGCCTCAAATGGAGTGCTGACCCTTCCTGATCCAGCCTCTGGAATCCTTAGGCCGCCCCCCACCACCTGAGACAGGCATGAGTTCGGCTGTTTGAGTCCAGGAGCTCCGAGAAAAGAGCTAACACCTTAAATAACACTTGAACATCGACCTCAAGTTCTTCACATTTTATTGATTTACACAGATAGATGTTTGTAACAGTGTTCTAGACGCTGTACTATTTGGGGAAAGACTTTCATAGCTTCTAAATATTTATATCATCAAGTCAGCCTGAGTTTGAAGCTTAATCATGGGAGGCAGCCAGATCCAGAGACTGGGAGGAGCAGGACAGGGTTGTGACGAAACTGCCTCCGAAGCCTGAAATCCCTCTGACTTTTCAGTTTTGTGTGCCCATCACTTCCCTTTATAATTTTAGCCAATTCGATCTGTGGTTTGAAGGTTTTATATATATATAAATTGTTATATATTTATATATATATTATATATATAAATTTATATATGTAATTGTTACGCTGTCACATTTGCTAATATGATTGATTTGGGAGACAGAATTCACAGATTGCACGAGACAGTCAACCCACGCGTTGAGCGTCACGTATTCCTAACCACATGTGAGCAAAGCCCTGGCTGTCTAATCCAAGAACCGCACGCTACCAGGCACTTTGACAGCCACGTCCAACCCCTCATTTCATAAATGAGAAAGCAGAAGCTATCGGAGATAATTGGAATTGTCCAACTTAACAAACCAGAATAATGACATACTTGAGATGAAAAAAATCAGTTCTCTTTGGCATGGAAATCACTTTTCCCAGCACAGAGCATTTTTCATTACGTGCTTACAAAACGGACTCACAGATGTAGAGCACAAATTTATGATTCCCAAAGGGTCAAGGGGGAGGGGAGGGATAAATTAGGTGTTCGGGATTAGCAGACCCAAATTACTATATGTAAAATAAACAGCAAGGTCCTACTGTCTAGCACAGGGAACTGTATTCAATATCCTGTAATAAACCATAATGGAAAAGAATACAGAAAAGAATGTAAAAAATTAGATTTTAAAGGCCGTAGGCAGATAGCATTCAAAATAATGTTTTTGGTTTTTGCTTGTAGACGCATAACAGGTGGTTCTCCTTTCACATATTATAAGGCATTTTTAGGTTTAGAAACCTGGAATGCATGACTGAACAAAATTCCTGTAAATAATCATTTATGCATCTGTGTCTTTGAAGTAACAAAGGATGGCACTCTTTAAAACTGTATTACAGGAGAAGCTGTCTTTTCTACCAAGAGCTAGCTAGATATTTTTTGAGTATTTAAACATTTCATTTCTGATATAACTGAGTCTCATTTATTCCAATAACATCGTCTTAAAAATTGTCACATACACACGTGTCAAATTATGTCACAAGCACTGGTAGGATACTTTGACTAAAAATAGCAGCTGCTATATTTTCCAGCTTTACATGAATCCTAAATATAATCCCCCACTCAGCTGTAACTTTCTAGTTAAAAATATCTGTTGGTACACATTTTCCTATTAAGCTCTGTGTGCCTTCCATGTCGGCTCCTTGGCCTCCTTAAAGTAACGTTCCCCTAGTGTCTGTGGTTAACCCACCACCTACCGAAGTTCTGACACACGAAGATTTGGTCAGTTTGCTCCAAAGATACAGTGTTCTCTCAAATTCCTTAGTGGGCTTTGGACACCGTTTCATTTCCTGTGACTTTTTAAAGCCCCTTCTTGACAGTTGCAAGAGGCTGGCTTCTCCGAGGCGGCCCGAAGGCCCGAAGCCTGGGCTTGAACACATCTATGAGTTCTGTTCAGTCACAGGAGCGTGTGGCCCCATCCAGGTTCTGGGGGCGCCCGTGAGTAACCCGTAACCACACACCCGCGACTCAGAGCTCATCGCTCACAAAATGTCTCAGAAACGGAGCAAGCTGGATGCGGTCATTTAGCACACGCCTGTTAGGGACAGCAAGACACGGGCATTTACTTTAAGAAGCTTAAGTTTAGTTGAGGAGTCAGAATGTATGTACAGACAATAAAAATGCTGAAATGGAATCTAAATGCTAAATTTATGGCACAGATGCGTTAACGGAGAGGTGCTGGAGGTGCCCAGAATTAAACATGTCTGAAGCTCACAGCATGCTCGGCGTGTGATGACCTCTCAGTAAGAGTAATTACAGTTTATGGTTAAAAAAAAAAAGCGTGTGTGTGAGAGCAGGTGTAACTTGGCTCCGCAGACCGGCACTGAGAGGAGGAAACAAGAAGGGGTAGGAGCAGCAGAATGAAGACTTTCTGGAGCTCCCGCTGTAGCAGTGAAGGCGAGAGACCACGAGGACCCTCCCGTCACTAGGACGGAAAGAAAGGGAGAGGATGAAGGGGGTCTGCTTACTATTGTGGTGGATTATTTGTGTTTGGCAAAAAAAAAAAAAAAAAAAAAAAAAGAAAAAAGAAAAGAGGAACTAAGTGAGGGGAACTGGGGGGCTTCTGTGTTGGCCGGTGTCCCTGCGGCCGTGTCACCAATGACAACGGTCTCCGTGGTGCTCAGTCGGGCTCCGAGGTGAGGGGTGAAGATGCAGACTCTGACGAGCGCCTGTGAGACTGGAGGCCTCGCGGCTTCCACGGGCTGGGTTGCAGCCCACAGAAGACCATCCTCAACGGGCCTGCCCCCGTCTGCAGCTCTTCCTTCGTTTCCATGGTTCTGCGGGTTTATTTCCGCTCTGAGCACATCTCGCTCATCATGAATTTGTGATCACGTTACTGATATGAGCACAAGTTTCTAGCAAGTAAAGGTGAAGCCACCAGTTGACTGAACCAACCTGATCTGGGCCTGAGGCCCAAGGCCAAGGCTCCAGGATGGATGCCGGCGAAAGTGATTTGAAACAGTGCTTGACATTCACGTAATAAGCTAGAAATGTCAATTGCTGCTTGAGGTAAACATTTATTTTTCAGGGTAAATGTTACAGCCTCTGCTTTTCATGACCGTGTGTTATTTGAGCCCTTGTCTGAAGGACAGAAATACATCTTCGAAGTAGCTTTGATTCCTAATCCGTATTTGTGTTTGACTCCAGAACCAGTTAATCCACCAGATCATGGTAATCATCAAAACAGAGAGCACACAAGACATTTCCTTCATTGTTAAAATAAGACAAAACCAAGCGCTTTTCTCTGTGTTAGATTCCTTCCGAATACTAATGCATAAAAGCCCAGATTAAATTAATCTCGGCTGTCACAGTCAAACTTGGCAAATGAATCATAAAACGGTTTCCTCTTCCTGTGACAAGTTGTCCTTGACAGCAAATTAAAATCTTAATAAGGCTTTCTAAAATGCACATGCATATATACATACATAATCTCCTTTATTGGAGCTTAGTGTCAAAATACAAATTATCTTGCTTTGTTTTTTAGAAATTGTGAATTTTAAAGAACATCTTCCAGGTCTTTTTATCTGGTAGTTTCAAAGTCTCTCTATACTTGAATACTTTCTACTTACCTACAAAATAATTGTGTTGAAAATCTTGCCAGAGTTGTTGGGTAATGGTTTGTTTTTTTAAAATCACATAAAAATTATCTATTAGCTGTGTACTTAAATGATACAGGTGTCAATGATGTACTTCTCCACCTTGTACCTTTCCTCCACAACGGTGGCCTCTCAGGGGCTCTGATGTAACGTAGAGAGCTCAGAGACCGCTCACAGGGACAGGCCCCCGCCAGCACTGCGGACGAGGAAACGCAGCTCTCAGGACAGCGTGAGGCCGGTGGGAAGACGTGCTAGAAAGCGGGCGCGTGGGTGTAGCTCCAGCCACGACGTGTGAGGAGCTTGGACGTCGTCATTACTGTCCTCACGTCAGGAAAAAAATGAGCTCACTGAAGAAAACATCAACGAGGGCTCAGGTCTGCGGGCCACTCTGAATTCAGGAGAGAAAGGTGACTCTGGAGAGTCACAGCCAAGAGCTGCTTACCTGGGACAGAACTTGCTGGACCCGTAAACCGGTAGCCGCACTTAAATGGTAATTTTGCTGAATTGCTAGGAGCAGAGTGTGGGTGAGTCTGAGAGTGGGAAACTTGGTGGAGACCACAGAAAAGGGTTCCACCTCCAGGAACTTTGCAAGGAGCCACGGAAGACCCCTTGTGGCTCTGACAAGGGAAGAGACTAACCACCGAGGCATGCATCCAAGTCTTCTCCATCACAAAGTCCTACTCTGTCGGGAGGAGATGGTACCAGGGCTTCCATCTCACCTGGGGAAGAGCAGCCCGCCGGCTCCAGCCCCCTCCAGACTTGCTGAAGCTGAGATGCATGTGTGAAGGCCACAGCCCAGGGACACAGGCTCATCAAGACACTGAGGTTTAACCAGAAGGCAGCAGAGCACTCCCTCTGTCCCACATCCCACCACCACGTCAACAGGACTCCCGTATAGTAACGGTAGGTTGTATGGGATTCAGACTCCACCCAAGGAGGAATTCTTAGGGAAGCCCCAAAGACATCAGAGGGAGACAAAACCAATGGAACTAGAGGAATTTGAAGCCTCTGGCATGTACACAGCAAACCTTAAACACAGTCCAAACCCCACGTGAAAGGTCTGTTTACCTCAGTTCCCATCACCCGGCACTTCACGTCTGGCTTTCAATGAAAATCACAAGGCATGCTAAAAGGCAAGAAAATCACAGTCTGGAAAGATGAAAATGAGCAGCAGAAACAGGCTTAGATGTGGCACAGATTTTGGAATGTTTTAAAATAGCTATGATTAAGCTCTAGTGGGAAAGGGAGACAACGTACAACGAAGGGAGGAATGACGGAAACAGAGAGATGGAACCTGTCTGACAGACTCTCGCTCAGATGAGACACAGGCAGGGAGAGGATCACTGAGCTTGAAGAAAGGTCAACTGAAACTTCCCAAACGAAAACGTGATGAGAAAAAAGGAATAAAAACAACAAGAAAAAAATGAAAGGAAGGAAGGAAGGAGAGGGGGAGCGGGGGAGGGAGGAAGGTGCCTGGTGTCTGGATTTTATAGTATCTGTGGTAACTGGGGATGGGGTCAAATTACAGGACAAGGGTCCAGTCAAGTTCACATAATCTTGAAATGTTTACTAGATGACTGGATGCTTGAAGGGCCACAGAAGCTCGGGTCTGGGTGATTTATGCCCAGTCCAAAGATGCACATTTTAACTGAAGTTTACATGAGACAGTTTTCCTCCCAACACAGCACCTTCCTTTCCTTTCTGGTCTCCGTCCTGTCCTCTGTGGGTCTGGGAGAGAACGTTAAGTGCTCGCAAACATTCAGTGCAAGACAATTCAAGCTTTTTTTCCATTTCCTGGCACTGGGATCCAAACTCGGAGTCTACGTGTGCAGGAGAGCTCGGCAATGTTCCAGGAATTATAACGGTCATATTCCTGTCTGCGTATCTGGGACAATTAAAAGCAGACTGAAAGCTCTTCTCAGACCAATTTTTCTGCATTTCAGGGTTCCAGTATTTTTAGAGATTTTTAAATAAAATGTCATTTAAAGATGGGCTTTATAGATGATGAGAAATGTGTAATACTTTCAAAGTTACTGTGTCTTTAATAATAAATCTTACACTCTTTGCAAGCTCATGTTTTGACTTACATAAATTAATGCCTTGCATTTCCCATAATGCTTCCTTCCAGAATTGCATTTACTACTCAATGACCAGGCTTACTTGAAGATTCAGCACTTCAGTCTGAGGACGACTGAATTTCTAAATGGAGTATCTGGCAGCTTTTTCACGATGTTCGCCTTGCCTGTGCTCGGATGACCATGAATCAACCAGGATGTAATAATCGATAAAAAATAGATTGCGACTAAAGTTTTATATCAAAGACTGTTTGGTTTTGTTGGAAACCCTGGAATATTACATGGCCTTTGCTGAGAGGGAGTTGAGGTCCCAGTTCTGGAATAAATTTTCTGGGGTGGAATCCCATCTCTGTGCCTAGAAGCCATGTGACTTTGGGGAAGTAACTTAATACTTACATCCCTCAGTATTTTCATCTGTAAAATTGAGATAGTATTAGTATCGACCTTATTTAGTTCTCATGGGGCTGAAGGTGTAAATATACACAAATCACCCGGATGCAGAATTTGACCCTGTGCACCATGCTCCATCCCTAACTGCCATCAGTGGGTCTGGATGAGTTTTCACGTCTTTCTTGGGGTCCTTCCCCAACTTGACTCATGAGCAGAACTTCCTGGGGAACTTGTTACACATAGTGATTCCTAAATCTCTCATCTGCAGGTCTGGAATGTGGTGCTTCAGAATCTATATTTTTAATAAGCACCTCAGATATTTTAATGACTAGCTCAGTTGGAAAAATATTGGTCTAAAATAGGCATATTAATTAACGTATGGTCAGTATAGTCAGTTTCCAGTGTGTCAGTTTCTGGGGTACAGCGTCATATTTCAGTCATACATGTACATATATATTCCCTTCCATATTCCTTTTCATTATAGGTTATTATAAGATATTGACTATAGTTCCCCTGATATGTGGAAGCTAAAAACAATAAGACACAAATGAACTTATTTACAAAACAGAAAGACTCACAGGCATAGAAAATAAACTAATGGGAAGGGATAAATTGGGAGTTTGAGATTTGCAGGTACTAACCACTTTGTAAAAAGCCGGACGCACATTGAGTGACAGGCACTGAAGGCAGCGGGCTTTTAGCTGGAGGAGGTATGGTCATCGGGCTGTGGGGGCTGGGGCTGAGTGTGCCTGGGGGCCCGGACAGCTCCAGGGCCTTTGCTTCTGTCTCCACTTTGGTGGTGAGCTTCCCTCATTCACCCTTTCCAGCTCCGTCAGGTGTAACGCACTGTTATTGCAGAGGAACCCTGCACTCTGGTGGGCACCTACGGGGGAGGACAAACAGTCTACAGTCTTAGGGCTAAATCTCAGGGTCCTGCGACCTGTGGAGGTCGCAGCCCAGGTCCTATCTCTGGGGTGCGACCTGCACACGCGTTTTTCCCACAGTAGAGAATTTCCTCCCCCACCCTCCCCTCCCTTCTGGACTAGACAGTCTAGTTCCCTGACGCTGTAACCTCCTGACTATGGTTTTGATTTTGTTTTATCCCCTTGAGCGAGACGTAAATGTTAGAAGGGGTGGAGGAAAGACCGTCCCCCAGCCTAGCTGGGTGAGGCCAGCGAGTCTCTTCTGGATTGACTGGTCTCCAGATTCCGGAGTGGCAGCGTGCCCTGCAGCCTCAGGTCTCTGATGGGTCCAAGAAAGACATTTATTTTCAGTTTGTCCAGCTTTTTTGTTGTAAAAATGGGAGTAATAGCTTCTGAACTCATTACAGGTCGAAACTGAAATGAGGAGTCCTGCATTCATTTCTTACAGAAGTTTTATCAAAAGTCATTTACCTTTAAAGGAGCACAGGTTTGCCCGGGACGCCGCCCGAGCACCGACAGGGACATTCTCAGGACGATGGGGACACGCAGCGGTATGTTACATGACTAACGGCTAAAACAGCTCGGGGTGTTTATCCAGGGGGAGAGGAAACGTGCAAAGGAAGGGCTGGAACATTCCAGCTGTCCTCGAATATCTGAGGGGCCCCTTGTGAAAGCACAGGCAGGTAGGTTTCTTTGATAAACGGATTAGCATCACGTGGCCAGCAGATTACCGAAGAGCACACTGCTCTCCCAAGTTTATTTAGAACGTCAAAGGTCAAGTGCGGGCACACACACACACAGTGCCCCTGCTCTGGCCGATACAGCACGCCGGACCGCGCACGCTCCTCTGTCAGCGCTGCTGCTGGAGCTTCTTGGCTGACGAGCTCGGTCGGGGCTGCTCGGCGCCGGTGCACACACGGCTCAGCTGGGGCTTCAGGGTCACTGCCAACGCCTTCTGCATCTCTCTTCTCTACCTCGATGCTTCCTCTGTTTCCTGAAGGCAGCATTTCGTTCTTGGGGAGTCAGGGTCTCTGACTTTATAGTCTTGACTACACATGTAGCTGCTTTGAGGGGGGCTTGTCAGATGTACAGTCACACGGAAAGGGCTGAGATGTTCCATCGAGAAGGTTCTGGCAGGGCTGAGACCTTGAGTGAACACAGGCGTAAATGTGAAACATCAGACATCAGAAGGGAATGTCAGATGCCCCCTAAGAGGAAACTGGGTTGCGGGGGAGTCAGAATATGTTCTCCTGACACACCATTTTCCCCTTTTCCAGCCTCGACACTGTCTAGTGGGACTCCCCCTCCGTGGCCCGCTGGACACGCGGCCCTGAGTTTACTTCCCTTGTCTGTTGCCTGTCCCACACTGTTTCAGGAGGCAGCGCCTGAGCTGGGCGCCACCCCGATCAGGTGCGTGCAGCTGGGCATCGACTGTGTCAAGCTGCCAGCTCCACAGCCACCCTCCCTCCACAGAGTCTTCTTTTTAAAGATTGAGGTCAAGTTGATTTATAATTTTCTATTAGTCTCAGGTGCACAACATAGATTTTCAATATTTTTATAGAATATACTCCATTTACAGTTATTATAACCTATCGACTACATTTCCTCATGCTGGACAATATATCCTTGTAGCTTATTTATTGCACACAGAGTACTGTGTACCTGTTCACCGCCTACCCTGCCCCTGCCCCTGCCCCTCCTTCCTTCCTTCTCCCACTGGTAACCACTGGTTTGTTCTCTGTATCTGTGAGTCTGTTTCTATTTTGTTACATACATTTGTTTTGTTGTTTAGATTCCACGGATAAGTGATAACATAGAGTATTTGTCTTTCTCCGTCTGACTTCCTTCACTTGATACGACAATCTCCAGGCCCACCCGTGTTGTTACAAATGGCATTACTTTATTCTTTTTTATGGCTGAGTAGTATGTATACATACCACATCAGCGCCTCGGTAATGAGCCACATCGCCCATCTATCACTTTCCTTTCTTCTCTTGAACATTCTCAGCCGGGAGCATCGTTTGTCAGAAGCAAAAACAATCTTCATATTAGGGTGTGTGCCGGAGAACGCTGTTCACAAAGAATCTGTCTTCCTTCCTGCTTCCTGTAGGGGGAGCTGGGTCCCCGAGCACACGGTACGTGTTTGCACACCTTCCACGTTCCTGAGAAGGACGTCTTTGAAAGACAATACTCGTGTCTCCTTTTTTCTTTTTTTCTGTGAGGAGCGCTACAATGTGCAAGACTTGGTGCTAAAGGGAAAAATGGTTTTTTAAGACATGAGTCCTGTGTCTCCCTTGTCTTTGCAGGGAGCCTGTTTTCCATGAACAGTGGCCAGCCTGTTGTTACTATTTTATAGTTTGTCTAAGATCATGTCTGACTTCCGTATCCTGTGAAAAATTAAACTGCGGAACTGCCCATGATCCGTTGTCCTTTTCCACGGGTGTTCCCTGCTCACCGATCTCGCTCCCTGTGACCAAACGGCCGTGTGTGACAAATGGTGACGATGCTCAGTATTTCTCTCCATCAGCTGGTAAACGCTGCCTGTCTGTGGACAGAAGGATGCACTTTATTACTTCCTCATGTGGCTTCTAAGGGACGTGAGGACACAATGTATCAGGGCAACAGGAAACTTAAAGAGAAAACAGAAAAAAAACACTGTTTTGAAGGATCTGATTGTGTTGGTACCAAGTTGCTCACAGCACTGTATTTGTTTACTGATTCCCAAACCAGGAAGAGAAACTTTAAACCTTAAAAGGTAAAGAAAAAGCCAAATAATACTTAAAGGATTTTAAACATCAGTATTAATATAGAAAATATTTTTGTTAAGTGAATTTTCCTATGTCTTAGATGCTTTTTAGTTTATCCAACAGGGCATGGAACACATTTTACTTTGTGAAATAAGAAAAAAAGGACCCTTCAAAAAGTCCTTAAGATGTTTCACTATTCTTTCTGATTAGCTCCCAGATTTGTAGCTGGGATAAATCAGAGGCAGAAGAAAAATGAACCAATGATTTTTAATTATAACCTAAAATGTTATCTTGATCTTAAGACGTCATAATTATTTTGAATTTCCAGAAGGTGCCGACAGCAGAGTAAATGCCATGCCCCACATTTTTGAGCTGTGTGTTGGAACCTTTACCACTCTCATGTACGTTTTAATTCTCTAAAGCTAAGACATTTTCAATAACCAAACATATTGCTTTTTTATTTGGGATAATATGTGAGTTTGCAGATTGGGTTAATGTGACTAATATATGAATTTTAAATTTATGCTTAAAATAATTTTAAAAATATTGGAATACCCAATTTCATGTATCAGTTAGCATTCAGATATATTGTTTCCTGTGTTTTAGGGTTTAGAAGATTAAGGAAAAGAAAAGTTGGTACTAAGGAGGTGCATTCTGAAACTAGTGGTTCTCAAAACAGCATCCAGGATTATTCCTTTAAAAATAATATAATTAAATTTCCCCAAAGTTTTATTTACTATGACACAAACTAGCCTTTGTTTTGATCTATTAGGAAGCTATTAAAGGCATATTCTTTTCTCACGTATTTTTCTTAAGATTAAAACGAATGGAAAGCTAATAAAAACAAATGGCTTTCCGGTCTGCACCCCCTTCCAAGTCTGCTGGTGATTTTATATTGATTTGCAAAAGAGACTCCATTAGGAAAACCTTCTGTAATTATCTAAATTCCCTGTGTTTAGGAAGCTTTTGAGACATCCAGGAATAAGCCAATTTCCCTAATGGTGAGAGAGAATTGTAGGGTGTCTGTCTACTCAGGCTTGTGCATGAGTAAGTATATGATTTACTAATTAAAAAAGAATGAAAATAGTGCTGCCCTTGAGTTGTGTTGCTGTTTCCTACATTAAACAACAAACAAACAAACCCCAACTTTGCTGTCAACTGTATTCCGTTTCCCTGTGAGAACGCTGGGGACCCACTGAACTGAGGATGGAGCTGAGACACCAAGGGCCGATGTGTCACAGGATGGAGAAGCTCACACTGACTTTACGTGCTATGAAGTTTATGGAAAGATCCTTAACAAGTGAGCAGTAGACTGGATTCCAAAACACTGAAAGCACGCCAGTTGAGAGATTTGTAAAGGTCATCGCAGACATTATCTTTGCACAGGTATCAACAGTAGATTTACCTTGTGAAATGGGCTCCAGAGCTTGGGGCGGAGGACGGGGGGAGGTGCTGGTGAAAGGGTACACATTTCCACCTAAAATGTGCGTCAGTTCTGGGGACCCGATATCTAACGGGGCGATGAAAGTTACTTGAAAGTTGCTTGTGTAACTTGAAAGTTGTGTGTGTTGAAAGTTGCTTGGAAGTTGCTAAGAATTCCACTGTATTTATCCACCACAATTTCTTTATCCAAGCATCTGTCAATGGGCATTTAGGGGATCACTGTGCTGTGCCTCAGAGACTAACGCAACATTGTAAATCAACTCTACTTCAATAAAAAAATTAAAAATAAAACGAGGTTGCTAAGAGAGTAAATATTAAATGTTCTCACCACACACAGACGGTAATTTTGGGATGTGATGAAGGTGTGACGGAGGAGTCAGCTGTTGCTGAGGTGGTCATCATTCTGCAATAGTGAAGTGTATCGGAGCATCACGTTGCACTCCTTCGGCTCACACGACATTATCTGCCAGTTATATCTCAATAAAGCTGGGGGGAAGAGACCCTTTCTTTACGAAGGGAAAGAATAATTTACACATAACTTCTTATGGGCTAGGTGTCTTCCAGCTGCTCACACTCAAGTCTGTTGTCTCCAATCCTCCCCTGGCTTAAGGCCCTCTGCAGGAAAAGGGACTAACTGAGTTAGGGTAATGGGCTTCCAGGGTCCTCTTGGCTGTTCCCTTATTAAATAAGGCACGGCTTGCGCAGTCACTAGTCGGATTCAATTATGTCCCTTCCTGACATTTTCATTCATTTGATCGCCCACGTTGGGCAAGATGAGGTCTGGGGCCAGGATGACTGTCCTTTGAAACCATCAGTGCTGATCAGATTTAAATATTCTTTCTCCCCGACCCCGCTGGCTCCCAACCCCGCCGGCTCCCAACCCCGCCACCTCATCTGTGTCTAAGTCAATCAAATATTTCCCCATAAAATGTATAAAAGCCTCCAAACAATCAAGCAAGGCAGACACTCAAACCAGCTGGCTCAACTCTAGGTGGAGAGAGGACATGCGGATTTCACTGGATTGTCTGGGCACAGAAAGGTCTTTATTAACTCAGGAAGCATGGAAGGTGGTCCCGGGAAGGAACCCGTCCTGAGCCTGAGGGACCCCTTACTGAATTTCTCTCCATCCCTGATCTATCTCTTGGTTCCATAACCTTCCTGCATTTTGCCACTGTCCCCAGGTGGAGGTGGGGTGGAAGGAAGAAAGGAAAAGATAAAGCGAATCGCAGGGAATCGGGGTGCAGCCAGTCCGAGCTGCAGAGCCCTGCTAACCCTGATAAGGTCACACAAGCACGTGAAAACCTCGGCCCGTGTTTCTGAGCCTCTTTCGCCCCGCCTGTGCTGCGACCATATCACAGACTCGTGGCTGTGAAGGAGCTCAAGGCAGCGAGGTCGACATTCCAGTGGGAGCCCCTGAATCTTTTAGAAGAACTCAGCCACGGACATGAATGATGTTACTGGCCCTTCAAGAGCTGAACTGAACATAGGTTTTCCATTTTAAACTTCTTGTTTTCATGCCATGCGCTGTTAGTGCCATCGTGTTGATCAGCGATTCTGGTAATTAGCTGCCCGATCACTTCCAGGCATTACAATATGATTATATGACATTTATAAAATCTGAAGATCACCTGGTCCTTCTTTCCAAGAGAGACGTCAGAACCTGAAGGTGCCTGCTTGGTTATCACCTTCAGTGTGTGCAACGTGCCCTGAGGTAGCACGTGTGCCGCTTCACTAATCTACCCAAGCGGACGACTTTTCTAAAAGAGGTTCTGAAAGCCTGCCTTATGTGAAGGGTGATGGAGGAATGCAGTTAACTTTCTAAATACAAGGACCATGAAAATGTCACTGGAGTGACAGTCCCTCTTTGTTTACTCTAAAAGGAACAAATATTCCGGCCTCTCTAGAAACTTAATTAGAGCATCTTCAAAGGCCCTCTAGGCTGTTGAAAGAGACATAATTTCGGGAACTTGTAAGTGGTTAATAATAGAAGATGTTTTATTTGTCCCTTTGATGATTCTATCCAAAGTACATTTCCCCCCCAGGAGACAATTGCTTTGTTCTTTGTTCATTAACAAATCCTTATTCATGGTACCTTGGCGTCCAGTTACCCCTTTTGGGGAGCTGCTCGCGTCCCTGTCCTTGGCACAGTGAAGCCACGTGGGTGTAAGATGCCTCAGGAGTGTCGCCCTGGAGGGACGTCCTACTGGGCTGCGGGGAGAAACAGCACTCGGGGGTGGCAGCCATGGGGCCACGTTATGTCCTAGCCTTTATGGAGTCCAGAGATGAGGAAGGCGTTTCATTTAAAACACTCTGCAGTTAGAGTTCAGGTGCCCCACTGTTTATATCAACACCTCTGATCTAAACCTCTTGTTTTAAAATGTATGTGTCAATGCTTCTTTGGAGAAACATGCAAAAACATATAAATAAATGCTCACAACTTTCCTTGTGGACCATCATAACTGTCTTGGCACTTATCTCTACTTCTTGTGGAGAGCAGAAAACATCTTGAAGGCTTTTGGGGGCAACAGGGGGAAAAGGGACCGGTACCCTTTACAGCAGGAGCGGCGACCTCAGAACGACCAGCAGATGGCACAACAACCCACTTTATAGACGGAGGAAGCCGTTCACATCAGAAAACGACCTAAAATGGCATTTTTCTCTCTCTGCTGACTAATTCTTAATGCATTAAACATATAATGACTTTATTGACAGTACGTATGGGACTATAACCACAGGAGCTGTAGTAATTGTGTTAGGGTGATGATAGGACCGTCACACGTAACATCTGACTCTTGGAACCGAAAGGGGCCCGAGACCTTCCTGGTCCAGTTTCTCTGTTTAATGGCAGAGGAGCCTGAGGTTCTTAACCCTGAGCAGACGGCAGCCGGTGGGGAGGGTCTGGATGAGCATCCTGGTCGCACGGCTGGGTCCAGGACTCACTGACTCACAAACACTGCTCTTCATCCAAACAGCATTTTTATTTACCCCAATAATCACATTTTGGTGGGGGAAGGTATGGGATCGTAGAAGTTCAGACTACCTTTCAGCTGATGCTTGTCTGTAGAGTCTCCTCCGTGCTTTTGTAAGAACATTCATATCTTCCGAGAAATGGCATTTTCAGGGAGAAACTGTTATCCATCTGTCAACCTCCACCTTTTTCCTAAAACATCTCTGTTTCTAGCTGGGGGAAAAAATGAGTTCTTTTACAGAATTCTTCAAAAAATTATTTTAAAATATGGTTTCCTTTTGAAAGAATCTGGAAATCAAATTGCCCGGATCATTACACATTTAGCTAAGTTTCAGTCTGACAGGGGCTCTCCATTGGGATATATTTTTCAGAAGCAAAATGAAATGAGTAAACACAGATAGAGCACCTTGCCCTTTGCCAGGCTCCAAACACTTGTTACTATTATTTTCAGATTTTCCATTACAAGGCAGCAAAATGACCATCCAATTTTCGGCTTACGCGGCTTCAGAGTGGAAGGATTTTTAGCAAAGAACTGAATGTCCTTTCATTTTTCAAAGTAAATGGCCTCATCAGATGCTCTTTTGGAGACTTCCAAGGTTTAACATTTGGTGATATTACCATCTTATTCCGAATAAAGGAAGCAAAGAAGCCTCTCTGATTTTACAGTGAGAGCCCTGTATGAACAGCTGTGTGTAACAATTTGATGACATTATGGGGAAATCTGGTAAAAGAAATTTTATTTGTAGTACCTATTTGAATTGGAGATGATCTCTAAGGACATGACTTCCCTGATGCTTATTCACTGGAAAATATCCTGAACTAAATGCTGGCAAACTATTCCCTTGGGAGGTAGGTCTCCATTATTTAAAAGGTCTGACAAGATAGCTTCATACCCAGATTTACACTCTTGCATTTCACGTGTCTCCCCTTTGGTTCATGTTTAATTTAGGCTTCTTTTTTTAAACGAATAGAAGATTAACAAATAGAAAACCTACTGATGACTTTCATTATATAAACCAAGAAGATAGTTCAAACCTAGTAATAATTATAACAAAATATTGCTTACTAATTATTACCTTCTTTCTTTTCATGTCTGCCCTTGCTGAAACGTTGCCAAGCTTTCAAATTTGTGGACTGTGGAAAATATGGGAAACCTAGTTGTGTGAACCACCCGGGGCCTGAGGTTCCCTGTTCAGAGCAGAAGGAGTTGGGCTAAGGGAGACGTTGGCTCCTTTCCTGGGTCTAGACCTGGACGGTGGGTGACCAGGTGAACAGCCTGCACGGAAGGTGGACAGCTCCGGTGCTGAAGCAGCCAGGAGGGCAGGTCCCCAAACACACTGGCTCTCATGTGTTTCAAAAGTCAGATTTGGTTTTTTTCCTTTTGATTTCAGAAGGGAAATACATGGCAGATGTGGCGCGTTAGACAGTGTTCCCACCAAGCTCTGGGGCTGCTCTCCAGAGTCGAGTGTATTAAGGACTCTGGTGGTAAATGGGGGCTGTGAATAGCTTCTCCTCCATTCAGGCCCCTGTCTTGCCTGTCATGACTAAAGGAGTTATAAAGATTAAAAAAAAATTTTTTTAATGCAGTTTGCACTTTGAATTGTGGATACAAGAGTGTGAACCTGGACACATGTGAAACCTACCAACTAAATACAAACGCTGAGAGTGTAAAGCCGGGCCGGGATCGGATATGACGTCACAGGCACTGGGCTCCACCCTCCACGGAGGCCCGTTTTCAAGTGAAGTCGGAGGGAAGTTCATACCTGAGGAGGGCGTGTGCTTGGGTTGAGGGTGGGGCATTCCTGTCCGAATTTGCTTTATTGATTCTGTGTAATTTTCACTATCTTTTTGGTGGCAGTACAAATGGACAAACTAACTGGAAAAAAAAAACAAACAAAAAAAGGCTAACTTTGATTAATTTTGCAGTTCAGTAATTTAAGGATTTTTATTAGGGAACCATTGGCATACCACAATTCTGCTCTAACGAAGTGCACTAAGCAAATAATTTGCTTAGCAGGTCCCGGGGGAGTTACTGAGAAAATGATGACTAGTAAGAAGGGGGAAAGAACAGAAAGATGGAAAAAATAGATGGGCCCGTGAACTTGAGTCACTTGAGCAAAATCAAATGCTAAGTATGAAAATTAGCCGTTAGTCAAACGAATTGGTTTATAGGATGAACAGTCCTCTCAGCATCGACGCAATGATATGAGGGGGCAGGACGGCTGCACTGGAGGTGACTGACAGGAAGGAAGCCCTGCAGTGAGCAGAGTCAGCGGCCTGCTCTGCCCTGCTGTCAGCTTTCTCTGTTCAGAATATGTGTGTCCCCTCTCTCTCTCCCCTCCATGGATTATTAATATCCATATCACACACCACAATAAAACAAAATTACGACGTGAATATTACTCCCATATTTTGAATACTCCCCGAAGTGCCTTTTGGGTGATTAGAGTGACTTTTCATTTAGAACATGAAGATTCCGATTTTTAAAATGAAGAATTTCGAATATACACAGTGCCTAAATGCATAATTTCATTTTACGTTTTTATAAAGATGTTCATCTGAGGCTGCTCCCAAAGCCCATGACTAATTTAAGTTTACTTTATATCCAGCTATGTGGTTGCTCTGAAGTCATGGATACAGTGTAGCTCCCTATCGGAACTGTCAAGGGCTGTGAAGGGGCTAAGGTTTCACCCAACTTGCAAACAACAAGTTAGGCTGTCAGTTTCATGGGTGGTCTCTGAAGACATGAGACTCCCAGGTCAGAGACAAAGGACTTCATGACTCATGGTGCAGCAGGTGGCTTGAGCAAACGTTTGCTGAGTTTGCACTGCTTGTCTCCCAAGTCCTACAGGGAAGCCTATGTGTGCAGTGGGAGAGGAACCCTGAATTTGGAGAGATTATCATGCAAGCAGGTCTCCCCTTTGCTCTGGAAGAAGACGTTCTATCTTCCATGCTGTTGGCGATTCAAATACCCTGGAAGGGTAGTCAGAGAGACCCTCTGCTGTAAGGATGTACCAAACATCCCAGAGACGCATGGAGAATGATCTTTCAACCACATGGTGAGTTTGCTGGCAAGCGTACTTTTCATTGGCCACTATGATTAATGTGATCAGCAGGGGCGGGGCAAAATCTGTTCCCCTTGTCTCTCCTGACTTGTAATTTAGGCTTCTATCAATAAGACCCCAGCCCACAGCACATGCCAATCCATCCAGAGAACCCAGATGGAGGGCCAGAACCAAGTTTGAATCCCTAGGACCCTTTAGGCCAGGCTCCTACCCAAAGGTATGCCAATCAGACGGGTCCAGTGTGGCTGCTAGGGGGAGAAGGAAAAAGAGTTTCAGCAAAACCAGCAACCTTTCACTTCTTTCAACAGTCTAATATATTGAGCACTTGAAAATGATTTTGTTTATACTGGATGAATTCTCGTGGCTTGAGATAAAACCCAAAAAGCCCACATATGGGGATGGCATCTGAGAGGCACTTTGCCATTCTGTGTCCCTTCTTTGCTCCATGTCAAGACGGGGTGGAAATGTCTTCAAGGAGACGCAAAGCTCTAGCTGAGTTACGTTAATGTGAAAATTTGTTGCATATATTCCTTGGGGGCAGAACTAAGAATTTGGATAAGGGTACCTAAAAAAAATTTTTTTCTATCAACTTATTTCCTAACTTGCTTTTTCTCTATACACAGGTTGAATCTTTGTGCTTTATAGATTGTGTTAGGAAGGTTACATTGCCTGAAAAATAAATAAATAAATAAATAAATAAATAAATAAATAAATAAATACATAAATAATTTTTCTTTTCTGTTTTTATGGTTGTGGGAAAATATACATGACATAAAATTTAGCATTTTAACCACGTTTAGGTGTACAGTTCAGTGGCATTCAGTACATTCTTCTTGTGACACCATCACCACCATCCACCTCCATAGCTCTTTTCTTCATCCCAAACTGAAATTCGGTACCCATGACACCACAATCCGTCCTCCCCTCCTCCCCCAGCCCCCAGTCACCACTGTTTTAACTTTCCATCTTTGTGAACTGGCTACTCAAGGTACCGCACACACTTGGACTCAACACCGCCTTCGTCCTCTTCTGTCTGGCTTTTTCTCTGAGTGTAAGAGCTTCCACGTTCACTCGTGTTGCAGCGCGGGCCAGAATCGCCTTCCTTTTTGAAGATGACTGTTCCTGAAATATACCTTAACGTGCACAGTTTCCACGGCCACGTGCAAGTTTGTCACAGCGTATTGTCCGGGTTATTCACGTTCTTTGGAGTGACGTCTTCCTCGGACAGTCTGGGAACTCCTGAGAAGGGGAACGGGAGAGGAGTAAACTATCCGAGATGCGAACCAGGCCACAGACGAGGAGATGGCCTGTTAGGAAGAATGAACCTGACTGTGCTGACTGGGACACCGAAGGCTGACCCTGTGAGCTCTTCCTTAGTAACATCAGAGCCGGGCGCGGCGCCGTGGCAACGGCTACTCACGGCCCAGCAGGGCGGCGGGACCCTGACCCTGGAGGGAGGTCCCCCGCAGGTGCGCGGGCTGTCACGCCCGCGGGCGCGCGCGTGGGATTCGGGGCGCAGCGCGGCTGCGGCCGCGCGCCGCCTTTGCTGCCGCCGGAGCTCCCCCGGCCTCTGTCTCACGTTTCCCTCCCGCGCTCCAGTGCCGCCTTGTCCTGACGCGGGCTGCGCCGCGGCCCGGTCCCTCCTCAGGACAGAGGGGTGGACCCCCCAGCAGGAGTCGGAGGCGCGGGGGACGCGGCGAGCCTGGGCGTGGGCGTGGGCGCGGGGCCCGGGCTCGCCCCGTCCCCGGCCGTTGACTCCAGCCGCAGTAACATATGTAAAATTATAACGCACAATACATTATACATGAAATGCTAATGCACCGACCTGTGCTTGCAAGCAGGCACAGCGGCTTTCTTACAACCCGCTCTCCCAGCAGAGGCCGGCCCCGCTCTGCGCCGTCAGGCTCCCTGTCCAGGCGTGTGGCCACAGGGGGGGCTTGTCAGGACCAGCTCACTGTGCGTGCCAGGGCGGGTGACCGAGTCTTCTGCTGCAATAGTTTTGCAAAGCAAACAAACACTTCACAGCAGCATAAAACCGAAGAGCCTCCAGTCCTTCCTCGTGGACCACGGGGGGGTGGCAGCGCCCCTGGCTGAGCAGGCCGGGAAGCGCGGCCTCACCGCGTCATCCTTTCCCAGGACTTAGAGTACGTTTGGTAGAGGAAGGAGTGCAGCGGTCCTTGTTTTAAAAAAATTTTTTGAAAAGGAAGATAGTTGTGTTTAAACACTAAGGTCTTCCTTTTTAAATTTATTTCAAAATTAGAATGCCAAAATGAGCTCTTGATACAGTTGCACAGAATAAAATGCCGGAAGTAGATTGAACCTTATTCCTCAAAATACAGAAGTAATACAACGGATTTTCAAATGTTTAAAAAAAATAGTAATTCATGCTCTCCATTTTTTTATTTTCTGCATGTTTTAAAATTAGAAATGTCAAGTTGAGTTGAGTTTTGCAATTCCTGCTAAAAATAAAAGTTCTAAACCAGTCTTCAGAGTTTAGAAGTAAATTGTATGACTATTTTATTAATGTTTAAATATTTCTAAAAAATTCGCTGTTTCTAGCTATTCTTCCACTTCTAAGAGAGGAAATTTTATGTAATTATTATCCTGAGATAGATTTCTTGTTGTTTTAACAAACAACTCATTCTTAGACTAAGATTCATTCTTAAACTAGCTGGAAAATGCCTCTTA
Organism: Camelus ferus; assembly: GCF_009834535.1. NCBI lineage: Eukaryota > Metazoa > Chordata > Mammalia > Artiodactyla > Camelidae > Camelus > Camelus ferus. The sequence goes on along the minus strand of NC_045730.1, from coordinate 2,754,541 downwards.
GTTAAGTTAATATATATATTATTATATTTTTTTAATGAGAGTTTTTATAGTATAAGCTAGCAATTCCAAAATATGTTTAAAAATGTGTTTCAAATAAAGTATGCTGTTTGTTGAATACAAGCAACAGTTCAATAAATCAAATCCTATCTTTATCTTCTCAGAGTAAAAGGCAGATTTATGCAAACACATTTACCAAACAATAGTAGATTTCAACATCTTTAACTCATTTTTGAAGAGCGATTCTATGTAATTCAAGGACAATAATTTTAATATGAAATACTTTCCTTAACAACTTACATACTCTCATCCAAAGAGTATGTTTGACATTTTCATGTCTTTTTTTACATAAATATTAGGAATAGTTAAGTAGAATTTGGAAAGACTTTAATTTTCTCATATGCTTTGGCTTAAAAGAAATGAAAACTCACAGAATTTGTGCTTCTGGCAGGGAGCAGAGCAGAAGGGAGGGGATGTAGGACTTGCTGGGAAGGAACCACTTAATGAGAGCTACAACACTGCTCGCTCTTGGGAAGAGAAGTGGTTTTAACTTTACTCCCAAATTAAAAAAAAAAAGTTCTCCTATGGAAACTGTGCAGTTACCTAAATAATTAACAAATAATAAGACCTGAGTTTTCTTTTTCAGGAACAGAAGAACATTATCTTGGTTATTCAAATGTATTAGTCACTTATTTAGGTTCTGTTTTTCCAATATGTTAATCTTGAGACTTCACTAATGCTAGAGGTCTTAACTTATTGGTAATTTAATAATATATTCTATTTAGTCTGCAAAAGTGAATAACAGGTTATCAATACACAGAGCTTATTAATGGTATAATAACTTCCTAATAATTTGTCAAATGTGGTACACTGAGTGCCGTCCTACGTGCTTTTACACATTAATTGAGGAGACTGATGTATGAGGTGACCTGTGTCCCACTGCCAAGTCCTCCTTCCAGGACCGTGCTGTTCACTCGCACGACTGTCAGGAGAATGAGTTTTGACTGATCACTGCTGAGTCTGTCTCTGTGAAGCGCCCACAGCCAGACAAAGCAGCCCTGTCCCCACTGAGGACGTCTCTGAAGGGTCATGGACCACTCCAGGTCCAGAGGCCCCAGACGTTAGCAGCTTGCTTAACTCTGGTGTTTATGTTGCACTTGTATTTCTATTGTTTGATAAACATATTCTGTATTTATGTTGCTTGATTAATTCAGTATCAATGAATAATCCCAATAAAAAATCAATCCAGAAGAAATTTTTAATCCCTTGAGTTTTATGGTCATATGAGTTTTGGCCCACATTTTTCCTGGAGCGAAAAAACATGATGATCCACAAAGCATTTTCAGGAATAAAAACATTTACACCAACATTAAACTCAGTGGGAGAAACAGAGTGAAATTTACATTCAAGAAGAAAGAAAAATGTCATATAAAATAGCCAGCTGTTAGCTGAGCTTGTTCACATGTCCTTTTCAGTGGCTGATCCAGGCTATAAAGTCATTTATTTTAATTTGTATCCAAGATATAAAATCATTACAGTGTTTAAATTTCATTAGGTAAATTTAAAAACAGGTATCTAAATTTTAGTTGACTTATTTTTAAAACTCCAATTATTTATTGATCTGAAAATTATTCTCTTTACAGCTATTTCAGTTATGACAGAATTTTCTTAAGTAGCAACTTAACATGGTGTGAAGGGATATATAGTTTTTCAAAATTCTTTTGGGTACCAAGTAGGCAAAAATTTCTGCCAAATTACATGACCGAAACTGTCTTTTGACTATAAGTTCAATGATACTTTCTTATCTTCTTTGTGTGTGTGTATGTGTGTGGTTTTTTTTGGTGGGGGCGGTAATTAGGTTTATTTATTTATGTCAGTGGAGGTCCTAGGTTCAATCCCCAGGACCTCGTGCGTGCCAAGCGCCCGCTGTACCACTGAGCTGTACCTGCCCCCTTAACCTTCTGTTTTAGAGACAGTCTCATCCAGTCTTTTGTGGTGAGCCCCCCATCCACCGTGAAGAAAGAATTATTACCAATGGAAGAGGAAACATTACGAGGAAGAACAAATCAGGAGGTAACCTGGGATGGTGTAATCTTTGAAAGTAAACTGAAAACTGAAAAAAAAAACTGAAAAAAAAAAAACCCAAAAAACTGAAGACAGAGAAGAAAAACACTGAGAAAGGTACTTTCTCGCATCTCCACACTGAGTCAGTTTAAGTCAACTCAGAACGCCAGCGCCGAGAGGTTTCAGCTGGCCTCCCTGGAGGCAGAGGAGGAGGGAAGGGCTCCTGCTGTCCCCCCTCTGCCCTCCGAGGACTGCCGTGAACGGCTGAGACATGCGCTCCAGCAGATGGGCGCTCTCTGTCCGGTAGCTAAATCCCTAAGAGCCTGCACGAGGTAACCCTTCAGGTGCCCAAGCCTGTGATGCTCGTGGAAGCAGACAGCCTGGCATCCCGCGTCCTCGTAGCCGACCCGCCTAGGCAGACACGAGCCAGCCAGCGGCGCGGTGCTGGGGGCGCTGCAGGGAGCGCGCGGCGGCTCTTCGCGTTGGACCGTGTGCACTCGTGGTTCTAATCTGTTCTCCTCAATTACAGTGCAGTTATTATCAGGGTGAAAAAACCCATGACTTTTCATAGAATTTTAAAAAATTTCTTTAAAGTGAAGTATTTCAATTACCTCTGACATTAGATGGGATCTTCGTAACACAAATGTAACTGCATGATATATTCCCTGAATATATATTTAATGACTGAAAGAAAAAAATTAATTTCTTCCGACTGAATGGGGAGTCACTCTAAGCAAGAATGCAGCAGAGTTCTAGTCAGGGATAAAGAAAGAGGCAGAGAGGAAAGGGAGGCGAAAAATAATTCCCTTCCTCTGCAGGACGATTGGAATGGGGACTTCAGGTGTCTTCCCAGTCATTCTGTGGTCCGCCTGGAGAAACTGCTTTCTTCCCCGGCAGGACCATCATTGCAGATGGGGACTCATCCCTTTGCCCATCCCAGGAAGTCCACTCACGGCTAGTGGAGGGGCCGTGACACACCGACAAACTGGCAGGACCGTAGAATTCTATGGATTGACTGTTCTTTGTGGCCCTAAGCACTTAAAACAGTACCACTAGACTATTTACAGCCCTTATGGGTTTCCTACACTTTCAAACTACCATGTGTCTGTCCATCCCAGCTCTGTAATTCTGTAAGACTGAATAGTAAAGCCAAAGAGACGTTATGTTTTTCTTCTCTCTTCTCCAGCTGGAATGATTACAGGAGTTTTACTCAGATGCCAACATTTAAGTCAGCACCTTCATCTTGTCGAGAGAGACGCATAAGAAGAATTTCACCAGAACAACAGGAAGGGCAATGACTCATATTTAATTATTATAATGAAGATCTTCAATTAAGAGCTAGTCAGTATACGCATGCACGCAGAGCTGAGCAGGCAGGTAGGATGCGACACGGCTGTAGGACCACTGTCCATCTCTGAGAGAGAGACACCTTCCTATCTTCAGGAGAAAATGGACGGTCTCTGGGTTACCCAGGCGGACCTAGAAACAGGACTACACTAGCACTGAGATCAAACCCATGGCAACAAACAAGGTAAACATGACCAATATGAAAGTGTTAGTGCAACGAGACAGCTGACCACCAGAGCGTAGGGGAAATTAATGAACTCACACTGATAAAAATACTGTTTGCTCTTTAACTGCCTTACCAAAATAAAAATGAATTCAATTGTAGATGTTTCCAAAAGTTCAGAAAGCAAGCCCTTACATTACTTGGGTGAAGATATTACTACAAACCAATTAAAATGTGGTCTGGCTTCTTTAAGGAGCTTCTATTTATTTTTTCATTTTTTTTCATTTTTTAATTGAAGTGTAGTCGATTGACAGTGTTTCCAGGTGTAGAGCAAAGTGATTCAATTCAATTTATATATATATAAATCTATTCTTTATCAGATTCTTTTTGGTTATAGGTTATTGTAAGATACTGAATATAGTTCCTTGTGCTATACTGTAGGCCCTTGTTAATCTATTTTATATCTGTTAATCCCAAACTCCTAATTTATCCCTCCCCCCTTTCTCCTTTGGTAACCATAAATTTGTTTACTACATCTGTGAGTCTGTTTCTGTTTTGTAAATAAGTTCATTTGTATCATTTTGTTTTAGATTCCACATATAAGTGATATCATATGATATTTGTCTTTCTCTGTCTGACTTACTGCACTTAATATAATCATCTCTAGGTCCCTCCATGTTGCTCAAAGTGACATGATTTCATTCCTTTTAATGGCTGAATAATATTCCACAGTATATATGTATATATATGCCACATCTTCTTTATCCATTCATCTGTCAATAGGCATTATTTAAAACAGAGGGGTTGGAATTATGTACTGAGCATAATCAGAATTTACCTTAGTTAAGGCCAGATTTGAATGTGTTGTTTTATTTAGGAAGGTCACAAAACAGGAACTTCCCTCACTCTCTGTTAGAAAGTGCACATTGACCTTGCTTTAAAAAAGAAGCTGATGCCTTTAGCAAGTCCTGTAAAAAAACATCTGGGAGTTTTTTATAGTTATTCAAATTGACCAAAGTAAAGATTCATCTCTGTATAAGATATTCCACTTTTCCTAGCAAACATGAATTATAACATTTTCCAAAAATTAATTATACTACTAGATACGGCCATAAATAACCCCAGGTCATAGGGCTGGATACACAACACACACGAGATTTTCTTGTTGCTGTCCATTTTTCTTTTTAAATTGCTAAAATCAGTGATAAATTACTAATGTACTAAATAATGAACTAGAATGATTTCTTTAGAAGTGGAATCCTCAGTTTGTCAAAATTTTTAAAATAGCACATTGTGCAAGAGAGAAGCAAGCCCTGGAAACACTTGCTGTTATGCAATTTCCCACCATTACTGGCAAGGCTTAAGCAAAGCAAATTTCAATGAGAATTCATTCTTGCAAAATGACTTCAAATTATAATATACAAAAGACCACACCTTTTCCCACATATTTTTCCTGCCAAATACATAATATCAACACCCAAACCAGTTGCCCACTGGCAATATAAAAATACAAAACTGCCTTTGCTGACGCGAGGGATGGATCGGTCCTCCTCCCCGGTGCCCGCTCTGAGGAGGGCTTGGTCCGTCTCCTCCATGCACCTGCACCCACCCAACCCTCGGAAAACTCCTCAGTTGCCCGTGTCTAAGGAGATCTGTTTTCAAGCTCCTCTTTCTATGCCACACAATTAACACCTGGTCAATATGGCAGCTAATTTACCAATTATTTTTACCCCGTGATTTAGTACTTGATAATGAACTATTTTGTTCTCTGATTTTCTTGAATATGGTACTTGGCACTCAGCAAAAACATCTGGAAATAATTAGAGGCCATAGAAAGATGAGTTTAGGTGAGATGAAATTATGGAAGAGACATCTGTGACGTGCAAGAGCTTTGAGTACAACACAGAGGAGACAGAGGTGGAAACGTCTCGCAGATGATTGGACTGGAGATTCCTGGCATCCTCTTTACGCAAAACACTTTCATCTTAAATAAAGGGTGCCGTCCACCTCTCTCTCTCCTCACTAAACTGAGACACACCTGTTTGAAGACGCCCTACTCTCTGCTTGAAGTCTCTATTTCATTTAACTTCTGTACAACACACAGGCACATGCCCCTGCAGACGCTCGTGGCCACAGTGCCCCCTCTTGGCCACGCAGTTCCTGACACGCGGTGGTGATTCCAACGCGCCTTCTGCCTTCCCCTCTCCAGCCCTTGGCAGAAACGGAGAAGGAGGAAGTTCAAGATATTCTGCCACACAAAACGGTGTTCAAAGCCATTTGTATACCAGGGAAAGAGTGTTATTCAGGACAAAACCTGATTTCAGCTGATTCTGAGGGCCCAGAATAAGGTCACAATTCCTTCCACAAGCCAGGAAGGTGACTTTTTTGTTGGGAAAGCTTCTACTTTTGACTTTGGAATTTTATAGGACTATCTTCCTCCTAAATTAAATAGTAAAGCCAGGGAAAATTTTCGCTTCCTGTAGCCAGGGCAGAAGAAAGGGGGCAGAGGGTAAAAGTAGAAAAGATGACATTTGAGGAGCAGTGGGGTGTGAGGGACCCCCAAATGTATAAAAAACTTTGCTTCCTGAGGAAGAAGCTTCATCAGTAAAAAAACACTGAAATGATCCAGGAATTTCAGGAACAGACCCAAATAACAAACCAGCTGAAGCTGACAGTTACGCCATGGAGTCAGCTGTTTCATGATGCAAATTTTAGTAAAATTATGCAGCATGCAAAATACTCTCATGTTTTTGGTTTGTGGGAAATCATAAGAAAGTTGCTACCTCTTAAGTTTGGGTTTACTTGTTACAAAGAGGTGCCATGGGCCACAATATAGGGAGTCAGATAATTCAGCTGCAAAAAAAATGGAGACAAAGGCGGCCACGAGAACCTTCATGGTCTGTGCTGGATTTTCCATAGTATGTAGGGGCTGATGCAGGCGTGTGCGTGCGTGTGCATACGTGTGCACACATGCGTGCATGTGTGCATGTGTGCATGTGTGATATTAAACAGCAAAATCCAAAACAGATCAAAGGACTCAGACCCACTAAAACTTGTAAACTAAAATTCTGTACTAAAATTTAAAAACATGGTCTTCAGCTCTGGTAGTCGCTTCATTTATTAGTTCGCTTATTTATAGGAAGAGTAGTTAGGTGCAATGTTAGGTGACTGGGGACAAAGATGTTCATAAAATAGTTTTCTCCCTGGGGGCTATTTTCCAAAGGGATGGAAATTTAGAGAACGTTAAAGCAATTTCTAAAGTAAAGGGTTGATTTACGGCCAATGAGTCAAGAAAGGAAATAAAGGAAGTCTTCAATGTGGCGCAAACACTGTGAGCAACAGTACGGTGGGTGAAGCTTCATAATATTTATAACGGTGGCCAAAAAAAAAAAAAAAAGCCCAGAAATAAAAGCCATTTTGAGTACATAGCATGCAATTCTATCTGGAAACAGTAACTTTCCATCATTTAGTAATAAAATGTCATTCAGAGCTATCAAAAATGTCACAGTCAGAATGCACTGTTTCCCCTGCACGACTGAATAACACCACCATCCTTACAGCCTGTATTTGGCGTAACAAGTTATCACCTTCACAGAGAGTGGCTGAAAAGACGTCAGTAAATGGAAACATTGTCAGTAAATGGAAAAGGTCTGGGGAGACTAGAGAGGAGCAAACAAGAGATCAGAAGCGTGCAGAGGCTGAGAACGGCGGGAGGCTGTTTCCACGCTGGTGCCTAATGGGGAAAAGAAGGGGAAAGCGGTCGCTGCAGCCCCGGAAAGGGCGCTTCTGGAAGATGGTCCGTAGCCAGGCAACGTGCCCTTTGTCACGCGGACCTCCAAGCCCCGAGCCCTAGGTCCTGGGAGTGAGATGCAACGTTATATATGAGTAAACGGCTGGCTTCCACTGGATTTTCCTTCACTTTATGTTTCCAAGTGGCAAAAATCTGTTTTCTTGCAGACTTAAAAATTTGAGTATCCTGCCTCGATGCTAATTGTTTTTCCCTAGCAAACCACTTCTAATTAAAAAAAAAATTAAAATGTTTACCTCTTAGTCCAAACTCTTACATGTTTTTTTCTTATATTGTTATGTACCAAGCACACAGACAGACCAACTACATAGTAATATACTAACTGTATCCTAACTGGAAACCTTCATCTCTGAAAAAAATATCAATGACTTCCACAGCAGTATTACTCTAGTAATCACGTTTAGTTTATAAATGTGATCATTTAACAAAAACACTTTTAAGTATAGACTGCTACTTCAAAGATCGCGAGGCAACAAAATAGCTTTATCTTCTTTCTAACACTCCAGGACCCCTTGGTATATAATTCCGTATCCTAAGAAATGTGTTGTTACTGACAGGGTTGAGACTGTAATGAGCATCTTCAGATGGTCATATTTACATTTGTTTGAGTGAATATTTGCTGACTGTCATCTAAGTGCTGTTAACTTTGCAAGGGACTGGCACACAGGGGCAACCAGACACAGTGTATACAGTTTTTGTCTCATGAAAATCTAACCCTGAATGTGCCTGTGGTCTGCTGTCCTTGGGTCCATCACAACTACTTGTAAATGCCATCTGCCATTGTCAATACGGGGCAGCTCATGAACTGCGTCCACATTTAGTGTTGACTCTTAGCTCCTTGAAATGTTGTGTTCGGTCATTACATTGTTTGTACGCCCTTATTGTATCATGGATGTCTTATCACTTCCATTTTCCATGCTGGTGCATATGGTCTGTAAAAATACAGTCAAGGTCAAGCCACTGAAGGCACTTGATATTGTGATCTGCTAGCCTGTTAGTTTCATGAAGGCAGAATTCATAATATATATTTTTTTAATTCCCTAAGTTGATAAATATTTTTTTCATTATTCCTGCAGCCAGTGAGCTCTGTAATTGCATATAAAGTGGAGACTTCAAACCAGGACTTATGAAAAATCCGTAATATCTCGAAATCACCTAAAGAAGTACAAAACTGAGAAACACGGTCAGCTCGTTACGCCATTAGAAGCAATTTCAACAATCAGCACACTTGAAGTAATTTCCCGGCACTGTTGGCTAAATGACTCAATTATCCCTTTCATTCCTGTACAGATATATTACTGGGATCAGCGTTTATAAGCAATGAGCAATGTGAAAAATACAGAAAGCAAGGAAGTGAATCTATAATGCTTTTAGGACAGACGATGAATCATACTGAACCTGAAATGAATGATGATTGGGATTTAGACGTGTGCTGCCCAGTACAGTAGCCACTGGCTTCCTGTGACTACGAGCACTTAAAATGTAACTAACGCTATTTGAGATAAGCTTCAAGTGTAAAATACACACCAGATTTCAAAGACATGCCGGGAATAAAAGAATGCACTATATTTCATTCATAATTTTTATATTGATTGTGCATTGAAATGATAATTCTTGAATATATTAGTTTAAATAATATATGGTAACGTTAATATAGCTTGTTTTCACTTTTGTAATGTGGTTCCTAGGAAATTGGCAGTTACTGTGTGTCCTCATTCGATCTCTGTTGGGCAGCACGGATATTCCAGTTGCCTAACTGGACAATGCAATGTGTAGACTTAAAAAAATCAACACATCTCTATAAAAGGATTGCTTGTAAAACAGCAATAACCTATCTGGAATTAATTTTTTTTTATCTTATTAGTGTGTTATCCAACTAACTTAGCTTTTTGATTTAGTCAACAGGATTAACTTCCAACTTTTTTGGTAATGGCATAGTATAACTATTTATTGAAACAGCTTAAATTTTTTCAGCATCTATTCTTTCTCAATAAAAAACAACATATATTTTAATTTATTTTATTTTGGCATTTGGGATGATGATTATTTGATAAATATTAGGAACTTGCCCTTGAAGGGCGCTGGCGTGAAAATGTAAAGAAAATTTTAAGTGTTTGAATCACTTAAGACCACATGGCACCAGATGACAGACAGGTAGGTCTATAAAATCTGCAAAGTGTATATGACATCAAAAGTGCTGTTCTGTTTGGAGCTTTTAGGGCTTTCTATATATAGTATCATATCCTCTGCATATAGTGACAGATTTATCTCTTCTCTTCCAATTTAGATCCTTTTTATTTCTTTTTCTTGATATCAGTCACATATGGAATTGAAAAAAAAAAGAAAAAGAAAAACAGAGGACACTAATGAACTCATATACAAAACAGAAGACTCACAGACATAGTAAACAATCTTATGGTTACCAGGGGAAAGGGGGTGGGAAGAGATAAATTTGGGAGTTTGAGATTTGCAAATATTAACTACTATATATAAAAATAGATTAAAAAAACAAATTTTTTCTGTAGAGCACAGGGAACTGTACTCAATATCTTGTAATAACCTTTAATGAAAAAGAATATGAAAATGAATATATGGCTGGATATGCACAACTGGGACATTGTGCTGTGCACCAGAAATCGACAATTTGTACTTCAATTTAAAAAATTTGATTTAATTTAATTAAAAAAACTGCTGCCCTAATGATGCTCTGTTCTATGGCCCTTCCCTGACCGCACCCCACAATAATGAGCGCAGCTCTGAGAAGTGACTGGGACAACCGACGTGGTGAAGCGGTTTGTGTGGACGTCATAACAGATGCAGATGTCACTGTGTATCTCGCCTCCAGGCGACACACTCACAGCGTAGCAGTGACCTGCTCAGATGTACTGCTTTAATAATAACACAGAAGATTTGTGGCACAACACAGCTGTGGCATACTCGGCGTAAGACTGACCTTTGGAATGCCCTTAATTAAATGACAGCCATAATTAATCCACCCTGTTTTGGTCCTTCCTATATAAAGTTTATGGTGCTATCATTTTTTTCTGTCATTTTTAAGATTCCCTCTCCTTTGCGTTGTGAAGGTCTTATTCAGCCAGGAAAAAAAATGAGAGGGGAAGCCTTTGGGCTTTGCTATTATTTAAATAATTTTTTAAATAACTAAAATAAATTTGATTTATTTAAACATGAGTTATAGGTGTATATATTCGTTACATGAATGATGTTCATACGTATAAACAGAAATAAATAAAACATGTATGTGTGTGCCACATGTAAACAGGTAGAAAAACCTTCCCAAGTTCGTATGGACTCGAATCGAACAGAACGAAGGCTCGAGCCCAAGCGTTCCGATTCTAGGGCCGAGGCTTGGCGGGGCCCTGTTACTCTGTGCTCTTAACCCAGCCCCAGGAGCAAAGCCCAATGAAGAAATGAGACGAGAAACCACCACGCCCATACGTTTTCGTTCGTTACCACGTCGTTGGAAACCTGGCAGATTTTCACGTCTGTAGAGCATTGTTCGGGGCGGTCTGCCTCAGAGGCCACGTGGCGAGCAAGCTTCCACGTCCCACCCGCGAGGGGGCGCGGGGAGCCAGCCGAGGAGACCGCGTCGCGGGACCGGCTGTCCCGACGCCGGGAAGGCGAGGTCGGGGGCCGGACTACACGCCGCGGGTGCGGGTTCCTCGGGGCAGCCCTGGGAAGGAGGGGATCCGTGCCCTCCGTCGGGGCGGCCCAGCGGGCCCGCAGAGCCCGCCTAGCGAGACAGATGGCCCCTCGCGCAGCGGCAGAGCCGTCCTGCGCGCCCCGGGGAGGGTCCGCTGACGCCTGCGCGGCCCGCGGAGGAGGCGGCACCGGGGACAACGGGCCGCAGGCGCGGTAGCAGGTGCCTGCTTACCGGGGCAGCGCAGAGGTGCAGCTGGGCCGGAGGCCTGGCTGGAGGGCGGTGACAGCCATCCTCGGGCCCCTGCGCACTGACAGCGTGGCTGGAGACGCACAGACACGTCCCCGCTCCTCGGCGCCTGCCCACGCCTGCCAGCTGGGCCTCCGTGGGTGGAGACGGCCGGGACCCTCACCGGGTGCGGCGGCTGCGGAGGCCCCGGCGTGCGGGGGGGGGGGGGGGCTGGGGCCCCGGCCTCGCTCCTGTGTCTCTGCGACGCGGCGAAGCTGCAGGAGGCGCGGCTGCATCCGCGCTGCTGACTGGGAACCATCAGCCTGGCTCTGCCATTGCTACTTTGGGGGCCGTGGGGGCCTGTGGGGGGCCAGCTCCCTCTCTGGGATGCCAGACTGCAGGGGACAGACTTGGCCAAGCCAGCCTTGACCTCTCATGGTGTCTTCATGCACAGGCTCCATTTTGACGACCGGAAGGCCAAAGGCTTGGGAACAAGGACGTGGATTTGCTCCGTGTCACGTGGCAACTCCACGTGGCACTTTCCAGCCCGAGTGCAATGGGAACTTGACTAAGTACGGATCAAAACGTTCCCTTTAAACAGCCTTTCGTAGGAGTAGAATACCGGACATTTTCGAAGTTCCGTAAAGACTCTTCTAGAATGCTTTGTTCCAAATTTCCTTAGCTTAAAATTATGCTTGCATTTTCAAGGGTTAAACATACCTTGAACCAAATGTACCACTACCTGCTTGACGCGACCACACGAGTTCTTAGGAGTGAAACTGACTGTGACTCATTGTTTGAAAATTTACAAGACGTTTATAGTTTTGTTAAGTAGCTCAGAAAAAAGAGAAACATACTTGAGTCTCTACCTAAGTATAAAAGGAACGTTTTCAGCTGAAACACTACACTTGTCCTTAAATAGATATATAAGTATCTTTTAGAATCAACAGAATATGTTCACTTTCAACAATTAAGAAACACCAAGAATTTTTAATAAAAGATGATCCTGATAAATTCATTAATATCTTTATCTTTAAGACCCACATCCTGTGTTTGAAGCATCAGCTTTCAGATTGGATTGAAATATATGGTTAAGTTCAGTGACAACAATGTTGTCAAATGTTAAACCTTCATCTAAATTAGTACCTCATAGATTTTTTTGTCTCCAGATCTTTCTCTGATGATTGAGGATTTTCATTTCAAATATACTAAGAAAAATAAAGTGTCATATTTTGTATTGTATACACAACAAATATGAATGTGGAATTGTAAAATTAAATTGAAAATTCAGAGATTTTTCCATGCATAAAAATGTAAAATTTTGGAAATTTATTTTAAAAGTAACATATAATTTACTGAAAATCAATACCCAATAAAACTTAATGCTGGCTGCCACTTACAAAGTGTAAACTATTGCTCTTGCCATCAACCACACTCAGAATAATGGCTAGATTTAATGTATCTCAAAAGTCTCAAAACCTGTGGGTACTGGGGCATTGGGCTTTTGAACTTGGGAGATAAGATAGTTGAAAAATAAATAGATATACTTTTTACTTCCCTAATCTAGAGTAGCTATAATTCCATGACTATCTGAGGATATCATGTACGAAAAATGCCACAATGAAGCAAGATCTTTTGAAAGTATAGTGTATTGGGGGATTTCTCTTCCCTTGAGTGCAGCTACTCACTATCTGGGAATGTTACACGCAATGCTCATGTGGTCACCTTTGTGAGTCACTGTTATGGTGAAATAGGTATAAAGGCTACAGTGTGATCTGATACCAGGATGAGTCATCATGGAAATTAGGTAGTCAAAGCAAACAGTGAAAAAAACACAAAGCAACGGAGCAGAGAGAAATGATGACATGCTGCTGAGTGATTAGACCCTGATATTCAAAATAAATACCTGCTAGAAATTATCCGAGGGCAAAGACAGGCAGGCAGAACCACTCGCCTCTAACAAGAGCTCTTTGTGAACGCTGAACACAGTTAACGTCATGTGACTTACAGACAGCTCTCAACTGGCTGCGAGTTTTTATTTCTCTGTGGTCTGAATGTTCACTGGTGTTACCTATTTGGATAAAGTACCATTTCAGGCTTCGGGTTTTTTGTCAAATTTTTCTAGATACATTCTTATTGTTAATTTCTGTTTGAAACTCAAAAACTTACCACATAAAACCTGATGAACCACTATATTCTTATTGGTTAATTCTCTCACATTGCTTCAAAAAGGGAATTTTTGATCTGAATCCTCTAGAAGTAAAGAAGCCTAACCCAGACTGACTTCTGTTAAAAAACAAAACAAAAACCCAAACCCACTGTACTTAGTCAACAGAGTTTATAGTATGATTATCATGTGTATTTTACTTAATAAGAATATTCAAATATAAAATTAATCAATGAATGTATGGACTTGGGGAGAAAAATGACAAGAAATAATTATAGGATGTATGGTACAAAAAGGAGAATTTTTTATGTGTCCAAGAAAATACATATTAGGAGGATTGTTTTGGATTCTATAAAAATGTTTTAAAAATAAATACTAAGTGGATGGAATGGATCAAGGAAAATATTTGTGGGCCAGTATTCAAAACCAAACCTTTTAGTGAAATCGATATGCACTTTTTAATAAATCTGAAAAAAAAAAAAACCCACATCATATCAAACCGGTTTTATTACCTTTCTGCCCTTCTTAAATATGTGGACATATTTCAACAGACTTTATCAGAGAAATGCAAAAAACAAAGGTTGCCTACCTTAATGAATTAACACATGATATACAAAAACATGGATAGATATATGAAGATCAGCAATGGTTAAGAGTATTTGAACAAAGGAGAGTGATGTGACACCTTTTGTCACCAGATATTAAAGCACCCTTAACCTCTGATAATGACATTGATTTATTAGTGTTGATCTGGGGAAAGAACGTCAGGCATTGCAGCCTAAGGCTGAGAACCCAGACCACCTGTGGGAAGGTACATGATTACACTGCATTAAGAGCAAGGGGAAGGACTCACACCCTGGCCTCACGTTACACACTCCAGAAGGTCCGGGTGCGTCAGACAAAAATACGATAAGTAAATAAATGGAGAAGAATGAAGAGGAACAGGAGGAGCTTTCAGAGAAGAAAGATAAAGTGGTTAGAGTCAAATTCATGAATACAGGTGATGGGTTTAGTTGACTTAAAAGGGTAAAGTCAAAACTACAAACACAAACATCTCAGATTGGACGGCATAACATGTGAACGCTTCTGGACGTTAAAAACCTAACAATCAAGACAAAAGGCAAACAGCAGAAAACAAACACACACATGCCAACGAGGACGCACCCCTGCGTGAAAGCGTGCACCCACCCCACTGAAAATGGGCAGAGAACACTAGCTGATGACGAAAGAGGAAATGTCGATGGATAAGACGACTGAAGGGAAGCCAGTCCTCGCTGGTGATCAGAGAACTTCAAATGCTGAGATACACAGGTGACTTTTTTCTTTTCATAAATTTCAAAAGGTGTAACGGGCTCGGATGAACGCCTAGGCGTCACTTTTAGGTATGTAAAGCATGACAACCTGACAAGTAGCCTAAAAACACGTATGTGTAGCAAGGGCCTTAGACATGTCCATGGCCCCTGACTCGCTGGTTGTCAGCTGCGGGGCTGGTTTGGTGTTATTCAACACTTCTACCTTTGGAAATCGATCTTAAAATAGGAATCTTAGCTTAAAATATATTTAGAAATTGTCTTCAGCACAAAGATTCCCAAGTTAGGGAACTGTTGAGTAAACTGGTGATGGACAGTGTGCTGTCTTTTCAAAGATATTTCCAGTCAGGTTTTAATGAATGACCCAAAGACAGCAGATTTGGTGAAGGGGGGCTTCAATTCCTGCAGATCAAGAGTGACAACTCAGAGAAGTATTTTGGCCATTTCATTTCCAACTCCAGTCTTAAGGTGGCTAAATACGCAAGATTATTTGTCCTCCGATAAAGAGAGAAATGTTTCAAATCGCCAGACTGACCATGTCTTCTGGGAAATGGTTTTTTCCTTTTGTTACTTTTCATTCATTCATTCATTCATTTACTCACTCAAATATCTCAGCGTTCACTGCCAGGAAGACACAAAGGATATATAAAAACACATAAAACATAATAATGACCTTTAGAGCCTAGAAGAAATGCACATATTCGCCTCCTACTTAAGTCTGTTCTCCGTAATATTTTTTTGCAACATGTTGACGCAGCACCAAAGGGTCACAGCTTCCTAGTGCACCGGCTGATATGTACACCTCGTACACCTCGCTGTATACAGCACGGGGCCACGGGTGGGGGTGATTTTCTTTCAAATCTGTTTATATCTCATTAAAAAATAATTTGTGGTAGCATCTTAAAATAGAACTATTCATAATCTGTCCTTCGTGTTTTCTTTAAGGTGCACAGGACGTGGCGATTGTCACCTGTGGATGCCCAGAGTCGATCCCACTGTCCCCAGCTGTCCACGGGTCTGTGAGTGCCCACCTAACAATATCTGGCAGAAATAATAACATTTGGTGTCTTTGTAACAGTCTTAAAGTGATAAACGGTCAAAAAATAAACTCTAAAAGACAGATGTTTATGCCTCCCAAATTCAGCTCAGGCATCACCTCCCTTCGGCCAGATCATGGATTGCTGAGGGCAAAAGCCATTTCCTGTTAGTAGCTCTGTTACCAGCCAGATGTATAGTTGGCCACACATATTGCTTAAGGCAAAAAAAAAAAAAAAAAAAAAAAGATTGAATGGTAACGGTAAACCCAAGTCCCAATAAAAGAATAGGAAAAATAAAACTGGTGATTTGAAGGGCCCACATCGTCAAAGCTTTGCAGCAGTCTGTATGGTGAGGAGTGTTTCTCATGGGTTTGTATCTTTAGATTTTAAGACCAATGGGTGGGAGCCAGCATTCCTGTGCTTAGAGTAAAGCAACGTTGTGTGGGTGCCAGCCTCTTGACTGAGAAACACCAGAAGTCTTTCCAAAGGGCCCCTCCTCATTTTTTACTTTGCAGTCTGCTGCTGTGGATTACTACTCCTCGTTCTGGAGAAAGCAAAAAAGGCAGGTTTTCAAAAGCCGGGCAATTGCCTGCATGTTAAATCCAGGAGAGACCTTGTGTCCTAGCTCAGTTCAGTTTCCACACGTAACAGGGAATCAGCTCGACTCTCACCAAGGAGGGCGGTGGAAGTCAGAAAAGACAGCCAAGCCCCTCGCTCGCGCTGCAGGAACCCTTGGTTAGCGCTTCTGACCTGGGGTGGGCTTTACCCTGTGGACCACCTTCTTCCTAAAAACCCACCTTCTCCTTTGAAGACTTGATTTAATGACATTGGTGCAGACAGAGAAGTTCTGTTTCCCTGGGCGGGTGAGACAGCTCCAAGAAAAGTATTTTTTCGTCTTCAAATGGGGTTGCTTTTTTGCTGAACAAGCCTTCCGTGTGTAGGAATTTTATGCTACAATATGAATAATGAATCTGGAAAATCATGCTTCCTAGCGCAGATGTAGGTACTGAATACTTTCCCCCCGCTACTCAGTAATGATTATTTTCATTACACAGACTAGTTCCTAGATAAGTGAAACAATAAAAAATTATGTCAAAGAAATGCTAAAAATGCTTTACTGGGTATTAGATGATTCTGAAACAAATAATTTAATTTTTTTCTTTGTACTGAACAATGCAGAGGAAAGTAATTCTAATTCCATTCATCAATTAATGTAATGAACATCACTGTACATGTTCCACAGGCCATGTAGAGCGCCTGCATCCGTTTGTAGGCGCACCATCTGGCTGGAGAGAGCCTGCCTTGTGGGCGGAGAGGCTGGGTGTGAGGGCGCCTCTGCCTAATTCTGGGGTCGGTACCGGGAAGCCGTCTCACCCCAAGGTAAGGCGCTTACCCCTCTGTCGGCCTAATTAAGGGTAATAGTTTGGTCTCTTACGGGCTTGCTGTTTTGTTCTGTTTAATTTCTCAGCCAGCTCAAGGGCTGGGCATGGAGGGAAATTACTGAAAATGCTATCCATCTGGCCCCTCCCATCCCACTAAGCACAGGTTCGGTTCCCGCTAAAGCTGATCTCGTGGGACTTGATTCCGGGCTGGTGCAGAGGAAGAGACTTAGTAACAGCGGGGTCTAGGTTCTGGTCCGGCAGCCCCAGCTCAGCGTGCTCCTCTGTACAGATGGGCAGTACTCCTCTACGGGGCTGGCCAGTGCCCTCCATTTCTCCCCCTGGAACAAAAGGTGCCAGCGCTCCCAAATTTTAACCTCAAAAGGAAAGGAACTCGTCAATGAATCATTTGTAGAGCTCGCTCCCTTTTACCGTCTCTCAATAATGGATGAGTAGCAGAATCAGTAAAAGCATCCACGCAGCACAGAGTAATTACAGCCACTCAGGCAGCGCGTGGCTTGTGCCAGCCTGTCCACCCTTGCAGTTTACGTTCTGCTGACCCGGCTGGCCCGCCTCCCGCACATGTACACCTTACTGCGTCTCACGGTATGCAGCACGCCTCCGCTGCCAGCCTCATTTCCGTCTGTGTCCCAGACTTGGCTCAGGGACCGTTTCCCTGGGGGCTTCCCCTGATTCCCACGGAAGCTCTTCTGCATGTCCTCTGTACCCTGTGGTTAGGGCACCAGGGCCATAATTTCAATTACCGCAATGCAGCAGGACAGTCCATTTATACGCCTGTCTTTTCCCAGCGGGCTAAAAGCATGCAAATATCTTATTTATTTTTTAAATCTCCAAACTCCAGCACAGAGCTTGGCAAAGAAGAATATCTTTAAAAATAATTTTTTGAATGGAACAGAGGGCATTTTAACATGCATTTACTTATGTTCTCATACTTTTTCTAAGGGGCTTAGAATGAAACCGATAAAAATGTCTTAAAAATGGGTATCTGTTGGGTCACCTGTCTTACCAACTTTCAGAAAAGTCATTCCACGCCTCGGTTACTTTGCTTGTGCAATTAAAGATGATGCGGATTACTGCTAAGCAAGACTGATAAAAAGATCCTTGATTGGAACGTTTCATAACTGCCTGCTGGCACATCATGATTTCAGGCACATTTTTCAAAGTTCTGATAATCATATTCGTGATCAAGGGCAGAAAGGATGTGTTTGCAATTTGACAGTTTGGTATTTCTAGCTCTCTGATCAAGCTCTCTGAGTTAAATATTCTGGTCAATTTTAAGCCACGCCTCTTTGTTTCCAAATTATTCAACTATGTCAAGGAAAATAATATTTGCTTGATTCCATCAGTCGATCGTAAGCTGACAGGCTTCAAAAATGATGGTTCTTTATTTCAGCACACCGTAGTTAAATCATCATTGTAGTCCTTATCTCCTTACTGGGTGGTAATTTGGTTTGCTGCTGTCAATGTGAATCTTATGTTTTTTGACCCTTTATTCAAAATTGCTCCTATCATGCTTTCCACAAATAAAATACAGCCGGAGACAGTGTCATAGTAAAGGGAAATGTCTAAGGAATACAAATAATCCTGGAAAATGGTCAAAGCAAGTTGGAGGCGAACACTGAAATTTGCAGGCTTGCCTCATGTTAAGCTCTATATCACATTTTCTGGTGTTAAAAGTTTAGCTTGGACCTTTAATTTATCACGTAACCTTTGGTGGCATCTCCTTTTTTCCATGTTTTAGCAGGCATAGAATTTCAGTGTGCATGTCTACACAGAAAAGCTCTGACTCGCTGTATCCAAGTCCGCACTCCTGCCACGTATGTTCTCAGCTGAGTCCTTTATTATTTCGGCACACAACTGCCCAACCAGAGATTCTTGTTGAAAACTGTCCTGTGATCCTGCTTTTCAATCTCCTTTCCATTTCCTCATCCGTCCATTCATACAGCATCACTTTTATTGCATTGCTTTCTGGCCAGACTTCCTCGGTGCTCTGGGGTTGCCGCTACAAGACCCAGTTTGGCCCTTCGGTCCTGGTCCCTCTGAGTCTCACCGCTAGTCCCAAACACTGACTGCCTGTCAGTCTCCCACTGGCATGCTAATGTCCCAGTAACCCCTTGCACCTCCTCCTGGGACCACGCCTCTTCACCAGGTGCCTGCCCTCCCGACCGCCCGTCCAGGTGACCTTGTCCACCATTAATAAGCCCCTTAATCTCTGGGGCACATTGGCTCTGCTTTTGTTTTATCTGCTTTGGCCATGGGCGCAAAGTGGGAAATACAATATAATTCCTTTACAGTCCTGAGTATGGTTTCCTCATACAGCTACCAAAATGTCCCAATGCAGAGCTGGAAATGGGGTGAAAGTCAGGTGAGTCAGGGAGCGCATTTACTGGTTTCCTGGCTGGGGAAGCACACCAGGTGCCAAGGAAACCATGACCTCATGGGTTCGTCTCCAAGCTTGCAGGGCACTGAGACCACAGTGGGACACGGAAGCCCAGGCTGGACCCAGCAGTGAACTCTTAAAACACTCCCCGTCCTGGTCAGGACTGAAGAGACAGGTCAGGGCGTGGGTGGCCCGTGTCCAGCGAGGGTTTCAACAGCTCCATTCAATACATTTTGTTAATGTTCTTGCTGCTGCTGCTGAGATTGTAAAATCAACATAATAAAAATCAAGGCTATTTCAGCTTTCAAAATGTGCTCAACCTTTTTGTGTGTGGTGGTTTCAGGAGCAACTCGCGTTCATTAGTATTAATCCATCAGTGAGAAAGAGATGCCTCTTCTAACCATGTGGCAACATTTCCTGAGGACGGAGCTGCCCCACGGCGGCTCTTCCTGCTAAATACCCACTGGTTCTCTCCTTACAGAATACGCCCAAGTTCCAAGTTCCAGGCGTTACATCATTAGTTACATTGTAATAAATAATGGCTTTTGGCCAGGAAAGATTAAAAAAAAAATCAATTGTCTCACTTGTGTCCAAACTCCCCTTGGGAAATGTTTTCAGAGCTTTTTCCTGACTCTGTGGGGCAAAGGCTGCAATTCAAGGAACAAGGTGAATTTTTCTCAGTCAGTAAGTCTGCAAAAGGCAGTAAACACCTTCCTTTCCCAAAGCAACAGATGAGTCACACTCTCTGCCCCTCCTCCCCCTCCAGGCTAGGCTGTGGTTTTGTTTGCTTATTCATATATGTACATATGTATGTAGTTATTTCTGTTATTATCTTTAGAGGCCTTAGTATATTGTAATGCTGTGGCCTGTAATTTAACTTACATGCTCTATGCTTATAAAGCACTTTACAGGTTTTCCAACTGAGTTCATTTAATAAGCGATTTGTCCTGTCAGCACTTGGAAGTGCTCGGACGTGAAATGATTACAGCACCTGCTTCATTCATGAGCTGACCAAGTCTCAGGCCCGGTCAGTGACTCACCACATCCACCCGTTCCTCTGAGTCAACACTCTTTCTTCTGTTCAGCCCCCCTCCGCTGTCTCCACCGGCTGCCTCTTTGAGGAACCCTTGTTTCTGGGTGCTGGGGACCCCTTTTATCTTCATTGTAAGTAGGGAGCGGAATGCTCCAGACTCTCACTTAGGGAAGAGCGAGGAACGGAGATGGTGGGTAGACATCCAGTTTGTCTTCCAGAATCCTGGAAGTAAAACATTTAATCCCACTTCAGTTTTTTATTATCCTGTTCTGGGCTGGATGTAATCAGGAATGGTAGAAAGATGGAGAGGAATTCCTGTGACTGGGTTTCTGTGATGTTTCAGGAAGAATACTAGATTTCTATTCTCTTTATGCTGTCTCTGGACAGTTTATAAAGCAGACATTGCTTTTCCCCAATTTCCTTTTGAGGAAATAGCCTTCAGAGTTGTTGAACCACTGACCCGAAGTCACACATCGGTGAATGGCAGACCTCATTTACCGTACATTCATTCTTCCCAGGACATGAGGTTGGGTCAGCCCTGCTGACGCTGACCACGACCCTCCCTCACCGTCAGCCCACCTGGGAGCCCTGCTCTCTGTGGTTCAGCAAAAATGACTAGAGCACTTAGAACGTTCCCTTTAGCAGAGTGGATGCGGTCGGCGTTCCTGCTCATCGCAAATCTCTGAGCTCCTCGGACGTGGGGCAGCAAAGGGTTGTCCTTCACCTATGATTTGGACTGTTTATGAGACTCTAAGTAGGGAGAAGGGGTGATTTCGCCTTCTGAAATCGTAGTTTTCTACTTTATGCACCACTGGCCTTTCCAACACCCACGTCTGCTTTAGAAACTTGATCAGACAAGTGATCGTTACGTTCAGAGGAGCTCAGGAGAAGGTCTACACCCAGCGATTACAGGCGCCTAGGGTGACTCTCCCACCGACAGCAACTAAAAGTGCTGGATAAAACATGAGAGGAGAAGACGGTAAGGAGAAAAGAAAAACACAAGAGAGCAGATAACGGGAAAGAGGAAGAGGAAACGTGAAATGAAAAGACAACTGGCAAAGATTTTGAGGCAAATAAACTTTAAGATGATTGAAGAATTAGATATCCTAAGTTAAATAGTCTTCCTCTCCCAAAACAACAAAAATAAAATAAAATAAAGAAACCCCTCTAACAACAGGCCGCATGAGCTTGGCTGCCCAGATGCCAGGTTGAGTCCGCACTGTCAGCCCTTCTCTGAGTTTCAGTAACGGGCACTAGAATTCCTTCCTGAAAACGTACGGGTTCATTCAACTTGTTGCTGTGGGAAATTTCAAGAACAACACAAGGGTGTGCCGTAGAGCATCTCCCGGATCCATCACGCTTTACAACTGTCACGGAACTCCTGGATGTACCCTGGGCCTGCAGCGGCGCCAACTCACGGCCAATTTCGCCTCATCTGAAGCCCCTCCGCTCTCCTCCCCAGGTTATCCTGAAGCAATTCCAGACACCACAGCCACTGTAACAATGTTTACTTCTAAAGAGGAGAGGTTTTACAAAATATAACCCGACCCTGTTATCACACCTAAAATTCTGTAATAATCACTAACATCGTCAAATATCCAGTTGGATCACATCCCCCCGACAGTCTCAAAAGTTTTAAAACATTTCATTTTCACACGCCAGGGCTGAGCTCAGTTTCAGTCGTTGGTTACAATGTAAACAATATGCCTTCGTTTTCTAGGTCATTTTTCAGCATCTCCGCGGAGATGCCTGAGCAATCTTTCCAAGGCCTTTACTGCTTAATTACCTTCACCCTGTGGTTCACAGCAAAACTCAACAGGAGATAGGTTGGCCCTAATGTGGCAGAGACTGGTCACGTCCCAGAGGTAAGCTTTGAGAAGAGGGGATGGTTACCGTCAGACGACCACGCCAGCTCAACCCCACGTTGCATTTACGGATCAATGTGTGTGATTGTGCACAAACCCAGCTTCCTCCTGATCCACTGCCTCAGCCTTGCTGATTGTGTTTTGAAGACGTTAACCTCCTCTTGAAAGTAAACACCCTTCATCTATTTACAGGCCGCTTGGCAGCCTTTGCATCTATTCCCCAACTTACTCCGCATGCGGATATCGTGTCATTTCAGACTGTTTATGACATTCTTTTGTACCAACAGTATAGGGCCGCCCTAAGTGGAACAAGAGTGTGCAAAACTGTTACGCCCGGACTTGAATCACAGGAAATGACTCAACAGGGACAAGGAAGTAACAGGAGCTGTTTGGATGAGCTCTTGCAAAAACTTAGCCATGGCTGTTTCTTTTTCTTTTTTTTAAATCGATAACCTTAAAACTCTAAAAATCCTAAAATCTTCTGATTTTACCAGAGATCCCGGTAACGATGAGAATCATCATCATAATAATGAGTCTACTAAATTCTGAAATCAAGGCTAACCTGGAGGCGAGCGCGCGAGGAGTTGTGCACCTATAAGCCATGGCCTTTGGGCGTTTGTAATAATTGGCCAAACAGGCCTGAAATTCAAACAAGCAAGACAACTGGCAAATACACATTTAGGAAAGTTTCTGAAGCGATTCATGAGAAAGATAGAGAAAAACTCACAGAAGCAGGCAAATGCCACGATCCTTAACTCTGCATGAGATTTGCCCACAAAATACCCGTTATTTCTTAAACCGTAAGCTGGGAAAGCAACCTGCTTGTCTGAGAAATGGGCTGCGCCCACCCGATGGAATAAACGCCTTTTTCCTCCCGTCTCTGCCCGCCTCATGAGCTCTCAGGTGTAAGCTATTTGGTGGGCTTGGTCTCAACTTAAAGGCAGGAGGCACTTCGTAGGCATTGAGCAAGGCAGTCATTTTCACTTTAAGCTGTTGTGGAAATGAAATATTAATATGAAGCCCATTAACAGAAGATGGAGCTGATTCTAGATCATTAGGAGTGAGCAATTAAAGTCCCCTCCCTTGGAGGTGCTTCAGAATCCACGGCTAGTTACTTATTTGGAGTTGCAGTTAGAATGGGATGTAATTCTGAACGTCTGCTGATTCAGATGCTCTGCAGTGGAAACCTGGATATGGAAATAGATGGAAATATCGTATCATGTGCAAAATACACACAGTATCAGGTCTTCTCAGACATGAGTTGGTTTAAATTAGTTTTTTAAAAATATTATTTGTCTTTAAAGAAACTTTCAAAGTGAACAAATCCTTTTCTCAAGAACTCACGTAAAAGGTCATTGTGGCAAATGACATTTGAAAAAACAGATAACAATTACATCACACTGAAATTCACAATGTTTTTCTTGAATCACTTTAGTAAAGGATAGATTTGAGGGTTTTTTTTTAAGTATTGTACATCATTTTAATGTAATTTTAAATTTATAGACAATAAAATTCACTTTTCTTTTGTGTACAGTTTTAGACTTTTGACAGATGTATAGAGGCCTGTCGTCATCACCATAATCAAGAAATAAGAGTTCTCAGCCCCCAGGAAAACCCCTGGTGATGATGTTTGTAGTCAGACCCTCTGCAATATCAATATTGGGACGGCTTTCAGACACAGCCTCAGAGTGGGAAGAGTTGTCGGAAAAGGAGAAGGTATCAAGCCGGGTTGCATCTGAGATAAGGAAAGAGGCAGAATGCATTTTCATTCTCTAGAAGAGTGAAATGACTTCTCGCTGCATTTTTCTTTCCCTTGCATCTCAAGCCTGAAAGCCATGAAAGCACCTGCTAGTGATTTTACCTGAGTTCTAGTCAACCCCCAGTGATGGGGGAATTCAGGCGGCTTGGGAGGCACGGCCGTGTGGCCAGTCTGAGTTTTAAATATCATAGTTTCCCTCTACATTTCATATCTTGTACCCAAACTCTAAAAAGTGATGGGGCCATAAAAATTCAAATTTTCCCCTAAGCAGAAAAAATTTTTTCTTACTTTTTCTTGGTAGTTAGAAGAGTACAAAGGATTATTATACATCACTTGATCTGTTTGGGCGACTTTGATATAAGACGTACATTTGCTTGTAAGTTGTGCGATATTTAGAGATAATGAATGCTCACTATTTCAGGGAATGTATCAAATAAATATTGATTCCTCAACTCCTCCTTCATTTATTTCTTTTATGACTTTCCTTGTCTTGATTTCTTGGCACCAGGCATACCATAGAATGTGTTGGTTTCAAATTAAATGTCCACG
Organism: Camelus ferus; assembly: GCF_009834535.1. NCBI lineage: Eukaryota > Metazoa > Chordata > Mammalia > Artiodactyla > Camelidae > Camelus > Camelus ferus. The sequence continues at coordinate 2,729,776 of NC_045730.1, read as the reverse complement.
GTGTAAATACTGAAATCAGCGGGCTTATATTTTTCCTTGAACTTAAAGACATTATAAAATTCACAAGCTTTCTTGTAGTAATGGGAACGAAAGAAAGGCGTGAAGCTCTTTTTCTTTGTTTTTAAAATTCAAGTCACAGAGACATCACTCAAATGCTGGAACAACACAGTGTATTGGTGCAAATCTGGACGTCCTGGGTGAGCAGACCTACACGACAGCGGGGTGGTCCCTGATCAGCTTCTCCTCTGTCCATTTTCCTCTCCTTTAGACTCTGCTCCACATCCTGGCAAAGTGCCCCCAGCAGCTCCACGTGGCACAACCCCCAGTCCTCACGCTCTCAGGTGGGGATGGACTCTGCCCTGTGCGATGTCCCTATTAAACCTCCCTATTAAACCGCATTGGTTTCCTGAAGCCAGACTTTCAGCTTGGACCATGGAAGGGAAAAACTTCTCATCGGCCTGGGCTATGCCCACCCTGTGCTGAGTAAACCTGGATGTCCTGCATGAGAGTGGGAGTCCTCAGGGCAAAGGAGATCGAAGAGGGAAAGGATGCCTGGCGAAAAAAAAAAAAATGATGAAATTTCAGAAGCAAAATGATTTTGCAAAATACTCTGCTCTAACCATCTCATCTCATACACGAGAAACCTGAGGCATCTGGAGAGTTCTTTGACTTTGTAAATAGTGACCCCAGCAAGAAAAGTGTAGGTCTTTCTAGTGATCATTCTTAAACCCTGGAAATCCATCTGAAAATAACGTTGATGGAGCATTTTAAAAAAGAAAAGAAATAACTGTACTCTTTGCCCACTGGGTTTATAGTTACCTTTCTCTACGTGATGCTTTTTTTTCAACCTTATATGGTCACCCCAACCCAAGGTTTAACCTATAAATCTGTATGTATATATATGTGTGTGTGTATGTGTTACGTATATGCGTATATGTAGACAGATTAATCTACATGGTGATTCATTTCTTTAACGCCACCACAGATAAAACAATTGTTAAAATTTGCACCCAGAGCTTAAAATTAATGGCCCTTGCCAGCAAATAGTTTATTTTCTTTGTCTAAATTATTCTCCATCAGTATGCAAACACCCATGGAAACGTTTCTCAATGCAAGAATGAGTTCAAAGTAGATCCTGACCACCAGCTCCACTCCCCTCCTGCCCTGCCATTTTTGCAAAGGCAGATTTGCATTACTGGCACGGACCACCTGTAGATGTGAAGATGCTTGTACCGAGCTTCTAGTTTCCCCCATGACTGGTACCCCTCAGTGCTAACCCTTGGGCTGTGTGGGCTGACAAGGTGCGTGGTACAACATGCAGTCGGCCTTTGGTCTCTGCCTGACAAGCCCTTCGTCACCGAGCCACCTAAGTGACGAGGAGGACAAGTTCACGATCCCAGACGCTGAAGAGATACACCAAGATTGTTTCAAATAACTGAACATTTTCCCAGGGCAGTCTCTGATCCTTTCAAGGCCAGACCCCACATGAAGAGACAAATAACGCTCCAAGGCACACATGCCAGCGTCTCAGCTGTGCGCACTGAGGAGCATGGAAACTCGGAGCTCTGAATGCGCCTTCCAGACGTCAGACGGACATGCCGATACTCAACGGCGTCGTTTGACTTTGCTGTCACAAACTTACAGGGTTTTCATACCTAATAATAGAAACACACGGGACTATAAACACGTGAGCATGTATGTAAGTAAATTACATGTGCACACACGCATGTGTTCATATGTGTGCACGGCAAAGTGCATAAATATGACACATATTCAGAGAGGCTTGTTCTCTTTGGGGGATGTGACCTCAGACAGCTACGTTGCGATGCCTTCCTGACGCAGGACTTCCTGTCCCTCCATGGTGCTTCTGCCCATCTGACCGTGACTCAGTGCCCTGCTTCAGTGGCCAGGCAGCACAGGATTCCCTGCGAAATCAGAGGAAGGCACAGAGTGGCAGTCCGTATGACAGCCACCCGGGGCCTCATTACTGTGAATGGAAATGGATAAACAAGGACCTGCTGTACAGCACAGGGAACTACATTCTTTTTTTTGCAATAACATATAATGGAAGAGGATTCTGAAGAGAAAAAAAATATATGTATGTCTATGTACAACTGATTCACTTTGCTGTACATCTGTCACATTGTAAATCAACTACACTTCCATAAAAATTTTTAAAAAAGCAAATCAAATCACAATGTAACTTCAATAATAAAAAAAAAAAGCATGAGGTTTTCCACATCTCCATTTGTTTCCTGTTTAATGTGTGATTTCGACACATTGACGAAGAAATGTAATTTCAAAGTTGTCTAAATACGTTTCACGACAAATATCACGCGGTTTGAAAGCACAGCACTCTGAGTGACGTACGTCTTGTGTGCTACTTCCTGGTAAGCCCAGATCTTTTTCTGTCACAGTTTTCTCTCAGTGGAAAATATTATAATGTTTCTGAATAACTAGCAAAAATATATACTATAGGAACTTTGTAGGACAGAAAGCACATGGTATAGGAACTAACTATCACAAGTTTGCGGCCTGTAGATTTATGCAAAATTAATGATGGACTTAGAAAAACAGATAAGCAACAAGGATTTACTGCATTGCACAAGAAACTATATCCAATATCTTATAATAACCTTTAATGAAAAAGAATATGAAAACGAACATACGTCTGTATACACATGACTGGGACACGGTGCTGTGCACCGGAAACGGACACATTGCAACTGACTGTACTTCAGTTAAAAAAAAAAGCACCTAATGATAATCTAATTTTCTTTCCCTTATAGGTCACTTGCTGTTTTTGCCTATTTCAAAGGATTTTTTTTTCCTCTATAAAATTTAGTCAAAAACAGTAACAAAAAACTTTTTTTTTTTTTTTTTTAAAAACCCTGCTCTTCAGGACGGGTTTCCCTCAGAATTTCCGAGTCTCTTTGTCATTTTTAGTCCTTCCCTCTAGTTGTCTTAACCATCAGAGGTTATCCTTCCAATGAAAAAAATCACTTAATAGCGATTTCTGTGAAACAATTTCCAGCACACTGTAAATAGTCACAGCTGGCTCCGACTCCCCATTCCTGCTCTTTTGTTTTCCTGCATTTTTTTACGGAAATGTTGAAAGAAAAAACAAAACCCAGCACATGGAGAGATGTTATTGCTTACATGAAAAGAATATAGAACGTCATTATGGAATACCCGGAAATCCTAAAATTAAAATTAGATGATTGTATTCATTCATTCACTCAGCAAACATTTACTGTGTCTCTGACATGAGTCGCGCGCCATGCTAAGTGCTGACGCTTACAGATGGATCAGATGCAGTCCCCATCATAAAGCGAACCATTGTCTGAGTGTGGCTGGGACTCTGTCCCAAGTTTCCTCTCTTCTGCAAGGATGCAGGCAGAGCCGGTTCAGAGACACAGCCGTCATGAAGTCTGCCTCCCTTCCTCTTCTGGGCCCCCTTCAACCACGTGATTACTTTTCATGTGCTGCCACCCTGTACCTCCCTGTAACTTTAGATTTTGTCCTTTTTTTTTTTCACCCAGTTCATTATTGACTTACACTTCTTCAAAGTCCCCCAGAGCCCTCCTTTCAACCATCTGTTAAGGCCACAAAGCAATCCAATAACTCTTTTATGTGTACTGGTCAGAGATGACTGTGCTGAATGCACACCTGTGGGATACGACAGACCTCTCATGGGGCAATGCTGAGCCCCATGTGGTGCAATTTTAGTGATGGAAAACCGGGGGCTTCTGGAAGACTGTCAAAATATTTCAGATGAGGGGAGCCCCATCCTAAACACCGTTTATCCCTCAACTCTATGGCTATACCCTCTATGAACCAAAGAATTACTTCTCATTGAAAACCTGAGATAAATAAATGAAAAGTATTGTGTTCCTAATAGTTATTCTCAAAGATACTGTCTAACAAAACCCCCCATATCTTATCCACAATGAGGTCTTCTCTTTTCAAAGCATCATATTAAGTCTCTTTTCAGTTTCCAAAAGAGGGAAAGATTACGAGGTTGCTCTCAAGGACAATAAATAAACAAAAATGTAAGAATATATACGTGGTTTCCTGCTAAGGCCACATCCTCATGGGATAAATAAGAGATTAAAGCTTTCAGAAAGGTTGGGGAAGGGGTGTGGGTGGGATGAAAACCCCACTGTGCTTCATCTGTGCCACCTCCTCTGGTTGAGACTGAAAACGCACGCTCCACCTCAGTTACGCCCAGCAAGCTGTGACACACTTGTAAGTAGCCCTTCGCGTTTCAGCATGAATTAAAGGGTGGGTGAAAATTTTAACCAAAGGAAGATTAAGTAGGAAGACACAGGTTATTGGAGGGGAGGGCATCCCTCGTAACAAAGGGTCTAAGAATATAACAACAAAGAACATTCAAGAAAAAACACTCAGAAAAGTTGCTTCAGACCCACCCAGCGCGTTTGAACAACACCTCAGTGAGCATATTAAGCGGTGAATGGGGCAATCCTAACGCCTTGCTTGAGCCCAAGCGAAGATGATCACATTTACGTTCTCCCACTGCATTTTCAAAGTGAGAAAACATCTCCCTTGCGTTGTCAGGACACTGGTGCTTACGGTCAAAGAGGGCTGATGCCCGTCAGTCCTTGGAAGTACGTTAGCCAAATGATGGCCACGACCTCCACGTGGACGACATGCGTCTTGGCATACATTATTCCGCTGAGATGAGTTTTAATCCTCACACACGCTGACAATGATCTGATAAAAGTTTAATGGCACATTAGAGTAGATGGGTTAGATTTCTTCCTCCAAATACCAGAGCAAGCCTTGGTTGGACAGTCTGTCCACTATCTTGTGGGGGACTTAGAACATTTTTCATTCCTTATGTTGTTATTTCTGTGTTTTTGTGGTTATCAGAGAAAAGCAGTTTCCACTGGTATTTATTACTTGTATTTGTTGTTGGTTTTAAAAATATTTTATTTATTCACATTAGGGTACAGACAGATAAATGTTTGACTGCTGAACTGTAATTATTCACAGACTGTTCTAAAAAGGTTTGACGGCTTGTACTAAAGTGTCATTCCACTCACCACTGTTTAATTGAATATGAAACAAACAAAGCTTTATACTCAGACATTATCTTTCATGACTCAGTCCAAAGTTATCGCATCCTCTCCTTGACTGTTTTTACATCCTTCCCTAAAACAAATATTTTAAATAGCTTTCTGAACTCTTTATTACAATCATGATCAAAATAACTAAAATAATGAAATTATCCCCTAAGGACTGCCTGACATTGAACAGAAGTGTAACCCACAGTATCTGTGTCTTTATGACCCGTCTTGTGCTGGACATGGACTCATAATGATGGTCAGCGTGGCCTGGCCCGGGGGGAAATTGCAGCTCATCTGACAATTGTTTGTTGATATTTTGCTGGGATAGTTTCTGTGGGTGCACATGACCGCAGATTTTCAATAATGAGCAGCGCGCACCACGTGAAGGCAATGAGGGGTGGGAAGAGACACGCATGAGGAACGTCTCTTGATTCTGTAAATTGTATCTTTCACCAAATTGAGAATTTTTCAGCCATCCTTTCAATAATGTTTTATGTCTCATTTTCTCTCTCCTCTGCTTGTGGAAACCCTATGAGGTGTCTGCTGGAACTTGAGATATTGTTTCACGCGTCTACGAGGCTTTGTTTTATTCTATTGATTTATCCCCACATTTGCCGATTCCATCCTTCGTCAGCTCCATTCAGGTATTAAGTCCAATCAGTGCATATTTATTTCATACATTGCTTTCCTCCATCCTTGAGTTTCCATTTGTGATTTTTTTTATAATTTCTAAATTTTGAGGAATCTTCTTGTATTTTTATTCATTGAGAGCATATTTTTCTTTATGACACTGAGAATAGTAAATATAGTTAAAATAAAGTTCCGTCTGCTTATTACCATATATATTCATTTTGGGATTGGTTTCCAATCTTTTCGCTTAAGAATGGGTTAAATTGTCCTCTCTTTTTTTTTTTTTTTTAGCCTGTTGGCTGAATTTGTATTGTTCCCTGAATATTCCAAGGTGCAGAGACTGGAATGCTCCTGTTTTCCTAAGTAGAATGCTGATTGTCTACATTTAGCGGGCAGTTATCTAGGGTTCATAAAGATCAGCTCAGAGTTCATTTCAAAATGATCTGAGTTTCCCCTGTGTGGGCGTGGTTCAAAATCAGCCAGTAAAATGGCGATTTTTTTACACAGGATTCGAAGCTCTACCCCGGTCTCTCGTCCTTTTGGAAACTTCCCTTCACTTTCTGGTGGCAGTGATTATTCCGTACTCCATCCTCCGGTTCTGTAGGCCAGAAAAAGTATGGATTTTCCATCAATGTTTTACCTCCTCAGGGCTGATTCCAGCCTGCTCTCGGGCTTAAGTCATTAAAAAACAGGAAAATCACTCCGTGCCTTTCTTTCTTCCAAACAGATTCTCTGCTATAATCTTCCTGCTTTTGTTCACTCTGTGCTAACTCCAGGCAGTTACCAAAAAAAACTGTCCAAGTTTATAACTGGTTTTTTTTTTGGGTGGGAAAATTGGTCTGGCAGGAGCTTCCCTGGCCACGCCTAAAGTGGAACACATAAAAAAGTGACATTGCATTTTTGTTGGCTGGAGCTACCAATGTTTCATCTTCCCAAAATATGTTTTCTCTTAATTTACCAGCTTAAGATTTCCACAGCCCTTTGATAATATGAGTTTGGTCTGGATAGCTGTGTGAAAGTCAAAGTAGGATTTAATTTCTCACAAAAAGTATTTCCTCCCCTAAATTAGAGTCCCAATGCAGATGGCTAGTTGCCTTTTAGTATTTCTGGCCCTCTCTGGGGCATGTTCCTAGCACTATTATTATGAATAGTATTCTTTCAACATTTTGCAAATACCTATTGGAAGTTCCCAATCTTGCATAAAGTAAGACGTTGACTATTCTGTTCTCTTCCCATGTGGGTGTTAAAACACCAACATTAATACCCACTTTTTCTTTTCATATCAAGGAAATTATCTTACCCTTGCTAGATAGCTACTGTCTTTAAGGACTGAAAGTAATAGAAACCTGTAAAAATAGTTACCAAGGTAACTACCTTCCATAGAGACATCTTGATGAGCAAGCAGGCAAGACTGCCCCATGCGTGGTGAAACCACTTAGAAGCTGATAAATGGGCTCCTTTCCGAGTCAACCAGGACAAAGCGGTCTCTGGATCTGGTAGAAAGACAAGCCTCAATCACACAGAGTTTATGGGTCTTGCAAAAATAACAGCACACGTATGATGGCAGAGTCACTACCCTGCGCCTAAGCCAGAAAACAGACAGTCTAAGCCAGAACATCAGCCAAAACGCGTGTTATGACCGTTTAGTTCATGGGAAAGAGAGAATGCTCCTTGTTACATGTTTGGATTTTGTCCAAAGAGAACTGCAACATAATTTTTATGTAACAATAAAAAACATAAAACGATGTCAATTTGTTTGCAAAATCAAAATCCCTATAAGAAAGCATTGTAACATTAAGAAGAAAGTTATTCTGAGACAATGACTCATGAAAAAGTGTTTAGCGCCAGATGCTTAAAAGCTGAGAGCATTCCAAGAAAACCTCAGTGGTTTGCAACATTATTTTTATTACTGATTTAGCGATATTTTTGAAAGTCCAAATATGTAATTAAAATGGCAAGAAGAAATACATTACAATGATAAGCAGTTTAGGCATTTATTGTGAACAAGCTATGTTTTGATAAAAATGCCTGCCAGTCTATTATCTTCCTACAAACTCTAAGCAATTCTAACACTCATTTGTGATTTGTGTTTTCCTGATAACATTGCGTCTTTATTAAGCTATATACTCTGTGGCCTTCAGAACAAAGATTTTGCCCCTGGCAGTTATCTAAAAAGGCAACTAGATAAATATTATCTATATAGTCTTACTTGGAGAAATCCCTTAAAGTATTTTAAATTTCATGGAAGTTCAGATTATGGAAGATGTATTTATCATTAATGTTATTTTCAAAACCAAAATCTAGTAAAAAGGAAAATGAACAGATTGATTTTCTAAGCCTTCTTCTATCATGTGCAGGCTGTACAACTTTGGGCTTCTTATTTAAGATCATCATTTTGTAATTTGTAAAATAGGAATGCTTTCCATTCTTCAGAAGATTGTTGGAAGTCAATTATATGACGCGTGAAAATGCTAGCACGGCACCTACAACATGACAGTCGATGTTCTATAAATGTCAGGGTGTTGTGGGTTTTTCTTTTAAAACCTCTTCCCCTATATTCACAGTTTATAAGTTTTAAATACATTATATTTTCCAAAATAAACCATGGAATTTTATAATACATTTGACTACATTTTAAATGGATTTTTAACAACAAGCTTGAACAATGCAGTTTATTAAGATAAATGATCATAGTAAAAGACTAACAAAATATTTATTTGAAATTTGAAACATTATTGTGAAATGCACTAGCAAGGAAATCAAAGATACAGAGAGAATTCTACTGTGAGGAGCGACAAGTCCAAGCTACTTTGGTTTAAGTGACATCTGGAAGGGGAAGAGAGTGGACCACTCTCTATTGACTAGTAAATAATTTATCCTGCAGGATGAATTATACGTTGACAACGAAGCCAGGAGTAGCTTGCTTTGCTTCTTCTCAGCCGAGCAATGGAGATGACTGCCAAAAAGTGCAGCTTTCCCAAGGTTAAAAATGGAGCTTGCTTCTTTAGTGTATTTCCAGAATAATGCATGTGCTACTTAGTCAAATTAAGGGCTTCACATCTCAAGGCTATTTTCTCTGATTCTGATGAATTCAAATAAGGAAATGATCAGTCTGAAGAGAGATGGCCGTGGGATGTCGGGGGCGTTGACAGAGCAAGGGCTCCTGAAAGTTCCTCTGCTTTATAAAAGCAATCAGAACATTGGCAAAAATGATCAGAATAGACTTTTCTAGATCTCAGGAAATTAACCAAAGACAACAATCCAGGGAGTGTTTATTCAGGAAAAACCGCTTAGTCTCGGGAAGAAATGCAGTGCTGTGGAGTTTTAACATAACTTTTCCCGTCTCTCTTCCTCCCCTCCCAGCTCCCTGGTTGTCCTGGAAACAACACACATCTTGGGGAAAACCAGCAGCTTGGCAGCCACTGACAGTACAAGCCCAATTTCCAGAGAATAGTCATTATTTTAAATGTCTATGGGTCCCAGAAAACTGCACTTATCAGCTTTGCCTTTATTTGACCTGACTCAGAGCTCACTCAGAACAACAGCCTTTTTACAGGGTATTTGCTGAAAACAGTCTGTGGCAATATTTTAATAATCCAGTGGCCCCAGTTGGTGAGTAACAGTAGAGAAAACAACAGGCAAACCAAAAAAAAGGCTAAAAGGAAAAGCTGGAGGAAAAGATAACTTGAGGGAGATTTACAAAACTCTGACATATCTGGGAATCTAGAAAGCCATGAGCATGCATGGAGCTGTGCACACGCCCGGCGCTGCGCTCATGTGTCGGGGAAGACCTACGCCAAAAGTTCTCACCTCTGGCTGACCTTGAAACTGCCCATGTAGAAAGTGAAGGATGAGGCAGAATTTTCAAATGCCTGGCTGAGTCCTGAAGGCACACCCAAACACCAACACAGAACGCATCAGCCAGGACTGGGAGACTCATTGTGTCCAGGCATTTAAGGAAAATCTCTTGAATCATTAACTGACTGCCTAGCTAACCAAGCAGGGACTTCAGCACCACATGTGACAAAGGATCTGTATTCTTTACAAAACTGGGTCTGAAAATTCTTTAGCAAAGAACAGCAAATACTGTGAGGGGAAAGAATCTGATTTCCAGTGTTGATGTGTTATGTTATTTAAAATTTTCACTTTCAACAAAAAAACTGCTATACATGCAAAGAAATAGGTAGACATGACCTAGACAAAGGAGAGAAAGCAGTGGAGAGGAATCATTCCTGAGGAAGCCCAGACATTGTACTTACAGAAACAACTGTTATACACATGCTTGCACTGGGCTCAATAACGCCCCTCCACCCCTAAATCCACACCTGCCCAGAACCTCAAAGTGTGAACTTATTTGAAGATAGAATCTTTAGAGGCATAATCATTTAAGTTATGGTGAAGTCATACTGGATTAGGATGGGCTTTGGCTAAAGGGATTATAGAATTCTCTGTTCAACAAGAGCAGAATGCACATGGAATATTTATGAGAATAGATTATAAGATATGCTGAGCAATGATCGTTCATAAAGGTAAAGGCAATTCAACAGGAAAAGAACAGTCTTTTCAACAAACAGGAGCAGCACAAATGGATACCAATGCACAAAAGAGTGAAGTTGGACTCCTACCTACGTATACAAAAGTGAACTCAAAAGGTAAATGTCATGATGATAAAACTCAGAAAAAATTAAACGTACATCATCATGACTTCGCTACAAGCAATATTTTTAAAGATATAACAGTAAAAGCACAAGTGAAAAAAGAAAAATTAGATCATTTGGGTTCATCACATTGAAGAAGGTTTGTGCACCAAAGGACTCTATCAAGAGAGTGAAATCCAGAGAATATGAGAATATGTTTGGATGCCAGACATCTGAAAATGGACTTGTATTCAGGATGTAAAAGAACTTGCAACTCAACAATGAAAAGATAATTTAAAAATGGATGAAGGATTTTCATAACATTTCTCCACAGAAGGCAGAGAAACAGTCAATAAACACATACAAAGGTGTTTCAGGTCGTCAGTCGTTAAGACAGTTCCACCCACGTCTCAGTGAGACACCCTTGCCCACACGCGGGGACGGCTATGGTGAAAAAGCCTCGCAGTAAGTGTTCACAAGGTGGAGAAATCAGAGCCTCACGCGCTGTTGATGGCAATGTAAAATGCTGCAGCCACTTTGGAAAGCCGTCTGGCAGCCGGCAAAATTGTTAACGTAGAGTTACCATTTGATCCAGCAGTTCCACTTCTGGATCTATATCCAAGAGAGACGAAAACATGTGCCAAACAAAACCTGTACATGAACGTTCATAGCAACATTTTAACAGAGGAGTCCCAAAGTGGGGGAAAACCCAAATGTCCACCCAGTAATGGCTGGACAAGCACAACACTGCACAGCCATGAAAAATGAATGACTCTCTGGACTACCTGAAAACATGGATGTACCTCGAAAACTATGCTGAGACAGAAGTCAGAAACATTCATATAAAACGTCCAGAAAAGGCAAATTCACAGAGAGAGAAACTAGGTCGGTATTTGCCAGGGGCTGAGGGGAGGGGGACAGAAGAGCGACTGCTAATGGGTGTGGGATTTCTTCTCTTTTTTCTCCTTTTCTGGTTTGAAAATATATGGGAAATACACAGTGGTGATAAACACACAATGTTGTGATATACTGAAAATCGCTGAAGTGCACACTCTAAAAATGTGAAACTCATGGTATGTTTAATCTCATTTTAAAAATGTGTAGGAAAAGAAAACATAGACCTACTGTATAGCACAGGGAACTATATTCAATGTATTGTAATAACATAGAATGGAAAAGACTCTGAAAAGAAGAAATATATAAATAAATATATATATGTCTGTATCTGTGTAACTGAGTCACTTTGTTGTACACCTGAAACTAACATAAATCAACTACATTTCAATAAAAAATTTAAAAAGAATAAACAGATACACACATCAAACCTCAAAAAAAAAAAAATAAAGAAGACATAGCCATGCAATGGAGAACCAGACTTTATCACTATATACATATTATATACTTAAAAAAGAGTGCCCATGGCTAGAAATGGACATATCTGGGCATAGACTTCCTTTTTACAGGAAAAGTACAAGCACTCATTTCCTGTATCTCAAGCGACTTTAATTTTGTAACAAAACCCTCAGTGACATTTGCCGTGTGATCGTCGTTTGAGAGGCTCTGACTCAGGGAGGCCAGTGCGTCGTCAGCGCCCGTTTATCTATGCAGCCCTCATGAGATCTCATCAAAGGACGGGAAGCCTTCACCATCCCAGGAGTTGACAGGTTTGGGCGATTCTCTCTATATTTTTCGTGCCACCTCGTTTCAGACTTTCAATAACCTTTTCACTTAGACTCAGGCTCTCTTGTTCTCATGTTATGTGTGAGGGGCTAAAATAACCAGAGCACTTCAGGGTAGTTTTCAAGACACAGTAAACCAGCAGTGCCAGTACCCGTCTCCTGACCCCCACTCTTCAATGATTTCTTAAACGCGTGGAAGAGAGAACTTGCACAAAGTAAAGTGCCCACTAATTTAAACAACTGGTGAGCACATTTTCCCTACTGACTTAGAAAAAAATTCCTGCCACTCTGCAGTCTCCTTGTTGTGAATGAACTGTCTTCTTGTAAAGCCTTCCTCCCCCGGACGGTGCGAAGCGTGCTCGGGAACCATCAGTTCCCAGCGTGAACCGGAGTGTCCCCGGCGTCCTGTCACCCTCGTACAAAGACGCTTTGACTCTGGTGGTTTACAGACCGAAACACGTTAACGTGCAGGACGTTCATCTGTTTACAGAAAGTACCAAGGCAGACGGCGAAGTCATTGTGAGTGAAAATAGGTCCATTTCTCACACAGATTCCTTAAGAGTCACTTAAAAAGGGAACTGAGAGCACCCGTGAAACCTGGCCCAGGGAAGTGACACCCTGTCCCGAGCTGGCGAACAGGGTGTCGCCAGGGCAGCCTGCGTCAGCCGGGAGCGGCGTCCACACACGACCCGCGGTGGTTTCTATCATCGGGAGCTTTTGCTGGGCCACCTAGACTTACTTGGCTGTGTCACCGGAATCTCTGACTGGAGCCTGAATGAACCCGGCGCTTGTTTGCTGGGGCTGGATCAGCTGACATCCGCCGGCGCCGCACCCGAGCCGAGGTGGAGGCTCCCCGGGGACGGCCCTCCTGACTCGGGCCGCTGCTGTCTGCGGACAGCCCGGGGGCGAGCGCCGGGAGCGCCGTCACTCACCGCGGTGGCCCTGATTTTGCCTTATTTTGGTTGGGGCTAAAAAAGCAACCAGAACCAGAGAACACACTGTGACAAAGGCCTTGCCGTTTCTCCTAAAGTGAGGCCCTGTGGGGAGCCACGTGCAGCCTCCTGGGCCGGCCCGGGGACTGGCCTTTACGGGGAATGTTTACAGGGAACGTGGCGATCACGATCGTCCAGGCAACGAAGGTAGAAGCCAGGACTGTGAAGGAGGGGGAAGTCACAGCCAGGCCAGCTGGGCTGCGCGCGGGGCGGTTAACATGCTTGTTGTAAGATCGTGTTTGTTTGTGCCATTCTTAAATAGAAGGTGTTTTATATGAAGTCAAGTGATTTATCCAAGCTTTTTCTAAAGAGGGCTGTTTGCTTCTGGTTAACTTTTTTTTTTTTTTTTTTAAGATTTTATCTTTTTCAGAGCAGTTTTAGTTTCACAGAAAAATTGAGAGGAAGGTCCAGATTCCCATCTGCCCCCTGCCCCGCCAGCCTCCCCGTTGTCCACACCCCTCCGCCAGGTGGGACACCCGTAACAACCGGTGAGCCCACACAGACCCGTCGTCGTCTCAGAGTCCACTGCTGGCAGCAGGGCTCACACCTGGCGGCGCACATTCTGTGGCCTGGACACGTGCACCCTGACATGTGTCCACCATTAGAGTGTCACACAGAGACGCTTCAACTGTCCTGAAAGGCCCTGCACTCCTTCTGCCCTTTCTGTTCCCACCCCCTGGCGTCCCCTGACGCCTTTACTGTCGCCGTGGTCTTGCCTTTTCCAGAATGTCACAGAGTCAGAATCATGCCTACGTAGCCTTTTCAGACTGGCTTCTCAGGTTTTCCTTTGGACGTTTTCAGTTATTAAAACTCTTATGTGAAAAATACAGGAACTATTGCTGTAAAAATATAGTAAAGAGCCTTTCCACACTCTAGCACTTTATGATAGTAAGACTACAATTCGTCTGGATGACCGGTTCTTGTAAGCTCCGGGGATCGTTACAGAGAACCGCAGGATGGACATCACGCATCTACCCGAATGCACACGTGTGTCCACACCGCGGTCTACGGAGAGAAACAGAGAGTGAGTTGAAGGGGAGAAGTTAAGGAAGGGGGTGGGGTGCTAAATTGCTCCCCGGGAACTCAAATATCAAGACTTTCTGGACACTGGGTCCTGGCCCAGCTGGGCTCTCCACACCAGCTCTGTCTCTGAGTAGCACACACTTGAATTTGCTTTATGTGCTGGAATGCAAAGTCGCCGAGTGAACACGAGAGACAGTCTACCTGTCATTCAGAGACAGGTGAGAGGGATGGGGCTGTGAGCTGAAAATGGGGCCCTTGGCACAAGCAGGCCCTGGACGGGAGGAGAATAGCTGGAAACAACATGAAGGGAAGGAACACTTAGCAGGTTGGATTGTTCTGAGTCTGTGAGCCACGGGCTCAGAGCTAAAAGCAAACACAGGACGTGTGACCCTCTCGCCCATTGGTGTGGTCAGAGAGGCTCCTGCAGGACCAGCCAGTGGAGGTGGCGTGGGAGAGGAGGCCAGGAAGGGGCTGGGAGGTGACCCGCTACGTGGGTCATGGAGCCTCCCAATTTCACATGCTCGGTCCTTCCACGGACACACCAAAGGCTCATTTTTTAATTTATTTTTTAAGAGAAATTAGAGAAAAAGGAAAACAGAAAGACTGGAGCAAAGCGGTAGGCAACAGCCCTGCCTGCTGCCTCCTACTTCCTCGGCCAAGTCTGCTCATCCGCCCGCCGGCCGCAGAGTCGGAGGGACCCGTGCTAAGATGATCACTTCACGTTAAAATCACGATTTGTAGAACCCCTGTCAGATACGGAGCGTGAGGTGACTTTCCACACACACGTCCGCCTGGAACACGCTGCCTGCAGCCAGTTCTCTGACGGGAGATACTGCACAGCTGTGTTCTTGGCCATTTGGCAAAACCTTGTGTTCCCTCCCGAGTTACAACAGCGAAATCTGGTTGTTTTTCATCACGGACAGCCATTTCGTTAAATGATACGACTTTTGCACATCGGGTCATTTATTCCCCTTTGACATTGGACCCCAAAGTTTGGCTCCTAGGCTGACTTCAGCCACCCCCGTGCCTGCCCCAACCCGGTCACGTGGATCTGTTAATAGACTGAGTCCAGCCTCGCGCGCCCCAGTCCTCCACGGTCCCCCATGATTCAGAGGGATTGAGGGAGCGGGAGGGAAGGCGCAAGAGTGGGCAGGGAGAGAGAGAAAAGGGAGGGGGGCAGAATGTAACTGTCATCGGAGGAAAGGATACATATCTTTCCTCAATTTAACAGCCGTGAGAAGTTAATAGCACCAGGTATGACGCTTCCGTCATATCATGATCTGTCACACGGTTTACCTCTTGTGGCCCTCACGTTGTCCCATAACTAGACAGAGCGTTACTCCAGGACAAATACAGCTTACTAGGTCCTAGAAGGGGCTGGGGGGGGCCTCACAGTAGCTCTGCACACTCTGCGAGGGACGGACGGCTTAAATACTAGGCAGGTGTTACATGAAAAAGAGTAAATCCTTCTGCTGAAAACGACAAGTTCCTGCTTGTAAGTATCATGAACCCTAATCCAACGTATTTCTGAATCTTATGTTTTATATATATATATATATATATATATATATATATATATATATATATATGGACTCATTTTTAAAGCAATGATCCCAGGTTTTTAAAACAGATTTAAGAATACGGCATTTAAAACCCTGGACTAAGTTGCAACATTTACTGACGAAATCTCATAGAACAGCGCACAGTCACTGAAGTACTAGTGCTTGATTCAGGTACGCCTCACGGGTCAGAACCCGCCCTCGGGAAACGCCGCGTAAGCAGCTTGCATTCACGCTGACTCCTTCTCGTTTTCTTTTCCGTCCATTTGATTCCCTAACTGCAGCGTTGATGCGGCTGTTTTAATTTGGTCAAAGAGAAGGCAGGACTGTATTTATCACATCGCCCACATTTTCCCTTCAAACCGGCGCCTGTAACTGAAGTCAATGGGCGCTGCTGAAAGCACGTCTAAGAAAGGCATTTGGCTTCAGAAGTTTTTTACTGGCTGTAAATAAACTGCTTGTGGGACTGCAGATCTGAAGGCTTTATTGTATCAAAACTGGCTCCGAGGAAATGCTGAATTTCATAAATAATAACAACAACAACGAAAAACTTGGATGTGTCAACTTCTAAACCAAGCTGGAGCGTCAAGTAACTCCCAAAGGAAGAAACGCTTTTAGCAGCTGTAGAGTCAAAATGCAGGTGTTAGTCACACGGTGGGCTCTTCATTAAAAATAAAACCCTGACGAACACAAAATCACTTGTAAAAGTACGTGTGTGTGAATACTATATATATACCATATGTATTCTACGTATGCACATCATTATATCATACATATGAATATATAAAACTACATGGATATGAATACATATGCGAACATATACATACATTTTAAAGGCATGTATACTATAAGATGTATATGTACAAAGCATATAAAGTATATAAAATATATACAAGTATATTAAAATACTTATATACCATGACAAATATATAGTATATATAAAGTAGTATTAATATACTAATATCAAAACATTAATACGTTAGTATTATTAATGTTAATAGTGTGTACTAAGCATACAGACTAATTTTTCAGTATATACTATATTAATATATACTCTTCTGATATACACTATACTATATAGAAATGTGTTTTTTAAAAACTGAAAGAAACCTGGTTTCCTTTCTATTTGTGTTCCTACGTGCGACATCCATGTTTTCCCTGGTCTGTCTCATCAGCTGTGATCAGGATTTCCCTGAATTCTGAGTCTACGTTCCTCAGTGTAGTCTGAGGGTCCCCGGAGGAGGGAGCTCAGGATTTTGCAGGCTGAGGATCACGGATACTTACAGAGGATGGACAGTAGGGGGCAGAGGTGTCCACACTGCTCTGTTTTGGATGCTCTGCTTCCCACCCCGGGGGAATCTGACTTCAGATACTTAACTGCCCTTAGAACTTTGAGGTGAAGACTTGTTGCCTGTTCTCTTACTTTCCAGCTTTAAAACAAAGAACTTTTTAATCATTGTGAAGTAAATACAAATTCTTTGAACAAAATGTGGAAAACTCTTAAGGTGTAACAACAGGAGGAAAACCAGAAATGATCACTGAAATTTTCATCACCAAGGAATAAATATTCTGTCTTATTTGCCTGTATACTTTTGTGTGTCTATATATGCATATACACAAAATATATTATTAAATGCATATAATACATACAATTATATTGTATCATATTTATATCATAGGTCATTCACACATATACAGTTTTCAAAAATGCAGACTGCTTTGAAATTATATTCTGTTCCTTTTCTCACTTAAACTATACTTTTTCTGAGTTTCGGTGGTGAGCAGATAAAGTTCCTTACAAAATATACCAGGCTTAAGCACTCTACAAAAGGGCGTTAGTATTGTGCTGACCATAGGCTACGTGAAGGAAAAAAGGTGTATCTCTCATTTCCTTCAGCACCTCTGGGCCCGAGACCCAGGTGTGAGTTCATGACAAACTCATGTTCAACCAAAGAGCCTTACCCAGTGCAAGAGCGTCAAAGGCTTAGCCCTTTGTTTACAAGCTCTGGTTTTACATGCACTTACCTACTATGAATTTTGTGCCTTAGAGATTTCCATCTTGTGAGGTTCAAGCCTTCTGAAGGCATTTTTTTTACCTCCAGTATTTACTTAGAATATTTTTCAATCATTTTTTTTCTCTATCGGGTCACTTGGAAAGCCAGACAAAGATAATCTTTCAGACTGCCAAGAACTAACAGTCAGAAACGAAAGCAGCTAGGTTTACTCTTTCTCTTAATAAATATTTTGAGATCCTACTACAGTCTGACTCATGGACCAATGGTAAACAAGGCAGAGTCGGCCAACTTCCTAGCCGCTGCCTAAAATGCCACTCTCGGCAGCAGAGAGATGCTTTTCTCCATAACCTGTATGTTCACTAAGAGGAACCTTACTTTGAGCGTTACTGAGTCAGGCACACAGCCCTAGAGATGCCGCGGGCCTGCAGTCAGCCCCAGGGTACCTGCTAAAAGCACCCCCTGCACCCCTGGGGCCCACTGACCACTTGCAAGGCCTTCCCGAATCCCCCGGGCTAATTAATTTAATCAAAGTCAACTTTACTTAACATCAGGTTCTACTAGAGAATTGGTTAGATACTCTTGTGGATTAAAAAAAAGATTTGCTTCTCATTCAGTAAATATTACTGGAAATCAGATATCCATGTGGAAAAAGTAGACGACATTAAAAAATAAGTTTTACCTAATGTGGAATGACATATAAAGAGCAAATCTTTAAAAATGTAGAGGAAAACATAGAAAAGTATCTTTATGTCTACAAGGAAGAAAAGAATTACTTACACCAAATCATAAAGGAAAAACACAAATCATGAATACAATCATTAATCACTCAATAAAATTTGATATATTAAATATTTGATTAAATGTTCCATATAAAAATAGCAAGCAAGCCACAGATGGGAAGAATAAACATACTCTTTTTTTTTCCAGTTTTTTTTGGTGGGGGGAGGTAATTAGGCTTATTTATTTATTTATTCTTAGAGGAGGTGCTGGGGATTGAACCCAGGGCCTCATGCGTGTTAAGCATGTACTCTACCACTTGAGCTATGTCCTCCCCTCTAAGAATAAATGTATTGACAGTGCACATAAACTACAAAAAACTAGCAATCCTATAGTTAGAGTTCCCTAACATATCTCCAAGAAAAAGACCGAAAAAGGAAAGCAAAAAGCATAAGAAGAGTATTCACAGAAGATGAATTTTTATTGGTCAATAGAGTGACACGGTGGTGCTAAATTAGTGGGGAAAAAAGAAAATAAACCGAATGTCTATTAGCAGAATAGGCAAGTATCGTTTTGTATGGTTATAAGCCGGAACACATTATTGCCTGGATTTTTGTATTCCTGGAATTTCTTATTACAGTAGTCTTGGTTTGTCTTTTCAACAATTTAGACGGAGCCACAAAATGGATCTGGTGCCCTTCATTTAAGGTAAATTGTACGTGCCAGCGGACAGAAGTGGATTCAGCATAACTTTGTTTACGTTTTCTCAGAGCAATGTGTTTTTTAAGAACTAAAGCAAGGCACTAAATGAACTAAATTTGTGCAAAAGAAATAGCTGCCTTTGCTAAATGGCTCTTGTGCCTGAAATGAAGCAGGAGGCACCTAAGTGGAAATTAAGGTGCTGTCCAATTGTGAATTTGTGTTTGAAGGAAAGCTAATCTCAGATGAGTGGCGAGTTCATGAGCGTTAAGATCTGAAGGAAGATAATTCCCAGACCAAAACTACGAGCCAGAACGAAGGGGTCTAATGATATCAAAGCTCCGGTCTGGGAGGTGAGCAAGCGGTCAAGTTTAAGAGCTGTGAGGACGGTGCTCAGGGAAGAAGGCTACTAGTCCAGGCTGCTGAGTGCAGAAGAAAAAAGGAAAAGGCCACCCTTCTAAGGATGGCACCGTTTTCCAAAAAGATGGATCTGATCTCATTCCTACTTAATAGCTTTGAACATCTCCCAACTGTCTGCATTTTTGGTTTTGTACTCTTTTTTGGAGCAAAGGTGGTAGGATCGAAAAGCTATCACTGTTTCTAATTCCAAAGCTTCTGCTTGGATCTTTCCTAAGACTCTGTCCGTCACCTCCTCTCCGGACAGTTCTCCTGCTGTTCCCGGCACCCACGGAGCAGAAAGATGGCACCGTCAACCGCTCTAAGATTTAGTTTAAATTTAAAATAGGCCCTTGCAATTAACTCATGGGTAAATCCTTTAATACCCTAAAATACGTATGGAGGATTCGGATCTCGGGTCCTGTGGATGACTCAGCGTTGGGCAAAGCCTCAAGCGTCGGGGTGGGTCCGGCGAGGCACCCCACATCCATGACGACGGGTGGAACTTCCTCATCTTTTAATTACTGGTTGGGGAGCAAACCGGGGGCTGAAAGGAGCCTTTTATGATTTTACAATGCCATTGCGTCTGCGAGCAACTATCACAGTGAGCTTCACAGCCTTTCTGGTGGTGGTTGTGACACTGTGGAGGTTGCTTTCCAAGATAATTTTGTCAAGTTTATTTATTCATTTGTTTCAATGACGTTGGCGGCATGGAAGGATTATTCAGTGCCGTTTAGCAGTAGGCTGTGTTCCACTGAGACGCTTTTCTGTTACAGGCAAATCCTATAAAAATGGAACATCTTATCAATCTATGAACGGATGCTGAGTGAGTTCTGACCCTAACACTTAACAAAGTTCAGAATCAAAATGTATTAAACCTGTTTGAAAACAGACATGTGTGTATTAAGCGAGGTGTGAGAATGTTGACATCTAGCTGTAAAGCTTCTTTTCCATCTTCTTTACTTTTTATTAATGAAGAACCCTTCACCTTCAATTTTAGGTCCGCATTTTCACATAATTCCCAAGAGGAACCTATCAAATAAAAACTGATGGGAGCAATACCATTATTTCTCCCCAGCAAATCCCGGTCTCCGGGGAGCAGTCAGTGTCCCTTGGGTCACAAAGACCAAGCTTGGAGCATCGCATTTTACTGGTATGAGAGACCCTCAGATAATTTTGTTTTCGAATCTGCATCATTATGCAAACAGAAGACTAGACAATTGAAGTTAGGAAGACAGATTTCTGGCTGTGGAAAGTAGTAAAAGCTGTCTGTCCAGAGAAAGAAGACAAGCAAAAGATTTCAGAGCAGAGGTGAGTGGTGCTGTGGGCTGGGAGGTGGGCATTCACAGGACGGGGACACCAGGCACTCGGTCAGGGGGCATTCGTGTGTCAGCGTTTCAGTACTGACCTACATCCTGACTTTTTACACGCAAGATCACCTTCTCAGGGGGAGGGTATAGCTCAGTGGTAGAGCACGTGCTTAGCATGCATGAGGCCTTGGGTTCAATCCCCAGTACCTCCATCAAAAAACTAACTAACTAAATAAAACTAATTACCCGCCCCCTGCAGGGGAAAAAAAAATCACCTTCTCAATAAACAGGCTGCTTCAGCCCTGGATGGTCACGTGGGTCTGGAAGGTGTTCAGGCAGTGGGGGACGTACAGCACTGAATACTTACCCATAACATTGACTTTGAAACCCAGATGGGCATTTAGAGTTTTAGAACACCCAAAAGCATCACACCGTCTTAAAAGGATGCCTAAAAGAAGCGTCACCCAAGACCTTACGGTCAATTTCCCCAGGTACTCCAGTTTGCTTTAAAAGATTTTATTTTTTTCAGAGCAATTTTAGAGTCACAGCAAACTGAGGGGGAAGGTCCAGAGATCTCCATATGCCCCTGGCCCCACTCATGCCTAGCCTCCCCCATTATCAATATAGCTCACCAGAATAGGAGAGTCATTTTTCAAACCAAGGATGAACCTGCATTGACATGTCATCATCACCGGAAGTCCATAGTCTACCTTAGATTTCACGCCCGGTGTAGCGCAGCCTGTGGGTTAGGATAAGCGTGTATGAATGAAGCTGCTATAAACGTCCACGGGCAGGTTTGTGTATAGACAGAACTTTTCCACTCCTTTGCATAAATACTGAGAAGCAGTCACTCCAGTTTTAATCAAGGAGCGACAGAGGTCCTGGGAAGTCGGGGGTGGGGGAAGCAAAACAAAATGAAAACAGAAACTGAAATGAAGCTCTTGCGTTGCGTAGTAGGCTCAGAACACCAGACGGTGGAAGAGGGTGGTAACCCGGAGAGCTCCTCACCCACGAAATGAATAGTTTGTGAGCAGGTTAACCTCTATCTATTGAGTCAGAACCTGGATTTGTCACACACGTCAGGTGACAGACTTGTCAAAACAGCCTCACGATGAACCAAAGGGTGTGTCACCTGGCAAGGCAAATTCAAACATTGAAACAAGCACCTTCCAGAACGCACCTTCTTTCCCCCCGAGGAACCTTCTGTGTCACGTGCCACCTGGAGCACGATGCTGGAGCTGGAAATATATGCCATGCCTGCCGCACTGTTATTTTCATTTCAGGGGACTGATGACAGTGATGGAGAGGTTCATAACTTGTCACGTTTCCCAGCATAAGAGCCACATTTCTCCTAACATCATTTAATACTTCATTCCTAGAATTCTCAACGACGTCAAAAATCTGAATCCTTTTGCTTTTTTGTCGTGTAAGCCAGAAAAGGAAAACATCCATGTGCACAGTCATCGTGCAGATGTCACTTAAAATCAAGTAGCAGATAATAAAGGCTGGCAGCCACCGTAATGCTCAGGATTCTTTATGATTCAGAAAACATCACAATCAGATTAAACAAATACTGTTTTTTATTAAATGTCACTCAGTCCCAGGGCTGCTCATTCATCTGTGTCCCACTCAAAGACTCAAAGAATGTAGTTACAATCAAAAGACAGCTTGAGCTGGAACCCACAAGTCCTGTCAGTCATACTCTGCAAGGAAAAGAATTTTAAAAAACAGGAAGAATTGGGCGTTGAGGGAGTTGCAGGGGGACAGAAAATGGTCTGATGAGGTGGAAGATGGAAACCTTTGTGTTGTGCCTTTAAGTAAAGCAGTTACCTTCTAAAGCTTAGAATCCGATGGCAAAGAAACTTATGAGTCCCACTGGTTCTTTTGTTTCAGAATCCATGCGGTTTTCTACATAAAGAAGATTACAGGCGTACCTCGTTTTATTGGGTTTCACAGATACTGCATTTTTAAAAAACAAATTGTAGGTTTGTGGCAACCCTGCATCCGGCAAGTCTGCCAGCACCATTTTCCCAAGAGCATCCGCTCACTTTGTGTCTGTGGCGTTTTGATAATTCTCACAGCATTTCAAATCTTTCTGTTGCTATTGTATTTGTTACAGTGAACTGGGATCTGGGATGTTTTGTCATTGTTTTGGGGGGCTGTGAGCCAAGCCCATATAAGATGGTGAACTTAATAGACTGTTGACATGACAACAAGTGATCTGGAATATTGCATAAGCGTAGCTGATAGAACAGCGTCCTCTGGCAGTCCCCGGGTAAGCGGGACCATGCCAGTCCGGTCGTCGGCATTTTAAGCTGAGACACTGTTGTCGGTGAGATCTCCCTGGCCCACAAGCCATGCTGGCTTTACCACACCGCCAGCACATACAGCCTCCGGATCATCAACTCGCTGGTCTCCATTACCAGACCGTCTGCTCCTGGATGACCCAGGGACGCTCAGTGAACATCCCTTGAATGAGTGGCAGTCAACAGTCAGTGGAGGATTTTATATTTATATGGACATGGTTTAACTTGCTGGGAACGCAGTGGGAAAATTTAAATGAACATAGTTGTGGCATAATTTTCCCGAGTCACAGACACCAATGCGGTAAAGAGAAGTGGTCAGTGGTTACAGATCAACGAGCAATTACGAGATTTTCTTCCTAATAAAGATTCGGTTTGTGTCTGGTTTTTTCCAGTTTGGGAGAATATTCAGGGTAGGGATGGGGATCTGTGATTTTGAATTTCTATATTTGAAATACATGCAGTACCTCCATCAAATTTGTTGCAAGGGATCCAAATCTGGGCGGTTCTTGATAAATTCTAAATGATATTTGAGTGGTTCTTCTGACTCGGGCCCACGCCTGATTTCTGGCTGACCGAGGGGATGGTGACCGTGTCCTTCTCGGGGCTCAGGAAGCAGGCGGATACCTGCTGTCCCTCACCCCTGCCGAGAGTCACACCCGCCATCTGTCCCCTCAAGCCTGCGTGAACAGCTGCCTGCATGAGTTATTCTAAGAGATAGTGGAGCTGGAATGTTTGAAAACGAATGGAAAATCTTCCTTGTACCAAGCCTTAAATGGCCGTGATTCTGCCACTGAAGAAACTCCAGGAACCCGCCTGGGGTGAAACAGAGCGCTGGGAAGTGTCCGTGGGACGGCGCCCGTGTGCTGAGCTACTGTTCCGCCTCCCAGCGTTCCCCGCACCCTCACGCTGCTCTTTGCCTCTGCCGGGCCGCCGCCGAGACGGGCCGGCCGATTCTTCGACTGTCTTTCCGTCAAGAGATGAATCGGGGTCCCTTCTTGAATATGGTCTGGGCTTCGGGGTGAAAAGAGTGAGGTTGAGATGATGCTGTGTGGCTTCTGAAGCCAGACTCCAGGCAGCAGGCTCGCTCTCTCCCCATCTCTTCCTGTCTCCCAGGGTGCTTGCTCTTGGAGCCAGACCACTGCCAGCTGCGCAGCCCCAGCCAAAGTGGCGTGGACGAGGGTGGCATTAATGTTGCATCTAGCAGTAATATTAATACTATGTGATTGGTTCTGGCAATGAAACAGAGGTGGGGCGGGTGTGTCTCCTTTCTGGGTCAGACACTGGAAGCCCCATGTTTCTCTCCTTTTCTACGGCAAAGAGGGGTGCAGCTGGGGAGCTACGAGGCGGTGCTGGTCCCACCTGTCTGGGATCCTGAAAGAGTAACAAGCAAACACACGCGAGGCCTTGGCTCTTCAGGCCCCAGTGATTAGACTTTTAATGGAAAGGCATGAGAATGTGTAGGAATGCACGCAAATAAGAGATGTGGCCAGAGTTCAGAATAAAAAATCTAGAGCTTTTCTTCCTGCTGGTGTCAACTGGCCACACCCTTCTTATTTTCTGAGACAACTTGCTGGAAAAATGTGGCACTCAAAGCCATCCAAGAAATTGATTTTCCTTCATGAGCAAACTTTTCTTTTCATATTTTCTTTTCATTTTTAAGTCTATACAGAAGATAAATTACCCGTGAGACAGGTTTTCCATCTTTGGGTTCATGTAAGTTGAGGATAAGAACTTTGAAGAATCGGCGTGTCTTTCAGTTGCCGGGAATGGCATACATTAACATTTAAGAGTCACTAATTCTATTGATCGGCTGCTGGAGGACGTGGCTTAGGTTGTTCTTGAGCCTCTGACGTGGGGGCGAGTGGGACGCAAACCGAAGCAGGAGGGGAGCTCGACGCTCTGTGTGTTTAGGATGGAAGAAAGCGGGCAGAGTCAGTCGCCTCTTTTCTTTTGTTCTAACGTCTTCCTTTTCCTTCGCTCTTCTCCTTTTGTCTTTGCTAAGGAGCGGCCTGTTCTAACCCCCCCCCCCCATCCTGCCCGCAGAGTGCTCCGCCGTGGGGACGGTTCCCCCGCGCTCGGCGGCATTCTTGCCGGGAGAGTCCAGACATGTCTCACGTGGCTTCTGATTTCTATGGGGCTCACTTTTCAGCTCCAGGAAGACTGATGACAAAAGATGTATTTTCGGTGCCTCTGTGAAAGAGAAGCACGGCGTCCTGTCATTTCCTGTAGTCCTGCTGTTTGGAGAGAGCGGTGCCCACAAAGCCACTCTTCATCACACAGCGCTCAGTCCTCCCACCTCCGTGGGTCGGTTCGTTATCCACTCGGCCAAAGTGCATCACATGAAGGTGAACTAGCGCGGCGGGTTCTCTCGCCCTTGTTAGAGGGACCGAGGGTGAGCTGCGCCTTTTGTTAAGCCCTGGATTAAGCATTCTCACAACATTGGGTTTTAAATCTTCAGATGTTCAACAAGGATGTCATTTTAGTATCTCATCAAGGGAGGTAATTTGGAAGTGTTTCTCCCTCTATTTCCTCAGTCTCTGCTCCCACAAATACAAAACACCCTTACATATTCAAATTAAGGTTTGGCTAATGTCACCAAGTGGTGAGAACCCCTATGATGCCAGAGCGGCAAGGTTCTCAGGGTCTCTCTGCAGATCCATAATTCAACAGCGTGCATCTGATAACAGGAGAGGGCACAGCCTGTCAGCGCTTAAAGAAGACTATTCAAGAGAGGGAATGCCTGGGCACAGTAACCTGGTGAAGGAAAGCAGGTTGATGAGAGGAGTTAGGGAGAAGAGGGTGAACTTGCACACAATCCCCAGCACGGTTCTCCAGGGTGAGCGGGAGGGGCCCGTGGGGATGCAATCAAGATAATTTGGGGCATCATACATGTCATTTCTGAGAACAGAAATCAAAATAACCACAAGGCTTGAAACTCAGATGAGTAATAGAATGAGGTGCCTTCACATTAAAAAGAAAAAGGCCACTAGGAAGAGATTTAGAAAGACACAGGGTAGGTAAAGGAAAATGGGGTATGTCAGATCGAGGAAGAGAAAATGGGGATGGTGAATAAAAACAGTGTTCGAAATAGCTGAACGGTGTGTGGAGAGGATGGTCAAGGTTAGTGGGTACTTTATGTGTGTTTCTATAGAAGACGGATATAAGAAGAATCATAAACATTAAAGACTATGGATCAAAAAGTTGAAATAAACAGGTCTGTTCTGTCCCAACAATGAATTAGGAAACCTTGGTAAGTAGTGGCCACACACGACGTTCAGGTTTGAGGTTCACGGTCCCGGGCGGCGTGCGGAGAATTCTCGCTTAGGGTGGGGAGCATGTAGCACCCTTAACTCCTCCCAGCACCTCCTTCCTGTCATTCAACGCCCACATCCCATGTATGAGTGGACGCCCTGTGAATTCTGCGCGGTTATGTATTAGACTCACGTTTACTATGTGCTGCGCGCAGTCAGGTACTTGGATTGTACTGGTGAAGACCACACAGAGAGGTGGTTCCTGTTTTCACGGACGTACGCCGTAGTGGTAGATGGAGAGCGACTTTCTGGTCCCTACGGGGTGTATGGCCCTACGAGCCTTCATGGTCCTCACCTGGGCAAAATCCTGTTTATTTGCCCCTCCTAAAATTTCTCTTCAGATTAACTTAAGACAGCTTGCCTGCTCATCTGCTTTGTCAGACACTTTGAAAAGCAGGATTGTGTGCCACTTGTTCCTGGGGAGCCCGAGCTGAACTGGTTTTGCCACGTGGTAGCTGCTCCTTTCTCACTGTAAGCCAGGGTTCATCACAATGACAACGCACTAGTGCATTCTGAAAGTCTAATGCTACGGGTGTGGGTTTATGTGTAATTTTTCTTAAGTTTAACTTATTTGTGTTAGCTAAATAATTTATCTAGCTTTAATGAAGACTCATTTTGTCAGTTTTTGTCAGGCTCAGTTGGGCTCTGTTACAAACTGAAAAGCACTTTCTGTACCTATATTCTGTTTTTCACCCTAACTAGCGCATTCTTAACAGCATTTAATTACTTACATTACCCAAACACCGGTCTGGCCAGACCATCTCATTCTCCACTTTAGTAACATCAAACAGATTATACGTGGTTGGACCAAAAATGGGGGTACATTTTGAATATTAGATTTTCAGAGCACGCCAAGCATATATTTTTGTGGCTTTTAAAAAATAATATCAAGCCAAGTTTGACCTCAGAAATTTAAATGATACTAACAGCAAAGCACATAAACTTTAGATACAGTTGAGTTTCCCTGTGTTACCGATTTTGCAACCATTTCAGCAACAACTGGTAGAAATGCCTAGAAATAGACTAGGCAAAAAATGAAAGCAAATTCATTTTTGTCATGCGGTTATCTTATAATCCAGCGTTCCTGTCTGTAATTTCCCGTGCTCTTAGCCCATGGCTCTCCGCAGGCTTATTGTCTGTGAAATGATAACAAGGCATAAAACAGTATTTCCCACCAAGACAAAGAACTCTCATCGAATAACTGAAAGGTGACGTCTCCCCTGAAGTTTATTGTAAATATATATACCTGGTGGGTTTTTTTCTCCCTCTCTCTGTAAGCCCTGCTTTTCATGGGGTGACATATATGAAGCTCTTAGGCATTTAGTCTTACCAGCCCGGGTTCAACTGCATTAGAAACTCAGACCCTACCGTAGGGTGTGCATACAGCAGGGGCTTTATAAATAGACAGACACACATGCTGTTCTGTATTTATACAGACACATTGTTTGTCACTTTTGTGTCCTGACTGAGTGGCCTCAATCCTTTAAATATATAAACTGATTTATCCAAGAAGTTATTCTGTCCTTAATATTTATGCTTATATTTATGTTTATTTAAAAAACACTTCAGTTTTTCTAGGGCAGTTTTAGGTTTACAGTAAAAATTGAGAGGGAGGTACAGAGACTCCCCACTCACCCCTGGCCCCACACATACATAAGCTCTGCCATCATCAGCTCCCCCGTGGAGTTGATGGCTACAGCTGATGGACCTCCAATGACACGCCACCGTCACCCAAAGCCCATCACTGACAGTAGGGCTCACTCCTGGTGTTGGGCGTTCTATGGGTTTGGACAAGTGTATGATGACATGTGTTCACCAGCATGGTATTTTAAAGAGTGTTTTCATTGTCCTCAAAATCCTCTGTGCTCTGCCTGTCCACCCGCCCCCTAAGCCCTTGCCAGCCACTGACCTGCTTATTTTCTCCACAGTGTTGCCTTTTCCAAAACGTCATATGGTTGGAATGAAGCCTTTCCAGGCTGACATCTTTCGCTTAGTAACATGCATTTAAGTTCCTTCCATGTCTTTTCATGGCTTGATGGCGCCTTTGTTTTTAGCACTGGATAATATTCCATTGTCTGGATGGACCCCAGTTTATTTATCCATTACCTACTGAAGGATGTCGGTTGCTTCTAAGTTTTGGAAATTATCGATAGCTGCTATAAATATTTGCGTGCAGGTTTTTGTGTAGACGTAAGTGCTCAGCTCCCTTGGGTCAGTTTTAGTGCTGTCTTGGTTCCCTTCCATTCTGAAGTCAGTTTAGACTTTTTCTCATCTATTTAAGGTACACTAAGAACTTTCAAAGCATTTCATTTTTTCCTTGTTAGCCAAGTTTCTTCGTGTTTCCTGCCAGCAGAGAACTCTAACAGACAGGCCCTGGAGTTGGGCCGGAGCCCACCGGCATAATTTACAGAAAGCTCTGTAAACAAACTAACTCTGCTGTGCAATTGCAAGCTCAGAGCTGCACTTGGACCGCGCTGTACCGGCCTGGGAGGCTGGCAGTGATACCCGGCAGGGAACCTGGTCTTGCCCGAGCGCGTGGTACCAACGCTGCGGGCTCTCTTTGCGCCTGGTGCGACGGTCCTGCTGCGTGGGCCACGCGGATGACCTGCAGCCGTACTGAGCGACGTCCCCCCGACACCCGCCCGTGTTACGTGCCTGCACGAAGAACTAACGCTTCAGGTTTGACACGTATTTTATATCATATGC
This sequence comes from Camelus ferus, assembly GCF_009834535.1. NCBI lineage: Eukaryota > Metazoa > Chordata > Mammalia > Artiodactyla > Camelidae > Camelus > Camelus ferus. Next base: position 2,700,706 of record NC_045730.1, on the reverse strand, counting down.
GGACTTGGAGGGAGGAAGTTGATCTTCCAGACCACGCAACGTGCTGTTGCTTTTCCAGAAGTTGTCTTGTGCATCACCTTGCTTGCTGGTGGTGATGTGGGGGTCTGGAAGCTTGAACTTCTGTTCCAGGTAAACACTGATGACTCTGACTGTTGTCCACGCCGACTCTGCTGACTTCTGTGCCCTTTAGATGACAGTCGCTGACTGGTTTACCCAGGAGCTCGCTGGACCTGGGTCCTCAGTTGGCCTGAGCCAGTTCCAGTGGCTGAGAGTTCACAGACTCAATGTTTACATGTTGCCCCGAGTCCTGCTTTCATAACTTTAAGTTATTACAACATTGCCTCCATTTGCACGTAGTGATCTGCTTATTGGGAAGAAACAATTCAAATGTTTAAACTTGAAAGAGGTGCTCTTCCCACATCTGCTGCTGTTGATTTGATTGTTTATTTTTGTTTTTCAATAGAGTTAGTTTCTAGAAGAACTGGCTTCTAAATGTAGCCTTTCACGTGGCCTTGTGACCTTGAACATTCAAGCTCAGATAGATATTGTTTAAATCAACACTGAAATAAATCTGTTGTGTTAACTTGCTGAGTTGTTGTGGAAATTGAATGATACAGAATCTATGATTTCCGGGTGTGGACGCAAATTCAGACTATCACAATCCAAATCTTTTCAACATATGGATGTAAAATTGATGTTCACATAGTGTGATTAAATTGCCAGGATTATGCAGCTAACTAAAAACCCTGTAAAAACTATAACATATTTTCAAAATGTAATGTGTATAATAGACAAACAACCCCCCCCCCAAACTGTAATGTGATAGAAAAAGGGAGATAATATGCTTATTATTATTTCCTGGAACCATTTTTTTCCCAATATGATGCACAGGATGGAAGACTAAAAGTAAAATATAAGGTATTTATTTGTTTAGGTAAGAGCCACACTGTGAGTCCATTCGGACAGAACTGTACAAACGGGGAGAAAACTGTTGGCGCGCCGTTTGCATCTGCCACCACTCACTTATTTCCCTTCTTCTCTGTAAAATAACAGCATCTGCTGAAGTCAGAATAGTGAGAAAGAGAAGGGACTTCTGGGCAAACGTGGGAGTTTTTACATTTGTTTTTATCTTCAGCCCCTCCTGGGAGGGAAAATATGAAATAGATTGCCTAATGTGTCTGACCTTATTAAGAGATGCTTTGCATTTATATTGAAGTTTGAAAAGATCGATGCTCAGAGAACCAAGGGCCCTCACTCGAATTTCAGTCCTTCCTTCAGCTGATACTGGTCAAGCTTCTGCAGCAGCCATTGTTCTTGATGCTGGAGATGCGGGAGTGACCAGAAGACAATGGTGGGGGGTGGGCAAGGATGCAGTGGTGTTTTGAGGAACAAGAAGGAAGCCAGAAGCTGGGGAGAAGGACCAAGGGTGAAGCTTGTAGGAATGAGGTTGAAAGTGGGAAACCCCATAAAAAGACTGGCAGGACCCCTAGACAGGGCCACTGCTCCCCTGCCGGCACCACCTGGTTCCCTGGCCCAGAAGCTCTAGCTCACTTTTTGCCTCTGAAACGGCTTACTTACCCCTAAAATTCTATTGGCTCCCTGAGCTCACTCCTGATTGGTTATTTCTCTCTCTCCTGATTGGTCCATTTCTACAAAGCTTGTTCCTAATTAGTCAACTTTTGTTATACCTTATTTGCATATGATGTTGCAAAGTGTAAACTGGCAGCCGATAAAAGCCTGTGTAAACCCGCAGACGGGGTCCAGAGCTTGGAGTGTTAACTTTTTTGGGCGTGCTGGCGTAACAAACCTGAGTTCTCCAGCTCTCCCAGTGCTGCTTGGTCTCTCGCCAGATCCAGGTTGCTGTCACAACTGAGCTGTAACACGTTTTTTCTGCCACAAAAGGAGTTGTGAGGGTAAGAGATGGTCAGAGGGACTGGCCTTCAGCCACTGAAGAGAGTGGCTTTCCCGCCAATGGAGAAGAGAAGCTTTTTCATGGTTTTGAGCCGAGACTGACATGCCAACAGGATCGAGCTGGATGCTGTGCTGAGACAGAATGAAGGGGACAAGCAGAGATGTGATGTGATTGGCTAGGAGGATTATCTGTGAAGTTCAGGTGTGGATTGGGTGTGTCATGGGTACAAGTAGGAGCCCAGGGTGTGGTGAGATGAGGCCGGCTGTGGGCTCAGCCTGAAGGCAGACCTGGTAGGACTGGCCCTTGGCTTGGATAGTGGATAAAGAATGAGTTAAAGGAGAATTCAAGCATCTTGGCCTGAGCAATGAGAAGGATGGTGTTCTCACTTACAAATATGGAAAAATTTTGTGCAAGGAGGCATTTTGAGACCTGAACTGGGGCAATGGAGGTGGTATAAAATTGGGAGTTTTGTTTTGGGCATAGTCATTGTAAGTGTCTACTGGACATCCAGTAGAGATACAGATGTTCCAATATACAAGCTAGGGGCCCAAGCAGAGGACAGGCCCAGGGACTGAGCTCCACGGTGCTCTGACGTTTAGCAGGTGGAGAGACAAGCTGTAATCAGCAAAGGAAATGAAAGGAGCAGCTAGTGAGGTCCAGGGAAAGGTCTGTGTGGTGTTTGAAACCAAATGAAGTGGTTTCCATAAAGGGCAAATGACCACCTGTGCCAAGTGCTGTTGTAAAAGGAAGAGAAAAAATGACCACAGGATGTCGTCAACTTGGGGGAAAGGCTCGTCTGAGTTGGCGCAAGAGAAAGTGGGAACACGGCAAGTGTAGTTTTGTACTTCTTTTGAGGAGATTTTCTGAAGAGAGGACCAGAGACGTGGAATGACGGAGGTGGAGTGGGGTCAGGAGGGGTTCATTTGTTTTTGGTGTGCTTACATACTAAACAGAATGGTCTAGTAAGAAGAAAAGGGGGGAAAAAAAGGATGATTTAAAAAAAAAATCATTGTGCCTAATCAGTTTCCTAATTAGTTTTCTCCAAGTTAATTTTCACTTTATAGGACTGGAAAGTCTCTAGGCCCCATCAGTCGTCAGACAAAGTTACACGTCCGTAGACAGCAAGGCCCGAAGGTGGGTGACTGGGGGCTGCTCTAGCTGGACACCACTCTGGATGCGGGGCTTCCTTCAGGCAACACTCTCGCCCCACGTTTCGTAAGCTTACAGAGGCATCGCATTAAGAAATCGTCAGTGTGCCCACGTTCTCAGTAAAGGATGCTGAGCGTTATTTGATAAATTGCAGATAAAGAGTTATGTTTAAAAATCAACCATTAAACATCTAACAATTACTTAAATGAAGTCTACCATTATTAGAGGGGCTTTCTGGGATAGAAGAGGCCAGTGCAGTCTGGTTTTTTTGTTTTTGTTTCACAAAACAAGCCCTGCTCACCATCATGCTGGCTCCAACGTTGGATTTTACATGCTTACAATTTATTTAAGATTCTTCTGCATCAATAATCGTAAGTGGGATTAATGCGAGGCTTTTCTTAGTACAGTTTTTTGGTAAGGTTTTCAGATCAATGTTTCACCTCATGATCTGGCAAAAAGGAAGTGGGGTGCTTCCGTAAATACAATGTAAGTGTGCCTTTAGGGGGGCTGGGACTCAAACCACTGGGCAGATCAGCGTCAGCTCCTTTTTCCTTCATCCTCAGGCTTAAAAGCCAGAGCCCCACAGACCACGGCGGCCCGCGTGGGAGCCCGCACTCCTCCCACACGCGCAGGAGCGAGGCTGCAGGTCAGAGGTGAGTCTTAGTGCTTGAGCCCCCTCGTCCTGGGTGGGGGCGCAGCTCTCCGCGGGCGGTGACAGAAAACGCAGGGATGTGAGACACCCTCATGGCTACTGCCTCCAGGGGTGGGGCTCGGGGTCCCTTCTCAGCTGATGGGTCACGTTACCAGGCCGTTTAGTGACGTGAATGAGTGTCTTTCATGGAATTGTGTCTGTTAAAATATAAAATATTTGCCCCTTCCCCCCAAAAACATTACAATTCAAGGCAATTTCTGTTCTTTTCCTAAACGTCATTCCTAACTCAGGTCAGGGCATGTTCGGGATGGGCTGGGCGTGAACGGAGGAAGGAAAGTAGCCACAGTGTGACGCTGGATGAAGTTCACGTGTGGCCGCGTTTTCGGGCTGACGCAATTGTACGAAACACATTCTTAACGTCTAGGTGTGCTGGATACCTGCCGTGTCTCTATGGGACGAGTGAAACCTTAAATTTTATTTACTTACAAGCTATTTTTTTCCTACAGATTTCTTTTTAATGCAATTTACTTAACATTAGAAATTTGTTTAACTGAGGCTCTATCTGCCGTCTCTGGGAAGTAAAACGTGTCTGTGGATTTTTAACAAAGACGAAGTGGACTTCTACCCTCCTACTTACTTACATTTTCATGCTGAAGTTTAAACAGAGTAACAAATTATACACAAAATGTTTGCCAGAGACAGTTACCTTAGGTCATTCATAACTAGCACGTTATTTGGAATCTGCAGAAAACATGTTGTTTACGACTTAAGGCTAGGGGTTATTTTTGAATCACAGTCTTAGAAAATTCTAAACGAGACATGAATAAGAATTATAAGCTAGCTTATCTGATACGTTAAGAATTTGGTTGTTAATCTAATAAAGCCCTTGAACCGTGAGGGTCAATCCTTGTATCGATTTTCACATGAAATGGTGTTAAAGCAACTTGATGCTACAGCCTTCGAAGCGCCCTAACTGGGCGTTTGGCATTAAAGGGGAACTAGCTGCATACTCAAAACCACCGAAGGAAAGGAAACACTCAGCTTCTGTCCACTCGAGTATAAAGCCTCCTGCAATCCCTTCTGAACCGTGAAGGATTCCGTTGCCCTTGAGAGGACTTCCAGCTCGGGTCCCTTCTCGCCCCCGCTTGCAGTGAGTGGGACCGGCAAGATTTGTGGAGTGCAGGGTTGTTCAGTAGCTGAGAGTCTATTACCTGCCAGCCAGTGTTCTAGATCCCCGAGAAAAGAAAAATGAGCATAAAAAGGACGGTGTTCCCAGCCCTCCTGGTGCACACCTGCTTGTAGGAAACACGTCCCTAAGAAAGAAAGACCCGTCCGTAGTACAGAAGGAGCTACCACAGAAACAAACGGGTGATGTACCAGTCCTGGCGCGGAGAGCAGGGGATGTGCGTGCTTAGGAGCAGTTAGAGAAGACCGATAAAGCACGGGATGAAAATATGCAAGATGACACCACGCATCACGGATTAACCACGTCACAGCAATTAACCTGAAGGTGATGAGTGCTCATTATCTAAAATAAAAAAGAGAGAGAGTAGTACTGCCGTTTCGAACTCCAGCTCAAGACATTATTGATACAGACACGAGCGCAGTGTGCTTTTGGTAGACATTCTGTAGCTTACTTGTAGGTGTTCCTCCGTGCTCTCTGACCAGGAAACACTGAACTGTCCACCAGTTGGCGAAGTGGCCAGAGTTTCCGGTAGAACAGTTCATTGAACTCCTCTAAAATTCCAGAAATGTGCTAATACTGGTTCAGGAATAACGCATTTCAATAAACCTTAATACCTTGGCGACTGAGTTCCAAATGAATAGCCTTCATCCTGTTCGCTTAGAATAGGGAAACCACTCAGAAGGAGCATGAGTGGCGTGTGGTTATTTGCTGCCAGTCACACAAGAAGGATGAGTTTGGTGCAGCCATTTCACCATGTTCTGTATGTTTCTTGAAATATCACCGAAGGAAGAAAGAAATTGTGCAGATTACCATGAGATAATGATTGCATTTTGGGGGGAGAATGTGCAGTGAAGAACCAGATAAATCATACCAAAAATCAGACTTATGCCTTATACCACCTCCCTAAATTGAGCACATCTAACAAATTATGTCATGAAGTCACAAATAGGAAATTAGTTTTTAATACAAAAGCCGTACCATTCAATTGCTTTAAAAATTCAGGTTTTTAAAAGTATATGAAGACAAATACACGTATGTATCTGTATGGATGGGACTTTGTGCTGTACATCAGAGACTGACATATTGTAACTGACTGTACTTCAATTAAAAAAAACAATTCAGGTTCTTTCTGGACAGAGGAGGGGAGTGGGTGGCTGGCTTTCCCCAGCTCATGCAGTAGGCGCCAGACCCCTGGTGGCTGGGCTTTTCTGTGGTCCTGGGTACATTAAAAGGACCTGGACAATTTGATATCCAGGAAGAGGTGTGCAGCAATCAGAAAAGATGCCAAAGCAAATACTGTGTCAGCTTCAGAGTGAGCCAGGGAAAGGCACAGGAAGAGAAACGCAGGAGGTAGAAAGCACTGGGAAGTGTGTGTTCTTCCCAGAACAGTCACAGAATAGCAGCTTCAAGACGCACACAAAGAAATGCTGACTCATACCTTCCAGCCCCCAGTGGTGTCGGTAGCCCGGTGCCCAAGCAATAGGGAAGGAAAAGAAAAGGGGACGTGGGTTGTTAGTCAGAGGAGCCTCTGTTGCCACAAGTAACATTGTTTTTGTCTCCTTACCCAGTTTTCTGGGAGAATTTTTACAACAGTTTTCTTTGGGGATAAGTGATGTGATAGAAGGTGCGAAAGTTTCCAGCACAGCTGTGCCCATAAGAGAATCCATCTGAGCAGGAGCAGAAGACAGCTCCCAGACACCCGTGAGATGAGGCATCACTTGTCAGAGCAGGAGCCGTTTGTGCGTGGTGTGGGGGCAGGGGTGTTGGGGGGGGGGGGAGAAAACATAAGCATCTTTAAAGCAAAGAAACCAGAAGTCAGGGAGGAGATTTAACAGCTGCTGTTAAATTTCACACTTACGTGTGAAACATGGGGGAGAGTGAGAGATGTCTGAAGAATAATTTTGGAAGTTTTGGATGTGTGAATGACTATGTCAACCCCTGATTCACCACTTCAGGGAGATCTACAGTAAGCAGATTCTTTTTCAAAGATGTTGGTTTTAGAAAAGGATTTCTATTCCAGGGTGGAGGCTGACCCTGGGGAGACTTGGCTTTGTCCAGATTACACATGTGTTTATCAAGAAAGTGTCCATAAAGAAACACTTCCATGCACAGTAATGGCTGCAGACATCTGAACAGAAATTCATCACTGCGCTTGCCCCAGGGCAACCAACCATTTCATGTGCCCTTATTTTGTTAAAGGAGACACTGACTCCCCAGCAAGAACAACATCAGCAGCTTTCTTGCGTTTTCCTGCGACGGTTAGCTTACCGGTGCCGTTAGCTGCAGTGAACGGGGAGAGAGCTGGTGACAGTTTACGCTGAACACGTGTGGTTGATTCTGACGTTCCGTGAGAACCAACAGTAACGGTCCAGCAGTGATCCTGGGAGGCAGGTTCTCCCAGTACCTGCTTTCCTGGTACACTGCTATGGTGTCATTGTCACCTGTCCCAACGTACAGCAATTTCAACAAATCTAATTGGCATAAAAGAGCATGGACTAATTATGCTATAATACATTAAATGTTGAATAGGTGTTCCAAACCTCTTATGCCCATGTTAAACGTCTTCCAGTTGTGCACGCGTCCCTCGCTTTGCAGACAACGCCTAAACATCGGAGGAGTGGCTCGGCGCCGGCATCTCTAGGTATGACATCACTGCAGCCCTCGGTTTGCATTCATGGCACGGTTGCATTCAGTTTGTGATGACGAGGGGAAGTAACTGTCTTGGTTTTACACAGCTGCCTTTATTATATTAAAGTGTATTTTAAATTTTCTATGTCCTGTTATTTACTCTCTCTCTCTCTTTTTTTTTTTTTTGGCTTTTCTTTATCCACGGAAGTTTTGCTTTTGGTCTTTTTTCAGGGACTCCCACGAAATCCAATATTACTTCTGACTTTGATAGGTTCCCGTATTGTCTATCTTGTCTAATTTGCAGAATCATGCCTTTTACATTCTTATCAAGATCATACATACACTAGTCTAGAAAAAGTAAAAATCAATATTCTCTTGCCAACTATTACCGTGTGTTTCAGAAGAGTTTCAATTTGTCATAAAACGCCAAAGAGTGAGAGTCGACAATACGGCATGAAACATACAAAGAGCAGGAGCTGAGAATTCAAATCGCCCGAGTTTTATCCTGCCTGGGCTGCTCAGAGCTGTATTCCCTTCTATGCGCTGTTGTTTTATCACCTGTAAAATGGGAATAATCACATTGACCTCTTTTATTTTAGAAACCTGTTGTTGGGTATTTCTGGGGGTTAATGCAGGGTTGTTAATTCATCAATAATTGTTCCCCCATCTGGGTTATTTCCTCCTGTTGAAACCTAACCCGATGTAGGGGTACAAAAGCCAGAAGTGACACAGAAACTGCAAAGAGGAAATTAACTCAACTTATCTTTGGCAAATAAGTCACAAAAACACTTCTCAGACGTAAAAACGATAAAGGTATGTGCCAAACTAAAATATATACAAAACTGACAAGAAGAAAGGTTAAAACAGCTGCGTAAATAAGTGACAGACATTTTCCCACGTGAGGGTAAACGGAACCGTTTTTAATTAGGAAAGCTCATGATTGTGAGAACAGGGGTGTAAGTTTTTATTGAAAAATATAGAAGCAAGAAAATCAGTTTGGTCTTCATGTCATAAATAAGGAGCCAAATATATTTGTTTCTGCATTGAAGAATCTAGTTTGATTCCTAAAGCATGTTCTGCTCCAAAGCATACTTTCCTATTTTCAACCTACAAACTCACTTATCCAGTGTATTCATGCTTGTAGAGTAATGATGTGAAAATAGCTTTTATGAAAAAACAGGTATGAAATTGTCAGGAATGGCAATTTCTTTTGAGGAGTTAATCCATTAATTTCACGATGACATGTTATGGAGAGAGAGGTGAAGAGAGAGAGAGAGAGACAAAGACGGCGCTTTATGTTTCTCATTAACTCAGAAATCAGAACAAAGGCTGAAAAATTGATGATGTAATGTGGAAGCACCATCGGAAGGCAGGTCAGTGGCCCCCGCTGGCTGGTTTCTGCTCTGAGATTAGCATAAATGGTGGCTGACACGTCCACGTCAAAGTCACCACAGGCAGGGAGGTTCTTACCTTCAGAAAAGGTAAGGCGCTTAGCAAATCTCTTGCACATGATCCATGATTGCTTTAGAATTACTAGCTGAAGATAATCACCCTGTACGATCCATTAGAGTCGGGGCCTTTTTTCCTAAATGCTTTTAGAAATAGGAAAGGCATCATATTAATTCTCCTTGATATTTCATTAGTTTCATGTCATTTGTTTCATTAGTTATCCGCTATTTCACACTGGTGTCAATGACACAATGCTAATTTCTTGACACATACTGTTTTATGGTCCTCATGAATTGTGCTCATTATGGAAAATGGGATTAATTTTTTATTGGTTTATCTTGAATGAATGATTATAGCGAAATAATTCACTTTGTAATTGTTGCCAAGAAGATACATTTGCAGAAGTGTGTATATTTCTAAAAGAAACAGTGTGTTGGGGATAGAAATGTAGAGTATTTGACAGACAATGAATATGAATTACAGAGTCACCATCACTCCCTGAAACTCACTTCCTCGATCGCTGTCTCAGAAGACAAAGATAATTTTTACAATCTAATCTAATTCAAGAACATGCTTACTTTTTAAAACTGCTGATATCAGTGACATTTTAAAAGGTGGGAGAAAGGCTTCAAAGGATTTAATGTGATAATTTTGCTTATCCAATATATGGACCAAATTTGGCATTGCTATTCAGAAGTGTATAACATTACTACTGTGCATTAAAACCTTGAAATAGCAACTATCCCGGGAAACATTTTGGCCACTTAACAAACTATTAAACAGAGCTGTCATATGAGTTAACAATTCCACTCTGAGGTACACGCCCACAGAGTTGAAAACGTGAAGTCCACACAAAAACTGATACGGGTGTGTCCACTGCAGCATTATTCACAATTGCCAAAGAGTAAAATCAGCACTAACCTTCGTCAGTGGATGAATGGAAAGTCAGAAGGTGGTTGTCAATATCACGGACTATTATGCAGCCATGAAAAGGAATGTGGTACTCATGCGTACTACAGCATGGATGGTCCTTGAAGACACTGTGCTGAGTGGAAGAAGCCAGACACAGATAGTTACGTCTTGTATTGGAAAGAGCACGCAGTGGATTATAATACACCCCCCGCCTCTACCATGTCCAGTGACCACGCTTTTTGTGAAGATGCCAGGGATTTAGAACAACAGGAAACAAACTGGGATTGTTAAGAACAAATAAAATAATTATTTTGATACTACTTGGAATTCTATTTTTATGAGGAAAGGGAGTGTTGTGACTTTTATGTTGCATTGCCATAATGACTGCATAAACACATTTTTAATCTAGTGGACATAAGTCCCAAACTATGAGTTCTCAAGAAAAGAAAAATTATATATATTTGTGTGTGTGTGTCAAATTTCCTTAGTAAGAAATGAAACAGGTACAAAGAATTTTAAGCCAGATGGAAATGAAGGGTGATTTGGCAGTGAGGCAGCCTGTGACCTTAATATGTCACCTTTAATTAACCCAAAAAAGTCTTATTTATTTTAGTTAAGTGGTTTGTGCTTATTCTTTTCATATTTTGTCATGGAGCTAACAGCATCATTAATCATGTAATTTTAAGTGAGCATAAATTCAGAACCTCTGAGGATGAAAAATGAAGGGGAAATAGCCCCAAATTCAATGGCAACAGTGACTTTACAGAAAAATTCACCAGAAAGGAAGCTGTTACACATGCAAATTGAAACTCCCAACATGAGGCAATTGAGGAGCTAAATTAAATCAACGTCATGAGACTGAGAGCGTGAAGGAGCTGTCTTCTTTGACAAATCCAGCTGTTATTAAACCAGGCAATGCACTCGGCCCGCTGCCAGCCTAGCTCTCAGAATGCCGCTGACGTTGGAGATGCCAAGAAAATATATTCCGTGAGCGTCAGGAATTCAAATTCCAGTCCTTAAATGTAATCAGGTAGCAATGCAAATACTCCAATTACTTGAGAATCAGAGGTTAGGCAATTCAAATTCCTTTTCAGCATGTTTTAGATTTTATTTTGTTTTGCTCAATTTTCTTTCTGTCCCGTCCTATGATTATCTGTTAAGAGGCTATCACAGCAAGTACATCCAGCACCTGCTTCCATCAATTAAAAAAAGGTGAAATCCTAAAGTAAATTACTGTTTTCTCCTTCCTGGTACAGACATCAATTCAATAATGGGGAGAAACAGTAGGTTTGGATTTTTTGTTAAATGCAAAATATAAGGTTTATTTGACTTGTTCTTTGCCTTTGTTTCATGCAAGGGGGGGTAAACCTTGAAGATATTCAATCTTAATTTCATGTGATTATGCCAAATTACATTATCCTGACAATGGTAATAGTGGTAACTGATTGTAAATATGTCTTTTTGATTGTGACTAAAAGAAATATTACAATTCTAATTGTAGACAAATTAAATACACCAGGGATTTGGCACCTGAAATTTCAGCCAGAAGAGGAAACAAAATATGTATAATTTTCTTTTGGCAGACTAATTCTGAAGGGGGGTATGTTAGATAGAAGGGAAATGTCTCTAGAGCAGAAGAAACAGATATATAACAGAGCCTCCTCGCCTCCCAGAGGCCCCACCTCCTGACACTGTCACACTGGGGGTTAGGTTTCAAAATATGAGTGTAGGGTCCACAGACATTCAGACCATAACGTTTCTGGAGGAGGTATCTGGACCAGGACTACGGCACCTCGATGATGCCGAATTATAGAATCCAGTCCTTCTGAAACTATTTACTTCCAAACCCTTTTGGAAACATAAGGGGTGATGCAGGACACGGGGGAAACAGTCAAGGCTGCTGTAGTGGAAGGCCTTCCCTCTCTGGCCCAGAAGATGAAGGGTGTTGATATCTCGGCACACCTGTCACCTGTGTATGGCAGGTGGTGGACCCTGACACAGTGTGGGAATTCCATCCCTCCCACAAGACCCAGGTCTGACCTGCAAGGTGGACAGAGTCCCCTGGAGAAATGCCGGACACACTCAAGGTTGCTAATGGCAATGAAAAATTTGCACAAGTCTTTTGAATAGCAATTTTCCGATAGAAGGAAAGAGAGAGCGGGGGCGGGGTGGGGCAGAAGGTAAACAAATTAGGGCACACAGTATTGATAGCATCCTTGGAAGCCCTTAAAATACCTAATTATGATCCGTCCTCAGAGCTGCTGGGTCTGCAAGGGACTTAAAAATGATAATGGTGCCTGGGTTGGCATCATGGTGATTTTTATCTTAATGTCTTTGCTGTCATTAAAGCTGAAACAATATTCTTTTAGCAAGACCCCTGTAAGGCTGAGGGGTATTTTAATCCCTTCTTAAGATGAGAGGAATGAGTTAGAGGGAGATATTTGGGTCCTTCCTGCAGCTGAGAGGAGTGGAGAGTGGGAGGTGGAAGTGCCCCAGAGCCTGGATGCGGGGCTTGGACGGGCAGGTTTAGCGCGTGGGTGACAGCCTCTGGGCTCTGGGCGTCCGCGCTGTTTGACGGCAGGGGATCAGACCAGGCAAACTTGCCGTATTTGTTTCCCAGCCATGTGGCCACATTCTTCATGTTCCATTTTGTCACAGGAAGGGATAATAAGGGGAAATAAGGCGAAAAGCTGAACGCCTTCACTTCGGTTTGGTTTTGTCTTGTTTTAGGTAAACACGTGCTCTGCTTGGCTGCAATGATGCTGGCCTGGTGTTTAGCTCCTTGGTTCAGCCGAGGTATGGTCTCCACCCCCGGGTTTATGACTTTAATAGTTATTCACTCGAGTAGCTGTGTTTCTGAAGCAATTTGGATCGCGTCATTGGACACAGTTAAAGTCAGGCGGGCTGACTGGGGCCGCCCGTGTTTCTTACCGTGGGTAATTGCTGTTTCTGCAAGTGTCGGAAAAGTGCCGTGTTTTCACAGAGCTGCGGACAACACTGTGGGTTCAAGGGAAGCAAAATGTGAAAACGATTTCAGTGCTTTTGGGTATTGATTTAGGATGAAACAATACGAATCCATAGTTAATACGCTAATAAATCAGGGCTTATAAGCTGCAGATAGCCATCAATCCGAAGGATCTAGAAAATGGCCAGGGTAGCATCTTGACACTTCTTCCAGAAAACAGTCATGATCTTCTTCAACTGCTCACCTGCTCCGTCACCGCAGGCCTGCCAACTCACGTGTAGCCAGGAGAGCATCCGAAACTGAAGCCTTATTTCTAGTCATCTTCTGCGTGAAATTTTTTTGTGTGTCGAATGTGCTAGTAAGGAAGAAGGTCTTGAGTGGCAGTGATGTCCACGAGGAAATTATAATACAGGACAGAAACTGAGAATCAGTGGTGGCTGGGGAAGACGTGAAATGGTCCTGGTGTATTTCTTTCTGTGCCTTAATGTTTCCACAATCCGCTGTTCAGGCAGCACAGATTTAACGCCTCCGTGGGGCAAACCATGGCTCTGTGCTAACAAGGGATGAGATTTAAGTTCCTGCCTCTCTTTAGGGGGATGTGAGAAACATTCCTTTGGGTCTAGAAGGGGAGGTGAGCATTTGCAAGTGTGGAAGGAGTGCCCTTCAATGCTGTCACTCCTGGGAGGCAGGTCCCTGTCAGGCTGCACCTTGAGCTCTGCTGGTCCCAGGCAGTGCCACCTGCCCATCCTCTGTGGACCACTGCTTACACCTGGGGCAGACAAGGATGGTGCCCAGGTCAGGGCCAAGCCTGCTGAAGGCCTCACACCCAGGAAGGAACACACCATGGCTCAAAAAAGAAGACTCATAATTATAGTAAGTAGGCCTTTTTGTTTTGAGGTGGCTTCTGCACAGACCTGACTGTTTAAAGAGTAGCAAGACCAGGATCCACACACTCCCTGGTCCTCCCTGGGGGGTCAGAATTTGGGGTGCACTTCCACGAGGAGTTCAGAAAGCCCTGGTGAGCTGAACCCATTTACCCTCGACTGGTTATGATGGATGTGTGTGCTTTGTGCCTCCGCTGCTTTTTGATAACAAAGTGCAACAATGTGACACAGAGCCCGCACCGTCATTTTCACCCATCAGGAAGCCTACACCAGCTCCCGCAGCCTGGTCTGAGTCAGGCGGTTGACCTCTTCGCAGTAGAAACAAAGAGGTAGAAGGGAGCTAACTCTGTAAGGAGAATCCACACACCTCACTGCATCTCTGGCTGTGGCAGAGAACGGTAAAAAAGTACAGAACCTCATAATTTCTCCAATTGCTTGAAAAACCTTTGCTGTCCTACCCTATGTTTCAAGCATAATGTAGCATGGAAATGTCATGATTTTCCGTAAAATCTAATTGTACAGATTTTTCTGTGAAATCTTAGTCATGTCCTTGGCCCATTTTTCTACTAGTTTGTTTTCTCTTTCTTATTTAACTTTTAAATAAGAGCAGTAGCTATTTGCCTAAAAAGTATGCTGTTTTGTTTTTCAATTTGTGTTTCTCTTTTATGACTTTACAATAAAGTTAAAATGTTTGTATAATTAAAGTCATATATTTTGTTTATGGCATATTTGTTTTTGTACAGCTTAGAAATGCCTTCTCCACGCCATGTTTAGAGATCAGTGGTTCCACATTTTCTTCTAAAGAAAATGTGGGTTTATTTTTTAAAGTTTACTATTTGATTCTCCTGGAATATATTTTCATATAAGAAATGAACTAGAAATCCAATTATATGTTTATTTTAAAGAAAGGGTGAGATAGTGTTTCATCACATTTATTGAATATAGGATTCAATTTAGAGTGAGTACGCACCTAAATAAATCCAATTACTTGCACTAAGCAAAGCAAAAACATCATGCAAAGTAAAGCCATGGGTGGATTGTTTCTTTTTACTTTTACCTTTGAAGATCAAAAATTACATAGGCCTGGAAAAAAATATAAGCATGTATAATCTTCTAATCCAATAACTGTGAGAAGAATGCTCATGAAATAGAAATCAAGAAAGAAATATTTGAAATTGCTACTAAATATTTTAATTGCTGGTAGGTTTTGGTTTCCTGCCTGTCTTTGGACACTTCCTTAGAAAGAGCAAAGCTCTTCAATAAAAAAAAAAAAAGTTAAATAAGAAGACATCGCAAAGCGACTTACTAGGGCCACTGAAGAGTCCTGTGAGGTGAAGGAATAGAATTAGGTTAAGTCATGTTGAACCTGCTTTACTGCATGTGGGGGGAGATAATTTCTGCAATAAACAACCAACAAGGGTAGCTCAACCTGATGCATATGCTGTAAGATTTTAGATCATTATATTAAGACCCCAAAACTTATTATTGCAAAACTCTTGCTTTGCTTAAGGTAACAAGTGTTTTTATATAAAAGCAGAAGAAAAAGAAGGAGGCGGCAAGGGGGGAGGGTGGGAAGGGGGAGGGTATGAGGAGGGGGAGTGGAAAGGACAGGGATGTGCTGCTATTTTAAGCCTTCTCCTTCCTGTGTCACATCTGTAGGGAGTATTCTGGTTCAGTATTTCAGACAATTCACCAATGAATCCTAACAAGGTCAAGAATGAAAGGAATGTAGGTATCCAGTGTTAGCAAAACCTGAAGGAAGCCTCCAGATCAAGTCAGGAACTGTGGTAGACTCTTAAATTTGCGTTTGAAGAAGAACGTGTCAGTGGGTAGACAGGTGAATCGAGTATGTATTAAGCTCCAAGTTAAAGGTCACTTCTAAAGCCAGTGATTCCCCACCCCCCGTCATACAGAAGCAGACACACACACACACACACACACACTCTTCCTCCTCTGAGGAGGCACCTGGAGAGAGACAAAGACTGAGTTTCCCGAATTTATATCCGATGCTGACTGTTCTAAAGAAACGGGATGTGGGCTATCTGGTTTCACATCAATGATGCTGTTAGGAAGAAATGGCAGAGGCTGATAAGGACTAAAGGAAGAATGCTGTGTAAATAACCTGGCCTGGCTTGCCGAGGAGACTTTATGAGGTCATTTACACGGTAGAATAGAAACTAGTGCACTGGGATGGATGTAATGCCTTGCTCGCAAAGAATTAAAATTCACTTTGTTGCTCCACACATTTTGAGAAGTATGGCATTCCTCGTGACTGACGTCTGCTTCACCCTAAAATAAGTCACTGACCAATGGTTAGGATACAGCTACATGCTTAGAGTAACTGCTTCTTGGTCAAAATAGAAACAACTCAACTAAAACAACAGTCTTCCTTCCTTCCTTCCTTCTTTCCTTCCTATTGAAGTATAGTTGATTTACAGTGTTGCGTTAGTTTCTGGTGTACAGCAAAGTGATTCAGTTACACACACAGACACATATATATTATTTTTCAGATTCTTTTTCATTATAAGCTATTACAAGAAATTGAATATAGTTCCCTGTGCTCTACAGTAGGTCCTTGTTGTTTATCTATTTTATATACAGTAGTTTGTATCTGCTAATCCCATATTCCTAATTTATCCATCCCCCCTCCTTTTCCTTTGGCAACCACAAGTTTGTTTTCTGTGTCTGTGAGTTTGTTTCTTAAAACAGAAATCTTCTATTCAAGCAGGCAAATTTGCATGTATCGTATGTAAGCCAGAGCACTGAGACACAGTCATTTTAAAGGTGCAGCCCTCACCCACCTGCAAATAGCTTTGTGGTAAAATTACACTCCTCTCAGTTACTTGTTCATGATAGAAGATGCACACAAAGAAATTTGGGAACTAGTAACAGCCATTTCTTTTTATTCCGCCACTTGGCTCTCCTATTTAATTGTTAGCTATAACCCCATTCATTGCCACTGGAAACAATAGCAACTTTCTCTTCCGCCTCAGCAATTGCTTCATGAATCAAAGAGCACTCACTGGTAGGCTGCAAGGGTAATAATCATAAAAATGCACCATAAATTTCTCTAAGCGATCATCGTATTTCATGCCTTATTATTAAATGGAAATTTGAATTTCTCCACTTAGGTTGAATGGAGATGTTAAGTTGCATAAAAGGTCTCATTCAAATGTATTGCA
Source organism: Camelus ferus (assembly GCF_009834535.1). Taxonomy (NCBI): domain Eukaryota; kingdom Metazoa; phylum Chordata; class Mammalia; order Artiodactyla; family Camelidae; genus Camelus; species Camelus ferus. Next base: position 2,683,787 of record NC_045730.1, on the reverse strand, counting down.
ATGTGATCTATGAGGGGGTGGGGGACGGTGGGGGCACAGGATTCCATAAGGGGACTTCCCTCATTTGTGATGGTGAGGCTGAAACCCAGGTGTGCAGACTGGTCGCTCAGCCTCATCTTTCCCCACCTCCAGCATCCTGGGCACCAGCGGGCAGTATCATTGCAAATGGGGCAAGCCCCTTTCTTCCCCATCAGCTCGTCTGAACCACTGTCTAGGAGAAACAGATTTGGGATCCTGTTTCCAGTTCGCGCTGCCCTGGGGAGAGCTCTACATCAAGATTGCAAACAATACCCTAGGACCCTGCTGGTTACCTTGTTAGCAACCTTTTGGTGATCCTTATGTATCCCAGCTGGTAGCAAAATAAAACTTTTTGACAGTTCGTTTTGAAACATACGTTTCTGATGGAAAATTACAGCGGGGACACAGGGGGACACAGGGGGACACAGCGGGCAGCGCTGACCGCGCCCTGCAGCAGGTGTCTAGAACAGCGCGCTGCCTCTTGTCTGCCCAACACACTCCCCTCGTAGACAGGACGCTTTTGCCAAAGTTTGAAAACTGCTGTGGTCGATGTTTAGTAAGTGCTTACTGGCCGTTCGAATTTTAAATGTGTCTGCAGGATTACTTACAAGTGACAAAATCAAAAACTATGTCAGATAAAACTGTATAAATGGTCCCTTTTCTCTTAGGCATTCAAATCTCAGACCAAAATCTGAAAACAAAAGAATCCATTAATGTGACACTTCAATCTACAGTAGGTACATTCAAAGAATTCCAGACGGACATTTATGCCAACAAAGGTTCACGCTGTCTGAATCATGGTGTACGCTGGTACGTTACTTCACGCCGAGAACAAAAGTGCTCACAGAGACTCCTTACTATCTTGAGGGGCACTGTGGGTATTACTGCCCGGGTGTGCGCTGGGGTGGGGTGGGGAGAGACTTCCCCCCTTAGTAAACACAGGAAGTCACCCTTCTTCATTTTATGGAAATCCGTTCTTCCAGTGGCATGGTAGAATTGCATGTGGATAATTTTCACTGTATTTTACTGGGCAATTTTAAAGATTCGAAAATATAATTTAATGTTATAAAATTCCAATTAAAGGGCTTTCAAAGAGTTGTTACTCTTGTAAAATTGTGTGAAAGATATTGTGCTATAACAGCTTGGTATAAATGAGGTTGTATTTAATTCTTACCACTGCCCTATAATGTAAGCACAAGCATCCTTACATAGGAAATTGATGAGTTCTAACACCTATCAATTGCAAGAAAAAGCACTGTCTGATTCTGTGAAAGGACGCAGTTTTCTGAAAGATCTCAATATTTTCAGAACAAGTAATACAAAAACAAATATTTTTGTAACTGTGTAAATGATATGTGCATGCACATGAGGAGTTCAAACAACATCTCAGAAGAATGACGCAGCCCACAAGCACGCGTTTGTTACAACCAGTCTCTCCTTCCGGGTTATTAGTGAAACTCCACGAAATTCAGGCCCAAAGCAGAGTAATGGTGACTGTGAACATGTCAGGAACATGATTCTTCATTCTTATCAGACACTCACTGCCAGGGGGTTCGTTTTGTGGATGCTGAAAATTGTAGTGGAACTAGACTGAACAGTTGCCTCATGAAACAAACGCACACCGGGTTTGCTCCCCAAGGCCGTTTGTGGAACGCCGCGTGTCCCCGGGCCTCTGACTCTCCATCGCTCCAGCAGAAACGGCTGGGCTAGTGGGAGACACGGCCGCTGGGGACCGCTCCCGCGGGCAGCAAAGCACCTTGTGTTTTAGCCAGCGCTCTGCACCGCAGCGAACGCCGTTTACTGTCCCCAGTTGGATGCACCTGCGTACTGGCCCACTGGGTCTGACCAGGAGGACAAGGGTTTTGGCCCTGCTCTCTGCTCAGGACAAAGGCAGAGCTGGCCTTTCAACCCAACAAGGCGCTCCACTGGACATCGCAGGCTCCCACGGGAGCTTGACTCTCCGAGGGCAGGCGGGAGTCTCCCAGGTGAGACAGCGGGGTCAGCCGGGGTGAGGCTGACGTGTCTGGGGTGGTGAGCAGTCCTGGTAAGGCTTCCCTGCTCTCAGAGCTTGCGTTCTGGGCAGCTCCGTCAAGCACGCAGGGCAACACACAGGCAGACATCGAAGCTTCCGTGAAGGAGCTCTAAATTAAAAATGACAAAAATAAACGAACTCAGACTGTCTCATTTCTGTTTTTTTTTTTTTTCCCCTTGTTCCTTTTTCTGTTTTGGAAGCCGGTCCTCCAGTACGTGCTTAGCCGCTGAGCTAAGCAAGGGCAGAATCTGACTAGGAGTGAAGCTCGCCTGAACTGTCCTTCTGGAACCCTCCCAAGAACAGAGTGAGAAACGCTTGGCCTTCCGGGCCCATTAAGGGGTGAAATGTGACCAACGACAAAAGTTTTCTACTTTTCCAAACCAAGCCACTCCAGGAAGTGGCAGTTGACTATAAAACAGGCTTTTAGCCTGAAATGGAATCTCACTATTTCTCTACATCTTTCCATGCAAATATCGTTTTAAAAACACCATCAGCTGATGGAGACAATTCTTCAACTATTTTACCTCAACTTTCTCTGGTAAATGATGAGGGATGCAGCGGACTTCATCCTCTGTCACACGGGGCATTTTTTTCTATTACGTGAAAGCAGAAAAGTAACTTTGAGCCCCAAGAATACATGGAAATACATTATCCCCATTTCCTCCATGTTGTATAATGAATCCCTTTGAAATATATTACATTTCTTTCCAAATTGGATAAGTGTTATTTGTCATTCTATATGTCTATGTACGGATATGCACGCAAGTACTCATATTTATGTTACATCTAAGCATAAATATTTATACGCCTAGATTTTACATATTTTATTTTAATGTTACATATTTTATATTTTACTATCTGTATATATATCTGAGCATAAATATTTATATACTTATATTTATATTACATCCAAACATAAATATTTATATGCGTATATCTCTGAATATGGGCGCTTAAAAGAGAATCACTTACTGTGTTTGCATTTGCTCACATAGGGATTCTGTGTATCTCAGATATAACAAATGTTTACTGAGCAACTAGAGTGCCAAGCACTCTCTTAGATTTGGGGGTATTTCAGTCAAAGTTAGACCAAAATTCTGTCCTCATGAATTTTAAATTCTGTCAGTTGCAGCGTTCTTGACTTACTGTTACTATTTGGGGGGAACCACTATTTGTGGTTTTGTGCACTGTGAAAAATATTATTATACGGGAAGAATAAATAATTGACATTATTATGTTTTTCTGCGTTCTTGCTTCATTTGTATCAATTATTAAGCCTAAGATACTTCTATCTGGATCAGTTCCATTTTGCTACTTTATATAAGTACGATCTTTATTAGGAAGCACTCTATGGTATTTTTAATTCGTATTTTAGCTTTTAATAAATATTGCCCAGAATAAAAAATGACACATAAAATTCAAATCAATGTATAACTGTTTATCTTCTATGTTAATTTATTGAAAGATAAGGTAGCAAAGAGATTTCTGTATTCTGTATTCTGAGCTGATCAGCCAAGCCAAATTTCCTTTTGAGTGTGGTCTTCTCTCAAATCAATCGTGCTACGTTGTTTGCTTCATTACAAAAATTATATGAGACCGCTTGTAAAAGTGGGTAAACTACAACAGGCTAACATGTTAAAGCTGATGATAAAATGGCAGTGGAGAGACATACAGGCATATGTGTGACTGAGATGCATTCCTGTTAATGGGTTCTACTTAGTGTCTGCGTTTCTCAACCACAGTTGCCGATCAGCATGATTTAAATAGCTCAGAAGTACAGACTCCCTGAACCCTTCACCCTCAAAGTCTGACTTGCTTGGTCCCTTGAGGTGGGAACCTCGAAATGGGAGCCTTCCAAGAATTTCATAAGTGGTTCTGATCTAAAGCGGAAGTGCTGTGTTAGTTGGACCTAGATCTGTCCTTCAGCCTCTGGGCAGGTCAGATGCATCTGACTCTTTCTTATAACAATTCTTTTTTTTTTTTTTTTAAGACAGATCAAGAGAAATAACTTTAATAAACGTAACAAAAAATCCACTAAAATGTATTAGTGAGATCTTCACTTTACATTACGGTATATATTTAAATTTGATATTGGACTTCTAAAGCTTGCTGAACTGGGGGTTATTTTTTCATTTTAGATGATTTATTGTTTTTTTTTCTAATTTCACAGGCTGTCTATGTTCATTGTAGATAGGCAGAAATACATAAAAGCAGAAAGTAAAACTTAACTGTCACCTAAACTCCCCCCCAGAAAAGCATTATTAGCATTTTGATGCATTTCTTTCCATTGTCTATATATTTTTTTTTAAATTGAGGTATAACTTGTCTTTATCACTATGTTAATTCCAGGTGAACGACATAATAAACTTGAAACAGTTGTGATTGGTGACACCGTATTTGTGTCATTGCTGTCAAATTTTCTCAGCTACTTTGTATGCATTTTGTATACTTTCTACATACTCTGTATGTAATAGAAACAAAAGAAAATTTAGAAAACGTGCAAGCCTGGAGAACTGCACTGCAGTAGATTTTACGGCAATATTACTTCTAGCTTCTTTCCAGTAGACATTGATTAGATACAGGCTAATTCTTACTGCCTTGACTCAGCTGTATTAAACAAAAGGACTCCCTTCGTTAAATTAACAAGGGAAGCAACCTATAAAAGTAATTAGGGAGGAAAGAAGGGTAAAATTAATCCCAATAAATGGTAAGAGAAGGGTTTATTTTAGGAAGACTTGGACATTTGGCGATACGTGAGGATGATGTTTTATGTGTCCTTAATCTTGGCAAAGGGCTGATAGCAGTGGAAATTGAACACAGTGACACACCAAAGCCTGAGCTACGTCTTAGCTGTAGTTTTAGAGTTAGGGCTTATGAATCTAAGCAGCAACTTTTTACTTTTTCCTGCATCTTTTGGTGTGACAGAGAAAGGATCCCCATTAAAATCGATTAAAAAGCTGGCATTATTTGGAAGCATGAAACGCTTAATGTAAAAACCACCCCCCCCAAAAAAAAAAAACAAAAACAAAAAACCCAGATTGTAAAAGTTTAATATTGTGACCTTCAAAAAAGCACATCACACAACACAGAGAGCAACACCCTTCCTCAACGATGAGCAGGGGATCACTTACCAGCGGCATGACGCCTGCAGGCGGCCATCGATCATGTCTATCACCACCGTCGTGATTGCTGCTGGGGCGGTTAATGACTGCCGCTGAGCCTGCTATGAGCCCTCACCATGGACGTCCGCTACCTCCCGTCCCCAGTTTCCAATATTTCAGGAGACTAGGGATTTGAAACTCAGCTCTGAAAGGTCATCCAACCTTAGTGTTTTCTTTTTGATGACATGTTTGTTCCAAAAGATACTGCCAGATAGTTCAATAAATATCTTCATATTTATCAAAGTAATGGTAGCTCAAATTCTATGCTAAACATTATTGTTACTTCATGTGCATGAAAAGTCTGCAGGAAAAGCCTACTGGCCACCCTAAAACTTTTGGAGAACCAGGACTGGCCGCTGACCATTCACGTACTTGGAGCCTCGAGAGAAATGGTGAGTGAAACTCTTGGTCCTGCTAATAAGGATGCACCATCTCAGGACTGAAATTTTCAGAAGAGACACGTCTACTCTATTCTCCAAGGTGAGGATCTAGGTTGTGAGGAACACTTACTGGAAACTGAGAAGTAAAAAAACCCCAAAACTTTCTTTAGGGCTACCATTGTTTAAAACTTTGACTTTAAAGAATATAGAATAGTTGAATGTGTGCCAGCGTCTAGGGACCCTTGAATAAGCTTGAACCCGGTCTGCAAGAGGGGTTCGGAAGGATGGAAGGATCCTCACTATTTACTTGGGAGCCTGATAAGGAACTACCTGCATAACAATGACACAAAAGCCGGTGCCGGGCAGTCAGCGCAGCCTCAGCAAACACACAAGCCGCGAGCAGAGACGGACACCAAAGGCAAGAGTGGCAGGAGTGATGGCGAAAGGTTCCGTCAACTTAGGGCATTAGCATATTGACAAAGACGCAGCCCTGGGAAAAACAGCATGAAATTTTTAAAAATTACTGAAAATGACACATTCTTTCCTTTTTTAAGAAAAACAAAAGGGCCATGAGGTACTTGATGCTCCGGTGCAAGACACCTTCCTGGTTACCGGTCCTCGAGGTCCTAGTCCATCCTCAGTCTGGACACTGGTCGTCAGATAGAGAGCTTCACAGGGTTACAGTCAAGGCATGGGTCTCGTTTGAGGCTGGACTGGGGTAGGACTGGTGGCTGTTGTCACATTCAGTTCCAGGAAGGTGTCATAGTGAGGGCTCCTTGCACTCTTGCCATGACCAAGAAAACATGCCCAAAGTAGCCTGAGAGAGAAGATGATGGACTCAGGGCACAGACACTCCCACCACCCTATCCCAGAACCTGTCAACTGCCATCCACCTGTTGCCTCTCAAGATTGTGTTAAAAAAAGGACTGAGAAGTAACTTTCACCTTTTAATGTTCCATTCATGTCCAATAAATGTTACTATACTTTTAAAAATAATCTTTTCTTCCATTTTAATATCAGTGGACTCAGCTAATATCTTACAGGTGTAAATCACCTTCAGGCCTTAGACAAGGCTCTAAATGCACAAGAACCATGTCAAATATTAAATGGGAGTCAATTAATCTCTAGTTAGGCTTCTGTGTTTAGCACCTACGCTCTCTGAAATCTTTAAACTGAAAATGTGCCTATTTTTATATTTTGCCTTTAGCGTTTATTTTTAAAGCCTGCTAATGACTCTCCAAATGTCTTTTTGTAACCACATGTTTTTATTATAGAAAGTGTGATAGGGATTTTGAGAAACCACGTGACCTCTCTGAGCAGCCAGTATGTTAGCATCCTGAACAGTATTACACAATGGGAAGGAATTCCAAAAGTAACTCCAAGGAATGTACGATACTCAGGAATAATCTTATTTCTGAGCTAATTTCATGATCTAAGCTTTGTTCAAAAATTGAAAATAAAGCTGCTGGGCAAAACCATCACTTGTTTCGGTGGGTTAAACTGGATGTCAGTTTAAGTTCTTGTTTGCTACTGTACGGAGATATAATTCATTTGCAGTAAATTACACATATTTAAATTCATGATTTGAAGAATGTTGACCTGTGTATGCACTGTGAAACCATCATTGTAATTAAGATACCAAAAGTTGTGGTATATTTATACAATGGAACACCACTCAGCCATAAAAAAGAATAAAATAACGCCATTTGCAGCAACATGGATGGACCTGAAGAATGTCATACTAAGTGAAGTCAGCCACAAAGAGAAAGAAAAATACCATATGATATCACTTATGTGTGGAATCTAAAGAAAAAAAAAAAAAGACAAACGAACTTATTTACAAAATAGAAACAGACTCACAGGCATAGGAATCAAACTTACAGTTACCAGAGGGGAAGGAGGGTGGGAAGGGATTAATTGGGAGTTTGAGATTTGCAGATACTAAGTAACATATATATATATATATATATATATATATATATATATATATATATATATATATATATATATATATACACATATATATATAAAATATACAGCAAGTTTCTACTGTAGAGCAAAGGGAGCTATATTCAATATCTTGTAGTAACTTATAGTGAGAAAGAATATGCAAATGAATATGTGTACAGTTCATGTCTGACTGAAGCGTTATGCTGTATACTAGAAATTGACACAACGTTATAAACTGACTATACTTCAATAAATATATATATACAAAAGAAAAGATACCAGACATTTTCATCTCAAGAGTTGTTTTCAGGCCACCCACCTCTGTCCCCCTCCAACCCTGTCCCAGCAGCCAACGATCTGCTCTCTGTTAGAAAGGATGATTAGGGTGCAGAACTTCACACAGGCGGAATCACAGAGCAGCGATGAGATTTCTTCTGCCTTCTCTCCCTCAGCGTGACTATTCTGAGATCCATCGAGGTCGTTGCCTGTACTAGGAGGGCACTGCTTTTCATTGCTGAATAGTTTTCAATGGAATAAACATACTGTATTTGGTTTACCTCCAATCCTATTTGGGGTGTCGCCAGGGTTTGGCAATTACAAATGAAGTTGCTCTGGACACCCACGTATAAGACTTTTCTGGACATAAATTTCCTTCTCTCTTGGGTAAATACTTAGTAGTGGAAGGGCTGCTTCTCATGGTAAGTGTAGGTCCAAGGTGTTTAAAAACCTGTCACACTGTTTGTAAAGCAGCTATACATTCTAACCCACGGTGTCCGAGACGCCCAGGGGCTCCAGAGCCTTGGATGCGTCTTTTCACCTCTCTAGGAGGTGTGCAGTGGTATGGGATTGTTGCTTGAATTTGCATTTCCCTGCTGGTTAATTATACTGAGCATCTTTTTGTGTTTTGTTTTTTTTTTAATCTATATTGGAGGGAGGTGTGATTTGTGTATCTCATTTTGTGAAAGACCCTTTCAATCTTTTGTCCATTTTATTGGGTCATTTATTCCCTGTTACTGAGCTGGAAGAATGTGTCATATAATCTGGAGACATACATGTCTGATATATGTATTGAAAACATTTTTTCTCAAGTTGTGCATTTCCCTTTTTCTTTCTTTTTTTTAAATTTTATTTTATTGAGTTACAGTCAGTTTACAATGTTGTGTCAATTTCAATTGTAGAGCACAATTTTTCAGTTCTACATGAACATACATATATTCATTGTCACATTCTTTTCCACCATGAGCTACCACAAGATCTTGTATATATTTCCCTGGGCTACACAGTATAATCTTGTTTATCTATTCTATATATACCTGTCAGCATCTACAAATTTCAAACTCCCAGTTTGTCCCTTCCCACCCTCCTGCCCACTGGCAACCACAAGTTTATATTCTATGTCTATGAGTCTGTTTCTGTTTTGTATTTATGTTCTTTTTTTTTTTTTTTTTTGATACCACATATGAGCGATCTCATATGGTATTTTTCCTTCTCTTTCTGGCTTACTTCACTTAGAATGATATTCTCCAGGGACATTCATGTTGCTGCAAATGGCATTATGTTGTCTTTTTTTAATGGCTGAATAGTATTCCATTGTGTAAATATACCACATCTTCTGTATCCAGGCATCTGTTGATTTTATTAATTGTGTGATTTTCTTAATTTTGTGGAAGAAAAAATTGTTTTAATTTTAATGGAGTCCAAGGTATCAATCATTTTTTCTTTTAAGATTCATGGGTTGTGTGGGTGTGTGTACTTACCCAAGATCATAAAGTATTTAAATAATTTTTTTTTACATTTTGTATTAGATGTTTTAGTTTTAGGTTTCATATTACTGTCTATGACCCATTTCAGGTATATGGATGTATGGTGTGAGTAAAGGGTCTGTGTCTACTTTTCTGACATCATTTGTTGAAATGACTTTTCATTTCTCTGCCATCAACGTCTAAGTGTGCAATTACAAGCTTGTTTGGTAGCTGCATACTTGTTTTTTTAAGAAACTACCAAACTGTTTTCAGAGTGGTTGTACCATTTTACCTGTCACTTATCATATTACTGTAGGAATAGGAGAGGAGAGGAGTTTCTGGCAACTTAATGACTAATGGTTTCCTTCATGAAGTCCAGAGACTCAAAAGGGGGCATGGGTTTGGCCAGGTTAACATCATGGGGTTTATTTTGGACACGATGAGTTTGAGATGCTTGGGATGGAAACACTAGTGCAGACGGTCAGCAGCCTTTGGCTGGACACCCACTGCTCAGGAGCAAGATGGGCAGAGACACAGATTGGAGATATGTGGCCTGGAAGTCATATTTGAAGCCAAAGAGGAAATCAGAGTTGAATGATGAGAATAGAAGGCCAAAGAAAACCCCTGAAAAATAGAAGGCCAGGGGAGGAAGAAACCAGGAGAGAGACTATGATGTAAATTTCAGACAAATTAATGAAATACAGCAAGTGCCCACGTCCGGGAAGCCAAAATGGACCAGGATTTCATGCCACACATGAACCACTTTTGGTGTATCCAGGTTTAGTGGGCTGGTGTTACAGAAGCCTTTTAAAAAACCAATGTGGCCAAGACAGTGTAGACAGTGCTCTGGTCTTTGATCCAAGGGGAAATCCATCTGAGAGGCAAAAAAGCCTGCTTCCACCAGAGCAGAACTTCCTCCCTGAGCCCCACGTTTGCTTTCATCAGAACGGCTGGAAAGACAAGCTAAAGGGCTCTCCTCGCAGTGAGAGGGGACGCAGCAGAATCTGGCTGCTTGTATACGAACTCCTCATCCCTGCATCTTCATGATCCGATTCTTCAAAATCTTGCCAAAGCCATTCAACAGTATCTTAAAGAGTGGGCAAAACTTCTTTCAAAGAGAATGTTAAGTTTAGGTATGTTGATGGAAATAATCAATAAACAATTTACAATAGGAAAAGGAAAGTGTTTTATTTGGGCCAAACTGAGGACGATAGTAGGCAGCCACAGATCCAAGAAGCACTTGAATTGTGTTCCCCAGGCTACAAAATGGGGGCGGCGTATAAAGGCAAAGACCACAAAGTTACACAAGTTACTTGTCAAGAATTACAGTGGGAGCTGGCAAGAAATAAGGGTGCCTGGGTTCTGAGGTAGCTGCATAGTTACAAGCGGAGCCTTGCGACCGTAAGGCTGCAGCGGCTAGCAGATTCTGTTCTGATAATGGCTGGCAGTGTCCTTGAATTTGATACAGTTCAGAAAATTCAGGTTCTCAGTGGTGCAGAAACGCGTTTGAAACCACATCCACAATGGCCTCCTGGCTCCATTTTGAATGCCTGAACCACAGTGCCTCCACTCTTATGGCCCCATTATAAATTTTAATTTATAAATGTATTCTTTAATGGTTAAGGCAGATGGACAATGCACGTTTGACAGGCCATAAGACAGGCTGTTTCAGTTAGCATGAAGTTCAAGCCAAATCACGTATAAGCCAGAATGACCTTCCCATTGCACAGTAAGTGAAAATTTCTTCCATCAGACATTAAGAATGTAGACTGATCACAGTAAATAATTAAATAAGTGATAATTTGCTGATCAGAATCTAAGGGACGGATATTGGGCAACTGTTGAAATACATCTCTTAAAATTGCTCACAGTTCACTCTATCGGGAACCTCTAAAAGCCATAAAAACAACGTATGTCAGGTTTTAATGTTTCAATAATTTTTAAGTACTCCTTTTATTTACATTGGCTTCTGTTTCTTTACTCAGATTATCTATAAAACGTTCAATAAAATTATGTTTGTGATCAATATAATTGTATCCCCTTAGTTCTGAAAGGATTCTGTGGGTTTTTACACAACATCTTATAGGATAAATGACAAGATAATTGTTTGATTAGCACATGGATGGTAATGACGGGGAAAATGGGCTTAGCATTTTAAAAAACCCATTATAATATATTGGGCAGTAAGATCCAGAAAACAAATGCAGAAGAATGGTATCTAATTAGCCCTAAAAACAAGAGGACGTCCGAGGTTTTCCCCTAGACTGTAAGCTAAAAACCGGCTTGCTTTAAAACTCATCAGGAAGCTCCTCCCTCCCCTGCTCAGCTGATAGTAAGCCAGTCCACCCCAAATCTTGGTACTTACAAGGCTTTTACAGCAAATGAGAAAATAGTAAAGTTAATGCCCCTGAACAGAGATTTCATTTGCACCAGTTTAATCCCGAGTATGACAAATCCATTCAATACACCCGCTCTTTACGCAAAAATGATTTAAAGCGGATGGTTACCTGGGTACGGTAGCAATTGAACTTTCCCCCTTGGCCATGAGGAAATTATGTCTTTAGCAATAAAGACTCTTTAAAACAACTGAATGTCAATACAAAGAATGACCTCAGAGGCTGAGGGTTAATTTCTCACTTAATCTCTCCATTCTCTCTCCCTCATACCTCTCGTCTGGAATCTCTGTAAGCCAGCTTCCTTAACTTCTTTCCCCTGATGAGTCTAACTGTGCTGCCTTCCCACCGGGAGACGGGCTTGCCCTTTCTGCCCTGAAGGACACATGACTCTGCTTCTAAGGAGGTTAACTTCGCCGCATAAGTGTTTTCAGTTAGTCTGCGCCATATGAACTTCATACTAAAATATGTACTGGGGATTTCTTCTCTCCTCTAGAAAGTGTGGGGTTTCTGACCCCACTCTTTCATCTTTATGAAGCCATATGGTTTTCCTGACCTTGGATAATGCAGATATTTGGCAACTGAGGATGTGCCAAGGCTTCTGAGAACCTACGGAGAAGTAACGGCGCGCTCTAACGGAGTCCATAATATTGCCCGCATCACCTGCGTCTTTGACACGTCCATTCTTTTGGGTGCGTCAGGCAAGAGACTCGAATTGTTATCAACAAAAGTGAATGTCAAATGCATTGCTCAGGAGGCCAAGATATTCTCCCCACCGTTAGGACATCCCCCTGGCAGAGCATTCAGTGCTTGTGTAGATGCAGAGATGGGAGAAGTGAAGGCACCAACCGACCCAGTGGCATTTAGTGAATCCAGCAGCTAAACACCCCTGCCTGTCTGGGCAAGCGGCGTCCAGTTCAATACACTGAGGTTTCTTAGTTCAATTAAGACGTGAGGATGCTTGATCTCAAGGAGGCTAGGAAACCCAGCCCAACCTTCTCTGAGTTTTCACCTAATTTTAAGTTCCATTTTACTTTGGTCGTAGCTTCTGTTATTTTCAGTACAGGAAACTGCAAAATAAATTTTTTAAACTGTGAGAAAGTAAGCAGCTTGACTCAAATATCAAGTATAAAAAAGTCAGCTTATATAAGTCATCTGCGCGCTTCGGCCGAAGACGCTGAGTTATCCGAGGCAGGGTATTTTATGCTCTGGTTTTCCTAGTCTCTGCGTGGATAACAGTCCTATTGCTCCTGTCCCGTAAAATGGGATGTCTGGGTGACAAATGGCAGCGTGCTCCACGCACTTTGTTCTGTCCTGTTTATGTCTGAATGCCATTGCCACAGTTAGGCAGTTTGAAAAAAAGCCACAATATATTCTTCTGAATAAAATTACACATATGTTACTTCAGAGTCATTTCACTATTGGGAATATAAGAAATTCCTTAATTTCCAAAGTGTATAATAATCTTATTATATAGAGAAAAGAATTACTATGAATATGCTTTCCTCATCATTTAAAATTGTTTCCCAAGGCAAAGACAGGTAGAAGGGCCCTAACCCCATGTTAGTACGTTCATTTAGGGGAATTTTTTTTTCAGAGAAAAATAAATAACATATTTTAAGAATGTGATTCCATGGATTTCTAGTCTCAGGTCAAAAATCGTTTCCACGCATTTTTCATAAACTTGTATATAATCATTCATCAATAATGTACCCTCAGTCTTTCCCCTACGCCTTCAGGAGTTTTGAGAATGAAGACACAGTTCACCTGAATTTCGTGGCACACGTGGATATCACAAATGCCTGGCAGCACTGAAACACAACAAATGGCAACATTTCATCCCACGAGAACCAATATTTTTCGCACTTTGATAAAAAAGGGAGTCAATGGGTTGAAAGCATTTCGACATCAGAAGATGGTTATGTAACTTTAAGAAGTTGTTTATAACATCATTGCAACCAGTATGGTAGCAATTTGGACTTGAAGCATGCAGTCTAGGAGGGCTCAGGAGAAAGTGTGTTTTAAATAACTCAACAAAGTTAACGAGCATCAGTACCCAACCGCTTTAGGAACACCTGCTCTAAGGCTCCAGGTGCATTTTGAAAGGGGTCACCCTTGAGACCGTGCACATCATCGTGGCCCCCATCCTTGGTTCGAGTGAAAATACCCTACTGTCTCCTGTCTTTGGTTCTTGGTTGGAAAGGACACTGATCCACTGTAGCAGAGAACGGCTCAGCGGCAAACTGCTGTCCACGGCCTAATGCAGCTGTGAAGGCTGCTTCAGAAACTGACAGCAGGAGGCAAAGGGAAAGAACCAGGTACTCCAGGAATGATCAGGTGGGCACCCTCACCCCTGCCCACAGCTGGGAGGCATCTAAACTCTGCAAGGGAGGCGATCAAGAGGAAGGTAGACTTTTCCATCGCTGCAGAATCTGCCTGGGAATTCTGACTTGCATAATTTCGAAGTCTCATCTCCAGATCAAATTTTATTAACTGCCAACCCAACCACCAGATTCCGCCAGTTGAAAAAAAAAACACTCATATTATGGACGCCCTCAACCAGTTGATTTGTGATTCTGACAATTTGGCAAAAGAAATGTGTTCAATTTTATCAAATTGAAGCCCTGATTTCTGCATACTTTGTACATCTCTAAATTCCTTCTACTTGAAAGAATGTCCTTATCAATAGATTGAGTTAAGAGGTTACTTCCTTCTGCTCTGCACAGTAAGGTTACTCTTACTGTGTAATGATGCTCTTCATTGCTCTCTTTCCCCAGTGGGAAAAAATGGCCAACAATTGACCTTGAACTGCAAATCTCTTCTTTTGGCCATGTGAGGCTATTTCTGGAAATTCTATTGCAAAAAAATAAGAAAGTCAAGGGTGGGAGATGCAAATTTCTAGTAAGTCATGGGTTACAAACCATGAGTTAGTTATTCTCACAGATAATCATCGAATATCATATAAAAGAAGGAAAGAAACAAACCATGACCAGCTGTTCGGAGTCTGTTAGGTGTGAAATCATCACCTGTAGTTTCTGTTCTTCCAGTAACAGAATGGGGAAAATCGACAAGAAATTTTATAAACATTTACTTGGGCAAGTCTTTCTCACATCACATATATACATGATGTAAGATCTCACTGTAATATGCTAATATTCTAAGATATTGTTATGAAGACCCCCCAGATACCTTCGGTTGTCACTGCTATGACAGCAAAGCAAGCTGGTGCCTGGCGTGTTATACTGTCCCTTTTTGAAAAACACAAAATCAGGATTCACAGGGGCTGAGCCTTGTGCATTGCGCTTCAGTAAATTATTCCAAGAATGTTGCACCTCTTTCCCAGATGCTTTCTATGAAAAGAAAGAAATGCAGGGTCTGCAGAATCTCTTTGTTAAGAGAGTGGATAAGCGTCGCTCGATGTTTTCATTAGAGAGCAGTGAAATGCGCAGGCTTGCGGTGCCTCATTAAGTAAAGAGAGTTTCAGTTGATTGTCATCTGTGCACTTGCTGCAAATTAAATCAGAGGGCTCTGAGTGGAGAGCTGCGTACAGTCAGTGTCATTAGTGGGGGTACCCGTCCCTTCCCCAGCACACACCTCTCAAGAGTGCTCCTCTGGTCTCCATAAAACTGAGCTGGGGGCTGTGGGCAATTCCCCATGCGTCCCCCTCCCCCCTCCCCTGTCGCCCGTTTTCCTGGACGGACAGGCTGGTTTTGTGGGTGGGGACAAGTGGTTGCTCTCCTGAGTTGGGGAGAGAACGAGGTGGGAACATCCCAAAGTCGCTGATGCTGCCTGGCAAAGCCATCGCTTGTCACATCCACGAAGGGAGTCTCCAGTCTCTCGGCCTCCTGAAGTGTCTTCCTCAGAGAAGCTCTCAGCCAGCTGGTGAGGACGATTCCTCATTTTGCCAGATCATGAAAGAGCGGACTTACAAGTTCATTTAAAGTCTTACTATGGGCTGTGGCTTTAGTGATTTAATGGTATTACAGTGAACTACTTCTTGGCTACATAGATGAAGCACATTCTAGTGCTGATGCAGAGAGCATCTCCTGGCTGGCTCCGCCCGATGTGCAAATGCACCTTTTATCAACATCTTGTTTCTGACATTATTTGGCTTTTATCTCATAAAGTAGCACGTGCTCACTCTATAGATGACCCAACACCAGTGCCATTATCATTTTGAACCTTAGAGAGTGAAAGAGCAAAAATGTTGCTACTGGGCATATTTAAAGAAATATGGTTTGTTCAGAGAAAATTATGTGAAATAGACAATTCCTTCAAAATCTACACTTACACAAATTTGTCATCGTATTTCTAGCTAATTTTATCCAGGTACAGTTGTACTCAATCATAGTTACTGCTTGGCTCTCTTAAAGTGGGTGGATTTACCTCACTTCCATCAGTAATTACAATTCATGTGAGTATTGACAGTGAAATTCATTCTGGCAGGAGTCATTAGTTCATGCAGGGTGTTCCCAACTCTCCAGGCAAGAAGTTAACAATTATTTCATTTCGTGCTTTTAAGAATGAAATTCATGGGCAGTTAATAATGTATTTAGAACCGTATGTGAAAGATATCAGAAATGACTGCTCCTTCGAAAGGTGGGAAGTCACTTTTAAAGAATGGGTTAATGCGTGGTGAGAAATAAAATACTCCTCCAGCTTTGAATTCTACTCAAAACCCACAAAGCCTGGAGCTTCAACCTGAAATAATGATTTTATTGCTTTGCCCAAATCATTTTTCCCTTTTCTCCAATAATTTTTTTTTAATTCACTGAATCACAGAAAACAACTCCAGATCTGCACACCTGAGGCAGTAATTTTAAAACGAATTGAAGGGAAAATCTGAATTACTCATTTTCTTTTCCACTTGTTATTGTTCTTTGGGAAACAGAGGCAGTGGGCGGATATTCAGGACCAACTACTCCAGTTTCCTTCAGAGGCAAGCAAACCTGTGCCCAGAGGCACCAAGCCAATGACCCAAAAATGCAACAGGTCCTTCGCGGAGTCGAGTGGCCCATCAGGCCTTCGAGTCTGGAGGACGGAGGGCCTGCATCCCAGGCAGTGGACTCATCTTTTCCCAAATGTAATATTAACTTATCCTTCTGCTTGTTTAATTTGGAAACAAACAATCCTGCAGGGCGTTTCTTGCTATGCAAATGCAAATTTTAAAAAGGCAGGTTTCTCTGCTAATAAAAGACCTTCATTTGTCTTTAAAACCTTTGCGTAAGAAAATGTAATAAATAGGCAGAATCTGTGTCTGGCCAGCAGCCTGGTGTGGGTGCTGATCCTTTTCCAGGGACACTCATCCTCACAGGCTCTGAAATCTAGGGAGAATGGCTCGGAAGCATGCAAGGTGGGTCCCTGTCAAGGGCACATGTGAGTCTGAAGATGCAACCTTCCTGAAGGAATGCCCCTATCGGGATGGAATGTCAGAGAGTCGTGTTAGTTTTAGATGAAGAATCCGCCTGTGGCGTCTTCCATTATGCCATGTGCATTTATGCATGAGCTTATTCAGATTCCGTCTTGTTTCCAAAAGGATATGTGACCATACCAACTCCCTCCCTCCCTGAGGCCAGTGTTTCCACCCAAGTTTAAGCAAGCCTTCTGCAACATTTAGAGACTCTAAGTGCATCATTAATTCTGTGGCATTTAGATATTTTTAGTCATTAAGTACTACCCAGAGATACAGGACTGTCCCTAATGCATAAATACAGAGGAAAAGATGAATAACTTATGAAAATCACAAGCAAAAAAAAAAAATAGAATTAAAAAAAACTGCAAAGACAGAAAGAAAAATGGCTAAGTATCCAAATAGCCACATTTAAAAAAAATTAAATTGTTTCGTTTATACAAAAATAAACTCAAAGTCTAATAAGCTCCTTCATGCTAAGTACCAACATTCTGTCTCGCTTAGCAAAACGTTAATGTAATGCAAATGCTATTTCTCTATCTTAAATAAATGTACTCTACTTGACTATAAATTAATAGAAATAGACCCAATTATAAGACTAAAAATCTCCCCCCTTTTTAAAACCAACTCCTGAGTTACATAAATATTAAAATCTAGAAAGAAAACAGAATCTATTTTTAGCTCAATATCTTACCATAAACATCTCAAATTAGTTATTAATTTCCTACAATCAACCAATTTATTTTGATATACTAAAACATAAAGGATTCCACATAAATTATTGTTAATTACATCAATTTCATCTGTAATGCTGTGTGTTTTCCACTGAGCTTTAATGAGAGCTATTTGTATATGTACTGTTATAAACACAGCACGTATTAGGTTTTTTTCCTAGAACTGCCGTCATCAAGAAGAGAGTAATCAGAAGTGAAGAGGTGGGATGAGAGGCGCATAACTCAACAGAACGCTAGCAAAGGCAACAGGACATAGCTCTCTGGAAATTATTTTGCCTTCCTTTGGGCCAGTCTTCCCTCACACAGAGTCACTGGCCCCAGTGTTCTCACGAATTGCCTGCAACAGTGCATCTAAAACTAATACACATAGCGAGTGACCGGAGGGTCTTGCCGGGATGACGGTTCCAGCTCTGCAGGTCTGGGGTGGCGCTGCTGAGTCTGGACTTTTTTAACAGTCTCCCGGATGACACCAAGCACGTGACTTGCAATCACAATTTGTGTAGCAATGTTGTACAGAGATGCATCTCAAATGTGGCCCCTTGCCCACCTGCTGCAGATTAATGAGATGGCTTATTTATTTTTTAATGCAGAATTCTAGAGATGACCTCAGGCTCAGTGACTCTAGGTTCCAAAGCTAGAGCTGATTTTCAAGCAACCCCTCCATGTGGACGTCTCTGCACAGCAGTCTGTGGAAATCTACTGCATAGGGAACTGGCAGGTGTGTGTGTGTTTAACTCTAACTGTGTAACGTGAGAGCCCAAAGCAACTTTTCCCCGAATAATTAGATGAGTATAAGGCTATAAAAAAGAGACACAGGGAACTATGTTCAATAGCTTATAATAATCTATAATGAAAAGAATATGAAAAAGAATATATATACATATAACTGAATCACTGTGCTGTACACCAGAAACTAACACAACACTGTAAATCAGCTATACTTCAATTAAACAAAATAGAGAGAGAACTGGTGCAAACAATTACTGCCCAAAAGAGGTAATTCCAGATCATGAACTTTTAAAAATAACTGTCATCTGGTCTCTGAGGCTTCCACTCCTAGCCCAGCAGCTCTCAGACTTCAGCATCCACCAGAGACGCTTGGAGGTCTTGGTAAATCCCAGCCAGTGATTAAGCAGGTCTGGGCCAGGGGTGCCAAGAGTTTGTTTCTAAGTCCCCAAGGGATGCTAATGTTACAGGTCTGGGGACCACACCTGGTCCTACACGACCTGGTCCCACACAACCTGGTCCTACACGACTGCACCATGTTGACAACTCACAAAACCTGGAACACAGATGTCCTTTTGTTTCTATTCAATCCAAACATTGCTTAAAAAAGGGTGTGTTTATTCAAAGCAAAGTACCCGCCTGCTGAGACAGTCATGGGGCTAAAGAAAGAATCACAAAACAGAGCTGCATTCTGAGGAGACAGGTCGAGCTAACATACTGTGCCATTCTGTGGCACCTCGAGGGAGCACACAGCAAAGTGTTAAAAGGGAATGAATTACACCCACTTTAGGGGTTCTGAGAATTCAGTATGGCCTGGATTAGCTTGTATTGTTTTAATTAACAGTATGGAACTGCAGTGTTCCTTGAAAATAGTGTGTCCTGCAGATGGTGGAGGTAATATTCTTCCTGTGTCTGGGGGGCCTGCTTTGTCGGCATCTCTTACATCCTTGCGGCTTGTCTTTGCCCTCTGCTTGTTTTGTCAGCTACTTCGGAGGGTGAGTTACCATCTTCCGCTGTGCTAGGGGCTTGTTCCAGCCCTTTGGTTCTTTAGTTTTGTGTATTTTTTGAGGCGATGTTATTAGATAAATTCAGATTATTAACTATTACATCTTCCTGGTGAGCAGAGCTTTTATCATTTTGAAATGCTCCTCTTTCATGCTATTTCTTGCCTTAATAAAGTGTCTCGGTTATGGTTCTGTGATAGGACTTTTCCCACCCTTTTACTTTGACATTTGTATAATCTCATACAATCTTCATATAATCTCCAGGTAACTCTCTTGTAAACAGCATAGAAATGGGGTGTGTGTGTGTGTGTGTGTGTGTGGCTTTAATTAAGCCTGACCATTTTTGGCCTTTTAACTGGAGTCCTTTTATAAAGCAATAATGTTGCGGAAAAATGTGTTACAGCTCGGTGTTACAGCTCAGTTGTGACAGCAACCTGGATCCCAGCGAGAGACCAAGCAGCACTCGAAGAGTTGGAGAACTCAGGTTTGTCACACCAGCAGGCCCAGAGGCGTGAACACTCCAAGCTCCGGACCCCGTCTGTAGGTTTACACAGGCTTTTATAGGCTGCCAGTTTACACTTTGCAACATCATATGCAAATAAGGTATAACAAAAGTTGACTAATTAGGAACAAGCTTTGTAGAAACGGACCAATCAGGAGGGAGAGAAATAACCAATCAGAAGTTAGGGAAATGGACCAATCAGGAGTGAAGGAAATAACCAATCAGGAGTGAGCTCAGGGAACCAATAAAATTTTAGGGGTAAGTTCCACTTTCCTAGAAGCAAGCCCTTTCAGAGGCAAAAAGTGAGCTAGAGCCTCTGGGGCCAGGGAACTGGGTGGTGCTGGCAGGAGAGCAGTGGCCTTGCCGGTCTTTATATGGGGCTTCCTACCTCAGTAACTGACATATTTGCATTTAGATTTGCCATCTTGCTATTCATTTGCTATTTCTAAGGTCATTTTTTCTCTAAGATTAATTTTTTTTAGATTATTTCTGTTATTCTATCCCCTACTAGCTTTTAAATTGTACTATTTTAAAATTATTTTAATAACTGTCAGAGGTACTGCAATATGCATTCTTGACTTATTATTACCAAGTATGTGCTGGCACGTTTACCTCACTCAAGACAATTATAAAGCGTTTACAACTCTCACTCAGTTTAACCCTCACCCAAATTATGTTCTGGCTGCTTGTTTTGATTCTAGGTTCATTTTTCATTTTAGGAGTTTTTTGTTTTTTTTTTTTTTAAGTATGTAGTTAGTCCTTTTTCTGTTTGCCCGGATCGTTATGTTTTTCTCTTCACTCTTCCTGCATCTCTAAGCCGACATCTGGAAGATCTTTCCTTCAGCCAGAAGAACACTTTTTAGTATCTCCTTTGGTGAAAATTTAAGGGTGATGAACTAGGTTAGGTTGGTTTGTAAAAATAATTATTATTTCACCTTCATTGTTGAGGGATAATTTTGTAGGATGTGTAATCCTGGATTTGGAGTTACTTGCATTCAGCACTTTGAGCACGTTGTTTCCCGGATGCTCTGGTTTCCTCCCAGGAGCCGGCTGTGTAGTTTATTCTTGTTCATTTGAGAGTAAGCTGTGCTTTTCCCTCCGGCTGCTGTTACTGCTTCTCCTCCCTGGCTTCGCTGTGTTACCACGATGTTATAAAACGCTGTCTTAACATCACTTTTTTTTATCATGCTTGCTGTTCAGATACATCTTTAATTGGCAGCTTGATTCCTTTTGCCATTTTCAGAAAATTATTAGAAAGATTATTTCTTCAGATATTGCTTCTACCCTGTTCTTTTCTCTTCCGCTTTATTCTGAACATTTTCTTTGAATCTGTCTTGTTTTTTCAGTCCTCACACTCTGGATGCATGTAACAAGTCATATGGGTTTCAAAGGCATCATGCTGAGTGAGAAGTGTCAGTCTCGAAAGGGCATAGATCGTGTGTTTCCATTTGTGTGACATTCTCAAAATGGCAAAATTACATAGCTGGAGAGCAAATTAGTGTTTGCTCGGGGTTGAGGAAGGGTGGAAGGGAAGGCCTGCTGACGCACAGCACAGGGAGGTCCCTGTGGTAATGGAGCACTCTGTATTTGGACGACGGTGGTGGTTACCCGAACTACACTTGTTACAGAGTGACACAGAACTACACATGGACACTGTGCGCAGTCAAACTCCTGGTCTTGCTGTTACACTATGATTATGTAAGATGGGACATCGAGGGAAACTGGGCAAAGGGACAGGGACTGCTCTGGACTAGCTTGGCAACTTCCTGTGAGTCTGTAATTATTTAATAATGAAAAGTTTGTTAATTAAACCAAAAGCCAAGATAATTTTTACTGCGAATGACCACACTGCAGCACAGATCCGGCACTGTAATGTATAATTAGCACACGGAACAAACAGCTTTTATTTATGCAAACACCCAATAAAAATGGGAAAATATTCCTTTCCCAATGACATTGGAAAGACAAACTACATAAGATCAGTGCAACAAAAATGTCACTATCTTTATGAAGAAAACTTTAAAAACTTCTGAAGGATGGGAAAATGATGAACATGTCATTTGATATGTCCGTTCAAGATTATCCCTCCCAAATGACAACAGACTTTTATCAGGAATTAGTTAATCTTGTTCTAAAGTTTATCAGAGGAAAAGCAGAAAAACAAACAAAAAAACCGTACAATAATGAAGACTAATTAAAAAATCATGGAACAATGAAGAGGGGTTGTCCTAATCGGCGTTCGGACGTATAATAAAACCTCAATAAGGAAAACAGTTGGCTACTGCCAGGGCATAGACAGAAACCCTTTTAGGACAGAAAGAAACATCTACAAATTGGGATAAACTTATTCAATGCTGTATATTATTTTAAAAAGGATCTCAAGTTAGTAGAGGAGGGAATTCTGCATATGGGGATGGTGGGCTTGGATATTTAACTCTTTTAATGAACAGTAACAATAAAAGCTGGGGGAAAATCTTAAAAATCAGATTGATGTTATCAGAGATCTAGCAATGAATGAAAAATTATGATGCCAAGATCTGAGACAACAAGGAGACACCCGAGGTGAGCTGGGGTCTGGGGCGACTTTACAGCTAGAAGCATCTTCAGAGAAGCAGACCGTGGGCCCATGAGGTCGAGAGGCAGGACAACAGACACCGCAGAGCCGTGGGACTGGGGGATGGAGTCCGGGGGAAAGCACGTTCAAAGACGTGGACATGGTTTTCATCGTTGAGGAAGGTCAGGTTTTCTCTGGTGACTTTGTTCACTGTTCCTTCCGGAAGCTAATCAAGCCCCTTTCAGTGGCCTCGCGCTCACCGTCAGCACCTGCCGCGCACCACCCACGGGCTTTGTTCCTATGCGTGACTGATTGGTGTGCTTTCTTTGTTCCCAAGGTTCCATCATTTCTTTTCTGTCGAGAGAACTTCCTTTAGCCTTTCTTTGAGTGTAGGCATGACAAATTCTCTTAGTTCTCTTCATTCAAGAAAATATTTTTTTTCTTTGTCTTTAGTTTTCAAAAGTTTAAAAATGATGTATCCTATTTGGGTTCATTGGTCTTTAGCCAAATTTGGGAAACTTCCAGCCATTAGGCTTTGGGTATTTTTTCAGTCCCACCTCTTCCTCTTCTGCTGTCCAGGGAGGACACATTAGCCCTTCGGTTACGGTTCCCCAGGTCCCAGGCGCTCAGTCCATTCTGTCCCGCAGCCTGTTTTCTCTGCTGTTCAGACTGGCTACTTCCTGTTGTTCTGTCTTCACGTTTACCTGTTCTCTCCTCTGTTCTCACCAACCTGTTCTTGAGTCCATCCACTGAGCCTCTTACTTGTGACGTGTGTGTTTCAGGTCTAAAATCTGTTTCTTCTTTATATCTTCTGTTTCAGTGCTGAGATGTTCTATTTTTTTCATTTGTTCCAAGAGTGCTTCAGTGCTTCATGGCAGTAATTTTCTGCTGGCCGCTGTACCGTCCTCTTCAGATAATCCCACCATCTGTGTGCTCTCAGTTTTTGCATCTGCTGATTATCTTTTCTCATTCACATTGAGATTTTCCTGGATTTTGATGTGACCGGCTTTTAATTGAATTCTGGGACACTTTGGGTGCTGTGTGATGAGGCCACGGCTCTTACTTAAATCTTCTGTTGGCAGGACGCCTTGAACAGCACTGGGAGAAGGATGGGTCTGCCTTGTAACTTCTAGGTGAAGGGGGGGGGTCTCAGCTCCACAAGTGGCCAGGGTGAAGGGGCACTTGTTACTGCTGGGTGGTCGAGGGAGGCAGGCTCTCCGCTGATGACAGGCAGAGGGCCCCTGTTACTGCCCCCACGTGGCCCCAAGCACACTATGGCAGGGGTCCTGTGTGCCCTGGCAGTGCTAGGACTCCCAACTCCCTGGGCTGGGGGTCTAGGGGCAGAGGGAGGGACAGACAGATCTGTCTGCCTTGTGATGGCTGGTTTTACGTGTCAACCCGACCAGGCTGAGGGGTGCCCAGGCAGCTGGTGAGACATGGTTTCTGGGTGTTCCTGTGAAGGTGGTTGTGGAAGAGGTGAGCATTTGAGTCGGTGGACGGAGCAAAGCAGATCCCCTCCCCAGTGCATGAGCCCCCTCTGACCTGTCGAGGGCCCGGACAGGACGAAGAGGCAGAGGGCGGTCTCGCGGGGTCCGTCCGGGCTGAGACGCCCGGCTTCCCCGCCCGCGGACACCGCAGCGCCTCACCTCCCCGGGCGCAGAGACTGCACTGCGGCCTGGCCGCCCGCGGGCGCTCCCGGCTGCCTGGCACGCGGCCGCCGGCCCTCTCTGGGGCCGACTCTTCTCACGCCTGTGACTCCCTCTTTCAGGGACTGCGGTGAACAGTAAACAGGAAACGCTGTGCGGCACATTTAGGACAAAATCCGCCGGCCAGCGCGCCCTCCGATCGATCCTGACCCGGTTCGCGTTTAGGCCATCAGTGCGGCGCTGAGTTTGCTCTCTTCATTACAGTCAGTACCGACCCCTGGCTTGTGCTTTGGGCTTCACCGCAGTGTAACTGAGACTTCATCAGCTGCACGTATCTCAGGTGTGCGCCCATCGTCACAATCAAGAGGCTGAGATTACCTGGCCCCGGATGCCTCTGTGTCTGGCTGTAATGTCCCCTTCACGTCCTTCCTTGTCCCCTTGCTCGCCCATCCTCACACGAGCACTCACCTCACTTCTGCCACTTTAGATTAGCTTGCAGATTCTTATCTCTTTTATTTGGAGATATATATATATATTTTTTTTTTAAATGAAGTATAGTCAGTTTACAATATTGTGTCAATTTCTAGTGTACAGCACAACGCTCCAGTCAGACATGAACACACACTCATTTTCATCTTCCTTTTCACCATAGGTTACGACAAGATATTGAATGCATTTCCCTGTGCTGTGCATAGCTTGCATTTTCTATGTGCAAAGAAATGGAATTACATAGCATCCATTTTTTTTTTTTTTTAGGTCTCACTTCTTTCACCCGGTGTAATTATTTTGAAATTCATCTATTCTGTTGCATGTACCGATGCTTCATTTATTTTCCTTTCTGCGCGGGATTCCATTTTATGGATGTGTGATTTACTTATGTACTAATCTACTGATGGACACTGAGATTGTTTACAATTTGGCTGTCACAAATAAAGCTGCTGGGAATACTCCCAGATTTAAATATAAGAGCTCAAAGAATAAAAATTCCAGAATGATACATGGGAGAATTAGTGACCTTAGTTTTGGCAACTATTTCTTAATTATGAAATAAGAAGAAAAGACAGTAAAAGAAAAGAAATCTATCAAGTGTACTTACCAAAATTAAAAAAACCTCTTCAGATGACACTGTCAGGAAAACGACAAGGTAAGCCACACAGTGGAGGAAAATATGTGTGCAAAATATATATGCCCAAGAAAAAATTGTTTCTAGAATATAGAAAGAAGTCTTACAACTCAATAACCACAGGATAACATACTTTGAAAAAAAAAATGAGCAAATATTTGATCAGACCATTCACCAAGGATGATACATGGATGACTAACATGCGAAAAAATGGTCAAGGTTGTTTCTTCATCACAAAAATATAAACTAAAGCAGCAAGGTGACGCCGCTACGTGCCCACCTGAATGGCTAAAACCCCACAGTGACCACACATGTGTTCACGAGGATGTGAGCACCTGGAGCTCCCCCCCCCCCGCTGCTGCTGACTTAAAGGGTACCTCTTACATCTGCCTTGGAAAGCAGCTGGCACTTTCTTAGAAGGCAAACACAAATCTCCCCACCACATGACCAAGCCACTCATCCCTCGGCGTTTACCCCGGAGAAATGAAAGCGTGTGTCCCCAGGAAGACTTCTAGTTTTAGGTTAGAAGAACGTGAGCCAAGCTCCGTCTATAGAAGCCAATGTCTCGAAGAAGTGAGTGAAGCCTTGTACTATAGACCATTTAAGGTCATTTAAAATTCTGTAACGAGAGAACATCAGGTCCTCTTCATTTTCTCGGGCTATTTCCTGAAATGTGATGGGAATCAAGGGCTACTGGAAATTACAGTGTGAAGGGGAGAAGGGACACAGAAATAGAGAGGGAGAAAAAGAGATTATTCAGCACTAAGAGATAAATCTGAAGAAGATATATGCTAATAAACACACCAACAAATAAAATAATTTTAAGACAAATACATAAGAGTGATTATTCCACACACAGTCCTAAAATAGTCAAGGTGTGTTTACAGGTACCTGTCATGGGGGCAACGTGCTGTGGTAGAATTACACAGCAAATGAGGTCCAGGCTGTGACCCTGGGCACGTCACTTGATCTCCCCAGTTTCAACTGGATATTAGGTTCCCAAGGAGAGAAATGTTCTTGTCATTGGTGTTATTTCTACACCATTATAACATCATTACTCCCAGCAAATAAAGGAAAACGGGAGTGGTCACTGACGTATGGAGTGGCTGTTTTACAGACAAACTTCTTAAAGACAATCTTAAACACATGAATGCTTTATATAATAGTCTTGCATGATTTACAAAAACGAAGCACCGCCAGTGTGGTGCATGCATTTAAGAGTTTGGAGAAGGTGCGGTAATTCAAGTTAGCAATGGATGTTATGTAAAATGTACGAACGCAGCAAATTCCTTCACTTACTTCCAGCCATTCACGGGCTATATTAAGCTGTAACTCACACCCCAACTGACAGCTACAAAATAAACCATTCCAGAAATACGAAAACTTTGCCTAATAATTCTCCCCATATATTTCTGGCAAATAAATAATTGAGGCTTCACAGGAACGCTATCCCTGCTCTTGCTTCAAAAGAGCAAAGACCTTGCATCCTTTTCTAGTTTTTCAAAAATTCTTTGCCTCACAGATCAAGTCAGTTACATTTGAAGGAAGCCAGTATTAATATTTCCTCTTCATCTTTATGTGCTTATAAAGTAGTTCAAACGATTTCCACATATCTGCCACTGAGATGTAGATGGATCATGTCCTCTGAAGATGTAACTCTACCATTTCCATGCTTTAAAGATTCTCCAAAGGACTGTCAACTGTTCAGCCTAAATCACCTGGCTAATCAGCTGATGACATCAGCCTGAGTCAATGGAAAGAGAAGTAGGAATCAGACTTTGCTGTCTAATCGCATGTCGAGCAAGAATGAGGACACCCCCACCATGCTCTTAGTCATTTCTTTAAGAAGCTCACCTAAGCCATCAGAAATGTGGGCAAACCCCCTTAAGCATAGTTTCTCTCCATTAACAAAAAATATGTCAGGTTGTACGACATGGAGCCTCAGGTAAACAGAAATAGAAGTAGTAAGTAAGGCAGGTACATTTTCTATCCCCCTCTGCCCTCTTTTTTTTTTTACCCCTTCCAAGCACACCCTGTGCGCATCAGGCCAAGCAGTTATATCCTGAGCTGTACTCCCTTCATGAAAAACAGTAAAACAAAACAAAACCCAAACATTAATTTATCTGAGTTCCAGTTCTCCGGATATAAGAAGAAAAAATAAATATGCATTAAGCACTTATAGGCAGACGGGGAATTTTCTACACCTCAAAAGAGTGAGAGTTTGAACCACAACGCGGAGGCCAACAAGCTCTGCAAGCATCCGCTGTTTCTTCACAAGAGGCGCCCGCCTCCATTTCCTCCCCAGCCACTTCTGTGAGCCTCTTGTCAGCGCACAGCATTTCTTGTTTGCCACTAATAATCCTTCTAGCTTTGACAAGATTTAAGTAATTTCAAATTGTTTTCAGGGCTCCCTCTCAATTCACGTTTTAAATTGCAGTTTATGAAGCATGTAAAACACTTGTTTCAATGAGAACGCGGAGCCTGCACTTAGGATTTACACAACACGAAATAAATCATGTCAGAACTAATAAGGTCTAATTCTATTAATGTCAGAAAAGATTAACGTAGGTCCTCTCTCCAAAGCAGACTTCCCTGATCCTCTTTGAATTATTCTTGGCAGTGTTAAAATTAGCCCAGGCCCACAAATAAAGCAGGCCCGCAAGTAAATTGAAGTAATAAATGAAGACATTGTGTGAACGAAGGTGCCTGTGGTGGAAGAGGCCAGTGGGACAGGAGACCCGGAGCAGGTCTGTCGTCAACAGTGCGCTCGGTGCCTCCCCTGACGGTTCCCGTCGCTCTGAATTGAGCCTGGCTCCTCTGTGTGTTTGTTACGAAGTGCAGTCTTCTTGTTGGGACGCAAAAAAGTTAGCGGTAAGTCAGAGCGGCCACACCACAACCAGTGCGCGTGATTTACTGGCGTCACAAAAAGGGGTCTTGCTTGGCAGGTTGATTCCCTTGATCAGAGGTAGCTAAAGTTTGTATGGAAACCTCGTGAACTCACACAGTTAGAGAAACTATGAACAAGTGGCTTCCTTTGATTCTTTCTTTTATTTCTATGTGTGTTTCCCTTGGCTCCCTGGTGCCAGTGAGTGCCCACCAGGATGCGTTTTTCTAAGAAGTGGGAAACAGAAGATGTCTTTAATTTAACCTTTTACTGAACTTCTTCTATCCAGCCATGAAAAAAGCATTGCTTTCATGCAAAAAAAAAAAAAAAATTCTATTGTACAATCATTTTTGATAAAAATACTCATTCTGATTATATTCAAAATTTTAGATATAGATTTGAATATTATAGAAAATACAGGAGATAGAGTTGCGAGTCAAATCACAAGAAAGCAATCAAACTCAGAAGGCAGATATTCTTTAAAATAATTGGCTCGATCTTTCCAAAAAGTCAACATTTATATATAAAATATGGGTGAGATCTGTAGCACATTAGAGAGAAAGGAAACAAAAGTGCAATACATGCGTCTTGATGATACACTAGTGAAGAAAAGCTGCAGGAGACATTAGCAGCCTATGGGGATCTATTACCATTAGCTGGAAATTGGGTTTTTTAAATTGAAATATAGCTGGTTTACTATGTTGTGTCAGTTTCCGGTGTGCAGCATAGTGTTCAATCATACATATACATACGTATAGTTGTTTCCATATTTAAAATAATTTTTAGATATGGTTAGCATTCCAACAGGCAGTAAATGACATTATTCCTGTATTTTATGAAGAGAAATACAGATCAGGTTGAGAAAGCTGGAAAAGAGAGAAGAGGTAAAGTTACCTGAAATAACATAGAACAACGTGGCAACAACATGCACCTCTACGTTCTTATTGGCCAAATCTTTGACCAAAGATACATGGCTATGCACATATTCTTTACCATGAACTTATATTATTAAGGATATGTACTATTTAAAGTGTATATGGTGTTTATTTAAGCTCTCTGGAGTATTTTGTGTAAAATTTATTATAATCCAAAGAACAGAACTTAGCTGACTCAGAGAAGAAATTTTTGCTCTGATAATGAAATAGGAATAAGTCTTTTTAAAAAAAAAATTATTGGGGGAGAGGTAATTAGGTTTAGTTTTTTTTTTTTTAATGGGGGTACTGGGGATTGGACCCAGGACCTCGTGCATGCCAAGCATACACTCTACCCCTGAGCTCTACCCTTCCCCCAATAGGCCATGTTTTTATTTACCTTCAAAGAATATGGTTTGGAGGGTTAGTATTTATATGGCTTCAGACACTCAGCTGAAAGGAATGAGATGAGAACGGCAGAGATGATCACTGCAAGGTGTGCACACTGGCAGAGAGCAAGTGGAGATCTGAGCACTGGTGATCCGGGACACCCCCCCACGCCCCCTACGCCCCCTCCCTTGACCCATCCTAATGTCTATCCTGTGATAAACCGTACTGTGTGTGGTCAGCTTCCAGGGTGAGTCCTCTGAGTTCTAGCGAATTATCAAACCTGACCGTGGTTGAGGGGATCCAGAACTTGATGTCAGAAGCGAGGGTAGTTTTGGAGCCTCCCTAACTCTGCAGAAACACACCAGTCATGGTACGGAGCATTCTTACCAAAACTACATTAAACTTGAATCTAATCATGAGAAACAATCAGACAAATCCAGAATGTGGAGCAGTTAATGAAAACACCTTGCCTGAACTCTTAATTGTGTCAATAATCTGAAATCAGATGAACCAAAAACGCGGGAACAACTCTTCTGGTAGAAGACATGATGACCTTCATAGGAAGAGAGAAAATGTTTCTCCTCATCACGGGGTAAGTCTTTCGGTTCAGACCTTTTAGAGCAATGAGTCCCATGCCCGCCCTGCACCACTGAGATGTAGGAGCGTCTCAGTGCGCTGCCTGCTGTCAGCGTGGGGAGCCAGTCCCCGCGGAGCTGATGAGGCCGCTCTGGTTTGTGCAGCCTGTTCAGACACTACCCTCTAAACGGAGGATGGAGTCCTGCTTCCTTATCACACGTGCTGTACAGGGGACAAGAAAGTTAAGTGGCAACAGTGGCAATACATTCACATACAATGTCCAAGCAGTAAAGGTCCACCCCCACCTGAGACTCATGTTGGAGGACGAGCATGGAGATGTGGACAATATTTGGACTCCAACCACAAAGACCTCTTTTAAAAAAATATAACTAGAAATGTTGCAGGAAAACGTGTTACACTCAGTTGTGACAGCAACCTGGATCTGGGCGAGAGACCAAGCAGCACTGGGAGAGCTGGAGAACTCAGGTTTATTATGCCAGCGGGCCCAGAGGAGTGAACACTCCAAGATCTGGACCCCTCTGTAGGTTTATACTTTGCAACATCATATGCAAATAAGGTATAACAAAAGTTTAGTGGAACAAGCTTTGTAGAAATGGACCAATCAGGAGGGAGAGAAATAACCAATCAGGAGTGAGCTCAGGGAGCCAATAGAATTTTAGGGGTAAGTAAGCCGTTTCAGAGGCAAAAAGTGAGCTAGAGCCTCTGGGCCAGGGAACCGGATGGTGCCGGCACGGGAGCAGTGGCCCTGCCTGGGGTCCTGCAGGTCTTTTTTATGGGGCTTCCCGCCTCAAACATAAGCCAAATATCCTGGAGAGAATGACGAATAACAGCTGTTTGAAAACCACCAATTAGCATTGCTTGGAATATCACTTGCCTATATTCTACAAGTGCCCTTGTCTAAGACACCAGTCGTACTGATGAGGAACAATCTCTGTAACGAGGACTACCGCATTTCACCAGAAGGACGCACCCCACCAGCTATATTTTCCCCCTAAGATGGCCACATAAAAGCAAGATTCAGATGACCTTGGAACTTAAAATCCTATGATGCCAGAAATAATAGAAGAAAATAGAAGTGATTCAAGAGAGTAGAACTTTAAAAAAAAATGAGCAGAATACAAGTTAATAAATTAGATGTCTCTAGTAAGTTATCTGGGACCTAGAAATTAAAAACATATCTGAAGCAAAAATAACAACACAAGTAAACCTGGGAAATAAAGAAATGCACATAAAAAACCCCCAGCAATGTCTCAATGTAAATGAGCCAACTACATGATCAGACAGTACCCATAAAAGAATCTGAAGACAATTAGCCAATGGACATAAAGTTTTAAATTACATGAATCCAGGACTGCAGCTAGACATGTTGTGTTTGCCCCATGGGGGGATGCAGAAGGCAGAAATGATAGATTTGTCGCCAGCACAAATGATTGGCTTTTTAAAAATCTATGCTATTCATTTAATAACATAAAATTAAAATAAAATGACCATTATTTTGAAGCTTTTTGTAAGAAAAGAAGTCCTAATCAGGCATTGCAGTTTGGGTGATTATGTCTCTGATTAGTCTAGAAGAAAATACACATTCTAAACTGGCTTTATTTTTAATTCTAGAAAATAGGCTTATTTTTCTTTGTTATGATAAAGAAAAAAATTGCAATGATCAAGCCTTAAAATAGAATCTAAAATTCAAATACTAGGACTAGACACACAGTCTACAGTAAATCATCCGAGTGACTCATTTTCTTTTATTAGGGGATTATACCATCTCTATAAATCCTCCAAATACAAGTAAATACTAATTTGTAATAGTTCAGAGCTACAAAGTGGAAAACTGGTTATAAAAGAGAATGAAACAGATAGCTGGCATTTCCATGGGAACCCTTGAGTAGTCTGATGAAGAGTGTGAGCAAAATCCCTTATGGAAGAGGCTTCCTGAACTGATGGTCTCCGTGAGCATAAAACACTCACTTCTGCACCTGACAGACCCCGTATCAAGGGGTTAACCCCACACTGGGCTGCCAAACATTTCCCAGCTAACATGACACAAGATATAAAATATGAAAACTGTTTCGATCTGTATGGAAAAGGATCAATGTTACTTTTAACCTGCTCAGTCCTCTCACTGATGTTCAATAACAATTTACCCTTTAAATGCTACTTAATTTAGCCTTAATTTCTTTTCTGGCAAATGACTCCAGGCAAAACTGAATTCCATAAGGACCCCGTTTCCCTTCTTCACCTTCATCCTTTTAAAGATACTTTGCACAAATCATTGTAGCATTTTTAACTTTATTTTTTAGTGTAATTTATTTGAAGAAGTCTACTGGAAAATTAAAAAATTAGTATCTTCTGTTGATTCAAAGCACATCAGGTCTCGGGCAAAGGGAGAAGTGTGAAGTGACCACGGGGACAATTGCTAAGTGAATCAGTTAAAACATATCTGAAGATGCTGGGAAACAGATCAAAGCAAAGAGAAACAGGGGGAGAGCTGAGACTTGGAAAATGAAATTGTAAGATGAATTGTTAAGTTGTAGCTTCTCAGGTCAATGGCTCAATCAACGTCCACAGCAAAAACTGCAAAATCTGCAAAAAAAAAAAAAAAAAAAAAAAGGAAACACCACAGCCTCATTAGTTAAAGGTGCCAGACACCAGCGTTCAGGACTGGAAAGGAGGTTGGAAAAAGAGAAGGGAAAATCCAGGCCAGCCTGAGAACCATGGGAGTAAAACAATCTACAATTAACTTGCCCAGAGGATTGAGAGGAAAGATTGCCTCCACCAAATGAAAACAAAAAACAAGAATAAGGGAAAATCATGACACTTGAAAAGATGCCATGGGACTTTTTTTAAAATAAAGGAGTAAAATTGATGCTCTTAGACAAAAATAGGATAGTAAAGGTGGGGAAATTTCTCTGAATTGGTATAAAAATAAAGGAAAGAAAAATAGTTTAAAAATACATGTATATAATGAAATAAGAGTATCAAGCCATTCTGTTCAAAACCCTACGTGTATGTGTGTGTGTGTGTGTAAAATGACAGAGACAAATTAAGAAAATAGCACAAGAAAAACTGCTAGAATGGAAGAGCTCAAAACTGTTTGAAATGGTACCCTGTCCCCCACAAAATGAACGCAACGATCGCGTAAAGCCATGGTTTGTGAAATCTGAAAGCATGAGGGATGCAGAGAAAACTATAGTAGCTTGCAGAAACAAAAAGCAGGGTCCCTACAGAGACACAGAAATCAAAACAGTCATCCTTCTCCACCTCGCCACGCACGGGAAGAGAAATAAAAAGTGACTCCACGTGTACCTCCCAGACACTGGGAGCAGGAGCGTGAGGGGCACGCCCTTCGAGGGCTGGAAGAAAGTAACCTCCGTCCTAGAAGTTATGCTCATCAACTCCGTCAAGTGAGGACAGGCTACTTCAGGCAGGGACTGAAAGTTCTCACCCCTTTGGGGTCCTTTCTGCCAAACTTGTTTAGGTTTTCATGCTTGGACACCCCCTTCCTGACTGTCACCTTACTAAGTTCTCTGTATTAATCTCCAAAATATGGTTTTTTTTTTAACATTTTTTATTGATTTATAATCATTTTACAATGTTGTGTCAAATTCCAGTGTTCAGCACAGTTTTTCAGTCATTCATGGACATATACACACTCATTGTCACATTTTTTTCTCTGTGAGTTACCATAACATTTTGTGTATATTTCCCTGTGCTATACAGTATAGTCTTGTCTATCTATTCTACAGTTTTGAAATCCCAGTCTGTCCCTTCCCACCCTCCACCCCCCTGGCAACCGCAAGTCTGTATTCTCTGTCTATGAGTCTATTTCTGTCTTGTATTTACGCTTTGTTTTTGTTTGTTTGTTTGTTTTTGTTTTTGTTTTTTAGATTCCACATATGAGTGATCTCGTATGGTATTTTTCTTTCTCTTTCTGGCTTACTTCAAGTGAAGTAAGCAAAGTATGTTTCTTAGCACGTTTCTGGTTCCCCTTCCTCCCACCCCCATCCCACACCACCTTCCTTTCTGTGGGTGCCCCAAGGATGTCCTCCTTTTCCCCGCAAAACAACCTCTGACTCATCTCTGACATAGCATCTCACTTCTTTCCAAAATATATTCATCTCACTTGACTACCTTAAACCTTTCAAACCTTCTCATTACATGCAGGATGTAGTTAAGTTATGCAATGATGCTCTGGTCCTGTAGCTAGAATCCAGAAGTGGAACCGAGTTCTCCAAAGTCACTGGAATTGGGGCCAGAGCTGCAAACATGATGGCCTGTTGCTCTTTTCTTGATCACAGGAAGCCCTCTCTCTCTGCAGGGTCTTAGCCCATGTTCCTAACTCTGCCTGACCGCTTCTCTCCCAGTTCGCATCCTGTCCAGTTCTTCTCATTCAGACTTCCTGTCTCCCACTGTTCTGGACTTCTGATTAAAGCAGACACTGTGTTCGTCTTTGACATCACACTGGGAGACACGTATCTGTCCCAGCGGGTATTAACTTTAGTCACTGGGCTACCGCGGCACCCACCAGCTTCCCCACAGCAAGGTTACCTTTCCCATTGCCATGAACAAGCCACCTTTGGGGAGATATTTTGAGGCTGTTCATATATCCTGTTCCCAATAAATTTTTACCAGACGGTTTTAGCGTTCACTCATGGCTCTTGCCTGGATCAGTTATTACTATTGCAGTTGCTAAATGGTGATCTTAGTGCCTCCATCATTCCCCCTGCATTTATTAGTTTGCATTCCACCAAAAGTAAGGCTTTCTCTCCCCCACCTCCACTTTTTAAAGCTAATTTAATTATGTTCATTGAAATAAGCCTTATAAATATTAAACTGTGGCTAAAATAGCCCTGTAGATACACATCTGGTATATGGCGCATCATGTGGACCCCTGGATGGAAACCTCAACCTGACTTTAGTCCTGATTTTACTCACAACGTGCAGGGCTCACTTCTCTAAGTTCTAGTATTTGTGTCTCTCCGGTGAAGGCTTTGACTGCCCCACACCAGTGATTTCTTGCAGTGCTGACAGTCTATAACTCTTAAAGTATTTTGGTCAGTATGCATGTGGACCTCAAGGTGTGTGGGAGAGGAAGTGCCCCCTTTTCTCAGTCCCAGTGACGGCCAGCTTAATTAATTACAGTTGGCCAAAAACTGGCCAAGAATTCTAACCGCATTAACTTATTCCGGGTCTCACTGAACTTTCAAATTCACTTTCTTTCCCTTTCCCTCATCTATTTCAAGCGTCTCCTCATCACTGTTTCTTCTCCGGGAACCGTATTTGGAAACACGCACAGATTGAGCCCCCGCGTGGGAGGAGTGGCGCGCTAAAAAGCACTCCGTGAAATGATCACGGGCATTTCTGTTTGCTTCAGGGTTAATTATAGCCCCACGGTTCCCACATCAAGGCGGTCTGGGGGCTGGAAGGCTGGGCTGAGACAGTTGTCATCCCAGGAATGACATTCACGGGGAGTGATTTACTAAAACAAAATCTGTACCAGTTTCAACCTAAACTTAAAAAAAAAAAAAAAAAAAGCTATAGGACCATTAAAAAAAGTGGTCACAAATGAGTTCCTAGCAAATTCTGCCCCATAAATCCTAAAACTGTGTGGGAAACGCGGTTGCAAGCTGAAGGGTGACAAAATGTATGACTCCAGAAACCATCAGAAGTGATGATTTTAACATCATTACTGGTACTTAACAAGAATCTAGAGTGCAGAATGAAAAATCGTCCTGGACGTAATACGAGGAGTGTCAAATAGTTAAGCATATATTAAGGGTTTAAAGTTTCAGCTCCATAAACATCAGTATATTTGGCTGTTCCTCTTAACATTGTTTGGAGAATAAATTACATATAGAACAATTTGTTACTTCCATGCCTGTCATTTTTAAACTATAAATTTTAAATTGAGACGTATTAAGGAAGGTTTGTCATTCCACAGTGATTTTTCTGGAAATAAAATACAAAAAAAGCACACACATGATAAATGGTCACTCTGTCTATATATCTATCATCTATATTTGATGTGTGTGTGCACATCTGTGCATAAACACATCTCTACAAATACACGAGCATGATAGATGGCCGTATTGAGTACTGCTTTGGAAAGAGGTGCTAAGCACGTCACATGAATTATGACTTTATATAAATTGTGTCATTTCGTCTCAGTGATCCTATGAGACATCTACCACCACTGTCCCATTTTGCAGTCAAGGAAGTCAAGTCGAGAGTGATTAAGTAAACTGTCCACAGTCAGACTATTAACAAATGGTAGAACTCACTGGGGAAACAGACCTCACGCAGCTAAGTGCTACGTTTTTTACTCTTACAATGTATTTGATCAAGTAATTTATATATGGATGCACTTCTTAGTCTTTCAAAGCATATTTATAACATATTATAATAGAATGTACATAATACATATTGTATGTGTAATATAGAACCATATTATATATATAATTTGCACCTGTGTATATAATATAGAACTATATTTTATATATATATAAATATATATATAATATATATTTATATATAATATATAAATATATATACAATATATAATTTGCTCCTGCTTTTGTATTTACATATGTGTATGTCTCAAACACTCACATAAAGCACTGTGTACAAATACAATTCCCATCTGCTTCTTGAGCGTATGAGGGGCTCAGACTGGCCGTGTGGGCTGTCCCCGTTATACTTTTTGAGGGGTGGGGAGGTAATTAGATTGACTGATTGATTTAAAATGGAGGTCCTGGATCCAATCCCCAGGACCTCGAGCATGCTAAGCGCATTCTCTACCACTGAGCTACACCCTCCACCTGTCCTGGTTACACTTTGATGGAGCTGGGTCTGTGTTCTCCGGTGCAACCCTGTTCTCCTGGTCAATGCTAACCTCTAAACCTTGTAAGACCCAATCGTGGGGATAGAAAGGGAAACGCTCACTCGTGGTCTATTAATGTAACAGTGAGGGGCCGCTCTGCCCTCTGTCCCACGGTTCCCGGGTCTTAACTATGGTGTGCACAACACAACACACTGGCTGTGGATTTGAGAGTCAAACAGAACACGATTAGGACCGAAACCCAAACTCAAAGGGTGTTGCCTCGCGGCTGAGCCTTTGGCAGTTCCGTCGGTCATTCTGTCCACTGTTTTAGGAAAGTGAGGCACTTGGCAGGTCCAGTCAATGCACTGAGTGGGAGCCCCCCGTCTCCTTCCTCTTCTGTAAATGAGGTGCTTATGGGTGGTGATTGACAAGACCTTCTGAAAGTCCATGGATGGCGATTCTGGCTGAAGTGTTGCAGCAAGTGAAGGAAAATTCAGACCCATATTGTAAAATAAAGAGCTTCCCTCTCACTGTAAACAGCTGAATGTACACAGCTTGCCACTGGATGCACGGCTCCTCCTTCCTGGAATGGCGCGATCAACGGATGCTCGGAGCTGGTCTCTCCTTCAGAACTGGGCGCTCAGCAGGAGGAACAGCCCATCAGCCTTGGTGAATGGGACTGAACCATTTACGGCCAATAATTATTTCAGAAATGCACGAGAGTAGCTCGATTGCTTCTCTATTTTGTGTGCCTCCGCCCCTTCCCCACCGCACCCCACCTCCCTCTCATGCGATTGCCTGGAACCTGTCTAACCTTGTCTTGGCTGAGCCGAAACTGCTGGGGACGCTTCAGAAGCAGGTAACAGTGAGGGGGAACGTCAGGGCTCCTGGATTCTCGGTCTGGTAATGGCAGCACCCGCCTCCCCTTCATCTAATACCCCCCCGGGAGTTAGGAACTGCAACAAGGCTAAGAGGTAACAGTTGAGGAAGGAAGACTTGAGGGTGACCGCGGTGAAAGACACCCTACCCTGCCCTTTCGGAGCTTTTGTTCGCCTGAGGCCTTACTTTTATATTGCAGTTTAAAACGCTTGAAAAGCACCTCATCAAGCAAGCATGCAAAAATGAAAGCAGTGTGGGGCCGAGGGGGTGCCATCAGTTTCTAATTATACTCTCTCTCTGCTCTGATTTTATTTACGGCCAAGCGGCTGTAAGGCTAGAAGCCGCCAGAGGGGCCAGCACCAGCTCTGTGTGAACGGGAATGTGGTTACAGCGCGGGGTTCAAAGACAGATTCCACGTGAGACCAACACGTTTCAGAGCAGCTTGTTCTTTCCTCCCGAAATGTCATCATAACACAGCCCCGTCTCAACAAAGCCAAGGTGCACA
The DNA here is from genome assembly GCF_009834535.1 of Camelus ferus. Lineage (NCBI taxonomy): Eukaryota > Metazoa > Chordata > Mammalia > Artiodactyla > Camelidae > Camelus > Camelus ferus. The sequence goes on along the minus strand of NC_045730.1, from coordinate 2,645,426 downwards.
GACGTACCAGAGCCGCGGCTCTCACACTGCCCTGGCCCCGACCTGAGGGGAAGTCCTGTTCCAAGGACAAGGAACACATCAGGGCCCGGATTAGGAAGCAAACATCCACTGGAAAAACAGTCTACCACCTCTGGATGGTCAGCTCAACAACCAGCCTTTACCATTTGGGGACTTCAAAACTAAAAAGGAAGTCTGTGCTGCTGTGAAGGACTAGACTGGTTTTAAATCATCCACATACTCAGAGTTTCACTGTTTTTCACCCAAACACAGTAATTGTGCCCTGGAACGGTGCCGGTCTGTGAAGGCTGATGAAATACACCAGGCTGGCTGCATCCCTTCTGAAATGACGCCTCATGAGGGGAATAAAACCCAGAAATCGTCAAAGACACGATCATACTACTTGGGTGCTGATCAAAGAATTCACGGAGTGAGAATTGGGACATAACATTACAGATTGCATAACTTTAAAACATTTTTTCAGACCTGTTGATCACCGGTAAAACTATACATAAACATAAAATCAAGAGGACGATGGTTACTGTCATTCCACATCGTCTGAAAATACAGAGTTTAGGGTAAGCCTTTGGGGAATGGAGGCCTTCTTACATACAAATGAAAACAATTACGGTCGGCCCCCAGCGACAGAGAAGTAAATCAGGGTGGGAACGTCTTGGGGGATGTGTTGATGGGTTGACAGCAGTGTTGATGCTTAAACACAACAGTGTTACAGGTTCTCGTTGTAGCTTTTGCCGTATTAACACCCGACTTATCAAGTGTAAGTAGATTTCAGCGTCTCTAAGACAAACGTAAAGTCCTGGTACCCACTTCTGTTGTAAAAAGCATCCCAGTCGACCTGACCTTTCAGATAAGCCTGGATGGGAACGCCTATCTGAAAAGGCAGGATTTTTTTTTCCCATTTTTGAGTTGTTTTGTCTTTCCCATTTTGGGTGGTTTTGCTGCATGGAAGAGTTGCAACAAGGTAACATTTTACCTTAAATTATACCCACTTGGTTCTTAAAAAAATCAGCAACATGTGTATGTAGTATGCAAACTGGTGAACACAGTAACGTGCACTCCCATAAAGGTGTCAGGTTGTTTTTAGCCCATTTGACGTGTATCCAAATCCCAGATCGGTGCATTTCTCACGAGAGCCTTTGAGTGTTTCCTCTGTACCTCGTAGACCCAGGGACATTATAGAACATGTGTTTCTAATGGACTTGCCCTTAGCTCATCGAAGTCTGGTTTTGCAGAGGAAATGTGACATCCAAGAAGCTGCTGGAAGGCACTTTTCTTGGAAAAAGGAAGTCATGTTCTTTTATTTTATAGTTCACAAGCTGACTTCTAAAGATTGGAATTTATTTCTAATGCATGAAATCACAAAGTTCAAGTATGGTCTCTATTTGTCATGGCGTTTCTTCCATTTCTGATGAGCATAATGACATGGCACAAAGCTAAAAGCGAAGGAAACACCACCTCTGGACCAAGGACGCAGAAACTGCATTTTCAGGATTTCTTCCTCTTAAAATTCCCTTCGGTTGAAGCCAACGGCCTCGTGTACAGACGTGGTCATTTGCTGATGTCATGTTTCCCGGGAATTCCAGCACAAAGTTGGAGCTCCTTGAGCAAATTTGTTTAATATTTTAAAACTTCACTTTACTATTTCCCAAAGATTTTATCGCTTTGTAGCATCCTTCCAGTCTGCCATAAATAGCAGGTTTAAATTTCGATAGTTCCATTTGAGAAAATAAATCACGCATTCCTCTCAGTGTGCTGGCCAGAGCAACCTGTGTGGTGTGGGTTTCAAGTCTTTGCAGTCACAGATCTGGGTTCTTTCTGCTTTCTTGGCTGTGGGATCATGTACAAAATGCCCTGTGCAGTAACACCTTCATGAGTAAAATGGGCAGTAATGCTCACCTGTAACCAAATCGAAAAAAAAAGTGACATTATGGCTGAAAAGCAAGTAACAGCAGTTGGCGTTCCCAGCGCCTGCACAGATGCAAATCCCCTCCCTCCCTACTGCGTTGAACCGGAAGTCTCTCTACCCTTAGTGACAAGTAATCTGTATAATGAGTTTTGCCAGGTAACAAAACCCTGCTTTTAATCACATTTCAGGGACTCAAATTCCTATGGCAACCGAGATTTATTATCTTCCTGGGGAATTCAAAGCGTTCAACAGATAGCGAATTTTGAATTTAACAAATTTAATTAAAATTTTAATCAGGCATGGTCGACTTTTTGACCTCCCTACAAAAAGGAGGAAGATGAGGGAGCTTCTGGCCACTCTTGTTTTTCTCTCACCCTCCGCCTTTTTTTTTTTTTTTTTTTTTTAACCACAGCTCTGTCCTCCTGAGCATCTTATCAGCTCTGACCACATCTGTCAGGTCTGTGAGCCGATCCACCACAGCGCTGCGACGAAGGATGCCATGGTGAGGGTGCTTATTCCACCACAAGTCTTTTTTGGGGGGAAAGAAAGTGAGATTAAAAATATATGTGTGTATCCGTAAATTGAAATAATCTTTAAAGTCCTCCCCTAATGCTGGCATTTTGAAAATACTCATAATTTATTGTTTCACCAAAGCACGCCCATAGCCTGTGTGATTCTTCATTACGCCGAGGCGCAGTGGGACGGGGCAGGTGCATCCTTTGTAATCCTTAGGTCCAGGCACCTCTTGATGTTGCTTGGCGAAAGCAGCATGACCCAGTGACAAAGAGCATGGGCAGACGTGGACGGAAGCCTCCCCCTACAGCTGAGGGATGAGTCTTCTGGATGCGTTTCTTGAGTTTTCTGAACCTCATTTTTCTCATCCGTAAGATGATGACAGTGGCCCTGAGTGTGATCTTCCACAAATTACCCAAGGTTGTCTTCCACTTTGGTGGCCCCATTGTCTCGGTTCTTGTGCATCTATCACCTCCTTCACGAGAAGCATTGATTAAAAATATTTTTTGTTTGCAGCTAATAACACCCAGCTTTACAAATAAGTGTGAAGAACGTAGCCAAGAGAGCATCTGTACACACAACCTGGAACAGACCTCGCAGACGGAGCATTCTGTGTCGAGTGTTTTCTCCAGCATGAAATCAGCGTGAGTTTCTACTCACGTGGGTTGGCAAAACCATCCTGTGGTGCCCACAGGGCTGAAAATTATCTTCAACAATACTGACATGAATTTGTTTACAGAGCAGAAATGGAGGATTATGAAACATGCAATGAGCAAACTTCAATCTAGTACAAAGGAATTATATAAATAAAAATATGCAGAAGGGCTCTGGCATTAATTTCTACTTTCCCTTGTCATGGCCTTGATTAGTGTGGATACTATGGGCCAGAAGTTGTGTCCCCCCAAAATCATATGTTGAAACCTGACCCTCAGCGTGAGGAGGGGCTTCCAGGAGGCGATGAGGTCATGAGGGTGGGGACCTCATGATGGGATTAGTGTCCTTATAGGAAGAGACATCAGCTTCCCCCAGCAGGTGAGGACCCAAGGGGCATCCTGCAGTCCAGGTGTGGGGCCTGCCAGTGCCTTGACCTCAAACTTCCAGCCTCCAGAGCAGTGAGGAATTGGTGCTTCACCATCCAGGCTATGGCATTTGTTCTAGCAGCTGGAGCTGACTCAGCACCTGTAGGCGGCAGTAACTCAAAAGAATCACCACTGAGGTCCAATCTGGATTTCCATCTGCGTGTTTCCACGATTCTGGGTGTGCATTGCTGTGCACCGCCCCTCCCAGAGACCTTCCTGGACTCTGTCAGAATATCACATTTGTGTGAATCTGGACTGGATTTTTGAATTTTTGCTTTCTAAATGTTTAAGCTCACGTTCAGTCCTTTGTCTCACAATGGGAATTTGGAGGAGGAGAGAGTAATCAAACTTTCTTGGCAGATCAGCCCATTTGTTCGCGTGCTGCGCCTCTCTCCTCTAAAGGCGCTTCTCCTCTACTTGCCCCCTCCAGCCCAGCCTGCCCCCAGCGCCAGCGAGGGGCTGGGAGAGGCGCAGGGACGGGCGGCACTCTCCAGTTTCCATTATGACTCTTCTCAGCTGTCACAGTATCTAAGAGAAGCAAAGAAGTCACATGCCTGGTTCGGAGCAGGATCCCAGCCTCGGCGAGGCTGGCTCGCTGGGCCAGGCCGTCCTCATCGCCTGGCCGGCCCGTGCGCTGTGGGGTGCTCAGCAGTGTCCCTGGCCTCCACCCACGGGACTCCTGTGACAACCCTCTCCCTCACTGAGAAAATCACAGATGTCTCCAGACATTGTCAAACGTCGCCTCAGAGACAAAATCACTGTCAGCCGAGCACCACGGGTTTACAGCCCAGGACCTTTTAGTAAGGAAACGACATTCAGAAAGGACATTTGCATATGCGGTTACCTGCATAGCTCGGCCCTGAGTGCTGTACAAGACAGTTTATTGATAATAACTATAATACAATAATTCCTTACTATGCACGAAGCACAATGTGAGAGTCTGCACATACGCAACCTAATCGTACCCTTAGAGCAACACCGAATGCCTTCTTGAGGTGTGTACAGCCGTGGGCAGGGGAGCGAACAAAGAGCTTCAAGGCCACACGAGGTACCACCGGCACTGCCTCATCCACTGTCCTCATCTTACACAGCATCAACTGATCTGTTTTTTTTTTTTTTAATTTTCTTCCAGCCATTGATTTCTATTAGAATGAGTAGTCATTATAAGGTACTTCCCTTAAATTTGTCCTTTGAAGCAAAGCCTGCCATTCTATGTTATTTTTCTGTGTTCTCATCAGCTTAGGGCAATTCATTTAATTGATTTTCCTTTCTGTGTTCCACAGCGACCCCATCACACTGCGTATCTAAATGCGTTCTTGCCATCTACGGTGTCGCTCTGGGAGGCGAAGCGGCGACGGAGCCGGCCTTGGGCCTGTGGGAACTGTTGGTAGACTGACACCGCTTTGCCACGCAGGTTTTCCTCTTCACGGATGGAACCTGATTCTCAGTACACGGAAGATAGAAATGATCTCAAGTGTCTTTACTGAGCACAACGCCACAGCGCAAGATTTTCAAAAGGAGACTTGCACACCCATCCCAAAGCCTGTTTTGTGTTGTGTGGCTTGTTTTACACACACAGTTTTCACGCAGTGCAGAAGACAAGAGATTTGTGCTTTCATTAAAACAACCACGTTCATCTGTGATAATTCCTCCAGAATATGGTCCCGTTATCAGAAAATCTGTGAGCAGTGTGTCCAGCTGAGGGAGTGGAAATTCATAACTCACTGTCAAGTCCCTGATGTCCTGGTAGAGGCTGAAATTAAAACTGTGTCTGAAGACAGATTGACATTCAAGGCCAAGTTTCCTCCATCTCCTACAATTGATGATAGAATTTCACTGGACAGGCTCATCTGGACAACTTGAAAAATTATTTCATATCCTGAACTCAAATGATTAATACGCATTTTATTCCTCTCAATAAATCATGGGCTTATTGAAGATAAATGAACAACCTTTTCTACGTCCAGAGTGCATCAATAAAGAATTTTGTACGTTAAATAAAAAGTGACTCCCAAGTTATAAATGTTACACATGCTACTGAATTCCAAAAGGAAAGTCCTAGAACTTTCTGCTCCCTCAAAGCTGCTGGGCTTTCTTATGCTGTAATAATGGTGCACAGTCAGGGCCTGCTCCTCATGTGTTCCATTTCTCTGGCTCCTCTGGCTCCTGGCACATCGTCAGACCGGAGTTTCACAGATTATTTCAATCTGTGTGCAGAAGCCAGGAGTGTGCCTGGCAGTTTGGGAGAAGAAAGGATACTGCAGACATAGTTCAGCTTTGAATTTGACCAACACCAGATAAGAGTTGCATCATTTGAGAGCAAATGAAGTAACAGCAAACAAAGGGCTGGAGAACGTGACAAATGGTACTAAACAAGGGAGTTAACCAGAAGAACAGAACCTCAAGAGCAATTAAGGGACGTTTCTCGAAACTCCTTGTTGTTCTTCTGAACAAATACAGTTTGAAGTGATTGCTGGTCAAGAATGCTATATTAAATTGAAAAAGTCATGCTTGATAATTTATAATGTAGCTCATATTTATTCACGTAGCATTTTGATCGCTTTCTATATTCCAGATGTTGTGCTGAGCACTTAGGGATAAAGGACGACACCACAGTCTTCACTGCTTAGCTTACCAGGCATCCCCAATATTGGACACTTTTGCTGTTCTAGAAAATAAATAACATAAAGAATAAAACCTGGTCATCATGAAATATATTGAAAAGATAGTGAAAATCTAGTTCCACAAAAGTTCTGAGCAGCTGTCACCTATGTATTCAACAACAACAAAATCTCAGTAGGACTTGAAGACAACGTACGTGCCATTTGCCATGGCCATCCCTGGTTTTGGAACAATAAAAACAAGTTCTTCTCTGCTCCATCTACTCTCAATTGAGAAAAGAAACCCAGACACGTAGCTAAGTGAGGGGGGCCCCACGCAGCACCGACACCGCGCAGCGACGGGCCGGCGGGGCTGTGACGGTCCCGGGGCGCCCTGTGGGGCACACAGCGGACGGCCTCGCTTCCAGGGGGGCCGCTCGGAAAAGCTGACAATTCAACTGAAACTAGATACACACACAAGAAGCCAGGCACATGACCATCCGGGGAGGAACGTTCTGGAGACCAGTTCAGTTTCAGACAAAGTGTGAAGGCCCCAAAGCAGAAAGCTGCTGAGAGTTCTGAGCAGCTGACAGCGTGTGCAGACCGCCCTCGGCCAGCAGGCCCAGGTCCCAGTCGGTCAGGGTCCCTGGAGAGTCCGTCCCCAGTGCACTGGAGATGACAGGGAAGCAGCAGGCAAGGACATGGGGTGGCTACCTCTCTCAGGAAACTCACAGAGCGGGTGAGAAACACACTGTGAAGAGTGGGCGGTCGGCAGGTGCGTCACGTGGCAGCCGTGTGGCACGGCCCAGGGAAGGGACGGCCGCGGCTGGGCCCGGCACTGGGCGGACGCGCAGGGGAGGGCTTCGCCTGGAAGTACAACTGAGACGAGCTACGGAGGGAACTTCGTCCTCAAGGAGGCTGTTTTGATTTTAAAAATTATTTCTTTCATTTAAATGAATTTCCTTCAGTCATCTAACATTTGCCTAGTTTTGGTCTGGCTATAAATTTTGAGGGACATGTTGATGCACTGATCAGTATTCAAGCAAAAGTTGTAAATATGATAAATACTGTAAAAGATTAGAGGCTTGAGGATTAAGGAGCTGTATCTACTTGGGGCTTTGTGCGCTCACAGAAGTGAATTCATGGTTCAGTTTAACAATAGTTCAGGTTTAGCAGTATGTAAAAATTTAAAAAGTTATGCAAGGCATTCTTTCCACATTTCTAACAAAGTTCTACCTCCTGGAGACCATACGCTGAAAACCACTGCCTTGTGGAGGAAGGTGCAGCTCAGGGGCAGAGCGTGTGCTTAGCACACACAAGATCCTGGGTTCAAACCCCAGTGCCTCCACTGAACAAGTAATTAAATAAATAAACCTAATTACTCGCCCCAAACAAAAGAAAACCACTGTTTTAAAAAGGTGAGAATAATGTGATTTAGATGGTTTATAAATTAAAGAATTGAAAAAAAAATCTGCATAAGAACATGTTATAGAAAACCTGAAAATGTGTTCTCCAGCAATCATTAAAATGCATTTGGAGATAAAGGGTAGACCATATCCAGAAGTAAAGATCAGACCGATGAAACCGGATGCAAGGAAATAATGAAATAATATTTTATAACTTAGAAGGAGAAAGTAAAACTTTGAATCTATTAATTTTATAGCAAGCCAAACTGTTGTGGAAAATGCAGCCGTGACATCTACAATCTCAACCATACAAGACCTTTGAACTATTGCTACATAAAGACCAACTTCAAAAATGTTTTTTCACGAAGGAGCCTTGTGTCCTCTCCCAGAATCCACAAAATTGTGGCCAGCTAACATGCTGGCCGACAAGCAGGGCAAAATCTCAATTCTTGATGCTTACAAGGCAGTCATTTTTCTAAAATGTTCCTCAGTTTGATTGTGTCAGATATTTTCCCATGATTAGACTTAGGAAATTCCTTAATCTGTTTATAAACCAGAGGTGAAAAAAACCTGCAGTAAATATGTATTATGCAAAACTTTTCCACCATTTGCTTTACGATTGCACCAAGTCAAACGTGTTCACTGTCATGGCTTCTGTGACAGGAAGGGTCAGGACAGCCGTCATTTGCGGGTGGTGGGGACTTCGACATACAAAAGCCAAAGAATCAGGCCAATATTAGAATAAATGAGACTGCATTAAGGTTACCTAACAATCAATTACAAAAAATAATAGTATTTATTAATACTGGACCGACATCAGCAGCAAAAATGTAGCAAATGTAATACTAAACAAGATATTTCCACCAGCTGTAAAAACAGTAACAGTTCAAAGAACGGACCAAAGAAAGAAGTCAAAGATCTCTCTGGAGGGAAAGAAACCTTGTATTTGTTGAAGGACCTTTCAGATGGAGACACACTGCCAATCACCCCCATCTTTCTTCCCTGTGGGGCAGCAATATCTAAAGCTCAATCATCAGTGCGTCTTTGAGGGACTATAATGGCAGAACCTTTTCGTCAACATGGTTGTGTGAGTGACATTTCTAACGTGAGGACCACCCCTTTTACGTTAAGGACATACTGGGAGAAGGGAAGGAGCCCGGATCCGTTTTGATGGTGAAACCGCAGTGTGATCCCCGCGGCTGCTTGCTTTGTAACTGAGTGCCAGCGGCACCCAGTTCTACCCGGCGACCCTGGACCGGGTGCCCAAGCTGGCCCCACAGGCGCAAGCACTGCTGGCCTCTCGCTCCGCCGCCTGCTCACCGGTAGGAAGGATGGTGTCGCTCTCCAACGGCTACCGGCGAAGAGCGCGCCCGTCTGGTGGATGACGGTCGGAACGTTGTTGAGTTTGGGAATTCTCCACTGATAGTAATTACTTGTGCTTTTTAACAGAAATTAAAAATGAATATGCTAAATATCTTGGACTATTTTCAATTGATATATAGTATTATTTATTATTAATTAAAATAGATAAAACTTCTAACAAATTATTTTTTATTTTTTTTCTGATATTAATGGAGAGGGACTATACGGGAAAGTAGCACTCCCCACTGAACTATTTTGTTTAGTTATCGAACGCTTTTAAACAGTGTAGTTTAGAGAAGAATGAACTATTCATACAGTTATTTTTTGAGACTGCTGGGAGAATTGATGCTAAACAAGAGGGTTTTAGAGCAGTAGCAGTGACATGTCTGTTGCTTATTCAAATTTGTCTTTCTGTCAAGACCAAGTTCCTCCAGGCAGAAGTTGAACGAAGTGCCCTGTTTATCTTTGTTTACTTATGATTGAGCCTAGTAGGTGCTCAGTAAAACTTTGTCGAAACAAAATGACATCCTGTCACTGGCCACGCCTCTGTTTCTGGAGAGCCTGCCGTGGGGAAACATACAGCAGTTGATTTCAATCAAGAGACTCTGAGGACCTGCTGACTGATTCGCTTCTGCCAAGTCAGAGCTAGTCTGTAAACTGAAACCGTCGGCTGCACACCTACTGTGTGCCTGGCATCGTTAAGTCGCACACCTACTCAGTAATCGTGAACAGATGGAATTAGCTGATATAAAAGAGCATGTTTTTCCCTCTCCACCCACAAACATGAAGTAGAAAAATAGAATTCTCCATCATTTTTTTTTTCCAACCAGGACATCTTCAGACGTATTAGTCAAACTTGGAGTCACTCCAACACTAACACTTATGTCTAAATTTAGAACTAATGAACTCTCTGCATGTACCAAACTAGAAAGCCCATATTCTCCAGACATTTTTATTCAACATAAATCTACTGCCAGAGAGAATATTAATGTTTCTTATTTAGTGTTACTGGCTCACAAAACTCAGTCTTCCTTAAAGTGCTTGGGAAAAACATATGCATATTCATCAGTGAGAACAGCAAGTTTGCAGAGAAAATGGATTTCAGAGACTCACAGAGCTCTCCATCTGAACGGGCCTTAACGCCCTCCCAGCCTGACATGCCTTGCCGATGCAACTCTTTCAAAACAACTTTCCTGAGTGAGCGTCCAGCCCTCTGAGCACCTGCCCTCCGAGGCACACCCACCCACCCTTGACTGGCTCTGATCGACAACCTCCTGCCACAAAACCAAAATCCTTGTCGCTCCTGCCTCTCCACGTGCTTCAGCTTGGCTCCTTGGGGCGCACAGATTGATAACTGGAGCATGGCACTTTTTTTTAATGCTTGGTGGCCACCACCACGGATCCAGGGATCCTCCGTCTCCTGCCGTCTGGGTCCCCGCATCCCAGTCCTCTCTTCCCCAGAATAAAATGCCAGTTCCCATCTCCTTCCTCATATGCTGCTGTTTCAAGTTGCTCTGTCATCCTGAGCACACTTTTGTTAAGTTCCGAATAACGCAACGTTTCCTAACATGACATCCATCGTGACTCTTAAAAGAAGTTAGATGTGGAGGGGTAAGGAAAACGGATCCCTAGGGAATGTACCCAGACCCCCCCAGTGGTTATGACTAAAGCGAGTGAGGATTAAGGCAGTAGAGCTGACGTGGGGGGGAGGGGGGACCCACAGCTGCTTTGTTCACCGCATCACAGGAAGTAGCGTCACGAGGATGGGACGAGACCGCGGGGATGCGAAACTCAAGGACACCTTTCAGATCTACTTTGGGAGGTTAGCAGAAGATGACACCATTTATTTTAAATCAGAACATAAAGGGTAGAGTAACTTTACTTGTAGGAGGAAATGCTTGGTACGTTGGATATGTTTTCTTAGAGACATTTATTAGAATTGCTAGAGAGAGAAATTCTCTGGAGTAATTAAAATGTCTACATGCCAGTTACATGTTAAAGCATCTCATAGCTGAGTCCTCTCTCCCAAGTCCAGATCATCGTATGTGGTGCTTAACAAATTTAAGATACTGAAAATAAAATGAAACCCTTCTTTCCTACACTTTCTGCCTCATCTTCATAATCACAGTCACTACCATTTGGCCCATCTTCCTCGTTCAGAAAACGGTGGTCCTGCCCTGTGACTTGGCTTTGCTTTACTTTAATATTCAGTTACCACATTTTAGTTATTCATCCCAAAAATGCTATCAAATCTAGATGCTTTTTCCCTATTCTAATGCCATTCCATTAGCTCTGTCACTTGCCACTCGTCTTCAATATCTTGTGTTATTTCATAGCTTTTTAAAAAATTGAAGTATAGTTGATTTACAATGTTTCAGGCGTACAGCAAAGTGATTCAGTTTTATATATATATATATATATATATATATATATATATATATATATATATATATATATATCCTTTTTCAGATTGTTTTTCATGATAGGTTATTACAAGATGTTGACTATAGTTCCCTGTGCTGCACAGTAGGTCCTTGTTTATTACCTGCTTTGTAAATAGTGTGTATCTGTTCATCCCAAACTCCCAGTTTATCCCACCCCCTGGCTTCAGGGGACCACCTACCATAGAAAATTCAGCCTCCAGAGCTGTTCTGTGCAGCTACACACTTTCTACTAAACTCTCTGCTGTATTTAACTAATGGCCCAGAGTTAATTTTACTTATAAATGTATCATTTATTAACAATTGATATTATAACTTGACCTGGTCCCCTCCTGGGCTGTCTACCTAATTTCTGTTTGTGCTCTATTCGAGGTAAATCTTTGAACTTTCTCCTACAGCTTCTAATTGCATTAGCGTCATCACACTTTAGCTTGCAGAGTTTTGCACATTTCCTGTTGGCTTTCTCCTGTCCAAAGGAATATTTGCTTTACAGCCTTCTTAAAATGAAAATGTATGAGAGACTCTGGGCCGAGGACAAGACGTCTGCGTGATTTTACCCACTGGAGTTTGAAAGCCAGGGCCCCACAGCTCAGGGTAACAGCCAAACTCCCTCGTATGAGACACAACTGTCCTTCATTTTCCAACTCTGTCCTCTTAACTACCTTCAAAATCCCATTTCCAGCCGTATTCGTCCTATATTTTTTTGAAACATTGGATTTCTCAATTTGTTCACTGCTCTCTAATCTCGGGGCATATTAGGTGTTTTAACGGTTTCATAAAGTCTTATCTCTGTGTGAGAGGCTTTTCTCTGTATTACTGCAAAATGTGGTTTGCAAATATCACCTCCTCAGAAAATAGTAACAGCTAACACGCACTGAGTGCTTGCGCTGCGTTGGCAAGTCCTTCCAAGGATCACCGCGTTCAGTCATCCCTGGGTCTCAAAGACGAGGCTTGAGCGGAGGAGCGCGCAGCAGCAGCCCGGCAAGTCACCTGTGTAAGCTGGTACAGATCCAGACCGAGTCCTGGGGAGGCAGGCGGTGCGCTCCCTGCCCCCGTCACTCTCTGTTGCTTTTCACTGGCTTCGTTTCTTTGTGGCAATCGCTGCATTCTAAAGTGATCTGTTTCATGTATCTATTCAGTATTCATATTATATTTTTCCCTGTCAGAAGCTGTGGGTCACTGGGATGGGGACTTTGACGCCTGGGTCCAGAACAGACCCTTGTACATGGAAGGTGCTCAATAAATATTTCTTGGACGGACGGAAGGATGAATGGATGGAAGGAAAGAAGGATGGGTGGATGGGTGGATGGGTGGTGAATGAAAACATGGAAGGATGAGTGGGTGGAGAGAAGGACCCAGAGGTGAACGGGTGGACGGTAGGGAGACGGATGGTCCTGCTGCCCGGGCGGGTGAGGGAAACAGTGTCTAAGCAAACACGTAAGCTTTCTCCTGTTTCCTCTCCAGAGGGCTACTGGTTAGAGGTGCTACTACACTGCAGGACAAAAGCATCAGAATGACCTGGGGGCTCCTTAGAAACCCGGAACCTCAGGCTGCCCCCCAGACCCACCAAGTCAGAACCTTCATTGTGACAAAATTCCCAGTTAGTCCCACACACACTGAAGTCTGAGCACATTGGGGCCATCGTACATTTGAGTTTTTAATGAGAGGACAACACAAAGGATCTCACACTTACAATCAGTTTGTTGTGCACCTGAGAGCACTCTGAATTGAGAAGCTAAAAATTCTCTCTGTTCCACGTTAGAAATGAGATTATAATTTTCCCTGCTGTGTTCTGAGTGTAAAAATAATAAAAAAATTAAATACCATGTAAAGTGGAAAAAATTTCTAAGAAAATCATACAAAACTAAGCTAAACTAAATCCTTTTTAATGCTCTAAGAAGCTGATTTCCAAAAAAGGATGTAATTCATTGGCATTGCTAGCCCACTAAATATTATTTAAAAAGTGGAAATCACTTTTGCAAATATCCATAAATACTAAAAATGTGATTTGCCAAAAATAACTTTCAAATCCAACAGAAAAATACGAAAGGAAATGGGACTGCATTATTTCATGCAGTTTATGCAATTATTATCCTTATTCTTGTTCAAATTATGTGACATGAGAATTAAGAACAAATAATTCAGGGAGGGTTCTGGGAAGATGGCAGAGAAGGAAACATTGGGGACCTACCCCCCATCCAGACCACTTCCCCCGGGGAAGGTTCTGTCTGGTGGAGTTACCTGGGAGCTCTGGAGTCTCCTGAAGGGTGGCAACTTCCAGGGAAGACTTGAATGGTAATTAGGCTTTATTTATTTTTCTTAATGGAGGTACTGGGGGCTGAACGCAGTACCTCGTGCATGCTGAGCATATGCTCCACCACTGAGCTCTACCCTCCCGCCTTGGATGGTAAACTGCAGTCAGCTGTGGTCAGTGTCAGCTCTCAGCACAGAAGCAGCTACTTATCCTCCACCGCCAGCTCCTTGGTAGGCACCTGACCAGGTGCTCCTGGAAAAATTGCGTGTACACCGCAAGCAGGAGCCGGGGGTGGTTGGGGAGGGGGCAGTAAATGACCCTGTCTCCTGAACACCAGGGCTCTGTGCTGGGATGGCTGCTTCTGAGCATGGAGATGCAGACAGAGAGGCAGCCACCAGTGTGGGAGCCCCTCCCCCACTGCTGACCGCCCTCCCAGACCAGCTGACGTGGCGTCCAGCAGATTCAAAGCACCAGCACCCTGCGTTCCCCACCTTCATTCCTGTCTTGCCCCTTTGGGATGCAGACATTAAGGACTGGGACATGTGAAAGAACTCTGGAGGCTAGTCAGCAAGCCGTGCTCGCTCGGTCCAGAGGTCCATCCCAGCCACCTCTTCTTAGCAGCTTCCTACCCCTGTGTCTGTACTTGGCCATTGTTCATAGAGTGGAGGCTCAGAAAATGCCTTTCCTCTGCTAATTTCTGTAATGTACGGCTGTTTTATTCACGATAGTGAAATATTAATACAAACACTAAGCACACTTTTATTGAATAATTACTCCATATCTTGTCTTATTTAATCCTGACCATAACCAGAGAGATGGATCATGTTCAATTATCTGGATGCAAGACTCTGGTGCTTGAAAGAGTATGTAATTTCCCCAAGGTCGCAGTTGATTAGGGCCAGGGTGAGACCTGACCCAGTCTGGCTGGCTGCAAAGTTCTTGGTCATAAACTCTGAAATCTGATAAGGGAGAAGGAAGCGTCTTCTAAGAACAGCTTTTCACCAAATCGACCATTTTTTATGCTGAGAATTCTGAAGTCTTGGCAAGTCAAGGAATGCAAGTAAGGTGGATGGTCAGTCATTCTGTTTCTGTGAACCGAACACCTGAGGTATTTTCAAAAAAGAGGGGCCAATGAGGAATGGGTTTGAATGAGGGGGGAAAAGTTTCCCATTTTTTTAGCATTGAAAAGTGGAACCCTCGGGAGTAGACTGCACGAAGAAACAGCCGTGTCATCACAAGCCCGTCGTGAGTCAGCGTGTGTACCTAGCATGTCATGTTTGTTACTGAGAAATATGTTGTTTAAAATAAGTATGGCTTATAATCACACTCTTCCTAATGTTCTCTGACTTATAAAAATCGTTTTAAAAGCAACCATTACTTCCATTCTTCCTTGAATTTTTAGAAAGCACTGCTTTACTGTTTTATAACTAGTAGGAAATACTATAAAATTATGCATAACTCAGTACTTTAAAAGTCTCGTTTGCCTAGACTGAAATGTTATTCCGTCTGCCATTTAAAAATGGCTTTGTGTTGAAATATAAAAACTTGCAAGCAATGAGTTCATTGAGTGGGCTAATTGCTGTTGTTATTCAAAACTTAAACCAGGCAGGGGAGCTGCACCCGTGTGAAGAGGGGGGAGATCTGCTCCGCGTAAGCTCACAGACGTTCCACCAGGGCGCGTGGCGCTCGCTTCCCTTGGTCCACGTTACTCTGGTCACTTTTATTCACAGTTATTGGGCCAGTGATTAATACTCTGAAATTTCGATGCAATTGATGCAGAAGACACAGTGCTGTCGACGGGGTCATTGATTTTTCGACTTCACACCCGCTTTGTGTACCAAGTTATTAATCAGTCTGAGTGGCTCCGTTGGAGACGTGCTGATTAATAAACCCTTCTGATTAACTCCTTGCTGTACCCTTGACCCCATTATCATCGCTGCAAAAATTTTACAGTCTTTCATCATATTGTGCAAGTAATCTATACGGTGGTTCGATAGCCACCAAGACACAGGCAATACCATTATTTTCCAGACATAAGGGGAAGGACCTCCTTTTGGATAACACTCACCTTGGTCTCAGAGGTCAGTAAATGAACAAGGAAAAGCAGCTCCAAGCCAGGTATCTGCAGAGGTATGGAAGCAGAGCAGGAGCGAGGGGCCGGGGAGTGGCCGCTCTGGCCTGGGCACCGCAAGACGTGGCTTCTTTTACTAAGACCCAGAGCACTCATGCAAACTCGAGAACTTTCCAGAAGACTCATTCCTTAATGTGAAAAATTAGGGTGGCGGACAACGTGATTTCTAAAGCACCAGTAACGCTGCCCAATCTTGGGGCAGCTCCTGCCTCCTCTGGGAACTTTCCTGGCGACAGAGTGGGACAGGCATTCCTGATGCTCAATGTTTGAGTTCTTTGTGACAAGCTGCAGACATTGTGATTGAGGTTCCATCGAAAAAAATTGTGTATATTCAAGGTGTCCAGTGTTACATTTTAATATACGCATGTGCTGTGAAATGCCTGCTGTACTAAGCTAAGTCACACGTCCACCACCTCACAGCTTCTTTCTGTGGTGAAAGCACTTAAGGTCTACCCTCCTAGCAAATTTCAAGAACCCCAAACAGTGTTATTAAACGTGGTGTGCACCTCAGATCCCCAGGGCTTATCTGTCTTGTGACTGAAGCTTTGTACCCTTGACCAACCCCGTAGCAGTCCCTGGTTTACTAGGGTGTGTTCATACACACAACAGAATATGAATAAGCCTTAAAAAAATTTATAAAAGGAGATCCTACCATTTGGACAACACAGATGGTCCTGGAGGACCTTATGCTAAGTGAATTAAGCCAGGCACAGAAAGGCAGACATGGCCTGATCTCACTTATATGTGGAATCTGAAGAATTCAGACCCATAGAAGTCACTGTTCCTTTCAAACTTCAGGGAGACAGGCAGCAGCGTATTGGCTCTCTGTCCCCGCAGGGCGCGCCGCTCACACGCAAGCTCCCTTCCCAGCTGCGCAGAGAGGAGAGGAGGCGCTGTATTTAATACACCTCGCTTGTCATCATCACCGTCATTGTTAGTACTTTAGTGTCCTTTGAATGTTTCTCTTTTTTCCCTTTTTACTCCGTATTCCAGTGGGCAAGGCATATAATTCTCAATTTTCCCTATTACCAAATCAGTAACACACACACACACACACACACACGAAAACTTGTTTGCTTAGAACTTCCTTCTGAGTTGACATAATGTGTTGAGAACTGATTCCGTAAATATTGTCACCACTCTGTCCATCAGGTCCCCAGAATGATTCCTTCCTCCAAGACCACAGTTGTTACCAGATCCGCAGGGGACAGGAGACAGTCTGTCTTCCCTTCCTCTCTAGGAGGCCAGCCTCCTTTTCACCAAGGTTCTGTGCTTTTAGAGAGAACGCCTTAACTGCTAGACACCTGGACCTGCCGTTCCAGGGCCCTACCTGCAACCCCAGAGCTATTCCTGCAGACGCGAATTCAAACAGGTAACATCCATCATTGCTGAAATGTTGCTAATCTGAAGACGGCACTTAGGTGAGGAAATGGAGAGAGAAGAGTGGGAGGTTCTTTGGAAATGAAGGACAATTAGTCAACAGTTACAGTAAAAGGGATTCCATTTGGCCAACAGAAGAATCTTTTATCCAAAAGATGGTCTTTTTCCGTTCACAGAGTTCCTTTCATGTGGTCCCAGCAGACCCATGGGTGCCCTGCGGCCACTGCACGGGTGCTGCTTTTATCCCCCCCACAATCGCCTTTGTCTGAATCAACGGCCTGGCGGCAGCGACCTGGAGTGAGGGGTGCGGGGCCCTTAGACTCAGGCCTCAAGGCTGGGCCTCCGCGGCCGCATTGTGGAAGCTGCCTTTCACTCGTCCGGCCTTGGTCGCCTAACTGACGGGACGCCGCGTGGTTCACCTGCACTTGGCACAGACAACAAGCGCGTCGAAGGGCAGCTCTAAGTGTCCCCGCATTTGATTTCAGTTCATCCCACCGCAGGTGGGTTTTGAATTCCTATCCCAACCCTTTCAAAAACTGAAGACGCTGAGGATCCTCAGAAACAAAATGGCATTCCCAAGGCAGACGCAAAGGCAAACCCAGACAGCGTCCGCTGACCTTGTTTCCTGGACTATTAGAAGCATCTGAAATGTATCACCCCCGCAGCTCCGCAGCGCACTGCTCCCCAGGGTACCGCTGTACAGGAAGCAGACATGCCCTGTCTGCCGGCTTACAGCCCACCGGGCACTCACTCCAGGCGTGTGGCCCTGTGTGATCTCGCCGCAGAGGGCGTTACCCCTGGGGTGGGCAGCGCCCGCTTGGCCACTGCAGAGCGTCTTTCTTCCGGTGCACAGTGGCCTCACCCAGAGCTGTGAGACATGCTGGTCCTCAGCCTTTGTTGCAGCTCGTCCCTTCTTTGAATGCAGAACTCTGACATTAATAACCACGTGGGGCTGGACACAAAATCTTACACGCGTGGGTCTAGTGAATGACTATTCTATTTTATGACTCTTTTGTAAGAGTTAGACTTTATTTGCAAATGCTCATTAAATAGACCTCAAGAATGCCACAAGCGAACCCTGTGTCTCCTGTGAAGGGAGAACCGAGACGCAGAGGAGGTTTTATGATTCACCGGCTGAAATGACTTTGTACAGGAAATTTTTTCCTGATAATAAAATTGCTGACAAGTGCTTATGCTCATTTAAAACCCATGTTTTACAGAACCTTCAGTTCATTTCCTTTTCTTCTTCCCACCAAAGGACTCCAGCAAAGTTAATATTAAAACACACACACACACACACCTCGTAAGACAGAAAAAAGAGTATTCATTACTAATAAAATCTGAAAGCTGTGGTCCACGTGTTAACCTCTTTGTAAACAGCAAATGTTGCAACGTGCCCATTTATGAATAGCAAGTGCTTTGATTCTTTGGTAAACATTATAGAGGAGATGTGAAGGAAAAAGCAAAAATCAGGGTAACGTGACTATAGAGACTTTTGGAAAAAGTGTCATCTTCTTTTGCAGTCAGTGCTGTTTCCTTTGCTGATTAGTATATTTTGACTGAAATATGACCACAAATGACTTATTTGCATTAAGAATATTTTATAATCCGAAGAAGCAAGCTGGCTGATTTCCCATCTACTTAAGGACAATTATTAGAGCACAAAAATATTAGAACTGGGATTTTCAAGGCATTAAGAAATTAATTCTTCATTTTCACTAGAAAATGTTTCACTATAGAATCATTCACAAACTTAGACAGGCAGAAACTCAGGGAATCACACCAGAGGCCTCCGCGTAGTCAGACAGCGAAAGAGAGGTCAAGAGCTCTGACATCACATCCCTGGAAGCAATATGGTTCCACCTGGGTGCATGCCATTCATTTCATTAGGGCGTCATGGGAAACCGAAGCACCGTTCTGCATAAGCACGTACGCTGTGCCAAGACTTCGCGTGAAAGTAGAATTCTTCTGGCTTGCAAGGGGAAGTTTTCCTGACCTAAAAGTTCAAAATGAGTGTCACGTGGGCTTTCGAGCAACTGGTGACCAACAGCTTTAACCATCATGATTACCACTGAGGACAAACTATGGGCAGATGAAAAAAATGGCTAAATGGTTTTGTATTTTTGTTTCATGTTACGTGTGTTAGAATCTGTTTACTTTAAATTTCTTAAGTGCTTTATTCCTGGGGTTAATGCCATAAGAGTAATTTCCTACATATTCCTGTTTGCCAACAAATTCTGAGATATCTTTTTTCTTTGGAAAAAATGTATGTATTTCACTCATAATCTCTTATAGCTTATTTAGAAACACTCTTAAACCCATCCTTTTAAAGGAAAGTCTCGACCACTATGCATTCAACTATCCCACCCACAGGACTAAACAATAGGAACATAACATTAAGAATAAAAGCAGTAAATACGAAAAATCAAAACCCCAGTAACTGTGCCACAGGCAGGCGATTATCATCTCATTGGCGAGGGAATCTCCCATTTCAATCATGCTGCTTAGAAGCCATTTGATAAATGATATGTTTTAGTTATTGACTTGCTCAAAGTTTCCTTCTAGGGTCACAGCCGACAGCAAAATGTGACAGCGAGCTATTGTGACCTGCCTGGAACCCACACAATGTTCTGGCTCAGAGCATTTAACTGATAGATGGAGAGGGTGCTGCGTTCCTCTTTCCCCATGAGCTGCAGGCATTGAAACAGATGCTGGTACCACCTCCTTTCCAATCATCGTGCTTTTATTTGCAACTGCACCGGCAGCTGCACTTCAAGGATGACTCCGTACGTAAGTGCCCTTTACCCCTTTTTGGCTGCGGTGTGACTCAGGCTGAGATTCTCAGCTGCAGTCTCAATAGACGCCAAGAGGGTAATTCTATTACTACTTAAAAATGAGCGGAGGAATTCTTCGCTGATGACGTCCTACAAGCGAAACTAATCTAACGTTTTCGCATCCCGTGCAGTGGTGGTTAAAATGCTCACTGTTAAGGCTTTACTGAAAATTAGTTGTTATTTGGATTGGCCAAGCTCACAAATGATCAGCCACATCACTCCCCACGTGATTTAGCAAGGCTGAGGGCCCCCTGACGCCAAAGTTCTCCCCGAGTCTCTCTCTGTTTCTTCCAAGTGGAGACTCAGACCTCAGGGAGGGAGGGGACAGGGGACAGGGTGTGAGGGGAAGAAAGAAGGGAACATGATGTTAGGACATTCATAGCAAGCCTTATGCCCTGGGGTCAGAGAAGTCTGCCCAAAAATGTTATCCTTCAGACACATGCTTGCCTGGCTAAGCTGCTCTCCGTGCTTCCTGAGAGGAGTCCAGGGGGAGGTGCGGGAAGTCAGCAAGAGGCAAGACCGAGGAGTTCTGAGTCGCTGCCTGTTTTTCTGCAGGAGAGATAAGAAAGCGTGGACACAGAGGCGGCTGCACCTGGAGTGTGGTCACCCCGGCGGATTCGGATTCTGCTGTGTGTGTGAACACACGCGCTAGTAAGCCGCTGGGTGCTAGCGGGCTGGTCAAGGGGTACTGAGCTTCAGTTACAAGATGGACAAGCTCTGGGGACCTGACGTACACGAGGTGGCTCTCAGCAATACTGTTTTGTGTTCTTGAAATTTGCTAGGACAGTAGACTTTCTCGCCACAGAAAGGAAACGCTGTCAGGTGATGCTTGATTAATCATTTCACAACATATACGTACAATAAAAGATAACGTTGTGCACCTTGAACATACACAATTTTTGTCAATGAAACCTCAATCATATAGGTATTTTGTGGAGATGCTAGCATGGCCTCGGTAGAAGCCAGCCAAGGAGCTGGCGCATTAGGACAGAGCTGTTACCAGAGCCGGCGGCCGGCCAGCTGACCCTGCGTCCTGGGAGGGCCTGGAGAACACCCTGGCCCCAGGGCCCCGGGGCTGCTTGTCTGCTGGCCGCTCTGCTAGGCGAGCTCCCCTCCGAGCCCGCGTGCTCACGGCCCGACGGCGTGCAGTCTGACAGCTTCCAGTCACGGTCTGAGCTCCTTCCCGGACGGACAGTTCCCGGGGGGAGAAAGTGACGATGATTTCCTTTCGTATGAACTCTCCCGACTCCCTCTCGTTATTCCCCATCCTGTTCCCCCGCACCCTCATCTGTCTCCCTTCCCCGCGCTCACACCCAGCAGGTACTCGCAGACGTGGATCATGTCCCCCTCAGTCGTCACTTAGGGGACTTATTCATGCTGCGTTCCTTTAATGTGTCCTCATCAATCAATGCAAACAGCCCCTTAATCCTTTTCACTGCTTTTCCCCAAACTCCCATCAGGTTTTCCCACATCCTGCACACACAATTAGGGATCCAAAGGCCGGATAAATACTCTAATACGTGGACACGCCGGATTCGCTGGGAAGCCGCTTCCATTTTTCTGGCTCAAGTTGACCGTCTCACGGTCACAGTTTTAAATTTCATGAACTCCCTAAAAAGGATCTACCGTCCTGCCACGTAGGAGACTTTTAATTCCCACAACCGCACGGCTGGGCAGACAGGCAGGCGCTCGCATTCCCAGCCCGGAGATAAAGGTGCTCAAGTACCAGCCAACGCGTGGGTATTCACAGCAGGTACTTCTCCTGGAGACGGTTTCTATTAAACCTGAGTTCATTTCATTACATAAAAATATATACATTAGTCCTTTTTTAGTCAATTGGATCATTTGAAGATACCCAGGTAAATGTAACAGAACCAAAAGATTATGAAAATGACAAGTTTTCATATGAGTTTTTGGGAGTCTGTAATTTTTGTGATAAAAACGGTTTAAAGCCACATGGAAGTGAGGATGGTTCTAGCCCTAGGAGTGTGTCGCGGCTTCCTCACCATCTCCCGACTGGCGCCATTCGTTTTATTTTGAAGCACACTGTATCCCTTAGAGGTCTTGTCCCCATCCTGGGTTTGGAGAACACAGAATGAAAAACAAAGAATGTAAAATGCAGCAGTAACGTTTATTCTCACTGCGTGCTGAATGACAGTGCCTGCCGGGTAGGGCGGGTGCTGTCACGGTTAATTCCACCTGGTGTCCTTCCTCTGCTTCTAACCCTGGTTCCTACAAAGCTTAAACTTTGACTGTGGCTGCCATCGTGTGTCCTCATTGTCTCAGGCCTAAGGACGCTCTCCTGAGGGAGGACCCAGCGCTGCCTCACGTGACAGATGGACAAACTGAGGACAGGGAGGGAGAGGGAGCCGGCCAAGGCCACGCCTGTCCAGAGGGCTGGCGTCCAGCCCTCCCACTCTGGGTCCTCTGGCTACTGGGCTCCAGCACCACAAGTTCTGGGCAACATGCAAACGCGCTGTAATCACAGCCATTCTCTTAATCCTGTGAGTCTTTACAGCAGCGTCTTACTTGTCCTGCAATAACTGCTGGGGTTGCTGAGAACTGAGTCAGACAAAAGGGACCCCTAGCTGCGCTCTGCATTAAGTATCACCGTGTTTTTTCAACATCCTAAATACAACGCTCTGCTTTGGAGATACTGTTACAGATTTAACTCTCCCCACCAAAACAGTATCCTTAAAAGCAGCCCCCCGCCTCCCCCAGCTTAGTGGGGCTTCCAAACGCCCCCTCCTTTTCCCCAGGTAAAACCGGCGCTCACCTGCGCAAGCATCCCTTAATGAGGGGAGGCAGCAGCAGGGTTTGTACCTGTTTCCAGACACGCGCCTGCAAAGACGAGCGCGCTGCTCCCACCGAATCATCCGCAGGCTTTCGAGTCTTGACTTTTTTTTTTTAGTTGCACTTTATCTCCTAGGAAGTTGGTTCCCTGAGGAATGCGTGAGGGTGGTTCTCGACAGGGAAAGCAGACAGGAAACCAGAACGCCCAGAGCAGCGCAGGGCCCCACAAGGCCCGTCCGTCCCGGCAAGGCCCTCTGCTCCTGGCCTGATGGGCTCTCCGCTGTGGCCCAGGCGCGCGCTCTCAGTGCGCTCCAAGGGCGCCAGACACATCTGCACACACTGCCCGTCTTCTCTGCCCGCTAAGCCGTCAAAGTCGCAAGATCCAAGAGTCTGGTTGGTCCAGGCCACTGCCATCAGCTGAGGGCCATCCCTGCACGGCAGCACCGCCCTTCATCCTGCTCCACTGGCCGCAGACCTGGACTCATCTCAAGCCACCCCTTCCCTTGCTCAGCGCGCGCACAGAAGCTCCCTGGATTGATTTCTCCCACGCAGCTCGGTTCCGTCAAATTTTCTCCATTGCCTCCACCGCTCCCTGAGTCTGAACTGTTACTATCTCCACCTTAGGTTATAGGTTCCAGGCTCTTAATTCATTACCATCTCCAAAACCTTCATCCCTTTGCAGCCGGAGCATCCATCCAAAAACCAAGTGTGTCCAAGACACTCCCGTGCATCACTTACCCACTTTGAAGGACAGTCATGACTTTCAGAGGAAAACAGACCAGAATCTCCAACTTCTGGCCTGTTTGCCCTTCAGGCCCAACTACTGTCTCTGCTCTGTTGGTCCTGTCCAACCGCAGCGACGAGCCTCTTGGTGCCCAAGCCCAGGCTGGCTGCCACCACAGGGCCACCTTCCCTCTGCAGCTGCCACCCTCAAACCCTCACCGAGTCACCGCCCCGCGGTCCTTCAGACTTTGGGGTGGCTGTACAGCCAGGGACGCTCCCCTTGCCGCGGTGAGTCGTCTTCATTACTGTGTAGGTCCGTGACCACTGCTCGCCCCCTTCACAACATTCATCTGTAATTATGCACGGTTGACGGAAGCTACATGATGCTTGTCAGTCTTCTCTATTAGAATGCATTCTGCACAAGAACAGGTCACAAGTCTGCCCTTGTATTGCGAGCGTAACTACTGTGTCCCTTTCTTCCCCCAAATTCTGTGATTCTACCTGAATCAAGGGCCTTGATGTCCCCAGTGTCCACAGTGCACCTTCCTAGAGACAAGCTACGGAGGAGCAACTGCAGGTCACAAGTGGTACCCGCAGCCTGGTTGCTCTTACACGCATGAAACTTGAGCGCAGCAGAAACTGGAAGCATTTACACTTGCACTTTGTTTCTTGGGTGTCATTTAGAATTCACTTCTCTGATCTAGTTTCCTCATCCAATGACTATTTCTGAAAATTAAACTTTGTTGTTGTTATGGTTTCCATAGACTTCTAATGGGGTTCTCGCTAGACTGCATACACCATTAATGTGTTAACGAACTTGGATGATTTATGCCACGGGCACTTGGTCTGTGCCTTTGCCCCAAGATACCCAGTTGGCAAACCTCTCACCTTTTCAAGGCTTTGCTGAAATCCCACCTTCTCAATAGACTGTTCTCCTCAACACCATCGCCACCACAGAAATGCCGACCTCCTCACCAAGCTGTACAAGTGTTCCTTTAACTTCTAACATTGTACACAATTTACTCATTTTGGTATTTATTATTCATCATCTGCCTCCCTCAGCTCGATCTTTGTATTGTTTTATGATACATCCAGACCCCGAACAGTGCCTTGTGCATAACGGTGCTTAATAGATATTGATTAAGTGAATGATAAATGATTTCTTTTCAGAGGTAAGTCTACAATTAAATGATGCTTCTCTTTCTTATGCTTGTGTAGAAGGTCACATATGCTTCTTTTTTAAACACTTCTTGACTAAAAGAACAAGGGCAACCACAACAAAAAGCCTCCAAAAGAAACCTCGTCTTGTTGGAGTCCCTGACCCAGCCTCCACGAGCCAGCTCGAGCCGTGGTAACAGAATGCCACGGCCGCACGGCTTCCAGTGACAGCCATGTCCTTCTCACGATCTCTGGAAGCTGAAGTCCAAGATCGAGGCGCTGGCGCTAACCCTGTCATGAGGGCCCCATCCTCACGATCTCATCTCACCCTGCCCTAAGGTCCCGCTTCCAAGTACCGTCACACTGAGGGTTAGGGCTTCAACAAAGCAATTCCCAGGCAGGGACACACATTCAGCCCATAATAGAGTCAAACGATGTTTCTCTTAACACCCGCTTTTCTGATTGCTTCACTAACTTGTTCTAAGTTGTCTACGTTACTGTATGAATAATTAAGCAATACATAATATTAGTGAAGAAGCTGAGGTGTGATCAGTCAGAGAGTCAGAGAAACTGAGATGAAGTCTGAAATCTGCACCCGAAATCGCCAACTCTGCAGCTTTGCCCGCAGGTGGGAAAACTGGACGCGGATCTTGGGTCACCAAGACCCCAGCGCGGTCAGGTATCTGGTTCTCCTGGTTTGTTCCTAAAAGCACACGACGAATCCTCCAGTTAACATCCTCATCGCCCTCCCAGACACACATGCCTGGTCGTGAATATTTCTTTCTCCCACGTTAACCCCTGTGGGCTCGGTTCACAAGCCCTCAGCATCGCTAACTCGGAACCAAAGGAAGCAAAGTCCTCACAGACCCCTAAACGGAGAAGGCTTCCTTGTGGCCGGCACACGAGAGACCCTAAACACAAATCTGAAAGAATAAAATAATCATTTTCACCATGCCTGTGCAAACTATTTCTAAACATTTTAGTTAACAGGAGACTTGCTGCGGCTCATAAGAAAGAAGAGAAATCTGCCGGGAAAGGCACTGCCTCTCTCGCTTTGCTGATATGAAGTGGAGACGAGGCTGGCAGAGCTTCTGCACCTCTTCCTGCCTTGGACACAAAGGTGGTGCCTAGAAGTGTCCTAGCTGCGAGGGGACCAAGAGCAGTGACATCTTCAAGACCCTGGATTTCACACTGCTGTGCTGCTGGGTCAGAGGTTGCCATCACATCCTCCCGGCTGCACAAACAAACGAATGCATTCCTAGCGGAGACAGGTCTTTATTCAGAGCTAAAGCATTATAAGGAAAAAGCTGGCGCAATTTAAAACCTTATTAGTAACCTCGTTCACAAACAATGTTGCAGAGAAATATGTAAAAAAAATAATCAAATGCTACTCTGAAGTGACTGCTGGGGGAAAGAAAGACATAATCAAATACAAAGGGAGAGTGTGGAGATTCTAACGGACACAGCAGTGATCTATTTTTAATGTTTCTGTCACATTGAAAGTGATTTATCATTTGTTGGCAAAGCAAGGCTGAGGTTTATCACAAAGTTAATGCACATATTAATCATTAATTATTAGCAGTGATCAAGTCTCTATAAAACCCTTCATGCTTGCCTAAATGAGCATGTCTGTCCTGATCCTCGTACAGCCCTCCCTTTTTCTAACCAGATATTTAAAGAGACAGTTAACCTCAAAGGCGCATGAGAGCCCATGGCCAGGAGGGCACGGCTGCAAAACTGTCAGAAAGGCTGTGATTCATTGGAGGTCATTTTATTGGAGAAATTATGGGTGGAAATGGCTATAACAGAATCGTTCAGCCCTCCGTCAAAGCAACTTTCTAAAACTGGGATTGAAAGCTGGAGTCAAGGTCAGAGTGACAGGCTGACACTGAGCTTTACAGCAGAGCTCCAAACAGGGACCACGCCGCTCAGACGCTAGTGATGAGAGCGGCTGTAGGCTTCCTGTCTTGGGGGCAGAAATGAGTTTCAGCGTGTCTGCCCTGGAGAGTGCTCTGTTCTGGCTTCCCTCGTGCGGATGCTATGGTCTGCATGTAAAGGCACAGAAGTGAGACACACAGGGAGGTTTTTAATGCGAGCCCAGACCATGTTGATTGCTGGATGTCTTGAGACTAAGTTGGAAAGGGGAGAAGGCATTTCTGTTCCTTTGAGAGCCATTTTCCTGTGACAATAATTCAGGCCAGCATCTTCAACTCTAAAAATAACTTACAAGGACATACGTGGTGGAAAGGCAACCCTGACGAGATGAAATGAACTCTGGCCTTGATGGATCCGGAGGGGAACCACTACCATGCTACCGGCTCTTTGCTGCTCGAGGCCCCCCAGCCTACGTGCTGTTCCAGGAGGCAGCGAAGCTCAGCGGAGCAGAGTGTACAATCTTCAGAGTGTACAGCTTCACAATCGGCTGTCCCTGCTCCGCCACGGAGGAGCCCGGTGCCAGTGGTACTTTCACTAAGTGCGTCTAAGCTCCCAGCTCATCTGTGAAATGGGGACATTACCTCTCGTCAGAGTGTTGATGCGATGGGTGAATTCGGCAATGCACAAAGAGCCCCCACCACAGAGAGTAAGAAATGGCCCAGGAGAGCGATGAAATGGAGAGAGGATACGATGACAGTGTGTTGGTGGAGAATGACGCTACCATCATTACGGTCCATTATACATGAGACTGTGTTTACGTACAGCTGATCCCTGAACAACCAGAGGGCTGGGGCACTGACTGTCCCCACAGCCAAAATCCACATGCAGCTTCATGGCAGGCCTGGGTACCCACGGTTCACCCGCATCCGTGGGTCTGCATCAACCAGCTGGGGATGGCGGAGGGCTGACTGTAGTGTTTGCTACAGAAAGGACTCCCTGGGTGCGTGGACTGAGCAGCTCAGGGGACACTGCAGTATGACCGTCGTGTTACAGTCCCGTAAACTACCACTCAATTGAAGTGTCAGCTCTCCAGCACGTCGGTCCTGTGTTGACTTTTACTGGGCGCACTGAGACACTGTCACATGCACTAGGGGACCTTCAGAAACTTTTCAGACCTGGTCGCTGTCCTCAAGGGTCATGGCTGTTCTGTCAGCAGGGAGAGCAGAGGGCCATGGGTGAATCATTTGACCATTTCTGAAGGAGGAGGTCAGAGGAGGTGTTGGTCAGGTGCGAAGTGTGGCTGGGAATTCTGGTGTCCAGGAGCTCGGAGGCGGGGAGGACGGGACGTGCACGCGGTGCGCAGGGGGACACGGTGTGGCCGGGCTGGGCAGCTCGGCCGTGACACACGGTCCTACAGAGCGCGGGGGCAAAGCTAGACAGTGGAGGCTGAGGTAAGAGGCCCATGAATCTTGCTCTGGAAAACTGAGGCTCTGTGAGGCTTTCTTGGTTCAATCGTAAACGAACTGAACAGCCAACATCGCTGCAGAGCCAGCAGGTCCTAGAAGGGCAGCCGCCTCCCGGGTCGGGCAGCTTGCCTTCCCGGCGGGGTGGCTTTGGGCGAACCATCCGGGCTCCGCAGCCTGCAGTCTCCTCGCCTGCAGAGAGAGGAGGCCACTTAGGCACAGAGTCGCGCCGCGGACTCAGAGCCCCGCAGGCCGCCCCGGTTGTCGCGCTCGGCAGGGCGGCCCGTCACTCAGGGACAGCGCGAGTCCCCGCTCTCGCCCGGGACATCAACCACAGTGTCTCAGACAAAGAATTAAGGGACTTTTGTTCAGGCTGAAAATATCGCGTGTGCACAGAGGGCGTCCCAGACAAGAGCCGACGGGAAGAGGACACGTCAAAGCGCCCGACCGCGCAGGGGTCCCTGCCCGGCGGCGTCAACTGGCGCGTGGGCCCGGCCCCCCTGGGTGGCCGGAGATGCCGCGGCGACGTCGCTTACTCACTCAGCTCTGCCTTTGCTGCGGGGCAGAAGGCGGCGCTGGGGACGCGGGGCCGCCGGACACGAAGCGCCACCGCCGCAGCGCCCCCTGAAGGGACGGAGAAGCACCGCGCGTCTCTGCGGCGGCTCCGGCGGCACGAGCCGGCCTTCTGCTCAGCGCTTCTCTGGCCGCGCTACCACTCGGCGTTAATTTTAGCCAAGCGAATGATTTCCCTTCTTTCAAGGTAACTTAATGGTGGAAGAAAATCCGCCTATGAATACACAATTTCTATTAGTTTCTCTAGTCAATTAATAGCTTATTAGTAATTTTGGGGGGGGGGAATTAGGTTTATTTATTTATTCTAATGGAGGTACCGGGGATTGAACCCAGGACCTCGCGCTTGCTAAGCACACGCTCTACCACTGAGCTCTACCCCCACCATTAGTAATTTTTTTACATGAGAAATCTTTTTTTTAAAGCAGTCGTCTATATGTGTTTTCTTAAACTACCCCCCAAATTTTAAATAACCAAAAAATACAACGAACCGTGCTTTTTAAAACTTTAATGTATGAAATTTAAGCGGCAGAGAGATGCCTGAACTAACAAGGAGAACTGTATCCGCTCAGAACCGTGGAGAAGGAGCTTGGGAAGAATACAGGACTACGATGCCAATTAGGTTTTTGAAAAATGAAAGCAATTTCAAAAGGAGAAGTTTGGCATCCTATACACTGGCTGTATTTACTTTCCATAGAAATAAAGTAAAAATAAAGACAGCAAATTATCACTTGAGGGGGGTAGAGGTCAGCACAGCTACATGAAGCACAGTTCAGTGGCAGATCCAGTGAGAGAGTTCGACGTCCCTTCAGAACCTTGACTGGCTCCCTGGGTGCAGAGTAAGATTCATTTAGGTAATTATTTTTGAAGTAACTGGAGGAGCCAAAACTACCTTAGATAAATAATGGAATAAATTTAAGTGTTACTTCAGTAAATCTTTAAAGAAGTTTTTTTTTTTTTTAAATTAAAATGTTACTTAAATGCTTAGGCAAAAAGCTATATAATCTTTATTTGAATTTGCCAACTTAGCAGAAAGGTAAAATTTTGGCATTCTATTGAGAGAGAGAGACAGAGACAGACAGAAAGACAGAAGAAGGACGAGGAGGAGGGGGAGGAGGGGGAGGAGGGGAGGGGGAGGAGGGGAGGGGGAGGAGGGAGAAGAGTGAAAGGCTGAGGTGGAAACAGACGAGCTTGGTCTCTTGCATTTCCACCACTGCTCTGCAAAGACTATTACGAGACTAGCTCTTGATTCCAGGAGAAGAATGGAGCTCACACAGCCCGGTCCAGCCCAGCCCATCCGTAGCTGAGTACCAGACACTCGATGGAGCCCTGTCAGGATCAGCAGATCCACCCAGCCAAGCCTGGCGTGTCGTCTGAGTCTCAGCTATAACCATGCGTGCCTGCTGTAAGCAGGTACATTTAAGGATGGTTTGTTAAGTGGCATTTTATGGCAGTAGCTAACTGACGCATAGGCAAAAATCCATGAGATTAATTAACATTATGGATGTGTCTATAAATTGCATAAGATAAATATATACATAAAATGCACTTTTTTAATTTAAAAATTGAGATGAATATACAATAACATTTGAGAAA
The DNA here is from genome assembly GCF_009834535.1 of Camelus ferus. Taxonomy (NCBI): domain Eukaryota; kingdom Metazoa; phylum Chordata; class Mammalia; order Artiodactyla; family Camelidae; genus Camelus; species Camelus ferus. The sequence goes on along the minus strand of NC_045730.1, from coordinate 2,615,324 downwards.
CAGTATACATATACTATATATTTAAACATCCAATATAGCATCTAAAAGAAACAGAATTTTCAAAAAAAGAAGGTAATTTGATTTTAATATTCTAAAAATAACATATATTATATAGATATTATATACGTATAAAGGATGAAATACTAAATGTGTTCAACACCAGTAAAAATCATTAAAAATAGAGCCCCTCAAACAGTATCAAATCATCACTTTCTCAAAAAGTGTATTGTGTACAAAGTAAAAGCACAAAAATTAAAATTTTTTCATTCGTCTTAAAAACCTTCATATCCTACGAGGGTACATGGTATCCTTGAACATAATTTATTAAAACGTCCATTCCTGGAGATACTCAATAATTTATATAGATGCATGATGGAGTGTTACATTTGGTATCCTGAGTAATTTCTTTCTAGCACAGATGCTTAATTATTAAAATCTGCATGGTGGTTTATAAGTTTTTTAGGTAAAATATATCATAAGCAATGATCCAGCTTGATCTGATGTACCTTCTAGTTCTAAGACTCTAAAATGTATTCAGCGACTTCAAATACCTTTCCTTTTTCAGACTGACCGTGCGTTCCGTTCTTCCATGAAGAAGGCATTCATCCACTTCATGCCAGAAGTCAGAGGGGACAGAGAGAAGGCAGTTTTGAGACACCGAGTTGACTTTAACAAAATGCACCTTTATATCCTCTTGCACCACCAATTTGGACTATCTTTTATGACAAAGTGTATAATAAACATGCCGTCCATATACAAACAGTGGCCTAGGGCGTTCCTATTCTAAGACAAAACTGTCATCTATACAAACTGGTACAAAAGACCCAAAAGAAATATTATTAAATAAATTATTCAAGTGGGTATTATAGAAATAATTACTGACATCTACATTTTTAAGATCCTTGATTCCTTATTAAAATGGAAAGTTCACTTAACCTCGAAGTGATATTTTTTGCAAACCCACCAATACATTTTTATTCATTCATTCCCTCTTGGGATCTTAATGCTGGTCAGAGCACCTTTGGAGATTGCTCCAACTATTCAGATGACAAGATTTGCTAAAATTCATGATGTGACCATCCAGGAGCTGCTGTGTACAAACAGAGGCGCCAGGAGGTATACGTGGAAAAACGGAGGGAAAAAATTCGTAGCAACTGAGGACTTCCACTTCTAGCCAAGATGGAGTAACAGGGACTAGATTTACCCTCTCTCTTTAAACAATTTTTAAAAATAGGCAAAACGTTAGAAACAACAGTTTTTAAGAAGTGGGCAGGAGGCATCATGGTGGAGAGACCTTAGAGGAAAAGGAAGCAGGTGAGGCAAGCCCTGTCCAGAGACAGTTTCCAGACCAATGCTCAGCGAGGGGAAGGCAGTGGCGTGCAACCTACTGCCTGAGTTAAGGAAACAAGACTTGGAGAAGCCAGGGCAGGACTGAGCACCGGAGGAGAGGTAGACATGGAGACAGCTCTGGGGCTTTGCAGAGGGTCCGTCCTGAACTTCCACTGAGTGCTGATCACCAGGGCATGCTCATGAGGAAGCAGCTCATACCTTGGGAAAGGACCACTTGCGAGGTTTAGAGAAAAGCAATCTCTGAAACCACCCAGAGCCAGAAGTATTTCCTGTTCCCCAAACCCAGAGTGGAAGAATCTTACCATTTCAAGGGCACTGGGTAGCATCATCACCCAGGTTTTGCCCCAAGCAGTGCGAGAAAATTAGCCCCAGGAAAAAATGCCACACTGGGCCCACCTGACAAAGAGCAAGAGGAAGAGTGCGAAAGGTTAGGAACTGTGACCAAGCGATGAAGCTGCATCTCAGGACACAGCTCAGGAGTATTTACACCAACACGGATCAAGCTAGTGCTGTGTCAGGGACAGCGGACATGGCTACACTCCCAAGTAGAGCGTGTTTCAGAGCAAAGATACTCCCAGGGGTAAAGACAGGCATTCAGTAACCAAGAATGGGTCAGTGCATCGCCATTCTGGTTGCATCTGCTCATCGATACAGGTTAAATACATGCTAAATAAGTTTAATGAAGATTGAAGTTCTCTTTCTTTTCTGGATGCTCTCTAAGAGCAGTGGTGGATAAGCATTTGTGTTCTTGCAAGCCCACAATACATCCTTCCTCCTTTTGGTCGCAGAACTTCGATTTCACTTTGGGAACTGTCCCTGCCTCCACTCTGTGCGGTCTTGTAGCTGGTGACTCCACAGGTGCGGTCAAGGGCAATCTGATTCTTTTCCAGGGACTCTGAATCCTGTGGAGGGACAGGGAGGGAGACACAGTGACCGGGACACGTCAATGTGCCAGGAAGATGCCAATTAGTTCTGGCTGACTGGTTCTGATTCTTCCAGGTTTTCAGCTTTGTCTCCAATCTGATGAACTGCCTAAGCTGACGTCTGTCCCTCTCTCAAAACTTAACAATGATGTTTTTTCGGTTTCTCATTAAAGTCCAGGCACCCAGCCTCCTCTCTTCATTAACTATTCCACGTCCTTTCCCTGCAAAGCCTGTGCACTTCTCACTCTTTCTGGAGGGCAATTCCTGATGCTCTCCCTATAACTGGCTCCTCCTCATCTTTTGCAAATCAGTTTGAATGTTACTTCTTCAGAGACGGCTTGTCTTCTTATACCATCGACAGTCCCCATCACTCAGTTATTCTTGGTAACTCAGGGTCAGCATGGCACAGCCCTCGGGCTAAACTGAGTTCGCTGCCTGTTTTTGTAAATAAAATTTTATTGCAACACAGCCACACTCATTTTTTAACATCGCCTGTGGCTCTTTGCATCCTACGGTGGCGGAGTGGAGTAGCTGAACCAGTGAAAGCATGTCTTGCGACACCCAAAATATTTTTCACCTGGTCCTTTAAAGAGAAAGCTCGCTGATGCGGCTTTAGAATACAGCTGCTTATTTCCTTGTGCACCTTATGACCATTATCTTGTTCATATTCCAGTTGACCAGTATCTGTCTCTACTCAACACTGTAAGAGTGAGGAAAGAAAGCAGTTGTGTCCCTGATGCCTCATCTGGTGCCAGCTGAGAGCAGAACTCAACAGACCTCAGCGGAGCAGACGATGAGAAGCATGGGCACGTCTCATCAACGCGTCCCGAACAGGAACCCGCCAGGCCGCCCCTGGCACTCGGCGCCCGCCGCAGGGAGCTGCGCCTCCCCGAGTCCTCTCGGGGGCAGACCCGCCTGTGCAGCCCCCCGCTCCTGTTGCAGCGCCGTGTTTTAGGGATCAGGAAGGAACCCACCCCCGGCTCAGCTGATCGCATGAGGCGTCGGCGTCCGATGAGCACACCCGCCGGACAGCTGTGACCACGGGCAGAAAGGCGGGCCCGGCCGTGGGGCTCACTGGATGGGGTCTTCAGGGCTGAAACTGGCGATGCGGCTCAGGGCTTGGATTTGTCTGTGCTGAGGGACGCCTGGATAAGACTGGATTTCTCGGTCTCCAGGCGTTCTTGCATCAACCCCACTTTGTACGTGAGCTCGTTTGCCTGTGCATCTGTGGCATGCATCTGAAGCAAAACCCTAACCATGCCTGAGTCAGACTGAGCAAAAATGCACAGAGATAAATGAACATACACTAAACTCTCTCCAGAAAGAACAGACTATGTGCTGTAGGGCCTAACTGACCCGCCACTGGAAGACACGTGTGGCACGGGTGGCCCCCAGGGCAAGCGTAAAACCGCTGAGCAGTGTAACAGGTCCTTACAGAGGACAGGCGGTCCTCCTGAAGCCACTGGCTCTGACCGAGCACTTAAAGGTACAGTGCCCTGTCGCTGATGTGACTAATGGCAGGCACATCTTCTGGGTCTGCTTTACAGAAGTGGCTCTGATGTATCATTACAGAAACAAAATTACCTAACCATCCTATTTCTTTTCAGTAAAGAAGTAAGAAGAAGTGTGCTTTCAATACTTTCTTTTCTCCTGGGAGTGGTCTTTACTACTGTCAATGTCAAAGATTAAATGAGTATGGTCATAAAATAAACTTCGCTCAATAAAAATATATTAAACACTCAATTTGTGCCCCATTTTCTTCTTGTCTCCAGAGATCTGTCAACTCATAAAACTGTCAAAAATACATGTGATCATGGGTGTCAAACTGGGTCATGTAAAACTCATGCACGGGAATATTTAGAGATGTTTAGATATTTTGGAAAAATATAAATTACAAAGCACTTAAAATCAACAATGGTTTAAACAAGTTGTGATTCATCCCTGACCATGAAGGCTAGCTATTGAGGAAAACAATTAAGAGAACAAGATTTGTCACATCTCAAATTTTCACCAAAAACAAGCTAAAGCAAAATCTTGTTCTATTTCCAATTCTCTATTACTCAGAAAATAGCTTCTAAATATTTCACGTATTGTTTGGGGAGTGAGATCGGGACTTTGACACTGTTGCATAAGCAGTATTTGCCATCATCTAAGTCTTGCCATCATACAGTTTGCTTGTATTTCAGATTTTTTTCTTCTTATCAAATATCTCATGTGTCTGGGTTTTTTTTTCCCCTAGTTACTTCAGTCTTTTTCCTATTTCTTGTATAATCTTGCTGATTATCACCAAATTTCTTTGTCTCCTTTTGTTTACATATTCTTGAACATCTATTGCTTTGATCTACTTCTTTTTCATCTTTTGTAGAATCTTTCCCCTTTTTCCAAATTAATCCAAACAACTAATTTATTTATTTTAGACTGTTTAAAGACACTTCCCACTGATTTTCAAAGTAATAAGAAGAGAAAATAAAAAGACAAAAAATCCAATTTACACTTGCTAATACTGAAACAAATACTCATGTGTATTTTGTTCAGATACAATCTGTCAAAGAAAAATAATTTATTTCTTTGTACTAAGTTACAATCATTTATAACAGTGAAAACAAATATGTCTAGATCTTTAACTTAATTTTGAGGCGAAACCAGAGGCTTAAAAAAATAGACCACAGTGGGAAGGGATAAATTAGAGGAGTTTGGGATTAACAGATACAAACTACCATATATGAAATAGATAAACAACAAGGTCCTACTGTAGAGCACAGGGAACTATATTCCATACCTTGTAATAACCTATAATGGAAAATCCAAAAAAAGAATATATATATATATATATATATATATATGTATAACTGAATCACTATGCTGTACACCAGAAGCTAACACAACATTGTAAATCAACTACACTTCAATAAAAAATGAATTAATTTAAAATAAATTTAAAAAGTAGACCATAAATCAAGTTCAAACAATAGTCATCATAAAACAGCAGAACGACTGCCCTCCTGCCTGTACCTGAAACCCCTATTCTAACCCCATGATCGTCAGCGGTGGACAGTGATGCTCGCGTGGAGGACTTCGCATATACTTGCAAACAGAGTCAACTAAGAGTATTCACATGAACAGACAGCACAAACACACTTTCTCATTGTGCGTGGGCCCCAAGGAGCCCAGGTAGGGCACCTGAGGGTCGGAGAAGACCCCCTAAAAGAAGTGACTCACGCACTGAGTCCTGACCTTGCAGTTAACTGGGAAAAGGAGAGCGAACATTACGTGGCAGGACGCGGGAGTGTGACATGCAGGCAAACTGTGTGACAGGTAGTTCAGTCAGGCTGGAGAACACGCTCTCCACCTGGAAGTGGCAGGAAGTCCAGGAGCCAGATTATGAAATCCTCGTGAGCCACGCAGAGAGTGGGTTCTGTCCTGGAGGAAGAGGATCCACTAAGGTTTTCAAACAGTGATGAGTCATTCTCTTAAAAGTAATGGGAAAAAAGGACATTAGTTACCTAGTTAGAAGGCTGACAGAATGGTACCCAAGGTGGAGGCGAGGAGGAAGGGTGAGGCTCTGAACTGAGCCCGGAGGAGGAACTGGGGGGAGGAGGCAGGCGAGGAGGCTCTTTGCAGGGCTTACAAGCGCCTGGATGTGGAGGATGAAGGATGCTAAGGCTACAGGATGACCTCCGGCACCTAAGGTTCTGCCTGCTGTGTGCACTTTCTTTTGACATTGATTTTACTATTGAGTGTGTTTATTTCATCAAGCACATTTATTTCACTTGTTTAATTGCTTATTATGACAAAGACTGCTTTGGACCTTTTGTCTATCTTCTTCCTGCTCACGGAGGAACCACTTGCTGGTGAGAATCCATGGCTTGTTTTTTACTTCATTTTATAACAATAAGACTCTCTCTGCATCCTCATTGCAAACCTGAATATATTGGCCATCTATTTTAAATATGTACCATGAGAATTAAGTTCAAAGAAATAACAGAAGAACAGCAGGAACAAATCCAGTGAAGACTAAATTGCATTTAAACATCTGTCTAGAAGTAATTTTAACCTTTATTAACGGTGTTCCTCACCCCTCAACACATGAGGCTGAATTTAACCTTCTCTGGAGCAGGAAGGCCAGGTCAGGCGAGTCTCACACCACAGGTGGGAGCAGCTTCTGAGGGATCCAGGTGTCAGTTTTCCTTCCTCAAATAAGGAAGAGGGTGAACTGGGGAGCAGGGAGAGAGATAAACGCCTGGATGTCCTTGGCTGTGCACTTACGAGGTCAGTTGCCAAGGGTCTGGTATATCTTTGTGGAAGTCTCGACGGATAGGCAGATGATAGACAGACAGGCAGACAGGCAACAAGACAGAAGAGAGACACAGAAAAAATCTTTTTTCCATAAGGCTACATTTATCACTAAATTAATTACTTTTAGAAACTAGATTGTCAGTAAATTCCGCAGCCTAGCAAATGTCCATCTCAGTTTCCCCATTGCCTTGAGAAGCTTTGTTCTCTGCACCCATAACCAGCTGCATCTAAATGATTTCCTGCATCATGTTTTAAAAAGTATTTAAAGCACACATGAATATTTCCGTAACAGTTAAAAGTCTCAGTTTGCTCTTCAACTAATTTAATTAGTGGTAGGAGTAGCATGTTTGGTGCTCCATTACCTCCTTAACATTTATTGAATTTCCCTCAAGGAAAAAGTCGCAGTATGGTTAATGTGAATTTATTATTTTTTATTGCACTGCACATTTTTGATACCCTCACTAGGGATTTAGCTGTGCTTTAAAATATACAAAGAGTGTGAAAAACTTTTCAAACATAAATTTCCTCACAACATACTACATAGTGATCAGAATTATTTCCTATTACAACTCTGAAAAAAAAAACTTTATTACAGGTCTTGAAATAGGAAACATAGTTCATGGTCCTACTGTCTAAAAAGGATCACAGCTGGCTGACTGTGTAACAGCTCGATTATTAGTTCCTGGGAAATTTCTCTCTAGGGCGCTATTCCGAGGTTGTAAATGTCTACAGCTTGAGTCCTGTGGCACTGAACAGAGATTTTCCACGAAGTTCTTCTGAACCAATAAAACACCAGTGCCTAAAACTGACTCACAGAACCACAAGCTTTAACTGATGTTATTAGCAGTCAAAGCACTTAATGATGATCTATTTATGAGCCACTGTTAGGTAACACATAAAATTATTAAAACTGGTGACCTGTATTCTTAACCATATTTGCTCCATGAATCCAGACCCAAATATCCGACTCCATCTCTCCTGTATGGCAAAGCTCCATATTTCCAATTCTAAACTCATTATAATGCTCCTTAAAACTTACCCTGTGGCATCAAGATTCCAAGTCATTACTCTCAATCAGAACATTTATCTTCTTTCGGCAACAGATGGTCTGGGGGAAAAAGCACATACATACCCGAAAAGCTATGAAGCGTAAAATGTGAGTTGCAGTACAAGAAACCAGTGTTAGACTGCTTCCAAGGGGGGTCTCCCAGTGGTCCGGGAGCACGCCATCTCATTTCAGTCGCTGTGCGTTCGTTGTGAATGTGCGCTACCTCCAGGAAGGACGGCTGAGAACTCTCGGGACTAGAAGCACGCTTACACTTCTGACTCCCTGGTTCTCTGTTCCAGCTCCGTGAAACGCCATCAAAGAAGCTCTGTGGGTCCCACTCCATCCTCATCAAATCTCCTGACTATCGGTTCCGGGGACGCTCTCATGGTTTATCCCTTCATCGCCTTTGCCCTCAAGGACTTCCATGACCTTGGTCTCCAGTGCTGGTTCTCTAACCACCTTTCATATTGCATTTATGTTCTTAAATTTCAGGACACTTCACGCCCTGCAAAACCTTGAACGAATCCCCACTGCACGCCTGATACAGGCAAACTGTTTGGTGATTATGTCACTCCATAGTTCAGAATGGCCTTCATTTCTGCCTCGTCTTCCACCATCATGTCACACATCCTACATTCTGCCACCCTGGACCCCACTCTTCCTCCTGCTACCTTGCCTCGGCGCACCCTACCCCCATCCTCACAGTGCATCTCCTTCTGTCTGCGGAGACCTAGTGTAGCCATCACGCCTCAGTTTAGGTGTCACCTGCTATGAGAAAACTGGAGCCGTGGGCAGGGCTCAGAATGTGCAGAACTTGTGATACAGTGTCACGATGGACACTATCCTCAAGCCAGAGGAGAGCTGCACTTAAGTAAATTCACTGGGCTTTTACTGTGGGAACTCTGGGTGTGGACCGCACTCTGGGAGTGGACCGTCCTCTGGGAGTGGACTGTCCTCTGGGAGTGGACCACTCGTGGGGAGTGGACTGCACTCGGGAAGTGGACTGTCCTCTGGGAGTGAGTTGCAGGAAGAGCTGTGGAAAGATAAGAAGCAGATGCTATTATCGGGGTGGGGAGAGATATCAAATTGGCGTAGGAAAGCGATCTTAGCTGAGGGCAGAAAACATCAGTAGAGTTGAGGATAGCAAAGGGTTTAGATTCAAGCAGATTCAATTTTCATGTTGAGGGAAGAGAAAGGAAAGTGCGTCAAAGATGAAACTCAAATTTTGTCATAAACAAATTTCTGTCTTCTTGACTTATGAAGAATTTGGCTGAGGAAGGAAAAAAAATTACCTTCATCCTGTTTATCTACTATTTTTTATTTTTTTATTGCAGCACAGCAAAGACTTTTCTAACTGATCCAACCATAAGAATCACACACAGTTTATGCATATCTCTGCATCCAGTGTGTGTCTATATAGGTACACACACATCCACACACCCCTCCACCCGTCAGTTACTAAGTAGCTGCAGCAGGCAGCCAGCTTTCTTGTCAAACACAGTGAAATTAAACTGAAAAAAAAAATTACTTTAAAAGGAAGTACGTAGAAATGTAGCAGAGCGACAGTGGCACTGCCCCGAGACGTGGGGGATGTCCCTTCGCTCGACCCTCTCCCCCTCTGAGATACTCAACTTGCCTCCCTTGCTGTGCTGGGCCCCCTCACTGGGGGCCGCAGGGACCCTCGCTGACTATTTCCTGGGAATCTGACTTGCCTTTAGGGCTTGGGCCCATTTTCCTTCTGGCTCATTTACAGCCCTCACTGGTGCTGAAATGCTGCGGTTGGACATGTAAGTAGTCTTTCTCCTCTCTTGGCAGTTTGATGAAATGAGTTCAATTTTCCTCCTGGTTCCTCTCCGGAGACAGGCAGGACCTTCCTCTGTTTCCAAGAACACAGAAATAACAGGTACCCAAAGACTAGTCCAGTCATGGTTATGCCTAAAAAATGAGAATAAACGATGATAGGGAGCGCACGGACTGTGTGGATATGAAATGTCAGAATGCATCATTTTATTATCTCATGTAGTGGGAATTTGGAAATTTAACATAATTGTTCACTGCTAGATAATGAATAAAAGAAAAAAAAATCCTGTTCACACAACTAGCAGTAATATATATTAAAGACTTGCATGGATTTTTCCTAATATGGCAGAATTTCAAGGCAAAGAAATTAGAAAAAAGAAAACCCATATGGTGTTGAAGATGGAGGGCTGAATTCCTAAGTTATCATTTAAAAGATAAACTGTGTGGGGCCCGGGGGGAGCTTTGCCCCCTTTAACCACAGAGATGTGAGTGGTTATTATAGTGCGGTTTTGTCAAGGGAACTTAGCAACGAGATAAAATAACAGCGGTATATTTCGTAGAGAAGTTTGCTTAGGAAGGCAGTTGCCATGGGAACGCCAGGCACTAGCGATCTGATTCTGGGCTGTATGAAAGTGATGCGTTTACTTTGGATGATTTCCTCTGCACCGGCAACTTCTGGGGGTGGGGGGAAAGGAAGAAGACAGTCTTTCCTGGATATTTGCATATTCAAAAACAACCCACTCCGTTTCTGAATAGAGGTGAAGACATCCTTGATCGGCCTCTTCACCAATGAATCACGTATTTATACCCACAAATACGTATTGTGCAAATTTTCTATATTTCAAAAGAGCTCAGGCCGCTCGGCTTCATGCTGTGGCTGCACTTTACCGAGATGAGTCACGTTCAATTATAAGTCCTCAGAAATGTGCCTGAAATAGTTGCAGCTGGGAGATGTTTGTTTTTTTTTTTTTTTTTTTTAAAAAGATCTTATGAATGAGCAGAAACGAAGTGTATTATACTCCACGGGGAAGTCTCTCAATGAAAAATCTGGTAAACAGGCTCCGGGGGGCGCGGGGGAGGGAACCAGATGCTCGCTGATAAGAACCGGCTTGTCTTCACAGGGAGACACCAGCGCCTGCGCCGCGGCTCGGCTCCGGGAGGCCTCGCTGAGCAGCTCTCTCTGCAGGTGGCAGGGCTTCAGTGGAGGGAAGTATCTGGAGCGGAAGATGAAATGCATTTCACCCGAGACTGGCAACATGCGTGCATTTCCTTTCATTCAGATGTAGGAATTCAGGATGGCCTGGAGCCCAGGGCGCCTGCAGAGTACGCATTCACTGCGTAGCCCCGGAATGTCTGCCTCCCAGCGCCAAGGGGCGGACAAAAGGCGAATGCACGCGCCCTCCCTGGCCCGCCCCGTCCCCCTCAGCGCCCCCCGCGGGCCTCCCTGGGAAAACCCGGTGTGCCGACGACCCGGCGGAGCTGAGCGGGTCTGACGGATCTAGCGGTTATCCATCGATCGTGCCGGGTTTGGGAAAAAGTCTTCTCCCAACAAAACCCCGACATCTCTGTGTTTAAGGTTAGCCCAGGAAGGTTACGGGGAGCCCAGAGGAGAAGGAGCAAAAACTTGTTCAAAGTCATTACAAGGACTAGGAAACTTCAGCCTTCTGACCTTGATTATCTTAGCACAGTCTACCTTCCAGGATGTGACTCGTTTTCGAAAGCAGAAAGGCGTTAATCTTGCTGTCTGAGGACGGTTTTCCCTTCGAGTTTGGAAGAAAGGCCTGCGCGGTTCTCTCTTCACCTGCCCTTACTGTTGACCAAGTCCATGGTCGGGCGGGCGGGGGAATACGGGGAACGCCCTGAATTCAGTTGGTGGGCGCGGACTCCTGCTGTTTTTCAGGCTGTGTTTTCCCAATCGAAGGTCACTTTATAGGAAGCTGCATCTGATTTTGACCAGGGGGCTAGCCTGACGGCGTGCGCACTGCTTCTGGCCTCTCTGAGGGGCACTGAGTGAGCAGCATAGGAGATGAGACTGGGGGTTTCAGAATATTTACAACAGTCGGCATTTATTTCACAGGCACCACGTGTCTGATACCGTGACTTCTAAGCGTCACTTTGCTGTACCTTCGAAGTGGCACTGAGAGGTCAGGACTTCAGAGGAAAGGGAGGGAGAGAGGCCCGGCGCCTTGCTCCAGTTCTCCTGGTGGACTGAGTCCTGCAGGCACTGGGGCTGAGTTCCTGAGCCAGTCACTACGCGGCAAGGCGCCCTCGCCTCCTGAGACAGGAGGGAAGGGGACAAGGCACAACCATTAACAGAATGACACAGCTGTTAGCGCCAAGATGGCAGAAGATTCAGCTCCCAGGAGACCTTGAGTTGCAACATCCTCTCACCGCAGCTCCACAGCTGCTAAATGGCCCTCCCACAGGTGCCAGGGCAGCTTCAAGGCTGCCCAGTAAAGGTCAAAAAGTGGGAGATGGCCCAGGTCCTGGGATTCCCTGCTCTTTCCCCCAGAGTAGTTGGAATAATCTTCCCACTTTTAGCATACGAAGTTACCGAGTCCATGAAAACTACCAACCGCCTCACCTCGTGGCCTTTCTCTGGCCTTCTGAGACGGCCTGCGCTCTCTCTCTGGAGCGTGCATCTCCCTGAATAAATCTACTTTTACTCAACCACGGCTCACTCTTGAATTCTTTCCTGTGCAAAGCCAAGGATCCTCACCTGGCGAGGCGCATCCCAGGGACTCACCTGGGACCTGGGACATGGCCATCACCTTGTGCCCCATTTCCCTGTATCACTCCCATGGCTCGGCGGTCGGCTGGTCCATCCTCCACGCCAGGGGTGGAAAGCCGCAGTGTGCAGACAAGGACTTCTGCAGCTCACCACAGCTCACTCTCCCATCCACATTTTCCACCCACTTCTTACTATTTAATTCTACGGTTAATCTGGGATCTACTCAGCTATTTGGAAGTGTCTTGAAAGCCCACATGCACTCATGACACTGTTTTGACTACGGGCAATTTTGTTTTAAAACTGTCTCCATTTGTGGTCCTTAAAATGCATTTGAAATAAAATCAGAGGCATAGAAAGATGGAATACAGGGCCTACAGTAATATGACCATAGAAATTAAAGTTTAACCACAGTCCCCTTAGTTTTGGAGAATTTGTCTATGGATATGGTAATAAGTTATCATCTTATACTCACTTTGGACTTAAGGAAAGATGCGTTTACCTTGGAATGGAAATCACACACGCTACATATGGAAGGTACGACCTGCTGGTGGCTTGGGAGGCCCAGAGTTTTGCCAGGAATTTGGTGATACAAATGTCTTCCACGGAGACGCTTCCAAAAGCAGCTCTTGCTCTGAATACATCCTCAGAATGCAAGGCTTACGGTCAAAGGATCAGAATGGATGATTCTGTGATTTTATGAACTGGGGGAATCTATAAATCTATTTCTGTATCTAAAGGTACTATATTCTGACACTTTATTTTTGCATTTCCTGTTATTTAATAGCTTTTTAGTCAAGCCTGCAAATAGTTTGACACTTCCAGAAATCCAATCCTGCTGCTTAATACTGTATGCAAGCTAAAAAATTCTGACTTAAATTCAAATACACTGAAATATTGGCTCCAATTTAAAAGTAAAAAATAAAAATACATAAATGAGAATAAATGTGGAGTACTGATTCTAGCAAAAATGGCTAGCATTGTTAAGGAAAGTTGTTTTCTCTGATTTATCTTGCTATCTTGTGCAGCCTCACCTCCCCACTTCCTGAGTCTGTTAAAGGAAACTGGCAGCAGGATTGCAGAGCCCAGAAGGACGCAGCAAACAGGCGCTGATGCTGAAAACCGTATCCCCTTGTGATGGTGCGCACACCAGGAACTGCAGGCACCGACAGGACACAGACTTACTCGTAGTGATGCCGCACCAACTTGGGCGCCACTGCATTAGACCTGTCACACTCTGTGCGCCAAAGGTCTAGAAAGAAGCCGCTTTCTAATACGGTGGGGGAGTGTCATTCCTATAAACACTCTGAACGTATTTTCTTGTTGAAAGCATGGTGTGCACTTCAGAAACATCGCTCGCAATCAAGCAAGGGATTCTCGCACAGAGCTCTTGTAGAAATCATGCCAGCCCTCCTCTGCGAGCGGGCAGCTGAACTCTGGCGTTCAGCCGTTACAGAGTTACAGAGGCTGTCACGAGGGTGCGCGCTGGGGTTCTAGGAAGCTCGGATCTCTAGCTCCGTTTGTCAAATCCAGACCAGTTCTGACATTTATTATTTTTAAGGTTCCCACTACATGACTGTCTTTCTTCCTCATCTTGCTATAACTGTAAACTATAAACTATATATATTTAATATATATATGAATATACCTATACACAGAAGTTCAATCCAGATGTCGCGATACTGCTTTCTTTTGGGGTGGAGAGGAAAGTAAAGACAAAGGTGACGATGCTTTATGGTCTGAATTTCCAGGTCACCAAATCCAACATTTAGTCTCGTGCAGATTTTGGGGGTGATGCAATAACAAAAAACAAAGCTGACTCCATGTCGGATCTGTTCTCCCTCAGCTCTAACCGTGGGCTCTGTTTCCCTGGCTTAGTCAGGCTGGTTCTGCCCCTTCTGTGAAAGAATGTTGCCTGTAGCCTGAAATATACAGAATGGCCCAATCTCAAGGCTCTGATCTTTAAGAGTTTAAAACTTTTCCATCCATATACAGATAAAAAGTTACAGAACAGAGGATAACATGTCTCGTTGGAGGTTTACAGGGACACCATGACCTTACCTATGTGGACAGCTGCAAGAATAAAGGATTCCAACACCAAGAGGTCTGCATCAACCAATCACACTCACTCCCCTTTTAAGTACAAAAGGAGCCTGAGTTCCGACTTGGGGAAGATGGTTCTCCAGGACAGTCGTCTGCCATCTTCTTGGTCTGCCGGCTTTCCCAATAAAGTCGTCATTCCTGCCCCAACGCCTCGTCTCCTGACTTACTGGCCAGTCATGCGGCGAGCAGAACGAGTTTGGACTCAGTAACAGTGGTACCGTATATATGCCTGTACATACTCAAATAAATGCTGAGATTAACTCTGGCTTGGAGATGCTGTGTTCCCACAGGAATGTACTTTTAATACAAAGAGAGGTTTGGACATGCTGTTAAGTAGCTGTTTTAATTACTCAGACGTGTTTTCATAATTATTAACGTGGTTTTCCACGGTAATTATAATGAGCAATCGCTGGATTGCTGGGCCACTCCCTTCCCTTGATCCTCTTTCTGAGATCTGACCCTTCTCTGCAAATCCACATGGTCACGTGGGTGACTTCCACACCCGTGACACTCTTGTGTTTTGGCTGCAGTCAACTGAAACAGGGGGTTCACCTGACTTAGACGAGGCTAATTGCAGCGTAGGCCCGAAGGCTTTGGAACAGGGACTAAGAGACCTATCCTGTTTTCTCACCGCAGGCTGGGTCCTCACCACACTGGGAGCCGCTGGCAGCCTTGGCTTCCACCGTGTGCACGGGAGAGACAGGAGGAGCGGACTGCAAGGAGAGGGGAGTGAAGCCGACGTGTGCAGGATGTCTGCTGCCAAGACCTTTCATTCCAGACGGGGCTTTGAAATAACTCAAAGCATCTGCTATTCAGGCTTCCCTTTTTCTCCTCCCAGTGATTCATTCTAAAAATAAATCAATACACACACACACACACACACACACACACACACACACAACACCTTATAAGTGAAATACAAAAGTGTTCTGTGCACAAAGAATTATCATAGAATCGTGAGTGCAAATGACCATTAGAATAATCAGTCAGTCATGCCACATTTTAAATTATCCTCAAAGAATTCAGGCAAGTCATAATGAATAGCTCAAAAACAAACGTTCAGAAAATCAGATTTATAAGTGACTGAAACACCTGAATTGCTTCGAAATAATTCAAAATGTGACGTAAATACACTTCGCTAGAGAAGCTGGAAAGGGCTCAGGGGCTTTATGCAGGAAGCCCCTCCCTCCAGTCTCTCGAAGCACTGAGAGCTTCCGAAGACGCAGCAACACTCGTCTGATGGGCTAACCAACGTCTCCATCGCGTATGTTCTCCTCATGGTGACTGTGAATTAGCATTTGGTGTTAGGTAAGAAGGAAAGCTTGTATTTGTCATGAAAGGTTTTGTCAAGCTTACCCCAAGCTGTGGAAAACTGCTTACTGACAATAATCTGAATCACGTATTTTAAAAACCGTATACTTTTTTCCTATTATCTTTAACAGACGATTGCATACCTTTGATAAAACGCACAACAGTTCTAAATGTATTAATGTTCTTTTTGTATCTCTCTCCCAAGGTTCATCCGAGCTTTGCATGTTAAAGCTTTCACACGAGATGTTCTTCAGGAACAAGAATTACACAGATATGATATCAAGATTTCTGTTAAATAACTTCTAACAGGATAGTCCATCGTTTTATCATCATTCAACATGTAACAAATACCTACTATATGCCTTTCCTTTATCACATAGCCCTCACCTCGTGCATCACCAGACTTCATAATGTATAAAGTCAAAATAAAGCTTTGTAGCAACATCACTTTGGGTCAGTTCTCTTGGAATGAACTAAATCACCTTCCCTTTTTTAATTAAATTTTATGATAATCAAAAGTTTCCACTGTTTTTGCAAATCTTTTTTTTTTATTTGTCCAATAAAACAACTTTATTTTACCTTCTTTTTTTTTTTTGTGGTCTACATCATTTGTAACTTTGAAATAATTTTACATGTAAAGATACTCACAAGACTAGAGCAAAAAAATTTCCTTTTTTTTTCTTGAACCATTTGGAAATAAGTTGCCAACATGATGCCCTGTCTAGCTCAGAGGTTTTAATGTGTATTCCTCACCAGAGGGGCATTCTCCTGCATAACCAAAATACACCAACATCAGGAAACCAACATTACAAGTTATCACCGTTCTAATCGAGGACCCAGTCTGGTTTTGCCGGTTGTTCAGATAATGTGCCCTGGGAAAGGAGAAGGCCAATCCAGATGAGGTGATGCATTAAATTGCCCTGTCTCTAGTCCCCGCAGCCTGACACAGTTCTCAGACTTTCCTTGTCTTTCTTGACCTTGAAGCTTCTGAAGACCATAGGACAGTTGTTTTCACAAATCTCCTTGAATGACAAGACTCTGATGGAATCATGAATGTCACCTCCTCCCTTCCCATTTCCCTGTTTCCTCTTCCTGCTGTCAAAATGAAAAATATATATAAACAGATAATTTTAGATAAAAATTTTTAAATTTTATTTCAATTGTCTACCAAATAGGGAGAAAACTCATGCACAGATACAAAATAAAAATATACATTTGTAAAATTGCAATCTGGAATTGAAAATTCTTTAGAAAATCATGTCAGCACTAGAAGCATTCAGGACAAGAATACACACTGCGTTTCCCCATGACCGGAGAACCTCAGATCTCAGCGTCTCCCCCTTGTCAAAACTGACAGGAAGCTAAAAACAATGAGACATCATCTGTTTCAGTTATCACCAAAAATTCCTATTCTTATCCTCTTCAAAACTGTCATGAGGTTCAGAACTACCTAAACTGGCATGGGCAGAAAAATTTGTTCCTAATTTCATTGATTCTGGCTTCTATATTCATCAGGATGTATTGTGCTTACCATTTTTTTTAGAAGATGTAGAAATTTATCAAATATATTATGGCTATCATAAACGTTTCTGTACCCAGCGGGGTAGTTTTACAAAGTATTAATGATATAAATGAATTACATTTTGAATAGCTGCAAATAACATGGGATTTCTGCATATTAAAAAGAGAAAAGTCTCTTTGGAAGGCAAGGGTAGTTATGAAAGTTCTGATGTTTGGGACTCGCTTTAAAATTCTGAGTGATTCCAACCCATAAGGATGGTTATTATGAAAAAGAGCAGAAAAGAAGAGTTAGTGAGGATGTGGAGAAACTGGAATCCCTGCATTCTTGACAGGAATCCAAAAATGGTGCAGCCATTATGGAAAATATGGTTAAAATTAAAAGTATGATTACTATGTGATGCAGCAACCTCACCGAACAGTCCTGAGAGTGGCCACACCTTTCTGCGTTCCCACCAGCAATGAATTCGAGTTCCTCTCGCTGCACATCTTTGCCAGCATTTGCTGTTTGTCGGTGTTCTGGGTTTGGGCCATTCCTGTCGTGTCCAGCACAGTGGGGCCTCGCTGTTGTAGGTTGCAGTTCCCTGAGGGCACAGCACGGGGAGCATCTTTCCACGCGATTACTTGTCATCGCTATGTTTTCCTTTTTGAGGTGTCTGTTCAGGTCTTTTGACCACTTTTAATCTTTCTTCCCCTTACTGTTGAGTTTAAAAGTCTTTTTTACGTTCTTAGATGACAGCAATTATCAGATGTGTCCTTCACAAACATTTTCTCCCAGTCTGTGGCTTGTTTAGTCAGCCTATAGAAGGCAGTCTTTCTTACTTGTTTTAAAAAGTAAATAAATTTAACATATTTTTCCAACTTCATACTCATCTGGAGGAAAAGGGCCGTAAGCACTAAAATTAAACCAACCTTAAGGTACTGCTGATGTCCTGTAAGTAAGTGCTTTTGCTTCTTCTGTTAACATGAGTTAAAAACTGAAGTGCATGTCTGGTTTTTTTTTGGTTTTTTGGTCCCACTTGTGTGGCCAGACAAAACCTGTAAGCCCAGGTCACAGGAGATGCATTAACAGACAACATGTTGAGTCGCATTCACTTTCCCAGTTCTCCTGAATCTGCCACTGGGCCCCCCGCCCCGGCTCACCTCTATTCAGCTGAAAGACACAGGACAGAGTGAGCAGCCCACTGTCTTCACTTTAACCAGAGAGACTAGATCTGCTGAGACACCATTTCATTTGAATTACATAGTGGAAAGGTTGTGGATTACAGAGAATTTCCAGTCTAATATTTTTACTTTGCTTTCAGTGCACTAACCACAGGAAGGAGAGGAAAGTGTATTCGCTCTCTTCAGTCGAAATGGAATGTTAGGAACTCCTAACTGTACCTGTGGGTCTGTCTAAACATAGCAGCAATGATTACCTAGTCATCTGACCAGTCAGCTCACTCACACCGCTTGCTGTACGTTTTTTCTTTCTCCTGACAGGATCGGGTAATTGCCTGTGTTACTTCCATTCACTGCAGTGGCAGAACACGACCTGCCCTTTAGAGGTGGATGAACCTGCATTTGCCGCTTGGAGCTCTCTTCTGTTTGTTTCGTTTTACTTTGGGAGTCGCGGCTATCTGCATGCTTTGTATCTCACCAATGAGCCTCACAGTGAATTTCATTGCTTCCATTTTCTAACCCAGAGTTTAGCCAGCCTATTTCATTGTAAAAGAGCAATTTTGGTCATTTTATGGTAGACTTAGGGGGGTAGAATTAGTAAATAGCATCACAGAAAAACAAAATCCTAGAGAAATCTCTGTCCTGGGGAGTAGGGGGTAAGGAGGTGAGGATGGAACGAATTTTGTGGAGGCAGCAGACTGGTATGTATTTAAGTTTTAGACTTCTTGTGTTCAGTGTTTGAAAATGTTATGCTTACATTGATAAGAAATATAATTAAGATAAGACTTTCTGAAATAGAGATATTTTCAAATTCTCCCCCAGACTCATGAGAGAACTCCTGAAACCTCTGCTGTCCTTCAGGTGATTTAGATTTGTGATGTGCAGGAAAGAATTCAGTCGTCATCCACAGAGCCTCCGGTCCAAGCGAAGGACTTGACAGGAGGCACGCAATTACCTGTGACTCCAAGTCCCCAGGCTCCACAGCTGTGAAAGGGATGCGGTGCTCCCCCTCCATCACTGACTTTTTATTTTAACTTAATGTTTTGCAAGACATTCTCTTTCTTCTTTCTCTATTTTATAACGTTGTGAGTATATATAAACAAAGAAAACAATGGTATAATCTCTGCTGAATTAAAATCATCACACAGGAAAGAAAGATTTGATCCTTAACTCACTAAGAGGGAATCTAGAACTAAGATGCTGGTAAATACTGAGAAGTGGTTCTAATAAACATAATACCTTTTAGAGGAAACAGAATGGGAAAAATACCCCGAGGCTATCAATGCGTATTAAAAAGTGGATGAAGGGAAATAAACATATTTTTAAAAATAAATTTCTGCGTGCATAATGAAAACAGGAAATATACTTCCCAAGAGAAACAAACAAGCAAAAAAGGATGAGTACTGAATAGTAATTGACCTCACCATACCCAGAATCTTAACAGCCAGCAATCAGTATTATATACAGGCAAAGTGATCATGAGCTAACAAATCTGGGATTTGGCCAAGAAGAAAGTGAATTATAAAGAAGGCATTGTCACTGATAAATTTATCTCCAATAATAAGCAGAAATGTTGTCTAAGTCCATAGGAGTCGTACACAATCCAAACGATAGGAATAAGTTTTCATTTAAAAGGGGGGGTAGCAACCTCAATTTTTCACCCATAAATAGCATTCTCTCAAAATACACCGTATTCTGCGCACTAATGGGAAGAACAAAGAAATACCTGCAAACATAAAATTTGAAAAGCAAATGAGTTTAGGTGCTGGAAAATAAAATGAAATAAATCAAAGTAAACTATTTTGAATTGAAAAGTATTATTCTACTAAAATACATTGAGCTATAATTCAAGGCTGCATATTTTGAGACGTGCCCCCGTTTTCACAGCGATCAGCAGATGATAATGAGTTTGAAGACGATGATACGGGGGTAGAATGCTGATTATTTCAAAAGGATACTGAGAGCTTCCAGACGAGAGCTGTGGGCTAAGTTTTATTTGGGGCAAAGTGAGGACTACAGCCCGGGAGACAGCATCCCAGAAAGCTCTGAGAAACTGTTCCAAGGAGGCAGGGAGAACACTCAGTATCACAAGTGGTTTCTGTGATAGGGTCACGTGCAGTCAGGTACACAGTGAGGCGGAGGCTGCTGCTGGTCACAAGGACCAGATGTCACCCTTTAATGGTTTTAGTGCTTTTCTAGATATGAGGAGATGCAAGAATTGGGGTCATAAAATCTTCTCCTGAAAATATCTAATGAGCTGAAGTCCTGTTCAGACAGTTCCCCCAGAGCACAGAGTGCCGCATTCCTGATCTCCACCCTGACCTCCTTTCAGGGGGGTTGGAGATCAGCCACCTCAGTGGCTTGTGATTTTATCCAAGGAGAGGCAGATGGATGATAAATGCCAACACGGCCCAATCCTTGTAGAGGCCGATGGCAAGTGTCAGTTTGTAGTTAGCACAACTAAGGAATATACAACTCATGGGAAACACCGTGTGCCATGGAGGGTTAAATGCCACACAAACACTACGCGAAGGAAGCCAGGGCGCTGCGATGCCAGGGGGAAAACTTAGGGGTTCTAATGCATGCTGGTCAACACTAAATTAAAAGAACACTACTGGAACCTTCAACACAACAGGAGGCCCCACTCGGTGCCCAGAGCCTCCTGACGACGAAGTCGAACCTTCCACAAGCCCGGGAAGCACTGCTCAGTGTGCAGCCTCCTGGCGAGGCCGGGCCCGCTCCAGCTCGTCCTCAGGAATGTGATGTGACAAGAGTTTCTCCCCCAGGCCAGGATCGAGCTCAGTCTTGCAGGGGCCCAGTGTCGCTGTCACACCTGTGGGTCTCGCACTCACCGTGGCCTCAGGGCCCACAGATGAAGCTGAAACATCTCCGCCCGCACAGGAGGACTTGGTTCCATCTGCTGCGTCCCCCGAGCAGGTGGCACCTTTGTTAGCCCAGCAGGAGTGCCCAGCCCAGCCTCCAAGACCCCTACGCTGCTGCAGCTCCACCTTCAGCACATAGCGAGGTGAACTTCTCACCTGCAGGTCCAGACAGAGCCCAGCGCCCAGGGCCGCCTGCAGCCCAGGTAAAGCCCCGCCCCTAGCGGTTGTCCTAACCCCAGAGCCGCTATGGAGGCTGCAGATGCCCCAGAGCAGCAGGAGCACTCCGCTTGCTTTCCAGTCCCCCCCCCGCCCCGAGCAGGCTGGGTTCTCTCCAGCGCAGGCCAAGCCCCCACCTCCATCTCCAGAGCCCCTGCGAAGGCTGACTCTCCTCCAGGCCAACAAGAGGCTGCAGCTCAGACTCCAGGTCCCCTGAGGGTGTGGGCCTTTCTTCCGTCCCGCAGGAGGCCCCGGCTTAGTCTCTAGCTCAGCAGAGGACCCAGCTGTATCCCCAGAGCCTCCTAAGGAGGGGGAACCATTCCCAGTCCCTCAAGAGACCTTCCTGTGGCTTCTACAGGCCCCCTGAAAATATGGAATCTTCCTCAATCCAACAGGAGTTCCCGGCCCCTCCCCTGGAGCCCACTAAAGAGACAGAACTTCCTCTGGTCCAGCAGGGGGCCCCAGCCAGCCTCCAGAGCCAGCCAAGGAGGTGGCAGCACGACCTCCACTGCACTTTGAGGTGACAGTTCCAACACTAGGACAGAATCAAGCTCAGCATCCAACTCACCCGGCATCACAGGTAAACCTCTGGACCTGGGGCTCACCATGACTCCAGATGCTGCCACAGAGGCTGGACGCTGTACAGCCCTGCAGCAGGCTACAGCTTTGGGTCTGGAGAACCCAACACGGAGGCTGGACATCCTACAGCTCTCCCTCCAGGGCACCCTGAAGTGACACTTGCCCATGCGGGCATTGCTCCAGTCACAGCTCGCACTGTGGACCAGGAACTTGCTGTAACTGGAGCGTCCAATGTGGAGGCTGAACCTTCTCCAACCAAGCAAGAGACCCCAACTCAGCCCCCAGAGCCCCCTAAGCAGGTTGCCGTTCACTATCCACCCCATCAGGAGGTGACCGTTCCAACTCCAAGTAAGGATCGAGGTCAGCACCCACCATCGCCCAGCGTCACACTTCATCACGCAGACCTGGGGCTAACCGAAATGTCAGGACCCACCGCGGAGGCCGCACATTCTACAGTCCAGCTTCAATCTGCTGATTTTACTCTGCTGATCCTTGGTATTTACTTAACAGTAGTACTTGTCATGGTTTAAACTGCAGGACTCCTTGACAGGCGGTGGCGTGTATTCGGACTTCAGAGCCGATACTGTCCTGCGTCTCCCGTTTCTCGATTCTGCGCTCGGCTTCGAGGAGCCCCACATGACTTGGGTCGAGGGATGCGTCTCCTGCTTCTGGCAGTTTCCGGCTTCATCAGCACCCGTTTGTGCGGGTGCAGCTTCCGGGGCACAGGCGGCTGACTGAAGCGGCAGTCAGCCGCTGGCACGGCTGTGGGAGGCTGTGCACAGAACCCTCACAGCCACATCCAAATGCACCCGCCCAGGCTGTGTGCCAAAAGACGTCTGACCGAAGACTTCATGAGAATCTAGGAACAGCTTTGCAAAACTCCGCCGCTTACAAATAGGTGAACGTAACCCACACATCATGCATACGTTTTGTATGGCATGCTTTACCAAAACATGTGAGATTTTTTAAAATTTTGGGACATTTAGTCATGCTTTAAAAAATAATGTATTTAAATTGTATTTTACTCATGGAATCACCAGGCACTGAACACCTCCTGGCTGCCAGGTGCTGCGCTAGCTACTGAGGGGCCGCAGGTTACCTGGGCATGGTTCCCTCCTCCAGATCTGTCTGAATTTACTGGGAGTGTATCAAAGATAATCCAAAAACTAAAACGCAGAATATTGCCAAAGAGCAAACAGAAATAAAAGCTATGTGGCCAGTCGCGTGGCTGACGTTACACACGAGTGCAGGTGTCCTCAGCGTTCTGAGCTCTGCATTTGCGCTAATTCACTGCCATCTGTATCGCGTTTAATACAACACCCTTCTACAGAGCACGCTTATTTTATTCCAGATCAAGAAACACTTTGTGTTCAATGACTACTCCAAAGTGGAACAGCTTTGCATGTGTGAGGAGTGGACTGCAACTGCTTCCTTCGGAAAACAGCTCCTGAGAATTTCCTGCCATGTGGAAATTGATGGTTACTAGGAACACTCGAGTTCTTACTGGCCAGGATGTGAGCTGCAGGTTGAGTGACACTCAAGAACCAATCTGCGTGGATTCTGACCCTAGTATGGATGGTGAGTAGGTGCTAGCAGCACACAACGTGCCCCAATTCCTGACAGCTCTAGTCCCGGAAACAGAACTAAGAGGGGCTCTCAGGCTTGTGTTGGACTCACAAGCACTTGGGTGATATGATGCGAAGTAGGTCTGCAGTGTGTGGTCAGTCCTGGCGGCATTTACGCAGAGAGAGGGAGTTCGGGAACACTATGTGGTTTTGGACAATGCTAGTGCTGTGGGGGAACCCAGAGTGGACACCAGAAGGGAAAAGGCTGACAGGGAAAAAAGAAGCTGAACAAAATGATGCTCCAATATGAAGAGGTGGGCAGGAGGCTCTACTATTGAAAGTAAGAGTTCAGATGTAACACATTCTTAATTTTCCTCTGTTTACTGAAACAGGGCAACATGTTTAATTTTCAAGAACGCTCATTGGTTGGTGTAAAAATCCATCCAAACTATGTTTTCTAGACATAGTAACATTAGAGACGTTTACGTTGATGTTAAGTATTGATATGCAAACAGATGAAGCAGAAACATGGATACACTTTGCCCAAATTACTAGTGTTGTAATCATATGAGAAGCTCATTATAAAAAAATTCAAGAATGAAAAATAGGAATCTAAAAAAAGCCATTGTTTAAACACCTAGAATTAGTGTAATGCAGCTTTCTTTTTGGTAAAGTTCCTGGCTATCAAACAATCCTCTAGGACAGTCACAGTGAACGTGAAGTTCCGACTTTATATGTTTGCTCCTGTAAGTGTCGAAATGTGGACTAAGAAGGTGTTCTTGCCTTAAAAGAATATAGAGACTAATAGAAAAATATCAAGATTAAAAGTTTAAAAATTTTTTAAAGTATATGCTGTTAGTGAGTTTGCTAATGTCAATGTGTGCTATTCTCATCACCTCATGGGCTATCTTCATGGCTACCGTCTGTGAAAAATTATTGCTGAGTTGAAATTAAACACGATTAACAGTGCAATCTATTTGTTTATTCCATCTGTGTGTTTATTTCAAAAATAGATACTGAGCACCGAAAATATGCCTTGTTTAGTTCTAGATTCTCTCACTGACTCTAAATGTCTTAATTGGGCTGCTACCATAAAAATGGTAAAACTATTTTTTATTATCTGTATCATTAACATACAAAATTTTGTAAACCTAATTAGTGTATCAGTTCTGTCACAGTGTGTGCATTTACATGCTTCCTTTGCCCATCTGTATTATGAGGAAGTTCAACATACCTTAAAAAGCAACATTCAAATCGCAAATTCTAATATAGGATTGCATGCAATTGTGGAATTAATGTAAAACCCAAAAGATAAACCCTTTTTAACTACACTTCATTCTGAAAATACAGCATTGAAACCAGACCAACCAGAGAAAAGATAAGAACAGCAAGCTGTCCAAATGCCAATAGATCAAATTCAGTGGAAGCCTTTTTAGATTCAATTTAAAAACTGTGATTTCAATTAGGCAGAGAAATTTGTGCTGAAAAATGGGAAGTTGAATGGAATAACTGAATTGAAACAGACTTTTTTTTTATTCTCTCTAATCACAGTGTTTCATTACAACTGAAATAAAATATGAAAGTAACAAATTTCTCAAGGAATATACAAGAACGTGTCTGTGACTGATACGTGAAAGAATGAAATTTCTATATAAATATGATATAAAACCTAGAAGAAAAAAGTAGCAGCGATCATATTTGCATTAAGGACTGCCATCCAAGTTCTTTATATAAAGTATTTCATCAAACAAGAAAAACCTATGTGATGTGTTTACATTCTTCTTAAAAAGGAAAAAATCGGTTAAGTATTTTGCATAAGGCCAGAGAGCTGACAAATCATAATATCACGATTTAAACCCAGGTGTGCTGTGCCCAGCTGTTTTGTCAGCGGAGGCTGTGGCTCTGACTACAAGGGAAACATGCCCGCCCACTTCCGTTGAATTGTGCAATGATGACTTTCCAGGCTACGCCAGTCTGGGAGAGGCTGCTCTCATTCAGTGACCAATAAAATTCAATAAGATAATATCAAACATGATACAATAAAGTACTCACTGATATAAGCATTTGTAAAAATCATCCATGAGTGCTAAGATGAGCGGGTGAATGTTTGAGGAGTCACAAGATGTTTACTGTCTCAAAGCATCTGACAACACAAGACTAAAACACAGAGGGTAAGACAGCGACGCTCAGGGGAGACGTCTGGCGCACACTGTTAGCCGCACAAAGCCAGCACTGCGCTGATGGGGTGGATGCTTATCCCTCCTAAGGTGAGGCCTGAGAAAAACTCAGTACCGCTTTTTGGTGTTCCTGCCGAAAGTATATAACCTGCATCTAATCATGAGACAGCATCCGATAAACCCAAATTGAGGGACACATCATAAGTAAGTGTGTAATATTCTTGTAAAATATCAATACATCGAAATATATAAAGACTCAGCAATTGTTCCAAATTAAGTGATGCTAAAATTGACATGACAACTGATTGGAACCAGTCATCTTGGATTTTCTTTGTCTATAAAGGACATTGTAAGGACAATTGGTAAAACTTGAACTAGTCTTTATATTAAAGTGGTCCTGCATCAATGCTAATTCCCTGAATTTGTGTTCAGGTGATAAATAGTGAATTATTTAGGGAAAAAGGATCATCATATATGCACTTAAACATTTTGGAAAAATAATATGTATACTTAAATGTGGAGAGAGAACGGGGGAGTGGGTAGAGCAAATACTGTTAACATCTGGGGACTCTGAGAGAAAAGTGGTTTTTTGAAAAGTGTTTTGAAATAGTCTTGGTACTATCCGTAAAAGGTTTCTATCAGTCTGAAATTAAAAGTATACATTACACTATTTAAGGTGTCATTGGATATAGTAACTGAAAAGCATGAATGTCTACCATTTGACAAGAAATCATTGTTCTTAAAAAATCATGCCGGTCAAGTTCAAGAGGAACAATAGACTTAAAAAATCAGTTTTATCCCTGAAGGATACTGTGCAGGTATCTCTGCTTAGCTCTCCATAGGAAGCCATCTGGTGACAAGGTCACGGGGCCAGGGACAAAGGTGCCAAGGACGGAATTCCCTGAGGTTAATAAAAATGACTCTGCAAGTCACCTAGCAGCCAAAGCCTTACATAAATTTGAAATAGGGGCTCATTATATGCTTGTTTTGTAAGGAGGGGCCGCTCGCTTTGCCTACGCAAATTTGATTCTAAATTACGAAGAGTTTTGCCTGATTAAAGTAAGGCTCAGAAACACCTGGAATTGAAGAAGACAAAATTCTGCACACTGTCATCTGCAGAAAAATTATTTGCATGACCAAGGAATGTGTGCACTTCAGTTTTATGAGAGGACTTAATCATTTTCACCTGTAGAAAAGCTTCTCAGACACTTTCTATTTAAAAAAAAAAGATTAATACATGAACTGAAATGTTCACTCTAAAAATTCCAAGCACAAAACTTTTAAATTCATGTAATAATGCTGACATCCCAAGGAAAATATAACATTAAAAGTATAATAAAAAAATTGCATGATGAGATGAATCTATTCATAAAATTACAGTGCTCACTTACAAAGCCCTCTTTAGGGAGTAAATTTATGTCACTTGTAAAAGTCCCTCAGCCCTGAAATTCCACCAGCAGAAATGCATATTTTGCCTTTTGTAGGTTTTCTTAAAATTCTTCTGTTATGAATATGTCCTAAATGGCACAAAATGTAAAGGACAGTGTGATGCACTGTCCTGTTTGTTCCTTACAAACCCTGGCCATCGCCTCACATCGGCCGTAAATACGCCAGGGTGCACACAGAGGTCTCCTTTCTTCCTGGAGGGTTCCCAGCCTTTGAGGATGGCCTAATACGATTGCTCTGACAGGGATTATGACATATGAGTGGGCTCACAGCACGACAAAATCAAAAGTATAAAAAAATCACATCCTCACTGATAAATGTTGGGGGGCTGGCACTGGTAGTAGCTGGAGGCAGCCCCCAACCAAAACCTCGCTGGCTTCCCGGCTTTGACTGTTCTGGACCAGGCCTGGGACAAGACACAAGGACCAACCAGGAGCATGCATGTGTGGCCGGCCTCATTAAGCTTTTGTTCACCCATCTGACAAGCTCTAAAATAAGTGAACGCACATTTCCTTCCTCTCATGGACCCTCTACACCCTCTGAAAATAAAGGGTTAAACTTCTGTCTTTGGAATAAACTGATTAAAAAAAAAAGAGAGAGAGAAGGATTTCTCTATTGATAAGGTAAGACAGTCGTGCCAACAAGTAACAAGGCAGGCTGCAGTCTGACTGTCACATCCTGAGTGATTTGGGACATGTGAACTGATTTCTCGAAGCCTTGCTTACAAATATAAATGGGCATTACCACGCCAACTCACACAGATGAGTTACTACTAAGAACATTAAATTAAACGACACAATATACATAGAATACATTAGTAAATACTTTTTCTTTATTTTTCTCATGATTTTACACACTCAACAAATGTTTATATGTGTGTATGCAAATATTTAGAAAGAAGAGGGTACAGGATATATGTGTCCACACTCCGTTTCAGACATGGAGCCCCTAACCTCCACTATGATGGTACCTCGAGGTAGCATCTTTAGGATGTCATTAGGCTTGGATGAGGTCATGAGGGTGGGGCCCCTGTGGTGAGATTAGTGCCCTGTAAGAAGAGGAAGGGACCAGACTCTCTCCCTCTTCTCTGTGTGAGGACACCACAAGTCCCTGCAAGTCAGATGACGCCTGGGACCCAGTACCCAGAATTGCGAGTGTGAGTTTCAAGACCCTGATCTGAATGCAGCACATCTGGGAAGTCTGGGAATCGTGGAGGGTAACTGAGCAGCAGGATACCTCTCAGAAAGCAGAAGGAAATGAGGTGAAAAACAGGAATTGATACAACAGCTTGTAAAGCGCCGGGTCAGGATTCTGTGCTGTTGATAGACAGGGCGCATCCCCCCTTCTAAGCTCTCCTTTGCTCTGTGGTTTCCAGGTTCCCTTGTTGCCAGCATGATGGACCCCCCAGGTGACTGACGTTCAAACGAGGTGCAGAGAGTGGAAGGAAGGGCACTGGTTTCCATTGCCAGGTGTAGATAGGATCACGGGCCTTTCCGGACAGTGGCACAGGGTCTGTCTGGGGGCTCTGGGTGCAATACTGAGGCTAACAGTCTGGGGTAAAGGAGCTGACTCTGAGACCATTTGTAGCAGCTTCTCCATGATTTCTGCATTTCCAGATCTCCTTTTTTGTTTTTAGTTGATTAAACCTGTATTTAATAAGAGCTCAGTGGTGGCAGAGAAAGGTAAAAGATTTGGGCAAAGGATATCAATTACTCAATTTATTTGGATGTTGGTGAATCATCAGAACCTTGTTGATCAGATGGAAAACTAAAGATTGAATGAAAGTGCTGGGATTCGGGGTAACAGTGGGTTAATATTAACCTTAATGGAAGTCTTGTGATAGGACACACACTTTTATCTACAAAGCTATCTAGTTCTCAAAAGCACAGAAAAAAAAAAACAACACAGAGACTAATCTACAAAATCTGTGAATGACATGACTTGGAGCAACCATGTCTATACACCAACATGATAGTGTAAGAGTTGTGATTTTAAAGATGCTAGATTGTAATATTGAGCAGAAAGCAGCAAAATGAAACTTAATACATGTTTTTTTTCCTTCCAAATATTTATTTCTTTCCAAAGAACTTTACTTTGTTGCATATTCTTCTCAATTACAGTTTAAAGTTTCAGTAAGTGCTCATTCTTGCCAATGTTTTCTCAATGGTCTTTAAGGAAAAACATTCACTGATTCGACCTAGTATTTCCTGTCTCGGGATTCTGGGACGCAATTTAAAACACTCTCTGGTGTACTCACGCTGTGTCTTCAGACAAGGGCGGACGCTGCAGCCTTGGTCTCAGTAGTGACATGCAACCTAAAAGCAGCACTTCAGTGATGACTCTCATAGTGTCTGTCTCACTCTGGGGAAAGTCTAAGGAGGGGCTTTAAACTGAGGGGGGACAAAACTATGTGCATGACGATCAAAACAAGCTATGCAACGAGGGAACTTCTGTAAACAACCAAAGCAAGTAGCAGTAGGAAAAAATTAGAAAAACACATAGCACATCCTCTGAAAGAAATGTTATGCTCTTCTTCAAAATGATGGTTAAGAAGAAATGAATGCTGTGCAAATGTCTGTGCTATCATAAGGACAACTTTAAAGAACATGGTCATGCTTTGCCTTCAACTGTAATTATGCAAAACAAATTCATAAGAAAGACTGGAAGGAAATAGACAAAACTATTAAACCAAAATTTGGTAGGATAGAATTGTGATAATTTTTAAATTTTATTTTATCTAAAACATATATATATAACATTACATAAATATTTCACATATACATATATATATATTACATGTATCTTATATTCTATAGTGTAAATGATGCTATAATATGGAACTTAGTGGACAGAGAACCCCCCCGTTTACCCACACACAACATTTCCCTGTTGTGCTCCAGTCTCCATGCTGGTATTCAGTTCCATGTATGTTTTTATGTATCTGCTGATTTTCATAATGAAACATTAATCTCTTTTGAGGACAAGATTTAGGTTTTATTCATTTTCTAAGGCCCCACTTCTGAAGTGCTTTGTACAAAATGAGCACTCGATAAATACTTGTTAAACAAATAAACTGTCAAAACCAAGCGTTAATATAAAGTGTTTTGATTGAAAAACTACTATCCTCTTAGTACGTGAGGCCCAGAACGTGCACTGAACGCCCAGCAAGCACTACATTTAAATTACCAGCAAGTTTCAATTTCAGGCCAGCTTGTTTAGAAACAAAAGAAATTAAATCAATAAATCAATAAAGTGGAAAATATGACCAATCCGTGGTGACATGAGACAAAAAGGGGCTATCTGCCCTGCACAGACCCGATGTGACGCTCTGCAACAGAGTAGGATTGTTTCTATTTAAAAACCCTGAGAGGAGTTTCCCCTAGAGAGTGAGGAGGAAGAAAAATTGTAACTACCTGTGTTGTCATGAAGAACTACAAATCCATCTTGCACGCATGTTAGAAAATGTGTTCCTTACACGAGACTTGAATTATGTGCCTTACAGCACTCTGACAGTGCAACCCCGAGACATTCTAAAGAATTAAGCAATATATTCACAAAATGAAAACAAATATGTGTGGCTGCCTGTGTAAGAAAGACAGATCACAGACTGTTATTGCAATGACTAGACACGAGATGGGTATCTAAAATATATTCCAGTCTACGTAAATGGACACAGCTCTACAGGCACAGATAAATTTATGTCTCTGTAAATGTCCATGCAGCCTTTGCCTTCTCCGCCCCCAGGACACACAATCTGACTTACACAAGCAGGGGGAGGGCCCCGTAAACACAGCCCACATTCCTCAGATCTGACTGCCATTAATCACCGGTGATCCCGGGTCAGTGAATATCTGGCTGCCATAATATGGGGGAAAATACGTTTCACCCACAGACACTGGAGCTTCCAAAGAAAAATGACCCCCCTTCAGATTACAGAGACTGCAAGGACACATACCAGAGCAAACGCTGAGCAGGCTGGCCAACGTTCTAGCTGACAAGACTTGTTAAAGTACAAAGTTAAAACAAATATATGTATTTAAAAATAACAGAATCATAAAAATATTTTGATACGTTCATCACAGAGGAGATACTTAGCTGGAACTTCCCGTCCCAGATCTGCCTGGGTATCAATGCATATGGTAACAGTTAACCCTCTGGGAACTAGGCTGAGCCAACACCTCCTCAGATGAGTATCTTAATTTGTCTAAAAATTGAAATGTTACTTGTATAGAATGGAGACTTGTTGGGCTAAGACACATTAAAGAAATACTGTACCACCTTCCATAAGAGTTACATTCGGTGAAGAAGTTCTTAACTGGGGCCGCTGGTGGAGGTTAAGGCTCGGTCAGGGACAACTCCGTGTCTTTAACCTCGTGGCACAGGGGACTCTGTGCTTTGGAATCAAGAACTTAAGGCTACACTGTGGTTGTGTGACTCACCGCATAGACTCTCGGCCTGTTTACTTTTAGTGGACGGAGTTTTCCTTACGTTTAAAATAATGCCGCAGAATTGAAAAGGTTCAAAAGTACATAGCCTGCCCTATGTTAAATCATAATTGAAAAATTACGTGGCTATTGTTGTGGATTCTGCATAAAAGTGCATCTCCCGGACAACAAAAGCTTTTATGTAGGAACCCGAGAGCCCACGGGCAGCAGCTGAAGGAGCGCCCGCACCTAAGCGGCGCCAACCCGACGGCCGGGTGCGCGGACCAGCAGGGCCCGCGCTGCGGCCCGCGTGCCGGGAGGCGCCCGCGGGAGGCCGGGGGCGGCGGCTTCTCGGGCGGACGGGGCTCCCTCCGCGCGCTCGCACGCGGACCCGGACAGCGGCTGCCGCGGGGCCGCTCCCGCCCGCCCCGGGGGCCGCTCTCCCCGCCGGCCGGCCGGCCGGCCCCACTGCGGAGCGGCCAGCTGCGTCCTTCCTTGGCTCTCCGTCCGTCCGGAAGGCGGGCTGATGCGGGCAGGCCCTCGGCCCGCACTGCCTCCTGCTTCCCCCTCCCATCCCCCGAGGGGGTCCCCTTCGGTGTTCCGTGCCCACCCTCCTCGGGAGAGCCGGCCGGTCGGGGTGGGCTGGTTCCAGCAGCTCTGTCCCCTGCGGGCCAGTGGTCCCATCGCAGGGCCGCTGTGGACTCCTGGCCGGGGAGCCGCCGTTGGCTTCAGCCCCGGCCCCTGGCCTCGCGAAGCGGTGCAGAAGTCTCGAGCTTTGTCAGCCCAGCACCGCCTTTGCTATCTCTGCAGCGTTTCCACATGACCCTCTTCCAAAGCGAACACAGCTCCATCCATTCAGTAACTGAGTCCAAAACCCTTATTAAGTGTTTATGTCCTAACAACTTAGTGGCCACTGGAAAAAAATAATACACGTAAGCTGGAGGATAAATAATATTTTTATTTGTAGTTAGATAACTGCCATTACTCAGTAGTGGGAAATATGCACCTGTTGGGCATTGCACAATTTCTTAATCCACATGGATTCTTAACGCATGTGTTTTTGTCACAGCAAGCACCAAAACCCCCGCTTTGCAAAGATGTGACGTTACTGAAAAGAACACAGTGCGATCTAATGTTGAAACCACCAATTATTCAAGCTAGTATTTTAGCAGATGTCAAGTATCTTTGTGCTGCCTTCAAAAATTTAAAATATCTTGTAGTGCCCACCCCTCCACCCCCAGTGAGTTCGCTTGGTCCCCAGGGGCACCTTGATATAGCTTCTGAACCACGATAATAAGGAAAATGTAGGTTACATGATACACAATAACCTAAGGATGCTTAAATGAATATAGTACATTTTTTCTCAGAAGGGAGTAGCGGGCAGGGCAGAGATGCATTGTGTTAGGGAGGGTTCACTCCAGTTAATTATGAACTACAGTAACAGTTATAAGAGTTGTAAGAAAAATTAATCCCTGAGGAAGAGTCTACCGAAGAGCTCAGTGTGAAAGGATGGATGAAAAGTGCGCTGAGATGCGTGAAGAGTCAAGGTCGCCCTGCAGTGACACGACAGGAGTCGTTACTGAACGTGGTTTTGGATGGGGCTGCACCATCAGAGACATAACTATTGGGCTGATGACATAACTATTGGGATGCCCCTCCT
Source organism: Camelus ferus (assembly GCF_009834535.1). Classification (NCBI taxonomy): domain Eukaryota; kingdom Metazoa; phylum Chordata; class Mammalia; order Artiodactyla; family Camelidae; genus Camelus; species Camelus ferus. The sequence goes on along the minus strand of NC_045730.1, from coordinate 2,582,137 downwards.
GTCGTCCAGGTACAAGGGGGGAGGACGCTCTCCCCGGTCTCCTTGGAACTTGCGCCATCAATCGGGACCTTCCCCTCTTCATCTGTAGCTTGAACACTGCCTTCTCCAGTCGCTTCTTTCCATCAGCATAAACACAAACCCATTGAAATCTAACTGCTTCCTTCTCACTCTGGCAAATGATGCCCGTTCGTGCTCAATAGTCTCCATAACACAAACCCAGTGGGCACCTGTCATTATCTCACCAAATTCTCAAAACCGTGCCCCCACTCCCTGTCCTTCCTTCTGCCTCCTGTTTGTTTCTTCTCCCTGGACACATCTTCATCTCCTCTGCAGACTTCTCTACGTCTGTTATCCCTTTAAATTCCCTTCATAGCTTCGCACAGCCCTCTACTCGCTCTGTAAATGTGGCCCATCCTCTCCTCAGGCTCTCCTCCTACTGACCAGCCTCTGGTCCAGCCAGGCTCCCACCCACACCTACCCGCAGTCACACTGAACCTGCTGCCACGCCTCACCTTGCCACGCTCTTCCATGCCGCTGTGCCTCTCCACATGGATTCCCTCCCTCCCGGACGGGCCGCAGGACCTGTAGAGCCCAATGCAAAATGAAAAAGCGGGGCCCCTTGGCCAAAAATTATCAAGAATTTCAAGATGATGACATCAGAGCATGAAGCCAAGCACAGGTCCCCTCTGATGTGACATCACTCACAGCCAGCTCATCCTCATCCTCTCCTCACCCTTTGGCACCCATCTCACGCTGCCTCTCCTCCAGGGGCCTGCCTGACCGTGCGACCCACCGGTCTGGGTGGCCGTGTGTCCTCTAGGCCCCACTCCTGCGCACACCTTGACCCCATTTTTCTCATCCTCCGTGGGTGCTGGTTCCTTGCCCACTTTCCTGACTGCACTGCGACATCATTAACAGTGCGTCTCTGAAGCTCCAGCACTCCGGACCGTGCCTGGTAAAATTCAGTCCCCAGTGAAAGTAAGTAATGGGATGCGGGCAAAGGATAGAAAGAAAAATGTACATAGGACATAGATCTGGACAATGAGACGGATAAGAAACAAATCCAAAGATACGATTCTATGTGGACTGGATGACAGTTCAAGGAAGCAGAATGGAGAGGGAAATGACAAACTGAGGGGGGGCGATTCTTAAGCCTAGATTTGCTTGAAGATCCAACAAATCTGACCTCCACGTACACGATGCTTATTCAACTAGTTCCAAAGTTTACATACAAAATCCCAAATGAGGAACAGGAGCATGACCTTCCACCTAGGTTAATCCTACCAAAACCGAAAGTGCACGTACAGCTTTTCAGACCTGTCCTGTTGGTGCCTGCTGTTTACCCTGTCCCTGGAGGGGAAGAGGATGCAGCACTGGAGGAAGCTTCACAAAGTTCACCTCTACCATTTATTTCCAGCGAGCGCCCACCCACTGCCGTGTGGACCTTTCCAGATAAGACGCATGGTTGGGGGGGAAGGTGCAACAACTCGCGTGCCAAAGCACACGGTGCCTCCAGACCACAGCGTCCATTTCACACGCACACGATGGCACTGCTGAGCCAACGGAACGTCACAGCCGGGGCCAGGACGCTCTGCATCCTGCTCAGAGCATCACGGCGGTTTCCTTAATATCTGGTCTTAATTGAATTCCATGAAATACGTGTCTCATAAAACCTGTGCCTAAAAATATCTTGCGCTTGGTCATCCTGCTATCCAATTGGCTACAAGTGAGCCTCCACATTATTTTCTTTTTAACAAAGGAGCGTACTGCTGGCAGGAGCAGCGCAGCAAGTGCCCAGAGCACGATGCCAACATCATCCAACTCAGAGGTAGAGTTTCATACAAGAAATTGGTCTCTAGAGCCTGAGGGGGCAAGATGACCACAGGCAACTGAAGGATTAAATATTGTTAGTGTGAGAACAGTTTAAAAGTGTGTGCATTGTGTGCTCTACATAGGACTGTGAGTAGATTTAATTACAGAAAATAGTCAAAAATAAAGGAAAGAAAGGGAAGTGTGCGACTGTGGAAGGAGCGTATCGGGTTCCTCTGGCTGGTCCAGCATCGGGGGCAGAACAGGATAGATGGCAGCCGCTGTCCACGTCCTGACGGCCCTGGAATGATTTCGGCAGACGTTGTGGGTCAGACTTCTGTCGTCACATGTGGTCTGGACACTGTCCATTTGTATATTCAGTCTCTCAATAGCAATGAACTCCCAAGAAGATCTCATAAGTAGCTGTAGTAAAACTGAGGTATCACAGGATTTACCATACAGCAGGAGGAAAAATGAGGCACCGAGGTGCCACCTGTGAGCGCCTACTCTGCTGTGAGAACCACCTATGGCACTTAATGTTATATATTTGAAACTGAAAACAAGAAATTTATATTACTGACCCTACACTGAGGTGGAGAATATACCCACAAGGTCTGAATTTGTCCAAGAACAGAGAGAAAGATCTTTTAAATGGTGCAAAATGCCTGACAACCACCATCCACCCTGAGAGAGAAAGAGTTTTTACTACTGCTTCCCTCAGAAGCACTAAGAAATTTTATTTCCCCCATCAAATACCCAGGAGAATCTCTGTTCCTGTCCCGCTGACCCACACTGTACGCCATGCATCTCCCCGACATGAATGGAAGGCGGTGCTGCTGCCATGTCGGTCAACAGTTTAAACGCGAGCCCCACGCCCACCTAGACCCAGTGTTGGAGTCAGGGTCCTAGAAGCGCATGGACTGCCTGGGGTTGGGGGCTGAACCGTGTGGAAACGAAATAAATTGGGAGAGCTACAGGGAGAAGAAGGGGTGGGTATTCAGCAAGAAACTACAGTGTCCAGTAGAATAAAAGAAGATCTCCATATGTTAGCACTTACAATATGGACTAGCAGAGAGGGTGTTACCAGTGATCACACACTCTGTCATCTTAAAACATTTTTAAAATATCAATTTTTGTAATTTTCTTAAAGGTTCAGTTTACATGATCTTAAATTTTTTACTTCTTAATGTTTTAATAGATTAACATTATTCTGATTAATGAAATAAACTGACTTTCAATGCCAAAAGAAGTTGGAAAACACAGCAAAATTTAGAATTGCCAATAATCGCTGTGCTCAGGGAAAACCAGAAATAATATTTTTGGTCTGTTCCCTCCCAGTATGATGTATGTGTGTATTATGTTATTATTTAAAGCACCAGTTCTCAGCTATGATTACATGCCCTAATTTTTAAGTTATAATTCACTAATATTGTATTTCATCTTTGTTAAATATTTTTCTTATCTTCTATGTTATTTCTAACTCCTTCAGCCGGATGTTTATTTTATTCTATTCATTTTTTATTCCATAATATTAACTTTTAAGGTTTTTTTTTTAACGTGGCCTTGACCACACTGAACGCATTTTCAAAGAGTCCCCGCTGCTGATGTTTTACAGATTTCACTTTCCATTTACCCTATAATTAATTAGCGTAATAACTTATAACATTAAAATGCTAGAATTGTTCTTTTGTTATGTTACCTTTTTATTATTATTTTACTGCATTGTGTTTTAGAAAAACATGGCTTGTGAAATTTCTGCTTTGGGGGAAACAGATCATTTGTTACACAGAATATCAAGTACTCCTGGTGACATGAGGTCATTTCAGTATTCGTGGCTTTTCTAGGGGGCATAGAAAGGCAGTTCTATTCCTTTGAGGACAGTGTCCAGCGTGGCCATCAGAGGTAGGGTTTTTGGAAGCAGAGCCTGAGGTGAGTCTGGTCTGCACTCTTATCTTAGGGTCGACACCTGGGGGAAGGAGGCGAGGAGGCAGGAATGGGCTGAGGACAGAGTCATATTCGAGGCAGGTTCAAAGGGAGGGAAACTGTGGGGCCAGCACTGGTCACGGAGGCTCGGAGTGGAGGGGAAAGGCCAGACTTTATACCCCCAGGAAGTCGATGGAACCAAGCTGCCCCCAAGAGAGGTGTGTGTGCCTGAGGACGGTGTCGCTGCAGATGAGACAGACTGAGCAGCTGACCAGGAGGGCTGGGTGCTGACCGCTGGGCAAAAGTCACCCTTAGAAGGTGCGGGGGCTGTCTCCGTGCTGCCCACCACACATGTTAAAACAGCCCCGTGAATTCTGTTACTCAGATTTTCTATATTCTGGGCCCCAGAAATATTTATTCTGCCTACTGGTTTTATCAAAAACTGGGGAAACCTGTTGAAGCTCCTATTTTTTGTCAACGTTGCCTCGCATTTCTTTAAAAAAAAGTTAAAGCTGGGGGGGAGGGTATAACTCAGTGGTTTAGAGCACATGCTTAGCATCCTGGGTTCAATCCCCAGTACCTCCATTAAATTAACTAACTAAATAAACTTAACTACTCGCCCCACAAAATAGAAATAATTAAAAGTTAAAAAATTAAAAATTAATTAAAAATAAAAAGCTTTGACAGACTAAAAAGTTAAAAAAAAAAGTTAAAGCTTTTCACCTTAATTTCAGCTAACAAAAAAGTGGAATAATCATCATACAGAGACTCCCCACAGCCCCTTCCCTCTGTTTCTCCATTATAACCACAAAATGTGACCACGATCAGAAAGTTAACGTCAGTGAGGTGCCATCCACGAAGCTACAGGCCTTATTTGAATTTTGCCAATTATCCAACTATTTCTCTTTCTTGTAGTTGTTCCAGGAGCTCGTCCCAGACCCCTGCTCCTCCAGTCCGGGAGCGCACGTCGGCCTTTACTGGTGCCTCAGGACCCTGGCGTGTTGACAGGTACCGGCTGGTTACTGTCTAGGATGCCCCTCAAGTCAGGCCTGTTTCGGGGTAATTTCTAATTAGGGTTTTTTTTTTTTTCGCACTAGAAATCCACGGACTGTGCGCCCTTCTCAGTGCATGGGGGTCACGAGGTACACGGCGCTGACACCTCCCATTACTGCAGGGGTCACGTCACTCTCATTACTTTGATAACCTGGATAAAGTACAGTTTTAATTTCTCCCTCTGTCATGAGAGAGCACCCTGTGTGGCGACACCTTTAGAATGTTTAAGCATTCTGCGTCTCTTCGCACTTTTGCCTCGTTTTAGCATCTGTGCTAATTCTTTGATTGCGGTGGTTGTAAACGGTCACTTTCTTTTTCATCATTGGAAAAAGTTTCCCTTCTTCCCCACTGGTTTATTTATTTGATCATTTATATCAGGAGAGACTCATGGATATTTGTTTTATGTGAGTTATAATTCATGACAGTCATTAATTATTTTGAGGCTCGCATTGTCCCGCATTCTCCTTGCATTTATATTTTCTCTACCTTTTATTACATGCTCTTTAGCACAATTTCTGCTTTTCTCAGATTTTCTAATTTTATTGACCTGATGAAGTCTGCTAATAACAATCCAATAAGTTTCTGCATGTATTTATGTGATACAGTTTAATGAAGCCCACTGCTCTGTGCCTACAAAGCGATTTTTCAAAACATTATAAAAAATGTAGTGAATTACTAACATGTACTGAATTCCTTTATTTCAATGGCCTTTCTCACTACCAGTTCCTTCCACGTCTGTAAAAAAAAATAATATTACTCATTCTTCCAAGAAAGGGCATTAAAGCACTAGAATATCACACATAAAACCTATTTTATCTGACTGTTACATGTATAACCTATTCAGGGCAGCATTAACTCTAATCACTCAGAACTGTAAAATCAGCAACACAGGGAAATAAAATCTAGTTACCTTAGATCACTAGCAAGAAACCCCTTCCCGTGCACTGTGACAGTCAAGAGAAGACAGTCCTCGTTATTCCCGTAAAGTTTACTGCCCTGAACACTATCACGTCTGCCAAGACTACTGCGACCCCTGCTTTGTCTCCGTCTCCATGTGCTCATGTTAGGGCACGGCCTCATTCTTCTGGGCTGATGCGGTTCTCCCCACAGACGCCAGATTCCTCTGGTCACTTTAATAAGAGGAAGTGTACACACCCACACGTGAGTCACCATCTGACTCAGAGCTCCTCATGTTTGTTTCTGACAAATTACTATCAGTTACTATGTAGACAGCTTATGGTGGTGACGAGAATGAACCTGGAAAGGATATGGTTTTGAGGTTTATAAAGTAAACCCAGCTAATGTTGGTCCTGACTAATAAATCAACATCTAATGCTCTGCTATCAAATACTAATTAATTCTCCCTTTCCTCCCTCATATTAGTTTAGTGTCATTCCAAGCCTTTAGAGGAGCGTGCTTGCAGCTTTCGTTGAGAACGCTCTTATGCCTTGCCAGAGATTTTTATTAATTGCTGTAAGTGCAGTGAATTTGGACAGCCAAATTTAGAAAAGAAAGATGAGTTTGGAAGACGGTTCTCCCCTCTGGCAAGTATGATATTTCAGGATGTCAATAAATCTTTTTGAACCCAATAGAACTGGAAGTAATTTTTTCACATCTTTTTTTAATACTCAGTCTGGTAATCCAATTACAAGGATTCTTATATTCCAACGTTCATATTAGCATCAACTTCAAAATACAAAATAAAATAAATGCAACAAATTAGTTCAGTATTCCTAGCCATAATAATATATTTCACTCTGTTGACAAAGACTATGTTTGTATGTGATTTATATTCACATGGGGGCAAAAATATCCAATAAACATTTTAAAACTCTTGTAGCCAGTTGACTCTCTTGTGTACAATCACAAATATCTTTTTTGGATATTTTAATTTTTTCTGAGTTTATTGATTTGAAAACCACATGGTGGAGTCTTTCTTTTAACGATATATTCTAGTGAGGAATTAAACAGAAAGTCAAAATGCTGTATCATTTGAATGCTGATAACTATTATGTGGACTTAAATACCTTGGTCATTCATCATACTTTGCTTTGTGTAAAGTGTGAAAACAATTACTCTCCTCCAACTTTCTTCCGTGTACGTTAACAGAAAAACTCGTTATAAAGCAGGAAAGACCCGACGAGTGCTAACTGCCCCAGATGCCCGTGAGGGTCTGCAGCGGTGGAGTCTCTCGGAGTCCACGGCCAAAGCCACATTAAGTCAAGATCAGGAGCTGGAGAGGGTGGGGGCCAGACAAAGACGGATGACTTCCATGGGGAGGCATGACTTTCCCAATAACTTGGGTCAGAAACAGTGCAGCTCTGGAATGTTCTGTCTTTCCAAACAAACTAGCTTTTGTGCATGCAGATTGTCTACTGAGCTTTTTCAAACAGTTCAAGATTTTAGAAATACGAAACGGTTTTTGGACATCATGACATGCTTGGAAAGAACACCTCACTTTAGTCTCTGTCACGACCTGCAGCGAACGCAGGAGCTCCCAGGCCCTGCGGCTGAAGTGGCGAACGAATCAGAGGGTCCTGCAGTCGACCGTGACCTTGGGTGTTCGATGTGCAGCCTGCCTAAGGCTGGCTCAGCTATTCAGCTCAGACACAGGACCCACTGGTCCCTTACGCTGCTAAGCTAGGATGGGGGAAAGGACTTGAAATAATGCCGTATAAACTACGTGATAAAAATACTACAGTTGTTCGGGGAAACTATTATTTTAACACCACCAAGGTAGCATTTGGCAAAGCACCTTCGAAAATGTGTTAACAATATGAACAGGGGCAAAACCCATCCACTCGGCACACTGGGCTCAATGTGTGTTAGGTTCAAAGAACGACAAACAGCTGTAAAGTCTGTTGGCCAAGGGTTACCATGCCTTTTAAATGACAAGTGGCCAGAGGTTACTGCAGGCGTAAGCTTTGCTAGAAACTGTTCATTTAAGAACTAGATGCTCAAATACATCAATTCTGTTAGGGACACTGAGAAAGGCAGGGAAAAACATAAAGCACAGATCCATCTTTCCTTTAGGTTTTATTTAGATTGCTGGATGAAAATATGTGAAACTGTTTCATCTTTTAGCTTCTGTTTTATCAGTGAAACAGAACTTAAAGAGTTCCCTAGACATTATACGGAACAATATAAACTGGGTAAGGAGTCATTATCTCTAAATACCCATAGAATTTTCTACCTACTCAGTAACATTTTCATGTTCCTCTGAAATTCTTACAACTATATAATTATATATGAAAACAATTCTCCTTGTTTCTTAAGGGAATTCTCTTCATATCCAACTTTATTAGGAGAGAGTTAATATTTCTAGGACCTTTGGCTTATATTAAAAACAGAGACTCCTAAGGGAAATTTTAGCTCAAAAGGTCTCATTCTCATGACTTTAAACTGCATTTAAGAAATGACATGGGAGATACACTGTTAAATTTCTAGCAGGTCTTTTTATAGCACTGAGCACCAAATGTCTTGTGATCGAGATGCTTGTACTCCTGCTGTGTCTTCTACGAATGTATAAGGGGCGTAGCGTTACTTTCCTTGTTATCTTCCTATCCCTCTGCAGCAGAATTTCAGAGAGTAGATTCCTTGATGTTAACAGGTTTTAAGAATAATGAGGTGTCTCTATCATTTAAGCAAAGAAAATCTGGGTTAAGAAAATTTAAACAGATTTTTAAATGTAATATCCTATAACTCTTCAAAAGTTGAATACGTTCTGATGTGAACCCTACATGTTCTTGACTGCCTGGTAACGCATTGTGCTGCTGCCACAGTAAAGACACAGAACATTTCTTCACCCCACAAAGATCCCTTTGTGCCTCACCCCAGACCCATGTAGTTACTGCTTTGTGTTCTATACATACAAAAGTTTTGCCAGTTTTAGAATGTGACACTAATGGAATTATAGCGTATCTTCTTTTGTATCTGTCTTCCTTCACTCGTGAAAGTGTTTTTGATCTATACGTTATTAATAAAAACAAGACATTCAGTACACTATTCTCCTGGGTGAGGAGGCCACAGTTTGTTGATTTGCTCTTTTAGTAGGTATTTGTGTTGGCTTCAGTCTAGGCTGTTAAGTACAAAGCTACCATGTACAAGTCTTTATTGACACGCTTTAATTTCTTTTTGGTAAATACTGAGGAGTAGAATTGTTGAGTCATTTGTTAAGTACATGTTTAACTTCTGAGAATCTTCCAGGTCGTTTTCCATCCCCACCAGTGACCTACGAGATTTCCTGTTCCACATACTCATCAGCCCTGAGTGCTGTCTTGTTAATTTGAGCAAATCTACTGTGTGAATATTTTATTCCACAAATTCTGGGTTTTTTTGATTCTAGAATTGACATTTGAAATAAAAATAAAAACTTTATTATTTTTACTTCTTTTAATACTTATTCTCATTCACTGAACACATTTTGATTGATTAAAAATACATGTAACGGCTGCTATACATTTTTATCTATTATTTGAAATATCTGGTTCATCTCAAGATCAGACTCTCCTGATTTCCTTTTCTTCTGAGAATGTGATCCATTTTCCTGATCCTTCATATGTCTGTTAACCTTCGCTTATACCCTAGGGATTACTGAATACTAACTTAAGGAGATTCTGGATTCTGTAACATTTCGGTGATGAATATTGTTTCACTCTACTTTCTCCTTCAGAAGTACAATTAACCAAAATTTATTTTTATATGTTGTATAAGTTATTCATCAGAAATTTTTATCGAGGTACTACTGGTCTGTAACATTATATAAGTTTCACCTATACAGCATTATATTTTTGCTTCTGTTTACACTACGGTGTGTGTGCTCACTGCCAAAAATTTAGTTTCTGTCAACCACACAGTTGTTGATCAGAAGTTTTCAGCAGTGACGACTCTTTGCTATTCGTTTGGGTTTTCACATCTAACATAGTCAAGGAGCTCCAGCTCAAGGCAGCTAAGTAACCACACAGAAAACAAACTCCAAGTAAACGCTAAAGGCCTATAATTTTAGAATTTCGTTTGTTAGAACTAACTCAAATATCTTCACATTAGAAACAAAAATAAAAAAATCAGTTGTCACTAATTAATCAGTTTGTAAGTCAAAGTACCAGCTATGATGGACTGTTAAAAATGAATCAACAAAAATATTTTGATCAAATGAACTTTTCTCAGACAACTAAGTTAGGTTACTCAAGTCAAGCATGTAATTAGAATTCTTTCCTCTCTCGTATATACACTTTACCCAGTAAGTATGCTTGAAATTGTTTCTGTCTTATGAATAAACAGAAGAGTAATCTTTAGTCCCTTCCCTTTATGAATGAAGCTCTAACCATACAAAACTTTAGCAACCAGTCTGGAATCTTTCACTGACTGTACCTTCAAAAAAATGATCAAGTCCACAAGCCTAAGATGTGTTTTTGCCATACTCTGTGGTCTGTACTGCCTCTCTAATTAAATTGTAAACAGAAAAAGGTGAAGGGAGAAGAGTGAAAATAAACAGCTGAGAAATAGAACTAATAATCAAAAAGTTAAAAACAGAGTAATAATGTTCCAAAAAAATAAAAACATGATTTCCCAAGTAAAACTTAAACTTTATATTTATTAATATTTCTTTAAGAAGTTTAGCTTTGTAAAATATTGTTTTCTACAGCACTTAACATCTGCCTGATGCGCACAGTGGTATTCTCGGCATTACCTGCATTCAACTTTGAGCCTTCTTAAAAGTAGGTTTCCTGTCTTACTTATCCCTCTATCCCCCAACTGCAATATTTTTCAAAATATGATTGATGATGTTAATTGAATTGTAAAAAGACTGTCAAGATTAAAAACATTATATAACAGCCCCTGGACATATACAGTACTTTGATCAAATAAACCATGTGTCCATTGTATCTGCTGAATTTTATCTTAATGATTAATTTTGATTAAGGAAAAAAATCAAACCAGAGCATGTTTCCATACTGCAACTTCACTTTCAGCAGCTGCTGATAACCTGCACTTTGTCACTGCTCACTGAAGGGCATTACAAGTGGGATTAAAAAAAAAATAAAGCCAATAAAACGTGGGTAAAAAGAATACGCAAGAAATTAATAAGATGCCATTTTCTGGAACCCTATTTTACATTGGACTTCATATGCATTCCCCCCCCACCCCCACCACTTCCTACATTTGTATTTCTTGTTCCAATTTAATTTTACAAAAGACAATGTAATGGTTAATTTCGGGGGTCAACCTGGCCGGGTCACGAGGTGCCCAGACATTTGGTCAAATATGATTCTGGGTTTTTCTGGGTAGGTGACTCTGAACGGGACGAACATTTGAAACTGAGCAAAGCAAAGGCCCCTCCGGATGCGGGCGGGCCGCGTCCAGTCAGTTAAAGGCCTGAGCAGCACAGAAAGGCTGCCCCGTCTGGGAGGGAGGGACCGAGGACCCGCCGCCCGCCCTCGGGCCGGGGCATCCGCGGCGCCAACGCTCGCCTGGGACCCCGGGCGGCCCGCCTTGCCCGCCTGGAGCCTGCGGCTGTCCCTCTGGGCGACGCCCCCTCGTCCCCTGGGTCTCCAGCTGGTTGACCCGTCCTGCGGATGGCGGCCCCGCTCAGCCTCCATCAGCACGTGCGCCAGTTCTGCGAGCAAGTCTCATCTACGTCTTCAGCGCCGGAGACGCCGCGCCCTGCCCGCCCCGCGGCGGAGAGGATCCCGCGCGCCGGGCCGGTCACGAGGGGCAGCGGAAGCCGCTCTCCCCGTCTCCGCCCGGGCGTCGGGGACGCTCCGTCTCCGGCTCCCGCCCCGCCCCGGGCCGGGCGGCGGCGGGCAGGGGAGCTCCGCGCCCAGCGGCCGGCCGTGTGCGGAGGAGGGCTGACTGTCCTCACCGCGTTTGCCCCCCCCCCCCCCGCCACCCCGCCGGCGGGCCAGAAGCCGAAGCACTGGCCCTTTCCGCGCCGCCGCCGCCGTTCCCCGCGCCTTCCCGGGCGTCCCTCCAGCCGTCCGGGCCCGGCGGCCGCTCCGTTCGGCCAGACGTCTCCCCGGGCCGGGCCGGGCCGCCTGTGGGGAAGCCCGCCGCGCCCGGCGCCGTCGGCGGGACGCGTTCTCCTCTGTGCAGACGCGGCGCTCGTCGGAGTCGGAAGACGGGCCGGCGGGCGGACGCTGCCGCAGCGGGCCTCAGATAAGCTGGTCTCGGCGAGGCCCCCCTGAGATCGCTGGTCCCGGAACGGCGGCCTCCGCAGGCCGCGCGGCGCCGGGGCCCCCGGGGCCCCTGTGCTGGCCGACCTCGATTAGGCCCGGCGCCGACGCATGCTGCCCTTCCGGCCTGTGCGTCCCCTCGGGGCGGCTCTGCCGCCTGTCCTGGCCCGTCCACGAGTCTGCCCAGGCAGGGGGGTAGGGGCGGTGGTGGTGGAAGAGCCCCGGGGGTGGGCTGCTGGCTGCTTCCTCGCCTTGGCTCCGAGAGCACGCGGCCAGCCTCAGGCAGGCGGCACTCGGCTTCCACAGGTGCACCTGCGTCCCCGCGGCTCCCTGGCCGCACGTGCGCCCCGTGACCGTCCAAGGTGCCCCCCGGATCCTCAGCTCTCGCCGAATGCAGCTCGTCCTCCAGTCCTAGCCCAGAACCTGCCCCACAGCATGGAACTCCCGCGACGGAGCAAAAGCTTCCCCCGGGGCTTTCTCCTGGCCCAGCGGGCCCCGGGGTTGCCAGACCCCACAGGAGGACGGCGTTGCGTGTTGCCTTGTGCCTCAGCCGCACGCCGAGGCACTGCGGGGCCCGCCTGGCTTCCAGTCACGTTAGAGGCGCTGAGTGAAGGTGGTCAGATACGTATATTCTGTCTATAACGCTTGAAAGACTATGGTACTGCTTTGTCTTGGGAACCAGCAAGAGTGCAGACGCAGAAGGAGCAACAGCTGAGTCAGGGGAGTTTGGGGATAAAGTCTTCATCCTTTTGCAGTTTCCCCAGTCTCCTACTTCAAGTGCACAGGGAAGGGAAGAGAAGGGTGGAGTCCAGCCAGGAGGGGAGGATTCCCAGGGCTGAGGATCTGTTGTGTGGCGCCGCGGCCCAGGAGCTCCTGGCCCAGCGTCCGGCAGGCTGCGGCTGGAGAAAGAGGTTTAACGGTCACCTTCAGCAGGGGTTGTCTGAACACTCAGCAACATTTACAGCTTGAACTTCCCTTCTCCTCCTCCCTTCTCAGCCTCTGGTATCTGCCTTAGACTGCTGAACCTGTGATGAAAACATTTGCAATTGCTAGTCCTCAGGATGAAAGGCCAGGGAGCCACTGCAGCTGTCAGAGGCAGCAGGCGCACCTCTGATGGGTGGGCGGAGGGACTTGGAAAGACTGATCCCAAGTTCAGGGAAAGAGGAAGTTTCCTCTGAGCTCGTCTGTCTGTGCTGTTAGACATGGTGGGCACTTGAGCTGCCTAACCTGAAAGAGGGAGGGGCTCTCCGGAAGATTTTCTGCTTTTATTCAAAATAGTGTTATTCTCAGATGTTCGATACACTGTTGGAAATATCATGCAAATCAACCAGTTGAATATCAAAAAAAAAAAAAAAAAGAGGGACATTTATATAACAGTAGAGGGGTCAATTCTTCAGGAAGATATAACAATTCATAATGTATGTGCATTTGCTAACAGTGTCAAAATAAATGGAAAACTGATAGAACTCTAAGGAGAAATAGATAAATTCACTATTATATTAGGGGGTTTCAAGACACCTCTGTCAGTAATTGATAAAGCAGGCACAAAATCAGAAAAGATACCATTGAACGGCATTAATCAACTGGATTTCAAGAACAGCAGATTACCTATTTTTTTTCAAGTTCCCATGGAACATTCACAAAGATAGACCATATTCTATGGGAAAACATAACCTTAACATATAGGATAGAGATCATGCAAAGTAGGCTCTTATAACAATGAGATTAAACTGGAAATTATCAGACAGGTGACTGGAAAGCCTAGGATACTGGGGATCAGACAACACTTCTAAGCGACACATGGGTCAAAGAAGTCTGAAGGGAAATTAAAAATTTTTAAACCAAATAAGTAAAAATTCAGCGTTTTCAATATCAAATTGAAATTTGAATCCGAAAATAAAACATCAAAATTTGTGAGACGCAGCGAAAGCAATTCTTAGAAGACAGCATTGAATTCATGCATCAGAAAGAAGATAGATCTGAAATCCCTACTGCAGCCTCACACTTCACGCGGCTGGAGAAGGGAAAGGAATGCAAGGTTAAAGAGCACAGAAATAAGGAACTTAGAAATTAGGGCAGAAATGAAGGGAATTGAAAGCGGGAAAGCAGGGGAGTGTTATAGAAAATCGATGCCATAAAAACCTGGCGATTTGAAAAGATCAATAAAATAGTGATCATCTAGCCAAGCTAAGCAAGAATGAAATGAGAGAAGATAAAGGTTACTAATACCAGGAATGAAAATAGGGCCATCACTAATGAGCCTATGGACATTAAAAGGATAATAAAGGAATGTTATGAACAGCTCTGAAATTGGACAGCTTAAGTGAAACACTAATTCCTTGAAAGACACAATCTAATGAATTTCCCACAAAGAGATGTAGATAATCTAAATAGGGCCGTATCTATTGAAGAAATTGAATCAATAATAACTTTCCAAAATGAAAGTATCAAATCTAGATGGTTTCACTGGGGACTTTCACTGAACATTTAAAGAAAAAAATGATACCATTTCTCAACAATCTCTTTCAGAAAGTGGAAGCAGAAGTAGTAATTCCTCCTCATCCTGTGAGGCCAGCATTTCCCTAACACCAAAGCAGATGAAGACATTACAGAAAAGGAAAACTACAGTATCTCTTAGAGACATAGAATCAAAATTCTCTACATAATAATAATATGAATTAAACAGTGTAAGAATTATATACCACATCCAATTGGGATTTATCTCAGGTGTGCAAGGATGGCTCAGATCCTGAAAATCAATTAATGGGATTCATCATATCAACAGGCTAAAGAAGAAAAATCATACCCTATCAGCTGATGCAGACAAGGCATGTGAGAGAATTCAACACTTAATTCATCACAAAAACTCTGAGAGGTGGGAATAAAAGAGAACTGCCTTGACTTGGTAAAGGATATCTACAAAGGACCTGTAGCTAATATACATAATTGTGAGAAACTAGAGGCTTCCTGCCTAAGCTCAAGGACAAAGCAAAGATGTCACCTCTCACTCCTTTTCAGCATCATATTGGAAGTCTTAGTTGATGCAATACAAGGAGAAAAGAAAAGTACACCATTGGGATTGAAGAACTAAAGTTGTTCACAGGTGACATGATTGTCTGCTGAACTCTAGTGGGGAATAGCATGGTAATTTTAAATGTCACCGATCTGGTGATAACGTTAGAACAAAAAAGCATGATCCATTAAAGAAAAAACTGATGGTAGGTTTCATTAAAATTTGGAACTCCTGCTCTGCAGTGGATACTGCTGAGTGAATAAAAAGACAAGCCACAGACTGGGAGAAAATATTTTTTAAAAACATCTAATAAAGGTTTTTTTTGGGGGGGGTAAATAGGTTTATTTATTTAATAATTTTTAACCCAGGATCTTGTGCATGCTAAGCATGCGCTCTACCACTTGAGCTATGCCCTCCCCTAAAAACATCTAATAAAGGAATTCTACTCAAAATAGACAAAGAAGTCTTAAAAGTCAACAATAAGAAAACAAACATCCCAGTTAAAAAATGGGAAAAGATCTGTAGGGACACCACATCAAAGAATGTATGCAGATGGTAGGTACATATCTGAAAAAAATGCTCAGCATCATACATCTTCAGAGAACTGCAATCAAAACAACAGTGAGGTGGTACTAGATAACTATTAGAACAGTCAGAATCTGAAACACTGATACTGCCAAATTCTGGTGAGGATGTGGAGCAAAAAGAACTCTCATTCAGTGCTGGAGGGAACGCAAAAATGATGCAGTCTTTTTGGAAGGTAGTTTGGCAGTTTCTTACAAAACTAATCAAACTCTGACATACGTTCCAGTGAGTGTGCTCCATGCTATTTACCCAAGTAAGCTGAAAACTTTAGTCCACATGAAAGCATGCCCATGGATGTATAAAACATCTTTATTTAAATTTTCAAAAATTCCAAGTACCAAGATGTCCTTCAGTAGGTGAACTGATAAATTGTGGTACATCCGTGCAGTGGAGTATTATTCAGTAATGAAAAGAAATGAACTATCAATCATAAAAAGACATGGAGGAAACTTAAATGCATGTTACTAAGAGAAGAAAATAGGAAAAGGCCACATACTGTGTGGTTTCAACTACATGGAATTCTGGAAATGTCAAAAAACTATAGAGACAATAACAGTGATTTTCAAGGGTCTGTGGGAGGAAGAGGGGTCAGCAAGTAGGTGGAGCAGAGGGCCTTTTTAGGTCGGTGATTCTGTTCTGTGTGATACTCTGCTGGTGGATCCATGACGTTACGCATTTGTCAAAACCCTGAGAACTGTAAAACAGAGAGTGAATCCCAATGCCAGCTCTGGGCCTTAGTTAAGATAGTATGAATGTTGGCTCATCCGTTGTAATGAATGTACTGTATTAATGCAAGACATTAATAACAGAAAAAGGAAAACACAGAGGAAAAGAGGAGTACATGGGAACTCTCTGTACTAACTCTTCAACTTTCTGTAAATCTGCAATTACTCTAATGTCTGCTAATTTTTTTTAAAGTTTAATGTACAGTTATTTCTTTCCTCAGTAAAGCATAGTTGATAGTCTCAGAAGATTGGCATGCTTATACTTCAACTTCTCTGCTTTTTGTGGGTTTAAGTTACTGTATTCTGTTGGCTTCTGTGCATAGCTGAGACTGGGACTGTGTGGATGTTGGAATAGGACGCAGACATTCCTACAAGAATGAGTATTCCTGTAGTGTAAGTGCAGTTGGTCAGGCTTATTCGGCTTAAATAATGATTTACTAACTGATTTTACTGTCTGTTTGCTTAACAAAAGATCTGTATTGAATTTCTAACTGATGGTAAATTTTTCAATTATTCCTTGTATTTCTATCAATATTTGCCTTAGATAATTTGAAGGTATGCTATTTAGTGCATGCAAGTATCGGATTGTTGTATTTTGCCGGTTGGTAAATTCAGGGTATTTTTAATCATTAATTTGATAACCCTCTTTAAATTTAGTAATACAAGTTTTGGCTTACAGTCCATCTGACATGGGAACAGGAGTTAAGTCGACTTTCTTTAGCTTAGTATTTACGTTGTATTTTCATTCTTTCTCCCTCAGTCTTTTCTTTGTCCTCAAGTTTTTAAGTTTACTCCTTACAAACGACACATAGATCAGTTTGTTTATCCATTTATCCATTCTGACAGTCCTTGACTTTAAATCTGAGAGCTGAGCCCCCTGGCATATGTTGTGACCGTAAATACATTCAGTTCATTGCTATCATGTTCTTTGTATTTTGTATGTGTCCTGTTCTCTCTTCTGTTGCCTTTCTTATTTTGCTTCTTTTTCACTAATTTTCTTTCTCACTTTATTTTTATATCTTTGAAGTTATGCATTCTGTCTACATTCTTTTAGTGTTTATTCTTGAGAGTTTATTATGTGCACAAAGTTCAAAATAAATACTGTACACGCCTTCCAACTGGTATGAAGTGCTCAGCGTCTTTAACTTTATTCACCGCGATCCTGACTCATGGTATGATTTCCTTGCATTTTAATCCTGTGTGGGTTCTTTTTTTAACCTGAAAATTTAGATTCTATTATGATTGTCAGGAGTAAATTTGTGATACTTGGGTTTAAACACTTACTGCTTCACTGCCCACCATGTCATCCTACGTCTAATTTCATCTTGCATCTGACTTTTCATGCATGTTTACATTCTTGATGACTGACGTATATTCTGTTTTCAATTTTACTTTCAGAGAGTTTTGTTGAAAATAAGCTTTGAAGTCAATAGCTTTCACTGCTGTTGACGAGAGGGTACATTTAGCCCTCGTGCTCTCTTTTAAGTGTTCTTTGTTTTGTTTTGTCTTATTTTAGTCCCTCTTTGTCTGAACATTGTTAGTATTTTCTCTCTCTGTTTTTATGTGTTGTGGCTGGCTTTCCTTTTCTCTGTATGTTGTTTGGAATTCACTGACGTCCTGAACTTCAGTGCTCACACTAGAGTTCCAGACATTTCCTAGCCCTTGTCTCTTTGAATATCGTCTCTTCTCCAGTCTGTCCTTCAGAAACTCCAGTTCGAACTTGAGACTTCTTCCTCTGCTGTCAGTTTCTCTTAACTTGTCTGTCATGTTTTCAACCTTTTCTCTCTTTTCTGCCATTTAAAAATTTGTCAGATATACATTGTATTTCCTTAATTATTTCTTCAACCAGCTCTAAACTGCTGTTACACCCATTGACTTGTTTTTCATTCAATTTATTTTCCAGGCCTCGATTCCAGTTTGGTTATTTTTTAAATGTGTGTCCTCTTGCCCTTAATCTTCTTTTAATACCCTCTCTAGCTGGCTTTCTGATGTGCCTTGTGGTTTTCTGTCTGTCATCTCTCCTTTCTTACAAGTGTGTGTGTGAGGATGTTCTGCAGAGGAGGTCGAGGTGCCATTCCTCCAAAAGGATTTGCATTTTCTTCTGTGTGTCCCGTAAACTTGGGACCACAATAAATTTCTTTAAAGGTGTTTTATCCTCCCAACAGATGGGATAAATCCAGCCCTTAATCGCATGCATCGATTGGCTTTTCTTAGGAATTCTAAGAGAAGATTGCATTTTTCCTGCAACCTGGGCCAGGACCCTTTCCTGTTTCCATCTATGTGGCAAGTTTGACTCCAGTGCACCGTTCTGCTGGGTGTGGACTTCTGGGGTGCTCTTGGACTCTGTGCCTTGGCCATGCCCCTTCCTAATCTTCAGTTTTTAAATAAAAACTCATCTCACCAGGTTTTATCACATATCTAAGAGTGAAATCCAGATTCAATGTTTTGCTTTCTCTTGGATTCACATTCTTTTTTAGAATGCCTCGCTTTCTTGACAGCTGAGGAATGCAGTGTGTGTGCATGTGCATGCATATGTGCATGCATGTGTGCATGTGTTGCACGTGTGTGCACGTGCGTGTGTGAGGGGGCATGCGTTAAATTTCCTTCCAGCCTTTTTAGTTGTTCTGAGTGGAATGGTGGTTGTCCAGGAAACCTGAGAGCTGCCCTTAATCCTCTCCTTTTTTGAGGCGGGGGGACCTTCTCTCTTTCCCTGAGCTTCCCATTTAAGCTGGCCCATCTTTCTTGACAGGGATCCATGCCTCACACATTATGTCCTTTTTCCCTCCATCACAATGAAGTTTCCTAGATTTTCCAGATAAGACACATTAAAATATACAAGGAAATAGTGGGTAAAGCTACCATTGTCATTGTCACTGTCTAGTGTGGCCTGGA
The DNA here is from genome assembly GCF_009834535.1 of Camelus ferus. NCBI lineage: Eukaryota > Metazoa > Chordata > Mammalia > Artiodactyla > Camelidae > Camelus > Camelus ferus. The sequence continues at coordinate 2,562,965 of NC_045730.1, read as the reverse complement.
TTAAGAACCCTGGGCTCTGTCGTGTGCTTGTCAGGGCCCGTACGTCTCCACAGAGCTCTCCCCCACTTTGTTGCCCATAAGACCTGAGAGTCGGGATCCTGAGAGACAGTGGGTGTGCAACTGCTCCATTACACACAGTCCATCCCACAAATATCAGCTATTGTATTTTTTTCAGCTCAAGATCTCAGAGGCCCTAAAATGATATGCACCAAAGCCATCAATATAGGGGCAATTTTAAGGAGTTATGTAAATTTGTGAGGAAAGATTGGATTTTTTTAGATCACTGAGCTTTTAGTTGCTCTGAGTCCGTCTTTAGAATCTAAATGCCTTATTCCGCCTGCTTGTAGAGAACACGCACCTGTTCCCGTGGATGTTTATAGATGGCAGCAACGGAAGGCCCCTCTGGAATGCTGCTTCCCCATCATCGGCACTGAGATGGAATCATAGACCGTAGTTAATTTCATTCCCTGCATTTTTATATTAGCGGGACAGCTGCTCAGCATAACTTTTCCTGTTGCTTTTCAATTTATGGTACATATGATAAAATGAATCTGGAAGTAAAGTAAAGGCCAAGCAGCTACTGGATGAACTTTCTGAAATTTAATTTTACCATGTCAGGGGATGATTTTTCACTGGAACATTTTAAGTGTCAGGGACATTGCCTTCAAGGCAGGTGTCAATTTCCCAACCTGGTTTAAGATAGTTTTTTAAATAAACTGTAAAAACAATAATTATTTGAAAATCTAGTTTTAAAATCCTCTTTATTTTTCTCATAGGTAACGTGTTTGGGAAAAGGGTGAATTCTGCTTTTATAAACCCACTGCTTATGTTGCCCACTTTGATGCTGAGGTTTAATTTTTCAAAAAAAATAAAATTCTACTGTTAAAGGGATAGAATATTCAAATGCACCAACACTAATATTTTGCAGAAAAACTTAATCTTTTACTACTATGTCTCATGCTAAAATATAAGAAAGTCTACCCAGAATACTGAAGCTAAAGAAACAGAGTCATTTGTTCAGGTGTGTAAATGAAATTTCACCTAACAATGGGGTTGATTTTATTCGTTTCATATTTTGGCTTGATGAGTCTTAAGTACCAACACGCGACTCCCATTTCTTGTGTGTGTAAATAGCGACTGAACATGGGAAAGATGAAGTTGTTAAGAGCAGGGTAGACTGCTAATTCTTTCTCTTGAAGCATTTTCAGAAAACAGGGATTTACATTATTCATGGTGCTTAAAATGCCCAGGAACAGCCAAACTTCGATCTCAGCTGGCCTCCAACACCTGGTTTTTAGCCACATCTTTTTATTTTTTTTTCCTTCTGATAGGACAATACGCATTTTGAAATTCAGAAAGCTTCATTCCCTGAATTTTAATCTGCAGGCAGATCTCCGAACACTGATGATGTAAGTGTGCCGAGAAATTACATTCACTTCAGGGTTTCTGTGACTTACCTTCCTTTCCCAAAGCATTGCATCTTTAATTACTATTTATTCAGAACACTTTGAACGTTTTAGTAGTAGGGCAAGAAGGCCAGTCGATGGGGAAAACATCTCAATCTGCATATCCTGTTTCCAGGAGACAGAAGATCATCGCTCAGATTTAAAGTGAGAAAGCTCCCTTTAAGCAGGAGCCGGCGGCAGCATCTGGGCACAGGCGATCCTGGGCCGACACCTGCCCTTTTCCACAGTTGAGAGTGTGCATTTTTCATCTCGTAGTCTCCTGCAGCCCAGCACAGTGAGAAGGACTACTTTGTAACCATTTTGATTTATCTGTAAGCAGGATGTTTGCAAAATCCCTTAAGAACTCACCCTCATAGATTTGCAGCTCAATTAAGCGGATTCAATTAGTCCTAGATCGGCCGGCTGAAGAGCACAGGAGACTCAAATCCCAAAAGACACCAGGATCTCGTGCCGTTTATTATTTTTAAAAGGCTCATTTCTTTCCACTCACACATTTTCTTCAAAACATTCGGAAAGGAAACTACATATCTGAGGAACACTGTAACTGCAGTTGAATTTTGCAGCCCCCAATTTTCCCCATGTTCTGTCTTTCAGGAACATGGGTGCAGAGTCAGCACACACACTAATATCCTCATTATTTGATGCCTAGAAGACTGAAAACTCTTTTAACTCATGTCTAGCCAGCTGACAAAGGGAGAGAAACTGAAGTGCCTGTAACCCACTGTGGTTACCACTGTCCCAAAGATTTGCAGCGTATGTCAAAATAATGTGAACCAATGAGTCCTCGAGCGCGTGTTCGGTCCCACGCACAGTGGTAACTTCCACGTGCACTGTTGACTGATGCTCACACCATCCTGAAGGCAAAGAGGAGGAGGAGGAGAACTTGCCCAAGAGTGGACGCCATTATGAACAATGTTAAACAGTGTCCCCAAGGTCCCGTGGCCAGGAGGAAGCCAGATGGCTCTCTGACAGCAAAGCCATGGCGCCCACCACTCCTACCTTAGCCTAGGGCCTGAGGAAGAGACCACAGAGGTTCCCTTCACCTGCTGGAAACACAGCGAGACACGCTTCCCCATCGCCCTGCAGTCAGAGGTGGTCACGTGCAGTGAGTTTCCTGCCTGTGGAATGTTACCACTTAGTGGTCTGGCCACCAGACCTCTCACTAAGTCCTCACTCTTAATTGGAAGGCCGAATGAAGGGCTGGGAGTCACAGAGAGCACCGCCACCCAGCAGAGGGCCTGGGCCTCTGGCACAGCACGCAGGACGCTGTCCTGGAGACACCTGCTGCCTGCCTGGGCCCTGGGCCTCACCTGTCAGAGCAGGCAGCTCACCTGGCCCACGCAGACCCGCGGGGTGCAGTGCCAACGCCTCCAGCCATATTTCCGGCCCACTAGACCCGACCGAATGTGCGAGCCTCTCACAGAAAACAGTGTCTCCGTCCCTGAACACTGGATGCTGAGAATCTCCCCCCAGGAGGCACGTTAAGGAAAGACCCGAGGGCTCCCGCCTTCAGCAAATCACGCCACACAGGCGGTTCCCTCTTCCCGTGCTGGGTGGGTCAGTCCTGTGTGCATTCCGTCCCAGTTTCTGTCAGCATTTAAAAGACAAATAATAAAAGTAAAGTGACCAGCCTGTTTGATCCTTAAAAATGTATTATGCATGGAGGCAAGCAGAAAGTACCATTATTTATTATTAAATCTAAAACCGTTAAGAATAAACTCTCTCCCCACATATCCAATGCAGACAAATATTTCTAATCTCTGCGGAAAAGCTGGAGAAACAGACATCTCCAAAGAGTGTGCCAGTGAGAACTTCCCCTCATCACAGGTTTCGGCAGCCACAGGCCTCGAGCTGAGTTCCCAGGCCAATAAGCTGTAGTGCCCACAGCAGGACGCTGTCTCCTCGCTGCTGTCATGGTCATTAATACAGTCACTATTGAGAAGTCTGTTAGCTGCGTGCTTGACTAAGGATGTGAGTTTATCTTCACAGCATCCCTGGAAGGCAGACAGGTGACGACTTTTATTAACACCATTCTAGTGATGAAGGAACCAGAAAAGAGAAGCGCAAAGGCGTTTCCCAGCGTCATGCAGCAAATCGAAAGCAGATGTAAGTTTGCAGCTCCAGGTATTTCGAGTGTTAGCCTGCACTTAGGCAATGATTCTCACCTATTGTACACATTTTGGGACAGAATCTCTGTGGTTGAGAAAGATTTACTCCAAGGTCAAAAAAGAAAAAATCTTAACGGCCTTGGCGGTAGATTTTAAAGACTTTATGGCTTATTTGTTTGCGTAGACATGTCCTGATGGAGCTGTTCCTGTGAAGGAGAAGGAGAAGGAGAAAAGTTAGCTTGAAACAGGCTTCCTACTAAGGACATTTCAAAATTGATCTATTAAGGTTGTGGAAATGCTCCCCGATTTATGAGTTAATTTCTGTTCTTTCAGCATAAGAGACTTAGCAGAGGAAGCTGGAATTGTTCAAGGCAGGGAATCACTGCCCAAGCTGCACCTGATGCTCACTGTGCCCCGGCCCCGGGCTCTGCCTCAGAGCCTTGCTGTGCACACCACGTACAGGTCACCCTCTTTGTCAGTGGCCCATTCCCAAACTGTCTTTCCCGATGCATGCGCCTGCCACATACATCCTAAATCTACCCGGGTCACCCTATTCCGTATCCCACGAGCTCCCTGAAACACCCCTTATCTTCACCCATCCCATTACATTTATTGCATCCACTGGGGAAAACTTCACCTTCATGTTAACCTGTGTGTCAGAGTCCCTTTTCATCCTTAAAATACTTGCTTCGAAGTACTTCAGCTTCTCTTAAATCCCAAAATTACCTTTGTGGAGGTCATTCAGTAAGATTCATCGATGGCTTACGAAGCCTTGGAACATAAAAACTGTCGTGTTCAGGGTTTTTTTGTTTGCCTGTTAGTTTTTTGCTTTTTTGTTCATTTTTATTTTCCGTAAGAACAAGCACTGTGTTCTGTATGTAGCAGATGTTCAGTAAGCACTTCTTTCGTTCAGCCAGTTTTTAATGGGGCTTCTTTGTATGTTTCTTATGGACAAGAGGTAGAGCTGGGTTTGGAATGAGACCTGAACTCCTTATGAGACCCAGGAGGGTAGCAAAGGCTAGAAAAGGTGGCGTGTACTTGGTTGCACGCGTCCCTGTGGACTAAGCTAAGCCATCCTATGCCGTGTTCTCTAGCTGACGATTTAAAGTTACATCCGCTAACCAGTAATGCCTGGGGTTTTTCCGAAGAGTCCCCTTTAGAAATGTTGAAAGATACATTCCTGTTTCTAGAGGCATAGTTGCACTAAAAACTAGAGAAAAATTTAAGAAAGGATTACTAAGCTGAGCTCTCCTAGGAAAAAATATAACCAGAGCCATTAGGATTGGAAGGATCACTGTCAGTTACTGAGGCTGGAAGAGCTCTCAGTCCAAAAGGCGTATTGAAACTTTCAGGTGATTTCAGGGGTTTGTCCCGCCGCACCGGAGGGTTGCCAGGCCTTTAGACTTTCAGGACGTTCTGCCCTTTGAAATTTACATAAAATGACTCAAGTCGCCATCCCATTGTTTGACGGAAAATTCAACATCCCCGCGTTGACACGGATTCTTCGGAAAGTCGAGGGGGGGCGGGATGCGCTTGCTTTGACGGATGGCGTGGCACAGGCTATCCAGGCTGTTTTCAGAGATTGGAAGTTCCGTGTAAGCCATCCGCACTCAAAGGTGTGAAAATTCATCAGGAAAAGGAGGTTGCGGAAAAAAGGTTTGCTGTTGTCGGCGTTACCTTCAGAAGACCCTGACTATAGTTACTATAACCCCCCAAAAATCAGTATGGGGAAGGACTTTTGGTGGGATTAGCGGAGTTTAAGCAGCCAGTCCTCACGGTGCCGGGGCCGCAGGCCGCGTTGCAGACCTGCAGTTCAGAGCGGGCCCATTGCCGCCATCACGCCGCCGAGAGATCTGCGCCTGTTGTTTTTTAGTGTAAAATCCAGATTCCTGGGAGAAACGTGAGAGCCCAGGTAAGAACAAGGGCCCTGTGACCAGGTCCAATTCTGTTTACCACAAGGCCCGGTGGGAACCGGACGGGCTGCTCGGATCCCTCTGTGCCGCTGGGGTCTGCGTTTGAGAGCGGGCCCTGCTGCGCCTGCAGCGGCACCCGGGCAGGCGCTGACTAGAGATGCTTTCATGTCCTCCTCATTTGGCAGGGGGCGACGCGGCCCCGATAGCAGACAGGGGATCCTGTCTCAGGTTTCCAGTGGAAGCTGCCGAGGCCCAGAGAGCTTAGTGGAGTGGCAGCCCCGACCCCTGGCTCCAGGGCAGGTGTCTGGCCCTCCTGCCCGTGCTCTGGGGTTGGTCTCTGCGAGGAGCCCCTGTGAGCACCTTTCCCCAGGCGCTGGGAATGGGGCCAAACTGGTGACGTGGGTCAGAGATGCTTGTGGGCCCTAAGCCTGGTTTGCCTGCAGGGGCTTTTCCCTAAACTTCTCATTTTGGGAGCCAAGAGCTCTCCTGTTCTTGCCTAACACCAAAGCTTCCTTGAGAGGTCAGAGCTACCGTCCAGCTTTCTTGTAACTGCTCTGGCATCTTATAGGTCGCAGGGTAATGAATATGTTATTTGCCCTGAATAAAGAAGAATGGACTTGAGAGCACTGGGTGACGATGTTTTTAAAGCTGGTCAGAGCGGGGAGAATATTTGCTCAGCTAACAGTCAGTGAATGCTGCCCAGGGCCACAGACTAGGCTGTGCATTGGCGGAACACAGCTGATTAAAATATATTTGCTGACATCAAAGACACACCCTCGTGGGGGAAATGGTAGTAATTCTGACTTTTTGTACATGTAGGACAGCCCTCATCTCGGGGCTGCTGTAACACAATGGACTAAGGCACGTTGATGAAAGTCTGGCCCTGGGACAAGGGCTGATGGTCGCACACTGGTGTCTCACTCACACCCAGGAGAAGGCAGAGGATGACGGCGAGGGTGTCGTCTTCAAATAGCAGGGCCTCTTGGGGAGGACAGTGAGACTCACATCTGTCAGGTGTCATGTCAGTGTCTGACCCGTGTCAGCCCTGAACGGAGCATGTGGTAACAGTTTCATACGTGACGACAGACTGTGCATTTCAAAGCTATAACCTGAGATTAGGAAAATACAGCAGAACATACTGGCCTAACAGAATATGTGCCCAGAGAACAAATACATGTTCTCGTTTAAAAGACAGCCCTGGGGTAAGTCGCTGGGTGAGTTTAACAGCAGACTGGACAGAAGAAGAATCAATGCACTTAGATATGGATCAATTTTTATTGCTCCCTTGAGGAAAAGTGAAAAAAATTAAATATTTATAGTAGGTAATTGCAAAATTACCTGAGAAATAGGCAAATTCATAATCAGATAAAAGCTTAACAGAAAAATTTAACAGCATAAGCAACAAATTTTGCTTTGTGAGTATTTATAAAATTGTGCACCCAGGTTGCACAGTTAATGTAAAAGCTTAAATGGGAGAGGACTGGAAGGCGCTAGGGTTACACCCATGCTGACTAGCATCCCGGCTCCATCTTCCTGGCAAGGAGGCTCTTTACAGGTCTCCTAGCGGGGCGGGCTGCATTCTAACAAGAATGGCTTGAGTTATGCGTTCACTTTTTTATGGTCATAGAGCAGCCTGAGTCTTAGCCCCCATTGATACTGGAAACGGGGTGGCATGCAAAAATGCCTCCTGTGACATGGGCAGGGAGGAGCGTTCAGTGAAACGACCGCGGACCCCCGGAGCCCGAGACCAAGACTACCCCTTGCCCTGGGGGTGTGACAAGCAGGTGTGAACCTGACATCATTCATTTTCCATCCTTGTTGGTCTGTCCTTGACGACAAGTTCACAGCTAAAGGATGTTTCCATGCTTCTTCCCTGAAAAACCTCTGCCAAATGAACCCAAAGGGGGACAGTTCTAGGCTAAAGACAAGCAGTTCTGAGACGTGTTCTCATGTGAAATAATAGCAAAACATAAAGACAGGAAGGAAAAAAAAAAGAACTTTCCCAGAGGCTTGCTTTCACTGATACCTCCTCATATTTTTCCTGACTACCTCAATGTACTAGTGTTAGAAACACAAACACAGATTTGCAAACTCCATGGGGTGAATACTGTCGAGTGGTGTCAGATTCCTTCTCCACGCGGGAACCCTGTGAACCCAGAAAACAGCGGCATCTCCCAGCCGGCTCTGCTAGCAGGACCCGGACATGGGGCCCAGACTTCTGTTTCGGTTTAGGATACACTGACAGTTTGAATGGGGGCTCAGTGTCTGCTACTATTGGAATGTGGGGTACATGCTGAATTAATTAGCAAAAACACAGAGCTTGGAGCCCGCGTTGGCTATTTCTAGTTCTCCCCATTCATTCTGTTTTCATTGGCACATTTTATTTTCGTATCTTGATCCAGATCTCATTTGCATGTGATTTACTTGCATGCTGAGATCATTTTGAGGAATAAAAGGCTTGTAAAACTCTGGGAATCAGTGATTCGCAATAATCCTTGATGAAGTTGTGTCCTTTAAAGTCTGACAAAATGCCCCCCTTTTAGCTCTTAAATCCCGGATTCCGTTGCTCACCATTCATCTTTTGCCTCTCTGTAAACGCGAAGAACACTGTTTCCTGCTGTAAGTTCATGCTATTTATATTTCAGAGATTCCAGGCTGCTTCACAAGTCACTTGAGACCCAGTGGCAGGAATGAATTACCCTCTACTGTCTGTCTCTCTCCTGACAGGTCTGCCTGAAAAGCAACTAGCCTGGAGCAGAATTCATTGTTCCTTCACTCTCTGAGAGCTAGCAAGAGACAGTTTTACAAATTTCTAACATAAGGCATGAAAGGAAATTCAACAGAAACTGATTTTCCCTTTTTAAAAAATTCTTCACTTTGACCAAATGAGTAGGGACTGACGTATTTGACTTGCCTAGTGTATGCACAGTTGTGCTGCTTTGAAATTTAGTCTTGTGGTAACTGCTCTAGGGAGAAATATATTAAGGTTTATTGGCAAATGCATTTTCCCTGATTTCCTTTTATCCTAAAATAAAAAAATGAATCAAGACATAGCACATATATTAGTGCAAATATGTGGTATGGATTTCGCTTTGCAAGCCCAAATATCGATCGGTGCCCTGTAGTAGCCAATTAAATACGTGTGCTGAAATTGAACAATTTTGAATTAGTGGGATAACTAAACTGAGTATTGAAAGCAGCAAAAAATATTTGTTTTCCAGACTAATGAAACAACAGGATGATATCCAAAGTGATTGTTAGTATATGTTATCTAGAGTAAATGTTATCAGCTAATATGGAAATCCATGTTCTTTTATTCATCCTAGAACTAAACCCGCTACGTGCTGATTATGTCTATAATAATTACGCAACTCACGGTACCATGTTACTGCAAGGAATCGATCCAGCATTTCTTCCCTGTTTTCCTGTTCCTCGAGTAAGCCAAAGGCAAACAAGCGAACGGGTGAGCTGCTCAGGGCTGCCCGAGTGCCCTGGGGGACGTCAAAGATAAACAGATTTCCCCAACATTAGCCCTCGCAATCCTCCCTTTACACTGGGCGCCCCTGTTCAAGGACAGCCGTTTCCAGCCCCGCCCCGTCAGGAACATTGGAATCAATAGAAACTTGCCTCTGTTTGAATTAACTTTTATCATAATGCTTTTCCCAGGTAATAATGGTAATGATGGAATAATTTCAATAATAAAGGATATTTATTTAGCTCATTGGAATGTGCCACGTGTCTGCTAAGCACTTTTTTTTTTTTCATTACTTTATTCTTGCAACAACCACTTGAGGTTGGCGGCTCCATGTTACTGAGAAAAAGATACACGGAGGTTTAAGTGAGTAAATGGTGAATCTGGGGCTCAGGTGAAGACATCCTTGACTCAGTGCCTGAAGCCTTAAACACTGACTGCTTTCGTTCATCATCAGTTTCATAATAATAAACCATAATTTAATTTAAAAGATTTCTGTCTAAGCTCTCCTTTTAAGTGCTTCGTGTAACAAGTTTCTTAATAGTTACTTGTAGCCTAGAACTCGGATCTCATCCCAGAGCCAAGTGTGCCTTCTACTGAAGCGAGTCCTGCTGGTTTCACTGTATAGTTTCTCCCCAATACCGTTACTCCTCTCACTCTCCATCATAACAGCACAGTTCATGCTCCAAATGTTTCTTACTGGACGACTAAACAAGCTTTCTAAGTGGTCCCCCAAGGCAGCACGTGTTCACGACTGTTCTTCCCCCTGCAGTCAGAGGCGGCTTTTTAGACACAAGTTTCATGTTAAGGACCTACTCAAACCGGTCCATTGGTGTCCCGTATCTTAGGATAACACCATGACATTAAAATGGCTTAAGAGTTTTGTGTGGTCAGCCCCACTGGGACCAAGCAGCCTTCTTCCCTCACCCCGAAGCTCTTTCCCTTCCAGCCCCCCTGCCCTGCTTCTCGGGAGCCCCTGGTGCCCACGCAGCCCTGACTGACCTCCAGAACGTGTAGGTCCTCTTCCTTCCACCCAAATCGCTTCCGTTTCCCTCTTCCACTGCTCACCCCTCTTCACTCCCAGGTACCAGCTCAGTTGTAACTTTCCCAACAAAACTGTCCCTGAGCCCCCTCTATCCTCCAAACTCAGTGTGACTGTTCGGCATAACCCCATGTCAGAGACGCATGTAACATCCGTCTCTGCACTGTGTGCTCCTCGGGGGTGTGAATGAAAAATATTGCCAGCCGTTTCAGTAAACAAAGGATGCTGCGGCCATCAAGCCACCAGCCGCTCCTGCCGCCCCCGCCTGTGAGCAGAGGGAACTCCGGATGCGGACAAGCAGGCGGCCTGGCATCCGCTGCCGCCCCCAGCGGTGCCCCTGAGGGGACTCAGACGGGGGAGAACAGGACACTGGCCCCGACAGTGAGGTGCTTGTCGAAGGAATGATTTCAATAGGCCCAGACCTTTGCTCCTTCCCATACCTAGAAAAGCGCTCAATTCCTTCACTTGAGATGTCTGGTTTTCTTTAACTAACAGTAATCTTCTGACGTTCCGACTACCTGGTCTATATACCCTGGCTCCCCGCCTGCCTCTTTGGGGAGCAGACTCTCCGAACGATCTCAGAAGCCGCGTCCCGGGCTCGAGTCCTCAAAGCCCACCAAACAGAGCATAGCTCTCAACTTCTAGGTTGTGCGTGTTTTCAGTCAACAGGGGCACATACACAACGCGCACAACTGAGAAGGTACTGGCGTCAAGGGTATGTAAGTACTCAGATTAGTACGAAAAGCACAAAATTATAATAGGAAAGCAAGCCAAAGGTCTGTGGTGACATTTCACACACAAAAATGAAATGCAGATAGGCAATAAAAATATAAAGAATTTTCAACATCGGTGGTGGTTAGGAACATAAAAATCAACACCATAATGAGATCCCATTCATTTAGCATCTAATTTAATCTGAGAATAACAGGTGAACATGGATAAACAGGATAGTTTATATATTGCTATTGGGAGTAAATTTGCACAGAACAGTACAGAAAAAAATTTCTATTCGAATACAGTATTTGTAGTCCACGTGAAACAGCAGATCCACTCGCAGTAAAATATTTAGAAGCAACCACTGCACAAGTAAAGAGAAGACATTTGCAAGACTATTATTCATTGTGGCAAACAGCAAAATTTCTAAAAACCCTTTGATAGGATAGTGGATTAAAAAGTGATTTTTTTTTAAAGAAACAGTGAAACAATTATGATCAACCCATAGTTTAGAATATTATGTAACCACTAAAATGGTTATAACTTGGATTTATGTGTATGGTGACAGATGATAGATACATTTGTATGTCTACTTACAGAGATGTAGATACAGCCATAAACACAGGGACAGATACATCTGTTACATATGGACAGATGATTGGGTATAAGAATATAGGTCAGATTAAAATATCTGCATATACATATGTAGATATATATTTAATACAAGGTATATATATTAAATATATGTAAGACTATAGAACAACTGTTAATAATAATTCTGTTTTAACAAAGCCTAATCATCTTTAAAGTAATGAATGCCTGGTAATAAATGAGTTTAGATTCACTTTAATATGTCTGAATTTCCTGACTTTATTACGTCTCATTTGCCTGAAACATCTTTTGAATCAGTTTGACCTCTCCAGAACTTGGCTAACCCAGAAACTTGTTAAATCTATACCTGCTTTCTCATATGCTTCATTTCTTTTAAAATTTAAAGCGTTAGTTTTTGCTTGAAATTAAGCAACTATATCCTCCAGCTTATCAAATATTAGAGTATGGCTATATTTAAATTAAAAATTACTAAGCAAACGTTTTTTGATATCTGAAGTTTAGTCCTAGGTGTGGCTCCACTAAGTCTGGATATGAGAAGTTTCAAGCAAGACCACTGCTTAAGAATTATCTTAGATTACTGATAATATATTTATACACCAAAAAATTCACATTTTTGTAGATATAGCTTCTACTGCTTACTCCTGGGTCTCTTTCTACCTTTAAACTATCATTTTGGTTATACATTATTTCCGTATGAAGTTCTCCAGAACTCTAAAATGTATATTCTTAGCGTGCAATGAGTCATCTAGGAAGGGCATCTACAGAAACAGGAAAAATGAATGGATATATTCTCTTAATACAGAGTATAATTTAGAAATATAAATATTGGGAAAAATTTGCCAAGAATAGTTCACTATTTAAATTTTGAATTAAATATTCTAAACCAATCTCTTGAACCACTTTTTCTCAGTAATTTCCCCCGAGTAAAGCCTGTCCCAAAATTCTGGGTAGAGAACTTATTTTAAGACCTCAACAGGTCTTGGGCAAAAAGTGTTTTTCCAAAACAAGTGTTTTGATGAGTTAAATGTTAAAGAATGAGAAGGGCCTGGGCTAAGGTTCCCTGCAAATAAAAGGACTGTAAAATCCAAGGAAGAATCGTCTGCTAAAACTTGTTTTGTTTTGCCAAATTCAGATTGTTTGAACATCACTTAAAATATTTATTAGATCCAGCTGAGCACCACTTAGGTATTCTTCATACACGGATGTCTCTGTATCCGCATCTGTGTTTGTGTTTATATTTATATCTGTACACAGGTATCTGTCTACATCTGTAAATTTTGTCTATACGTAGACACCTCTATGTCATGTCTGTATCTGTCTCTGTAACGGTGGCTGAGAGAGGAGACTGTCATCAGTTCCCAGTTATTGAAGAACTCGTGGGTCCATTTATGAAACAGGAGCCATGTCACTGTAGTTCCGTGCCGTGACTCCTAAAGGAGGTCGGGGCCTGTTGAATCATTGCTCCCTGAATATTTAGACTTGAGTTTTACCTATATAAGGTAAAAATATTTAATTAGGTTATCGCAGACAGTTATTTTACCAATAACATAGTCAGTTTAACTTACAGAATATTTCTCACTTCTTTGCCTTAGTGAAGAAGGCATTCCTGATTCCTAATGTGCAAAAATTCATAAAAGTGTAAGAAATTAAGTGAAATCATCTTAAATAATACCCACATAGATGGATATACGGATGCATCATTGAAGGCGATCCTATATGCATGTGAACGTATGACGTCATTGACTAATTCTGTGCATTCAGATGCTTCCAGACGCTTTCTGTGCGTATTTACACAGAGGGACGGATAGACTTCATCCATCTGATGCCCAACACTGTGTTTCTGCATATGCTCAGGTGCATATCTGCACATGCACGTGCAATATTACACGGTGGCTTTGTAACGTGCTCTTTTGAATTCAGCCCAAACCATAGCACTGCCATGTATTCACGCTCTATTTCCATAGGCAAATTACTCTCCCAAACTCCAAAATTACTGTTAATATCTTCTACTCTTTTTTCCAACTATCTCCCAACAAAAACACAAACTCAACAGATGATCTCATCTTAAATTCCACAGAAAAAGAAAACATAAAATGAACCAGACTGTAAGCCTCGCTGCTTTCTTTGAAATCTGCAAAATGCTTGCATTGACGGCGTCCACACTTACCTCTTTCCCTTTCGCATGAAGGGGTGGGTGAGCGCTTTGATGTCTGACTCAGAGCCCTCTCCCCGAGTCTCCCTTCCCCCTCTCCGGCTCTCCCCTTGCACTGACCTCCGTCTCCTGAACTTCCCAGTTGTCAGTGTACTGTTAAGAAGCAAACTCAAGAAGCAGTACCACTTTTTTAAAAAGCTCAATTCCCCCTTAACCCACAGCATCTCCAGACAGTATTCTCTGCCTTCTCCCATCTCCAAAGTCCAATTCCTTGAAAGTTTTGTCTATTCTGTTTTCACTTCCTCTCTTTCCAATCACCCTGAATCTACCCTAACCTGACCTACTGAGAATTTCTTTTTAAAAAGGGCGGAGGGAGGTGAGGTGCTTTTTCAGCCAGCCCTTGCAGCAGTATTCAGGCCAGTATCTTGCTCTGTAAGCTCTTAAACAGTTCCCATGCCCAGCGTCTGTGACTTCACACTCTCCTGATTTGCATCCTACCGCGGGTCCCCATTTATATCCCTCTCTGGCTCCTTCCCGGACTCCTTCTGACTCAGAGCTGAAGGAGTTCTTTCAGACTTCCCAACCCTCCTCTTTTGTCTCTCTTCAGTCTCCCCCACAAGCAGTTCTCTCCAGCCTCTGGTTTCAATTACCCTCAGCGCATCCGTGCTCCCTGCCCTGGCTTCTCTTCCGAGGGCCACGTCGCAGATCAGAATGCTCCCTGGACGGCTCCCCTCTGATGTCTCGGCTCCTCAAAAGCAACACGATCAAAGAGGGTTTATCAAAATCTCCACCGAGCTGCTCACCCCCCCCCCCCCGTCGTTCCTCAGGTTTGCTGACACGCTGCCCCTCTCCCGTTGCCTCCCCCTCACCATGTCCACTCAGCCGCTCAGGCCCTTGACTCTTTCCCTTAAATAACTGCAGGTTTGTTTGAAAAAAAAAAAAAAAAGAATGACAGGTAACAAATACTACAATCCCTCTTTTTCTTGGCACATAAAGTTAGGTCGCAAATCGAAAAGTAAGTGTAATTCCACGGAAATATGTTCTCAATTGTTCGCTTGTTGGGTGCCTTGCTTGCTGAGGCAAAGCATTTCAGGATTCCTTTTCTTATTTCTTAGTGGGTCTTTCCAATCTGTCCTCCATGAAGGGAACCGTGTGCTGTCTGTGACGTGTGCTAGTTATCTGGTGTTGCTTCAGCTTCCAGAAGGTTCCTTTTCTGTTTAGTCTCCTCACTGTGCTATTAAGCAGCCACTGCGAGAGGAAGGTGCAGTTCACTCCTACGTACACACAACTCTCATGCCACGAGGTCGCACTAAGAGATGATAATTTTCCGACACGGTGGTCAATTCGCTAAAAGGAATCCAAATTTTGTCTATAGAATAAACTTTTTTTATACTTTTTGGGTGACGGGAGGTAATTAGGTTCATTTATTTTTAGAGGAGGTGCGGGGGGCTGAACCCAGGACCTCGTGCACGCTAAGCATGTGCTCCACAACTTGAGCTACACCCTCCCCTCCAAGAATAAACTAAATGTATGTTATAACCAGTGTAAACCGTCCCTCTCTAAGTAGATACAGAGTCCTTTAGGAATCATTCTTTGAAAATACATTTTTTAATAACATCATGTGTTACAATTGTCTTCATTTGAAGTTTTCTTGAGCAACATGATCACGGACAGAATTTCGCAACCAGTCACGTGCTGTGATAGCAACTGTGTCGTACTGAAATGGATTTAAACAAAATGACTAGGAATATGATTACATGAAACTTGGAAAGTGTTTCTATGCATCATAAAGTGCTCATTTTCAAGTATTAATAGTTTTCTTTAAATTGTCTATTTTCATACAGAATCCGTCTTAGATTCCAAAACAGTTTTGAAAACTTGGTAGAAATATTTGCAGTAAATTATAATCCAGTTATATCTGTCAAAGCATGAAAAATAAAGGTTGCAAGTCTGCATACCAAGTGGCACAAAGTCGGTGAGGGCAGAGGTGCCATCTGTCTTCTTTGTGACTGTGCCGGGTGCCTGGAGCAGGGCACTGCCCATCACAGTGCTCAGCACACACCTGCGAGAGGGCATGACGCCCACTGGTCTATGTGGACTGACTGCTAAAGCTGTGGTGGCATGTTTTAAGTTCCTCTGCAGGTAGCAAGAGTCTTTAATTCTGGAAAGAATAATAATCTGCTGGGAGAGTAGCCTCACCTGAATGATATGTATTTGATGATTTCTTTTTAAAAATAAAATGTAACTAAATTTCAACATTAAGTTTGAATCATATCTAGGGTAGTGATTCCCACACTGTGGCATCACCAGAATCAACCTGAGACGCTGTTAAGACATTGGGGGGTGGGGGTGGGCCCTGATCCCAGAATTTCTGATTCTGGGATAGGACCTGAGGGTCTGAATTCCTAACCGATGTCCAAGTGATGCTGGCACTGCCGACCCTGGAAGCACCCCTGGACCACCCTTGGGCCAGGACGTTATAGGGCTCAGTGTCATACTTCACATCTGGAGAAGGATGCTAGAAGGAACGGCAGCAACAGAATGAACTCACACCCATTCCTTTTGTTTTATGTGTGTCACATCCAGCGCTCAAATGAGAGAAAATTAAGTTATGTAAAGTGGAAGGAAAAAAATCTTCAAAGGTTAAGATTTTTGGATTTTGCAAAGGAGCATCATGGTTTCTTGGCTACACATGTGAGTGCTGAGACCGCCCTTCTCCGCATCTTCTGGTGGCGCATGAAATAGCACCGAGTCTATACAAACTATCCATTATCTTTGAAAAACGAACAGCTAAGACTTTCAGTCTGGGCAGGATGACACGGACTTGTCTCACCCTGCCTCTCCAAGTACCGTGATGACTCCTGGAAGTGATACGAGAGACAACTGGCAGGGAGTTCTGAAAGGTGGTGGGAGGAAGGTGAGCTGCTGCGGGACGCCAGGACTGGAGGAACAACACAGAGCACCAGGTTCCCCAGTTCTACCGGAAAAACACTGCCGAGGCTCCGAAAATTAAACTGCATTGGAACCACAAAAGTAGGTCAGGACCAGGGCACCAAACCCAAACAGGATAGTCACCTGCTAAAATAAAAGATTTAGATAGGACGTGGAGTCTGTTAACAAAAAAGACAAAATGTCCAGAGTACAGTGAAAAACAACCATCATGCCGAGAACCAAGAAAACCACAACTTGCATGAGAAGGCCAAGCAAATGACTCCAGCACTGAGATAAATCAGAGGTTGGTACTGCGTGACAGTGATTTTAAAGCAGTCATCATAAAATGCTTAGATGATCAGTTACTAATTTTCTTGAAACAGATGGAAGATAGAATTTCAGCAAAGAAATAGAAGCTATGAAAAATTAACTAAATGGAAATTATAGAACTGAAAGTTACAAGAACAGCAAACCCACCCGAAACAAACAAAAAGTGGAGATGACAGAAGACAGGAGCAATGAGCGTGAGCAGCGATCAAGAGAATTTACTCAATTTGAACAACATAGAGAAAACAGAATGAAAAACAGGCCAAAAAAAAAAAAAAAAAAAAGGTACAGAGACTTAGAGACTTACGGGCCACTATCAAAAGATCCAACGACTGTATCATTACAGAAGGAGAGTAGGATTGAAAGATTATTCAGTGAAATACTGGCAAAACATTTTCAGGACTGAGGGTGAGGCAAAGAGTTCTTTTAATTGACACCAGAAGCATGATCCTCAAAGGAAAAAATGATAAATCGGACTCCAAAATTAAAACCTTTTGCTCTATGAAGCCCATGGGAAGAGGGTGCAAAGACAAGCTGTAGCCTGGGACAAAGTGTTGCAAGCCACACACGTGAGAAAAGACTGAGAACTCGAGTCTGTGAAGGACTCTCAAGATTCAACAGTAAAGAAAGAATCCAAGCTGAAAAGTGGGCAAAAGACACAAAGGGACATTTCACTAGTAAAGGTGCACAGACGGCAGATAAACACACAAAAAGGTTTTCGTCATCACTGTCCTTCGGGAAGACACCAGCTAAGACCACGATGGGATAGCACTGCCCCCCATGAGAACCGCGAAAGCAGACAGCGACGGCGGCAGCCCCGTGGTGGTGGGTGCGGAGCCAACCCTCACCCCTGGTCGCCGGGGGATGGCGCGCCACTCGGACCTCGCCTGGCCAGGTCGTGTAAGCCTAAACACGCAGTTAACATAAAACCCAGTAAACACACTCAGGTGTTTCCCCCCCGAGCAATGAAAGCTTGCTTCCACACATAGCACAGTGTACAAAAGCACAGAAAACATCTATTTGTCACAGCCAAGTTACTGGGAGTGACTCAGATGTATTTAATCAAGTGGCTGGTTGCGTAGACTGCAGCACACATTCCGAGGGGGATTTGCTCAGCGGTACAAAGACATGAGCTGTTGCCACGTGGAACAACTCGGTGAGGCTCCAGGGGGTTATGCTGAGTCAGCAGAGAAAGTCGATCCCACAGTGTCATTTGCTACATTGTTCCATTTACGTAACATTTTCGAAATGACAAAATTTTGGAAATGAAGAACAGAGTAGTGGTGGCCAGGGGTTAAAGATGGAGCAGTGAGGAGAGAGGTGGCGTTACCAAAGGGCCACATGACGGATCTTTGGGTTCAGCTCTTGACTGGGGTGGAGGACGCCCAAAGCTATTCGTGGAATAAAACTGTCACACCCACACAAAAGGACAGATAAAACCTGGATAATCTGAATGAGATGGATGGGTTGTATTCACGTCAAGGTCCTGGCTACCGTAGTGTACTGTAGTTGTGCAACATGTGAACAGTGAAGAAGGTATTTCTTACAACTGCATGTGAATCTACACTTATCTCAGTAAAACATCCCGATTTAAAAGTACAAGCAACAGACCAGACCAGGCAACACTGTGTTTCAAGAGGTGTATCTGGATGGGAGCCCACGGTTCTGAACCCAAGGAGTCCACAGTGCGTGGAAACAGATGTGTGCCCGGCATCAGCCCACAGACACGGAACTTGACGTGAAGTCTTAGAACTTGGTTCAAGAGCTGCTCAGTCACCCTTCCCACTTCCCTGGGTTTGCTTCACACATTGTTTGAATTAGGGGGCCATTTCCTCTGGACAGCTGTTCTCCATTTCAACAAACCACACTGATGCACAGAGAGACAAGACAGCCCTTCTCATCTTCTGGGAAGACCTCTCCCCAAAGCTGTGTGAGTGAAATCTTTGGACAGTTTTTATGAATGCACTGAAGAATGCAAACTCCTCCAGCAAAAAGATAACATGATGTTCTAGACAAAAAATTCCGTTCTTAAACTAAATAGCAAGCCACTCTACGCACGTTCTTTCCATAAATTAAAACTTAAGAACGACAAGTGCTGAATGAGCAAAAACATGCTGACCTGAACTGTGAACAGGATGAATCCATTTTATGAAGTATAGAAAATGTGGGTTTTCTTCTTGCTGTAATCTTTCTCATTGTGGTGACTTCTCCATTATGAAAACGTTTATGGCTTGTTTCTGGTGATAAAAGTCAGACAGCACATGCTTAGTGTAGAAGGTGAGAGAAGCACAAAGAGTTCGGGGATGGAAATGAACCCCAGTGACCGTCAGCCACGCGGAATCGACCTATAGTGTTGTTCTGTTTTCTTTCCTTCAGGTGTTTTAATGTTTTCCTGTGAGTGTGTGTATTCAGCTGAGTTCCAGCCACATGCAGATCTTAAAGTCTTTCTCGAGGCATTTTTACAGGCATGTCCATCCTGGGACCCTGATCCGGATCCAGGACTCCTCCCAGCTTCCAGCTGGTTTCCTCTCTGACTTGCCAGCAGTAACCCCCACCTCAAGCTAACTGCTATTCTGATCTCTAGACAATCAGATGATGCTGCCTGTCTTGAGATTTCACGGAAATGGGAAGCCAGCTCTTGTGTCTGACCGCAGGGCCCGACGCTGGCAGTCTGGCTTGCCTCTTTGCTATCTTCCCCACGGCGGGTAGGGCACAGCCCCTGTGTTACTAGTCAGAGGTTCACGTCTCCCTCTCCTGGAGGGACGCTGAGGTCGGTGTCGCTGAGGGGCTGCGGGCAGCAGTGCTGCTTTCGGCAGACATGCGCGCTCCCGTCTACTGGCCGTGTTGTCTGGGAGTAAAGCCCTAACCAGACGGTGTATGTCTGGTCGGTTTGGGTTAATAACGCTAACTTTTGAGAGTTCCAATGCTTTCCATTCTTGTTGGCACTGGCTGTCCTTTTTAGCTTACTCAGTCTAGAGGTAACTTAACTGCAAGCCAAAATAAGAGCACACTGAATCTGGAATTTTGTATCTTGTGCATTACACCACGATCCTTCCCACGGGTTTGTTCCTTATGCTCATGAAATCCTCAGTTTTGACCTTTGGCTATTGTAGTCTCCAGCAGCTTGATCAGCTATAAGAATAAAAGCAAAAACCTGTTCCGGAAAAGGCTCAAAAACAAGTCTGAAGCAATCACATATTGTGGGATTTGCAAGTTACTTTTAGGATCACAGACAGTATGTCTGTGTGTGGGGTGGGGCCGTGTAACCCTATGTATTTAAAATAACCTGTGGATTCCGTAAGGAAGTGCATTTTATCAAGACAATTACCATGATTTGCTGGGCCTTAACTTACAAATAGGTTTTCAAGACAATGACACTTGAAAGGTACTGTCCCTTGAATTAGAGGACGCTGACCCCTGTGATATGATTTATAAGGCTGAACAAATGTAACATCAACTTGGTGTAGAACAAAGTTTTACTCATTTTAATTGGTTTTTGTTTTACTTTTCACTCTAGTTTTATGTGAACATCCATGATTGAGAACAGAATTAGTATTCCACCGTGAAATTAATAAAAATGGTTTTTAAAATCTTCTTGTAAAACCTGCCAGAAACCAACAAATATGATACATAAAGAACTCTATTTAGATTGTTTTATTATGTATGCAGTGTTGTATTTTTGTTGTTTTATCTCTGTTCTCCTTTCTACCTTTGTTTTTTCCTAGCTTACACGTTTCTCCCGTTTTTTTTCGTTCTGTGGTTTTGTTTTTGTACACATATCACATTTTCTCTGATGCTGAATAACTCATATATTAAAGAGAATACAAAGGGGAAATACAAAAACCAGCTCTCGTCTCCAAGGACATGCTGCTTCCGAGCCTCCTCCCGGGGACAGGCACAGAGGTTTACGACACGTCTTTGTCATCTCGCAAATTTCAAAACTGTCTGATTCAATCACGTACTCTAAGCGGGGGGTACCTGAGCAATAAATACTGAAGTTTACTGGCTCACGCCACGTTCCTGCTGGTAGTGAGAGGTTCTGGTGATCACCTTCAGAGCCTTCGGTGGTCCAGGACCAGTCAGTCTGCCTTGGAGCCCGCATTTTATTTCGCACCCTCTCTGTAGCTGCTGGATGAGCTGGCTCTCGGTTTCTGTAGCTAGCACTGGGCAGCGCCATGTGAGTCACAGTCACTTGCTTTCTTTTTGATAGTCACTTGATTTAGAGAGGAGGCCAAATCTGCATTTTCAATCGTCTCGTCTGGGGATGTTGCGGGAAGCCCCACTGAATTTCATGACAGAAGATCCTTGATGTTAATCACCTCTTACATCTGGTAAAGCTGCTCATCCTCTCCGTGCCTTATGCAGACCCTCCTGAATTATTTCAGCCCAGTCACTTCTCCACTTCTCGTCCCTGCCTCGACTTCCATCCTTCCCTCCCCAGGAAAGACAGACGCAGTAAAAAGAAAACCAGCCATAGCTTTTAAACTTGAAAACGCAGTCAATCATTTTGCATCCTGGAGATTTTACAAGTGATTTTTTCGTTTGTTTGTTTGTTTGTGTGTGTGTTTTGGGAATTCAATGGTTTGGTACCTATAGGAACAATCAAATATATTATTTTAGTCTAATGAAAAGAAACAGTTCAGTCAGTCATTCTGGTATTTTGTCTACAGGATCCCCAAAAGAAAGCATAAACTAATATCTTAAGGTGCAGAAACACACTTTATGTGTTCCCACGCAGATACCTCCCAAGGGAACGGGCACCAGGGAAATAAGCAGAATTAGGCCAGTTTCTCTCAGGCACGTGGTGCTCTAGTGTAAGAAGCTCTGTGGGCTCTTGGATCCTTGGCTAAGACGATATTTTCATAGCTGTTAAGATGAATATTTACAATATGCCAAACTCAAAAGACCCACTGCTGAGTGAGTCATCTTCTCCCCCAAACCCGTTTTCCCTGGATTATCCCCATTTCTGTCAGGACGTTGCTGCGGGTCTCCTGGGGAGCAGATCCTGTCCCTGCAGCTGGGGCGCGCTCACCTCTCACAGGGCGAGAGGCTCCAAGGATGAGCCCCACTTCAAAGCCAGCGGAAAACTGAGGGCACTTTCCGTGAAGAGTATTTTGTCTGGAGCATGTGCTGAAAGGCAGCTGGCATTCCAGGCAAGCTGCAGCCCATTCTGAGTCAGGAGACAGGAACTCAGCATCAGAGGTGTGTTCCCTGCCTTTCAGGGTGGCAGCCGAGGACACTTTGTGGGGCTTATCTTTCTGAAGGGGAGAAGTGACAAGACTGACCCAGGGCCGTGGTCCTGTGACCCCGTGATGCTAAACACATCCCCAGGTTCTCAGGAGGCTGGCTTAGCTCGCACGTATATTCACACAAAGCTGAAGCTTTCTCTTCCCTTATATCTTCCTGTGAAAACACCTGGCTCTCCATCCAGGACCTCTGGCAGTGTAGACAGCGTCATCCTCCAGAGAGTCCCGTGGGTCGGCCTCATTCTGTACCTGAAGTAGATTGGTACCACGTCCGGGCCGTGATGCTGGAAGTGGTCTGGTCTGAGCTGTCTTGTGTGGGACCAGTTCAGTCTGTCTTTCCTTCATGGAAATTCTGATACCAGGTGATCACTACAAAAAATGTAAACTGGATTATGTTTCCGTATCAAAATTAGGCAAAGAAGTTTTGTGTAGTTCTAATTTTTTTTACTATATCGCAGCTGGCGCGCTATACGCGGCAGTTGGTGAAAAGCTGGCCAGTCAGTGCGGTTTGTTAAATCCTGTTATGATTTTGGTTCTGCTTCTTTTCTAAATAAAATGTTGATTTCTTCAGATTTTTAGGTTGAATTACTTCTAAAGGGCTATTTTTAACTTGAAGATAGTAATATGTTATAATGTCTAGATGAAGGGAAATGCACATTTTTGGACAGAATTTAGTCTTTCAATTGAATTTGGTCTTAATACAGCATGTAGTCGCTTTCTTGAATGGTCAGGTTGGTGCTGAATTCTAGTCTGCATTTCACAGTTGTTGCCACCAGTGTTATGAAGTCAAATAAAGAAATTACCATCGTATGAAGATGTTTACCCTTGCAGACACAGCTTCAGTGGGAAAGTTGAGCTTATGAAAGTGTTTTAAATGTTAGAATGTTCTGTGACTTTAGTCCATGCTTTATCAGAGTGCAAAACCAGCAAGATGTTTTTAAGACAATTTTGGATCTATTTCCAGTGGGATATTAAAGAACTCACATGACTGGAGCCTTCAGCCTGCATTTGAGGTGTTTCCAGCAAAGGGCTAAAGAGTTTCTAGAAGTCTCTTCTAAAAATTCTTGACTGCACAGCACCCATAGTGTGACAATACTCATACCCATCTGGTTAATAAACTGTGGAATGAGCAGTGGATATTTGTCGCAGGCCGAATAGGAGCTTCCAAGCTTGGGCATAAATACACCCACGCAACTTGGCAGGTGCCGCTGAGTATGTTTTCGATGCCATTTTCAATGTCTAGGTTCTTCTCTTATTTCATCTTTGTAATTCAGAAATGACCTAAGTTCTCTTGCTCCAAAGATACTTAGAAGGATGGTTCAGCCACAGACACAGAGCTTCACGAGTCTCTGACCCCGCCATGGAGCGGGCGGGGTTGTTTTCAGTTCCTCATTGCCTTCGCAGCCGTGTGTGCCCGGATCGCTGCTGCTGTCGTAACAGCCGCGCCGGGCGCCCGAAGACCGAGGCTAGCCCGCCCTCCCCAGCCGCTGTTCTCCTGGACGAGGGGAGGAAGGAACCTCCCACACACGCGCTCCGCCCGGTTGTGTGTGAAGTCAGTGTTGTGGGGGGGCCTCCGAAGACTTGTTCTGTCCTTCTGTCCACTCAGCCCGAAGGTACAGGAACTTACCAAACAGCAAGATCCAGACCTGAGTCCCTAGCGGACTAGCGAGAGCTACGAGAAGCGGGCTGTGTTTTTTCACAGCAATGCTTTTCGAGATACCAGAGACACATCTGTCTGAGGTGTCTGTCTGTGCTGCACCGTGTGGTCTGTCTGTCTGCTCCCCATGGTACTGCAGCACAGTCACTTCTTTCAACGAGCCCACATTCCCAAATATGTTGAATACATATTTTTAAAGACCCGAACATTGCATTTTCAAATGGTGGTTTGCAGCATTTTTAGAAAGAAAAATTTTCAGACTTACCTGTTATTCTTTATTGATTCTGAAAGAGATCATCTATTTCAAATACATCACAATAACAAGCATACATAATGTGTACATGGAGATACGGTTTAAAGAAGAGAGTTAGGACAGATGCCTGTAAGTCCACCTGCAGAATCTGACCACAGTCTTTGAGGCCCTGATGGCACGCGTAAACATCCTCTTCAGAGGCAGCAAATGTGTCCTGAAGTTTGTGTGCGTTATGTCATCTTGTGTTAGAGTTTTCCCTTGTGTGTTTGCCAGCACAGTATAGTGGCTAGTTTTGCATGCATTTGAAATTTAAAAAATTAAATCATGCAGTTTTTCCCCCTTTGTAGCTCACTTTTAAAAATCCCATATTGTCTTTGGGGAAGTCACTCTCCCTGGTGCCTGTGCGCAGGGCACCCGCGTCGTGGTGTCCGCTGTAGAACTTTAACACAACTCACCTATTCACTTTTTCAGTCAGTGGACTCTCAGGTTGTTTTCAGTTCTGTTGCTCTTACACAAAGAAGGCTGGAATGCTTTGTATCACATGTGTGCAGGTTATCTCTATGAGACATCACGGAAGCATGAACCTCATTTCTCTAAGCACATCTCTAAGTTCAGCAGGAAACCCAACATCGCTCCCTAAAGTAGCTGTGCCAATTTACAGTCCCAGCGGTGAGCGAGACCTGCCCCTGTCCGGGTGTAGTTCCCACCCTGCTGCTTGTGCTACTATAGTTCACTGGGATGGTATCTGCATTTTACTGATGATTAATGAGTCTGAGCATTTTGCAAAATGTCTGTCTCCTTTTCTGTAAAATTCCTATTTTGGTCCTTTACATATATTCTATTCTGCTTGAATTTTTTTTCTAAAAGTTAAAAAATTCATCCTTCATGGTCATACCTTTAAGACGTCTAAAGTACATTTTTTGGCATGGCGTAAGGGAGATGTCTCGTGCCTCTCATGTTACACAAGCCGAGATGAGCACGACGCCGGGCCGCGCAGGCTCCCCTCGTCGCCCGCGGCCGCCCCGGCCGGGCTCCCGCTCGCTGCTCCCGCCGCGGCTCCGGTCCTGAGCTTTCCCCCTCGGTACCGCCCTCGGTCAGTTCTCGGTACCTGCCGAAGGGAGACCCCCTGCCGCCACCCCCACCTAGGCCTCCTTCAGAAACGTGTTAGGTATTTCTGGCGCTCTGATTTTTCATATAAATTAACACACAGATTGTACAATGCACAAAACGGTGGCTCGAATGTTGGTAGAATTACGGCGTCTCGAGGGGACATTTTGGTGAGAACTGAAATGTTTATGGGATTGAATTTGTGTAAGATCACGACATAACTCTCCATGTGTTAGATACTTTCAAGGATTTTTTGAATTAAAAATAATTGTATAGTATTCTCCATAATTATGTCACACATCTTTTAAAACAATTCACTTCTAGATACCAAATACATTTAGATTTTCCTAAAAAAATGTATCCTTAAAAATCTCACTGTGTATTGTTTGTTGATGACATTTTGTGTTGTTTATTTCTGTGTCTTAAAACACTGCTAATGTGTCTTATTACTGCCAACTCTACGCTTGTGTTTGGGGACAAAACTACCGTGTAATTCATGAACAATAGCATATGTGGATCTTCTTTTTTAATCCCTATAATTCTCATATTTCTAATCACACTGCAGTCACTACCAAGTCCAGAACAACGGTGCACAGGAAAGCAAACACCCTTGTTTTAGGCACAGACAACCTGACTGACTGTAAGGGAGTATTTACATTTCGCCATGAAGCAGGAGGGTTGTTACGGGTTTTTTGTGAATAATGTCTACTGGATTTAAGAGGCCCCCTTCTCGTCTTGATTTGCTAATGTTTTTATCACGAGTGACTGTTCAGTGTTACCACGTACTTTCCCTGCATTAATAAGGTGTCACTTGGCTTGTTTCTGTTCACTTGTTGTTGTGGTTAAGTTACATTAATTATTTTTCTTATGTTAAAAAAAAAAAACGTTCAGAGGGTGATCTTACGTTGTTTTTTGTCATACTTATGAGATTGGACACCAACTCGCCTCACTCCCTCTGCATTTTTCTGGTTGTGACAGTAAGGCATCGTTTGTCTTATAAAATACTTTAGGAATATTTTCTTTCTTCATATTTTCTGGAAAGATCTCTAACAGGGATTCGATTTTCTGTGTGTTTGGTGGATTTCACAAAGCTCTCTGAGGTTGTTATTTTTGTAGTGGAAATGTTGTGAATTACTGAGTTAATTTATTTAACGACACAGGGTTACCTGCGCTTTTACTTCCCGAGGTAGCACTTGTCAGAATGACTTCGGGTAGCTAATTGTTTGCATATTTATGTTTTATAAACACTCTCTAACTGGATTGCTTTTTGTGTTTTGCACGATGCAAATCTTCACATTTATTTTAGGTGTGTCTTTTATAAAGAGCATGTGGCTGGATGTTTTTAAAGGAGCCTGACAGCCTTTGCTTTTAACTGGATGACTCAGCTCTTTCCCGTTTCCGGCGCTCACTGTGTATTCAGGCTGATTCTACCATCTCATTCCTGCTTCTCCTACTTTTTGCTTTTCTTCTTGCAGCCATTGTGTCGATTGGCTGAGGAGTTTATCCCTACTTTTTTCTCTACCCTTAAAATATTATAAATTCAAATATCTCTTTGTTTAAGGTGATCGCGGAAATTTTAACGCGTGCATTTCACTCAACGAAGTCAAACTTTGAACACTGTTAATACCACACTCTCGAGTCATTCAAGAACCTTAAATTACTGTAACTGTGATCAGCTCTTTGAACTCACATAGGATGTTTTCAAACAGCTTGGTCGCATTCTGGCGTCACAGATCAGACGCTGATTTACTCCTTGGGGCTCACAATGCATTTTTCAACTGTTTACACACATTCTTCACTTCTTTGCTCACCACACCTCCTGTATTTACCGTGTCCATCTGGAATCAGTTTGCTTTCTACTAAACGTTTCTACAATGAGAGTTCATGGGTGATAAAGTCTCAGGTTTTGTTTGAAAGAAATCATACTTATTTTGTTCCCATTCTTGTGTCCACTGAGCCAAAAATTCCAGGTGGACAGCTACTTTCTCCTCAGCATTTTGTAGAGACTGTCCCGCTGCCTTCTGGCCTCCGCTGTAACCGATGGGAAGTCCTCAACCTGTGTAACTGCCGTTCCTCTGTGGGAGACGTGTCTTTCGTGTTATTTATTCTGCTGCATAAAATATCCCCTCTGCCTTTGTGCTGCGTGGTTTGCCTACAAGATTTACAGGCAGGGGTTCGCTGGGCTCACCGGATCGCGTTTTCAAGGTGTCCTGCCGTTGTCTCTTTGAACCCGTCTCTTCCTCCTGTTCTTCGCGCTCTTTCTCAAGGCCAAGCTGACGCCTGTCAGACGTCCTCGGCCTGCCTCTGCGTTTCTGCCCCCTCCTTTTTTTTTTTTTTTTTTAAATACTTGCTCCTTTTCCATTTTTTTGGCCTACATTCAGAGAATTCTTTTTTTTTTTCCAGATATACTTACTAAGTTCACTAAGTTTTTGTTTGTTTAGATTTCCACATGTACTTGGTCTTAAAGTCAGTCGCTATATTCAGTGTCTAATCTCAATTATTTTTCTATTTGTAGAATTTCTGCAGGTCCTTTTTCAAGCCTGTGTTACCCTCTTAGCAGCCTTTTACACTTTGTATTTTTTCTATATTTCCATACTTTCTAAACTCATTTCTCTTATATATTTATGTTGGAAAATTAAAGTATCTTCATGCTTGGAGTCTGACGCTTCGTATTTCTCCGCAGAGCTTTCGGGCACCTTCCTAAGAGAGGCTGCTGGCCACTTCTCCCGGCTGCCTGCACTATGCGCGCAGTTCTAACCCCAGACTACTTCACATTAAAGTCACGTGTTCTTTTGGCGGAGATGACGGCCCTGGGGAGCAGGAGTGAGGGACGGGGTGTGAAGCCCCAGGCGGTCGCCACCCCGCCCGCGCCCGCCCTGTGCCTGCTCCCAGCCAGGGTCTGGTGATGCTGACACAAGCGCCCCCTGGTCCAGGGCTTCCCCGTCCCTTGGACTCCATGCTGCCGCCTTGTTGAGGGGCTTCTGAAGACTTCCTGCTTCCTGCCAGCTATGTGATGCATTCAGAGGGGTTTTTAAAAATATAATCTAGCACATTTATTTTTCCATGTAAGTCTCTCTCCCTCCTCTCCCCATCGTGTGCCACTTCCCCTCCCATTCTCCACCCCCCTCTCCGTTCCTCCCCATTCTCACCCTTTCATGTGCACATACACCGTATATACATCTATTGCTATATTATTTTAGTATTTTTACATTTTAATTTTTATATTTTAATATTTTAAGTACTTTTTCAGAAAGTTTCAGTGACTCTTCCATCATGATAAATTCAGCACTTTTCAATAAAACTCAGTAGCACCTTTTATTAAATAACCTTAAATATGATTTTTTGCAGGCAGTTATTGTTTTAAATTATTTGCACATTATATGCATCTAGATTTCATATTTCTTCCCTTATCCATTTTCCAAGAGTAAACCTTTCCCAGACGTACCGTGGAAATGACAGTGGCAATTGCATGTGTTAAAGCTGTTACACGAACACTCCAAGATCTTGTCAGCTGCTGTAAGATCAGATTATTATTTCACATTAAGCTTGGGTCAGAGTCCTCTAGGAACCCTGTTCTAGATTTAAGGCATGTTCTGTGTCATCAGCACTGTTGTAGACACTCTGCTGCACTTGTTTCTCCACATACACCTAATATGACCTCACAGTTTCTCTAAAGTACTTATGAATTCTGGAGTGTATTGGTATAAACCTTCCACGTGCTTTTTAAAATTAGTGACGCATTCTAAACATGCCAAAAAATGCAGAAAACAGGATCAGACATGCTTATGTACCCCCCACGGAGATGAAAAAATCACCAACAGTTTGCTTTACTTCGCTTCCACCTTCTCCCTCTCTCTCTGTCCCTCTGAGTTTTTACATCTGTGCATCTTACTTAAGAAATGAAACTGAGCAGCTTCACATGATCCTTTAATGCCCCGTTGCCGTTCAGCACTGACCGATGTGCGGAATTATATATTTTTACCTTTCCTATATGTGTCTGTGCTTCTCGCACCTAGGAAAGCATCCCTAAATGGCATACACTGCAGAGATTTTTTAACTTTATGAGCATCTTATTCTTGTAAAGAATTGTGTGTGTGTGCTGCCTCACCTGTGTTCTTCTAGGATCAAGAAAGCCAGTAATAGTGAGCTTGCTAAGACGTGGGGTCACCGCCTTGCTGACTGTCTTGGCATTAGAAGGAGGGGATGCCCAGAAAGACAGCCGCAGGGCACACGCTGAGATGGGGCTGCTCGCTTCCAAAGTCTTCCTTCCAGAATCTCTCTTGTCCGAGCCTCTTTTGTCCTTTATTTTGTAGATTTCCCTCCTTTTTCAATAGTCCTCATCCCTGCTGGGTCTTAATTCTGCTTACTGTCCAAACCCACCATTGAAGCCTCTCATGACTCCAAGAGCCTCCACCTCCAAGGGCTCCAAGTTCTAAATTATATTTCGTCTCTTACCACAAAAAGCAAAATTAAATAAATGAATTATTTGGTCCTGTGTAAGTAACTTGATCAGCCTAAAAGTTTATTCAAACTGTTTCCAACTTTTGGTAACTTCAGTGACCGCATATCATTAAAATATATCAGAAATACATTCTTTCTGAGTTCTAATTATGGGAACCCGTGAAAGAGAGTCACCAAGATGCGCGCTGGCCCCTCCAGGGCCAGGATGGGCACCACCCCAAGTGCTCTGAAAGATAAGAAATGCTGTGGAAGTGATGGCACTCTGTGCGAGGAGTGGGCACCAGCGGTAAATGCAGGCCGGGGGAATCCGCGCTTGGGGCCCACAAGACGAGATCAACGGGAAGCGAGGTCGAGATCAATCAGGAGGCATTGCTGGTGGTGAGGAGTTGCTGGGGAAGGGAACACGTGCCTCAGATAATTCTGAGACAAAGTGAGCACTACACAGAGGGCAGTCAGCCGCTGTGGGGACAAGCAGACTTGAGACGATTCCTGTTTTCAGACACAGACCGGGATAAAACACACCTCACGTTTGGCCAGCGCTGAAAAGGAAACAGTGTGGTTCCCACAAAAGGCAAATGACCCACATCATGAGAAGCTGACCTGTTTCTCCTTCTGGGCTAGGACAGAAGCAGATGACAGGCGCACAGTCCATTTGTACATGCATTCTCCGTTATGGTTTGTTTTCCACTGCAGTAGCAGGGTTTCCTCTGTTTCCAAGTTAAAGCGCCCTGTCCCACCTAATTTCCTGTTCATGGATTACAACCTCCCCTCCCATCCCAAAAGCAAAGTGTTCTGGAATTGAATGCCCTCAATCATGCCCTCAAATATGCAGTCAAACTGTGCTTGAAAAGCTACATCAAAACAAAGACCACAAACTCATGTTTCCTACATCACTGGCCTAGTAAAATTCGTGAACTGGGGTAACACAGGCAAACTCCTTTGGCCTCCTGTTGGCCCTTTGCACACACACAGAGTCACAGAAATAATGGCTGCTTGTTCTAGTGTGAGATGCACGTCAGATTAATAAGATGGACTGAATTCTTGAGCATCTGGGCTAACAGAGCTGACACTGCTAACTCTCAGATGGCACAGAGAGGGGAAGCCTATATGTGTCATCTTCTCTACCAGTGACGGGGAACATGACCGTAACTCACTGTCTCACTTGCCTGGTGCACAGCACGGGAATAACACTGGTTCCTTCCTCCTTGGCTGTTGGGAGACCTTCCCCAGATCAACGTGTTGAGGACTGAACCAAGGCAGTCGGAGGCCACTGAGCGCATTCTTAATTTTCTTCTCTGTAGAGCTCATCACGAGAGTAATAGTTTATGGTTCCTAAGAACTGTGTCCAGCATTAAGTAAGCTCCAAAAAATCTTTGTTGTAATTGCTAACTCTTTTAAATGTGACAGCATCTGGTGTTCCTCAAATACATGCTCCTTTAAAAATTGGATAGTGCAGAGAATTAACAAAAGTAGGGCAAATTTGAGATGCCCAGAAACAGAGCCTGAGACAGTGGTTTTAGTGTAACCCAAGATGCGAGTTGTCCTTTATTCACTGGGGTCATCCCTTCCTTTCCATTCCTTGGGAAATGGAGGCAAGACACCACTTCATTCTGGATTGTCTTCCATCACGTATCCTGCAGGTGGGACAGGAACGCGACAGCAGAGAGAGTGCTTGCTACCTACAGGGTACTTCCTTGGACAGAGAAGGTGTGCACGTCATTGAGAATTTAAAGCTGTAATTTGCCTGGAAGGTATACAGCTCACAGAGTGGGGACCTCCTAAGCGTGACAGCCAGCACAGCGAGGATGCACTGCCGACACAGGCGAACGCCGGTGTGCCGGGCACGGGGTGTGGGCACCTCCGTGCAGCATCACACTCGCTTCCACGCCGGCACGAGGTCCTAGGTCACTCCGGTATCGCACGTGGGAGCACAGGCTGAGAGACCTGAATCCTGTCAGTGGTGGAACGGGAATTTGCAGGAGAGCCATCTGAGCTCCCAGCCAGGGCTCCCAGTCACTGCTCGGCGCCCCAGTTCCCCCCACCCACCCACCCCGGAGCACCACAGCAGGGCTGTCCGCCTCTGAGTAGCAGCTCCCTGCGGGCTGGCCTCGCCTCTGCCCGGCTCCCGCCTGCATCGCCCTGCGGAGCAGCAGACACGAGTAAGACGGAGAGGAGGCTCCTCAGCTCACCATTCATAGCACAGAGCTGCTCACTGCCAGCTGTATTTCTGCCCAAAGACAAAAGCCAGGGTCCGTTTCAGCGGCCATGAACGTTTAGACCTCCCTGCAAAGCTGCCTCGGCCACCGGCAGGCACGCTGTAGTTTGGATTGCCATGGTTTGTCAGTGTGAGCTGGGGCTGAGCCTCCAAGTTGCAAGTCCATTCTAATCACAGGCAATATAGTTTGGTTCTAAATAAATGACCAGTTTTAGATTTGAAATGTTCGTTCCATTTCCCAGGGCGTTTCATTGTCCTGGACAGCTTGGTGTTTATGGTAACCCAGACCTCCTCTGTGTGCCCTGGGGACTCCCACCGAACAGGAGGCTTTGACCGAAGGTGTTTCACGGGAGATACACGTGCACACGCACACACGCACACGGCGTGGGCCCACGTTGCCCACAGAACCCGTGAAGCGCTCCTCCATCAGCTACAGTGTTGGTGTTATTTCCAGTTGTTTCCAGTGAAAGTTGCTGGAAGAAATGGCGCAGCAGGAGGAATGCTACGCTGTCCAGGCCCCAAAGAATTGCCTCAGGCTGGTGCTTCTGATCCTCCAGGTTTCCCAGTGAGCGAACTGTGCGCAACTGCGACCAATTAGGGGACAAACATGAATTTCAAAAGAAAGGAGAAGCGGCTGAGGGAGGAGTGGGGGTGGGAGGAGGGGAGGGGAGAGCTGCGAGCACAGGCTGGAGTTTGTTTTACTCATACGGACAAGCCAGAGGCCTGCCAGCACTTACACAGCTTTCCCCCTCGTTTTGTTTGAAATCTACGTGACTAAATTTGGCGGTTAAGAGTCAGTATGTAGATAACAAAGTAAATGAGATTTCAAAGTGAAACCTGATCCGGGCAAAGGACTCGGAAGGGAATTAGAGGTCGCTTTTGGTACCGCAGCAGGGAGCGGGATCTGTTTACAGAAGCGGCCGTTGAGAGCGGAGTACTTTCTATTAATATCTACAACCATTACCTAACAGATCAGCTATTTTGGTTTCCAACAGCAGCTCCTAAATTTATCCATATATTAAATATTTTGCTTGGAGTGCATGATGTAAGTCCAAAAATACCGCAGTGTTGATGGGAGATTTAATGAATACAGTTGGATGCTAGTGAAATTCTCCTTACTAGACACTGGAAGCATTTCTTCCACGTTTCTCGAGCAGCTGTTTCTCATTTAGAGAGTCATCTCTTTTTCGGGCTCTCCCCACCTTCCCCTAGAAACCCCAGCCGTGGACAGCAGTGCGGGGTTTCTCTCTAGAGAGCGGCTGGGCCGGGCGCTGCGGCAGGAGGGAGGGAGACGTGCCACTGGAGGCCTTGGCCGTGGGCAGCACAGAGGAGACCTGGAGGATGGGAGGCCCCGCTGGAGGGACTGTCGGATCTGAGACAGGAAACTCGGCTGTGGCCAGGGAGCTCCTGCAACCAGAGTAGAATAGGACTATTTTTTTATAAGAGGGTTTTATCTTTTTGTTCTAGACATTTTCTCCCTCCAAAGAGTCAGCAAGAGAAAAGAATAGAGAAGGAAGGGGAGCAGTGACGGGCGGCTGAGAATTCGGGGATGAGAGTGAAGAGGGTGACGGGGGAGCAGGACACAGGGGAGATAGGGCTAGCGCAAACAAAAGCGGTTCCCGCTAAATCCTGTCTGCCCTGGCGGGGGGCAGGGCCTTGGGGCTGTGATGTCTGGTGCCCACCTGCTGGCCTGAGCCACGTATGTCTCTGAGTATCTACCAAGATTTGCACCTCACACGCCCAAGGCCCCTGCAGCTGGCTGCTGGGAGTCTGAGGTCACCCCGGCTGTGCTTCGGGGCTTGCCCTTGTGCTTTCCCTTATCTCTGGGTCTCAGTCAGGGCCCCATGACGGCAGAGCCCCATCCGTCTTGTTCAGCGCTGCTGCCAGGGTCCGCACAGTGCCTGGCCCCGAGTACGCACTTACCGAGCCTTGTGGAGCGGGTAATTCCATAGCCCCACGAATTAGAAAATGAATTACTCAGTTTTCTGTGATTGGCAGACGATGCACCTCCCCCAGAAGGCTGTAGGTCCTCTAGCCACCTGAGGTCCCCGGCTGGGGCCTGCACACGAGACAGACAAAAGAGAGATTAACAAGAGAAAAACAAGCCAAAGGTGTGGCCACGCTAGCACGTGTGGCGCTCATGCTCACAGGACACTCAGGAGTGGGTAACTCAAAGGGGCGGTTAGAACTTGGGCTTATAGAGCATCTTAATAAAAGAAAAACACACTTTCAGAAACACAACAAGACAAAGGAAAAGGACTTTGTGTTTCCAGGGTCCATTATATGAGGGCAAACATACCGAGGAACTACCGGGAGACGAAGGCTGGTCAGTAAGGCTTGTTGTGTGGGTCCCTCTGCCGCAGCCCCGGGCTGAGCAGGGCCCACAGGTGTCCTGGTGGTTGACTTCTGTCCTGCCTGGTAGACAGGGGAGGGGACACTGTCACAGGGCATAAGCTCTTCACTCTTGTCTGCCCGGACTTCTCTGCTCCGAGATGCATTCATCTTCACGGCAGACACTTAGAGAAACCCAGTCCTCAAACAGTCCAAGACCCATGAAATTGCGTCTCCTGCAGAGGCACTCTAGCCAGCTCACTGGGATGAAGGAGCCACTCATGACTGAGAAATACGTGGAGACACGGAAGAACGGTAACGCAGAGCGCGCAGTCCAGCAGCCGAAGCGGTGGACAAGGCTTTTACCTTTGTGGCCCTTTCTTATCGTCATGATTTGTGCAAAAACCATGTAGAGGCTAATCTGAAAACACACAGACTTGTCAGAGCCCCATATCACCACGTCTGTCTTCCCCAGGGCTGTTCCTTCTGAAACCGTGTGCATCTGTTCCACAAGCAAGAAACGTGAGCAGGCTCAGAGACCGGAACAGCCATCTGGGTGGGGCTTTGTTTAAGTCACTCTTGACCTCAGTTTTCTAGCCAAGAAAGCACCTCCCACTCTTGACTTAACTTCCCTTCCTCTCTGTCTGCCTGTGCACAGGCACTGAAATAGGAGGGTGGGGATGGGAGCTCCTGGGCCGTCCCTGCGACGCAGGTCAGGAGACAGCTCTCTGAACAGTGAACTAAGGAGAGGCGTTCAGTTCAGCAGAGCAAGTCGCCATACGCCCCGTACATCCAGAGATAATTTATATGATGCCTGCACAACAGCCCCACGATTAAAACAGAGAAAGGAAAAAGAGAAAATAGTAAGAAAAATCAGCCCTCTCAGTCACAACCATCAAGTCCAACAGAGCTAAAACTGCAAACAAGCGGGCCGGCCGCGGCCGAGCCTCCCGTGTAGACGACCGTGCTTGTTGCCTGGCCGGCAGGTTTGAGGTCACTTTTAAATGTGCCGAGTCCGAGCCACAGCTCTTTGGGGAAAGCGCAGTGGCTGGGGCAACGCTAGCGGCTGCGAGCAGCTTACACACAGAGCCACGGGCGGCACCGCGTGGCGAGGCCTGGCCCCTTCCCAGGGGCTGCGCGGAAGTGGGTGCTGCTGGCGGGCGGGCGGGCGGCTCTGGCTCTCCTCCAGGTGGTGATTCAGAGACCCGGGTCCTCACGCCTTACGGCTCCACCCGCATGCACACTGTCATGGCCGTGTCCATCGAGGGGGTGACGGGGGAGGTGGCCTTGAGGATTGTGCACGTAAGAGCTTCATTTTCAAGACAGAGAGCATAGAAGGGGTGTGCACCGCTGATGGTCACATTCGACTGGCTGCTGATTTGTCACATGACCGCAAGGAAGCCTGAGACATGGTCCTGCCGTACTCTGGGAAGAAGAGGAGATGGGTGAACAGACAGCTGGCCTCTGGCAGTAGAAACGCCAGCCCAGCAGTAGCAGTTGTGTCTATTAAAAAACGTGTTGATGAAAATAAGTGAGCTAGGGAATAAATATCGGTCACACATCTTAAACTCCTTTGAAGGAGACTCCTTGTGAGTATAGATAGTCGTGTTAACCTACTCACATTTTCAAAACTTCCCCAAACTTGTGACAATATCACTTACAAATACAAGAAATAAGAAGATACGCATTTTCCTTTGTGTGGTGATACAATCTTATGATTCTGTGCAAGGAGCGACTTCAAGAAGTAGATGCAGTTAATGACCACTTACTGTCAGGAGGAATTGTTCAGTATCAATTATGCTGAAACAACATTGTCATTTTTCAACAGACACTTTTTAGTATTGGGGAAAAAAATCCATTAAACTCCATTCATAGGTTAAATCATTTAGTTAGCTTAATTGGACTTTATAGATAACATCCTATTAATTTCACTGAGATTCAGCCATATTCATTTATTGACAAAAAAAAAATATATTTATTGAGACCCAATGAAGTGTCAGGGAATATACTAAACCCAGAGTTTGTATACTGAATACACTAAACACAAAGTTAATGCCTGAAGTGTGTGCTCTTTTATAGAAATGCATTTTGCTATTTATCTGCTATTTATCTGCTTCCTTGTTTCATGCTAGAGCTGGGAGATTCCTCTCTTCAAGGGAATTCAGAGCCAGTGAACACACTTAATGTTTTATGGTCTACGTGATGAGGTGCTGCAGACTGAATGCCTGTGTCCCCCAAAACCCAGATGCTGAAGCCTAGCCTCTAATGGGACAGTACTTGGAGGTGGGCCCTGTGGGACGTAATTAGGGTAAGGTAAGGTCGTGATAGGATTAGTGGCCTTATAAGAAAAGGAAGAGACGCCCAAGCTCTCTCTTTGCCCCGTGACAACCCAGTGAGGAGGCAGAAGACAGGAAGAGGGCTCTCACCAGGTACCAAGCCCGCTGGCACCAGGATCTTGGACGTCAGAAATAAATGACTGTTGTTTAAGTTCCCAATCTATGTTTTTTTGTTGTTGTTACAGCAGCCTGACCCAAGACATGAGACTTTTATGGAATAATGATGGGACATTTAACAGAACAGGAGGCAATTCCTGGAAAGTCTACAGGTCATGTCTCGCAACCGAAGGACTTGAAGTCTACCTGGGGAAAAAAAAAAAAAAAGCAAAACTCTCAATTGAAACAAAGGCAAAAATCAGGAGATGTTAGAGTTTACAAGAAAATGCAGATGCTACCAAGATCGTATTCCTTTTTTTGGAATGTAGCAGGACATCATTACGAAGTGTGAGTTACGAAGCAACATAATCCACTTCGGTGTATGAAAAGTAAACTTGAATAGAAGCGTATACCACAAAGCGTTCAAAGTTGTGACGAGTGGGTGTCACCAATATGGCAGATTTTAGATTTTCTCTCCTCACTTCTCTAGAAGAACCCCTGGAGATGGAGGCGCGTGCTTCGAAAGGCAGAGCGGTTCTCATCCATTCATGCCGCGTGCTTCTCAAGCCCACGAACTATACTGGGAGCAGCGCCGCGCCCAGGGAGACAGTGGTGGGAAAACTGGAGTCTGGGGCTTTGGGATTCACAGATGCCCTGTTTTACCCTTACGGAATGCTCCAGCTACCAAAGTGTGTTCTTACCCTTGATCACTGTGTGATGGAGGGAAAAAGCGTGCAGAGGTTTTGAACTGTCGAGCTGGAAGTCTACCGGAAGCCGCTGATACGTTTCATGTTATTCTTGACTGAAAGTACCCACCGCTTACAAGGACATGGAAAGATTTTCTTTCCAATGTTTCCATCGCTATACAAAATCAGCGTATCACACTGCTGCTGTATTTTATGTATAAAGTAGGGCTAAAACTCTGTAGCCAGGGCCATCATTGTTTTTTTCTCCCTGTAATCATGAGCTGAGCAACAACAACTGGGAAAATGTACAAATATCAAGCCCTGGACATCCTGCTGGCACCACAAGGGGAAAACACCGCACGTATCTGCGTGTCCTGCAGAAACAGAGAGTTGGTGGGAATTTGGAGGAGAAGGGGTAGCGACCACATTAAGTATATAGGCCGTTTAGACACTGCACCTATGAAAAATAAAGGGTAAATATTCTTAAAGTATTCTCTTTTTTTACTTATCCTATTTGCAACTAAATGGAAGTCCTTGACCATAATTTAATAAAAATTATGCTTAGAAAGTTCATTTTAGTAATTCGTAGTTCTTAAATAGCAGCCATTTGAATAAAATTATTACCCCAGAGTTCAGCTGCTTCTCCAGGTTTGCTAACTATTTTTGAGTCTGGAAAGATGACTGGAAATTACATCAAAACAAGACTCTGCCTGAATTATCTAATGCTTCCTCATTTTCGGCCAAGCCAAAAATACCGTCGAAGAGACCACGTGCTGTTTCTGCTTTTCACCCGCAGTGAAACAAGGAGAAAACGGTTGTCAAAGTTCCAGCATCAGAATCCCACGTCAGGTTCTCCTTCTTTCTTGTCTAGCAGAGGACTGCGTTCTCGTGGCATGGATTCTGGGGGAAGTTTGAGATCTGATTTTTCTCTCTTGGCTGAGCCGGACCAGCCATCCTTTGCTTATTGAGAAGGGAACATCAGCTTTCCAATTTACTCTCTAAAATCGGTTGTCGTAGCTCCCTGCTGGAGTGGAAAGGCACCATCTGTTTTAACAATGCTGAGAGCGAGAGAGGGAAAGGTTGTGAAATGGCGCTGGAAGCGCTCGGGCCCTCCCGGCTCTGCTTGGAGAAGAAGCCCCTTCTGAGGCCCTGAGTGTGGGTGAAGCCCGGGCCTGACGGGCGGAGGGTCCCTGGCGCAGGCTCCCGTGCCCCGGGGAGGGCGGGTGGCGCTGTCACGCAGGCAGAGCAGCTCAGGCAGGTGACCTGAATGCTGGGCTGGGGAGGGGGCGCAGGAGAACAGAAGCAACGGGGGAAAAATAGGATCGCCAGGTCAGCCGCAAGTTTTAGAAGGTTTTTTTTTTGACGTTTGCTTTGCTGTTGGTTTCGTTTGGATTTTTGGCATCACTACCGGAAGATGAGAAATTCTTGCCACCAAAGTAAGCCTCAGCATGCTGAACTGTAACTCTCAGCATCTGATAGCAGATGTTTCCTTTTCCAGTCACTAAAGCAAAGATTCTGTGTCTCAGCTCTGAAAACACCGCAAACCACTCACTCACTCACCCACTGGCTCCTGGGTGGACCGACGTGTGCTCAGCTGGACTGGGTGTTTAGTAACCACGCCACATACACATACACACACAAACGCACACACACGAGGACATGTCCCCCACACACCTACACACTATACATGCAACCAAATACACACCTAGGCACACACAGATAAGTACACATCCACACAAATGCAGATACAGGTACCACACACACATACACATAGACACATACACAGACACTCAGATACACACGCACATGTGCACAAACACACAAGCAGGGTCACACGAACACTTGCAAAACATGCACGCATACCTACAGATGCACACACACAGACGAGCACACACGACTCTCCCACACACATTGGGATATCCCCAGCCTTCCAGGGAAGGGGTCCCCGCACATTCACTCCTCCCACAGGCACCCCCCACGCCGGCCCGTGTGCTCCTTTCCAGTGGTTTGAAACCCAAGGCACAAATATAGGAGCCCTTCCCCAGTCAGTCTTGTGTAACAGGGCATTCTAACTTGTTAGACTCTGCCTCTGGGACCAGAGCTTATATTTTAATGTCATCCTTAAAATGCCCAGGAGTGACTGCGGAATTTCACTGAGTATTACAAAATGTGCTTGGAACAAGCAGGTGTGATTCTGTCAAGATAAATATAATCCTGCTCCTGGCGTCGGTTTCTTTAGCATCCTATCAAATGCCCTGTTGTGGCAACAGCCTCTTTCTGTTTTCCCTTCTGCTTCCCCAGAAGAGGACTCAACCCGCAGACCCGGAGACCGTGGCCCGTTACAACATTCAAAACAGCTTGTGTGTAACGGCGCACAGCTCCTCTCGAATTGGATCCTGCCTCGCTAAGCTAAATGCAAGTTAACAGGTTCCTAAAAATACCCCCTGCCATGAGTCATCCTCTTGCAGGAGCCCCGGGGGATGTTTTCCACGGAAACGGGAGGCCTGGAGGGGCCGGGTGAGTCACAGCCGCGGTGTCCTCCCTGTTCCTGGCACGGAGCCGGCGCGGGGCTGGACGGTCTTCGGGAAGGCGGCCCGGCCGCCCCCCCCCCCTCCCCGCCGGGTCCCGACCAGCCGAGCCCGGGCCGGGGGAGGTGCGGGTCACACAGGCGTCCCTCCTCCCCCGCCAGGGGCAGCCGGAGGCCGACGTCCGGGCGCGCGGAGTCGCCCCGGGCAGGAGCAGGAAACCTGCCGTCGGACAGCCGCCCCCTTTGCAGACCCCAGCTCCCCGTGCTGGCGCTGCATCCGGGGAGCCGAGGGGGCGCCGGGGCCGCAGGCACCTCGGATCCCCCCCAGGTGCCACGGAGGCCAGAGAGTGCGCCGGGCCCTCACGGGCGGGCGGACGCGGCCGGTGCTCGCACCTGCCGCCCCTTGGTAGACGATCCTGGAAGGCACGAGGAATCGAGAACATTCTCCAGTACTGCGACTTGGGACGTAAAATTGCGTGCTTTGGTGGAGGAGAACCTCCTCAATTACGCAACGTAAAAGATCACAGAAGATGCGTGCGCTCATAGGGTAGCCCGCATGCTTCAGAGCCTCCTTGAAAGTAGGCGGGATACAAGTCGTAAATGAGCAACAGGAGTAAACGGCAGTCCTGAGTGTGCATTCGAATAATAAATCGTGTCCTCTTAATCTGGAAACATATTTAGAGGCTTTAAATGAAAGGAAGGAAGGAAGGAAGGAAGGAAGGAAGCCAGGTTTCAAGCATGAGAGTGGCACGCACAGGCCATGTGTTCATACCCTGGTAAGGAGGGTGGGGCAAGAAAAATCCACCTCTGAGGCTTCTAATCAGAGTGGGACATGGGGCCCAATGGGGAGACTCCTTAAATGCTCACAGTTTCTGTAGGGCTGGGAGGGGGGTTAATATTCACCACGTGATGAGTCCCAGGGTGCTGGCAAAAGAGATCGCCACACCTGTGCTGCTGCAGGCGGCGCTGAGGTCTGTTCCCGGGCTCCCAGGCGTCACTGCCGGCTGCGCAGGTGGCAGGAGTGGAGGACACACGGAGAGAAGGAACAGGACACGAGGCAGAGTTCCCCAGGAAAACACACCTTACCTCGTAGGTGGGGCTGAGCCATGTTTTGTGGAGCCTAAAACTTCTACAGGTCCTGGAA
Source organism: Camelus ferus (assembly GCF_009834535.1). Lineage (NCBI taxonomy): Eukaryota > Metazoa > Chordata > Mammalia > Artiodactyla > Camelidae > Camelus > Camelus ferus. The sequence continues at coordinate 2,522,169 of NC_045730.1, read as the reverse complement.
CTCTCTTCTTTAAAAGAAAGCAAAATGATGGTTACCAAAAAACGATGCAAAAGTAAATATTTGTTTAGAATGAGGAGGGATCCTGACAAGTTACTGCAACTTTGGAGGCTCGGGCCTTTGCTGAGATGCCTCCGGTCGATTCCCGGACGAGCCCGGGAAAAGGCCTCCCCCTCCAGCATCCTGGGCTCCCAGCAGCGCCTCCTCTCAGGGGCCAGGAAGCCGGCTGTTCAGGGAATCCACCCGGAGGGAGAGGACCTGCAAGATGTGCTGCCAGGTGTTCATTCCAAACACGGTGGTTGTCAGAATGGCCATCATCAGAAAGACCACAGATAACAAATGTTGGCGAGGACATGGAGAAAAGGGAACCCTTGTGCACTGCTGGTGGGAATGTAAACTGGTGCAGCCACTGTGGAAAACAGTACAGAGTTTCCTTGAAGAACTAAAACTAGAGCTGCCATGTGATCCAGGGTTTCCACTCCTGGGTATTTACCCAGAAAAAAACGAAAGCACTAATTTGAAAAGATGCATGTACCCCTGTGTCCACAGCAGCATTATTTACAGTAGCCAAGACATGGAAGTGATCTGTGTCTATCGACAGATGACTGGACAAAGGAGATGCAGTGTGTGTATGGATGTGTGTGTATATATATAAAACTCAGCCGTAAAAAGGAATGAAATAATGAAATAATGCCATTTGCAGCAACGAGGATGGACCTAAGGAACATTATGCTTAGTGAAATAAGTCAGACAGAGAAAGACAGGTACTATATGATATCACTTACATGTGGAATCAAAAAATTAAATGACTGTATACAGCAAAAGAGAAAGACTCACAGATACAGAGAGTAAACTAGTGGTGACTGGTGGGGAGAGGACAGGGAGGAGCAGCGACAGGGGGAGGGGATTAAGAGATACAAACTACCACGTGTAAAATACAGAAGCAACAGGGATGGGTCGTCCTGCACAGGGAACACAGCCATTGTTTTGCAGTAGCTTTGCATGGAGTATAATCTGTAAGACCCCTGGACCACTGTTGCAAACCTGAAAGTCGTGTGATATTGTAAACCAGCCCTACTTCAGTTTCTAGGGAAAAACCACAGTGGCCAAGGATGGAGCGTATGTTAGCACAGTGCGGGGGCTTGGGGATCAAAAGTGAACAGAACAGACCAGGCCGTTGCCCTGGGGGTAGTCAACACAGCAGGAGGGAAAAACAGACTTTTTAAGAAAGATGAAAAGGTTTTGATGTCATAATCACTCCTCCAGTCCACAAAAAACCAAACACATCTTGTTGTTCCATGGACTTTGCTAGAATACGGTGTTCTGTTGTTCAGAAGGCAGATGTACTACAGAATTCTACGTGTGGTTTTTGCACAGCATTGATTGGATTGTGTACACAAAGCCAAATTTACAAATTAGAAACTGAAGTGTTTGGCCCTCTCTCTGTATGCAGCACACGGAGAGGAGGGGGAGTTGGAGAGCTAGGAGAGGTTGGGGGGCAGGGGCCCAGACAGTGAAGGACAGCTGGGTGACATAGTATCAAAGGTCAGGCCAAGTCACGGAGAGGGTGCTGCTCTGGAGGGACAGCTGGGAATCCCTGACATCCCAGCTAAGCTGATGCTTACAGAGTGCGGACAGTCTGCAAAACCAACACCACCTTACAGCACACCAAGTCAACCAAAAAGAACTCTCTTTGGTCAGTATCCGAGTTTGTCGTGTGCCTGAGAAACAATGCTCAGAAAGTAATCAGCAAGAGTTTTTCTCTTAACAACCAAATCTTTGCCACTGAGCATCCCCCAGACACTGGGCCTACAAAGAAGGGTGCACATCACAGATCTGTCTGCACACATACAGACACACACACACACACACATCCATGTACTGAATACACAACCCAAATGAATTTGGGGCACAGATCACAAAGCCATTATCTTTATCATTTTGTTCCTGCTGTGCTGCAAAGAGCAATTCGGCCCCTCTCAGGTGTCCTTGAAGCCAAAAAGTAATTCTGGGAGGTCACAGTTATCAGCTGTTTCTCAAGCAGTGGCTGGAGAGGATTTCATCTAAAACATTGCTGCCGACCGTTGCTCGCTCCTCTAGGCTGGGAGCGTAAGGAGGGTCAGAGTGCGGCGTCCTGAGAGCGCGCGTTCAAGGTCACAGCCCATATTCATATTTCAGACCATGGCAGAAAGTTAAGGGTTAAGGCTTTTCCACTCTTGGATCCTTTCTTTGCACTTTCTTTCCCCTCTAGGGTCCAGGCTCCAGTTCACCCGAGCCTGCCTCTGCCCGTGTCCTGCCGCTGTTCAGACAAGCGCCTTTACCTGTTCACTGCCTCGTCATCTCATCAGTGAGGGCTGGGAAGCCATGTGCTCATGCCCCCCTATGCTGGCCCCAGGCCACCTGGAGGTAGAAGCGCACAATGTGCCACTGTCCCCAGGGCTCCGCTGCTCCCTGGGGCTCCTTGAGATGTGATGTTTCAGCTGTGCCATAAATGGAGTGGGAGTGTTGCAGAAAAATGTGCTACAGCTCAGTTGTGACAGCAACCTGGATCCGGGCAAGAGACCAACCAGCACTCGGAGAGTTGGAGAGCTCATGTTCATTACGCCAGCGGGCCCAGAGAAGCTAACACTCCAAGCTCTGGACCCTGTCTGCGGGTTTACACAGGCTTTTATAGGCTGCCAGTTTACACTTTGCAACGTCATATGCAACATGGGTGTAACGAAAGTGGACTAATTAGGAACAAGCTGTGTAGAAATGGACCAATCAGGAGGGAGAGAAATAACCAATCAGAAGTGAGCTCAGGGAGCCAATAGAATTTTAGGGGTAAGTAAGCCGCTTCAGAGGCAAAAAGCGAGATAGAGCCTCTGGGCCAGGGAACTGGATGGTGCCGGCAGGAGAGTAGTGGCCCTGCCTGGGGGTCCTGCCAGTCTTTTTATGGGGCTTCCTGCCTCAGGAGCACAACTGTTTGGGGACGCAGCTGGGGACACATGGAGCCTCTGAACCTCACAAGGCAACCCTCTTCTTACAGCCCACTGCTAGGAAATGCGATATTCCTGATTGGCCTCAGGGGTCTCAGAATGAGAAGGAAGGGAAGACCTTTCTTTCCCGTGGCCTGGCTAAGCAAACAACGCAGGGAGGTAGATTATGTGCATAGAATCCAGACACCTGCTGTCTTTCTGCTCCAGGCCCCACCAGGCATGCGGGTCAGACTGGTAGCGGGCCTCAAAGGCAGATCAATTTAGTTCATTACAATCGAGATGAATTAAAAGCAGTATTTTTCACTTCCTTCAAAGAGTCAACCTATCACAAAATATGTTGTTCCATATATGCGCTAAGCAATGCTTCATTTATGATTTGGTTGGAGAATGAGCTGGTCCACTATCCAGGAATCTTCTGTATGAATGAAATTTCCCGCTGTGCTAGGACTTTTAAAAAAAAAATCACTTTTATTCTCCTAGCAGCCCTTTAAAAAATATGTATTAAAGTTCCCCCTGTTTTCTGTCCTAATCACATGATTTATTTCTCAGGTTACTCCACGCCCTCTGTCCTACTGTTAAGAGTATGAAATCAGTAGGCTGAGAAACCATCACAATTCAGAACCAGGCTTAATGACGTTTGTCGTTTTGTTCAGGCCTTTCAAATTGTACACCGAGCAATAGAAGCCACATCATGTTTATTCCAGCTAAGTCCAGAACACAGAACGTGGCTGTGTATTCGCGCGTGGCTCTCCTTCCTCCTCGTTACTCACCCCACACCGACCCTGGACTCCCAGGGAACTTTGCACCTGCCCCTCTTTGTCTCTGACACCCTTCACACACATGGTCCTCCGGTGCTCCTGGCTCCACTCAGACACCTGCGTCCCATCAGTTGAACCTTAACTTGATTGTTCACTTCTTCTCTGTAAGACCAAAGTCTCTACTGAGAACATCCTTTCACTGCCCCGGTCTAACCCAGGCAATAGAAACTTCTCAGAAAGGGGACAGATATAATGCAAAAGTTCAGTTTTCCTTCTTTGTTTTCTGTGTGTGTGTGTGTGTTTAAGCAAAGGGGTGGAGAACTCCCGATTCTGCAGGAACTGGAGTGGGGGTTTGAGTGCACCAGGGACTCTGTTCTTACTGATTCCGTGTTTCACTAGTGACCGAGTGGAGTGTCACGTACGTTGATCCCGCATGGCTCTGATGCAGCTGCCCTTGGAGTTCAGGTGTGTGGGGAGGCTGTGAGCAAGCTTCAGCGTGCCCGGTGACTCGGACCCCCAGTGCAGCCCACCTGGAGTGCCGCGTGGAGGAGGCCCTGAGGCCGTGCCCAGGTGCAGGCCCTTGCTAGCAGTGCTGTCCTGGCCACAGGGCGGACGTGGCCTGTGGGACGAGGCTTTGCGATCCCGGTCTTCTCCACGGGAGCCTCCAGCTGGTAAGACGATTGAGCTCTTCTTCCCACTTTGCACCTGCCACCCTAGTGCGTGTCCATCCACATCGGATCTCAAGGTCCTCAGTGGCCCGGGATCCATTGGACCCGCTATTTACACTCTCCCTGTCCAAACTCATTCTGACCCATTGCTTCCAAGCTTCTGTGGGCAGAGAATTAGGCCATTCAACTGGTTAAAACTGCTTCTCATGGATTGGTGTCTGGGCAGAGGAATGAATAAGATGGGTAGATAGGGAACAAAACAGAGATAACAAATGTAAATTGTAAACTCTGGGTGTGTTCACTGTGCAGATCTTTCAGCTTTTTGCTATGTTGGGAATTTGTGCAACGGAATGTTGGCGGGGGGCACTTAGCTCTTGGTGACAGTTAATGACCTGTGCCTGAGAGAGTCTGCCTAAAAATAAAGCGCGTGTACTTTCACGGCTGTGGTACGTCTGACACACCGTGCTGGTTCCATAGGTCCCTTTTTTGTTGGCTTTCACAATTTTGTTCTCTCAGGACGAAAATAGCCAAATAAATGACAGAGTTAACTGGGCCGTTACTACGTATTTTTAAAGGGCCTTTGAGCAGAACGTGGCGCTTTTTGTTGCCTTGCTCATTGTGTGGGCTTTTGATTATGTTGGGAGCCGGGCAATAAAACACAAGAGATTTTTCCTTAAGTACAAACCCAAGATGAACCAGCATTCTCGCTGACACTGTCACTCGTAGAAGCAAAATTAATCTAATTAATGTTTATAAACCTGGGAGAAATTTTAGAATCAGTGGGAGGCACCGGCAGATACTTGAGGCTCTGCCTCTAATACCTGAACGATACTCCTTAAAAAGGAGTGTTCTGTGGTCACGGCCCGGGGCCACAGGGGGTCCTAAAAAGCTGGTGAAAAACATGCGGGGATAGTATCAGCAGAGGGAAATGAGTGGTAAATTATTTTTTTCTCATTAAAGAATCACATGCATTTATCCAACTTATTTTTATTTTGAAAGTGAAGGAAATAGCCTCACTGCGTTTAATTTCAGCGGATCCTGGGAAATCTGAGTACTTAAACGACCCTGACAGAGTAACTGAGCGGCAGGGCGCGGTGGGGGTCACCTGCCGTCTCACGTGGGGGCGCGGCTTCCCGCTCGTGTCAGGAAGGGGCGCAGGAGGACCGCGGCCTCAGCGCGGGAGGCGGAGCCCGGGGAGCCCGGGGAGCCCGGCAGGGGCGCTGCCTCCCCCCCCCCCCGCCCCCCGCGGTGCCCGGGGCCCCGGCCGGCTGGGAACCGCCGAGCTCTCTCACGGAGGCCCGCGCGGCTGGGCGCGCCGCGGCCGCGGGGCGGCTTCAGCGCCACGTGCCGAGACCGCACGGTCCATGGAGGCGCGGCCGACGGCAGGGAGCGCCCGGACGAGGGGCTCGCTGGAAGGGGAAACGCGGCGTCGGCTTCCATTCTTTTTATGCAGTTACGGAGGGACAAGCTCGGCTCCTCGAGACCCACCAGCCAGTCCGGCAGAGCGCCCCCCGGCGGCGCCGCGCAGAAGCACGGCGGGCGCGCGGGTGAAGGGTGAGCGGGCGGGCGGGCGGCGCGGGGGCGCAAGGAGCCCCCGTCTGTCCTGCGGGACCCGCCGGCCCAGACGCAGCCCCGGCGCGGAGGGCTGTGGCGGCGCCTGCCCGGCTTGCCACGGGCCCCCGAAGGCTGCGGGGTCAGCGCGGGCAGCACGGCCCCCGGGGGCGCAGCGCTCTGGGGTCACTGCGTTGAGGGGGGTGCGGAGACGAGCAGGGCAGGACCCGTCTTTGTGTCTTACCTGAAGGCCGTGATGAGAGCAGCCCGTGTCGTGTTGGACGCCCGAGGCACAGCTGGGGGCAGGCACAGCCGGGGAGGCCTCGCTCGGGACGCAGCGGGCCGGCCGCCAGCGGTGCGCGTGGCAGGGTCCCCAGCCCCGCCGGCCGGCGTCGCGTGGCCGGGAAGGGGTGCTCAGGGCTGGCTCCCAGGGCGGCCGGGCTGTAGGAGGCATTGCCTGGAGGCTGGTGTGTCACAGGGCTCACGGCGTTCTGGAACATTCTCTTTGCACGCGTCATCCCTACTCCCTAAAAGCTCAGGAGCAGTTATGATGATCCCCTTTACGATGAGACAGCTAAGGCTCTGAGAAGCTGGTTTTGCCAAAGGCTTCGAGTCGGGTGAACGGTGGCCTGCACATCCGAGCCTGCTCCTGGTGTCCACACCGAGAGCCCTGGCTTCCTGACCGCCTTCAGCCCAGGCAGACGGGGACAGTGCTCACCCTGGTTCTGGCTCCAGCTTTACGGCCCCTGTACCGTAGCTGGCAACATCACACCCCAGTCTTGGGCTCTCTCTGTTAACTTTTTTGTCTTTTCCGTTTCTATCTCAGGCCACATGTACCATCCGATGATAGAAAGGTTACAGAAATGCTTTGGGACAAATTTCTTTTAAAACATGCACTTCTGAGCTTCCTGTAGACTCACTCGAACGTACTCAGCAAAGAGGGCGTAAGCCAGGACCACATCATTCAGGGTTACACGCTCCTGGTTTTTTTTTGGGGGGGGGGGTTTAAGATAGCAAGATCATTTGTTTTCATCTGTAAGATGTGGGGGAAACGGACACTTCCTGCCATACACTTCTCAGTATGGAAACATACGTCTTTAAAAAGTTGTACTACTAAGAATTGACCTTGTCCGCTATGCCAGAGCTGAGGCAGGTGTGTGAGTCACCAGGAAGGGACCCAAAGGTTAGTGACACCACCTGTGACTATTTAAGTCCCCACCCTTGGGGCACAGGGGGCAGAAACTGTGTGCATTTTGTCCTGAAAGTTCCATCACGAGTTGGGAAGGGCCACTCAACATAGATACGTTCTGAGTATTTGCTTTTGGGGTGGGCAGAATTACTCAGAATAGAAATGTAGGCAGCTGGAAGCTTCAGGGGCCTTAACATTCCCCCTCATTTCCAGCTTCCACCTGTACATGCATGGCTGTGAAGTCTAACTTTTGACAGCTCACGTCCAGGCAACAGGAGAACATCTGTGAAAACACACAAAAGCTCAGCGACCCAGCGCTTCCAGTCCACGGAAAAAATGTGGCTTTGATTCATTCTCAAGCTGGAATGTATTTCCGCACTGAAGTAAAATTTGCCTCCAGTTTTAGAGGGAGTTTTTATTATGAGAAAAGCACATGCAAAAAGGAAAAAAATAAATTGTTGTCACTAGGCATGTGAAAAGTCATCAAACAGCATAAAAGATGTTGGCCACATGCCACCACATTTAGGGAAAACAGCCATCCTGGTAATCCAGTGTTCACTTTGACCGAGAGCAGGGAAGCCTCCTGGCGACCTCTGTCTGTCCATGATTTAGTGTGTTAGCAAACTTAAATAGAATCTGGCTAGCACTTGGAAAACGTAGTGCATTTCCTGTGTATCATTATGGGAAAAAATAAACACATATATGAGTAAATTCTCAAAGAGGAGAATGGGAAACTACGCTGTGCTGTGTTTCTGGCCATCCTCTCCCGTTAGCAAATCAATTTGTTCCTTCCAAGCAAAGGAAGAATTGTACCACGTTTAAAGTCCCTTCTGTTTTTCAGTTCTCTGTGGTTTTGATGTCACAGTGTCTCAGCTGATTGTCAAAGTCATGCCCGAGTGGTGAGTCTTATCGCTCCTACTTGCAGGTGAGGAATTCAGGGTAGGGAGTTCAAACGGCCAGGTAGCACTCTGAGGTCAGGCCTCGAACTAGACTTCCTGGCCCACAGCTGTGGGAGGCAGCGGGGCTCCTGGCTCCCTCAGGAAGCCACACTCAGTCTGCAATCTCTGGGCAAGCCAACTTAGCATCACTCGGGGACCTGTTCCTGTGCCTGGTCACAGGCCCACTGGCCTAGCACTCAGAGTCTGCCCACAGCCCCAGCCAACGCGATGCAGATGTCCTCCCGCCCCCACCGCACGCTGGACGGCCACAGTCGGCCACACTCCCCCGGGGCTGCTTCTCAGATATCCAAGCGACCCCGGGCCCAATCTTCCGGCATATGCCTGGGGTGCCAGGTAGAGCCAGGTCAGTCTGTCCTGACTGCGCAGTACGGCTTCTCCGGCCCAAGGCGTGAGCTAATCACCAGTCTGCTCTCCTGTCTAAGTCCTGCAGCTGCTCAGTCAGACACAGGGAGCCGGCCACAGCTGTGGGCAAGTTCTAAGGTTCTCTGAAAGCTGATGAAAGTACAACCCCACGTACACGTATTCTAGTAGCCCGGGAGGCCCGAGGCATTTGCCGTTACAGCCTCTGCTCAGAACACGGCTGTCAGCAGGTGGAGGGGCCATTCCCCTCTCAACTTACTATGGCAGGAAGAAAAACATTTAAAGTTGTTGCGTGTTTCCTAGCTTCACTCGTGGTAGTAGGTATGAGTGACACAGATCACTTTTTGTCTTCTCACTCCACGTCGAGTCACTGCTTTCCGTCTCCCTGCTCCCCGGGGGGTGGGCCTTCTCTGCCTGCCTGTGGGACACATGCACCCTTGTATTAGAGTGTGCCTTTTACCAAACAGCCTTGGGACACAGGTAAAGACACAGAAATGACGAACTCAGTCTGTTAGTAATTAAAATGTGACTTTGATTTGTAAAATTAGATTAATGTTAATAAAACACACATAGGTTACATTGTAATGATCAAAATTGGCCAGGGTGCAATTTGTCCTTACTCGTTACTTTCTGCACTGTGTTGTTACTTTTATTTCTAATCCTAAATAACTCGGTAGGATGCTTCCAGACTCCGATAGCCTAGTTCTAGCTGCGGGTGTATGATTGTGAAGACAGTTGATTATTGCCGAGGAGGGACCTGGTCGTCAATCTCCCTAAGATGCACAAATGCAGCTAGCAGAGCAATCAGCAGATTTCTTGTGGGTTTTTCCCCTCCTGAATGATTAAAGACAGATCACCTCTTCCTAGGAATGCGGTGTTATCCACCCCCCCCCCCTTACCTCGTAGTTCTGACGTGTTAGTGGTTAGAATCAGCCAGCTTGTGGCATGAAAACACAGTGAAGCCAAACCGTGGGTGAGTTACGGGCTACTGTGAACACTTGGTCAGCGTGCAGCCCGTGTTCTAGTCCATCCACGGCCACCACCGCCAGCACTCGTTGCACTGCCGATGCCGTGGGAACAAACACTGCGTCTTAAAACACGACAGCAAAGGGCTTAGATGAGCAGATAGCGTATCTCCATGTGCCAGCTCATCATCAGCCTAGGTCTGCCACAGCTTTACTTTAAAAAACTAAATTACTGCATGTGGACGATTTTCAGTCTGCTGTTTTCACGGACTCTTGGGAACATTTGTGATAATCTAGTTTATATACTACATACGTAGGAAATAGCCACCATGGCTGTTAGTATTATAGTTAATACTTTTTGACACATTAGTGAATTTTTCAGCGTTGAACGATGGTTAAGGAACTCTTTTAAAGAAGGGATGAGTGTCTGTATAGAAGGTTGTTTGAGTCATTTTTATAGCCCTCACCACAATGGGGTCAGTCACACAGAAACACATGCTATAGAAAAGGCCGTTTGTGTGACTGCCTGACCCTCTGGCCCCTCCCATGGGAAGCAGCCGACCTTTGGAAGAACAGATTTTTCCTTTAACGTTACCCAATGTTTTGAATAATGGTTTCAGCCTGAAAAAAAAAAAGTAGAAGATATAATAAGTAAAATATGTACTTTTACAGATATTTGTATATTTACTTCAAGAAAAAGAACATCTGAAGATGATGATGATTCTCAAAAACCATGTAAACCAGCAAACATTGGCCTATTTTCCCAAATATGAACCGTCCTGTCTTCACTCCACGGATAGAATACAGCTCATGGCAGTGTATCTTAAGCTGCTTTCGTGTCACCAGTATGTTAGAAACGATGTTAATATGATATTTAAAGTAGTTTTTTAATGTTAAAAATTATTTCACAGAGAAGGAAGTACATGGTCCAAGAAGGCTTAGTTTTTAAGCCGAAGCTCCTTGTGGGGCCTCATACGCGTTAAGTTCTTGTTTCAGGATAGATTATACAGTTGTTTTGAAAACTGTTTAACAATGCAGACCACAGCAAGTGTGAAGACTTTGTCATCTTTTGTAATGAGCCTGAATTATTACATTTAAAACTAGGAAAAAAACACATATTATTAAAAGTAATTTTAGGCTATGTCAAAGTATCTTATTAGTCAATGAGGAAAGCTTTGTTTGAGTTCCCAAAGTAATCAGTAAATATTTCTCACCAGTAATGTCTCGATCAAAGTTAAGAGGCTATGTTGGAGGAATGGGGAATTTTCAGGGGATGCAGAAATTTTACTCAAGTCTAAACCTACATGCCTCCGTGATCTTAAAAGGTTTCTGGACATATATTCTAGGCAGAGAAGAACTTCTCTGTCCTTTGGATGTCATATGGCCCCATGCTCTCTTCTGGTTGTCACCCCACTGCAGCCACCATGCTGGTCTGCAAAGGAAACGTTAATTTGAAAAAGCATTCTGATGCCTCAGTGTGTTGTTTCTTCTCAGCAACTTCTATCCTGTAACTTTCACTTTAATAAGTGAATACAGTGTCTTTGTTGAGAACTCAGAAACCTGCAGTGTGCTTTGGAAGTGCCAGGATAAACGTGAGGAAGCCCTCTAGGTAATTCCAAAACTCCCTGCACCGCAGTGTGGAGCGGGCCTGCTCTTGCTTCTCCAGAACTGATGGACTCGAAGCTGGGGGACCAAGAGGCGAAAGACTCCCATATTATAAAGAGAGTCCTCTATAAGTGAGGCCACAAACCTCTCTCAAGAATGAACTAGCCCTTCCGTTCTCAGCCGTCACCCCAAGCTCCCTCTCCCCCCACCCATTTATAAAAGAATAGACAGGAGAGAGAATCTTTGTCATAGGTCTTGTGCAAAAAGAGTTAGGGAAAAGGGAGAGGGGCTTCTAGATTCTTCCAGAGGAAAATTGGGCAGCTCATGCTCTTCCTGGAGAACCAACTGCCAACAGCCTGGCCGACCTGCCTCTGTACCTGAGAAGGGAGCCGGCAGAGCCGGGCTGGGAGGCAGAGCGGCAGCCGTGCGCCCGCTCTGAGGTGGCAGAGGCTCGCGGGCTCGCTGCTGTCCAAGGTACCCCTCCGAACCAGGCTTACCTCGTCTTGCTGCCGTTGCACCAGGAGGCCCTGAGGTGTTCAGGGTCCACAGCCGCTGAGCAGCTGTGGGCTGTGCCAGAGGACATGCCAGAGCCAGGTGCAGGAACGATGAGGTGTTCATAGTCACAGGGCCCTGCAGCTGATCCCCACCAGAGCCCCGCTGGGCTGTCAGTGTTGGAACAGGGGTGACAGCAGCCCAGAGGAGACTCCACAGCCAGCAGCAGAGTAAAGGGACACTTGCCTTTCCTTCTCTCAGCAAACCCCTTCCAAGTCCAAGTCCCAGCCACAGAAAAGGAGTTGGACAGAGGAAAGGATAAAGGAAATGTCATATGTCCATGCCATGGAATACTATTCAGCCTTTAAAAAGAAGGATAACATGGAGAAATCAACATGAGGACACTGTGCTCAGTGAGATATGCCAGACATGGAAGGACAAACACTGTATGATTCCACTCATGGGAGGGATCAAAAATAGTCCAACTTATACAACCAGAGACTGGAATGGTAGTTAACAGGGGCTGCGGAGGGGAAATGGGGACTTCCTAATCATCAGACACAAAGTTTCAGTTAAACAAGATGAAAGGACTGGAGATCTCCTGTACAACATGGCGCCTGCCGTCAGCAGTGGTGCGCTATACACTGAAGATCTGTTCAGAGGGTGGATCTTATGTTATAAATTCTTACTACCATTTAAAAGTTTTTCAAAAAGTAATTAGGGTTGGGAACCCCCATCTCATGACCCCTATTATGGGCTGAATAGTTAGTAACCCCTGAAATTCATGTTGCGATCTTATTCCCCTATACCAAAAAATGTCACTGTCTCTGGAGCTAGGGTCTGAGGGAGTCTGAGAATGGCTGCCCTAAAATGTGCCAGTTCGGTATAGGTTTTCTTGAGCTGAAGACACTGGCAGGGCAGCAGATGCAGGGAGAGCATCCTCTGAAGTCCCCACACCTGCCTAAACACAGAGCCTCCACTGGAACTGGGCTGTCACATGTCCCCTCCTGGGAGCTGCACCACCAGGAAGACTGACTCATGTCACAGGAGAGGAGCCTAGAAGTGGACCCCACACCCAGACTGTCACAGACTGCCATCCTCCCATCTGTTCTTCTGAGGACCCACTCACCTTCCCTAAAAGCCATGTACTCTCCCCAGAGAATCCTGCCCCCTCCCTTCCCCCTGTTAAGACAGTACAGAAACTCTCAAATCTCGTCACACTTTTGAGCATTGTCTTTGTCCCCAGATGCCCCATGCACATGATATTAAAAATGGATAAACTCGTGTATCTTTTCTCCTGTAGTCAGTTTATTTTGCAGACCTAGCAGTGGAACCTAGGAGGGTAGAGGAAGTCTTTCCGCCCCTAGAAGTCTTCATGGAGATAATCAAATTAAAATGAGGCCATTAGGGTGGACCCTAATCCAAGATTTGATTGGTTTAGGTTATTCTGCTCTGTTTGCTACACGCAGGACGTGGGCAGGCTCACTCTCCCTTGCTCTTCAGCTCCTGTTGTGACTCCTGTCACGGCGGTCATGACGCAGATGCTCTGCAGGGGGTGTGGGTGGGGGGGGGTGATGCCTGCGCCAGAGAGCCCTCAACTCCTATCTTCTTCTTTCCTTGGTTTTCCTTACGCCAGTTGTTAACCTGGGTATCTTCCTCCTCGGAAGCCTCCCTGTCTGCTCTGTTTATCCGTTGACCTTCCTTGATGAGTCTTAACATGATATTAAAAATGTAGTTCAGAGCTCTCTTCCCTGCTGTCTCCACGTAGTGAGCTGACTGTTTGGTAATCTGTTATTTTTTATTTTTTGTTGTTTTCCACCCTCTCTGCATAATTGGGCACCAGCTTTTGTTCATTTCATGACTACTTTTTAGAAGTCAACTGCATTCTTGCCAAATTGGCCAGGGGTTCTTGGTGGAAGAAAGTATATACTCTCCAGCCGAGGTGTGCTGACATTTCCCTCCGCGTGTGCAGTGACGTCTACTGGGGACGTTATTAGGATGTGGTCAATAGTCTAGGCAGCAGATGTTGACATTCCACCATTTACCCTCTGACAGAGCTTACACACTCGTTTTCCTGAAACGTTGTTGAAAGGCTGTTTGCAGGCCTAGGATGTAGTCAGTGCCTGGCAGGGCAGCTTGTATCCTTTCAGAGGGAAACTCCATGTATCTCTTTCTGTTTATGTTCCTGAGCAGGGCTCTGTGACCTAACCTTTTTATAGAATTCCGGCCAAGTTCAACTTGTTGGGAGGAGAGATTTACTGTCCTCAGCAGAAATATTAGCAAATTGTAGGGTGAAGCTACTCTCTCATGACTTCTGCCAAGAACATGTTTATTACATGAAGTCTCTGTTCTCCACCCCTCAAGGCCTCCAGGGAAAGCTACACTTTATATCTGGAACCAATTTGACATGAAATGTGGCCTGAAACCCTTACCTCGTAGTTCAGCCAGCTACTTTCTTCTTTCTAATAACGTAAGTCCATTATTTATCCAAATTTCACAGCAAAATGGATTCTCAAGTGGTAACGGATGACTCCGACTCCTAAAAATATAATTCTGTTCTAGTCAAATTTTAGGTCAAACAAACAAAGCTCGCTGTGTTAACAATGAAAAGAAACAAAGCAGGGAGGGGAGGACTGTTGTCGGATTGGGCTCAAGGACTTTTTAAACCAGTTCACGTTTATGGTTATGATGTACTGGGGAAATAAAAGGTCCAGGACAATTATTGAGTTTGTTGCTGTTAGAAAAGAAAAAATCCTTTTGTGAACACGTGCTATTTTAAAAGAATGCGATATTCTACGCTTTTAACTTGGTGTTTTCTTTAATAGAAAAGAGAATTAGGATACAGAAAGGGAGAAAACACAAAATATACACTGTTTTCTTTCTTTTGAAGAATTTCCCAACACGTGCAAGTGGATAAACACGCTTGTCCTCCTCCCATCCTTTCTAGTTTTCATCTGGTTCTTTATTTGCCCACTGCACACATTTATTCTGTGCCACAGAATAAAATATTATCCTTGACCATGGTCTTCCTGCTGGAATTTAGCTCTTCCTCTTCTGCACATAGCGTGGAACCTTGAGAAAGGTAACTGATTCGGAGGCGGAAATTCATTGATGGTAAACAAACGGGAACCTCGCTGCCATGACCTACGTTCACAGTGCGGGTCACCATCTTTGTACACAGATGTCTAATAATTTGCTTCCCCCAGAGCAATGGCTCTTATTATTCAATTATGAGTCTTCTGCGACTTGAATGGGAAATCACAACCCCACAGCAGCAAGGGCTCTGGGAGCTCTGCTGATGGTTTCAAGGTTGCAGCTCAACGGACACATCAAGGATGAGAAGCCCGTCTTTCTGGGCATAGACTTTTCCCACCCAAATCCCGTCTGAAATTTCTATGCTCACAGCAAGGCGGTGTCGCTCTCCATTTCTGTTTACTTCCTAAGCTAACAGCAGCAGCCAAGGAAAACTAGAAGACAGCACGCTCCTAGTTATTTATTTAAAAAAGCACAGTGCTCCCTAAAAGTGCCCCCCGACACCCTGCTTCTTGTTTCGATGCTATTCTTTTTAAAACTTTGGACCCAACTTGAGGCTCCTGCTGGAACTCAAACAGATCTCTTGGCTGGCCCCCCGCTGGCCCATTCCCGATGTCACCCACAGGCAGGGAAGCTCGTCACTGAGGCTCTGAAGTGCCCTTTGTTGTACACCCAGGCCCATGATTCGATTCACAAGCTAAGGGAGATGTGACGGAGATGGCACCTGCAGCTGGACCTGTGTCCCCCCCTGAGCACGATGGCACGGAAACACCTCCATGGGTCGCCCGTCGGGAGCTGCATGTGAAGCCCCAGCCACCGCTTCCTGCCCGGTTCTGTCTCCACAGGTGATATGAACCAGTGTCACCGCAGACGCAGTCTTCCTCCCTGGACCACCCGGCCTCCCTGCTTGCCCCGTGCTGGCGGCAGGCCTGGACCCCGCGTCACCCCTGAGAAGAGTCCGTGTGGTACGGGGTGGCTGAGCGCCCTCCCCTCGCCGCGGCTGCCACGGAGGTGCTGCCCTCGCTCATCCCTCCCCCGGCTGTGTGAACATCGTGTTGTGAAGGAGGCCGTCTGTGTCTTACTCACGCTCCTTACTAAGACTCACTGTTCAGCAGGGCTCACAGGAAAGAGAGGGGCCAACAGATCTGGAGTGTGATAACTGCAAACGGAAACATTTCGATGTCCCAGGAACGTGAGGCGTGATGACAGATCATGAGCGACAGGTGTTACTTTGCCCCGATGAGGTAAAGAGGCGAAGGGGCCAACGGAGGGTAGTTACCCTCTGCTGACTACCCACCTCCCGAAACACCCAGAGGGTGAGAATACTCACTAACAAAATCTTCAGACGTCAAGGGCTTTTTATTGTTTCTCATTAGGATTGTTTTTTGTTTTTCTTCTTTCAACTGGAAAATTATTCCTATTGAAAAATTTCAGTTGTTACATGTAAAAAGGTGCTCAGCCAGGATCGTCCAGTGCTTGAGGCTGTGAAAACCTCCTTTTGCTCTCAGAGCATCCGCAGCCCCCAGTGGAGTCTGGGCTCTCTCTGCTGTCCTTGGCTTCCCGGAGAAGCACAGGAGGATGGCAGCTTCCTCTCAACACTGTGGTCAAAGCTATAATCTTGGGCAGAAATGAGTAAACATGTTACTGAGCAGCAGCGTGAACGGAGACACACAATTGCCTGGTTGTTTCATTAAAAGCATAGGGAATTCGTGGACTGTGTTCATGCAGATTTAGGTTCATATACCTGTTACGCAGCACTCACGCACACACAGACACATACGCGTACTCTGCACACACACTACACGAGCTTTTTAGCCCAAAACTACATTGACCCTAACCCTCTGATCGATCGATATGAACAAACCAGACAAAAGCACACTTTAAACTTCATAATAATCAAGGTTGATGCCCACATACACAGCACACCTCCCATTAATTTGCTGGAACTAGTGGGACTAAAGGGAAATCAATATTTACTGAGCTTGTTGTGTGTCAGGCACAGAGTTTATCTCTTAGTCTTTTAGTTGAGACACACACACAGAAATAGCTTTAAGAATAAAATTACTGTCTCTATTTTCATACAGGAAAGAGACATTAGGCTCAAAGACGTGAGTAACTTACGAGGGTCATGTGGATTCATATAAATGTAGATTTTCATTATGTTGGCACAGCCCAGCATTGTACATGTTGATGAGATGAACAAATCAGAGGGCTGAATTCACTTGTTTCCTACTGCATAGAACTAACTGCTTGCAGTTGATACAGTGATTATCTGAGTTTCCTTTCTTTCCTCTGAAGCTCTTCTGTCAATTCTTCTTCTCATCTTCTTCCTCCAGGACCTCCATCTTGCAACCTGGTTCCCCTTCTCAGTGAAGTGACCCAGGGATCTAATTTGCTTTGAGGTGTGATAGGATAGGATGCACTTATGAGGACCCCCTCTGTGGCGAGCATTATGTAAATTATCCTAGTTAGTAACAAGACAGATTTGTGACGATGTAATAGTCTCCCCACTTTATGCACGAAGGAGCCAAGGCTCGATGACTGACAGCGATCTTCCAAGTCACAAAATGTCTCACTATACAAGATCCCATTTGTCACCATGAACACTGATGTCGTCATAAAAGTCTTTGAGTATCAGGAAACACTCAAGTTCATGGTACCATATACACATTTTCCAACATTTTAATCTTTACATAAAAGATCTAATTTTGTCATTGGACAGGAGGACTGTCCATTATCCTTCTTGAAGTGACAGGCTCATTTCTTTCGCCCTCAAGAGCAAATACCCAAGTCGAGCAGCCGGACTTTGGTATTATAGTTGTTCCTGGAGTAAAACTGACATCCTGCGAAGAGTGGCTGGTTGAGCTGTGGGGCAGGTGTCTTTCCTAGACACCTGTTGTATTTCGGCTTGGCGGCTTTATGGGCATGTCTCATTTTTAATTCCAAAATAAGGAAAAGACAGGTGCTCAAGAATGAAGATTTCATAAAAGTAACATCTTGTCCTGCTTCATTAGGGACCTTCTTAAATACAACTGGCTATTTTTCTTTCTCTGTGTGCGTGTGAGCGGAGAATACGGTGACCGCCAACACAGCCTGGTTCCGCCATCTTGATTTATTCTCCAATGCTTTTGAATTTTAGTGAAAAGTTAGGAAAATGCTGTGGCAGGTATCCAATGTCCTTTTTTAATGAATAAATAAATTAATTAATACAAAATACTAAATACATGCCCCTCCTCCAGTGAGCTTACTGAGTTGCTATGAAACATCAAGGAAAAGTCTATTTACAAATGGCAAAAAGATACAAAGTGAAATACTTGAAATTTTGTTTATCTAGTCCATTCTAACTTCTTTCAGCTATATTCAGGAAATGTCTGGAATCAAAAGTATCATATTTAGTGCTTTTTATTTGCATTCTGAGTGTGCCCTTACCCCTCCCCCACCCCCACTGTCCTACACCTGCCTGTGTGGGTTCAAGTCTCTGTCATACTTTATTCCACGACTTGTTTTGAGTGTTGCGTGGATTCAGAGCCATGAAGGAGCCCTTGCAATGTCATTCTGGACCCACTTACTGAATGCAAAATATTGTGTGACCTTAAATAATGGTGATAATAAAGAATAAAGTTCAAATAAGGGGGCTGGAGAAAAAGGCTCACAAAAGATAAGGCATTCGAAATGTGGCTTAAGAAATCTAGCCAAGGCAAGGAGGTATGATCCCAGAGAATGGTGAGTAGGGCTGTGGGAGGAAGCTTTTGTGGGAGATTACAGCTGCGGGTGTCAGTCTCAAGGGAAGACTTAAATTGAAGCAACCTAGGCAGATGTGGGAGCATTTGATGTGGAAAATCATGGAGAAATGATAATACGATCCAACCTCTGTTTCATGATGCTTCCTTGGGTGGTAGTGTGGATGATGGGTTAGAGACATTTGACAGAGACAATTAAAGAAATTATATTCCATACATAAGAGAGTGAAGGCGTGCGTAAAAAGGGAATTTTAACTTAGGCAGAAAATGATTATTGTGGACCACTGAAAAAAAGGACTACTACTGTCAGATATTAGGATATTGGACTCACGGGGCCGAGCCAATGGTTTCTTCTTCATTGGGAAGTAGAAGGAACAGGAGTGTCAGTTACGGGTCACGGAGAGCGGGTTCTCCCAGAAGACAGTGGTCTGGAAATCCTGTATCTTCTTCAGCAGATACCTCAGTTCATTCACTAGCAGGTGAACGCGCATTCCACTCCCGTCCTAAACTCTTGCAAATAGCAGCGACAATCATTTCACGATGTAAGGCTTCACACCGCGGGGTCTTAATTCATGCTTGCTGTCATCCTGATGTGTCCTCTCCCTGGACTGAGCGCTCTCCTGATTAGCGTAACACTTCACAGCAAGTCTTCAGCTCTCTGTCGGATTTAGAATAAGCATAGCAGCTATTTTTAAAATGCTGTAATTAAAAATAGTCTTGCAGTAGGACTGCTGGTTGTCCCCATGCGATTCCCTTTTAGGCAGGCATCACTATTGCTGCTTAGATGACACGCATAATGCATTCATGATTTTGATGTTCAAAACATCTCATGTATAGGATTTGGCAGGGATCAGGCACTGGACTTAAAGCCATTGTCCCGTAAAATTGACATCCACACAGACCCTAGGAGGTGGCAGATGAGGACAATTGATAGGTAGAGCTTAGGTAACTCACCTGAGCAAGTAACTCACTGCACCAAGTGATGGGGCTGGAGCTACACTCAGTCTTGGTTCCAGCCGCCACGTGTGCCATTCTTGAGAGGAGATTTCTCCTGTTTAAAGGACGCATGTGTGCAAAATGCCAGTGAAGTAGTGTGCAGATCTCAAGAACGTGGTGCACACACACTTTGACCTTATTTTAAATAAAGTGAAGTGATGGCACTTACCTTTGTTCAGTGAGCTAGGTCAGGATTGTTCATAATGAGAAGAGATCATTTAGAGCGCTGCTGAGGACCTGCTGCGCACCAGGCACTGCGGGCTGTGGCGCATCCCTCTTCCATCTCACTTGATACACATGCTTACAGCACGGCCAGGATATGAACTCAGATGGTGCGACATCAAGTCGCATGAGACAGTATTAGTAGAAGACGTTTGAGGAACTGACTTCATTCTCAGGAAATTGCAGGGTGAGTGCATTTCACACCTCGTTTTGCTTAAACACACCCTCACTGACAGCTCCCAGATAGCCTGCTGACCCGGGTGTTCTGCTGTTCCTGCGGCCAGATTGCTGGGATGTGATCCCAGTTGGCCAGTTAGACACTCCCCATCTGTCATTCAACTCCTGACCAGGGAGACAAGAGGAGCGAACGTGTTGAAACCCCGCAGGTGGTGTGGGGGTGGTGACAGACCGTTCCGGCTGCGTGGCCCACCAGCACTTCCTCACTCCCTGTAACCTCCAGAGCCTGCTCATCCAGCCTTCCACCAGTTCTTAGGGCTTCCCTGCATCCTTCCAACACAATGGCTTTCTGTTGAAATTAACCAGAGTGGCAGGCAGGCTTCTAAAGACGCCCCACCCCCTGATTCCTGTCCGCTGGTCGTTTTGTCAAATACGATTCTGGGCCTGCTGTGGGGGGATTTTGCAGAAATGGGAACACCCCAACTCAGTTACCTGAAAACATCGAGAATGTGAATGAGGGCGTGGCCTAGTGGCACCAGCCTTTTGAAAGCAGAGTGTCCTCTGGCTGGCAGCAGAAGTGGAGATGAGATTTGCATCACAGGGGGACTCAGAGGCACCAAAACAGGCTCAGGGATCATTGGAAGAGAACAGAGAGCCCAGATGTAAACCCACACACTTGTGGTCAGCTAATCTGCGACCCTGGAAGCAAGAACACACAATGGAGAAAAGATGGTCTCTTCAGTAAGTGGTGCTGGGAAAACCGGACAGCTGTCTGTAAGAGGCTGAGATTAGAACATTTCCTCACACCGCATACCCTCCTGCAGATTCTCCCAGGGGGCCTTCAACACGTGCTGCAAATAACCCACGTTCTCGGGGGGGAGGGAAGGAGGGAAATGAGCAGCTAAGTTCAGTGGTAGGTCTGGGGTAAGCGCTCCTCACAATGACCCCCTGACACAGAAAAACATAATTTCATCCTGTTTACAGCTGAGGAGAATTGAACAAGTTAAGATGAAGGCTCTCACCCCCACCCGTGGGGAGAAACCCACAGTCGTGAACGAGACTTAGAGCGCGCACCCTGATGTTGCTGAAGATACGCTTTGCATTTTGTCCACCAGAAGGTGAAAAGTTGTTGTTAAATTGTACAAATCAGCAAGTGCAGTACTCTGAGGTTTTTCAGGATGAAAGCGAAGAATGAGAAACAGGAATCTCCTCCTTCCTGTTGGTTAAAGTCACATGTTGTGGCCCTATTTATGGTCCCCGTGGCCTTTCTTGTGGGGACACCCTCCTCTTCTCTGAGAGGAATGGAGTGGTTGAAGGAGTGGAGAAACTGCTGTCATCCAGGGCTTCAGCCAAGGTCTAAACTTCCAAGAAAGTCACCAGCACACAGCGAGGTGGCAGTGCCGACGTGGACGGGGCTCCCCGGGCCCCTCGTGGGCTCCCCCGCTCCCTGGGCGCTGCTCCTGACAGCGCACATCAGTTGTGCTGTTAGCGGTGCCCTGAATTCCTCGTGCACCAGAGAAGTGCATTATGTGTAGTTTTGCTTTATACACTCAATACATTATTTATACTTCTATTTTCAGAGCATCAATTATTTGCATTTTGCTAGACTCTTCCATCTACACTAAAAAGACTCACCCACTCAGGCAGCAGGGAGGCTTATTCAGGCTGCAAGGAACATTGAGAACCCCCGACTCCATTCTGGTATCTGCACAGAAAAGCTCTCTCACCTTACGTTGGTTAAAAGACACACAGCATCTCCTTCAATATCTGCCCCTTCGAGACAGTGGAGTTCTTTAAATCTTCCTGCAGTGCTGCACTGTCTGCACCTCACGTCAAAGTCCACGCTGAGGAGGATGGCTTTAATGATGTTGCAGGAGACTAGAATTAAATTTTAATGATCTGGACCTTCATTACTTGCTTATTCACTCAACAGTCGGTAATCAGTGCAAAATCCAGGGACAGAGTCACAAGGAAGCAGATCTGATCCTGGTCCTCGTGGAACTCATGTCCTATCAGTGAAGGCAAGTTCCCTGACAGCTAAATACACTGGCTGTAATCACTGCGAGGTTTTCTAGGGAGATAAAGCGTCCCCATGAATGTGTATCAGGGAGTAAGAGACTGGGAAGTCGTTGGCAATGAGTCAAAAGCGGGCCAGTTGACCTGAGATCTGATATAAGAGGAGATACTTACCAGGAGAAGGTAAAAACATGGAAGAAAGGGAGGGCTGTGCCCCGGATTAGGGAAATAACTTGTCTGAGGCTCTACAGGCTGGAAGCACATGCTGTTCAAAGAAAAGAATTATGGTTACAGGCCTGCCTTTTTAAATACTCCTTTTTCATGAAATGAATCTGGATGGTCAAATTAGTTCGTCCCAAAAAACGCTTCTAGATGCCTGTTACAGATTCAACTACATTCCCCAAATGGAATGTTGAAGTCCTAACTCCCTGTGCCTGTGAACATGACATCATCTGGACGTAGTCTTCACCGATGTGACCCAGGTAAGATGAGGTCCCTAGGGTGGGCACTAAGGCACTACGGCGTGTGTCCCTGTGAAAGGGGAAAGCACCGTAGAAGACAGTGACACAGGGAGAGCGTCCATCGTGTGGCAGTGGAAGCCAGGTTGGAGCAATGCCGGGTGGACGACCACGGCCAGAAACCAGAGGGGGCGAGGAGGGGTCTATCCAGGGTCTTGGAGGAAGCGTGACCCTACCAGCGCCTTGATTTTGGATTTCTAGCTTCCAGAATTATGACAGAGTAAACTTCTGTTGTTTTAAGTCACCCAATTTGTAATATTTTATTACACCAACCCAAGGAGACAAATACAGAGTCTATCAGTGTTACAAGGGATTTTAGCTTCTAAGTCTTTACTTCAAAGAACTCAGAAAGGCATCATGAAAGCAGAGAGGAAAAAGCATAGCTCAGTACACCCCCAAAAAGAAATCATGAAAAACAGAGAACTGCAGAGTTCTACTCCTGAGACTTTGTCATCCAGCCAGGCTGAAGACCTCTCTCTGTGGATTTTCCCCCATCCTCCCCCGGTCAGGTCAAGGAAAGCCTCAGAAAAAGAAGATATTTTAAACATGCTGGAAGTCTTAATTGGCATCCTTTGGAAGCAGCCTCTGCTGCTTCAGGACGCAGAATGACTGAATGAAGATGGAGCCATCTGTTTAACCCCGGTGGCTGCCCCGCTAAAGCAAAACATCACGGTCCGCGAGTTGTACCAATTCACGGAAATATTCAAAATCTTCGAGAGAATCAGTGCCATTTTAAGAAGATTATATTTTTCACTTAAGAAGTAGAAAATACACTTTTATTTTAAAGAGTATCTAATTTAAAGCTGATCTTCAGAAGAATATTTTGTTTGTCCTTAAAATGTTCACACTTAAAACTATGAACTAAATATAATGAGGTATTTAATAACCAACTATTTTTCTTGAACTAAAGGCCAGTATATGACTGAAAAAAAAAAAGGATTCTGTGTTCTGTCTCCAGAGGCACCAGACAGTGTGTTTCCTATTAGGTGTTAAATTGTTCCGTTTAAAATAAACTAAATATAGCCACGACCGAAGACGAAAAGGGCACTGGGCACATTTATTGTTGAAGTCATTCCCCAGAGCAAGCCACGGGTGCTGCTCTTGTGGTTTTAGTTTCGTCACCACCCGCGGGAAACTACGCGGGCTCTGCCCGCAGCGAGCTCTTTCCAGGACGGAGGTGCTGTCTCTCTCACACGTCTCCATCCTGGTGTCTTCATTTATTATTTATTAAGTGTAAAATTTAGCAGGGCAGCCTGAGCCAAAATGTGCAATTCATTTGCATGAACGTGGGCTCCTTTATAACTTCATTCCTTCTGAGAAAATTATAGGAAGCAAAAAAAAAAAAAAAAAAAACAACCCTTAGGAATGAAGTAGCTGACACATCGCATTTATTAAAGCTGTGAAGCCTTCAAAGCAGATGACATACGATTTTTCATCCTCGACAACGGTCTTTGCCAGAATGCTGCTCGACGTGGAAAGGATGATTAACAGAGCGGCCCGTCACGTTTAATGGCAGCAGGCTACTAATTCATCCCCAGTAAGTTCAGATTTGCTAGCGAGAGGGAAGAACTCAACAAGAAGGCATTTTTCAAGTCATCTTTTTTTCTAGAATCATCCATTTTCAATATCAGTCCAAAAGCCCATATGAAGACTAAATAATCCCCCAAAGGTCTCTAGGTATAAAGGCTGACATATTGTAACAAAGATACAGATGTTTTGCTTTGAGCCTGCAACGCTTTCAAGAACAGAGCTCTGCCTTCTCGTCCCGACGGGCGAGCTAACGCAAGCAGACCGTGGTCCAGCGTGTGTAACTGCTCCTCATTGTGTTAGATGGTTCGTAATTTATGGTTTAAAGGAGAAACAGAGGAAAATAATAAAAACTGCAACAATTGGGCCAACTCGCAGCCGTGGAACTACTGTTGGTGCCGCACAGCTGATACCCGGTTCTGAAACAGACCGCGCTAAGAGGACACGCTGTTCTAACGGTAACGCTGAAAGGGGACGGTGCAGGGCCAGAGAGGCGGCTGCGGTCAGTTCTAGAGGAAGCCAGTCAGCGGCCAGGTTGCTGGGGGGCGTCCTGCTCTGGGAATGCGATGCTTGCAAACCGCAGGGCCTTACACCTTAGCAAATGCAAGATACCAAGTGAGCAAGAACAAACATTTACTTTAAAAACTCGTAGATGGAGGCAATATCATCAGAATGCTAGGTTTTAGTTAGATATGGGCAGTTAAGGGTCCCAGAGGTAATTTAATTTTAAATTAAATGAATAGTTCCACTTTTGGCAAAGGTGGAGTCACAGGGACCAGATTTACCCTCCTTCATGAAAACAGCTTAAAAACGGAGCAGAATATATGGACACCAGGCGTCAGGAAGTAAAGGAGAGTGATCTCTAAAAGAGGGAAATGAGTAAGGTGAGCCCATGACTTCTTTTTTTAATTTAAAACTTTTTCTTTTTCATTTGTTAATGGAGGTGCCGGGGAGGGAGGCCAGGACCTCGTGCACAGGGGTGAGGGTCCAGGCCAGGTAAGTGCAAGGGAGGGGGGACCCAGGCGGAGCACAGGGATTTCCCTGGGTTGAGGGGACAGGGCTGAGACTCCAGGGGACCCATCGTGAGTCTGTGGGGCAGAGGAGTGGAGCATGTTGGTGAACAGAGAGCCTGGAGACCGGCCGAGGCCCTGCTGGGTGCTCCAGCTGAGCACTGACGAGCCGTCCGTGGGAGGCAATCGCACAAGAGGCGGAGAGGACACAATCCTTTGAGCAGACAGACACAGGGCCGGAGCAGAGAGCGTGAGCAATGCCACAGTCCACAGACGTCAGGCAGAACTTGAACAAGGTTGTCCCCCACGAGCAGAGCAAAATGACACTGGACTAAGTACTAACGGAGTTTAGAATAAGGCCTCAGAAGATTCCAGCTGTTTCCATGTAACTTGGCTGCAGGCCAGATGAGAGGTCAAGACATGATAGAAATAAGACAATATGGCAGATCCAGTAAGGTGAGCTTCCCAGTTCATGCCACCCAGTGTAAACGCTGGGTGTGCAGACACAGGGACACGTGACCCACGTGGGGAAGGGACATCCACCAATGCAAGTAAATGCAGAAATGCACTGATGCTCCAGCTAGGGGACAAGGACATTAAAACAACATACAACTGTAATTGTATTCCACATGCTCAAGGAGACAGAGGAAGGATTGAGACTGCTAATGGAGACACAGGAAATATTCTTTTAAAAAGCCAAATTGTCCACCTGAAGATTGAAATTGTGAGTCCAGCATTATACTGAAACAAAACTAAAGACATTATAAGGAGAGAAAACCGCTGACAAATATCCCTCATTAATATAGATGCAAAAGTTCTTCATGGAATTTTAGCAAGTGGAATCCAAAAACAATATAAAAGGGGTAATACATCATGATCAAGTGGGGTTTATTCCAGGAGTTCAGTCTGGTTGAACACTTGAATAAATCCATCCATATAAGTCACCACATGACCACTTTGGGAAACATTTTGCTTCTTAAGAAGTTAAACATTTACCTACTTCATGACCCTAGATATTCACCCCAAATAAATTAAAGCACATATTAAAAAAAAAGACTTGTCCATGAATGCTCACAGTATCTTTATTTGAAATAGCCCAAAACTGTAAACAACCAAAGCCCTCAAGTGGGATTGTAGATAAACACATGGCCATATAGCCTTTCAGTGGACTATTATGCAGCAGTAAAAACCAATGACCAAGTAACACACAACAAAATGGGTAAGTCTCACTATAATTATTGAGTGCAAGAAGCCCAACTTTCCCCTGCCCCCAAAGAGTACATGCTATCTGATTTGATCCTCTGTCCAAATTATACAAAATTCTGAAAAATGCAAAGTGATCTTTAAAGAAAAAAAACATAGATCAGTTGTTACCTAGGGATGGGGCATTGGTGGTGGGGGGAGTGATTCCAAAGGACACAGGAAATTTGTGGGGGGTGATAGATATGTTTATTACTGATTTTAGTGATGGATTCATGGATTTATTCTTATGTCAAAACCTATCAAATTGTATACTTAAAATATGTGCAGTTTATTGAAAGCTAATTCTACTAAAATTTAAAATGATAGAAGATAAATTTAAGTAAAACTAGGCAAGAAAAATAGCAATTTAACATCCAGTTGTTCTTCTGTATGGAATGCACACGTGTGTACAGAGATGTGCTATGTACACATGGCGATACGTCATCACACACGTGTGCCTGCAGGTGCAGAGCATCTCTGCTGAGGGGCCCTGTTGAATGAGCAAACAGCCGGGAGTCAAGGATCTTGTGGTCACTCAGCTTTGCCTCATTCTAGCTCCTTGACTCTATTTAATCATTCCTAAAACCAGAAGTAAAGGTTAGCTGAGTTCAAGTCACTTCTAGACCTGAATTGTGTGTGTCAGACCGCTTCATGCATGCCTGGTTTAGAAATACTGAAGAAGGACAGGCTGACAAACCACAGGCACCTTCCCATTCATTCAACTGCTCATTCGACATAGGGGTTTGCTCAGTTTATAAGCATGGATGGCATGTAGCTGGGATAGCAAAGGAGTCATATGCCAGCTGAGAGTATATATCAGGTAATTCTAACTACACTAAAAAATTAATCTCCAACTTGAGTGGCTTAACACAACTGAATTTTATTTCTTACTCACTTGACAGACCAGTGTGAGATGTCTGCTGATTCAGAGACCTCCAGGCCGTGAGGTTCCTTCACTTCCCTCCTCTTGACAGGGAAGGACATGAGAGCCGGTGTGTGAGGCCAGTGTAGGAAGTGCCAGCTCACTTCAATCTCGGAATTCGGTTTTTGAGTGATGGCCTTATAATTTCATATCCTTTATTTAAAAAGAATCATATGGGGGAAGATCTTTATTAGCCAAACATTCATAGCCCAAGATTTCCAGCAGTCCACAAAAACCGTCGCAAGGTGTGACGCTGTCCGCCACAGAGTCGGCGTCCCCGTCGCGCCGACTCCTCATTTTGTGTGGGGGGAGCAGTGTTTGACTTTCTCACTCACCCTCTTGTGCGTGGATTTCTCAAAGTAACTCATAAGCAGCATTTTTAAAAATTGTGGTGACTTGGGGGAGCAGAAGCAGTAAGGCAGGGTAAGGACTAATGTCTATTCAGTTAACTGTCTTGTCTGTTTATTAAATAGTCACTAAGCCCTTGTTGGGAGCTAAGCGCCATTCTGGACCCTGACAATACATCAGGGAACCAAAAAGATAAAAATTTCCTCTCCTCGTGGAGCTTACTTTCCAATTAGGAAAGATGGAAATAAATAGAATAAATAAATTGTATGGTATTGTAAAAGTTGACAAGCTCTGCAGTGTGGAAAATAAAGCTGTGGAATGGTACAGAAAGTTCACGGGGGGGGGGGGATGGATTATTACAAGTATAAATAATTGTTAATAATCTGTTAAAAAGGCATATTCTAGCTGACACGTTAAAACAAACTGTGGAGTTGAAGCAGGGAGCTAAGAAATTCAGGCCAGAGGCGACGCTGGCCAGGACCAGGATGGCCGCAGCAGAGCTGGTGGGCAGCCGGTGGATGTGGAAGTGCGGGAAGGTTGACCCAACAGAATCCGAGTTGGGCCTGCTGTGAGAGGGGAGTTGGGGGGGGCTCTAAGATTTTGCTCAGTGCACCTTGACCAAGAGGAGAAACACTGGCAGGGACAGGTTCAGAGGCAAAGATGGGGAGTTGGGTTCTAGACAATTTCCGGAAATTCTAATGCAGATGTCGAGAGCGCAGCTGTGTACGTGAGCCCAGGTCAGGGCAATGCTGGTGGCGCCAACCTGAGACTTCAGTGTGCGGACTCTGCCGAGAAGCCGGGGGCCGGGCGGGGTCAGCAAACGAGCGTAGCTGGGAGACAAGCGGGGTTCGAGGACTGCACGGGAGCGCTCCCAGCTGCAGAGAGCGGGAAGCGGGTCAGGAGAGACGGCCGCACAACTGATCCTGGCAGGTCACGGTACCGTGGTCCTGGGGGCCCAGCAGGCGCAGTCTTTCAAGGAGGGCATGGCCGCCCGTGTCCAGAGGTGCGAGAGGGCAGGTGCCTTGAGGACTGAGAACCGACCGGCGCTGCCCTCCTTCCCGAGCGCTGCTTTGGTGGAGGGTGCGGGAGCACGTCCGGCTTGAGTCCTTTTCAGGAGAGGGGGCTTGGAGACATCGGGTGCAGATGACAGAGTTTTGCTGAGAGAACAGGCCAATTTCTGTTGGAGCCGGTGGAGCCGAGAGAGGGCTTTTGTTTGTTCTTATTTTAAGAGGAGAAGTAACAGAATTAGGTTAGCTTCCAAAAGGAATGGGGAAATTGATGCAGAGGGAGGAAAGAGGGGCTGGAGCCGTCGAGCTGACTCGTCCTGAATTGGTGAGCAGCTGGAATCAAACGCCCAGAAGGAGGGGTCGCCTTGGGGTGGGACCGCGCGCGTGTTCTCAGCCACAGCAGGGGAGGCAGATGTGCGCGCCAAAGCCCAGCAGCTGGCTCGTGTGGTCCGAACCTCTGTGTGTTCCGCTGTTCTGTCTTTTAATTTTATTCCTTGCAAGAGGAAACACGACACTAAGTTAGAGCAGGAAAGGTGGTGCGAGGTGTTTGGGTAAAGACAAAAGTCTTACGCGCTTATCGTGAGAGTGGGCACTGGAGGGGCTCAGGAGACACAGGAGGATGACGGCCCCGCCAGAGGCACACCTGTGCTTGTGGCCGTGAGTCCCAGCGCAGACCCTCACGGGCGCGGGTTTCCCTCCAGCCGTGTTCCGGTGCCGTGGTGCAGACGTGGAGTGACTGGAGAGCAGGTCTAAGCAGACGGTTTTCAGGAAGCAGAGAAGCTGCGAGAGCTGGCGTTGTGCGCAGGGAGCGATTCCAGGACCAGCGGAAGGAAGCAGGGACCTGGGTTTGGGAGGACCACAGAGCAGCAAGAGAAAGAGAGTGAGGTCTCTGGGGGCTGAAGGGTTATTGTTGCCATGGAGACACGAGAGAGGATGAGCAGAGAAAGAAGTGGCAGTCAGAGAACGGGATGCTCAAAATGAAGGTTAGAGGGGGCCACGGTCCTTGGTGACGACGAGGTCCACAGTGGGGACGTAGAGGTGAGCGCCGGGTCCGGCGGATCCCAAGATCTTGGAGCAGTTTCCAAACGAGAAGCCGAAATGTCATTAAGACTTTTTCTCTGTGTATGATTTCAGTAATAATTAGGACTAGAATAGTGCTGAAGACAGTGATGGGGGCCAGAGCCTGAGAATACAGAGGTATGAGGAGGAACAGGCCATGGGCTGGGGGGGTAGGGGGTGGGTGACTTCCACACCTGGTGGGGGGGGGTGTCTGTCATCTGTCTGTCTAAGGAAAAATGGGGCTAACATATTACAGACAAAAAACTGTCCTTATGAATTTGCAATCTAATATGATTGAAAAGTTGATACACAAGTCAACAAATGTTAATAGATGACCATTTAAATTTATGCATTAGCAATTGCTTGCCTCATGGGTTTAATTTTCTCTCAATCTCTCTCTGTTTTCCTTGCCAAATTTTGTGAAGATAACCAACCCAAACACGTGGAAAGGGAAGTCACATTTTAGAAACGATGTTACTATTTTAGTTAAGTAATTTCCCTCCAAAAAAAGGATCATCCAGGAAACGTAGTATCTCTTAAGTCAAGAGCGGTTAGCTTGGCATTGAGGAGGCCACTCCACCACTTTGTGTTAGTGTTTTGCTTCTCATTGCTGACTGCCTACTTTTTCCGCATGGTCTCAGGTCAGATTCCTGAGAGAGAACCCAGTGCCTCTTTATAGCCTAGAAGTTACAGGCTACAGGCCAGCCTAGAGCTTGCTGGCTCTGGATGAGGCGTTTATCCGTAATCCCCAAGCCAGAGATGCGTGGGTCCGTGCAGCAAATGCCACTGCCTCTAGGATTCACTTTCAGTAGAACCAAGCGAGTGCCCAGGGCAGGAGGAGCCCACGCCCCTGTGTGTTTGAGGACACTTCCACAGGTTCATTCAGTACCCGGATCTCGGGGCGGAGGGCACAGCTTTGCCCGTTTTGCTCGTGCCGCACGCCCACGCAGGGGATCTGGAGATGTTCCGGGTGGCGGTGAGGGCAGGGGCAGCCAGGCAAGGAGCTCCCACGTGCATTCACTCGGGACGGGCGGTCAAACCCAGAACAGGGTCATCCCGGTCTTTCTCACGTTAGACCCTCATGCGAAAGGACATTTTCTCAATGCGCTTAGGAGGAAAAAGTAGAAAAAGGAAAGAAAGCATTTGAAAAGGCAGTAAGTACCTTGGCCTGTTAAACACAAATGCACTCTCACCGTCACTGTAAGTTCCTGCTCCCTCCCTGCAGAGCACGTGGGTTTGATGGAACTAGACTGTTGCGTCATGAAGAGACGCTGGTCCACGCGGGGAAAGGGGTGATCACTCCCGTCCTCCGTGCCGTGGGGAAGGAAAGGGGACGGTGTTCCTTGCATCTCACAGGTTCCCTCCCAGTCAGAGAGAGAGAGGCGGAGAGAGGAAGGCTTCCCAACACAGGCGCAGGCTGAATCGGAAACAGGAGGCGTTTCCGACCAGTGGCCGGATCCCGCTGTGGGGTTTGTAAGGAGGGGAGAGAGGTGCACACGCGGAGGGCGCAGACCTCCTGGGAGAAGGCTGCAGGGAGAGAGGGAGCGACGGGGCGTCAGTGCCGTGGGGGATGGGGGATGCCTCCACAGGACTCAGGCAGAGGAAGTGACACCGAGGGACAGCTTCTGGGATCCCGAGTGTTTGCCGGTGGTGAGGCGAACCTGCCTGGGAGCTCAGAAAGGAGTGCGGGCTCACCTGAGGTGAGGCCTCCAGACCGTCCACCCTCAGGCTGATGTGAGGGTGACCCTCACGTGCACCGCGTCCCTGTCTCCTTCCTCTTTTCTGCTCCTGACACTCCCACTCTCGGTGCATTGGATGTTTCTCCTCACTGCCCCTTGCTTTCGGTTGGGGTTTTGAATCCTCTGTGCGGACCGTTAAATTGAGGAGGCGGGGAGGGGCGGGAGAAAGTCCTGCTCTGTGTCTGCAAGGACAGAACTCCCAGTCTAGCCGTGGCGTAAATAAAGCCATAATCCTTCCTAATTCTGGAAATTGCATGCCTTTCCTACTCTAAAAGGGATTAAGTTGGTTTACAAGTTACACTACAGTGCAAAAAAGTCAAACGTGTAATTTGTAGAGTTTAAAGAGCTGAGGACCATCTAAAAGCAACGAAGGGACAAGACTGTCACCCATCACGAGAGGAGGTAAGCCTGCAACTGCTCCTTCAGTTTCGTTTGAAGATTTTTGGTCACTGACAGAAAAAAAAAAAAAAAAGGAATACGTCCATTCCACAAGTTTTCTTTTCTTACCAGAGAAAATACTTGCAGAGAGACTTGCCTCTTCTGGAATTAAACTCAAGCAGGAAGTCATGATGTGGATTCAAGAACGCTGTCACCGCGTTACAGTGGGGAGAAATCAGAGGTGACACCTGGGGACACCTAGCTCAACATGAGCAGAAGCCACGCCTCCCTTCAACCATGTGGACAGAATATCCCGCACAATTAATGTGTGAGCGTCAGCGTCTCAAAGTCCTTCATTTCTTTGGAGTCATAAACACAGCGCCTGCAACACGATAGTGTTTGTTACCAGGGATTCAAAGTGAAGCTGTCACAATAAATTAGTGGTAGTGATTCAACACACAAAGCCGAGTGCCAGTCCTATCCGTTTCCACCAGAAGGCATTCGAATGGTTCCCTTGCTACATACAATGGAACCCCAGGGGCGAGGCTATCATAGAACAGGACCAAGGCTTCCGGCAGAATCATCGGAGGAACGTGCACAACCTCGCTTTTTTCATCACATTAATGGAAGATAGTTGCTCTGTGTTTAGCTGCTCCCATCCAAGCAATGCTAATTGTTCAGATGCCAGATGTTTGCTAAAAAGTTCATACAGACCACCAGGAAGTAGGCTGGGGGAGAAGAAAATGTGCAAAATGGGATGAGAACGGTAAAGGCTATAATTTTGTGTTTTCGGTTGAACCTAATCCTGATTAGAAGGAGAAAATGGTGGCGCAGAAAGGATTATCTGGATTTTTCGGCTTATTCCGAGGCTGTCATTTGGGCATATCCTGTTACCCCTGGGGCCGCCGCCGCACGCCTGCCCAACGCCAGCGAGCTGCCCCCTGGAGCAGGCGCGGGCGCTCGGTGCGCCGGCAGCCGTGCGAGGGCCGCCTGGCTCCCATGTCTTAATGTGGCGACGAGGGCTGCCTTTTCATGGACAGTTCTTCCCCGGCGAACACGCTTTGGGTTGAGCGGCAGTTCCCCTACCAGACGACACCTCGGAGCCCAGAGTCCCCCAGCCTCGGCCGAACGCTGGCCGGGCCTCAGCACCAGCCCTGCCGACCAGCCCGGGCAGACGTTCATCCAGGCGGCCGGAGCTGGGCCGCCAGCAGAAGCCAGTAATTTGAAACACTTGTTCCCTCGATGCAGCGGGGTCAAGGGCAGCGTGCTCGCGAGCTGTTTATACTGCCGCAGGAGTCCACCGCTCTCGGCCTCACCAAGGTTTACACAAATGGTCATTAGGAAACCTGACTGCGCTGGAGGAAAGCACATTCTGTACTTAGAAGTGCTTTGCACCTTTTCCAAAAGGGTGGAGACGCGGGTGGATTGAGTGGGAGGGGGGTTCTCACATTTTGGGAAAATCTCACACACATACGGCTTTCATTAACGTTTAAAAGCACGCCGACTGCAATTAACACTGCAGAGTTGGGCACATCACACACGCCACCCTGAGACCCACAGGCCCCAGTGAGAGCATGTGACAACAGCAGTTTCACAGGAAGAAATTCTGCCCATCTGAGGTTTTAAGGAAAGGATTCTGCCCACCAGCCTCCCTTTCGAGATAACCTTAGAGGGTTTTTTTTTTTTTCTGTTTATGATCTTGCCTGCAGTGTTAACAATACTTAAATCAAAATGCAGCCAAAATCTGATCTGTAGTTCAAGGCCAAAGTCTACTTTCGATGCGTCAGTTCAGTTGAGCAGCGTGGCACGGCCTCCCACTGGCGCGTTTTCTGCCCTTCCCGCGTCTCAGAAGTAACACCCTGGACTTGTGTTCTGACCTCTTGTGTTCTTGCTGGAGGCTCCGGCGGTGATCTGGTTGTCTTCTTCTTTTAAGTTTTTGTAATTAAGTTTTGTAATTTTGGACAGCACTTTAAAGAAGTCTTCTCTTTA
Source organism: Camelus ferus (assembly GCF_009834535.1). Taxonomy (NCBI): domain Eukaryota; kingdom Metazoa; phylum Chordata; class Mammalia; order Artiodactyla; family Camelidae; genus Camelus; species Camelus ferus. The sequence goes on along the minus strand of NC_045730.1, from coordinate 2,488,724 downwards.
TACTAAATGCTACATATAACTTGAAATACTTGGTGCTTCCAGGAGTTTTAATGAGTTTAATAATGTTAATATACTGCTTGATAATTGCTTGCTTCCTTTAGAAAGTAATGAAAAAATAAATATGCCCTCGAAAACTAAAAAGCATTGGAGAGAATCATTGTGATATATGTTGAAATACCACTTTTTATTACTGCAGAATTGTGTGGGTGAGCTCTACCCGGGGCCCACGGGCCCTGCGCGCGGGGCTCAAGGCACTGCAGTGGTTTCTTGAAAGTGTTGTTGATTGTGTCTTTGAATCTGCACCCCCTGAGCCCCACCTGGCCCCCTCCCTGCCCTGGGTGCCCCTCACTTGTTCCTTCCCTCCTCCTCTGCCCCTGCCCTGCACCCCCTGCCCAGCATGCCCCGAGGCCACTGGTACCAGGGTTCTGCCACACAGGGGCAGGGGGGCAGCGCCACGCCTTGTGACCCTCAGCCCAGCCCTGTCGGGGTTGGAGGTCCTGGGGCATGGGCGGGACATCCCCCATATGTTTTTCTTTCCACAGTCTGCTGCCCCTAGAATCTCAAAGCCGGTTTCCTTGGTCTTGTCATGTCTCTGAAAGTGTATTTTTCTTTTGCTCGGGTGACAGGCAGCCCACAGTCTGACCACCCTTCGAGTTACTCGTCCTGTGCTCTCTGGTGTTCACGCACGCTGCTGCGCGGGCAGCCTGTTTGCTTGGCCGGTGGGTGGGTGGGTTTTTGTTGTTGTTAATCTTCCTTTTGTCAGTCTGATTCCCGGGCCCAGCGGGGGAACCTAGGAGCTAGAGGGAAGATCGCCTTCTTCCCCTACAGCATCTGGGTGCGAGCTGGTGGGGCGGCGGGGCAGGGTTCGGGCCAGGGCTGAGTGGAGAGGCAGGGAGGTGCAAGGTGGAGGCTCAGGGCGAGCACGTGGTTAGAGCACGTGCAAGGGCAAGCGCGTCAGGCAGGAGAGGGGAGGGGGGCTGGGACAGGGCACACAAGTCACGATGGGTCAGCAGAAGCAAAGTGCTCTGTTTTCACATACATACGGTCCTGACTCCTCTGCATGTGCCGAGACCGCAGGCTGGTAAACAAGGGTCATTACTGACAGCGCACACACCGGCGCCTCCAGAACAGCCTTTACTGGAGGACATTCACAGAATGCGGCGGGGCTGTGCGTCACCCCGGGCCAGACCCACACCCTGGGGTGGGGTCCTGGAGATCCCCGGATGAATGAGGAGGAGAACCAGCCTTTCCCCTCAAACGCCCGGGGCCACAAACCCCGGAGTACGTCACAGCGGAGCCCTGGTCTCTCCCTGTCCCTCTGCGTGCCCCTGCGCAGGGAACCCGGGCCTCTTCCCTGGTGTGACCGGGGGCTGGCGGCCAAGCTGTGAGGTCCAGCTGGCGGAACTGGCGACGCGTGGCCTCCCGTCCTCCGCTCAGCTCAGCACTGTCGGGAGATGGACCACCCAGGGAGGCCAACCTGAATCCATCATATCAAGTTAATACTTACAGCCGGGCCCCTCCAGCCTTTAATTCTCAGAACACACCAGTGAGGTGGGTTCATGTTTATCTCAGCTGTGCAGCTGATACACTTGAGGCATAAAGATGCTAAGGGGGCTCTCAAGGTCCCAGAGCTCCTTAAGGCGGCAGATCCAGGAAATGTCTGACTCCAGAACCAGGGTTCCTGACCCCACCACCTAGAAAACCGGGCGGAAGAGCAGGAGCGGCCCAGTGAGCCCGGCCCCGAACGCACACACAGCCAGTGGTGATCCTAGGTAGCGGGAGATCCGATCTGTGTCTGCAAGTATCACGCTAGTTAGAACTTAGGGGGTGGGCGTGCTGGGAGACCAGTTAGCTGCTCACAGGAGTGCCCCAAGCCAAGAGCTGAGGTCCTGAATCTACCGAGGCAGCCACAGAGCAGATCGGGGAAGGGATGGCTGGTGGCCTGCCGTGTATGACAGGTGACGCGGGGCCATGAGACCCTGCGTGAACTTCGGAGCACCCCACGGGTCCCTCAGAACAGCCCGTCAGTAAGTGTTTGGGCTTCACGCGTGAGGAAGCTGAGAAGGGCAACAGCTCCCTGCATCACGGAGCCCGGGCAGGCACCCAGCCCTGAGGACCCCCGCCGGTTCCCGGGCCTCCTGGGCGTCCCAGCTTCTACGAGCCGGGGACGCCGGAGCCCCTCATCAGTGCGTAAGTGCCGTGGACATTCAGGCTGCCGCTACGCCGGCGTCAGGGGCCTTATCCCGTTACACCGAAGTGCTTTACCGCCCTTTAGCAGAGAGACCCTGCAGACTGAAAATTCTAATGATTATTATTGCCATTATTATGAGTCTGATTTTCAGACTGTTTGCAGGATTGTCTCATTAAGGGACAGTTTATTACACGCTTAGTCCTGCAATCAAGTCTTCCCAGCGCTCTTGATTTCTCTTAGCATCTGTCTGCTGTTCTAACGAAAAAGAGCCTATTGAAAGCCCTGATATTCAGAGAGAAAGAAGACATATTTGTTTCGAGGAAGCCGTTTTATAGTAAAGCCACTTCTCACAACAACGCAATAAGAACATCTAGCTGACTTTTTTAAATCTAAATAACTATCTAAATCAGGTAGTACAATCAAGTGTCCTCATTTGCTATAAAATAGAGTATTCAAAGAATAAAGAGAAGCAACCCTAGCTGACTGACAGCAGTGCTGTATCTTTGGCGTATTGTTTGTGTTTCAAGCCACCTGCCAACAGCATATTCAAAGGTGCTGACTCTGGTGGCCAATATTAATTTTAAGGTGAACTAAATATTTTTAAAGATATGAATACTTTCTCATATATTTTTTGACATACACTATCAAGGAATTTCATGACTCCTTGAAGACCATTCATGAAACTCCAAATATGCTTGGACTCCAATTTCAGAACATTAATTGTCAGCTGACCAACATCCACCATTAACTTTTATAAACATATTGAATCCTGGAAAGTGCAGAAATGGAGCAAGGCTAAATCATAGAAGTTAAGATGGTAGAAAAAATGTTGGGCCATTTGATAATGTGCAACCAAAGACGTAGAAACATTTGGAGAGTTGTTTTTTCTGTAAGAACTAGAGACGGGTATGTTTAGATTTTCAGGCATAATCCTTCCTGTTTCCATGACACACGTGTAATTGAAAGGGACAGTAGAAAAAAAATTAGGTAGAGTAGATTTCCTAGACCAGCCAGTGGGTGGAGAAAGGTGATTCCTGAGATCGTCACACCCAGTTACTTCTGGGGAGAGGGCACAGGCTTCCTGCTTGCACACCACCCACTTCAAGTGTGAGGTCTGGGGCCAAACCCCAGAAGTACAGGGTAGGGAAAAAGAGCAAAGACTTGGAAGCAGACCCTGAGGGTTTGGAGTCCCATCTGCACATCTTCTGAGCTAGCTGTCACCATGTACAGTTTATATAATCCTCTGAGCCTCAGTCTCCTTACCTATAAAATGGAAATAATAAAGGTAGGCTCTTCACAGGATCATTGCAATGATAAAATGAGAATGAATCAAAAAAGCAATTCTGAGCATGAGCCTTGGCCCATAAAAATTGTTCACGGAATGTCGCGGCTGGCCCACCCCTGGTGACAACACTGTAGGACTCACCTCCGCTGTGGGCTGCACCTCGTACTCGGTTCACCTCCTTTACCGCGGGGAGGACTGGAGGCGTTCTGCAGGGTGGGTGAGTACGAGGGAAGGGTGGACAGGCACCCTGCTGTTTGGAACATCTTTAAACATACCTGCTTTATATAAATTAGAAACTTAGTGTTAACATTCCCGACCCTCACTATTTTAGTACCATTTTAACTTTCAGACAGTTGATTGAGGTAGAAGTCGTGTGAGTAAATGCTTTCAATTCTCATAACCTGAGTTGATTCAGAAGTAATTACCACAGAAATTCTGACCCGATGTAGAAAAGGTTACCATTACATTCTCTCATATAACCAGCTCTGATAATCTTCAGCAAATTCCCTTACTGTAAAGGGTTGACTTATTTGTTAGAAAAGATCATAATGGATGCTCTTGAAAGGAGAAAGGGGAAATGGCTAAATTGTTTTAAAATTAAGACACACATTTTTACAAGTCACGCTTTCTAATCTGTTCCCTCTTTTTAAGATCGTACTTCCTTTATTGCAGGGCAAATGCCTGTCACAGTCTAAGATGTGACAACATTTGTGTGCTCAGCTCAGCTGCTCCTTAGATATTTCAAAAGTGCAGAGTCAGCATCCTTGCATCACGACCCTTGCAGGAGAGCTCCCTGGAGGATACGTATGTGATCTACTCAGAGGGATTGGCTCGTGCTCATATGTAAGCTGGGAAGCCCATGTTCTACCAGGAGAGCTGATGGTGTATGTCCCAGCCCAAGGACACAAGAAGCTCTGACGTTCCAGCTCAACAGTCAGGCAGAAAGAGCAGATCCGGCCTTCCATCCTTTGTTTCTATTCAGGCCTTCAGGGGGTTGGACGGGGCCCCCACACTGGGGAGGGCTGCCTGTGTTACTCAGTCCACCAGCTCAGTGCTAGCCTCTCATCTAGAAGCACCCTCCCAGACACACTCAGGGCATGCTTAACAAAATATCAGGGCACCCTGTGATCCGACCAAGTAGACACATGCAATTAACCATCACACCCCGGGAGAAAGTCTCCATCTGGGCAAGCAAGTGCTGGTGTCACCGCACCACTGTCAGAGGAATGCCGTGTTCCATCACCACTTCACTGCAGAGCATCCTTTTCTCACCAGAATTTCTTCTTTTCCAGGATACATAGTCTGTAAAAAGCAGAGATGAAGATTACTGTTAAATATGCAAACATTCGGTTTTTTATGGTAATCAACAAAATACATTTCCAGCAAGATCCGAGCTGCAAGCAAAAAGCAAAACTGGCAAAGTCATGTTTTCTCCTGTAATTTTCTACAGTAGTTACCAAATATAATTTCTTCCTGTCCTCAGGTTAAAATTTAGTATATATAGTGTAGAGAACACAATAAACAAAAAGATACAGATATATACACACACACACACACAGATAGAGTAGAACATAGTTTAGATAATAAGATGGAAACTGATGTTTAATTGAAGTCTTGGCTGATGAAAATGGTGCCCTACTTGAGGAACTCAGTATCAGCCTTGGGGGAACAGTTTCGGCGTGTGCATGTGCCCCTACGGCTCAGAGTGAGAAAAGGATAGATGTGTATCTGATTTGATGTAAGTGAAAAATCTAGATTAAAAACATCGATTGCCTTTTCTTTTAAAATAACACAAGTTCTTCCAAAATCTTTCAAAATTAACCATTGGAGAGTTTTCTCAAGGAAGCTGAATTGATTTCATCTCATTAATTAGTTCTAAGCTTTCAAATGAGTATGCCAGCTCCGCAGTGCTACACTTTCATGTAAGTGCCCTTTATAAACGCCAGTAATCATATTTTCGCTCTCCCACGAGAATACTTCTTAACCTGGATCTACAAAGCCATCTGCATCTGTAGTCAAAGTAAGTCGCCGGTAGCATGTGCTTTCCCATTTACGTCACTGGGTAACTAGATCTACGCAGAGTATAAATAAGAGAAGAATGAGGATCTTTGCTGAAACTCATTCGTACGTTTCTTTTCAAAAGATCTAAAAGGATGAATTCTATAAACCAAAACAAAGGAAATATGTTAATCCAACGCCCTGATTAAAAATATATATATATATAAGATAATTCTAAATTTCAGTAACCAAACCAAACAAAACAAAACAAAAACAAGAATATATGTTATCCAAGAAAGACCAAATGTATATTAAAGTTTACAAACTTAAGCATTTGAGGAGAAGACCTTTGATGCTAAGGCCTGTCAGTCAAGAACCCCATAAAACAGAGGCTGTTACGGGGGCTGCTACCCAGGGCGTTAGATGTCTGACACTCATTCCCAAGACCTGGGAAGGTCAGGATGAAGGGGGCGCCGTTTTATACCCTGGTTACCGCCAGCTACAAACCCTTGTGGGTGGGAGTGTGGTCACATGCTCACTCTCTGCTGGTGACACTGATCTGGTCTGGTCTGGACAGCAGTTTAGCCACATCCAACAAAGCTGAAGATAGACATTCAAATTCACTAAGCAATTGCATTTGTAGATATCTGCGGAAAGCCTCAAACTTGCTTTAAAAAGACAAGAAATAGGCAAAGTGTAAAAAAAAAATCAAGCAACAGAGACTTACAAGACACAGAAGAAATCTTGTTTACAAAAAGTATTAATATTAAAATAAAAATATGATAAAGTGTTGCCTTCTTGCAATAAGGACAGAATGCGAGTAAAGATAAAAGGAACAATCAGATAAGCAAGAAAGAGCTTTTTGATACAAAATATGAGAGCAGACTTTTTTAAAGTGTTAGCAGATGACTAGGAGGGAAAAACAGGGAACGCAGAACGAAGGATATTGGGATTAAACCAGCAGAGAAGGACAGGTGGAAACAGGTGACAGAAGAGCATCTCAGGTGGTTGCAGAGCGAAGGCAGAGCCCAGGTCAGGGCAGAGGGCAGAGGGCTGCTGGGGCCCCCAGTCTGGTGCCACCCTTCCCCTGTTGAGGCTTTTCCCTCTTTGGGGTGTTTCATTCTTCCCTAAATTCTAACTGAACACATTCAACTGTCATCAACCAATCTAACACACTGATTTTTTAAAAAATCTTAATGGAGCATAAACTTAGTTGCTTCCTGAAAAAAGACAACATTGTTTGAGATGTCACATGTGCAGAACTGGCTGGTGTCCTCACCTTTGACACCTCTGATTAGAATCTGCAGCAAGAACCAGCCCCCCAGGGGCTTTGGTGTGTCACGTGGGCTGCGCAGGTGCCTGCAGCCCTGCGCGCCTCCTCCCGGCTCCTCCCTCCAGACGGAGGCTGCAGGAGCAAGCACTGTCGGGGGGGGGGGGGGTGCTCAGGGCGTCCGCGCCTGCTTTCTGGATGGAATCCCTCCAGTCCCACACACAGCCTCTTAGAAAGGACTGGCAAGAAGAAAGATTCTTCACGACAGGCCCTTTGATTAGAACTGGCCCCATTAAGCGTAATAGGAGAACACAAAAAGAACGGAGGAATTTTCCTGCAGCAGACACCATCCACCAGTTAAAAAGACTGCTCATCTAATAGAATAAATCCTCCATACCTTTGGGTAAAAAGCTACTTAAGGGATGGAATCCACAGTGTGCTAACACTTACATTTTAAAATAGGCAAAACAACTCAATGCAGAATTCAGGAATACACGTCTGTAAAAGTAGCACAAAATAGGGAAGGGAAGACGAATTCAGGGTCCTGGTGATCGAGGGGGAGGACAGGTTTGACAGGGGACTTCACACTTAAATTTCACACATTTAAATGTCTTAAAGATGCGTGTCAAACTGGGAAGACCTAAGAAGTCTGGGAGTTCATGATATTATTTCTCGTCTCTTTCTTATACTTTGTAACGAACGCTGGAAGTTTCAGCTTTATGTACGTTTGTGCAGCCCTGGGCAGCTGCACCTTCCGGGCACCTGGGGGCAAGACCGGCTGCCTCCTTCATCTACGGCCGTGAAATACACTCGATGAACGTTTCTTAAATTGAATGGAAATCCTGACTTCAGCAAAAGTGGAAACTGAAATTGACACTCTGTCTCAAAACGGATGCCACCTAGTACCACGCTGACCAACTTTCTGCCTTTTGCCCGTCCTTGGTGTCTCTAATTCTTGTTGCTGTGGACTGAATGTGTGTGTCCCCTCCACCGCCAGTTCTTATGTGGAAACCTAACCCCCAACGTGGTGGTGTCAGGCGGTGGGGCCTCTGGGAGGCGAGGAGGTCATGAGGGCAGATCCTTCATGGTGGGACTACTGTCCTCATAAAGGAGAACCTGCAGAGACCCTGGAGAGCCCCCTCGGCCCTTTCTCCACGTGGGGACACAGGGAGAAGGCGGCTGTCAACAAGCCAAAGGGGGAGGCCTCCGTAGGAACCTAACCTGCCCACATCCTGCCTTGGCCCAGGCCTCCCGAGCTGTGAGACACAGGTATTCGCTGCTGGCGCTGCCCGGCCTCTGGTGCTTTGCTGCAGCAGCCCAGACAGACTGAGACACCCATCCTCCCCCGGATGTCCTCAGGGCCAAGCAAGCAGAGGCTCACACTCAGGAGGCTGGTTTACGCTGCGGCTCCAAGAATCACTGTGTCCTTTTACTGTGACAATCGGGGCAGGGCAGGTGCACGTCCCAAACAATAGTCCTGGGTTCAAAATTACCAGGGCTAAACTGACACTAATTCAGCAAACATACAGTGAAAAGAAGTTAAAGAAAACAGAATTATGACGGAGCGCCTGCCGCCTTCCCACCCATTTCTATCGCAGGCATTTCTAACAGGCTTACAAAATACAGCTGAAACCAGGAACACTCATGCTTCTCCTGACGCTCACGTGGCCCACCCCAAGTTCTCCCAAAGCCTGAGAGAAAAGAAATATGTAATATCTACTTGTCTGGAATAATCTCAGAACCATCACAAATTCATTTTTTTAAAGCAATAGATAATTTCATTCCAAAAAAAAAATCACACACATTATAATCAGGAATGATCGCACTCGCGATTAGAGAGTCATGTCTGTGATTTTTAGATATTTTATTGCCTGAAAGAGAAGGATTGAACTAATTGGATTTTTTAAAATTCTGTGTTCATGTTGCTTGTTTGAGCCATCAGCCTCACAGCAACACCGGCCGCCTGGGGGCGGCCCGCTGAGAGCAAGGTGTGAAGGCCGTGCGCCCACCGGCGCGAGACGGTGTGAGGTCCCGATGCGGTCAGCCAGACGACGACCTCGGGTCGGATTCTTGGGCCATCTTTTGGCTGATCTTTGAGTGGTTTCCTTCTTCACTTTCTTCACTGGGAGAAAACTTAATGCCAAAGACTTTGCTTAGCGCACGTCCACAGCCTTCAGTGCAGAGTGATTCGGGTTATTTTAAGAGTGAAATAATTGATTGCTCATCAGGTTTTCTACATCCATTTTGCACGTGTGACTTAGAGTGTCATTCAAGGAAGGAAATGGGATTTTCCCCAGCACCTGAGCCCTGGAATGCCTGTCGGTCACGTGTCTCCTGAGTGTCCTCTTTGACCGCCTCCCTGAAGTAGGAGCCTGAGTCTCCACGCCCCTCGACTCCCTCCCCGGCGCGGGCTGCTGGTCCCCAGCCACTCGGCTCTTCCCATCCCCTCCCTCGATCCGGCTCTTGGCCTTGCAGGGCTTGGGGCGAATGTGGGCAGGCAGACATAAATAGTGTGGAGACGGGGTGGGATGGAGGGGCAGGTCCCATCAGGTCAGGTGGCCAGGTACCACTGCAATAGTTGTCACGTTCTTGCCGCTTTGGAAACAAAATTTACCACCTTGAACTAAACCCGGAAGGCCCTGTTCCCGTTTTCCATCTCAGCCTGTGCTCCTTGGGTGCAGCTGGGCTTCTCTGCCTTAGGTCGCTCTGAAATCCCACGTGCATGGAGCGAGTAAGTGATGCTCCCAGTGCTGAAGAGACTGGATCTGCGGCTTCAGGCTCCATTCCACTCCTTGTCCTGTACATGCAGCTTTGCTGTTTCAGCAAAGGGGGACCAGATTTCTCAGCCTGTCTTGATAAACGTCTTCCCAGAGGAAGCTCTACTAAAACACTGGGACTTTCGATACTGCGAACTTGGTCTCTGTTGCACTTTCTGTCTCACTGCCTTGTGTTTTAGTTGGCTTCTTCCTTTCTGTCATTACTGTGGTCCAGTCAGACATCCAATGGTCTGAAATCCCCAGACTGATACAGCAACTTGCTCCAAAAGTGGAATTTCTCTGGAACACCCACATTCATTTCCATCCTATTTAATACCACTGTTATCTACCCCTCAAAGGGCTGAAAACTTTTTTGAAAAATTCTTATTCTTCAGAGCAGGATCTCCTAGCCTCATAAGATTCTTTCTTAAACTCCTTGAAACAGATCGATGGAACAGGTACCAGTCTGACTTGAATAGCACAGGGAACAGAATAGCTCATCCCAGGAGCTGCCATGAGAAACATTTTGTAAAAAGGTGGTGGGTCCTTGGAAACACTCACTGTGTGTGAAGGCGGCTTGGAGAAAAGCAGGCCCTCTGATTCACAGACTTCTCCCCCAGCCCTCTTTTTCTTTTTTTCCCAATCACATCCATTCCAGCAAGATTTAATGAGAAAGGTTCTAGTCAGTGGGGCTCCACCAAGTGCTGACCTCAGTGTCTTTCTGAGGCCCAGGATGGAGAAATTTCATAAAGGCTCTAAAACACGCACGCAAAACCCAGAAGTTCATCCAGAGCCCCTGCCCTCGGGGGACGACCATGAAGTTTCTCCATCCTTCCGCCTATTGGACACGCCCAAGACACAGCAGAAGGGGAGGATGAGA